>NC_091981.1:243975269-245239169 GCF_044704955.1 Pristiophorus japonicus | reverse complement strand
GATACAGCTCAGGAAAATGGCTTGTAATTAGCATTAAAGTGCTAAAGCTGCAGGGTTTTATTTTAGCACCTCCAGGCAAGTTCAAATGATGGTAATCAGCAATTAAGCCCATAATTGTGTGCTAAAATCAGACCTTCAAACAGGCATGTCTTATTAGCACAACACCCATTTAGCACCTACATTTTTTATCCACGTCTGCAGTAAATGCACCTTCCTGGGTAGATGCAGTTTCTAAGGGTAGTTTTTATCAATTCCCGCTCCCAGGGCCCAAGTTTCGGGCCGCGCCTATAACAGCGCTGCCCGGACCTGGTCGCCCGTTTTTCGCGCCACAAAGTGCGCCTAAAAAAAACTTACCTATTCTCCGGCTCCCTGCAGGTCCTCTGGAGCTGGGCGCATCGCAGCACGAGCTGTAGGGGGCAGAGCCAGGTCCCTGCGCTGAAAACAGTGCCGGGACCTCTGCACATGCGCGCTACAGTGGGCACGAATGTGCAGTAGCTCCAGGCGCCCAAAACTGTGGGAGGGGCCCGAAGCACGCAGCCCCTAGCCCTGGCCGAATGGCCTCACTGGGGCTGCGTGGATAAGGCTCCTCCCACCCGACCGGACCCGACCCGACCTCCACGCGCCCCCCGCCCCCCCGCGACTCTCTCTCTTCACCCCCCTCCCCACGACTCTCCCACCCCTCCCCGACCTCCGCGACTCCCACCCCGGACATCCGCGACTCCCCCCTCCGGACCTCCGCGACTCTCCACCCACCCCCCGCCCCCCCTGGACCTCCGCGACTCTCCCCCCCCCACCCCCCACCACCCCCCCGGACCTCCGCGACACCCCCCGAGACCCGACGCCACCTACCTGTAAATCCAGCCTGAAGTCTTGGGCCCGGCCGTTCAGCCTCCTTCTCTCCCTTCTCTCCCTTCCTTCCCTCCCTCCATCCCTCCATTCCTCCACCCTCTCCCCCTTCTCCCCCTCTCCCCCCTTCTCCCCCTTCTCCCCCTCTCCCCCCTTCTCCCCCTCTCCCCCCTCCTCCTCCTCTCCCTCCCTCCCCTCCTCTCCCCCTCCCCCTCCGCTCCCCCCTCCCCTCCCCCTCCCCTTCCTCTCCCCTCCCCCTCCTCTCCCCCCCTTCTCCTGCTCTCCCCCCCTTCTCCTCTTCTCCCCCCTTCTCCTCCCCTTCCCCTCCCCCCCTTCTCCTCCTCCCACCCACCCCACCCCCTACCCCCCCACCCCCTCCTCCTCCCCCCTCCTCCTCCTCCTCCTCCCCCCCACCCTCCCACCCCATCCCCCTCCTCCCCTCACCACCCCCTCCTCCTCCCCACCCCCTTCTCCCCCCCCCCACCCACTCCCCCTCCCACCCGCCTTCTCCCCCTCCCCTCACTGTCAGAAACACAGACACTGACAGACAGAGAGTGAGAGACACACACAGACAGACAGAGAGATAGAGACACTGACAGAGACGCACTGGGGGGGCCGTCCCAGCACGCTGTTGGAGGACTCCCGGTGCTGCAGTCGGTAAGTAGAAAATGTTTTATTTATTGATTTTTTTTAAATGTTTTATTTTTTATTAATTTTTTTTGATTGATTTTTTGGTTGATTTATTGATGTATTTATCATTTATTATTGATGATGGCTCTTTATTTGTAAAACTGAAGTGTTTAATGTTTGTAAACTTCCCTTTAAACCCCGCCACCGCCCCCCCCCCGCATTCCTTACGCTTAATATGTAACCTACACCTGATTTTCTAAAGTGTAGACAAGGTTTTTTTGAACGTACAAAAATCTTCACTTACTCCATTCTAAGTTAGTTTGGAGTAAGTTTTCACTGCCTAAACTTTGAAAACAGGCGTAAGTGGCCGGACACGCCCCCTTTTGAAAAAAAAAATTCTGTTCCAAAGTGAAACTGTTCTAACTGACTAGAACTGGAGCAAACTAAATGCCGAGAATTCAACTTTCTAAGATACTCCATTCTAAACCAGTTGCTCCAAAAAATCAGGAGCAACCGAAACTTGGCCCCCCAGTGTGGAGTATGATGTGCTGGCAGTACAGATTAAGAACCTGGGCCCAGAGTTCAGTGAGCCCTGCAGCATGTGCGCTCAATGTGTCAAGCTCCTCCACACCAGGAGCACGTGTGGTCAATGGTGTGCTGTGAAAAAGGTTTGAAGACAGAGCTGCAACAAGTGGTACCTTCTTCAGTGAAAGGTGTCCTTACAGCGGCTATAGTGTAACAGGTATCAGATAGATTATCAGCTGAACTGGTTCCATTTTTACAAAGAGCATCTTCAATTAATAGTTTATCTCTTGTCCCCAAAACTCTTTGTATTGCATCACATAGCTCTTGCCAAGAGATGACATTAACTGCAATTATCAGATTGTATGAGTGATTTGTTTTCAGTCCCTAGTTAATTTTCTTCTCCGAATGAATGAAAGCTTTGTGCCTGCTTTCTATAACTTAATAGGTCATTGGGACTGTCTTTCCATAATCCAAATCTCTTAAGCATGGCGTTTATAAACAAAGCTAATCAAGTACTGAGATGCAGCTTAGAGACATGTGATTATAATTTCATTTCTAGTAATTGGTAAGGCTACATTTGTCTCCAATTTTGGACACTAGAGCACAGAATTTCCTCCAAGTGAGTTATGCCGCTGTTGCCCCTTTAAAAACAAATTGCGTCCGTCGATGGACTGCTGCGGGTGTTACACACAGGTTACCTGGGTTTGAGCGTATTTACATTCCTGTTGGTGCAGTCTTTGGAATAAGGCCCGTGTAAAACTGGTGTAGGCAGTGGAACTGCATGGACAGTCCTGTGCAGCCTTTAAAAACAATGTTCAGCCTGCCGTCTTCAGCAGCAGACTATAGGGTAAACAGGTAAGAAAGGAAGCTCAACGCAAGCTCGAGGAACAACATCTCATCTTTCATTTTGGCACTTTACAGCCTTCTGGACTCAACATGGAGTTCAACAATTTCAGACCATAACCTCTGCCCATATTTCTTTTCCCATTCCTCCTTTTCTTTTTACAAACCCCTCCTTTATTTTCTCTTTCTCATGGCAACTGGTGATGATTCTGCCATTCACACCCCATCTAGACTCATAGGCCCCAAGTTTCCACATGATTTGCTCCTGATTTTTAGGAGCAACTGGTGTAGAACGGAGTATCTTAGAAATCGGAATTCTCCACATTTAGTTTTCTGCAGTTCTAGTCAGGTAGAACAGTTTCACTTTGGAACAGAATTTTTTTTTCAAAAGGGGGCGTGTCCGGCCACTGACGCCTGATTTGAAAGTTTCCACAGTGAAAACGTACTCCAAACTAACTTAGAATGGAGCAAGTGAAGATTTTTATACGCTTGAAAAAACCTTGTCTACACTTTAAAAAATCAGGCGCAGGTTACAAATTAGGCGTAGGGAATGAGGTGGGGGGTGGGGGGGGAAGGGAAGTCATTAAATTCTACAATCAATCCTTAATTATACTTATACAAATATTATACAAATAAATCCAACCTGAATAAAAATTTATAAGCAAAGAAAAGATTAAATAAACCATATTCCTACCTGTGTGAAAGTGCTTCAGGCAGGCCTTTCAGGCAGCGGTGTGGCGTCAGTGTCTCGGCGGCAGCGGCAGGCAGCAAGCAGCCTTCGAGCTGAGCTGCAGTGCTTGAGGCAGGCCTTCATTCCCCGCGAAGATGCAGCACCCGGACGGACTTGAGGCCATTCGGCCATGGGATTGCAGCGGCGTCAGTGGCTGTCCGGGAGCTGAAGAATCAGGAGCGGACGTGAGGCCATTCGGCCATGGGATTGCAGCGGCGTCGGTGGCTGGTCGGGAGCAGCAGCAGCCTTCGAGCTGAGCTGCAGTGCTTGAGGCAGCGGTGTGGCGTCAGTGTCTCTCGACGGCAGGGGCAGGCAGCAAGCAGCCTTCGAGCTGAGCTGCAGTGCTTGAGGCAGCGGTGTGGCGTCAGTGTCTCTCGACGGCAGGGGCAGGCAGCAAGCAGCCTTCGAACTGAGCTGCGGTGCTTGAGGCAGGCCTTCATTCCCGGCGAAGATGCAGCACCCGGACGCACTTGAGGCCATTCGGCCATGGGATTGCAGCGGCGTCAGTGGCTGGTCGGGAGCAGCAGCAGCCTTTGAGCTGTGAGGGGGACTGACTGAGGCCATTTGGACAGGGAGAGGCAGCCACATCGACATCTTTATATTTAAATTTGCAGAATGGGTGCACCACATATTATGCAATGGTTTGCTTCCTCATGCAAGAAATTCTTTGTTCTTGGTGGAGGTTGATCCATTGCAAAGTTGAATTGGCACTTTTATTTCTCCAAACACACAGTCCTTAATTTGCAGGCACCGGTTCTGCAAGTTTAGCAGTGAAAAGTTGAACTCACTGATTTCAGCAGGTGATTTATTCAGCACTGCTGCTAAAAGCACTCCCTCACACACAGAAATATCAAGAAAATTAAAATACAAGCCTTTGCAGGGGTCCAAGAAACAAATCTTTACTTTTTCTGCAGCACTTTTAAAAATGGACGAGTGCCAATGTTTACTTCAGACTGCGCGTGCGCGAACGCTCCAACGCGCACGCGCAGGGTTGCCGGCACCAAGAAGCCTCATTTCAATTGTACCCGCCCCCTCCTTCTTACAAAATCGGCGCGAGTGGTAGGCTCCGCCCCCTGTGCGCCACGCCAAGCAGACATCAAGCTCAAAGGAGCTCGAGAATACCGCATTTTTTTTCCGGCGCCGTTTTCGGCACGAAAAACAGGCACCCAGCTCTGAGGTGCGCCTTTATCGCTGCGTGTGGAAACTTGGGGCCATAATAACATAAGAACATAAGAAATTGGAGTTGGCCATTTGGCCCCTCGAGCCTGCTCCGCCATTCAATAAGATCATGGCTGATCTCATCTCATCTTTTGTTTATTAACTTGTGCCATTTCCATCTCATTTTTGTCCATTATCCCTTTTGTCTCTTAATCTCTCCTGCCTTCCACCCTGTCACAGACTTTCCCCTTTGTTACCTCCTCCCCTCCCCATTTCAGTGCCCTGCACTTCCTTCAGAATCTGTTACATCTCAAACTTTTCCAGTTCTGACGAAGGATCACAGGCCCGAAACATTAACTCTGTTTCTCGCCACAGTTGCTGCCTGACATAGAAATATAGAAACATAGAAATTTACAGCGCAGAAGGAGGCCATTCCGGCCCATCGTGTCCGTGCCGGCCGACAAAGAGCCAGCCCTTGGTCAGCAGCCCCAAAGGTTACATATAAACCTATGTACAACGACGGAAAGGCAAAGAGCACCCAGCCCAACCAGTCGCCTCACACAACTGCGACACCCCTTATACTAAAACATTTTACACTCCACCCCAACCGGAGCCATGTGATCTCCTGGGAGAGGCAAAAACCAAATAAAAACCCGGCCAATTTAGGGAGAAAAAATCTGGGAAAATTCCTATCTGACCCATCCAGGCGATGGAAACGAGTCCAGGAGATCACCCTGGCTGTATTCTATTCCCTGCAGTATTTACCATTATATCTGCTCCGTCCTACAAAAGGTCATCCAGTCTAATCCCAATTACCAGCTCTAGGTCCGTAACCCTGCAGGTTACTGCACTTTATGTGCCCATCCAACCATCTCTCAAAAGTGGTGAGGGTTTCTGCATCCACCACTCTTCCAGACAAGGAGTTCCAGATCCCCACAACCCTCCGCGTAAAAAAGCCCACCCCCTCAAATCCCCTCTAAACCTTCCACCAATCACCTTAAAATTATGACCCCTCGTAATTGACCCCTCCATCAATGGAAATAGACCCTCACTATCCATTATGTCCAGGCCCCTGAATATTTTGTACACCTCAATGAGGTCTCCTCTCAACCTCCTCTGTTCCAATGAGAACAAACCCAGCCTATCCAATCTGTCCTCATAACTAAGATTCTCCATTCCAGGCAGCATCTTAGTAAATCTCCTCTGCACCCTCTCTAGTGCAATCACGTCCTTCCTATAATACGGCGACCAGAACTGCACGCAATACTCCAGCTGTGGCCTAACCAAAGTATTATACAATTTAAGCATAACCTCCCTGCTCTTATATTTTATGCCTCGGCCAATAAAGGCAAGTATTCCGTATGCCTTCTTAACCACCTTATCCACCTGGCCTGCTACTTTCAGGGATCTGTGGACAAGCGCTCCAAGGTCCCTTTGTTCATCTACACTATTAAGTGGCCTCCCGCTTAATGTGTATATTCTTTCCTTATGAGCCCTCCCAAAATGCATCACCTCACACTTCTCTGAATTAAATTCCATTTGCCACTACTCTGCCCACTTGACCATTCTCTTTGAGATTGATATTCTCTTGCAGTCCATGACTTTCCTCTTCATTATCAACCACACAGCCAATTTTAGTGTCATCTGCAAGCTTCTTAATCATACTCCCTATATTCAAATCTAAATCGTTGATATATACCACAAAAAGCAAGGGTCCCAGTACTGAGCCCTGCGGAACCCCATTGGAAACATCCTTCCAGTCACAAAAACATCCATCAATCATTACCCTTTGCTTCCTTCCTCCAAGCCAATTTTGGATCCAACTTGACACTTTGCCCTGTATCCCATGGGCTTTAAACTTCATGACCAGTCTACCATGTGGGACCTTATCGAAAGCTTTGCTAAAGTCCATATATACTACATCGTGCGCACTACCCTCATCGACCCTCTTGGTTACCTCCTCAAAAAATTAAATCAGGTTCGTCAGACATGATCTTCTCTTAACAAATTCATGCTGACTGTCCCTATGTAATCCTTGCCTTTCCAAATGCAGATTTATCCTGTCTTTCAGGATTTTTTCCAAGAATTTTCCCATCACTGAGGCTAGGCTGACAGGCCTGTAATTATTCGGCCTAGCCCTCTCTCACTTCTTAAACAAGGGTACCACATTAGCAGTCCTCCAATCCTCTGGCACCATGCTCAGATCCAAAGAGGACTGGAAAATGATGGTCAAGGCCTCTGCTATTTCCTCTTTTACTTCGCTCAACAGCCTGGGATGCATTTCATCCGAGCCTGGGGACTTATCTACTTTCAAAGCTGCTAAACCCCTTAATACTTCCTCTCTCATTATATTTATTTCATTCAGAATATCACACTCCTCCTTGATAGCAGTATCTGCATTGCCCCTTTCCTTTGTGAAAACAAATGCAAAGTATTTGTTCAGAACCCTACTAACATCTTCTGCCTCCACATTACCCTCATGGTCTCCCTACCCTTTCTTTAGTTACCCTCTTACTCTTAATATATTTATAGAACATCTCTGGGTTTTCCTTAATTTTACAGGCCAGGAATTTCTCGTGCTCTCTCTTAACATTCCTAATATCCTTTTTAATTCTGCCTCTTAACTTTCCATATTTCTCTATAGTATTTAGCCGTTGATATATGACATAAGCATCCCTTTTTTCTTAATCCTCCCCTGTAAGTCCCAAGACATCCAGTGGGTGCTAGAATTATTTTTCCAAATCTTTTTCTTTAAGGGCACATGTTACATGTTTGGCCTGAGCCTTCCCGATCTCCTCCTTAAATGCCTCCCACTGTTCTGACACTGATTTACCCACAAGTAACTGTTTCCAGTCCACCATGGCCAAATCACTCCTTAACTTTGCAATTTTAGCTTTTCCCCAATTAGGAACTTTTATTCCAGGCCTATTCTTGTCCTTATCCATAACCAACTTGAATCTGACTGAATTATGGTCACTGGCACCCAAGTGCTCTCCCACTAATACCCCTTCAACCTGCCCAGCTTCATTCCCCCCTCTCGTGTTGGGCTTGCTACATACTGACTAAAAAGTTCTCTTAAATGCATTTCACAAATCTCTCTATACCCTTCACACTAAATTTGTCTCAATCAATATTTGGATAGTTAAAATCCCCTACTATTACTACCCTATGGTTTTTGGACTTCATATTTGCTCCTCTATCTCCCTCCCACTGTTTGGGGGTCTATAATAAACGCCCAGCAATGTGATCGCCCCATTTTTATTTTTCAATTCGACCCATACGGCCTCATTTGATAATCGATCTAACATATCATTCTTCTTCACCGCTGTAATATTTTCTTTAATCAGTACCGCAACCCCACCACCACCCCACCCCCCAGCCCCCTCCCTTTTTACCCCCTCTCTATCTTGTCTAAAAATCCTGTAGTCAGGAATATTGATCTGTCAAACCTACCCCTCTCCAGCCATGTTTCTGTAATGGCTATAATGTCATACTCCCAAGTGTCTACCTGTGCTCTTAGCTCATCTGTCTTATTCGCTATACTCTTTGCATTAAAGTATATACCATTCAGCACAGGAAGACCTCCTTGCTTACTACACACTAAACCCTGTTTCCTCTGTCTTACAGATTCGCTTTCTAGATTCTGGCTATCCAATTTCAGCTTTACTTCCTTCCTTTTTGAATTCGTTCTCAGGTTCCCATCCCCCCGCCAAGCTAGTTTAAACTCTCCCCAACAGCACTAGCAAAACTCCCCTTGAGGATATTGATCCCGGCGCTGTTGAGATGCAACCCGTCCAGTTTGTACAGGTCCCATCTCCCCCAGAAGCGGTCCCAATGCCTCAAAAATTTAAAGCCCTCCCTCCTACACCAACTTTCCAGCCACATGTTCATTCTCTCTATCCTTCTATTCTTATACTCATGAGCACGTGGCACCGGTAGTAACCCGGAGATTACTACCTTTGAGGTCCTACCCTTTAATTTTCTTTCCTAGCTCCCTGAATTCTTCCTGTAGGACTTCATCCCTTATTTTACCTATGTCATTGGTCCCGATATGGACCACAACCTCTAGCTGTTTACCCTCCGCACACCCCCACCCCCCCCCCAGGATGCTCTGCGTCCGCTCTGTGACATCCTTGACCTTGGCACCAGGGAGGCACAAATCCATTCGGGAGTCACGTCTACGACTGCAGAAACGCCTGTCTGTTCCCCTAACTATAGAATCCCCTATCACTAGGACTCTTTTGTTCTTAGTCCCTCCCCCCTGTGCAGCTGAACCACCCGTGGTGCCTTGGAATTGGCTCTGGCTGCACTCCCCAGAGGCACCATCATTCTTACTGATACTCAAAAGTGAATATTGGTTTGAAAGCGAGATGGACTCACGGGGGGACTCCTGCGCTACCTGCTTAGCACACTTACTACGTCTGGTGGTCACCCACTTCCCCTCTACCTGCACGCCTTTAAGCTGCAGGGTGACCACCTCCTGAAATGTGCTATCCATGTAGTTCTCAGCCTCGCGGATGCACCTTATTGACTCCACTCGCTGCTCCAGCTCCGAAACGCGGAGCTCGAGAAGTTGAAGCTGGAGAAACCTGATCTGCTGAGATTTTGAGCATTTACTCTTTTTATTAAAATCCTCTTTAGCCTCATCCGTTGCATCGAGTGTTGGGGCGTATGCACTGATGGCTGTGGTGCATTGGTTCCGGGATAGGGTAAGGCGAAGAGTCATGAGGCATTCGTTAACCCCGCAGGGGGAGTCTTTGAGGCGGTCAACCAGTTCATTTTTGACGGCAAAGCCGACTCCATGAAGGCGACACTCTTCTTCTGGTTTTCCTTTCCAGAAACAGGTGTAACCTCCACCATGTTCCTTGAGCTGGCCTTCTCCTGCCTGCCGGGTCTCGCTTAGGGCGGCGATGTCAATATCAAAACATCTACGTTCCCGGGCAACTATGGCGGTGCAGCGTTCTGGTCTGTTGCTTTTGGAGTTGTCCATGAGGGTCCTGATGTTCCAGGTCCTGAACTTCATATCAGCGAAGTGGAAGATGCCTGTCCGTGAGTTCTTTTAACGTGGGGTGGCCGCTGCACACCGGCAACCACACGGGCTTAGCTGAGCAAGGTCTTGGCCCAGTGGCAAGGGGGTCCAAGACAACTGGAGACCAGGCATTGCTGTATGAGCCTAATTGCCTACGGTGAGATGTTGGCCGCATGCTCGGCGCCGAGTAGCGCCGTTGATGGTAGGTGGCCCGAAGCTTGGTTAGAGGGCAGGCATTAGGAAGGTCAGCTGTCTGCTGGGGTTCCCAGGGATGTTTTGGAAAGTTTCTTCCAAGGTTAAGAATTTCCCCAAAGGTTTCCAAGTTGTTTTAAAAGTTTAAGAGTTTAAAAGTATTTCTGAATTTTTTTTTTAAAGCTACACATGTTGATTGAAGGTTTAATAAATAGATAATGGGCTCGATGGGCCGAATGGTCTTCTTTCGTACTGTGACCATTCTATGATTCCATGATAAATGGGATACTTATGAATTGTAATGAGGAAAGGAGGGGAGGGGCTCACCAATAATAGAGTTATGGAATCACTCACAAGATTTTCCAGATGGCCAGCCTGCTCCTAAGGCCATCAGGTATTACCACATACTCCAAAAAAAATACAGGCAGCACAGTTCGCATCAGAACCTCTCTGAGGAGCTCTGCAGATGGGGTAGTTACCCCAAGAGGGCCCCATTTATGTTGCTGAATAGACCAGAACTCCAGGTACATCCCGGCAACCATGTCCCTCAACACTAGGAGGTTGCAGCAGAGGAAATTATCGGCGTTGGTTCCACTCCCTGTGACAATGAGGACCATATTTGGAGCGGATGGAAGTTCTGCCTCAACCAGGTCCCTGCACAAATTGCGAACAGGAATCTGAGTGGAAGGATAGTGTTTCCAGGTCCCCTCAGATAGCCCACCCCCATCAGGATTCCTGTGTTCAACTTCCACCTGAGGACTGTGGTTGGAATTGTGGAAACTTGGTCCAGTGCTTTCATTTTAAGGCGATCTGTTATCCCACCAAATTTTGTCCCCGAAAGGCAAGTCTCAAGTGGCTTCTGGGCAATCAACGTTATTTTCTGTGGTCTTAGGCTAATGTCACTCTGTGATTACCCAGACACCAGCTGAACACAGGTTTAATGAGATGCCGGCATCCACCTGAGTAATTATCAAGCCCACCATTGGAACATTGAAGCAGCGCTTCAGCTGCCTGGATAGATTTAGGACATCCTGCAAGGCGGTCCATCAGGTTTACAAGAGTTATTGTAGCGTAATCAGGCAGCCCCAGGGAGGAAGGCTCCCGGAAGCAATAAGAGAACCACAAAAGAGAGCACGTGGAGCCTGCAGAGGAAGTAAAACAGAACCTGATATTGGCTGTAAGAGTCATTTAGAAAGATTCTTGTTTTATATGCAGACTATAGAGATACTCTCTGTGTAGTCACTGTATAGTTGAATAAGATGGAGACGTGTTACCTGATGTACTATCATTAAGGTTTACACTGTGCATATGCTATGCTGGCACCACTAGAGGTGCAACTGGTGGAGACCGGAGTTTCCTGTCCCTGTGGCAGAGGCTGTCCACCAGAGGGCACTGCGATGGGAGACCTGAGGGTCACCTGCATAGGTGTTCAGGGTCCAGTATAAAAGGCTGCCCACTATGCTTGTACCTCACTCTGGAGTTATGAATAAAGGACCAAGGTCACTACAGTTTGAGTACAACACATTGACTTGCGGAGTCATTCATAAGTACATTACAGACATAATAATTGCCGATGAGAATATGGACTTTCATGCGATTATGGCTATCTTTGGCACACTAAAAGACTTCGCAGAGATTGATGATTGGGATGCCTTCACGGAAAGGCTCGAGCAATATTTCGTAGCAAACGGCCTGGCGGGGAGACGGACACATTGGCGGAGAAGCGCAAGGCTGTACTGCTGACCAGTTGTGGGCCCGCGGTCTACCGCCTCGTCAGGGACTCGCTAGCACCCATGAAGGCCAAGGACAAAATATACAATGAGCTGACCGAACTAATTCGTGACCAACTAAAACCAAAACAGAGCATCCTCACGGTCAGGCACAGATTCTACACTCACCGCAGACCTGAGGGCCAGGAGATTAAAAATATGCTGCCGACCTCAGGAAACTTGCGGCACCATGTGATTTTGGCATGCACCTCAATGAAGCATTGTGAGAATTTCGTTTTGGGAATTGGCCACGAGGGCCTCCTTCACAAGCTATTATCTGCCGACACCACAGTCAACCTGCAGAAGGCCATCAGAATCAATCAGGCATTCATGACCTCGACCTGCAGCACCAAGCAAATTATTCATCCTATGGACTCAAACCCGTCAAGTACTGTACACAGAATGGTGCCTTTCACAGGCAAGACTGTAGAATGTGGCTCTGCCCAGGGCAGAGAGCACAGACCCCAGGGTTCCAGAACTCAGAGTCCGAGGGGTGCTAATCGAGTAGCACCATACTGGCGTTGCGGAGGAAACCCTAGGTCTCACCAGTGTCGGTTTGCTGAGTACGTATGCAAAGCCTGTAACACGAAGGGCCACTTCCAGCGTATGTTGTAAAAGAAATACGACTCACTGTCAAGCAGAGGAGTCGGTAGATGACTTTGAATCCAGTGGGGAGTATGATGATTTGGCCAGAGAGGCAGCTCAGCCCCAAGAAGAAGTGTATGGAGTGTATACCTGCACCACCGATTGTCCTCCAGTGAAGATAGAAGTCGAGATAAACGGCGTTCCAGTCTTCATGGAAGTGGACACGAGAGCGAGCCAGTCGGTGATGAGCCAGGATGCCTTTGAGAGGCTATGGAACGAAAAACGACCCGAGCTGGTTCCAGTACAGGAAAAGTTGCGCACCTACACCAAGGAGCTGATCCGAGTCCTTGGTAGTGCGGGTGTAAGTGTAATCCATAATGGCATGGTGCACAAGTTACCTCTGTGGATTGTTGCAGGTGATGGTCCAACACTACTTGGAAGAAGGTGGATGGGGAAGATGCAGTGGAAATGGGAAGACCTCTTCACTCCAGCAATCAATGTCCCCCATGCTCAGAGGCAGAGTAAAACCTCACCTTCACTTGGGCCAGGCACCAGAGAACAGACCAGCGCAGCACCTGAGGCACAGACCGTCCATCACGACTGCGTGGCAATGATCCGACCAGAACGACCCAAAAGTATCTTCCCGGCTCCAGTGGCAGGTCTCCTGGGGAGGAGGATCGAATTCACAGGCACTCTTCCAGTGGCAGAATCGCGGGAGACAAGGATCAAGGCAGTCGACCTCGAGAGACAAGATGGCGTCCCTGCTGCAGCGAGGTGCAGCGTGGCTGAAAAAAAAGATGGCCACGGCCATATCACAAGGTGCAACGCTGAGGGACCAACACGTGGTGTCTAATAAAGGATTTGATTCAGGTAAAGCCAACAGGGTTCTCTTAAAGGAGACCTGCAACCAACGGAACTTAAAGAGACATTATATGCATCGCAATCAATGTAACGAACCGATTAAGATTGTGAACAAAATGTTGTTGCGAGATGTCGGTGCTATTCCTAATGTAAAGAACAAAATGTTGTTGCAAGATGTCAGGAATAGAGTGTCCCCAAAAGTAACAAGCGAGCGAATTCGGGAGGGTAAAGGCACTGATCCTGATGCCCTGCCCCAGGTGTCCCCACAAGTTATAGGCGAGCAACCTCATGAGGGTGAAGGCACTGATCCTGATACACTGCCCCATGTCTATCCCACGCTGGAGGCACCCGATGGCACTATTCGCCACGGACCTGGAAACGAAAACGGCGCCATTACGCGAAGTTGGCTGCTGATGCCCACCACCCTGGTGGAGACATAGAAACATAGAAAACATAGAAAATAGGTGCAGGAGTAGGCCATTCAGCCCTTTGAGCCTGCACCACCATTCAATATGATCATGGCTGATCATGCAACTTCAGTACCCCATTCCTGCTTTCTTTCCATACCCCTTGATCCCTTTAGCCATAAGGGCCACATGTAACTCCCTTTTGAATATACCTAACGAACTGGCCTCAACAACTTTCTGTGGTAGGGAATTCCACAGGTTCACAATTCTTTGAGTGAAGAAGTTTCTCCTCATCTCGGTCTTAAATGGCTTACCCCTTATCGTTAGACTGTGACCCCTGGTTCTGGATTTCCCCAACATCGGGAACATTCTTCCTGCATCTAACCTGTCCAATCCCGTCAGAATTTTATATGTTTCTATGAGATCCCCTTTTATTCTTCCAAATTCCAGTGAATTTCAGCCAAGTTGATCCAGTCTTTCTACATCTGTCATTCCTGCCATCCCGGGCATCAGTCTGGTGAACCTTCGCTGCATTCCCTCAATAGCAAGATCTTCAGATTCAGAGACCAAAACTGTACACAATATTCAAGGTGTGGCCTCACCAAGGCATCAAGGCCTTAACTGCAGCAAGACCTCCCTGCTCCGATACGCAAATCCTCTCGCCATTTGCCTTTTTCACCGCCTGCTGTACCTGCATGCAAACTTTCAACGACAGATGTACCATGACACCAAGGTCTCGTTACACCTCCCCTTTTCCTAATTTGTCACCATTCAGATAATATTCCGCCTTCCTCTTTTTGCCACCAAAGTGGATAATCTCACATTTATCTACACTATACTGCATCTGCCATGCATTTGCCCACTCACCTAACCTGTCCAAGTCACCCTGCAGCCTCTTAGCATCCTCCTCACAGCTCACACTGCCACCCAGCTTAGTGTCACCTGCAAACTTGGACACATTACATTCAATTCCTTCATCTAAATCATTAATGTATATTGTAAATAGCTGAGGTCCCAACACTGAACCTTGCGACACCCCACTAGTCACTGCCTGTCATTCTTAAAAGGACCTGTTTATTCCTACTCTTTGGTTCCTGTCTGCCAACCAGTTCTCTATCCACGTCAATACATTACCCCCCAATACCATGCGCTTTAATTTTGCACAACAATCTCTTGTGTGGGACCTTGTCAAAAGCCTTTTGAAAGTCCAAATGCACCACATCCACTGGTTCTCCCTTGTCCACTCTACCAGTTACATCCTCAAAAAATGCTAGAAGATTTGTCAAGCATGATTTCCCTTTCATAAATCCATGCTGACTTGGACCGATCCTGTCACTGCTTTCCAAATGCGCTGTTATTCCAGCTTTAATAATTGATTCCAACATTTTCCCCACTACCAATGTCAGGCTGACTGGTCTATAATTGCTTATTTTCTCTCTCCCTCCTTTTTTAAAAAGTGGGGTTACATTAGCTACCCTCCAATCCATAGGAACTGATCCAGAGTCTATAGAATGTTGGAAAATGAACACCAATGCATCCACTATTTCTAGGGCCACTTCCTTAAGTACTCTGGAATGCAGACTATCAGGCCCTGGAGATTTTCGGCCTTCAATCCCATCAATTTTCCTAACACAATTTCCTGACTAATAAGGAGTTCCTTCAGTTCCTCCTTCTCGCTGGACCCTCAGTCCCCTATTATTTTCAGGAGATTATTTGTGTCTTCCTTCGTGAAGACAGAACCAAAGTAGTGGTTCAATTGGTCTGCCATTTCTTTGTTACTCATTATAAATTCATCAAATTCTGACCTACATTTGTCTTCACTAATCTTTTTCTCTTCATATATCTGTAGAAGCTTTTGCAGTCAGTTTTTGTGTTCCCTGCAAGCTTACTCTCGTACTCTATTTTCCCCCTCCTAATTTAACCCTTTGTCCTCCTCTGCGGAATTCTAAATTTCTCCCAGTTCTCCGGTTTTCTGCTTTTTCTGGCCAATTTATATGCTTCTTCCTTGGATTTAACACTATCCCTAATTTCCCTTGTTAGACGGCGCAGCCCCCAGACCCAGTCCCTAACTCGGCTATGTCCGGGAGCGAAAGGTCAGAACCAACGAGTTCCCCAAACGGGACCTGGAACAGCCAGGTTCCCAACACCGTTAGAGAACAGGCAGAAGATCCTGCAGCCCTCAAAGGAGGACAGGGAGGTGTCATCTGTGGCTCTGCCCACCACGAGGCAAGGGCAAAGGCCCTGAGTCCTGGCTAGGTGAGCGAACGAAGCCCACCCCGCTACCAGGGGGCGTAGCGCCGCTATCAGCCGACTAGGACCCCATCCGGTTGCTCTGTAACATGCGTCCTCGCACACCTGTACTGCTACCTCAGTACTTACCATGACTGAATCATGAATGCAAGCTACCCGATCCTGGTGCACGCCCGCAAAATGTAACGAATGTACGTCACTGAAACAAGGTGTCATGATACAAACTGTAACTTTCTTTCTTTGTACTTGCACTGTGTCTGATCCTGTATGTTAATGTAACGGGCCTGCTGCACGATCTCGCTGTGGGGGTGGGGGGGAATAGATGTATGTAGCCATGGACACACACATGGATCACACCCAGAACCCACTGGAACCTCCACTGCATCATCGAACCATCCAAACTGGTAACCACTACCCAACATTGTGGCAAAAGGACTTGAGGTTAACAGGGAGAGAGCCAAGCCAAAGTACAGCCAAGGTGCAAGGGCTATTGGCTCTGGGGAGAGCTAAGCCAGAGTACATAGTGAAAAGGTAATCGGCACAAAGGACTTGGGGAGAGTGATGTTATACATGCAGACTATAGATATACTCTCTGTGTAGTCACTGTATAGCTGCATACGATGGAGACATGTTACCTGATGTACTGTCAATAAGGTTTACACTGTGTATATACTATGTTGGCACCACTAGAGAGTGCAACTGGTGGAGACCGGGGTTTCCTGCCCCTGTGGCAGAGGCTGTCCACCAGGGGGCACTGTGGTGCGAGACCTGAGGGTCACCTGCATAGGTGTGCAGGGCCCAGTATAAAAGGCTGCCCACCATGCTTGTGCCTCACTCTGGAGTTACGAATAAAGGACCAAGGTCACTACAGTTTGAGTACAACACATTGCCTCGTGGAGTCATTCATAAGTGCATTACAGACATAATAGTTCTCATACAGGAGATTTCGTAACTTGGAAATATAGCAACTGCAAATACCAACTTATCAACATCTTTTCCTGCTCTCCACCTACAGTGCCTTAACTCTTCCAGGCAATTCACAAATCTCTCATTACAGCCACCTGATGAAAGATGTGGGTAAACCATTGCACAAACATTCTCTGCACACAGTGGCACCAGGTTTTTGATCTCAACACATGTTGGGACTGAAAATCTGCAGCCCTTCTAGTGCAATCCTGCTGTAAGATAGCACTTCACCGGAAGAGCCAGAAATGAGGCTGTGACCTAGATAGGCAGGGTCCCAGCCTTCCCACCAGTTTCTGCAGAGACTTGTTTGGGGTGTCAGGGGAACTGTAACCAGGGAGGAAACTCCTCGGCTGGAAGTGTCCTCATCCCAGACCGAGCGGAGACTCAGCGGGCCTAGGTTGAAAGCAGACATACTGGCTTGCTGATCAGTGGGCATTGGGCTAACTTGGTGGTCCAGGCCTGTGAGCTGCTCTGGAATCCCAAAGGTTTTAAAAATAATTCAGTTTTTATAGGCCCCTTTCTAAAGGAGGCTGATGGCCACAGCGTTGGGTGGGGGGTGGGACCTCGAGTGGGCATCTTCCATGGCTTTCCCCATCGGGTTGCAGGTGCCCGACAAGCAGCCTAAGTGGCATAAGCATCTGTTGGCCATGTTTAAATGAGGTGACCACCCCCTGACCTCACAAACTACAGTAAGTGTAAGGTCACAGGCGGGTGTACCCCAGTATTTCCACTGGATGTCAGACCTGTGAATTTTCGGCCCTACCATGTGTGTGAGTTCGCAGAGCTATTGGCCCTGAAATTGCGGCCTTTCCGGATGCGTACGATGAGCGCATACGCCCAAAGAGGCCCTGCAAGTTCCGGGTTTAGGCGTGTGAAGCGCATGCGCCTGAACCCAGTACTTGCAATCTGTCAAAATGTCCTTTCACAGATCGCATGCATCCCCGGGAAAGGGGCCTTCATGGGCGGAGATTTGGGCTATTTGCCCAACTCTTGCCCAGTGAATATTCTTCAAACTCTTACAGCATGTTAAAAGCAGGCCTGCTTTTCCCAGTGTAAGTGTTTTAAAAAATAGAAAAATAAAACTTTATCAATAATTTTTATATTAAAAACCCTGTCCATTAAGGTAAGTTTATTTTTACGCCTGTTAAAACATACTAAAAAAAATCAATAAAGTTAATTTTTGTCTAAAACATTTAATTAAATTCAATTTCATTTAATTTTAAATATGTGAAGTGTTTTTCTTATTTATTTAAAATGTTTGTGTTTTGGGGGTTATCCCCATTCATAGAAATGGTGATCTCTGTACAAACGGAACTCACCATGACTGTGAACGGGGATATGCCATTTTCATTGGTTGGTCCAGGCCCACGAGATCCCAGGATGAAGATACTCTCCTGGAATACGTGGGTCTCTGCGCTGGGCTGCGCATAGAGGCCACGAGTATTCGTTCCTCTGGGACCACCAGGTACATTTGTTAATATTTTTGTGATCGGAGACGCCCACGGGAAGCCTCCGACCACAATTTCAAGGCCATTGTAATAGGGTCAATGAGCGGTTTGTCACTAAACAAGTTAGATGCTTCCTTTGGGTGAATTTTGTAAGAACCCCTCACGTCTACTATAGTGCATATTGGCACATTGTCTGTGGTTTTGTGCTATGAACTGGTTGCATGCGAGGTTCTGCTGATGGTGAAGGCCTCACAAAATCCACCCTAAATATTTCAAAATGCACAGCGAAGGTGCAGAGTAGCTGTGCGCTCTGTCTCCTTTTTATCACCATGCGTGATTTAGGATCATCTGATAATTATAAGGGGCGTCCTTAGTTGAACCGCAAGAAGCCTCAGGGATTGCATGAGAACAGCATCAGGTGTAAGGAGCTCAATGATCAAAATGGCCCACTGAGCAGATAAGAGGTTAGACTTCAGATATAAGGAGAGATATAAATCACTACACATTTTTCAGAGGTAAAAAGCAAAGTTTACACGGAACAACAGTGATTAAAAAGATTAAAAAAGGCGTGCTCAAAGTTGTGCTCCTCAGTTCTCATGCCAGTTGCTGGGAGGTATTGATATCTCACGGTGTTACGAACATGAATACAAGCGTCAGATGGAATGCTGAACAAAAATAAAATTCTGTAAATCAAGAGCCTGCTTCCACAGTTCAGCGTGTTCTTCTCGTGAACTTGAAAACACAGGAAGAGATAAAGATGAGAGGTTCTTTATTATAAACAGAATAAATTAATGCAGCAGATCGACATGTCATGCTTTCTAAGAAGTGAGGAACCAAGCTTAAACACCGTGGTCCCAAAGATCTTTGGCCGGTCCAGCAGATTTCTGCCCTAACTTTGGCGGAAATCCGTCAGCAAGGCCATCATCATAAGGCAGGGCTGCACCAGGGGACTACAATCGTCCGAGTTCCCTTGACCTGGGCCTTCACTGGGACTTGGTGTATGGTTGGCGCAGGTACACCAGGTCAGACCAGGCATACCAGACAATGTGTTGGATGCTGTAGGGAGCCCTGAAGTTTGGGAAATACAGACTTTTTTTATAAGTGGCCCCTTTTATAGAAGGCAGCTATTGCTTATCGCATGTGTGCCACAACTCCCTCCCCCAGTCTAGGGACTGACCACTGGACTTTCTGATGTTCATTCAAGGGCAGGTGCCCTAGATACACCCGGATAAATTTTGTTTGATAACGCCCCTGTGAAGCACCTTGGGGAATTTTACTACGTTAAAGGTGCTATATAAATACAAGTTGTTGTTGTTGTTAGATACCCACTAATGCCGGGTAAATAAGGTGTCCACCTCCTGATCCTGCAAACTTTTGTGGGATCTCTCCTGTTTTCCCAGTGGGATGCATCAGTTTCCTGCCGGAATTACAGCAGCAGATTGTCAGAATCCCTGCCGATTATCAGGGCCAAAGTTCGTGTCTTTATTTTATGGCGACTACTTTTTGCAGTGACTGGGGAAAATCCAGCGAAGTAAATAAGAGAAACCTACAACCTTTTAAAGTAGTTAACTTGCCAGTAGACCGAAAAGGTGCTGGAATTTTTTTTACTCACGAGTTATGATCTGGAATGTACTGCCTGAAAGAGTGGTCAGTGCACAGTCAAACTTCCGATTTACGCTGGCAATGGGCACGACTCGCCCCCTGGCAGCATAGACTCATCGAGTAACCCCCACCATATTCACTTTGTAGGATGGAGCAAATATACAAAACACCACAGATATAATGTACTGCTTTAAAACTGTGCAATTAAGCAATTATATCAGCAGTGTTTGAAGAATGAAATTAATTTTAACTTTATCGAATACGCATTTTTATTTGCAGCGTTTATAACAAACTTGCTTTCAAGCTTTGGGAGGATCCATTGCTGAAAAGATCACACTCTGAATGCAACTTCCACAACCTGTGAAATAGATCTTAGTCTACAACTGGCCCAACCGCCTGTAGAGAAAAGACTTGCATTTATATAATGCCTTTCACGACCACCGGACATCTCAATGAAGTACTTTTGGAGTGTAGTCACTGTTGTAATGTGGGAAACGCGGCAGCCAATTTGCGCACAGCAAGCTCCCACAAACAGCAATATGATAATGACCAGATAATCTGTTTGTTTTGTTATGTTGATTGAGGGATAAATATTGGCCAGGACAGCGGGGATAACTCCCCTGCTCTTCTTCAAAATAGTGCCATGGGATCTTTTATGTCCACCTGAGAGGACAGACAGGGCCTCGGTTTAAGGTCTCATCCGAAAGACAGCACCTCCGCCAGTGCAGCACTCCCTCTGCATTGCACTGGAGTGTCAGCCTAGATTTATTTTATATGCTCAAGTTCTTGCAGTGGGACTTGAACCCACAACCTTCAGACTCAGAGGCAAGTGTGCTACCCACTGAGTCACAGCTGACACTCAAGGGATCTCTGAATGGCAACATCCCCTCAGCTGGAATATTCTGTTTAATTCTGGGAGTCACAACTTAGGAACGATGTCAAGCCTTGGAGAGGGTGCAGAGGAAATTTACTAGAATGGTACCAGGGATGCAGGACTTCAGTTACATGGAGAGACTAGAGAAACTGGCACTGTTCTCCTTAGAGCAGAGAAACTTAAGAGGAAATTTGATATTGGATGATGAGATAAGTGCATTTAAAATAAAAAGAGGGGATATATTAAATAAACTAGTCAAACTCAAAGAGGATAAAACCACTGGCCGAATGGATTGTATCCACGCATTTTAAAAGAGGGAAATGATAGCAGAGGCCTTATTACACATATTTAATAATTTGTTAGAAATAGGTGCAGTGTCAGAGGACTGGCGAATAACTAACGTAATGCCTATATTTAAGAAGGGGTTAAAACATGTCCAGGGAATTATAGACCAGTCAGCTTAACATCGGTGGTCGGAAAAATAATGGAATCCCTACTAAACAAGAAAATAGAAGAACATCTAGAAATCAAAAATATAATAATGAATAGTCAGCATGGATTTCAAAAGGGAAAGTCTTGCTTGACCAACCTCATTGAATTTTTTGAAGAGGTAACAGAGAGAGTAGACAATGGTAATGCAGGAGATGTAATTTATCTAGATTTTCATAAGGCTTTCGATAAGGTACCCCCTAATAGACTGATGAACAAGGTCAGAGAATGCGGAGTCTGGGGACAAGTAGCAGAATGGATAGCTAGCTGGCTTCAAGACAGAAAGCAGAGAGTAGAGGTAAAAGGTAGCTATTCACATTGACAGAAGGTGGGTGGTCGTGTTCCACAAGGATCGGTGCTGGGACCACTGTTGTTCACAATTTACATTTACGATTTAGACTTTGGAATAAAAAACAATTTCTAAATTTGCAGATGACACCAAATTGTGGGGGCATAGTCAATACTGAGGAGGACTGCAACAAATTACAGGAGGACATTAATAAACTTGCAGAATGGGCAAATAATTGGCAAATGAAGTTCAACACAGTTAAATGTGAGGTACAGGAAACTCTCGCTTATCCGGATTGCTCGGGGATTCGGCAATTCCGGGTAAACGAATTCTCCGATAGGGCGAGTTTACATTTTAAAGCTAATATTTGAAGGTGATAGAACCACCCACGAAGATTTAGTTCATGTTATTAGAACGTGAACATAATAAAATAAATGAAAATTGATTCATAACGTTTCGAAATTAAAAATTATTTTATTCTGTTAAAACTGAGATTGATTTTTAAAATAGCGATTTTATATCTGCTTGTTTAAATGAATTCATTTTCTTCTTAATTAAAATGTTGTGGATGATATGAGTTTGCAGAATCTCGTGAGAAGTAAAATGAGAATTCTCCTCAAAAATACCAATGACATATTTCATTGCTTCTTCAGCGCGTGTCCAGGTCTTTTATTGTTTTTCTTCAATTTCATTGTCTGAATTGCTCATCTCTTTCTCAGACTTGTCTTTACTGGTGACTTCCGATAAGTTCCTCATCAGTGCAAGTTTGTGTTACATCTGTTTCGATGTCAACATCTATCCACTTAGCAATGTCATCTTCTGCTAGGGATTTAAGTGCGTTTGTTCCGTGTGCACTGCTGACAATCGCCACAATTTCTTTTACAGCCTGTTTTTTATTAGCCCGTACATAAAAACCTTTGAATTCTTCGTCATCAGAAGCAATGTCTTCGAATATGACATTGGGCCACAACTTATGGCAACACTTCGTCAATGTAGCATTTTTTACTTCTCTCTGTGCCAGAGAGCATGCATTGATGGCATCTTTAATATTGTATGCTCTCTGGAAGTCAGACATTGATTGATCTCTATTAATCAATTTGCACATGAAGTTATTCCTATAGCGGCACTTGAAGTTTTGTATGACACCCTGATCCATAGGTTGAATGAGCGAGGTCACATTGGGGGACAAATAGCATGCAAAGATTTGCCACAACTGGACACTAATTTTGACTCATGCGGGTGTGTTCTGCAATTGTCCAGAAGCAGCACACACTTTCCATTAGGTTTGCCTATTTTCTTCATGTTTTCTTGAGCTTGGGGGATGAATTCTGTTGAAAACCATTCCATGAATATGTCCTTGTCCATCCACACACTTCTCTGAGCCTTATAGCTAACTGATAAATGAGCAATTCCTTTTAAAACATGTGGTTTCCTTTATTTGCCAATCACTAAAAGTGGAAGTCTAGGTTCTCCAGAGGCATTGGCACAATTCAAGATTGTTAACCTCTCCTTATTCATTTTAAAACCTACAGCTTCCTTCTCCCCTGCTGCAGCCAACGTAGCAGTTGGCAAACACCTTCATAGTAAGCCAGTCTCATCGGCATTGTATATTTGATCTGCAGTCAATTTCATTTCCTGCACCACTTCAGCAAATGTTCTTAAATAATTCTGTGCGGCCTCATTGTCTGCTGATTCTTTTCTCCCGACACATCCAGTTGGCGAATGCCGTGGCAATGCTTAAAACGTGTGAGCCAGCCTTCTGAAAAAATGCACTCTTCAGTGAGAGTCATTCTCACCTTGAAGCCCTTGGCCTTTGCTGTAATCATTGACCCTGAAATTGCCACACCTTCAGACCGTTTCAAAGAAAACCATTCAGAAAGCACTTGGTCGAGTTTGTCAAGCTTCGGTTTTCACAAATTCTTGCGGGACATTGCCTTGACGGAAGATTCAGAAGCAGCGGTGAAACTTTCTAAATCTTTCTTTTGCTTCTTGATATCGTAAATTGTTGATGATCCAACTTCATATTCATCCATCAAAATACACACACTTCTGCCAGCTTCAGACTTCTTTCTAATTTCTAATTTCTGCTGAATGCTCAATACTTTTTGTTTCCTGTTAGTGCTGTCACAAGATATTTTAAATTGTACACCCAACTGCTTGAACTGCTTTCAACGCATGTGCCAGTTGAAAAGTGGGAAAGAAGTCCATGCCTGCGTCAATTTATGTGTAACTGAGCAACCTGTTCACATTTGCAATAGTTGAAGTGAGCGAGATATTCACGTGTGTGACAGTTATTTTAAATTCCGTTACGGCGGGTTTTCCGTTACATTCGTATCCGGATAAATGAAAGTTTCCTGTATTACATTTTGGTAGGAAGAATAAAGAGGTCACTTATTACTTGGATGGTGAGAGTAGGTGGGGTAGAGAAACAAAGGGTTCTGGGAGGACAAATACACCAATCACTAAAAGTTGTGACACAGGTTAGTAAGGCCAAAAAAGCAAACCAAGCACTAGAGTTTATTTCTAGAGGTACAGAATTGAAAAGTACACTAAACCTGTGTGGAACCTTGGTTAGACCACACTCCGGAGTACTGCGTACAGTTCTGGACGCCATGTTATAAACAGGATATAGAGACACTGGAGAGGGTGCAGAGAAGATTTACAAGGATGATACCAGAAATGCGAACATATACATATCAAGAAAGGTTGAACAGGCTGGGTCTCTTTTCTCTTGAAAAAAGAAGGCTGAGGGGTGACCTAATTGATGTCTTTAAAATTATGAAAGGTTTTGATAGCGTGTATACAGAGAGAATGTTTCCACTTGTGGGGAAGAGCATAACTAGAGGCCTTTAAAATAAGATAGTCACCAAGAAATCCAATAGGGAATTCAGAAGAAACTTCTTTACCCAAAGAGTGGTGAGAATTTGGAACTTGCTACCACAGGGAGTTGTTGAAGTGAATAATATAGATGCATTTAAGGGGAGGCTAGTCAAGCATATGAGGGGGAGGGGTATAGAGGGTTATGCTGATAGATTTAGATGAGGAAAGACGGGAGGAGGCTCGAGTGGAGCATAAACTCTGGCATGGACTGGTTGGGCTGAATGGCCTGTTTCTGTGCCATATATCCCATGTAATACTATGTAATCCTATGATAGAGGTGTTCAAAATCATGAACAGTTTTGATAGAGTAAATAAGTAGAAACTGTTTCTGTAGTATATGCAAGCACTCTCATAATGATTCCATGAGGTAAGGATATTGTACTTGAACTGCAGTGACCTTAATTCATTTATTGCAGCTCCTTGAGTAAGGACACAATGAGGTGAGCTCCCTTTTATACTTGGTTACCTGCAGTGTGCAGGTGACCCTTAGGTCTCCTCCAGTAGCACCCTCTGATGGTACAGGTATGGTGTATACAGTGTGAAGGTACATTCAGTGGTCTAATGTTACAGTACATACATTAACATACATAACAACACTCCCTCCTAAGTCTTGAGCCACAGGCTTTTGCACTGTGCTCTCTGGCCCTCGACTTGAGTACCCAAAGCCCCTGTACTTTGTCTTTGCTTGTGAATGGCTCTCTTCCTGTGGACCCCCTAGTCCTTATTGCCATGACATTGGGAAGTAGTCAGCAGTGGACGGTTGGAGGTTGTAGTGAGGGTCGTGTGGGTTCTGGGTGTGATCCATGTGTCCATGGCTACATACATCCATTCCCCCACCCATACATAGACCATGTGTGTGGCTCAACACCTGCATTGACATACGTGTAGAGTGAGTAAGGGATCAGGTTGGTTATGCCACTGTTTTTGAGTTCAGCAGTGGTGGAGCAAGTACATGTTATAGGTAAGGTACATACATTATATTTTCTGGGTGGGTGAGGACGTTTAGTGGTGGGCAGAGCCACAGGGTGGTGTGGCCTCCTTGTCCTCTATTGAGGGCTGCAAGGTCACCCTGCTGCCCTTCATTGGTGGTGGAAGTCTGGTCATACCAGGTCCCGCCGAGAAAGCCGAAGGGTACTGGCTTCTTGTTCCCGGTGCTGGCCCTGGTGGCGAGGGGAGTAGGGGCGATCTGGGGCAGGGTGCCAGTGGTGGTGGTTGTGCCGTCCATTGATCGCTGGCCCTGCAGTGGGTATGCTCCCATTGTGTGTGTGTGTGTACCCTCCCTGGGGCATTATATTGATCCCGGAGGCGCTGGCTACATGATCGGGTAGCCCGCTGGACCTGGGTGTTTCCCACGGGAGGTTGCCTTTGGCATTGTCGGCATACATGTAGAACCCGACATCATTTCTCATTTTATCATTAGCGTTCATGATACATTGGCTCCGACCGCAAACAGCCAACTCGACATTGTTATTTGTCTTTACACTTTCACATTTGTCCATTACAACACTTTCCTGTTTACTATCAGCATCTCTGTGCAAGGTTACGTTTGGATACCTGCCTTTGTTAGTTACATTTGTCTCATTAGTATTACCACTGTTCAACAGTACGAATTTGTCACTTGCATTACAACTGTATACACCATACCTGTACCACCAGAGGGTGCTACTGGTGGAGACCGAAGGTTCACCTGCACACTGCAGGTAACCAAGTATAAAAGGGAGCTCACCTCATTGTGTCCTCACTCAAGGAGATGCAATAAACGGACTAAGGTCACTACAGTTCAAGTACAATACCCTTACCTCGTGGAGTCGTTATTAGAGTGCTTGCATATACTATAACTGGCGACGAGAATGCGATATGAACCCATGCGTGTACAGCACAATGGATTAGCATTTGTCACTTACATCACTTTTTTGAGTACTATCAGCATTTCCGTGCAAGGTTACATTTGGATACCTGCCTTTGTTAGTTACATTTTTCTCATTAGCATTACCGGCATCACTGTTCAACAGTACCTTTATATACCTGCATTCGTTAATTACACCTTTATCATTAGTGTCACCAGCATCGCTGTACCAAGAGTGGAACTGTCCCTTTAATTGTTTTGGGTTGCCGGTCTCCTTTAAGACGGCCTTGCAATCTTTACCCCAATCCGGTTCGCTGCTCGGCATCACGTGTGCTCCCTCGATGCTGCCCCTCGTGGTCTGGTCGCAGCCATTTTGATTTCAGGTGCTTCACCTCATGGTGCAGGCACCATTTTCTTTCTCTCCATGAGGTAGGCTACAGTGATCCTTTTCTCCCCAAGTTCTGCCACAGAAGTCGGGAATCTACCTTCTGCGCCGATCTTCTTCTCTCGGAGTCCTGCCAGTGGAGCCCGGAAGGTGAGGTCTGGTCGTTCAGGTTGAGTCATCTCGCCGTTGAGTTGTGTAGTCTGTGTCGTCGCCAGGCAGTCGAGCTGGCCAGTAGGATTTCCAGGTGCTGCGATGGATCCAAGTTTGGGGCCACGTAGGACATCGATCGGCGGGGCCTGGAGGCTTTCCCCACTCCAACAGATTTGGATTTGCTTCATCCATCTTTTTCCCAGCAACGTTGGACCATCACCGGCAACGATCCACAAAGGTAGCTTGTGCATCGCACCGCCATGGAACACCTGGACATCCACTCTGCCAACGACTGGGATGGTGTCTTTTGTGTAAGTGAGCAGCTTCGCCTGGGAACATTTTGGGTCGTTTGGCGGGATTATCCCAGAGTTTCTCGAAGGCCGTCTGATTCATCAGAGACTGGCTCTCCCCTGTGTCGATCTCCATCGAGACTGAAACACCGTTTATTTCTGCTTCCATTTTCCATGGAGAACTCGCAATGGAGCAGGTATACACACCGTACACCTCTTCCAGGGGTTGAGCCACTTCGTCTTCATCTCGGGTGATCGGCCAACTCATTAGCGACTCGGTGAGTAAAATTTCTTCTACACATTCGCTGGAGATGACCTTTAGTGTTACAGCCTTTGCAAGTATAGTCTTTTTATCGGCACTGGTGGGCCCTGTGGTTTCCCCCACAGCGCCAGCACAGGGCTAGCCGGTTGGCCCCGTGTGGCAGACTCAGGGTTGCGGGACTCGGGGCAACAGCCTTGCCTCTGAAAGGTACCATTCGGTTCACTGTACTCGTCGGGTTAGAGTCCTGGGGGTGAGTCATCATCCTCTTGGAGTCACAGACCGAAATCATGAATGCCTGGCTCACTTTGAGTGCCTTCTGCAGGGTGACCGTAGTGTCCACAGAGAGCAGCTTATGGAGGAGGCTCTCGTGGCCACTTCCAATAACGAAGATGTCCCTCAGTGCTTCGGTGAGGTGGTCACCAAAATCACACGGTGCAGCCAATCTTCTCAGGTCTGCAGCATATTTAGCAATTTCTTGGCCTTCGGGCCGCCGGTGGGTGTAGAACTTGCTGTGAGGATGCTCTCTTTAGGTTTGAGTTGTTCTTGTATTATAATTACGAGCTCCGCATAAGTCTTGGTTGTCGTCTTTGCTGGGGCTAGCAGGTCCCTGATGAGGCCGTGGACAGTGGGCCCACAACTGCTGAACAGGATGGCTCTGCGCTTATCAGCCAGCGAGGTCGGTGTGTCTCCAGCCAGGTCGTTCTCGATGAAAAAGTGTTTGAGCCTTTCCACAAAGGCATCCCAATCTTCCCCATCAGTGAATTGTTGGAAGTTGCTTAGGTTAGACATGTTGTGCGTGGAAATTCGTAACCTTGTCGCCAGTTGTAATATATGCAAGCACTCTAATAATGACTCCATGAGGTAAGGGTATTGTACTTGGACTGTTGTGACCTTAGTCCGTTTATTGCAGCTCCTTGAGTGAGGACACAATGAGGTGAGCTCCCTTTTATACTTGGTTAACTGCAGTGTGCAGGTGACCCTTAGGTCTCCAGCAGTAGCACCCTCTGGTAGTACAGGTATGGTGTATACAGTGTGAAGGTACATTCAGTGGTCTAGTGTTACAGTACATATATTAACATACGTAACAGTTTCCAGCAGTAAAACGGTTGTTAACCAGAGGACACAGATTTAAGATGATTGGCAAAAGCACCAGAGACAACATGAGGAAACATTTTTTTAATGCAGCGAGTTGTTATGATCTGGAATGCACTGCCGAAAAGGGTGATGGAAGGAGATTCAATAGTAACTTTCAACATGGAATTAGATAAATACTTGAATGGAAAAATTTACAGGGCTATGGAGAAAGAGCAGGGGAGTGGGACGAATTGGATAGCTCAACCAAAAAGTCGGCACAGGCAACAATAGGCCAAATGGCCTCCTTCTATGCTGTATCATTCTATGATTCTATGATCCCAGAGCTGTAGAAGGTTGTTGCTTTCTGACCACTGTGCTGAGCAGATCAACCATAGACCCAACCTGCTCCACCAATCATATCCATCCAAACTTTGTCACCACTATGTATCTCATCATCATAGGCAGTCCCTCGGAGTCGAGGATGACTTGCTTCCACTCTTAAAGTGAGTTGTAAGGTGAGTGAGGAGTTCAATGCGGGACCTACAGTCTCTGTCACAGGTGGGACAGACAGTGGTCGAAGATTAGGGTGGGTGGAAAGCTTGAGTTGACACATACTCCTTCCTACGCTTGGTTTCTGCTTGTTCTCGCAATGGCACTCGAGGTGCTCAGCGCCCTCCTGGATGCTCTTCCTCCATTTTGGATGGTCATGGGCCAGGGATTCCCAGGAGTCATTGGGGATGTTGCAGTCAATGATATATCTAGATGATATAACACTATAGTGTCACTGACACTTTGAACAGTCTGGGGTAAGATCTCCCTCCTGCAATCTGTGCATGTGTGGTTAATTAATGAAGGGCCTGCCTCTGTCTCCTGGTGCTAACATGGCTTTTTATTTTCTGCTAAACCCTGCAGCTTGTCAAGCATGATCGAGAGATGGTTCTGTGGGGGAGTCTGCCATAACTGTGAAGTTTTCTCATGGCTTGGCAGCACCACGTAAGATTTGGACCCAGATCACTTGCCCTCTGGGACTGTGATGGTGAGGATTTGGAGTGATTCCAAAGTGTTGGATGTGGAAAAATCATTTGTGGAGACATGAAGAAATATTTCATCAATTGACTTTGGAGTTTCCATAAACAACAGACTTTTACAATAAAACTGTTTATTTACAAGTGCACTAGAGCAAATTATTATGGTCAAACAATTAAATATGATGATTAATAAGGATCTACCAAAAAATATTAGCCTATAACAAATGGCCTCATGACTGTTGTGTCACGTATGCAAACTCTTTGTATTCACTATGTAAGATGTACCACCTGAGGGCGCTGCTGTTGGAGATCCCAGGGGTTTTCTGCCCTGGTGTGCAGGGGCATATAAAAGGCAGCCAGCCATACTACCCCTCACTTTGCAGTCGTATTAAATGGACGAAAGTCACACAGCTCTTACTCACAGTACAAGACCTCATGGAGTTATTCGATGGCAATTGCAGACATAATACGTTGCTATATTATGTCTTATTTAGGAGTCATTTTGTAAATATTATATACAATATACACTTATTTCCACAACCAGAAAGCTGCCTCACCAAATGATTGAACACGCTGCCAATCAGTTTTCCTAACTTGTATTTTTTAGGGGGTGGGGGCAAATGACTGTTGTTATAATTTTTTATTGCCCGCTTTCCAGTATATTTTAAAATCGCAAATTTTATATCAATAATGTATCCTTCGCACTTTTAGAAACTTTTTTGACATTTAACTATGTAACAAGTACTCGGTACTCTTTATAAGCTTCTCGTAGACTTTGCAATTTTTTTTCAACGAAATGTATGCTTAATTTAATATTTTACTTAATTAACACAAACAACTAAGCTTAAAGAAAGAGTTATGGCCTTAGAGAGCAAGCTACAAGAACATACAAGGCAAGACTAAGATGGGGGAATTATTGAGGACAGGTGAATAGTATTAGATTTCAACCTCTGTCCCAGACTCCTCCATCACCATCCCTGGATATGTCGTGGCCCACCGCAGGACAGACCCTTCAAAGGTGGAGGCAAAGTGGTATACAGCTGGAGGGAGAGGCCCTAGGAGTCCTCAACATTGACTCCGGACCCCATAAAGTTTCATGGCTTCAGGTCAAGTATGGGCAAGGAACCCTCCTGTTGATTACCACCAACCGCCCTCCCTCAGCTGGTGAATCAGTACTCCTCCATGTGGAACAGCTCTTGGAAGAGGCACTAAGGGTAGAAAGGGCACCAAATGTACTCTGGGTGAATTCAATGTCCATCACCAAGAGTGGCTCGGTAGCACCACTACTGACTGAGCTGGCCAAGTCCTAAAGGATATAATTGCCAGATTAGGACTGCGGCAGGTGGTGAGAGAACCAACACGCGTGAAAAAAACAACTTGACCTCATCCTCACCAATCTACCTTTCACAGATGCATCTGTCAATGACAGCATTGGTAGCAGTGAACACCGCACAATCATTGTGGAGATGAAGTCCCATCTTCACACTGAAGATACACTCCATCGCATTATGTGGCTCTGCCACTGTGCTAAATGGGATAGATTCAGAACAGATCTAGCAGCTCAAAACTGGGCATCCATGAGACGCTGTGGGCCATCAGCAGAAGCAGAATTGTATTCCACCACAACCTGTAACCTCAGGGCCCGGCATGTTTGACAAATTTGCTGGAATTCTTTGAGGATGTAACAAACAGAGTGGATAAAGGGGAACCAGTGGATGTGGTGTATTTGGACTACCAGATGGCATTTGACAAGGTGCCACATAAAAGGCTACTGCATAAGATAAAAGCTCACGGGGTTGGGGGTAATATATTAGCATGGATAGAGGATTGGCTAACGAACAGAAAACAGAGAGTCGGGATAAATGGTTCATTCTCAGGTTGGCAATATGTAACTAGTGGGATGCCGCAGAGATCAGTGCTGGGACCCCAACTATTTACAATCTATATTAACGACTTGGAAGAAGGGACCAAGTGTAATGTAGCCAAGTTTGCTGATGATCAAAGATGGGAGGAAAAGCAATGTGTGAGGAGGATACAAAATCTGCAAAAGGACATAGACAGGCTAAAATTTGGCAGATGGAGTATAATGTTGGAAAGTGTGAGGTCATGCACTTTGGCAGAAAAAAGCAAAGAATAAGTTATTATCTAAATGGAGAAAAATTGCAAGATGCTGCAGTACAGCGGGACCTGGGGGTACTGGTGCATGAAACACAAAAGGATAGAATGCAGGTACAGCAAGTGATCAGGAAGGCCAATAGAATCTTGGCCTTTATTGCAAAGGGGATGGAGTATAAAAGCAGGGAAGTTTTGCTACAGTTATGCAGGGTATTGGTGAGGCCACACCTGGAATACTGCGTGCAGTTTTGGTTTTCATATTTACGAAAGGATATACTTTCTTTGGAGGCAGTTCAGTTTAGGTTCACTAGGTTGATTCCGGAGATGAGGGTGTTGACTAATGAGGAAAGGTTCAGGAGGTTGGGCCTGTATTCATTGGAATTCAGAAGAATGAGAGGTGATCTTATCGACACATATAAGATTATGAGGGGGCTTGACAAGGTGGATGCAGAGAGGATGTTTCCACTGATAGGGGAGACTAGAACTAGGGGGCATAACTTAGAAAAAGGGACCGCCCATTTAAAACTGAGACGAAGAGGAATTTCTTCTCTCAGAGGGTTGTAAATCTGTGGAATTCGCTGCCTCAGAGAGCTGTGGAAGTCGGGACATTGAATAAATTTAAGACAGAGATAGATAGTTTCTTAACCGATAAGGGATTAAGAGGTTATGGGGAGCGGGCAGGAAGTGGACCTGAGTCCAGGATCGGATCAGCCATGATAATATTAAATAGCGGAGCAGGCTCGAGGGGCCATATGACCTACTCCTGCTCCTATTTCTTATATTCTTACGTTCTTATATCTCTCACCATTACCATCAAGCCAGGGGACTAACCCTGGTTTAATGAGAAGTGCAAAAGGGCATGCTAGGAGCAGCACCAGGCATACCTACAAATGAGGTGCCAATCTGGGGAAGTTGCAACACAGAACTACTTGCATGCTAAAAAATGGAAGCAGCATGCTATAGACAAAGCTGAGCGATCTCACAATCATCAGATCAGATCAAAGCTCTGCAGTCCTGCCATATCTAGTCGTGAATGGTGTGGACAATTAAACAACTAACGGGAGGAGGAGGCTCCATGAACATCACCATCCTCAATGATGACTGAGCCCAACACACATATGCAACAGACAAGGCTGAAGCATTTGCAACCATCTTCAGCCAGAAGTGCCGAGCAGATGATCCATATCGGTCTTTTCTTGAGGTCCCCACCATCATAGAAGCCAGTCTTCAGCCAATTCAATTCATTCTACATGATATCAAGAAACGGCTGAGCGCACTGAATCCAGCAAAGGCTATGGGCCCCGACAACATTCCTGCTGTTGTGCTGAAGACCTGTGCTCCAGAACTAGCCGCTAACCAAGCTGTTCCAGTACAGCTACAACACTGGCATCTATCCGACAATGAAGAAAACTGCCCAGGTATATCCTGTCCACAAAAAGCAGGACAAATCCAATCCGGCCAGTTACCACCCATCTGTCTACTCTGAATCATCAGCATAGTGATATAAGGTGTTATCGACAGTGCTATCAAGCGGGATCTACTCACCAATAACCTGCTCAGATATGCTCAGTTTGGGTTTCGCCAGGATCACTCGGCTCCAGACCGCATTCCAGCCTTGGTCCAAACATGGGCAAAAGAGCTGAATTCCAGAGGTGAGGTGAGAGTGACTGCCCTTGATATCAAGGCAGCAGCAAATGTGGCATCAAGGAGCTCTAGTAATATAGTAAAATTGAAGTTAATGGGAATCAGGGGGAAAACTCTCCATTGGCTGGAGTCATACCTAGCACAAAGGAAGATGGTTGTGTTTGTTGGAGGTCAATCATCGCAGCCCTAGGACATCACTGCAGGAGTTCCGCTGGGGCAGTGTCCTCGGCCCAACTATCTTCAGCTGCCTTCATCAATGACATTCCCTCCATCATAAGGTCAGAAGTGGGGATGTTCGCTGATGATTGCACAGTGTTCAGTGCCTTTCGCAACTTCTCAGATAATGAAACAGTCCATGCCCGAATGCAGCAAGACCTGGATGACATTCAGGCTTAGGCTGATAAGTGACAGGTAACATTCGGGCCACACAAGTGCCAGGCAATGACTATCTCCAAAAGCAAGAATTTAACCACCGACCCTTCACATTCAACAGCATTACCATCGCCAAATACCCCACCATCAACATCCTGGGGTCACCATTGACCAGAAAGTTAACTGGACCAGCCACATAAATACTGTGGCAACGAGAGCAGGTCAGAGGCTGGGTATTCTGCAGCGAGTGTCTCACCTCCTGACTCCCCAAAACCTTTCCACCATCTACAAGACACAAGTCACGAGTGTGATGGAATACTCTCCACATGCCTGGATGAGTGCAGCTCTAACAACACTCAAGAAGCTCAACACCATCCAGGACAAAGCAGCCCGCTTGATTGGCACCTCATCCACCACCTTAAACATTCACTCCCTCCACCATCGGCGCACCATGGCTGCAGTGTGTACCATTTAGATGCAATGCCAAAGCTTCTTTGATGGCTTCTCCTAAACCCATGACCTCTACCATCGAGAAGGACAAGGGCAGCAGGTGCAAGGGAACACCATCACCTGCAAGTTCCCCTCCAAGTTACACACCATCCTGACTTGGAAATATATCGCTGTTCCTTCATTGTCACTGGGTCAAAATTCTGGAACTCCCTATCTTCACCACACGAACTGCAGCGGTTCAAGAAGGCAGCTCACCGCCACCTTCTCGAGGGCAGTTAGAGACAGGCAATAAATGCTGGCCTTGTAAGCGACGCCCACATCCCAGGAACGAATAAAAAAAAAGATTCAGTGAGGGCATCATCTCAGGACAGTGACAAGCCCAGGGTAGCATGAGATCTCAAAAGCAAACCTTCAGAGATTTTAGCTGGGACAGAGTTCTCACGATAGGGAAACCAAGGATACTGGATGGATTAAGGATGGTAAAAAAAGTAAGAAAGGTAGGAAACCATGTGAAGCTCCAAAGAGATTATGATCCCGATTTTAACCTAACTCACCCGGCGGTAATGGGGCAGCCGAGAGATTAAAATCGTGAAAATTAATTTACCGTTCCATTCTAGCCATAAACTCGCTGACCACCATATTAACTTCTCTGCTGACTCCAGTATAAAATGCAAATGCAGGATGGAGGCAGGTGTCGCATGAATAAATTGAAATAGAGGTCTGAATATATCATTTGGACTTGATTTTAACTGGGCAGGTCAGAGGTCTCAGCCAGTGGCAACCCCACTGAATGAAATCTAGCGACATTGACTTCACAAACTAATTGACTGACATTCCCAGGCCACTGTCTGAGGCTGAACTAGATTGTTCACAACATTGATTTCCTATTTGACACCATATTCATTACCAAGCCATCGAAACACAGAAATATAGAAAATATGTGCAGGATTAGGCCATTCGGCCCTTCGAGCCTGCACCACCATTCAATAAGATCATGGCTGATCATGCAACTTCAGTACCCCATTCCTGACTTCTCTCCATACCCCTTGATCCCTTTAGCCGTAAGGGTCACATCTAACTCCATTTTGAATATATCTAACGAACTGGTCTTAACAGCTTTCTATGGTAGAGAATTTCACAGGTTCACAATTCTCTGAGTGAAGAAGTTTCTCCTCATCTCGATCCTAAATGGCTTACCCCTTATCCTTAGACTGTGACCTCTGGTTCTGGACTTCCCCAACATCAGGAACATTCTTCCTGCATCAACCTGTCCAATTCCGTCAGAATTTTATATGTTTCTATGAGATCCCCTCTTATTCTTCTAAATTCCAGTGAATATAAGCCTAGTCGATCCAGTCTTTCTTCATATGTCAGTCCTGCCATCCCGGGAATCAGTCTGGTGAACCTTTGCTGCACTCCCTCAATAGCAAGAATGTCCTTCCTCAGATTAGGAGAGCAAAATTGTACACAATATTCATAGCTGGGGTCCCAGCACTGAACCTTGCGGTATCCCACTAGTCACTGCCTGCCATTCTGAAAAGGACCCGTTTATTCCTACTCTTTGGTTCCTGTCTCCCAACCAGTTCTTTATCCATGTCAATACATTACCTCCAGTACCATGTGCTTTAATTTTGCACACTAATCTCTTGTGTGGGACCTTGTCAAAAGCCTTTTGAAAGTCCAAATACATCACAACCACCAGTTCTCCCTTGTCCACTCTACTAGTTACATCCTCAAAAAATTCTCGAAGATTTGTCAAGCATGATTTCCCTTTCATAAATCCATGCTGACTTGGACCGATCCTGTCACTGCTTTCCAAATGCGCTGCTATTACATATTTAATTATTGTTCCAACATTTTCCCCACTACCAATGTCAGGCTAACCAGTCTATAATTCCCTGTTTTCTCTCTCCCTCCTTTTTTAATAAGTGGGGATACATGAGCTACCCTCTAATCCATAGGAACTGATCCAGAGACGATAGAATGTTGGAAAATGACCACCAATGCATCCACTATTTCGAGGGCCACTTCCTTAAGTATTCTGGGATGCAGATTATCAGGCCCTGGCGATTTATCGGCCATCAATCCCATCAATTTCCCTAACACAATTTCCTGACTAATAAGGATTTCCTTCAGTTCCTCCTTCTCGCAAGACCCTCGGTCCCCCATTATTTTCGGGAGGTTATTCGTGTCTTCCTTAGTGAAGACAGAACCAAAGTATAGAAACATAGAAACATAGAAATTAGGTGCAGGAGGAGGCTATTCGGCCCTTCGAGCCTGCACCACCATTCAATAAGATCATGGGTGATCATTCAACCTCAATATCCCTTTCCTGCTTTCTCTCCATACCCCTTGATCCCTTTGGCCATAAGGGCCATATCTAACTCCCTTTTCAATACAGCTAACGAACTGACCTCAACAACTTTCTGCGGCAGAGAATTCCACAGGTTAGCCACTCGCTAAGTGAAGAAGTTTCTCCTCATCTCGGTCCTAAATGGCATACCGCTTATTCTTAGACTGTGACTCCTGGTTCTGGAACTTCCCAGCAACGGGAACATCCTTCCTGCCTCTAACCTGTCCAATCCCGTCAGAATTTTATATGTTTCTATGAGATCCCCTCTAAACTCCAGTGGATACAAGCCCAGTTGATCCAGTCTCTCCTCATATGTCAGTCCTGCCATCCCGGGAATCAATCTGGTAAACCTTCACTGTACTCCCTCAATAGCAAGAATGTCCTTCCTCAGATTAGAAGACCAAAATTGTACACAATATTCCAGGTGTGGCCTCACCAAGGCTCCGTATAACTGCAGTAAGACCTCCCTGCTCTTGTACTCAAATCCTCTCGCAATGAAGACCAACATGCCATTTGCCTTCTTCACCGCCTGCTGTACCTGCTTGCCAAACTTCAATGACTGGTGTACCATGGCACCCAGGTCTCATTGCACCTCCCCTTTTCCTAATCTGTCACCATTCAGATAATATGCTGTCTTCTTGTTTTTGCCACCAAAGTGGATAACCTCACATTTATCTACATTATACTGCATCTGCCATGCATTTGCCCACTCACCTAACCTGTCCAAGTCACCCTGCAGCCTCTTAGCATCCTCCTCACAGCTCACACCGCCACCCAGCTTAGTGTCATCTGCAAACTTGAAGATATTACGTTCAATTCCTTCATCTAAATCATTGATGTATATTGTAAATAGCTGGGGTCCCAGCACTGAACCCTGCGGCACCCCCTGCCTGCCATGTATAAACTGACAAGTTGTACACTGTGAGAACAATGACCACTAGGTGGTGAACTTTTGGGAGACACTCCTAACCTGGACCTTCAGGTTATAAAAGGGGAAGCTCCACCCACCTTCATCGCTTGAGTGCTATGGAATAAAGGACAGGTCACAGACTGACCTTCTCTCAAGCATGGGCCTCGTGTGCATTTATACTGTATAGTAAGGACGAATCAATGGCGACGAGAAACTGGGATGTAAACTACGCAAGCGTGACCACTAGCAGAATAGAGAGAGGTACTGTGTTAAGGAATGGTTGGGACAGAGAATCAACATTGTTAAAGAAGCACGCAGTTCTCCAGGCAGACAAGGGCAATTGGGTATGCCCCAACATGTAGTCGAGCCCAGAGAGGGAGTTTGACAGAGACTAGCCGAACGGCGATTCACGCCATTGCAAGGGACAATGCGGCCAGTAATGGGGCCATCAACACCTGTTAATGGCGCACTCAAGGACAATCACAGGGGCAGTCAGGGACGATCGACTGGCAAGGGACCTTTTGTTTCCAGCAGCAGCTCATGTTGGAGGCATGGAGGCACACACTCAGCTGGAGTTTGCAGAGATGAGCAAAATACCTGCAGAAATTTCCTGCTGGGGGAAATCGCTGGAAGCTGAAGTTCAGCGAGTTCATGTGGAGCACATATACAGTTCATACACCAGGACGCCACCGATAATGATGAAAGTGCTCCTCAATGGCATCCCAGTATCAATGGAGCTAGACATGGGGGCCAGCCAGTCCCTGATGAGTATCAAACAGTTCGACAAGTTGTGGGCGTCCAAGACCAGGAGACCAAAATTATTGCCGATTGATGCACAGCTATGGACATATACAAAGGAGATCATTCCAGTGCTCCACGGTAGTCGTGACCCACAAAGATTCGGAGAATAGGTTGCCATTCTGGATTGTCCCAGGGGACGGTCCCGCACTACTGGGGAGGAGTTGGCTTGCTGTCATGAACTGGAAATGGGGCGATGTCAATGCAATTTCCTCTGTGGAGCGAGTATCATGCTCACAGGTCCTGGACAAATTTGACTCACTGTTTCAACCAGGCATTGGCACTTTCATGGGGACCAAGGTAGTGATTCACATAAACCCGGACGCCAGGCCAGTACACCACAAGGCCAGAGCGGTGCCGTACGTGATGCGGGAAAAGATAGAAGGCGAATTGGACCGCCTGCTGAGGGAAGGCATCATCTCGCCAGTCGAATTCAGTGATTGGGCGAGCCGGATTGTGTCGGTGTTCAAGGTGGATGGGTCAGTCAGGATATGTGGTGATTACAAGGCCACCATCAATCGAGTGTCACTCCAAGACCAGTACCCACTACTGAGAGCGGACGACCTCTTTGCGACGCTATCCAGTGGCAAACTTTTTTCAAAATTGGACCTGACCTCAGCTTAAATGACCCAGGAGCTGGCAAGTGAGTCGAAGAAGCTGACCACCATCACGACACACAAGGGGTTGATTGAGTACAACAGATGTCCGTTCAGGATTTGCTCCGCCGCCACGATCTTCCAACAAAATATGGAAAGCCTCCTCAAGTCGATTCCAGGGGCGGTGGTTTTTCAAGACGACATCCTCATCACGGGTTGCGATACTGAAGAACACCTCCACAACCTGGAGGAGGTGCTACGCAGACTGGACCGGGTAGGGCTGCGACTGAAAAAGGCGAAGTGCATCTTCCTAGCTCCAGAGGTAGAATTCCTGGGGATGAGGGTAGCAGCAGACGGGATCAGCCCTACTGTGTCCAAGACGGAAGCGATCCAGAGAGCACCCAGACCCCATAACACGACGGAGCTGCGTTCGTTCCTGGGGCTCCTGAACTATTTTGGTAACTTTCTTCCCAAATTGAGCACGCTGCTAGAGCCGCTACATGTGCTCCTACGCAAAGGTCGCGAATGGGTCTGGGGGGACAGCCAGGAAAGGGCTTTTAATAGAGCACGCAATTTGTTATGTTCCAACAATCTGTTAACACTATATGACCCATGTAAGAAACTTGTGTTAACGTGCGATGCGTCGTCCTATGGTGTTGGGTGTGTGTTGCAGCATGTCAATGCCAAGAGTCAGTTACAGCCGGTAGCTTATGCCTCCAGAAGTCTGTCCCAGGCAGAAAGCGGCTACGGGATGATAGAAAAGGAAGCGCTCACATGTGTATATGCGGTAAAGAAAATGCACCAGTACCTGTTTGGCAGGAAATTTGAGCTGGAGACAGATCACTTCTCTTTTGGCCGACAACAAGGCCATAAATGCAAATGCATCGGCCCGCATACAGAGGTGGGCACTCACGTTAGCCGCCTATGACTATACAATTCGGCACAGACCGGGCACCGAAAACTGCGCCGATGCACTCAGCAGGCTCCCACTAGCCACCACTGAGGGGGCTACCAAGCATGCTGCTGAGATGGTCATAGCTGTTGAAGCTTTCGGAAGCGAAGGCTCACCCGTGACAGCCCGTCAGATTAAAGTCTGGACAAATAGAGACCCGCTACTGTCTTTAGTCAAGAAATGTGTCCTGAATGGGGACTGGGCAGCCATGTACGGGGCATGCCCTGAGGAATTTAAACCATTTCACAGGCACAGGGATGAACTCTCGATTCAGGCCGATTGCCTACTGTGGGGAAATCGCGTAGTCATGCCCCAGATGGGCAGAGAGGTGTTCATCAGAGAACTCCACGATGAGCACCCGGGCATTGCCATGATGAAGGCAATTGCCAGGTCATACGTTTGGTGGCCAGGGATAGACGCAGATCTGGAACTTTGTGTTCGCAGGTGTAACACGTGTGCCCAGCTGGGCAATGTGCCCAGGGAAGCCCCCCTTAGCCCCTGCTCCTGACCCGCCAAGCCTTGGTCACGCATCCATGTGGACTACGCAGGTCCTTTCATGGGAAAAATGTTTTTGGTTGTAGTAGACGCCTACTCCAAATGGATCGGGTGTGACATTTTTAATTCAAGCACATCCTCTGCCACGGTAGAAAGTCTAAGGGCAATGTTCGCTGCCCACGGTCTACCGGATACCTTGGTCAGCGACAATGGCCCGTGCTTCACAAGCACTGAATTCCAGGACTTCATGGTAGGCAATGGAATTAACCATGTCAGAACGGCACCGTTCAAGCTGGCCTCAAACAGCCAGGCAGAACGAGCAGTGCTGGTAATCAAACAGGGGATGCTCAGAATCCAAGCCGCTTATCACGCTTCCTGTTGGCCTACAGATCCCGACCACACTCGCTCACAGGGGTTCCACCCACAGAGCTGCTAATGAAAAGGATGCTCAAAACCAGGCTATCTCTTATACACCCCGCCATGAAAGAAATTGTCGAGAGCAGGCGCCAGTCATAATGTGACTACCATGACAGGAATGCGAGGGCGCGATGTATTGATGTAAATGTCCCTGTCTTTGTCCTCAACTACGCTGCAGGGCCCAAATGGCTCGCAGGCACTGTGATTGCCAAAGAGGGGAATAGGATTCTGGTAATTAAAATTACCAATGGACAAATCTGTCGCAAACACGTGGATCAAACAAAAAGGAGATTTAGCAACCCCAAAGAAGAAGCAGAGGAAGAACAGAGTTCACTCCACCACAGGTGACCAAACACGGGAACCAAAGGGAGGAAAACCCAGTCACTGTGGGCTGTCTGGACAGGCCTGAGGCACCGCAAACAGCAGACACTCAGGCCAGCGCCCAATAACCGGAGCCCCAACTCAGGCACTCTACAAGGGAACGTAAACCACCAGAGAGACTCAACCTGTGATCCCAATAAGACTTTGGGGGGCCATGGAGATCGGCCATCGTCAATTTCACCACCTCGCACACATATCGGCCGCAATATCGCTCACTCAAAAAACCGCCCACAAAATGTGGAAATAACCGGAACGAATCACAGCGTTATGGACGCCATGTCGTAGATCACATGTCGCGTCCTTTAAAAGGCTGTCGTGCTTCAAACTTGGCGGAGTTCGGAAGTATTCTGCAGGTCGTTGGAGTTGATGTGAACATCTCTAAAAACATCTTGACCATACCGTGACCGATTGGAATTGAAGAGGTGTGCTAGTTGGGACATCCCTTGTTTGTGTGCAATCGGTGGAACTACTGCAATGGGGCCTGTCCTTTCTCACGCTCTCTTGGTGACCAAATACATGCAGCAGATTTGACATCGCCGAAGGAACGCTGCACTGCATTATATGCCCAATGTACAAAGTGACAGACAGATGAGGTGGACCAGACGTTACACCCCCCACAAGTACAGGGAAAAGCATTCTTACCTTGACTTGCCCGACACCACCTGCCTTCGAAGACTGCGCTTCCACAAAGAGGTTATCACTGAGGTATGCCAGCTGAAAAGGGCAGACCTGCAGCCTGCCAGCACCATCAGAACTGCACTGTCTGTTGAGGTCAAAGTCCCCGTGGCACTGTCGTTCTATGCCTCGGGTTCTTTTCAGGCCACAGCTAGCGATATTTGCGGACTTTCTCAGCATGCCACACATCGCTGCATTAGACAGGTCACTGAAGCCCTGTATGCACACAGGAGGGACTTGATCAGCTTCGTTATGACCAGGGAGGCACAGAGTGAGAGAGCTCTAGGTTTCTCTAGAATTGCAAACTTCCCCAAGGTGCAGGGAGCAATAGACCGTACGCACATCGGATGCGGGCAGCTTTTCAGGATGCTGAGGTTTTCAGTAACCTCAAGGGATTCCACTCCCTGAATGTCCAGCTGGTTGTCAACCACCAGCAAATTATACTGGCAGTGAATGCTCAATTTCCGGGCAGCATCCATGATGCGCACATCCTGCGTGAGAGCACTGTATCTGACTTATTTAACAATGAGCCACAAGGTCAATGCTGGATGCTTGGGGACAAAGGATATGGCCTCGCCACCTGGCTAATGACCCCCTTGCATGACACCCACACCGAAGCCAAGAGGCGATACAACGTGAGCCACAGAGCAACTCGCAATATCGTGGAGAAAACCATTGGAGTGCTGAAGCAGCGCTTCAGATGCCTGGACCACTCAGGAGGCGAGCTCCAATACCACCCTGAGCAGGTAGCTCAATTCGTGGTAGTGTGTTCCATGCTACACAACTTGGCTATCAGGAGGGGACAAGAATTGCCAGATGAGTCTGATAATCCACCTCACCAGAGAGTGGACGAGGAGGACGAGGAGGTAGATGCAGACATCAGGGCAGACAATCAGGCTGACGCTGAAGCCATGCACCCCCCCCCCCCACTGTAGACTGCATGAAAGGGCCCATGGTGGTATGATAGCTGCAAGAGCCTTACATCAGGAGCTCATCAATGATCGCTTTGCCTGAAAGAACATTGATGTTATTTCCAAGGCTGACACACTGCTGGTTGTGCAGGTCATACATCAATGGTGGACATCACCTTGGTGACAGTGAAAGTTTACATTGATTGAAGTTAAGTGTGATTATATCCTTTGATGTTAAGGAATCACCAGCTTGTAATGGTGCAGCTATCTGACCCAATGTACTGCAAGGTTTTGTTAAATAAAAAACATTTAAACCAAACATTTATCTGAAATCACCAGTATATCTGTACAAGCCAACCCTCTCCCCACACACCCCCCCCACCCCCACTTCTCCTCCCCACCTCTACCCCTTCTCCTTACCCTCCTGATTCCAAGCCGCCTGGCTGAGGAAGTCTTCAGGCGATGCTTCATTGGGGGGGAGGGTGACAGCCGAAATGCTGCTTGGACGGATACGGGAGAGGACGGTTCCAAGGTGGCAGTGTGCTCCAAGCCATAAGCAAGATGTTGCTGCTGGTTCTCATGTGTGGTTTGCAATGGGGGTGCATCAACTTGGGATGCAGTGCGGCGCTCCGGGACTACTGGGAGCCCTCTGCCACCAGTGGTCCTGGCCTCCTCCATCCCTTCCATTTTATATGTTATTTGTTGGACAAAAACTCGGTGCCAACTATGTTCTTGGTGCTTAGTGGGCTTTTTGCTGCTGTTGAATCTCCATCGTTCCTCCCACAACAGCCAAACAAGCACACACCACAGCCACACACGCTTTCAGTGCCTCTGAGCTCCCTCTCTCTCTGTTTCCTCTTCTGCACATGTCATGATGACCCTTGACCTCCTGAATCGCGGGAATCGAGCGTTGCCATGCCGTTGCTAAGGACGGCCACACTTTACGGCAGAAGGTCAGAAAAATTTAACGCTACTGCCCATTTGATATCGCTCGCGGTAACGCCCATCTTCAAAAATGTAAACTATGTGTTTTGAGAATGGGCGAGAAGCCGGCGATTTGAAAACCCTTTTTTAACGCCCCTGCAGGAAATAACACCCATTTTTGGGCAATAAGCTCAAAAGTGGAGGTTCTAGCCCCATAGCTTGCTAAACAGACTAAGGGGCAAATTTTCCACATGGCCGATTTTTGGCGCAGTTGTTGAGGTACGTCTGATTTTTTTAGTGGCCGCCTACGCCACAAAAAGTTCCAAGTTTTGCCAGCATAACCTTTCATTTTGGAGTGGCGCAGATTGTCCTTGAGCTCTGTGGGTGGAGCTTAAGGTCTGTGCCGAAAAACCGAGGTTGCCAGGGTAACAAGGGACACACTGAGGGCTGAGGCTGCAAAATGAAACACACATAGAAACATAGAAACATAGAAAATAGGTGCAGGAGTAGGCCATTCAGCCCTTCGAGCCTGCGCCACCATTCAATAAGATCATGGCTGATCCTTCACCTCAGTACCCCTTTCCAGCTTTCTCTCCATACCCCTTGATCCCTTTAGCCGTAAGGGCCATATCTAACTCACTTTTGAATATATCCAATGAACTGGCATCAACGACTCTCTGCGGCAGGGAATTCCACAGGTTAACAGCTCTCTGAGTGAAGAAGTTCCTCCTCATCTCAGTCCTAAATGGCCTACCCCTTATTCTAAGACTGTGTCCCCTGGTTCTGGACTTCCCCAACATCGTGGACATTCTTCCCGCACCTAACCTGTCCCATCCCATCAGAATCTTATACGTTTCTATGAGATCCCCTCTCATCCTTCTAAACTCCAGTGTATAAAAGCCCAGTTGATCCAGTCTCTCCTCATATGACAGTCCAGCCATCCATGGAATCAGTCTGGTGGTTCTACAAGATGCAGCAAGACAGATGCAGGTACGTATTAACATTGCCAAGATTGCAGTGACAAACTATCATACTCTGCAATATTTATTTATTTAAGTTTAGATGAAACAGGCCTAATAAAGTCAAAGTAATTCCACACACAATCGCACATTAGGTTACTGCTTTTTTGTAGAGCCCTGGTGTCGCTGCTATCCCGGGCCGAAAGGCACCCCACACCCTGCCAGTGCTCCTGCAATCATAGAATCATGGAAATTTACAGCACGGAAGGAGACCATTTCGGCCCATCGTGTCCGCACCGGCCAACAAGAGCCTATCCAGCCTAATCACACTTTCCAGCTCGAGGTCTGTAACCCTGCAGGTTACGGCACTTCAGGTGCACATCCAATTCCTTTTTAAATGTGGTGAGGGTTTCTGCCTCTACCACCCTTTCAGGTAGTGAGTTCCAGACCCCCACCACTCTGCGTGAAGAAATTTCCCCGCAAATCCCCTCTTAACCTTCTACCAATTACTTTACATTTATGCCCCCTGGTTGTTGACCCCTTTGCTAAGGGAAATAGGCCCTTTATATCCACTATATCAAGGGCCCTCATAATTTTATACACCTCAATGAGGTCTCCCCTCAGCCTCCTCTGTTCCAATGAAAACAAATCCAGCCTATCTAATCTGTCCTCATAGCTTAGATTCTCCATTCCTGGCAACATCCTCGTAAATTTCCTCTCTACCCTCTCCAGTGCAATCATGTCCTTCCTGTAATGCGGTGACCAGAACTGCGCGCAGTACTCCAGCTGTGGCCTAACCAGTGTTTTATACAGTTCAAGCATAACTGCCCTGCTCTTGTATTCTATGCCTCGTCTAACAAAGGCAAGCATTCCGTATGCCTTCTTAACCACCTTATCCACCTGGCCTGCTACTTTCAGGGATCTGTGGACATGCACTCCAAAGTCCCTTTGATCCTCTACACTTCTCAGTGTCCTACCATTTAATGTGTATTCCCTTTCCTTGTTAGCCCTCCCAAAATGCATTACCTCACACTTCTCTGAATGAAATTCCATTTGCCACTATTCTGCCCACCTGACCAGTTGACTGATATCGTCCTGCAGTCCGCAGCTTATCCCGGACTGAATGGCCCCTGCCCCCTGCCGCTGCTATCCCGGGCTGAATGGCCCCCAGTGCTGTGTCTTCAGCTCCGCTAAAACAATGACGCCTTCCCTGCGCTGGTTTTCTCTTCTCTGCGCCGATTTTATTAAGTTCAGGTAAGGTTTTTCAGAACAGTGCACTGCACGATTTTCAAAAAAATCATAGTTGGCCAAACTCACTTAAATGGCCAGAAATGGCGCACTCGTCAGCCAACACCACCAGTGACGTAAAAAAATTGTGGATGAAAAAAATCATCCGTAAGTGGTTGAGGATGCTGCAGAAACTTTGGTGAAACTTGCAGATTTTAGTCTGCTCCAAAAAAAACAGTGTAGGCAAAAAAAACAGTGCAGAATGGTGGCGGAAATTCAGCCCAATGCTCCCACACCAAGGGAAGAAATATTTCATTTCAGTTGGAAACTTTGATTGGCAGCTCAGCAAGCCAATCCTGACGCACACCCCTAAAGAGTTGGACACCAGGTCAATCTTTGTCTATATCTCTCTAGTGAAGTCAGCTTAGCAGTTTGAGTCTGGAGCAGAGAGAGGCACTGAGGTCTTGCTTTCTAATTAGCCAGAGCAAGGTTGAAACATAAACATAGAAACATAGAAAATAGATGCAGGAGTAGGCCATTCAGCCCTTCGAGCCTGCACCACCATTCAATAAGATCATGGCTGATCATTCCCTCAGTACCACTTTCCTGCTTTCTCTCCATACCCCTTGATCCCTTTAGCCGTAAGGGCCATATCTAACTCCCTCAACTCCCTCTTGAATATATCCAATGAACTGGCATCAACAACTCTCTGCGGTAGGGAATTCCACAGGTTAACAACTCTCTGAGTGAAGAAGTTTCTCCTCATCTCAGTCCTAAATGGCCTACCCCTTATCCTAAGACTGTGGCCTCTGGTTCTGGACTTCGCCAACATCGGGAACATTTTTCCTGCATCTAGCCTGTCCAGTCCCATCAGAATCTTATAAGTTTCCAGAAGATCCCCTCTCATCCTTCTCAACTCCAGTGTATAAAGGTCCAGTTGATCCAGTCTCTCCTCATATGTCAATCCTGCCATCCCGGGAATCCGTCTGGTGTACCTTCGCTGCACTCCCTCAATAGCAAGAACGTCCTTCCTCAGATTAGGAGACCAAAACTGAACACAATATTCCAGGTGAGGCCTGCAGTAAGATCTCCCTGCTCCTATACTCAAATTCCCTAGCTATGAAGGCCAACATGCCATTTGCCTTCTTCACCGCCTGCTGTACCTGCATGCCAGCTTTCAATGACTGATGAACCATGACACCCAGGTCTCGTTGCACCTCCCCCTTTCCTAATCTGCCGCCATTCAGATAATATTCTGCCATCGTGTTTTTGCCCCCAGTGGATAACCTCACATTTATCCACATTATACTGCATCTGCCATGCATTTGCCCACTCACCTAACCTATCCAAGTCACCCTGCAGCCTCTTAGCGTCCTCCTCACAGCTCACACCGCCATCCAGTTTCATGTCATCTGCAAACTTGGTGATATTACACTCAATTCCTTCATCTAAATCATTAATGTATACTGTAAAGAGCTGGGGTCCCAGCACTGAGCCCTGTGGCACTCCACTAGTCACTGCCTGCCATTCTGAAAAGGACCTGTTTATCCCGACTCTCTGCTTCCTGTCTGCCAACCAGTTCTCTATCCACGTCAGTACATTACCTCCAATATCATGTGCTTTGATTTTGCACACCAATCTCTTGTGTGGGACCTTGTCAAAAGCCTTTTGAAAGTCCAAATACACCACATCCACTGGTTCTCCCTTGTTCACTCCACTAGTTACATCCTCAAAAAATTCCAGAAGATTTGTCAAGCATGATTTCCCTTTCATAAACCCATGCTGACTTGGAACGATCCTGTCACTGCTTTCCAAATGCGCTGCTATTTCATCTTTGATAATTGATTCCAACATTTTCCCCACTACTGATGTCAGGCTAACCAGTGTATAATTACCCGTTTTCTCTTTCCCTCCTTTTTTAAACAGTGGTGTTACATTAGCTACCCTCCAGTCCAGAGGAACTGATCCAGATTCGATAGACTGTTGGAAAATGATCACCAATGCATCCACTATTTGTTTGGCCACTTCCTTAAATACTCTGGAATGCAGACTATCAGGCCCTGGGGATTTATCGGCCATCAATCCCATCAATTTCCCAAATACAATTTCCCGCTTTATTAGGATATCCTTCATTTCCTCCTTCTCACTAGACCCTCGGTCCCCTAGTATTTCCGGAAGGTTATTTGTGTCTTCCTTCGTGAAAACAGAACCAAAGTATTTGTTCAACTGGTCTGCCATTTCTTTGTTCCCCATTATAAATTTACCTGAATCTGACTGCAAGGGACCTACACTTTGTTTTCACTAATCTTTTTCTCTTCACATATCTATAGAAGCTTTTGCAGTCAGTTTTTATGTTCCCTGCAAGCTTCCTCTCATACTCTATTTTCCCTCTCCTAATTAAACCCTTTGTCCTCCTCTGCTGTATTACAAAATTATCCCAGTCCTCAGGTTTGCTGCTTTTTCTGGCCAATTTATATGCCTCTTCCTTGGATTTAACACTTTCCTTCATTTCCCTTGTTAGCCATGGTTGAGCCTCCTTCCCCGTTTTATTTTTACTCCAGACAGGGATGTACAATTGTTGAAGTTCATCCATGTGATCTCTAAATGTTTGCCATTGCCTATTCACCGTCAACTCTTTAAATATCACTCGCCAGTTTATTCTAGCCAATTCACGCCTCATACCATCGAAGTTACCTTTCCCCAAGTTCAGGACCCTGGTCTCTAAATTAACTGTGTCAATCTCCAGCTTAATAAAGAATTATATCATATTATGGTCACTCTTCCCCAAGGGCCCTCGCATAACAAGATTATTAATTAGTCCTTTCTCATTACACATCACCCAGTCTAGGATGGCCAGTCCTCGAGTTGGTTCCTCGACATATTGGTCTCGAAAACCATCCCTAATACACTCCAGGGAATCCTCCTCCACCGCATTGCTACCAGTTTGGTTAGCCCAGTCAATATGTAGATTAAAGTCGCCCATGATAACTGCTGTACCTTTATTGCACGCATCCCTAATTTCTTGTTTGATGCCGTCCCCATCCTCATTACTACTGTTTGGTGGTCTGTACACAACTCCCACTAGCGTTTTCTGCCCTTTGGTATTCCGTAGCTCCACCCATACAGATTCCACATCATCCAAGCTAATGTCCTTCCTTACTATTGCATTAATTTCCTCTTTAGCCAGCAATGCCACCTCACCTCCTTTTCCTTTCTGTCTATCCTTCCTAAATGTTGAGAGTGACCAGATTGAGATGTGGATATATATGTTAGTGCCAAAGAGTGAATTTAGGCTGTAATTGGTAGGGTCAATACATTTATTTTATTAATATTATTTTAATGTTACGAGGAGTGTTGGGAAATAGATGTATTTCATTCAAAGAATGCATTCAGTTCTTGCATATTTTTATGTAAAATAAATCATTTTCAGGTTTATGATCAATAGACTATTTTTTGGCCTGCTTTCCAAAAACATGGCAGCATCTGTGAGATTACAGTATTCAGTGCAGACTTTGACGGGCCTTATTGTTATGATCCGAACCGTGAGTAATACTCATCATCATCATCATTGGCAATCCCTCGGAATGGAGGAAGACTTGCTTCCACTCCTGAAGTGAGTTCTTTGGTGGCTGAACACGAGAGCCACAGACTCTGTCACAGGTGGGACAGATCGTCGTTGAGGGAAGGGGTGGGTGGGACTGGTTTGCCGCACGCTCTTTCCGCTGTCTGCGCTTGATATCTGCATGCTCTCGGCGTTAAGACTTGAGGTGCTCAGCGCCCTCTCGGATGCACTTCCTCCACTTAGGGCGGTCTTGGGCCAGGGACTCCCAGGTGTCAGTGGGGATGTTGCACTTTATCAGGGAGGTTTTGAGGGTGTCCTTGTAGCGTTTCCGCTGCCCATCTTTGGCTCGTTTGCCGTGGAGGAGCTCCGAGTAGAGCACTTGCTTTGGGAGTCTCGTGTCTGGCATGCGAACGATGTGGTCTGCCCAGCGGAGCTGATCAAGTGTGGTCAGTGCTTCAATGCTGGGGATGTTAGCCTGAGTGAGGACGCTCATGTTGGTGCGCCTGTTCTCTCAGGGGAATTGTAGGATCTTACGGAGACATCGTTGGTGATATTTCTCCAGTAACTTGAGGTGTCTACTGTACATGGTCCATGTCTCTGAGCCATACAAGAGGATAGGTAGAAAAAGCCATAAGCCAGCTCAAAAGCAACAAGGCTATGGGTGCGGACGGAATCCCTGCTGAGGCATTAAAGTATGGCGGAGAGGCACTGCTGGCACGAGTACATGACCTCATTGTTATCATCTGGAGGGAGGAGAGCATGCCGGGGGATCTCAGAGATGCAGTAATCATGACCATCTTTAAAAAAGGGGACAAGTCTGACTGCGGCAACGACAGAGGAATCTCCCCGCTATCAGCCACTGGGAAAGTCGTCGCTAGAGTCCTCCTCAACCGTCTTCTCCCCATGGCCGAGGAGCTCCTCCTGGAGTCACAGTGCGGATTTAGTCCCCTACAGGAAACAACGGACATGATTTTTGCAGCGCAACAGCTGCAGGAAAAATGCAGAGAACAGCGCCAGCCCTTACACATGGCCTTCTTTGACCTTACAAAGGCCTTTGACATTGTCAACCACGAGGGTCTCTGGAGTGTCTTCCTCCGTTTCGGATGCCCCCAAAAGTTTGTCACCATCTTCCGCCTGCTCCATTACGACATGCAGGCCGTGATCCTTACCAATGGATCCATCACAGACCCAATTCACGTCTGGACTGGGGTCAAACAGGGCTGCGTCATCGCCCCAACCCTCTTCTCAATCTTTCTCACCGCCATGCTCCACCTCACAATCAACAAGCTCCCCGCTGGAGTGGAACTAAATTACAGAACCAGTGGGAACCTGTTCAACCTGCACCATCTCCAGGCCAGATCCAAGACGACCCCAACCTCTGTCGTCGAGATACAGTACGCGGACGACGCCTGCGTCTGCGCACATACAGAGGCTGCACTCCAGGACATAGTCAACGTATTTACTGAGTAATACTTGTGTTTAACTAGACATTGGGCAATAAAAGTACTCTCCAGATCAGGGTGGAAGCAAGGTCAGTGGCACTGAGCCCTTGAGAATATCCAGTGTAGATCTGAAACTTGTAATAGCCATATCGGTTTACTTAATAGATAATCGCTATCTATTTTTCTTGCAGAAAGGAGAAAGAAAGAATGAGAAGAAAAATCAGATTCAGAGACAACAAAAGAAAAAGAGAGTGGAAGACAGAGAGAAGGACAATTATGGAAAAAAATAAAGTGGGCGTCAGGAAGGGAAACAATTACAGGAAGAGAGAGAATATAGTACAGTAATAAACTGAGGGTGAGTTTGATGAGAGAAAGATTAAAATTGCAATTCGTGGTGTGTTCATTTGAATAAATATTTTGATATAAAATAACAACAACTTGCATTTACTTTTGTCCATCAACATCGAAGATCGACTCGAGTATAATACGAGACATAGGGAGCAAGAAGTGAGTAGGCAATGTAAATAACGTTTTAGATTTTTAAATCATTTAGTGACCCAGAAAGGTAAAATGCATAGTAATGATTCTCATTTAAGTTGGTCTTGTTTCCTTCCTCATTTTTCCTTAATCTCCTGCAGGTACTGACCTTTGCTGAGGTGCAGTTGTGTGTGTGCTGGCGGCCCTCCAGTACCTCGATCAAGGAGCTACTCTCCATGTGTGATCCTACACAATGACAGCAGGCTGATCGACCATGGAGAACATCAAAGCAGAGCATGATGGTGTGTTATCCAACATTCATTCGAAAGATAGCAATCAGGAACAGAAAGTGTTGTGTATGCAATAACTGTTAGACTGAGTAATGTTTAACTCCAAGATGTGTAACCTTGGCTCTACTTTATTAAGGCTCAAAGTGACTAATATACAAAATGGCTGGCCTTTTATACTTGGGCTGCACACACGTGCGTGCAGCCCAATGGCCTCAAACAGTGACGCCATCTAGTGGCTAGTGATCCCAAAAGTACATACATGACAATACCCCCCTCTGAAATATTAACACAGTCTTTTACAAATTGAGACGGTCCGGTGTTTTACGCTCCCGGGTTGACTGTCTCAGTTCAACTCCAGCCTTGGGTAAGTGTTCAGAGTCTGTTGTGACTGGTGGCTGGGTGGCTGACTTGGTGGGAGTGGCAATGGCCATGTCAGGGTTGAAAGTCCATTTTCATTGAACATGTCAGTGATTAAAAGTCCCGATTCATTGATGACCACTGAGTCCTCTGATGACTGGGGGTAGGTTGGTTGGTCATCGATTGTCTCTTCCTCCGACTGTTCCGGTTCGCCTGTGTGCCGCAGCTTTGTCTGATCCATATGTTTCCTGCATGTTTGCCCATTTTTGAGCTTGACAATAAATACGATGTTGCCCTCCTTGGCCATGACAGTACCAGCGATCCACTTGGGACCCTGACCATAATTCAGAACATATACAGGATCATTTACAGAAATATCGCGTGACACAGCTGCGCGATCGTGATACCCTTGCTAACTTTGTCTTCTATATTCAACATGATTATTCAAGTCCGGGTGTACAAGAGATAGCTTGGTCTTAAGACCTCTCTTCATCATTAGTTCAGCAGGTGAGACCCCGGTAAACATGTGTGGTCTTGTCCTGTAACTCAGCAGTATGCATGACAGGCGGGTCTGCAGTGACCCTTGGGTTACTCGCTTCATACTCTGCTTTATGATTTGGACAGCACGTTCTGCTTGCCTATTGGGTGCAGGTTTGAACGGTGGTGACCGTACTTGTTTGATACTATTGAATTTCATGAACTCTTGAAACTCCTGACTGGTTAAGCACGATTCGTTGTCGTTAACAACGATGTCAGGCAGACCATGTGTGGCGAACATGACACTGAGATTCTCAATGGTAGCTGTGGATGTGCTGGATGACATGATTATACACTCTATTCACTTCGAATATGCATCCAGCACAACTAAAAACATCTTCCCCAGGAAGAGACCCGCAAAGTCTATGTGGGTCCTGGACCATGGTTTGGACGGCCACAACCACAGACTCAATGACAATTCCGCTGGTGCTTTGCTGAGCTGCATGCAAGTGTTGCACTGATGCACACATAATTCCAGCTCAGAGTCAATTCCCAGCGACCATACATGAGACCTGGCGATAGCTTTCATCATTACAATGCCGGGATGTGTGCTATGTAGCTGTCGTACAAACTTCTCTCTCCCTTTCTTGGGCATAATAACACGATTGCCCCACAGTATCATCATAGGCAGTCCCTCGGAATCGAGGAAGACTTGCTTCCACTCTTAGCATGAGTTCTTAGGTGGCTGTACAGTCCAATACGAGAACCACAGTCTCTGTCACAGGTGGGACAGACAGTGGTTGAGGGGAAGGGTGAGCAGGGAGCCTGGTTTGCCGCACGCTCCTTCCGCTTCCTGCGCTTGATTTCTGCATGCTCTCGGCGACGATACACGAGGAGCTCAGCGCCCTCCCAGATGCACTTCCTCCACTTAGAGCGGCCTTTGGCCAGAGACTCCCAGGTGTCAGTGGGGATGTCGCACTTTATCAGGCAGGCTTTGAGGGTGTCTTTGTAATGTTTCCTCTGCCCACCTTTGGCTCGTTTGCCGTGGACGAGTTCCGAGTAGAGCACTTGCTTTGGGAGTCTTGTGTCTGGCATGCGAACTATGTGGCCTGCCCAGCGGAGCTGATCAAGTGTGGTCAGTGCTTCAATGCTGGGGATGTTGGCCTGGTCGAGGACGCTAATGTTTGTGTGCCTGTCCTCCCAGGGGATTTGCAGGATCTTGCGGAGACATCACTGGTTGTATTTCTCCAGCGACTTGAGGTATCTACTGTACATGGTCCACGTCTCTGAGCCATACAGGAGGGCGGGTATTACTACGGCCCTGTAGACCATGAGTTTGGTGACAGTTTTGAGGGCCTGGTCTTCAAACACTCTTTTCCTCAGGCGGCCGAAGGCTGCACTGGCGCACTGGAGGCGGTGTTGGATACAATCCGACTGAATAGACAGTTCATCTTTGCGACAAATGTAATGTTTGGTCTCCTCGCACATTTGCTTGGGTATGGAAGACCAATCACCTTGGAGGATGCAACTCTTCACCACCGATAAAATCGGGTCCTGGCTGGTCCAGGTCTTAACTTGTTGAGCCATGACAGGGGTTTCTTCACTCTCAAAAGTATCCATAACTAACAATAGGTCCGCTGGTTGTGACGTTTCCACCTCCGGTGTGGGCAACAACAGATGGCTCAAAGCATCGGCACAATTCTCGGTCCAAGGTCTATGGCGAATAACATAATCATAAGCGGATAATGTCAGCGCCCACCTCTGGATGCGGGATGAAGCATTGGTATTGATATCTTTGTTTTCAGAGAACAGTGAACTGAGCGGCTTGTGATCTGTCTCCAGTTCAAACCGAAGACCAAACAGGTACTGATGCATCTTTTTAACCCCATACACACAGGCTAGTGCTTCTTTCTCTACCATGCTGTAGGCTCTTTCCGCTTTAGAGAAATTTTTTGAAGCATACGCGACTGGTTGAAGTTTACCCGACTCATTGGCACGCAACCAATTCCATATGATGAAGCATCACAGGCCAATACTAAATGTTTGCATGGGTCATAATGTACCATCAGCTGGTTAGAGCAAAGCAGATTAGTGGCTTTCTCAAAAGCTCTGCCTTGAGATGCACCCCACACCCAGTTGGCGCCTTTTCTTAGCAGCATGTGCAGTGGTTCTAATAAAGTGCTCAATTTAGGTAGGAAGTTACCGAAGTAGTTAAGTAGACCCAGGAATGAACGCAGCTCTGTCACATTCTGCGGCTTGGGTACATTCTTGACGGCCTTGGTTTTCACATCTGTGGGCCTGATGCCGTCAGCAGCAATTTTCCTCCCCAGGAATTCGACCTCTGGTGCCATGAGGATGCACTTCGAGCATTTCAGTCTGAGTCCCACTTTGTCCAGATGATGTAGAATCTCTTCCAAGTTGTTCAGATGTTCCTCGGAGTCATGACCTGTGATCAGGATGTCATCTTGGAACACGACGGTTCTGGGAACGGACTTCAGTAGTGTTATGTCACAAATAAAGTAATGTGACTGAGTACTGTAGACTTGAGTAAGTGTGACCTTCATCTCTTTATTCTGACTCTAGAGTGCTGACACAGCATGGGAGGCCTGCTTATATGCGGTGCTCCCAAGGGATGCTGGGATCCCTTGGGACTCCAACAGATGCGCCCACTGGTGGTGGTAGAGTGCTGGTTACAAGGTGTTGCATACATAACATCACTCCCCCCCCCCCAAAGTCAATAGTACTCTTATTTACAGGGTGAGACGACCTGGGGCTTTCCACTCCCTAGTCGATCGTCTCGGTACAAACACAGATGCAGGTGAGTTGGTTGGGCCTTCGCTGGGCTGCTGCGCAGCTGGCCTTGCTGGGTTGCTGAGGATGATGAGTTCAGCTTCGTGGTCAACCGTGATGTCGGGTGCTACTTGTGTATGTGTGGGAGGGTTGAAGTTGGTTGCTCGTGGCTGTCTGTGAATCGCAGTTTGGTTTGCTCCATATGCTTTCTGCAAGTTAGTCCATTTGCATGTTTGATCTCAAACATCCTACTCCATTCTTTGGTTACGACAGTGCCAGCAAGCCATTTCGGACCATGTCCATAGTTGAGTACAAATACAGGGTCATTGACTTCAATATCGCGTGACAAATTTGCACGATCATGGTACATGCTTTGTTGATGCCGCCTGCCCTCGACATGATCATGGAGATCAGGGTGGACTAGAGACAGCTTTGTTTTGAATACCCTTTTCATGAGCAGTTCGGCTGGGGGAACCCCGGTGAGCGAGTGGGATCTTGTGCGGTAGCTGAGCAGGACTCGGGACAGGCGGGTCTGCAGGGAGCCTACCGACACGCGTTTTAAGCTTTGCTTGATGATTTGGACTGCCCGTTCTGCCTGGCCATTAGATGCGGACTTGAACGGGGCAGATGTGATGTGCTTGATCCTGTCATGAAACAGGTCATGAATTCCTTGAATTCAGCACTGCCCATTGTCGCTGACAAGGTCATCAGGCAGGCCGTGCATGGCAAACATGGCTCGTAGGCTTTCGATGGTGGCAGTAGACGTGCTTACAGACATTATAACACACTCAAACCATTTTGAATAAGCATCCACAACAACCAAAAATATTCTGCCTAGAAACAGGCCTGCGAAGTCAACATGGATCCTCGACCACGGTTTGGAGGGCCATGACCACAAACTTAGCAGTGCCTCCCTGGGTGCATTGCTCAGTTGAGAGCAAGTGTTGCATTGGCACACGCAAGATTCCAAATCTGAGTCAATGACAGGCCACCACACATGGGATCTGGCTATAGCTTTCATCATTACTATGCCTGGGTGGGTACTGTGTAGGTCGCATATGAATGTTTCCCTACCTTTCTTAGGCAAAACCACGCGATTACCCCACAAAAGACAGTACACCTGTATGGACATTTCATCTTTGCGCCGCTGGAACGGCTTGATCTCTTCATGCATCTCCGCTGGGACGCTGGACCAGCTCCCATGGAGGACACAGTTTTTTACAAGGGATAGTAAAGGATCCTGGCTGGTCCAGGTCCTGATCTGGCAGGCCGTAACGTGTGACTTTTAATTTTCAAATGCATCCATCACCAAGAGCAACTCTGCATGCTGTGCCATTTCCACCCCGGTGGCGAGCAATGGTAGCCGACTGAGAGCATCAGCGCAGTTCTCTGTGCCTGGCCTGTGGCAAATTACATAGTTACATGCAGACAGTGTGAGCGCCCATCTTTGGATACAAGCAGAGGCATTGGTATTAATACCTTTGCTCTCTGAGAATAGCGATATGAGTGGTTTATGGCTAATTTCTAGCTCGAACTTAAGCCCAAACAGATACTGGTGCATTTTCTTCACCCCGTAAACGCATGCCAGAGCTTCTTTTTCAATCATGCTGTAGGCCCTTTCGGCCTTGGACAAAATTCTGGACGCATAAGCAACCGGTTGCAATGTTCCCGATTTGTTTGCTTGCTGTAACACATACCCGACCTCGTACGAAGACACATCACAAGCTAGCACTAAACATTTACATGAGTTATACAGAACAAGCAGTTTGTTGGAACATAACAGATTTCTGGCTTTCTCAAAAGCAGTCTCTTGTGATTTCTCCCATACCCAGTCATCTCCCTTGCATAGCAACACATTCAGAGGTTCTAGCAAGGTGCTTAACCTGGGTAGGAAATTATCAAAATAATTGAGGAGTCCCAGGAACGACCGCAGCTCCGTCACGTTCTGTGGTCTCGGCGCGTTCATAATGGCCTCTGACTTGGCGTTGGTGGGTCTGATGCCGTCTGCCGCGACTCTTCTCCCTACGAACTTGACCTCTGGTGCCAGGAAAAAACACTTCGAGCGTTTCAACCTGAGTCCCACACGATCTAGCCGACGTAGAACCTCTTTCAGGTTTTGCAAATGTTCGATGGTGTCCCGACCTGTGATCAATGTGTCGTCCTATAAAACTTTAGCAGACTCTCCATGTTCCTTTGAAAAATAGCCGTGGCCAATCGAATCCCAAATGGGCATCTATTGTAGGTGAACAGACCTTTGTGTGTGTTGATGCAGGTGAGGCCTTGCAAAGATTCCGCCAGCTCCTGCATCATGTAGGCCGAGGTCAGGTTCAACTTGCTGAACGTCTTCCCTCTTGTCAGCATCGCAAATAGGTCGTCTGCCTTGAGTAGCGGGTACTGGTCCTGCAGCAAAAAACGGTTAATGGTTACTTTATAGTCCCCACAAATTCTGACCATGCCATTGCCCTTGAGAACCAGAACAATCGGACTGGGCCACTCGTTGAACTCAACCAGTGCGATGATGCCCTCTCGTTGCAGCCTGTCCAGCTCAATTTCCACTTTCTTTCGCATCATGTATGGCACCGCATGTATCTTGTGGTGGATGGGTCGTGTACCGGGAACCAAGTGGATCTGTACCTTCACCCCTGAGAAACTTCCGATGCCTGGTTCAAACAATGACGGGAACTTGCTCAAAACCTGGGCACATGAGGCATTGTCGATGGACGAAAGCGCTCGGATGTCGTCCCAGTTCCAGTGGATTTTTCCCAGCCAGCTTCTGCTGAATAGTGTGGGGCCATCTCCTGGTACAACCTATAGTGGTAGTTCGTGCACCACTCCATCATAGGAGACTTTTATTGCTGCACTGCCAATTACAGGGATCAGCTCTTTAGTGTAAGTTCTCAGCTTGGTATGAATAGGGCTCAGCTTGGGCCTTTGTGCCTTGTTGCACCACAGCCTCTCGAAGGCCTTTTTGCTCATGATAGACTGACTCGCACATGTGTCCAATTCCATGGATACTAGAATTCCGTTCAGTTCAACTTTTAACATGATCGGTGGACATTTCGTGGTGAAGGTGTGTACCCCAAACACTTCTGCCTCCTCGGTTCGAGTCTCTAGTTCAGTTTGATCTGCCATGGATCGGTCTTCCTCTGCAACGTGGTGGTTTGCAGGGTTTGCAGCTCGTCTGCACATTCGCTGGAGGTGTCCCATTGTTCCACAGCCTTTACATGCATAGTGTTTGAAGCGGCAACGATGGGCTCGATGATCACCTCCGCAGCCAACAATGTGTTAATTGCCTCGCATTCACACTTGATGGCGGACTCTGAGTCATCTGAGGTCATGCAGCTGCAGGCGTGTACGTTCTGCCATATGCATTCCTGCCTGAAAACGATGTTACTTTGTGTACAGTACTTGCCGATGCGTCTTTATGCTGCGAAATTCGTTTGATGTTATTGCTGGTGGACATAAATGCCTGGGCTATCGTTATGGCTTTGCTCAGATTCGGTGTTTCAACTGTCAATAGTTTGCGAAGGATAACCTCATGGCCAATGCCAAGCACAAAAAAGTCTCTTAGCATTTGCTCCAGGAATCCACCGCATTCGCAATGTCCTGCAAGGCGCCTTAGTTCGGCGACGTAGCTCACCACTTCCTGGCCTTCAGACCGTTGACATCGATACCTGACCCTCAGGACGCGCTCCTTTGCATTTAGGTGCTCCCGGACCAGTGTACACAGTTCTTCATATGATTTGGCTGTTGGTTTCACCGGAGCAAGAGGATTCTTCATGTGGCCATAGGTTGTTGCCCCACCTACGGTGAGGAGGATCGCCCTTATTTGGCAGCATTCTCATTCCTTTCCAGCTCATTGGCCACGAAGTATTGGTCGAGTCGCTCCACGAAAGCTTCCCAATCATCACCTTCTGAGAATTTCTCCAGAATACCAACAGTTCCCTGCATTTTCACGTGATGGTTCGTTATCTATTATTCGTCGCCAGTTGTTCTGTCTCAAATAAAGCAATGTGACTGAGTACTGTAGACTTGAGTAAGTATGACTTTAGTCTCTTTATTCTGACTCTAGAATGCTGGCACAGCATGGGAGGCCTGCTTATATGCAGTGCTCTCAATGGATGCTGAGATCCCTTGGGACTCCAACAGATGCGCCCTCTGGTGACGGTAGAATGCTGGTTACAAGGTGTTGCATACATAACAAGTAGACTCTCCATGTTCCTCTGAAATATTGCTGCAACCGAGCGAATTCCAAAAGAGCACCTGTGATAAACAGTCCTTTATGCATGTTAATGCACGTAAGTCTCTTCGACCTCTTGACCAGCTCCTGTGGCATGTAGGCTGACGTCAAGTCCAGTTTGGTGAATGACTTCCCCCTGGCTAGCATTGCAAACAAGTCATCAGCCTTCGGTAATGGGTACTGATCCTGTGGCGAAACCCTGTTGATCATAGCCTTGTAGTCTCCATAGATTCTGACTGTGCCATCACTTTTCAGCACAGGAACAATGGGATTGGCCCATTCATTAAATTCAACCGGTGATATGATCCCTTCACGCTAGAGTCTGTTCAGTTCGATTTCGACCTTCTCCCTCATCATATACGGAACTGCCCGAGCTTTATAATGGACGGATCTTGCATTCGAGTCCACGTGGATCTCCCCCTTTGCCCACGTGAAGTTGCCGATGCCTGGTTCGAAAAGCGAGGGGAACTTGCTTAGTACTTGGGCACATGTATCTTTCTCCAACGACAACGCCTTGATGTCGTTCCAATCACATCTGATTTTTTCAAACCAGTTCCTGCCGAACAATGTTGGGCCATTGTCTGGGACAATCCATAGCGGTAACTCATGAACTGCACTGTCATATGACACTTTAATTGTGGCACTGCCAATCACCGTTATGAATTTTTTGGTGTATGTGCGCAACTTGGCATTGACTGGACTCAGCCTAGGCCTCATAGCCTTAGTATCCCACAGCTTGTCGATTGCCCTCTGGCTCATTATCGATTGACTGGCCCCCGTGTCCAGTTCCATCGATACCGGCACCCCATTAAATTTCACGTTGATCATTATCGGTTTGCTCTTAGTTAGGAACGAGTATAGTCCATACACTTCCTCCTCTGGTATCTCAGATTGCGTATCCGGATCCGCGCTAGTCTGACCATCATCCTCCACGTGGTGTGTTGCAGCACGCTTGCTCATCTGTGGACACTTGCACTGGAGATGTCCCACTCTCAGACAGCCTTTGCAACTATATTGCTTAAATCGGCACTGCTGGTGCCGGTGATTTCCCCCACAACGCCAACATGGAGAAATGGGATGCATTCCCGCTGGCGAACTTTGGGCAGCCACAGGTTTTGCGTGTGCAGTCGGGTAGGCCCTGCCATGTGCCACTCTGCCGAGCGCCGAATCAATCATATTTACAGTACTTGCCAAATTTCGATTTTTCACTGATATCTGCTTTAGACTTCTATCTGTCGTCATGCATGACTGAGCGATCATGATGGCCCTGTTCAAGTCCAACGTCTCCACAGCCAGTAGTTTACGCAGGATCACCTCGTGGTTGATGCCGATTACAAAGAAGTCCCGCAGCATGTCTGCCAACACAGGCCCGAACTTACATGGTCCCGCCAGACGTCTCAGGTCGGCAACGAATTCCGCCGCATTCTGGCCCTCTGAGCGAACGTGTGTGTAAAATCTGTATCTCGAGATGATGATGCCTTCGTCTGGCTTAAGGTGGTCCTGTACCAGTGTACACAATTCTTCATACGTCTTCTCTGTTGGACTCACAGGCAGGAGCAGCTTCTTTATCAGACCATAAATTTTTGGACCGCAAACCGTGAGGAACACCGCCCAGTGCCGATCTGTGTCGCCGACCTCATCCATTTTGTTGGCCACGAAGAACTGGCTCAAACGGCTCGCAAAGTCTGCCCAATCTTCTCCTTCCACGAATCGCTCCAACAATCCAATTGTGCTCATTTTTGCATGCAAAGGTTCTTGTTGCCTCGTGTCCTCAACAGCCCGTACAAGGGACAGAGAATCACCGTGGCTGCCTTCTTCAGAATGTTGTGTATGCAATAACTGTTAGACTGAGTACTGTTTAACTACAAGAGGTATGACCTTGGCTCTGCTTTATTAAGGCCCAAAGTGCCTATTATACAAAATGGCTGGGCTTTTATACTTGGGTTGCACACACGTGCATGCAGCCCAATGTCCTCCAACAGTGACGCCATCTAGTGGCTAGTGACCCCAACAGTACATACATGACAGAAAGGTTGGCTGATTTTTCCACGCCTTAAACCAGGGGATCTGAGGCCAATGATATAAGATCCCAGAAGGACCCTCGTTCCAATGATTCGAGGTTGACCCGTACTGTGAACAGCGATTCAACTTTATTCAGCACAAAAAAGACTTAATACATTACAGTATTCGAGCAGCAGTTTGCAGAGTATAATTGAGACTTATATTACCACTTATACTCTGGGTAGAAGCCAGAACCATGAGTAAGCTGCACCCAGTGTCTCTCATCTTTCCTTGTCTCCCGGGTGTCTCCAGATTCGAGCTGTAATTTTCCACTCCTGAAATCTTCTACTCCTGAAATTTTCTACAATTTGTGGCTGTTAAGAATCTCTTCTTATACCCTTACTCTCATTCAAAATCTCTGGGAGGGGAAAATCCATTGCAGCCCATTTGGGGGCGTTAACATTCATGGGGCGAGGTAACACTCATGTGCCTCTCGTGAGAAATTGGGTTTACTGCCCCCGAAAGGAAGTGGAGCGTAAAATATCGTGCTCCATTTCCTTTCTGGGGCAGTAGTGAGGTGGATGCATCGGGAGCGGGGCGCAGCGCTACGCACTGAGCCGCGTAGCACAGCCACGTTGGAGGGGCTCTTCCCTTAATTAAAGGGAAAGGCCCGAACGGCAAACTTTGCAGATCCTACTTCGACCACCGGGACGCGGGGCTGCCGTGCCAACAGCCCGGCCCTTAAGCAGAGTGCCGGACTGACCGATCGTGGCACGATCCCCGCGATCAAATCGGCAAAATGTTTTTTTTTTTTAAAGGCCCACACCTCCCCTTTAACTTGCGACCCGCGAGCGGCAGGTCGCCCGGTTCAAATCCCCTGAAGCTGTCGCAACTTTGAGGGGGCGATACATAATTTAGAATCCAGGGCGCTAACGGGGTGCTGCGCACGGTGATGACATCGTCAACCATGGGGAGCATCATAGTCAACTTCAATCCTGTCTTTTCCCAAAGTCTATGTGCATGCATTTTCCAGCAGGGATGAGTGTATTGAGATCAGTAATTGGAACTGTAGACCATTTTTCATCTCCATAGTCCAGAGTCACTTACGCCAATTGCACTGTTCCTACCTAAAGCCCTGGTTGAGTTCGTCTAACTCAGTACATACCAGAGATAACTCCACCATGGCTCCACTCTCCACTGAGGCAGTAATCAAGCAACTGAGCCATCTTCTGGGCTTTTAAACTTGCTTGTGGAAAGATTGCAACCCCCGTACTCCTCTGTGGCACCTGGGGAACGTTCAGTTCCCAGGCAATACATAGAGGAAAAGGGCACAGACCATTATGTTAGTTCTCTTACAACTTTCTGTTGCCCCAGGATATCAAGGTCTTCCCCAAATTCGTCCTTTCTCAGGACCTCAAAACTATGGAATTCCTTACCTCCTTCAGTCTCTCCTTCATTCTGCAATCTTCAGGCTGTTAAAATGCGGACGTAGTTATTTGCACCAGCAAAATGCTCTGATTGCCTCTCACAGGCTCTCCACAATCATATGACCTGATTGCTGATTCGTCCCCTTGGAGGATAAGACACACACAGAAGTTTATCTTGAATGTGTAATTAGAACCGCCCAGCCCAAGTTCTGGTTGACTTTGTAAAGTGAAATTTGAGCCATTCTGACTTCGGACCCCAGACCGGATAGAGCTCTCCAACCCAGCACAAGTTCCTGCTCTATCCCAGTCCAAGATCATGCCCCCTGCCCAAGTTCATGCCCCCCCAGCACAACTTCATGCCCCCCTTTCCAAGTTGCTGCACCATTCCAGCCAAGTTCCTGACCCATCCCAGCCCAAGTTCCTGACCTATCCCAGTCCAAGTTCCTGCCCCATCCCGGCCCAAGTTCCTGATCTTACCCCCTGCCCCTTCCCCACCCACCATGCCATAGATGGGGCATTGTGTGTGGGTCACGGATTGTTAACAGGTTTTATTGGATATGAAGTGAATAGTGACAGTGTCAGGACTTCCGGATTTCATCCACTTCAATGATGTCCCTTCTCTCCAACGGGTTCCCTCACTCCCCTCTGATCCCCTCTCCCTCAGTCCATCCTCCCCGTCCCAATGGTCTCTCCTCCTACCGCCCCCGGTCATCCTCCCTGCGCCCCCACCCTCTGTCTCTCTCTCTCTCTCTCTCTCTCTCTCCCCCCAGTCTCTCTCTTCCCCCCCCACCCCCAACCATGTCTCTCTCTCCACCCACTCCCCCCCACCCCAATCTCTCTCTCTCCCCCACCCAGTCTCTCTCTCCCCCCACATAGTCTCTCCTAGCTCCAATGTTTTCTCTCCCACAAAAGGCTGCGAAAATGCAGCACAGCTGACCAGTATGGTGTTGTACGTTGTCTTGTTCTGATGCATGAAACATTACTGAGCACCTGGACCCGTGTTATGGGATGAAGGGCCAGACAAGTAAAGGCCCAACATCTGGGTGTGAACAACACGCAGATCCACAGTGGATATGAGCCCGACTTCCAGTGCTGGGTTCGAGGAATCTGTGCATCCATAGGCGTCAGGGGCGGAGTCCAGGGCGTGCAGGCACAGAAAGATGCTCAAAAAACGAGTGCAAATAATCCCTCTGTTAAAATGCAACCTTAGCATGCACACACCCCTCCCCACCACTATATCTTCATTTATTTCTTTGTCTTTCTTATTCTTTTCATCCCTATGCCCATTGCCTAACTTTTCTTCTGAAACATAGAAACATAGAAACTATGGGGTCAAGTTTCGGGCCACGCCAAGAACGGCGCAGCCCGCGAGCCACGCCTGATTTCCGCGCTCAAAACCACGCCTAAAGCTTACCTCGGTATTCTCCCCTCCATCTGGTCGATCCAGGCCCTCGGTGCAGCACAGCTCAAGCAGTGGAGGGCGGAGCCAGGTCCTGGCGCTGAAAATAGTGCCGGGACCTCTGCACACGCGCGCTAGAGTGTGCGTGCATGTGCAGTAGCTCCAGGTGCCCGAGGCTGTGTGGGAGGTGTAAAGTCCTGTCCCCTCAGTACAGATTCACACGGGGCATGTAGTGAAGTCAAGGTCACTCTGGACCAACACCTTTATTTCACAGCTCTGGAATGCTGCACTTGCCTGAGACCTGTCCTTATATACCTGTCTCTTGCAAGTGCACCTCTGGTGGTAAGGTATGCTGGTGGTTACAGGTCATATCTTATTACAGTAATGTATAGCATGTTAGGATACAGTTATATATAGTACTGTAAGATACATGACATCACCCCCCCCCCCCCAAGGTCTTATTGTCTTTATAGGTTCAGTTTCTCAGGTGGTCTACGCTCTCGCGTGGAGCGTCTGAGTTGTGGTTCAGTTGTTTGCCTTGGTGTCTGTATTTCTTTGGGTGTGGTTGCTGGTATCTCGCCTGGGCTGTCTGTTTCAATTGGTGCGATTGTTGTTGACTCACCTGGGCTGTCTGTTGGGATTGCCCTTTCCTCAGGTTGTTCCCTCTGTCTGTCCACCAGGTGTGGTGCGAGTTCCACATTGTAGTCTGCCTCTGGTTCCGCAGTGTTGTTGGTAAATCTGCTTTTGACTTGGTCTACATGCCTCCGGCAGGTTTTGCCATTGTCCATTGGTACTACCAGTAGCCTGCTTCCTTCCTTGCCCGTTACTGTCCCTGCAAGCCATTTGGGACTCCTGCCATAGTTTAGTACAAACACTTTGTCCCCTATCTCATTCCATCTCCCCCTCGAATTTCTGTCATGGTACTCAGTCAGCTTACGGCACTTTGCCTCAACAATTTCATGCATGTCTGGGAGGATTAATGAGAGCCTTGTTTTTAAAGTCCTTTTCATTAACAGTTGCGCGGGGGGGAATCCCAGTCAGTGAGTGCGGACGAGATCTGTATGCCAGCAGCAGTCGCGACAGGCGACCCTGCAGCGTGGGACCTTGGATTTTAAGCATGCCTTGTTTAATGATTTGCACTGCTCTCTCTGCCTGGCCATTGGAGGCCGGCTTGAACGGTGCCGTCTTGATGTGATTTATGCCGTGGTCAATTATAAAGTCTTGGAATTCTGCGCTGGTGAAGCACGGACCATTGTCACTGACCAATATGTCCGGGATTCCGTGCGTTGCAAACATGGTTGCGAGGCTCTCCACAGTGGTGGAGGTTGTGCTCGAGTTTAAAATGGTGCATTCGATCCACTTTGAAAATGCATCTACAACTACGAGGAACATTTTGCCCATGAATGGGCCCGCATTGTCTACGTGCACCCGCGGTTTGGTAGGCCAGGGCCAGGGGCTCAGTGGAGCCTCCCTGGGAGCATTGCTGAGTTGGGCACAAATGGTGCACCTTCGGACGCAGAGCTCCAAGTCCGCGTCAATACCAGGCCACCAGACGTGGGATCTGGCTATGGCCTTCATGAGAACGATCCCCGGGTGCTCGCGGTGGAGCTCCCGGACAAATGCCTCTCTGCCTCGCAGAGGCATGACTACTCGGCTGCCCCACATCAGGCAGTCTGCTTGTAGTGATAGCTCATGCATGCGCCTGTGAAAGAGTTGTAATTCCTCGGGGCAGGCATCGCGAGCCTCTGCCCAGTCACCGGTTAGGACACATCTTTTTACTGAGGATAACGTGGGGTCGCTGGCCGTCCAGGCTCTGATTTGGCGAGCCGTCATGGGCGAACCTGTGGACTCAAAGGCATTGATTTCCATGACTATCTCACAGTCCTGTTCGTCAGACCCTTTCGTGGTCGCCAGGGGTAGCCTGCTGAGCGCGTTGGCACAGTTGTCTGAGCCTGGTCTGTGCCTTATGGTATAGTCGTAGGACGCCAGCATGAGTGCCTACCGTTGAATTCGCGCCGAGGCATTGACGTTTATTGCCTTGCTCTCGGATAGGAGGGACGTGAGGGGCTTGTGGTCGGTTTCTAACGCGAACTTGGCCCCGAAAAGGTATTGGTGCATCTTTTTGACACCGTACATGCACGCGAGCGCCTCCTTCTCTACCATTCCGTACCCGCGCTCCACCCATGAAAGTGACCTGGAAGCATAAGCTATGGGTTGTAATTTGCCCGCACTATTGACATGTTGCAAAATGCACCCGACCCCATACGCTAATGCATCGCATGTGACAACTAGCTTTTTACCTGGGTCAAAGAAAGTCAAAACACTTATGGAACACAGAAGGTTGCGTGCCTTATTGAAGGCGTGTTCCTGGGCGTCCCCCCAAAACCAATCGCACCTCTTCCTGAGTAGCACGTGGAGAGGCTCCAGCAGTGTGCTTAAGTTCTGCATAAAGTTCCCAAAGTAATTGAGTAGCCCGAGAAAGGCGCGCAGTTCTGAGACATTTCGGGGCCTGGGTGCCAGGCGAATTGCTTCTGTTTTGGACTCTGTTGGGCGGATTCCATCAGCGGCAATCCTTCTGCCCAAAAATTCAACCTTGGGTGCGAGAAACAGGCACTTGGATTTCTTGACTCGTCGGCCTACCTGATCCAACCGCTTTAGTACTTCCTCCAAATTACGGAGATGGGAGTCGGTGTCCCTGCCTGTGATAAGTATGTCGTCTTGAAATACAACCGTCCCCGGGATGGACTTGAGCAGACTCTCCATGTTGCGCTGGAATATGTCAACTGCCGACCTGATGCCGAATGGGCATCGATTGTACATGAAAAGGCCTCGATATGTGTTGATGGTGCTGAGTAGCTTGGATTCCTCAGTCAATTCTTGCGTCATATACGCAGATGTGAGGTCTAATTTTGAGAAAAGTTTACCTCCAGCCAATGTGACAAATAAGTCCTCCGCTTTGGGCAGCGGGTACTGGTCCTGTAGGGAGACTCTGTTTATGGTAGATTTGTAGTCCCCACAGATTCGTATGGATCCATCAGGCTTCATGACTGGGACGATGGGACTTGCCCAGTCGCTAAATTCCACAGGTGGTATAATGCCTTCCCGCAGAAGCCTGTCTAGTTCGTGTTCAATCTTTTCCCTCATCACATAGGGTACAGCCCTGGCCTTGTGATGGACCGGTCTAGCATCCTGTGTGATGTAGATTTTGACTTTGGCCTCTTTGAAAGTGCCCACACCTGGCTGAAAGAGATGTTCAAATCGCTTTATAACTGTTGAGCAGGAGGTCCGTTCCTGTAATGACATGGCATGGACATCATCCCATTTCCAGTTTAGTTTTGCCAGCCAGCTTCTTCCCAGCAGTGCTGGGGGGTCTCCGGGGACAATCCACAGGGGAAGTCGGTTCACTGTCCCTTTGTGTGTGACAGTGAGCATGGCGCTGCCAAGGACTGGTACGATTTCTTTGGTATAGGTCCTTAGTTTGGTGTCGACCCTTGTGAGTTTTGGTCTGTCTTTTTTATGCGGCCACAGTTGTTCAAATTGTTGAGCGCCCATGAGAGATTGACTCGCTCCCGTATCCAGCTCCATGTTGACAGCTATCCCGTTGAGTAGGACCCTCATCATTATAGGAGGCGTCCTGTTGTAGGAGCAGCGGCCATTGATCGTGTTGACCCGGGTACTGTCCCCACCATCTTCTGGTCCGCTTTCCGACTCATCTGATTCGTATACCAGCCGAGCTGCCGTTTTTTGCACATGCGGGCCAAATGCCCTGTATATTTACAATTTCTGCAAACAGCCTGCTGAAATCGACATTCCCTTGACGAGTGCCCACCCCCACACCTCCAGCACAGACCTGTTCCATTGTTCAAAGTGTTCCCAAAGAATGAGCTGCGTCTGGCTGATCTCTCTTGAGCTTCTCTCAGTTTGTAGTTGATTGCTCGCATTGTGGGTTGATGAGGTGTGAACGGCCGTTCCTGTGGCCCTTGATGGCTTCTGCCTGCTGTCGAGAGCCTGTTCTCCCGGTTTTGTCTGTGTGTGGGGATAGCAGCTTGTTTAGTGCTGTGAACTTCTTGTTCCGATATTTCGTTAGTTGTCGTATTTGCATTGTAAATCAACCTCGTTTCTTCTTCCCCTACCAAGAATGTCTGTGCAACCAGTGCTGCTGCCTCTAAGGTCAGGTTCTTGGTATCTATGAGCTTTCGGAATATGCCTGCGTGGCCTATTCCTTCAATGAAATAGTCTCTCAGCATTTCTCTCCTCAGTTCATTGGAGAACTCACATAAACGAGTCAACCTCCGAAGTTCCGCCACGAAGTCGGGTATGCTCTGGCCCACACAGCGTCTGTATTTGTAGAACCTGTGTCTGGCCATGTGTAGGCTGCTCGCTGGCTTCAGATGGTCTCTTACCAGTGTGCTCAATTCTTCAAATGACTTGCTTGCTGGTTTCTCGGGTGCCAACAGATCCTTCATTAAAGCGTATGTTTTCGAGCCACAGCTGGTCAAGAAATGGGCTCTCCTCTTGTCTGCCTTATCGTCGCCTAACCAGTCTTTGGTTACAAAGCTTTGCTGGAGCCTTTCTATAAAGTCCTCCCAATTGTCTCCCGCATTGTACTTTTCATCTGATCCGTTGTTCGCCATTCTGTGGATTCTGTAATCCCGTAACTCGTCGCCACTGTAAAGTCCTGTCCCCTCAGTACAGATTCACACGAGGCATGTCGTGAAGTCAAGGTCACTCTGGACTTGCACCTTTATTTCACAGCTCTGGAATGCTGCACTTGCCTGAGACCTGTCCTTATATACCGGTCTCTTGCAAGTGCACCCTGGTGGTAAGGTATGCTGGTGGTTACAGGTCATATCTTATTACAGTCATGTATAGCATGTTAGGATACAGTTATATATAATAATGTAAGATACATGACAGGAGGGGCCCGAAGCATGCCGCCCCTAGCCCTGGCCGAATGGGCTCCCCGGGCAAAGATCAGACTGGACCTCCCTCTTCTTCAGCTCCTGCTGCGGCTCCCACCTGCTCCGTTCAGCTCCAGCTCCCGGTCCGGCTCTCTCCCGCACTCCCCCCCGCTCCCGCTCCTGGTCCGGCTCTTTCCTGCCCCCCACCCCTCCAGCTCCCGCTCCCAGTTCGGCTCTCTCCCGCCTCACCCAACGCACCCCCCCAACCCCCCTCGCCCATTCAGCTCCCACTCCCGCTCCCGGTCCGGCTCTCTCCCGCACCCCCCCATTCAGCTCCCGCTCCACTGCCTGCCGCTCTCCCCACCAACCCCCCAGCTCCCGCTCCGCTCCAGCTCCCCACCCCCCCTTCATGTGTGGTCTGGTCCGCTCCCCACCCCCCACCGCCCGCCGCCCGCCCGCCCGGCATCTTGCTGGGGACGGGCCCGACCCGAAGTCTTCGGCCCGGCTTCCTCTCGTCAGCCAGGCCCGTTCAGCCTCACCCCCTCTCCTCTCCCCCTTCCCTCTCCTCTCACCCCCTCCCTCTCCTCTTACCCCCTCCCTCCGTCTCCTCTCCCCCCTCCCTCCCTCTCCCCCTCCCTCCCTCTCCTCTCCTCTCACCCCCTCCCTCCCTCTCCTCTCACCCCCTTCCCCTCCCTCTCCTCTCCCCCCCTTCCCCTCCCTCTCCTCTCCCCCTCCCCCCCTCTCCTCTCACCCCCTCCCTCCCTCTCCTCTCCCTCTCTCTCCTCTCCCCCCTCCCTCTCCTCTCCCCCCTCCCTCTCCTCTCCCCCCTCCCTCTCCTCTCCCCCACCTCCCCCTCCCTCCTCTCCTCCCCCGCCCTCGCTCCTCCCCTCCCTCCTCCCCTCTCTCTCTCCCTCTCCTCTCCCCCCCTCTCTCTCTCCTCTCCCCCCTCCCTCTCCTCTCCCCCCCTCCCTCCCTCTCACCCCCTACCTCCTACCTCCCTCGTCCCCCTCTCCCCCTCCCTCCCTCTCCTCTCCCTCCCCCCTCCCTCTTCCTCCCCCTTCCCCCCCCTCCCCCCCTTCCCCCTCCCGCTCCCCCTCCTTCCCTCTTCCTCCCCCTCCCTCCCTCTTCCTCCCCCTCCCTCCCTCTTCCTCCCCCTCCCCACTCCTCCCGCTCCCATTCCCCCACTTCCTCCCTCCTCCCCCTCCCGCTCCCCCCCCCCCCCCCTATCCCTCGCTTTCAGAAACACAGAGACACTGACAGAGAGAGAGAGAGACACTGACAGAGACAGAGAGAGACACACACTGGGCAGGGGGGGTGGGGGGGGGTCCATCCCAGCACACTGTTGGAGGGCTCCCGGTGCTGCAGTCGGTGAGTAGAAACTTAATTTTTTATTTATTGATTTTTTAATTATTTTTTTTATTTTTAATTTTTTAATTTTTTTTGATTGATTTATAGGTTGATTTATTGATCATTTATTATTGATGATGACTCTTTATTTGTAAAAGTGATGTGTTTCATGTTTGTAAGCTTCCCTTTCGCCCCCGCCCCACCATCTCTCTTCCTTACACCTGATTTATAAGTGTAGGCAAGGTTTTTCTGAGCATACAAAAATCTACACTTACTCCATTCTAAGTTAGTTTGGAGTAAATTTTCACTGCCTAAACTTGCAAAACAGGTGTAAGTGGCCGGACATGCCCCCTTTTGAGAAAAAAATCTGTTCTAAAATGAAACTGTTCTAACTCACTAGAACTGGAGCAAACTAAATGCCGAGAATTGCAATTTCTAAAATGCTCCATTCGAAACTAGTTGCTCCAAAAAAATAGGAGCATATCAGACCGAAACTTGACCCCATAGAGACTTAGAAAATAGGTGCAGGAGTAGGCCATTCAGCCCTTCGAGTCTGCAGCACCATTCAATATGATCATGGCTGATCATGCAACTTCAGTACCCTATTCCTGCTTTCTCTCCATATCCCTTCATCCCTTTAGCCGTAAGGGCCACATCTAACTCCCTTTTGAATATACCTAACGAACTGGCCTCAGCAACTTTCTGTGTTAGAGAATTCCACAGGTTCACCACTCTCTGAGTGAAGAGGTTTCTCCTCATCTCGGTCCTAAATGGCTTACCCCTTATCCTTAGACTGTGACCCCTGGTTCTGGACTTCCCCAACATCGGGAACATTCTTCCTACATCTAACCTGTCCAATCCCGTCAGAATTTTATATGCTTCTATGAGATCCCCTCTCATTCTTCTAAATTCCAGTGACTATAAGCCTAATCAATCCAGTCTTTCTTCATATGTCAGTTCTGTCATCCCGGGAATCAGTCTGGTGAACCTTCGCTGCACTCCCTCAATAGCAAGAATGTCCTTCCTCAGATTAGGAGACCACAATATTCAAGGTGTGGCCTCACCAAGACCCTGTACAACTGTAGTAAGACCTCCCTGCTCCTATACTCAAATCCTCTCACTATGAAGGCCAACATGCCATTGACCTTCTTCACCGCCTGCTGTACCTGTATGCCAACTTTCAATGACTGATGTACCATGACACCCAGGTCTCGTTGCACCTCCCCTTTTCCTAATCTGTCACCATTCAGATAATAATCTGCCTTCCTGTTTTTACCACCAAAGTGGATAACCTCACATTTTTCTACATTATACTTCATCTGCCATGCATTTGCCCACTCACCTAACCGATCCAAGTCGCTCTGCAGCCTCACAGCATCCTCCTCGCAGCTCACACTGCCACCCAGCTTAGTGTCATCTGCAAATTTGGAGATATTACATTCAATACCTTCATCTAAATCATTGATGTACATTGTAAATAGCTGGGGTCCTAGCACTGAACCCTGCGGCACCCCACTGGTCACTGCCTGCCATTCTGAAAAGGACCCATTTATTCCGACTCTCTGCTTCCTGTCTGCCAACCAGTTCTATATCCACGTCAATACATTACCCCCATTACCATGTGCTTTAATTTTGCACACTAATCTTTTGTGTGGGATCTTGTCAAAAGCCTTTTGAAAGTCCAAATACCCCACATCCACTGGCTCCCCCTTGTCCACTCTACTAGTTACATCCTCAAAAAATTCTAGAAGATTTGTCAAGCATGATTTCCCTTTCATAAATCCATGCTGACTTGGACCGATCCTGTCACTGCTTTCCAAATATGCTGCTATTACATCTTTAATAATTGATTCCAACATATTCCCCATTACCGATGTCAGGATGACCAGTCTATAATTCCCTGTTTCCTCTCTCCCTCCTTTTTTTAAAAAGTGGGTTTACATTAGCTCCCCTCCAGTCCATAGGAATTGATCCGGAGTCTATAGAATGTTGGAAAATGATCACCAATGCATCCACTATTTCTAGGGCCATTTCCTTAAGTACTCTGGGATGCAGACTGTCAGGCCCTAGGGATTTATCGGACTTCAATCCCATCAATTTTCCTAACACAATTTGCTGATTAATAAGGATTTCCTTTAGTTCCTCCTTCTCGTTAGACCCTCAGTCCCCTAGTATTTCCGGAAGATGAAGACAGAACCAAATTATTTGTTCAATTGGTCTGCCATTTCTTTGTTCCCCATTATAAATTCACCTGATTCTGACTGCAAGGGACCTACATTTGTCTTCACTAATCTTTTTCTCTTCACATATCTGTAAAAGCTTTTGTAGTCAGTTTTTATGTTCCCTGCAAGCTTACTCTCATACTCTATTTTCCCCTCCTAATGAAACCCTTTGTCCTCCTCTGCTGAATTCTAAATTTCTCCCAGTCCTCAGGTTTGCTGCTTTTTTTGGCCACTCTATATACCTCTTCCTTGGATTTAACACTATCCCTAATTTCCCTTGTAAACCACGGTTGAGCCACCTTCCCCGTTTTATTTTTACGCCAGACAGGGATGTACAATTCTTGAAGTTCATCCGTTGATTATTTCCTACTTTACAAACCCCATGAACATTTGGGCAAATTGTGGCCATTTTACATTCAGCTCATCTATACCAATTCCACATTAAGTTTTTAAATTCTTTGAAGTGAAACCAAAAATTAAAGGTCTGAAGGATGAAGTTCCTTCCTGCTGCCTGAAGCAGTAGTTGTTTTTTTTTGCAGTTAAAGTTTTCTTTCCCGTTGGCTTTGCTGAAGTGTCACAGGACTAAATTAAACAAACTAACTACAGAGGTTTCATTATCCTGTGGTAATATAACAGGAAGCTTGTGTAGATCATGACCCCAAAGAGCAACAGTCTGAACTATATATTTAACGTGAAAATATCCAATGGCTCAAACCTCATTCTGGAGGTTACATTAACAAAGCTTAAACCCGCTGGATGAAAGGGTCGATTTTAAAACCATACCGGAGTTTATTTAGTGGTGGAAAAAGCATACTATAAATACATCCACTAAAGTGAAAAAAGATATGAATGAACTAACTTAGTTCAGGCTAAACAGAAATGCTTACACAACAACCTACGTATAGTTTTAATGGATGTGTCATTCATTTAATGCACAAACTGTCTTTTACATATCATTAATTTTGTTGACTGTGGTTTGAACTGGCAGCATGTCTGGTCTTGTGTGTGAATACAACCCCCACCCCCCCCCCACCCCACCCTCCTTCTTGTGCTTAAGCAAAGCCAAAAGCTCACAGATGCACCGCAATAGGAAATATGTTTTTCCCTCACAGCTGCTGGTCTATAGGTTGCAGGAATAGTTCTGGTTGAAATGTATTAACACACCGTGATGCAGCAAGTTAGAATCAAGCAAGTAAAAATAAAAACATTGCAATTACTGGAAATCTAAAATAAAAATGAAAGAAAAAGCTTTAATGACATCGCAAGTTCTCAATCCAAAATGTTAACCTAGCTTTTCTTTTTCAAACGATGTGGATCTGCTGTGCATTGCCAGCATTTTCAGTTTTGAATAGTTGGAATTGTACAGGTGGTGTAGACTGTATGAAAGGAGCCTGTCCCGCGATGAGGCATTGCCTGTCAATTCTTGTGTATCATTAACTGTGAGATTTATTAATGAAAACCCTTGATGGAGTTTATACTGCAATCTAAATACACTGGAAGGTATTTAACAAAGCACATCCCAGTGTCACTGTCAATGTCAGACCACAGGGATAGATCAAATTACATATCTACAAGGAAGAACCTTGTAACTCGAAGGCCACAGTTCACGAAATGCTGGAAGTATGTCAAAGTTTTGGCACAAGTTTTTTCTTCTCACATCTCCACAAGGTTTTAATAGGTTTGTGTAGATGGGATTTCTCAATCCAAGGAACATGTTAACTTCCGTGGACGTGTCTCAAAAAAGGGTAATTAGCCCATTATGGACTTTGCTCATATCTTTTTGCTTAATATTGCTCTTGATGTTACTTACTAAATTATTTTCTTGCCACATCATTCCATGTAATTCAAAATCAATATACATTAGTTGCTTTAGTACAAGATCTGGTCTGAGCTTAATATTTTGCATAATTGAAAATAGTACCAAAGTTCATCACCAAGACTACTTACTTCCATCTCTGCAAAACTACCTGTCTCTGCCCATACCTCAGCTCTTCACTGAAACCCTTAAACAATCCTTTGTCACCTCCAAATTCGCTCTCCTTGCTGACCTGTATTCCTCCACTTTCAACTTTAACTTGTCCAAAACTCTATCACACATATCCTGTCCCGCACTCAGTCTCAGTCACCCACCATCTCCATTCTCCCTGGCTCTAAAGCCCGCAATATAACATTCTCATCCTGGTCTATAAATCCATCCACCCCTCTCTATCTGCAATCTCCTCCGGGCTATATACCTTCCAAATGTTTCACTATTTTGGCTCCAGGCATCTATACATCCCCTCCACCCTCTGCCCCACCATCATTATAGGCAATCCCTCGGAATTGAGGAAGACTTGCTTCCACTCTTAACATGAGTTCTTAGGTGGTTGTACAGTCCAATACGAGAACCACAATCTCTGTCACAGATGGGGCATCGTTGGTGCTTCAGTCCTACTGTTCAGAACGCCTTCCCTAAATCTCTCCACCTCATTTCTTCATCTCTATCTTCACCTTTAAAAATCCCTTCAAAACCCATCTCTTTGACGTAGCTTTTTGTCACAACTCCTAATCTCTCCCTTCCAGGCTCCACAACTGTTTCCTTAGGCCTATTTGTGAAGCTCCTTGAGCGCTTTATTTACATCACAGGTACTATATAAATACAAGTTATTGTTAATGTTGCGCAATACATGTAATCCATTGCGCAGATTATTGCAAATATAGTAATTATTATTTCTACGGGTAAAACAATTCTGCAGGGGTCAGTTACTGAAAAGATGCAGCTTATGGGAGCTGCTATGAAACTGTTTATAGAGAAATGATTCTATAAAATACTCAAGATTGCAGCAGATATGAATTGCTCCTAAAAGGTCTACCTGAAAAGGAGCTGGAAGCTGATTCCATAAATAATTTTAATGGTACTTGAGGATGAGGATCTTATAGAGTTACGGACAAAAATCGGGTTGTGGGACTAAGCACGACTGCTCTTTCACAGAGCCAGCACAGGCACGATGGGCCGAATGGTCTCCTTCTCTGCTGTAAGTTTCTATGATTCTATGAGAAACATATTTCTGTGTTCACTTGATACTGTTAGAATGCACAGAGTAGGTGTGGAATTTCGTTAGACTTTATCCAAAGTCGTGAATCTTACCAGGATGTAGTCACCTGAATTTGTTTTAAAATTTCCAATCTTCTTCCCTTAGCTCCCATTGAGTTCATTTTTATTTTATGAACTGCTGTTAACTTACTGGCCTCCACTAGTAAAGGTCAGTGCAGAAACCCTGCCACAACATTAAAATATTAGCTTCTCCTAGGCATTTAGAAATCCTGCTGATACAGCCATTCCGATGAAGAATGCTTAAAAGGAATATGTAATCGCAAGTCAATGCGTAGGTTTGGATCTCTTATCTGTTAACCACCTGAAAAAAATGAAGATGCATTCTTTCTATAATATTAAGGGTGATTTGCCATGACTGATTATAAGCATAAACTAAATATCATGATAAAACATATCTCTCAATTAGCTGAAGAGCAACAATCATCATTGCAACTCAAACAACAAGCTCAAACTTATTTAGTAGCATGAGTGTGTTTTTCTACTGTGATTTTTGTGAAGATATGACAATGTTTTGCAACTGCAATTGGTATGCCAGTGTCAGCATCAATCATTGTGTGCAGGGTGAATCTGTCCAACAATGGGACCAATTCAAAGTGTTGGCCATTAGGCCTTCAAAGGAAAAAATGTCCATATAAGGTGAACAGGTGAATATGCTCGAGCTTCCATGAGCAGCTCTGTGTCATTGGTGAAGTTTGCTGGAGCTGTTTGGCTTGGATAATTTGAGTATGAAATGGGCAGATCCATCAGTGAATCCAGTAAAAGGAAACAAAGAAAGAACTTGCATTTATATAGTGTCTTTTACAACCTCAGGATGTCCCAAAGCACTTTACCACCAATGAGGTACTCTTGTAGTGTAGCCACTGTTGTAATGTAGGAAACACGGCAGTCAATGAGATAACGACCAGATAATCTGTTTTAGAACTGTTGGTTGAGGGATAAATCTAATACAGGAAACCAAGGAAAACTCCCCTGCTCTTCTTCAAAATAGTGTCATGGGATCTTTTGCTTCCATCTGAGAGGGTAGACAGAGCCTCGCTTTGATGTCTCAGTTGAAAGACAGCACCGAGAGTGCTGCACTCCCTCAGTACTGCACTGGAGTATCAGCCTAGATTAAAGTATCTGTAAGGGCTCTCCCTTCACTGTGTTCTGCACTTCAGCTTGCTATAAGAGTAGTGACTGCTCGTTTTATGGACATAGTGACATTGTAGTATCTGCATGTGAGCAGTACCTCTTACTGGCTGGCTGCTTCTGTGATACCCTACTGATATACACCCTTGGACAACAATCAAAAGTAGTGTTGTAAATGGTTCTTATACGCAATGGAGTGAAGGAAGACCAAAATATCTGCAAAAGGGTACAAACATCTAAAATTACTTACCCTTTCCCCCTCCCCTGCTGCATTAAAGATACTCAAATCCTATTTGTAGGTTGCAGTTGAATGAATTAAGAAGGTGACATTTTCATTTCTGACTGCAGCTGTCTTCACAACAGCTTCAAGAGTTCAGATCAGTGCCAATTCATGCTGAATTTGTGGGTAGTTTCATGCTTTGGATTTATGCCCACTGGGGACTGGATCCAGGCAGACCAAACTGATTTCACATAGGAGCCTTATAGCAAACAGACAGGAGACTTCCATCCTGTCAGCCTGCATTGAACTCAACCATGGGTCCTATAAGGCAAAAGGACAGTGTGCTCTAACCTGCGGTGGCCCCCATTCTCTTTTATTTAGTCAGTAATGCAATTTAATGATTTAAGTGAGAACATATCTTTCTGTAAAATAGAGGAGGCTTTGCTAGGAGACAGCAATAAGTTGAAAAGGAATATTGTTTCATTAATATGCTGTCGACAGTTCTCAAAATCAAAAGTGATTCTAAATGGATTACTGTTATGATTTCTACTGTCCAAGACAGTATAATGGATCTAAAGGTAATTAAATCCAGTACAATAGAACTGAAATATGACCTCTGCATTCCAGAGGAAATGTAAAATCATGCAGTAAAAGAACATTAAAATTGTTAAAGAACTTGCTTCCGCTTTTCTAAATGAACATGACGAATCCTAAATTTTAATTTAAGAGATAAAGTCTGAGTAGATCCAACAGTCTTGTCAACATATCTTTTGTTCCATGTGAGGTTTTATTCCACAATTCTGCACTCCCAGCATGAAGCCACTGGGAGCACAGGTCAGAGAATTATAGCTGCATCGTTGTAGCCCTATCTCTGATACACTCTCCTTTTGAGTGTGATTTCCCGACTGGGAGCATGGGAATATGGAATCACTCCTATCATTGATGCTAAGATTTTAGATTCTTTCTATATGAAGAAAATTTGATATGATGACTTCTTGTCCCATTCCTCAGGCATCATTTCACCCTTCTAAATGACTGTAATTTCTCCACTCACAGCTCCTCTGTCCTCTCCAACTACTCTTCCATCTCTAATCTCTCCTCCCTCTCCAAAGTCCTTGAATGTGCCATCACCACTTAAACCTGTGCTCACCTCTCCTATCACTCTGTTCAAATCTCTTTACTCTGGGATCCATCCTGCCCACAGCAGTGAGAGAGCTTTTGTCAAAACACCACAGTGTGCTATCCATTTTCATTCTCCTTCGCCTCGCTAAGCTCCTTGTTAAGGTTGAACCGAACTGTGCGCATCCAGTTCAACCCTGAGCTGAGCTTCAAATTCCACATCCAATGCAACATTAAGAATATCAACTTTCACCTCTATAATTTCACCCACCTACATCCTATCTCACCCTCCACCACGTATTTAGAACTTCTAGGCTTAACTTTGTCAACAATTTCCTCACTAGTCTCCAAAACATCCAACTAATCCAGAACTGCAGCACTTAGTCAATTCCATACTAATCTCTGCTCAGCTATCAGCCCTGTTCTTGCTGAATTCCACTGACTCCGTATCACCGAGCGCATTTCAAAATCCTTGTCCTTGTGTCTGAATAGCTCTATGGCCATGTGCCACCTTAGCTCTACAACCTCCTCGAACCCTACATTACAACTTGCAACATCTGTCCACCTTGTGTTTCCTTTCCCTTTGCTTCACCATCAGCGACAAGTCATCACAGCCCTGCACTTTGGAATCCTCTGCCCAAATTCATCTTCCTTGCTATATCTCTCTTCATGTTCAATATTCTCTTCAAAATAACTAGCACTCTGACTACACTTTCAATCACCTCTTCTAACTCTTCCCCTCAGTTCCTGTTTGGTATTTATCTCATAACACTCCTGTGAAGCGCCTTGGGACGTTGCACTCCGTTAAAGGTGCTATATAAATACATAAGAACATAAGAATTAGGAACAGGAGTAGGCCATCTAGCCCCTCGAGCCTGCTCCGTCATTCAAAAAGATCATGGCTGATCTGGTCGTGGACTCAGCTCCACTTACCCGTCCGCTCCCCATACCCCTTAATTCCCTTGTTGGTTAAAAATTTATCTATCTGTGATTTGAATACATTCAATGAGCTAACCTCAACTGCTTCTCTGGGCAGAGAATTCTACAGATTCACAACCCTCTGGGAGAAGAAATTCCTTCTCAACTCAGTTTTAAATTGGCTCCTCCGTATTTTGAGGCTGTGCCCCCTAGTTCTAGTCTCCCCGACCAGTGGAAACAACCTCTCTGCCTCTATCTTGTCTATCCCTTTCATTATTTTAAATGTTTCTATAAGATCACCCCTCATCCTTCTGAACTCCAACGAGTAAAGACCCAGTCTACTCAATCTATCATCATAAGGTAACCCCCTCATCTCTGGAATCAGCCTAGTGAATCATCTCTGTACCCCCTCCAAAGCTAGTATATCCTTCCTTAAGTAAGGTGACCAAAACTGCACGCAGTACTCCAGGTGCGGCCTGTACAGTTGCAGCAGGACCTCTCTGCTTTTGTACTCCATCCCTCTTGCAATGAAGGCCAACATTCCATTCGCCTTCCTGATTACCTGCTGCACCTGCAAACTAACTTTTTGGGATTCATGCACAAGGACCCCCAGGTCCCTCTGCACCGCAGCATGTTGTAATTTCTCCCCATTCAAATAATATTCCCTTTTACTGTTTTTTTTTCCAAGGTGGATGACCTCACATTTTCCGACATTGTATTCCATCTGCCAAACCTTAGCCAATTCGCTTAACCTATCTAAATCTCTTTGCAGCCTCTCTGTGTCCTCTACACAACCCGCTTCCCCACTAATCTTTGTGCCATCTGCAAATTTTGTTACACTACACTCTGTCCCCTCCTCCAGGTCATCTATGTATATTGTAAACAGTTGTGGTCCCAGCACCGATCCCTGTGGCACACCACTAACCACCGATTTCCAACCTGAAAAGGACCTATTTATCCCAACTCTCTGCTTTCTGTTCGCCAGCCAATTCTCGATCCATGCTAATACATTTCCTCTGACTCCGCTACCTTTATCTTCTGCAGTAACCTTTTGTGTGGCACCTTATCGAATGCCTTTTGGAAATCTAAATACACCACATCCATTGGTACACCTCTATCCACCATGCTCGTTATATCTTCAAAGAATTCCAGTAAATTAATTAAACATGATTTCCCCTTTATGAATCCATGTTGCGTCTGCTTGATTGCACTATTTCTATCTAGATGTCCCGCTATTTCTTCCTTAATGATAGCTTCAAGCATTTTCCCCACTACAGATGTTAAACTAATAAATGTTGTTGTTGTTGTCCAACCAACCCCTGACAACTGTGAAGGAAGTTGGAAAGTCATCATCATCATCATAGGCAGTCCCTCAGGATCGAGGAAGACATGAGTTCTTAAATGGTTGGAAAGTATCACCATGCTAAAGGCGTAACTTAAGTACAAAGTGTTGTCATGTTATCAGCAAACAGCAATGCCAAATTACACTGGGATTTTCACATCACGTTCATACAGATCTGATTGTAAATATTATACAAAAATCTCAGGGGAGATCTGAGCATTATATATTGTTCTGTCTAACTTGTGTTGCTTCCACTGAGACCTACCCAAGGAGATGGACTGGTGGTGAGGCAATGTTGTCTTGTCTGCAGTACAGTACAAGGAGCTGACAGTGCCTCAGAATCCATTGTGTGCCATACTATGCCATTTATATGTAGATTTGGGTACAAGTCCAAGACAGTGCACCAATACTTAATATATGGTGGCCAGGATACATTGACTACACTCCCCAAGTGCACTGATTTTCTTCACTACTTGGTTTCGTTGCTATCATTCTCGCCTCTGAGTTAGAAGATTGTGGGTTTAGGCCCTACTATAGACCTAAGCACATAATCATACTTCAGTGCTGTACAGAGAGCATTGTCAGAACTGCCGTCTGTCAAACGAGATGGTAAACCTAGGTCTCATCTGTTGGAACGTGCTGGGGATATGGTAAATGCAAGTTCTTTCTTTCTGCGCTCTACATGGGAAGTCATGTACACAGTGCGGACACTGGCATGTGCATGACAGTACTCTGAGTTTCTGAGGAAGCCTAAGTATCCCCCAGGCTGTATAAGCTGGTTGCCGAAGATGAGGTGCAGTAGACGAGACAGGTCTTGGCCCAGTAACTGTGTATAACAGCAGCTGAAGAGAGAAACAGACTGGGCTGTCAGCTTTTATTGTGAACTCAAGAATTGATTGTAACACTTACCGAGCGTAAAATCAGAATCAAATTCTCAGGCCAGTTGTTGGCTGCAAAGACTGATGTTGATACGCCAGATGTTTTGTTTCAACTTTGATATTTTTATGATAAATGAAATTTGCAAAAAATAACATTATCAGTAAAATATATGGAAAATGTTACTTTGGGGAAGAAATCATCCTTAATGCATGCCAGACTCCATACAGTTTTGAAAAGCATTAAATAAAAGAATTAAAAAGCCTTTAATTACGAATTAAAGTGATCTTGCTGTGAAAATACTGCAACAAGTATCTATGTAAAAGACTCAAAGATAAACACATTTTCATTCATAAGAATCACATATTTTTTTAATTGCTTTCGTTTTTGTTACAATTCCCTATTAAGGAAACTTAAAACCTTTTTCTGCTATTAATTGTTTAAACAAGCCTATCTGACCTGAGCTTTTACCCTGTATCCATTCGCATGCCCACTTGGCTGCCGCTCCAGACCCGAGTTATTCAATACTTTTCCACATTTTCCCGCTCCTTCCTTTTCTCTTTGTTCCTCCCTGACCATTCTCCTCTGGCATCAAGCCTCCTTTCATCCCTTCTCTCTCAGATACTCCTAAATCCTTACCCCAATCCTTCATTAACCTTTGACATTCCTACTTTCCTGCTGTGATCCCAGGCTTGATTCCCTCTTGGATAAGCCTACAGCTTTCCTCTGTGCCTCTCTTGGCATTCTACGAAGGACCTATAGAGGCACAGAATCATCGAATCATAGAAATTTACAGCACAGAAGAGTGCCATTCGGCTCATCATGTCCGTGCTGGCCGACAAAGACATATCCAGGCTAATCCTACTTTCCAGCTCTTGTTCCATAGCCCTGTAGGTTACAGCAATTCAAGTGTATATCCAAGTACTTTTTAAATGTGGGAAGGGTTTCTGCCTCTACCACCCTTTCAGACAGTGAGCTCCAGATTCCCACCACCCTTTAGGTGAAAACATTTGTCCTCAAATCCCCTCCATACCGTCTACCCCTGGTTATTGACCCCTCTGCTCAGGGAAATAGGTCCTTCCTATCCACTCTATCTAGGCCATTCATAATTTTATACACCTCAATAAGGTCTCCCCTCAGTCTCCTCTGTTCAAAAGAAAACAATCCTAGCCTATCCAATCTTTCCTCATAGTTAAAATTCTCCAGTCCAGGCAACATTGCTGGTTAAAGAAGAGATTAATGCAATAGTTAGGAAGGACATTAGCTTGGATGATGTGGAATCTGTATGGGTAGAGCTGCAGAACACCAAAGGGCAAAAAACGTTAGTGGGAGTTGTGTACAGACCTCCAAACAGTAGTAGTGAAATTGGGGAGGGCATCAAACAGGAAATTAGGGGTGCATGCAATAAAGGTGCAGCAGTTATCATGGGTGACTTTAATATGCATATAAATTGAGCTAACCAAACTGGAAGCAATACGGTGGAGGAAGATTTCCTGGAGTGCATAAGGGATGGTTTTCTAGACCAATATGTCGAGGAACCAACTAGGGGGGAGGCCATCTTAGACTGGGTGTTGTGTAATGAGAGAGGATTAATTAGCAATCTCGTTGTGCGAGACCCCTTGGGGAAGAGTGACCATAATATGGTGCAATTCTACATTAAGATGGAGAATGAAACAGTTAATTCAGAGACCATGGTCCAGAACTTAAAGAAGGGTAACTTTGAAGGTATGAGGCGTGAACTGACTAGGAAAGATTGGCAAATGATACTTAAAGGGTTGACTGTGGATGGGCAATGGCAGACATTTAGAGACCACATGGATGAACTACAACAATTGTACATCCCTGTCTGGCATAAAAATAAAAAAGGGAAGGTGGCTCAACCGTGGCTATCAGGGAAATCAGGGATAGTATTAAAGCCAAGGAAGTGGCATACAAATTGGCCAGAAATAGCATTGAACCCGGGGACAGGGAGAAATTTAGAACTCAGCAGAGGAGGACAAAGGGTTTGATTAGGGCAGGGAAAATAGAGTACGAGAGGAAGCTTGCAGGGTACATTAAGACGGACTGCAAAAGTTTCTATAGATATGTAAAGAGAAAAAGGTTAGTAAAGACAAACGTAGGTTCTCTGCAGTCAGAATCAGGGGAAGTCATAACGGGGAACAAAGAAATGGCAGAACAATTGAACAAGTACTTTGGTTCGGTATTCACTAAGGAGGACACAAACAACCTTCCGGATATAAAAGGGGTCAGAGGGTCTAGTAAGAGGAGGAACTGAGGGAAATCTTTATTAGTCGGGAAATTGTGTTGGGGAAATTGATGGGATTGAAGGCCGATAAATCCCCAGGGCCTGATGGACTGCATCCCAGAGTACTTAAGGAGGTGGCCTTGGAAATAGCGGATGCATTGACAGTCATTTTCCAACATTCCATAGACTCTGGATCAGTTCCTATGGAGTGGAGGGTAGCCAATGTAACCCCACTTTTTAAAAAAGGAGGGAGAGAGAAAACAGGGAATTATAGACCGGTCAGCCTGACATCGGTAGTGGGTAAAATGATGGAATCAATTATTAAGGATGTCATAGCAGCGCATTTGGAAAGAGGTGACATGATAGGTCCAAGTCAGCACGGATTTGTGAAAGGGAAATCATGCTTGACAAATCTTCTGGAATTTTTTGAGGATGTTTCCAGTAGAGTGGACATGGGAGAACCAGTTGATGTGGTGTATTTGGACTTTCAGAAGGCTTTCGACAAGGTCCCACACAAGAGATTAATGTGCAAAGTTAAAGCACATGGGATTAGGGGTAGTGTGCTGACGTGGGGGATCAAGGCGTATGGCGAGAAAGCAGGAATGGGGTACTGAAGTTGCATGTTCAGCCATGAACTCATTGAATGGCGGTGCAGGCTCAAAGGGCCGAATGGCCGACTCCTGCACCTATTTTCTATGTAAGATTGAGACCATCCATTCAGCTGCCTCTGCCTCTTCCCTTCCTTCCCCCAGCCCACCGGGTCAAACTTCCTCTAAGGATGTCCCCTGCCGTAGCCCTGGCCTCACATCTTTCTCCAATTCTTGTCTAAGAGATGCCATTCCTGTTCCCTTGACCCTATTCCCACCAAACTGTTGTTCACCCAACTTCCATTTCTGGCTCCCATGTTAGCTGACTGACCCCTACTTCCTCAAATCTGCCATCATCACCCCTCTCCTCAAAAAAACAACCCTTGACCCCCTCCATCCTTGCAAACTTCCGTTCCACCTTCAACCTCCCTTTTCTCTCCAAAGTCCTTCAATGTGTTGAGGCAGACTAAAAGCAGAAAACTATAGACCAGTTAGCCTAACATCAGTCATTGGGAAAATGCTGGGGTCCATTATTAAGGAAGCAGAAGCGGGACATTTGGAAAAACATAATTCAATCAGGCAGAGTCAGCACCGTTTTATGAAAGGGAAATCAGGTTTGACAAATTTGCTGGAGTTCTTTGAGGATGTAACGAGCAGGGTGGATAAGGGGGAACCAGTGGATATGGTGTATTTGGATTTCCAGAAGGCATTCGATAAGGTGCCACATAAAAGGTTACTGCACAAGATAAAAGTTCATGGGGTTGGAGGTAATATATCAGCATGGATAGAGGATTGGCTAACTAACAGAAAACAGTCGGGATAAATGGGCTATTTTCCGGTTGGCAAAGAGTAACTAGTGAGGTGCCACAGGGATCGGTGCAAGGGGCCTCAACTATTTACAATCTATATTAATGACTTGGATGAAGGGACTGAGTGTAATGTAGCCACGTTTGCTGATGATACAAAGATGAGTGGGAAAGGAAATTTTGAGGAGGGCACAAAAAATCTGCAAAGGTATATAGACAGGCTAAGTGAGTGGGTAAAAATTTGGCAGATGGAGTATAATGTGGGAAAATGTGAGGTTATCCATTTTGGCAGAAAAAATAGAAAAGCAAATTTTAATTTAAATGGAGAAAAATTGCAAAGTGCTGCAGTACAGAGGGACCTGGGGGTCCTTGTGCATGAAACACAAAAAGTGAGTGTGCAGGTACAGCAATAATCAGGAAGGCAAATGGAATGTTGGCCTTTATTGCAAGGGGGATAGAGTATAAAAGCAGGGAAGTCCTTCTACAACTGTACAGGGTATTGGTGAGGTCACACCTGGAGTACTGCGTCCAGTTTTGGTCTCTGTATTTAAGGAAAGATATACTTTCATTGGAGGCTGTTCAGAGAAGGTTCACTTGGCTGATTCCAGAGATGAAGGGGTTGACTTATGAAGATAGATTGAGTAGGTTGGGCCTATACTCATTGGAGTTCAGAAGAATGAGAGGTGATCTTATCGAAACATATAAGATAATGAGGGGGCTCGACAAGGTGGATTCAGAGAGGATATTTCCACTCATAGGGGAAACTAAAACTAGGGGACATAGTCTCAGAATAAGGGGCCACTCATTTAAAACTGAGATGAGGAGGAATTTCTTCTCTCAGAGGGTTGTAAATCTACGGAATTCTCTGCCCCAGAGAGCTATGGAGGCTGGGTCATTGAATATATTTAAGGCGGAGGTAGACAGATTTTTGAGCGATAAGAGAATAAAGGGTTATGGGGAGCGGGTAGGGAAGTGGAGACGGAGCAGGCTCGAGGAGCCAGGTGGCCTACTCCTGCTCCTATTTCTTATGTTCTTATGTTCTCCCAAATCCGTGCCCATCTCTCCTGCAACTCCAGGTTTGAATTGTTCCAATCCAGTTTTCGCGCTTGCCACTGTACCGAAATGGAAATCAAAGTCACAAGTGACATCCTGTGTGACTGTGACAAAGGCAAAATAACCCTCCTCGTCTTCCTTGACTTGTCTGCAGCCTTGGACATGGTTGACCATTTCATCCTTTTTCAACACCTCACCACCGCCATCCAGCTGGGTGGGACTGCACTTACCTGGTTCTGTTCTTATCTATCTAATCGTCGCCAGAGAATTACCTGCAACGGCTTCTCTTCCCACTCCCACATCGTTACCTCGGGTGTCCCCCAAGGATCTATCCTTAGCCCCCTCCTATTTCTCATCTACATGTTGGCCCTTGGTGACATCAACTGAAAACACAGCGACAGTTTCCACATGTGCGCTGATGGCTCTCAGCTCTACTTCACTACCACTTCGCTTGACCCTTCATCGGTCTTTAAATCGTCAGACTGCTTGTCCGACATCCAGTTCTGGATGAGCCGAAATTTTCACCGATTGAATACTGGGAAGACCAAAGCCATTGTTTTCAGTTCCCACCACAAACTGCGTTCCCTAGCCACTGACTCCATCCCTCTCCCCAACTTCTGTCTGAGGCTGAACCGGACTGTTCACAACCTAGATATCATAAGAAATAGGAGCAGGAGTAGGCCATTTGGTCCCTTGAGCCTGCTCCATCATTTTTAGATCATGGTTGATCTGATCCTGGCCTCAACTCCACTTTCCCACCCGCTCGCCATAACCCTTGACTCCCTTATCATTCAAAAATGTGACTATCTCCACAAATATATTCAAAGATTCAGCTTCCACAGCTCCCTGGATTAGAGAATTCCATAAATTTACAACCCTCTGAGCAAAGAAATTCCTCTTCATTTTTGTCTTAAATGGGCGACCCCGTATTCTGAAACTATGCCTCCTACTTCGAGATCCACCCCCCCCCCCCCCACTAGGGGAAACATCCTCTCTGCATCTATCCGGTCAAGGCCCCTCAGAATCTTATATGTTTCAACAAGATCACATCTCATCTTTCTAAACTCCAGTGTGTATCAGCCCAAACTGCTCAATCTTTCTTCATATGACAACCTCTTCATCTCAGGAATCAACCTTGTGAACCTTCTCTGAACAGCCGCCAATGCAAGTATATTCCTCCTTAAATAAGGAGACCAAAACTGTATGCAGTACTCCAGATGTGGTCTCACTAATACCCTGTACAGTTGTGGCAAGACTTCCCTACTTTTATACTCTATCCCCCTTGCAATAAAGGTCAACGTTCCATTTGCCTTCCTGATTACTTGCTGTATCTGGATACTAACTTTTTGTGTTTCACGTACAAGGACTCCCAGGTCCCTCTGTACTGCAGCATTTTGTAATCTCTCCCCATTTAAATAATAATTTCCTTTTTTATTTTTCCTACCAAAGTGGATAATCTCACATTTTCCCACGATCATATTTGACCCTGAAATCAGCTTTCGACCACAGATCCACAGCATAACTAAGGCGCCTATTTCTACCTCCCTTATATTGTTTGTCTCTGCCCTTGCGTCAGCTCATCCGTTGCTGAAACCCTCTTCCATGCTTTTATTATCTCTAGTCTTGACTATTCCAATGCACTACTGGCTGGCCTCCCACATTCTACATAAGTAAACTTGAGGTCATCCAAAACTCGGCTGCCCGTGTCCTAACTCATGCCAAGTCCCTGTCATCTATCACCCCTGTACTCGTTGACCTACATTGGCTCCCAGTTAAGCAACACCTTGATTTCAAAATTCTCATCCTTCTTTTCAAATCCCTCCATGGCCTCGCTCCTCTCTATCTCTGTAATCTCCTCCAGCCCCACAACCTCCTGAGATGTCTGCACTCCTCTAATTCTGCCCTCTTGAGCATCCCTGATTATAATCGCTCAACCATTGGTGGCTGTGTCTCTGTTGCCGTGGTCCCAAGCTCTGGAGCTTCCTCGCTAAACCTCTCCGCCTCTCTTTCCTCCTTTAAGACCCTCCTTAAAACCTAGCTCTTTGACGAAGCTTTTGGTCACCTGGCCTAACTTCTCCTTGTGTGGCTTGGTGTCAAATCTTTAGTCTCATAAAACTCATGTGAAGCACCTTGGAATGTTTTACTACGTTAAAGGTACTATATAAATACAAGATGTTGTTGTTATAGTTGTGCCTCAGAGATTGACACTGGGATATTTGCAGGTTTCCAAGAAGCACAGGTTTGGGTCACTCTGTCCTGCACCGCCACCCAGTGGATCAGGTATAATAATGACCATGTTTGGGTTGCAGCTGAAATCCTTCTCTTTTTTGACTTACCACAGCCATTTTTACATTTAATTAGCAACATTTCATTTTTAAGAGTGCACATTTGGTGACGTAAAACATATGAGTTCCTGAAGCCCACTTCAATTTTTTTTGAAAAAAATAAAATACTGCAGATCACAATAGAAATCTGTTTCTATTCTAAAAACGGTGGGGATGAAATGGGACCTTGTTGTTCCCATTTTCTGGTCAGAAAATGGGTGCATAATGCTCCAATTTAGGGAGCTAAGCTCCCAAACACAAACAACATCGGAAACACTTCCACCACTATATTGATTTGGGTGCTAAGAGGCATTTTTGGTGGCTGCCTAAATCAGGCACAGACCCCTCGACTATGCTAATGAGGGAGGGCCCTAACGTCCATCTAACGACCCAAACTGGAAACTGATTTACCCTGATCGCGAAGCTGGCATTGAGCCTGCTGCATTCGGGATTACCTAGTCTATATGCAGCCCAACCATAAAGGGATTGCTGGAGGTCGCTACCAGAAAGGAAAGTTTAAAAAAATACTTACCTTAATGTGAAGCCAGCAAAATCATTGGAGGGCTCCTGGCTCCACATTAAAACTGCAGGACACTGCCAGACTCTGCGCACCCCTTCCCCAATTGCCTTCCCCCGTCCCAGACTCTTGCTACCTGGGGCGAGCCTTCCTGTAACTGGTGAGCTTTCACTGGGGCTGTGACTGGTGGCTGCGGGTCATCGATAGTACACTAATGAGGCCGGCAGACCAATTTGCCATGGTTTTGCTGCCCGTCTCATTGGGCATGTAAAGTGCATGCTTCACATAGTTCCCATCCTGATTTCTAAGCCAGTGTATCTGGTGAGGTTGGAGTGTGACTTAGAGGGGAACTTGGAGATGATGCTGTTCCCATGCATCTGCTCCCCTTGTCCAAGTAGGAGGTGGAGGTTGCGGGCTATGGAGGTATTGCTGAAGAAGCCTTGCTGCAATTCACACTGTAGATAGTACACAGTGCAGGCACGCTATGCCAGTGGTGAAGGGAGTCAATGTTTAGGCAAGAGGATGAAGTGCTGATCAAGCAAACAGTTTTGTCCTGGATGGTATCGAGCTTCTTGACTGTTGTTGAAGCTGCACCCATCCAAGCAAGTGGAGAGTATTCCATCACACTCCTGACTTGTGCCTTATAGATGGTGGAAAGGCTTTGGGGAGTCAGGAGTTGAGCCACTCACTGCAGAATATCCAGCCACTGAGCTGCTATAGTAGCCATGGCATTTATGTGGCTGGTCCAGTTGAGGTTCTGGTCAATGGTGACCCCGGGAGGTTGATGGCGGAGGACTCGGTAATGGTGTTGTCAATGAATGTCAAGGAGAGGTGGTTAGGCTTTCTGTTGTTGGCACTTGTCTTGCTTACATTAGACAAATTTCTGTGTAACCCTTGCAGGTAATTGGCTCAATTAAATTAATGACTTAGATGGAGGGACCGAGTGCAATGTATCCAAGTTTGCTGACGATAGGTAGGAAAGTAAGCGGTGAGGAGAACACAAAGAAGCTGCAAAGGGATATAGACAGGTTAAGTGAGTGGACAAGAAGGTGGCAGATGGGGTATAATGTGGGGAAATGTGAGGTTATTCACTTTAGTAGGAAGAATAGAAAAAGAGGATATTTTTTAAATGGTGAGAAACTATTAAATGTTGGTGTTCAGAGGGAATATACACAAAACACAGAAAGTTAACATGTAGGTACCGCAAGCAATTAGGAAGGCAAATGGTATGTTGGCCTTTATTTCAAGAGGGTTGGCATACAAAAGTAAGAATGTCTTGTGGCAATTGTACAGAGCTTTGGTGAGACCACATCTGGAGTACTGTGCACAGGGTTGGTGTCCTTACCTAAGGAATGACATACATGCCTTAGAGGGAGTGCAACGAAGGTTCGTTAGATTTATTCCTGGGATGAGAGGGTTGTCCTATGAGGAGAGATTGAGTAGAATGGGCCTGTACTCTCTGGAGTTTAGAAGAATGAGAGGTGATCTCATTGAAACATATAAGATTCTGAGGGGGATTGACAGGGTAGATGCTGAGAGGTTGTTTCCCCTGGCTGGAGAGTCTAGAACTAGGAGGCAGAGTCTCAGGATAAGGGGTCTGCCATTTAGGACTGAGATGAGGAGAAATTTCTTTACTCAGATGGTTGTGAATTTTTGGAATTTTCTACCCCAGAGGGCTGTGGATGTTCAGTCGACTTTTGGACGCTGAAGGAATCAAGGGATACGGGGATCGGGCGGGAAAGTGAAGTTGAGGTCAAAGATCAGCCATGGTCTTATCAAATGGCTCAAGGGGCCGTATGGCCTACTCCTGCTCCCATTTCTTATGTTTTTACATTCTTATATTCAAACTTATCTGCCATTTTTGCCCTAAGCCTGCCAACATTGTTTTTTATTACATATTTCACAATAATACAATCAAATTTACCTATTAAATTGACTTTGGTGTTGTTCAGGTACGAATGTTTTTATTTAGAAACATCAGCCTTTCTTTAGAACTTCAGCTTGGAGTTGATATTCTTCCCAGAGCTCGTATTTTGTCAGCTGAAGGGAGTTACCAACTGCACTTGTGCGTGCAATCTCCCAACACGTATCAGTATGATTCTCGCAGTGCAAGTGGAAATGCATCTTGCCTTAGGCTAAAATAATATTTATGAGTTTTACTTATCTTTCTCAATGCAAACCTGTGTCAGCTGTGGCTCAGTGGGGAGCACATTAGCCTCTGAGACAGAAGGTTGTAGGTTCAAATCCCACTCCAGGGACTTGAGCACATAAATCTAAGCTGACACTCCAGTGCAGTGCTGAGGGAGTGTTGCACTGTCGGAGGTGCCGTCTTTCAGATGAGATGTTAAACCGAGGCCCCGTCTGCTCTCTCAGGTGGACGTAAAAGATCCCATGGCACTATTTTGAAGAAGAGCAGGGGAGTTATTCCTGGTATCCTGGCCAATATTTATCCCTCAATCAACATAACAAAAACAGATTATCTGGTCATTATCACAATGCTGTTTGTGGGAGCTTGCTGTGCGCAAATTGGCTGCCACATTTCCCACATTACAACAGTGACTACACTCCAAAAGTACTTCATTGGCTGTAAAGCACTTTGAGACATCCGGTGGTTATGAAAGGCACTATATGCAAGACTTTCTTTCTCAATGCAAAAGTCAAAACACTGGAGAGAAATCCTAACAGGTATTAATATGATTCTCTGCACGCAGTCTACCAACAATTCGAAGGCTGAAGATAAGCACTATACTAATTATGTTTGTTTTCCTACAGACTTTAAAACAAGGTAAAGCATAATTTTGCAACCTTTTTGAAACACGTTTTGATAGAAAAACTATTTTCAAGGGGCTATTGTTAGAGAGAGAAAAAGAAAAAGAAAAACAGAAAAAGATGGAGAGGAAGGGAGAGACTTACAGAGACCGAAAGAAACACACACACATAGGCAGGCACACGAACAGACAGTTTTTCCCAGTGGGCTACGTTTATTTTTAAAGAATAATTGTGGCAGAAAAATGATGATTTCTGAGCACATGGTCCAGTTATTCAGGTCACGCAGCCAGCACGTAAGGTGGCTGTCACTGTTTTAATGCACCGGCTGCACAACTGGTACACTAAACTCGAGAGAAAGTTTCTGCAATTTGAATGGTGTGATGATGAAGCACTGCAATTGGTAACAGCAGCTTCTGATCACACAGGATCATATAACTAGAAGGACCTTGATTGCCTGGCCAAGTCCTTCGCAGCCCACCTGCTCGCCTGCCTGTGTACCTGAAATACTTCCATGACTGCTGCCCTGCCCAGCCTCAGTGCTTCCCAGCTGACCTGCTCACCTGCCTGCCCACGTGTTATCTGGTCTGCCTCTTATTAAGAGCGAAAGGATGTGGAGCAGTTCTAGCGATTAGGCAAGATTTGGAAATCAGAGAACATAAGAACATAAGAAATAGGAGCAGGAGTAGGCCATTAGGCCCCTCGAACCTGCTCCGCCATTTAATGAGATCATGGCTGATCTTTTACCTCAACTCCATTTGCCTGCACTATCCCCATATTCCCTTAACATCCAAAAATCTATCAATCTCTGTCTTGAATATTCTCAAAGACTGAGCCTCCACAGCCCTGTGGGGTGGAGAATTCTAAAGATTCACCACCCTCTGAGTGAAGAAATTTCTCCTCATCTCACTCCTAAATGGCTGACCCCTTATTCTGAGACTGTGAGCCCTTGTTCAGTCAGAGGAAACATGCCCCCTGCATCTATCCTGTCAGAAGTTAGAATAAATAACAGAAATGAACACACAAGAGGGATGAGAGAATAACAGAAAAGGAAAGACTGAGTGACAGAAAATGGTGAAATAAATGACAAGCTATGAAAGCCAGTCAGAAAGAACTCATAAAGAAGGAGAAGTGGAGTGAGGCGGAACCAGAGAACTGAACATAAGAAATAGGAGCAGGATTAGGCCATTTGGTCCCTTGAGCCTGCTCCGCCATTCAATAAGATCATGGCTGATCTGATCTTGGCTTCAACTCCACTTCCCCGCCCACTCCCCATAAACCCTTGCCTCCCTTATCATTCAAAAATCTGTCCATCTCCACTTTAAATATATTCAATGACCCAGCCTCCACAACTCTCTGGGGCAGAGAATTCCAAAGATTCACAACGCTCTGAGAGAAGAAATGCCTCCTCATTTCCGTTTTAAATGGCCGACCCCTTATTCTTAAACTATGCCCCCTAGTTCTAGATTCCCCACGAGGGGTAACATCCTCTAAATTGAAGGAATAAGTGCTGATTAAAAATCTATTATCAAGAGCTTCAATGGCTAATGGATATGAACAAATAAATGTTGGTCTGTGTAGCCAAAATATATTAGTGATAGAAACATAGACATAGAAACCTAGAAAATAGGTGCAGGAGTAGGCCATTTGGCCCTTCGAGCCTGCACCAACATTCAATAAGATCATGGCTGATCATTCACCTGAGTACCCCTTTCCTGCTTTCTCTCCATGCCCCTTGATCCCTTTAGCCGTAAGGGCCATATCTAACTCTCTCTTGAATATATCCAATGAACTGGCATCAACAACTCTCTGCGGTAGGGAATTCCACAGCTTAACAACTCTCTGAGTGAAGAAATTTCTCCTCATTTCAGTCCTAAATGACTTACCCCTTATCCTAAGACTATGTCCCCTGGTTCTGGACTTCCCCAACATCGGGAACATTCTTCCTGCATCTAACCTGTCCAGTACCGTCAGAATTTTATATGTTTCTATGAGATCCCCTCTCATCCTTCTAAACTCCAGTGTATAAAGGCCCAGTCGATCCAGCCTCTCCTCATATGTCAGTCCTGCCATCCCGGGAATCAGTCTGGTGAACCTTTGCTACACTCCCTCAATGGCAAGAATGTCCTTCCTCAGATTAGGAGACCAAAACTGAACACAATATTCCAGGTGAGGCCTCACCAAGACCCTGTACAACTACAGTAAGACCTTCCTGCTCCTATACTCAAATCCCCCAGCTATGAAAGAAAACATACCATTTGCCTTCTTCACCGCCTGCTGTACCTGCATGCCAACTTTCAATGACTGATGTACCATGACACCCAGGTCTCGTTGACCTCCCCTTTTCCTAATCTGCCACCATTCAGCTAATATTCTGCCTTTGTTTTTGCCACCGAAGTGGATAACCTCACATTTATCCACATTATATTGCATCTGCCATGTGTTTGCCCACTCACCTAACCTGTCCAAGTCACCCTGCAGCATCTTAGCATCCTCCTCACAGCTCATACCGCCACCCAGCTTAGTGTCATCTGCAAACTTGGCGATATTACATTCAATTCCTTCATCTACATCATTAATGTATATGTAAATAGCTGGGGTCCCAGCACTGAACTTGCGGCACCCCACTAGTCACTGCCTGCCATTCTGAAATGGACCCGTTAATCCAGACTTTCTGTTTCCTGTCTGCCAACCAGTTCTCTATCCACGTCAGTTCATACCCCCAATACCATGTGCTTTAATTTTGCACACTAATCTGTTGTGTGGGACCTTGTCAAAAGCCTTTTGAAAGTCCAAATACATCACATCCATTGGTTCTCCCTTGTCCACTCTACCAGTTACATCCTCAAAAAATTCTGGAAGATTTGTCAAGCATGATTTCCCTTTCATAAATCCATGCTGACTTGGACCAATCCTGTCACTGCTTTCCAAATGCACTGCGATTTCATCTTTAATAATTGATTCCAACATTTTCCCCACTCTTGATGTCAGGCTAACCGGTCTATAATTATCCGTTTTCTCTCTCCTTCCTTTTTTAAAAAGTGGTGTTACATTAGCTACCCTCCAATCCAAAGGAACTGATCCAGAGTCGTCGAACCTATTCCCTGCACTGAGTGAGTGCACCCATCGATTCAGTCGATCTAGACCTTCAGCGCATGCAGTTTGTAAGAATAAAAATGTTTATTAATGATAAAATTGATTCCGCGTATGTATAAATATTTAAAGTGTAGATTATATGGAAAAGCTGCAGTGTTTAAACAAAATGGAAGCTCACAGACTTCCAGCTTGTCCTGTTTGTATATTGTCTTAATTGGAAAGCCACTAACCTAATCAAGGGATGGCACCGGGACCTCCAGACAGATACATGTGTGAGGAGAGCCAATATGGAACTGCCCTGGAACTAAGATCCAATCCTGAGGCTTCCTGAGAAGCAATGGCTTTAAGAGGTATAAAAACTCAAGCCAAAGATTGCTCTCTCTCTTTTCTTAAGCACACGGCAAAAGACAGGACCTCTCTCTATGGACAAAGGAACGGGCCGTGTGCTTTGCCAGAGGGAAGTGACATATACCTTTTTATAAATCATTATTGTAACATTGTATAGAAACATAGAAACTGGAAAATAGGTGCAGGAGTAGGCCATTCGGCCCTTCTAGCCTGCACCACCATTCAATGAGTTCATGGCTGAACATGCAACTTCCGCCCGGGCGCTTCCAACCAGAAGCGAGAGCCCCTCAGGGCTCGCCTCCCCGCCTCACCGGGTAAGTGAAAAAACGATAAGATAATACGATAAGTATCTGTTGTAACTAAGTCAATCTGTCGGCTGTTTCTCTGATAAGACGTGCATGTGTGTGTTTAATAAACTATTCCGAATTGTTTTCAAAGAATCAGTCTCGCTGTCAGTATAATGCCAGAGATTTAGAAATCTTACAAATTGGGAGCTCGTCTGGGATCTGGCAAGACAGCTGTTGATGATTCTTTTGAACAATTGGAAATTTCGGGAGTTGCGATTCTAACCTATGTTGCGAAGTATAAACTATAAACGGTTAAACAGATCGGGAGAGTCGTGTCTTAAGGAGCAGTCGTCTGGATAGTTGTAACAGTTTAAGTGGGGATCCACCAGTAGTTAAATTCAAAAGACACAGGATGAAGGGATCAGTCATGAACAGAAAGCCAACAAAAAGAAATGTTGAGATAGTTTATCAGGAGAAGTTATCCAAAACGGTATCCATAACGGATATAGAAGAGTTACAGGCACGGGCACCATACTTCCGTAAGGGTCATCTTGCATCCTTTGGGGAGCTCGTGGCATTTATCCAGGAGAAAGTAGACCAAGGAGAGTTAAGGCCAAAACGGGCAAACAGTCTCTTGGCATTCAGCGCATTTCTAAGTGCCCGGAGAGATGAGGAATTAATGAGGCAGGACGCCAAAGTGATCCAAGATTTAAAAGAACAAGGGGCAAAAGAGATACAGGATTTAAAAGAATTGCAAGTAAAAGAGATTCAACTAAAAGAAAAGGAGATTCAAGTTATAAAACAACAAAAGGAAGAAGGCCTCCAACTTGTGAAGCAGTTAAAGAGGGAGAAATACAGCATTTAAGAGAAGAAATTGGCCAATTAAACCACAGTATTAATCAATTAGAAAGAGGGGCCGAACAGGCAGCTTCGTTGCTACAACAACAAAGCCTGTTAAATTTAAATGCCACCGCAGCCGTCGTTGAAGCAAATGAAAACAAATTAGTTAAAAAAATATAAATTGGAAAACTTGGGGCTCCAGCAAGAGATAGAAGATGCTCTGGGAGCATTAAGGGAAGTAATTAAGAAGCCACATAGGGAGGCAGATCACTCCCAGTGCCAACTAGAAATAGCAAAGCTAAAAAGTAAGTTCGGGGAGCAGTAGGCCCTGGTATCCACAATAACACGGGGAGCCATAACAGAGGCAGCAGAAGGGGAAAAGGGGAGACAGATTGGGAAGAGGAAGGCAGTCAGTATAATTCCCAGGGTGGTGGTGTAGGATGGGATACCTTGGAGACACAAAAGCCAATCGTAGCCGTAGTAACCACTTCTTTACGACGAAATACACATGGCCACATCACCAGTAACCATACCGACTCACAGCCCATATCTGGTGCTGATGCTATGGTGTGTAGCCACGAGTTGAGGCCCATTAATGATGGGGACGACCCACTGGAAGTTAATAGGAGGTGGGCAAATTTCAGGAGGGGTCACCTCAAGTTGAAAGAGACTTAACACGAGTCCTCCTCTTGGCCTGTTCCACTTACCTAAAAGATAACATGCCAGACGCAGTCCTCCAGCCTCGCACAGCGGCTGATGCACTCATGACCAAGATCCTAAACCATTTAGGGATCTGTAAGAGAAAATTGGCATTAGGGGTGTAAGCAAAATAAGGTTTAAAGTGCCGGCTTCTACATCAGCTCAACAAAAGGGGTAAAAGGTCTGTAGCTGACCTCACACATTCTAATATATTCTAGTACCAAGGACCCAGAGGCCTCTGATTCAACATTGATGTACTCGGACACTAGATAACATTAAGGTACGTCAAGTCCGACAAGATAAGACACCATGGAAGACTCAAAACAGATACTGATAAGACTCTGTGAAAAACTCTAGACAGACTTTTAGGCGCCATGTACGATCAGCAAATTCTAACCCAATGAGATCATCTCAGTTAAGGGCGAAGGTTGCCTGGTCTGCCAATCCAAAATATTACTGATAAGATAATCCAATTAGAGATCGAGTGAGGTCGTATCGGGGAGCGAAGGGGTCTATGAAATGTATAAATGATGTACGAATTTGCTATTCGGGGAACATCACCACTCACAGGCGGCTGTGATGAGAAGTGTTCCCGGACGTCCGCAATTAAAGATTGTTATACCTTGCCATCCGTCTCCATCTACTTACTTCGAGGGCTGCTACGTGGGTTGGGACGAGCGTCGACCCTTTATATCAGAGGGCCCACTCATGGGAAGAGAAGCCTTCCCATTTTCCCCTTCAATTTGGCGCTGCGAGCAGGGTACAAGAACTTCCCGAACGGAACAATGTTGGGGTGAGTATGTTTAATTTACCACCTTCAAGTTAGAGCTGTGGCATTGTAAACCGGGAGGGAAGGACATCTGTAGCGGGTCCCGGAGGGACAGAGACAGAGGACAGGGACGATCTCGGGATGGAAGGGGGTAAAAAGGCATACTCTGAGACGCGCGCGTGTTGGGAGCGCGGCAATGCGAGGGTACGATGCAAGGGAAGACATATGGACGAGACCTATTGACCCAAGCAGTACGAGCGCACGGCGCAGGGACAAGACATATTGATCTGGAAGCGTGGCAGTACGAATGTACGGCGCCAACGGGAGACATATAGACGACATCCTACATCCCAAGCACGAATTAAAGGGAATGCCCAAGACCCCTACACCCTCCCCAAAGTAAGATGGGTAACTCGGCTAGTAAAAAGGCGAATAAAACCAATGAGGGAACAGAAACCCAGGACAGCAAAAAAAAGGAGAAAGAATGTAACTGAGGACCAAAAGGGTTTCTACTAAATTTGCTGGGCAAAAAATACGCAACATTAATGGAAGAAATGAAACGGAAAGGATGGCATTCCACGGATACCCCGATAGACAGAAAAAATGGTGGAATAGTCAGACCAAACACAAGGTTGAAATGGCCCAACTAATTGTCTTTACCTGTTAGCGGGAACAGGTAAAAGAAATAGATACCCACACTGAATTGATTCAGGAATTAAAAACTAAAATAATGGAATTGGAAAAGGTGGTAAAGGAGAACGGACAAACCCTACAGTGCGTATCAGCAACACCCGACCCAAAAATAACCCCCCCAGTACCCCAAATATACCTCTCCCTAAAAGAGGTACAGGCGGAGTATTCCCAAGATAATAACGGGATCCAGGAAGGGCCCTCGGGATATGACGGGCACGTACAGGCAGCTCCCGTACGTACTACCACTGCCCCTGCACACGGGCAGAAACCCAGTCACGTCACCATACAAGGAGTTCCCCTCACCCCGCATGAGAGACAGACACTGTTAAAAGATTTACCCACCCCCAAACCAAATAGCAGAACCACAGAATTCTGGCAAAAGTTGAGGAACTGTTCGATAGACATAGTCTAACCCTAGTAGACATACATGGTCTGGTAAAGGCTAAAACCGTACAAAACGGAGCCTGGATGACGATGGGAAACCCGATGCGAACTAAGGCACAACAGATACTGGACCTTAAAGCACAGGATGGATGAATGTTGGGGACCAATAAGAACTAATTGGAGCAGGATATTAAAAGTAATCCAAAAACTGAACGAAACTGTAGGGGAATATGGAGAGTGGAAATGGCTCAATTCCAAGGACCATTCCAGTGCTAACAACTCCAATAAAGAGGACGCGGCATTTTTAGAAATGTTTAAGGATGGGCTGGGGGAGGCATACCAAAAAATAATTAAGCTGAGGTTCAAGATAGGAGATGATTATGATGAAATCTTAGAATGGGCACAAACCGTTGAGGAATTAAAGGCCGAGCAAAAGGAAAAGGTAGCCAAAGGTAGGAAAAATAAATGATCTCCTAGTAAAAGATCCTCTCGGAATGAGTGATCACAGTATGGTTGAATTTGTAATACAGATTGAGGGTGAGGAAGTTGTGTCAGAAACGAGTGTACTATGCTTAAACAAAGGGGACTACAGTGGGATGAGGGCAGAATTGGCTAAAGTAGACTGGAAACACAGACTAAATGGTGGCACAATTGAGGAACAGTGGAGGACTTTTAAGGAGCTCTTTCATAGTACGCAACAAAAATATATTCCAGTGAAAAAGAAGGGTGGTAAGAGAAGGGATAACCAGCCGTGGATAACCAAGGAAATAAAGGAGAGTATCAAATCAAAAACCAATGCGTATAAGGTGGCCAAGGTTAGTGGGAAACTAGAAGATTGGGAAAATTTTAAACAACAGCAAAGAATGACTAAAAAAGCAACAAAGAAAGGAAAGATAGATTACAAAGGTAAACTTGCGCAAAACATAAAAACAGATAGTAAAATCCTTAACAGATATATAAAATGGAAAAGAGTGACTAAAGTAAATGTTGGTCCCTGAGAAGATGAGAAGGGGGATTTAATAATGGGAAATGTGGAAATGGCTGAGACTTCAAACAATTATTTTGCTTTGGTCTTCACAGTGGAAGACACAAAAACCATGCCAAAAATTGCTGGTCACAGGAATGTGGGAAGGGAGTACCTTGAGACAATCACTATCACTAGGGGGGTAGTGCTGGACAGGCTAATGGGACTCAAGGTAGACCAGTCCTGATGAAATGCATCCCAGGGTATTAAAAAGAGATGGCGGAAGTTATAGCAGATGCAGTCGTTATAATCGACCAAAATAATGAAAGGGATAGACAAGATGGAGGCGGAGAGGTTGTTTCCACTGGTCGGGGAGACTAGAACTAGGGGGCACAGCCTCAAAATACGGGGGAGCCAATTTAAAACCGAGCTGAGAAGGAATTTCTTCTCCCAGAGGGTTGTGAATCTGTGGAATTCTCTGCCCAAGGAAGCAGTTGAGGCTAGCTCATTGAATGTATTCAAGTCACAGATAGATAGATTTTTAACCAATAAGGGAATTAAGGGTTACGGGGAGCGGGCGGGTAAGTGGAGCTGAATCCACGGCCAGATCAGCCATGATCTTATTGAATGGCGGAGCAGGCTCGAGGGGCTAGATGGCCTACTCCTGTTCCTAATTCTTATGTTCTTATGATCTTATGTGAGATAGTGGCGGCAGCATTAGTGATGGGAGGAAAGGAAGATAGAGGGGACCTCCGCGCAGCCCCCTTGACGTGTTACACATGTCATCAGGATGGGCATTTTAGCAGAGGGAAGCTGAAAACGGGACGGATAGACCCAGGTGCCGTAATTGCAACAAACTGGGACACGTAGCAAAAAGATGCTGGGCAGCAGGAGGCGGGGCGGCAGGAAAGGGCCCCCAGCAAACCGGAAAACAAACAGGGACGCCCATCATGTGTGAGGAACTGATGGAAATTCTCCGACAAACAACACTGTCAGCCCCAGCCGCTCCAGAGCTACCCTCTAACGAGGAGCTCATCAACTTACTTAAATTGGCCAGTACCCGCTAGGGGTTACCGGCCCCCGAGGGAAGGTTGGGACGGCCGAAGCTAGATCCCTGTATGTTTATTAGCGCAGTGCAACATGCTAGTGACACGGGAGCGTCGGTATCCATAACTAATCTAGACCTCCCTCTTACAAAACCACGGTTAATAATATTCAAGGGATAGGAGGAGGATCCAAAAAGCGACATTAAGTGAAGTAGTACTATTAGAGATACCGGGAATAATGATACCCACCCAATTTTGGTGCTGCCCTAACCCGGAAGGCACCATACTAGGGATAGACACCCTGAGGGAAGTAGGGGCGCTTATAAACCACCAGCGTAATCAGATAATATGGGGAGAGAAATATCAGACCCAACAGAAGTTCGATTGCCCGGGACATCAGCAGCAGCGAGTAGCAAGGATTGTCCCAATACAGCTTGAGTGGGAAACAAAGGGCGTGTGGGGCAGCGTATGCCGACTATACCCGGCTCAGTGGGCGTAGCACAAACAGGATTGTGGGCTGACCCGAGTTGACCCGGTCAAAATTCCCAGGCCGGAACATAAGGCCTACAGATAATATCCTTTAAAACCCGAGGCTGAAGCAGCCGTCCACCATATAGTGCAAGAATTTGAAGCACACGGGGTGGTAACGCTGGTAACTGACACCACTAATTCACCGGTGTGGCCGGTAAAGAAACCCAACGGAACCTACAGGTTCACTATCGACTATACAGCCCTGAACAAGGTCACCCCAAGGGAACATCAGATTGTGGCGAGCCCATCCACTATTTTCAATGGCCTGAACCCAGAACATAAAATCTTTACTGTACTCGACATAGCGAATAGATCTGGGCTATAGCTTTAGATGAGGAGTCACAGAGGAAGTTTGTCTTCACTGTAAAGGGGAAATAGAATACCTGGACCAGGGTTCCGCAAGGGTTTCACAATAGCCCGGGCATATTCCACCGGGCATTGTCAGGAATCCTGGAACCCCTGGATGTAGGAGAAGGAAGCACTCTACTACAGTACGTGGACGATATTCTTATCGCTTCAGGTACTGAGCAACAACACATGTTGGCCCTAACCATAGTATGAGGGGCCTTACCGTGCTCGGGTTTGAAGGCAAATCCTAGGAAAGCCTAGGTGGAAAAGGAGGAGGTTACGTACTTGGGCTACGTAGTAGCCCAAGGGAATGGACGAATGCCCGCAGATCGGAAGGAGGCTATTAGAACAATGCCTAGACCAGGAATGGTAAAAGAGATCCGACAGGTATTGGGACTATTTAACTATTGCAGTAACTTTATTCCGGAGTATGCGGAGATAGCCCAACCAATACAGGACCTAGTAAAAGGAGGAAGGCCCTCCCAACAGCCAATCGACTGGGGTAGCCCCCAGGAGGCGGCGTTTATGCAACTGAAGCAAGCCCTTATGAGTGCATCTACCATGGGATTGCTGGATCAGAATAGACCCTTCCACCTGTATATGTACCATAGTGAGATCCATTACAATGCGGTGGTAACCCAGGTACACGGGGATAGGCAAAGGCCCGTGGCATACTATTCCATGAAACAAGGACCGGTGGCCGCAGGGCTGTCCCGATGTGTCACAGCTCTCGATTGTGCGGCGTGGGCTGTGAAGGCCAGTGAGCCTATAGTGATGATCGGGCAGGTCATTTTACATACGCCACATACCCTCATGGAATTACTTAACACAGGAAGGTTGAGAACCGTATCCGACGCACGGCGCGCCAATTGGGAAACAATGCTCTTACCCCCAAACAGCACCGTGACTATAATAAAGGACAATGGGAATAATCCCGCAGGATGGATAGTCACCGACATGTGGTCTCACGGGAAATGAGGCGGAAGGGAGTCAGATTAGTGAAATCCCGCTTGAAAAGGCAGATATGGACCTCTATGTGGATGGATCCCATCGATATGTAGACGGAACCCCACGAACAGGATGGGCAGCGGTGGACAACAATGGACAAGTCAGGAAAAGGGGACCCTAAGAGGGAAACCTATCGGCTCAGGTAGCAGAATTGGTAGCCCTCACCGAAGCATTAAAACTAGCAGCAGGGAAAAGGGCCCACATATACATCGATATCCGGTACGCCTTTGGGTTGGTACATGATTATATGACTGCTTGGAAGAGGCGGGGGTACGTGACATCGGGAGGGGGACCCATTAGGCACGAAGAGATAGTTAAGGAATTGGTGGAAGCATCCCTCCTCCCTCAGAAATATGCAGTGATAAAAATTAAAGCACATCTGAAGATCACGGACAGGCACAAGCAGGGAAATGCCTGGGCAGACGAAGCTGCCAAACAGGCAGCCGAATTAGATATGACTAGTAACGCCCCAATTGGCTCATGTATTGCCTAAACGGAGGAAGTAAACATACTCAAGATACAGGGAGAATCCACCCCGCAAGAAACAGAAGGATAGGAACAGAACGGAGCTAAAAGGGGGCGGATGGAGTTTGGAGGAAAAATGACAATGTAGTGGCCCCGGAATTTATCCAACAGAACCTATTGAGTCTCTACCACGGATACACCCATACCGGTGGGACCGGCATGATGAACTCCATGTCACGATGTTGGTGGTGGAAAGGAATGGGTAGCGATGTAGAAAACCATTGTAGGAAATGTTGTGTATCTGTAAAGCATGCACTCCCATGTTCCGCCACCAGTGAGCGCATCCCCTGAAGTCCCAAGGGATCCCAGCATCCCTTGGGAGCACTGTATATAAGCCAGCCCCTAAGGCCTGTTCCTCACTCTGGAGTGTCTAAATAAAGACTGAGGTCACTGTTACTTTAATCTCCCTGTGTGCAGTCTCATCTGTGTTAGGAACACAATAACTGGCGACGAGTATACGAATCCAACGCAGAGATGCAGCAAACTGTGGGCATCCTGGAGAAGTTCTCGGAGGGTGAGGACTGGGAAGCCTATGTCGAACCGCTAGACCAGTACTTTGTCGCCAACGAGCTGGAAGGAGAAGGAAGCCCTGCAAAAAGGAGAGCTGTCCTCCTCACAGTCTGCGGGGCACCTGACCCACAGATAAGTCGTATGAGGAGCTGTGTACACTGGTTCGGGAGCATCTTAACCCGAGGGAGAGCGTGCTGATGGCGAGGTATCGTGCCAGCGATCTGAAGGTCAGGAAGTGGCGCGCTACGTCGCTGAGCTAAGGCGACTTGCAGGACAATGTGAGTTTGATGGCTACCTGGAGCAGATGCTCAGAGACTTTCTCATACTGGGCATTGGCCACGAGACCATCCTACGAAAACTTTTGACTGTAGAGACACCGACCCTCAGTAAGGGCATTGCGATAGCACAGGCGTTTATGTCCACCAGTGATAACACCAAACAAATCTCTCAGCACACAATGTTCATAAATTAACTGGAACTGTGTTTGTGAGCAGAAATGTACAGGGCAGAAATCACAAGTCTGCAACTGCCAGCATGCCTCAGGTGACCCAGATGACTCAGAGTCCGCAACAAAGGATGAATGCAAGACAATTCACACCTTGTTGGCGTTGTGGAGGCTTCAATTCAGCCTATACATACCGCTTCAAAGGGTATGTTTGCAAGAGCTGTGGAACAATGGGGCACCTCCAACGAGCTTGCAGACAAGCTGCAAGCTCTGCAAAGCCTGATAACCTCCACGTGGCAGAAGATCGGTCCATGGTGGATCAAAGCAATGTCGAGCTTCAGAGAGAGGAGGCAGATGCTGAAGTATACAGGGTGCACACATTTTTGATGAAATGGCTACCTATAATGCAAAATGTAAAATTGAATGGCTTATCTGTAGCCAGGGAACTGGACACTGGTGCTAGCCAATCCATCATGAGTAAAAAGATGTTTGAGAGACTGTGGTGCAACAAGGCACTCAGACCAGCCCTGAGCCTCATCCACACAAAACTGAGAACGTACACCAAAGAGCTCATCACTGTCTTGGGCAGCACCATGGTCAAGGTCACCTACGAGGGCACGGTGCACGAACTGCCATTCTGGATTGTCCCGGGCAATGGCCTCACACTGCTTGGAAGGAGCTGGCTGGGCAAAATCCGCTGGAACTGGGATGACATCCGAGTGCTATCACATGTCGATGAGGCCTCATGTACCCAGGTTCTTAACAAATTTCCTTTCCTTTTTGAGCCAGGCATTGGAAACTTTTCCGGAGCTGGACAGGCTGCAATGCGAGGGCATCATCTCCCCAGTGGAATTCAGCGAGTGGGCCAGCCCGATTGTTCCAGTACTTAAAAGTGATGGCACGGTCAGGATTTGCGACGATTATAAAGTAACTATTAATCATTTCACGCTATAGGACCAATACCCGCTACCTAAGGCAGACGACCTATTTGCGACACTGGCAGGAGGCAAGACGTTCACCAAGCTCGACCTGACTTCGGCCTACATGATGCAGGAGCTGGAAGAGTCTTCGAAGGGCCTCACCTGCATCAACACACACAAGGGACTGTTCATCTACAACACTTGCCCGTTTGGAATTCGGTCGGTTGCAGCGATCTTCCAGAGAAACATGGAGAGCCTACTCAAGTCGGTACCACGCATGGTGGTTTTTCAGGACGACATATTGGTCATGGGTCGGAACACCGTCGAGCACCTACAAAACCTGGAGGTGGTCCTCCAGCGACTGGATCTGGTAGGGCTGCAGCTGAAGAGCTTGAAATGCATCTTCATGGCAACAGAAGTGGAGTTTTTGGGGAAAACGATCACAGCGGATGGCATTCGGCCCACAGACGCCAAGACAGAGGCTATCAGGAACGCACCCAGGCCACAGAACGTCACGGAGCTGCGGTCATTCCTGGGATTCCTCAACTATTTTGGTAGCTTCCTACCGGGGTTAAGCACCCTCTTAGAGCCCCTCCATGTGTTATTGCGTAAAGGTGAGAACTGGGTATGGGAAAAAAAACAAGTAATTGCTTTTGAGAAAGCCAGAAACATTTTAAGAACATAAGAATTAGGAACAGGAGAAGGCCATCTAGCCCCTCGAGCCTGCTCCGCCACTCAACAAGATCATGGCTGACCACCGTGCGTGGTATCGACTTGAGTAGGCTCTCCATGTTTCTATGGAAGATCGCTGCAGCCGACCGAATTCCAAACGGGCATCTGTTGTTGATGAACAGGCCCTTGTGTATGCTCCAACAACCTGCTTATATTGTATAACCTGTGTAAAAGACTCGTGCTAGCATGTGATGCGTTGTCGTACGGAGTCGGGTTGTATTACAACAAGCTAACGTTGCAGGGAAGTTGCAACCTGTCGCCTATACTTTCAGGAGCTTGTCTAAGGCCAGGAGGGCCTACAGCATGATTGAGAAAGAGGCATTAATGTGTGTGTTCGGGGTAAAGAAAATGCATCAGTATCTGTTTGGCCTCAAATTTGAGCTGGAAACCGAACACAAGCCCCTCATATCCCTGTTCGCTGAAAACAAGGGGATAAATACTAATGTCTCAGCCCGCATACAAAGGTGGGCACTCGCACTATCAGCATATAACTATATCATCCGTCACAGGCCAGGCACCGAGAACTGTGTGGATGCTCTCAGTCGGCTATCATTGTCCACCACGGGGGTGGAAATGGTGCAGCCTGCAAACTTGTTGATGGTGGCGCAGCCCGCAGACTTGTTGATGGTCATGGAAGCGTTTGAAAATGATAAATCACTGTCACGGCCCGCCAGATTAGGACTTGGACCAGCCAAGATCCTCTGCTGTCCCTAGTAAAAAATTGTGTACTGCATGGGAGCTGGGCCAACATCCCCGTTGAAATGCAAGAGCTAATCAAGCCGTTCCAGCGGCAAAAGGACGAGCTGTCCATTCAGGCAGACTGCCTGTTGTAGGGTAACCGCATAGTGCTACCCAAAAAGGGCAGGGAGATGTTCATCTCAGATCTCCACAGCACACACCCGGGTATAGTAATGATGAAAGCAATAGCCAGATCCCACGTGTCGTGGCCCGGTATCGACTCAGACTTAGAGTCCTGTGTACGGCAATGCAATGTGTGTGCTCAGTTGAGGCACCACTAAGTTTGTGGTCCTGGCCCTCCAGACCATGGTCGAGGATCTATGTCGACTATACGGGCCCGTTTCTCGGTAAAATGTTCCTGGTGGTGGTGGGTGCTTTTTCAAAATGGATCGAATGTGAAATAGTGTCGGGAAGCACTGCCACCACCACTATTGAAAGCCTGAGGGCCATGTTTGCCACCCACGGCCTGCATGACATACTGGTCAGTGACAACGGGCCATGTTTCACCAGTGCCGAATTTAAAGAATTCATGACCCGCAATGGGATCAAACATGTCACCTTGGCCCCGTTTAAACCAGCCTCCAATGAGCAGGCAGAGCGGGCAGTACAAACAATCAAACAGAGCCTCAAACGAGTCACAGAATGCTCACTCCAAACCCGCCTGTCCCGAGTACTGCTCAGCTACCGCACGAGACCCCACTCGCTCACAAGGGTGCCCCCGGCTGAGCTACTCATGAAAAGGACACTTAAAACCAGACTCATGTTCCGCCACCAGGGAGCTCATCCCCTGAAGTCCCAAGGGATTCCAGCATCCCTTGGGAGCACTGTATATAAGCCGGTCCCTAAGGCCTGTTCCTCACTCCGGAGTGTCTTAATAAAGACTGAGGTCACTGTTACTTTAACCTCCCTGTGTGCAGTCTCATGTGTGTTAGGAACACAATAGGAAATGTCCTGCGCTAAACACAACCCGGGGAAAAAGATAAAGGTCCAGCTGGGACACCAAACTTGCCCAAAGGGACCCTGGGAAGCCTTGCAAGTAGGGCCACTGCCTAGCCAAAGGGGAAAAATATACGGACCCCAGCAGGTGATTATGGTTAGTGACACATGCGCTTGCATAGAGATGGGAGGTGTTGGCAAATGGAAACACTGGACCCAGTTGAAACGATTTGGATCCTAACCAACCGGTGGCCACCGGAAAATGTTGTGTTTTACAGGATCCTATCCCTCCTTGAAGCTGGAACATCCACTGATGAAGAAAGTAACGGACCTCAAGGCCTGTATTATAAGACATCGGAAAACGTTAGCTGTGATCCCGATTCAAAAACCCTAATGGTGGTAGTCGGCACAACGGTAGATTTAAATTGTAGCATTGGACTAACGGGCACAACACAAATTAACAGAGATTCCAACCGACAGTGGGGGTGGAACAATAACAAGGGCATAACATTAGCAGTAAATGAGACCGCAATATGCTTTGTGTTAGAAGAAGAACGAGGAAGTTGCACTCGTAGGGAGGGGATACAGATAAGGTGCACGCCCGTCTTCACTCAATTCTCGGGAAAGCCACAACAAGGGGATTCCAGGTGGAAGGTATGTCTGACCTCCCTTGCGTGGGTACGGACCAATGGTGTTGGGACATCCTTGTCCGAGATAGACCCCCCACCGCTGCCCCGACAACCACCCTGGGGACAACAACTCTTCCCAGCACAACCACGCAAGCCCCCTCCATATGCCCGTCCATAAAGCCGGGAGCCAAAGAGGGGCTAGTAATAAAGGAATCTAAGGAAAGGATATATTTTGGGGTGCGTCAGTGACTACTTACGGTACTCCTAAACCTAACGGATATCATCCTTCCTAGCTTCTGTGGGAATGAAACTATAAGTCTATACCAAAACCTGACACAACAAATCCTCGATGGCCCGGAATCCACTATCCTGAGATTTAATGTCAGATAGGGAACAGAACAAGGTCGAACAAAAAGGGGAATACTGGAAACACTAGGCACGGATTATGCGGTGGGGGTTGCGACGATGAATTCCATAGACCTGTATGTAATAGACGGCTGGGTTAACACCTTAATGCAAATCTTAAAGGGTTTATTGGGGAGGGAAATAGATAGCCAAGCCCTCCAAGCGCGGTTGGGAGAAGGCGCGGAAGGGGAGCTGTTACAAGTGGCCCACACATTACAGGAACATGCCAAGACCATAAATTTGATCCACGCAATGGGGAACGACCTAAGTAAACGAATACAAGCTGAGATAGTTTGCTCCGGGTACGGGGCCTGGATACTGAGTGAGGTACAACATCAGAACTCCAGAATGGGTACATACCAGATTGGATCCCGAACGGCATATTTAATAATTGGACTTAGACAAAAACATGAATAACACGTGTGAGGTACAGAAAAATATTTACGCATGGGTGCCAAAATTTTGATGTATTACTGGACATGTGAATATGATCTGATTCATGCGTAACAAAGGGAGACCCCTTATACCAAACCGACAATATCAGTGAAGTAAGAAACCGAACACGGTTGCGTTACCATCAACCCTCCATACAGGTGATTCAAATTAACAATAGTACCAAAGGCATTGACATAACCGACTGCTATAAAAATACCCAAGTGGTTTTATGTCGAGGTACGCTAAGAATGATGGATAATGATTGCGGATTCCACCAAACAAATGGCTGCATGCTGAGTATCACTCCTCTCGAATGCGATTCCGAAACAATCGCTGCTCCACAAGGGAATGGAGATTGATGCATGAGTACAGGAGCAGCCAACCCGACGATTAAGACCAGGGGAGGAATCACCCCCTGTGTCATCACCAACCCTAACTTCTGTTTCAGGCCCATGGGAAAAATAGACATAAATGGATACCACATACATCCCGAGACAACGGAAATTATCCATGGAACGGTCACGGATACCCTCCGAGAAGGGTACAAGGAGGCGGTATGGGAACCACAAGGAAAACAGATACCCGAATTAAGTGAGGAACAATTACAATTGGTGCAAGGAATCCAAAACCAAAGACAACGGTATATCCGGCTGAAGAAGAAATAGACAACCTACAAAGAGACACTAACGTGATGCTGGCCGACCAGCCTTGGTACTCAAAACTATGGAACATTGGACTTAATATTCAGATCCACCCATGGATAAGGATTATATCACATGTGCTTGTAGTAATACAGGGCTTGGTCCTGATAGTACCGGTAGGATTAACCTGTGCACGAATTAAACAGGCCAAACAACACGTTAAGGCACGCACTATGATTAAGACAATAAAGGACGAAAATTTAAACAGTCCTGCAGGAAGGACTTACCTTAAATAGCCCTGCGGGAGAAGTCACAGGAGGTCCTGAAGTTTGGGAGATGGCCACCCAGGCGAACGGACATATCTGGAACTTGCCCACAGGGAAGTAGTTTCCGGGGAATATGGCCTACTTGGCATATAGCCAAGGGCCAAAGGGGGGAATTGTAAGAGAAAATTGGCATTAGGGTTATAAGCGAAATAAGGTTTAAAGTGCCGACTTCTACATCGGCTCAGCAAAAGGGGCAAAAGGTCTGTAGCTGACCTCACACATTCTAACATATTCCAGTACCAAGGACCCAGAGGCCTCTGATTCAACATTGATGTACTAGGACACTAGATAACATTAAGGTACGTCCAGTCCGCCAAGATAAGACACCATGGAAGACTTAAAACAGATACTGATAAGACTCTGTGAAAAGACTCTAAACAGACTTTTAGGTGCCATGTACGATCAGCAAATTCTAACCCAATGAGGTCATCCCAGTTAAGGGCGAAGGTTGCCTTGAGATCCTGGTCTGTCAATCCAAAATATTACTGATAAGGTAACCCAATTAGAGATCGAGTGAGGTCGTACCGGGGAGCGAAGGGGTCTATGAAATGTATAAATGGTGTATGAATTTGCTATTCGGGGAACATCTCCACTCACAGGCGGCTGTGATGAGAAGTGTTCTCGGATGTCCGCAATTAAAGATCGTTATACCTTGCCATCCATCTCCGTCTACTAAATTCAAGGGTTGCTATGCGGGTTGGGACGAGCCTCGACCCTTTATATCAGAGGGCCCGCTCGTGGGAAGAGAAGCCTTCCCATTTTTCCCCTTCAGATCCAAAACTTGAAAGTGGCTCTGCTTAATCAGACCAAGCAGCGCCCAGAAGAGACCCCTAGAGCCTTCAGTAATTGTCTGTACGATATCTATCAACGTAACCAGAACCAGGCACCCACAAATACGACAGTAGGAAAGAATCAGGAACAATTTAAATCGATGGTCCTGATCCAACTCCACTCTTTAGTTAAAACCACCTGGGCATAGCCATGAAACCCATCAATCAGTGGACAGATATGGAGACCAGCACTCAAACAGCCTGTTAACTAGTGTCAATGGTGGAGGGATCTCAAAACTACCCCTTTAAGGGACAGTGCTTTAATTGTAAGAAGGTAGGCCACCTAGCAAAAGACTGCAGCAGACCCAGACCGGCACTGAACCACGATGCAACGCATAGATACCTCCTGAAAAATGAACCCAAACCCGCTGGGATGGAACAACAATTGGCTCAGTTAGTAACCTTTCTAAAGAGGGATGAATCCAAGCTCTCTGGGACAGATCAACGATTGGATTAATTGATAACCCTCATACAAACCCAAATTGCCACGGGGAGGATGCAAAATCATTCACCGGTGCACACAATCACCGCTGCACACTCATTAGAGAGACCCATTCAAGGATCGACCTTCTGACAGGGTTCGGCCCCCAAAGATTGGTCGGAGATGGGGTTCCGACGTGGTGGTAGCAGGAGACCAGTAGTCCTTGATAGAAACATAGAAACATAGAAACATAGAAAATAGGTGCAGGAGTAGGCTATTCGGCCCTTCGAGCCTGCACCACCATTCAATAAGATCATGGCTGATCATTCACCTCAGTACCCCTTTCCTGCTTTCTCTCCATACCCCTTGATCCCTTTAGCCGTAAAGGCCACATCTAATTCCCTCTTGAATATATCCAACGAACTGGCATCAACAACTTTCTTTGGTAGGGACATCCACAGGTTAACAACTCTCTGAATAAAGAAGTTTCTCCTGTCTTAAAAGGGGGGCAGGCAGCAGATTATGCTTATCGACACTGGCACAGCTGTTACCATCAAGCACACCCCATACCCTGAATGCCATGCAAGGGTTGTTTGACCCTTAATGGGTTTAAGGTTATAGAACCACTGCATATACAGGGAAAGCCACTGAAATTCAGTTGGGAGGCCACACCTGTAAGGTCCCAGCGCCGATGCTGATAACCATCCCCGATAGAAGGGGAATTTTAGGGACTGATGTGTAGTATCAGTATGGCGCGATGATAGATTATAATCAGGACTGTGTTTGGATGGGATTGAAAGATAAGGCAGGAGTGATAAAAATTTCAGATGCTCACTCGGTTTTTGCTATTAAAAAGCCATCTGAGTATGATCCTCCAGGGAGCAAAAATGAAGCTGTGGCAAAACTAATTCAGGAACACCTAGCGGTATTTGCCACATGCAAGCATGACTGTGGAAAAATGGTAGGCGAGGAATCTATTGAGGGACCCTCCCCCACACTCATTCACTAAACAGTACCCCATCCCAAGGGAGAGTCACCCTTACATCCGAGACACCTTAAAATCCCTAGTCGAGCAGGGTGTTCTTAGGACATGCACTTTCACGACCAATTCACCCACATGGCTGGTTAAAAAGCCTGATAGCAGCTGGCGACTGACTATTGATTATAGAAAGTTAAATTTTGTAACACCAGCCTGCTCACCGGTAGTAAGAGAAACTTCCACCATATTATCTCAAATTCCTGCTGGTTCCAAGCACTTCTCGACCCTCGACATCGCCAATGGATTCTGGAGTATCCCTGTTAAAGGGGAAGACCAGTACAAATTTGCATTTACATTTGAGGACCAGAGCAACACCTGGACATGCCTGCCTCAGGGGTTCCACAAGGTCCCCACGATATTCCACAAAAGAATGGCTGCAATTTTAAAAGACTTTTCCCGCCCTACCTGCTTGCTGCAGTATGTACACGACCTACTGCTGACAACCGACAGCATGGAGGAGCATCTGTCCCTTTTGCACGAACATTTGACATTGTTGGCTCAGGCGGGACTAAAGGTGAATTCCCGTAAGGCTCAATTAGTAAAAGAATGGGTCACCTTTCTAGGAGTGCCCATTTCTCCAGAGGGATCATTCCCCGACTCTCACAAGGTGGAGATAATACAGCGACTGCCATTACCCACTTCCAAAACAGCCCTACGATCATTCTTGGGTTTGGTGGGGTACCAAAGGAACTTTATCCCAGGCTTTGCAGAGTGTGCAAAGCCCCTGTATGATTTAATAAAACTGCAGGGTGATGACATATGCCCGGCATGGACTGATGCCCACACCCAGTCCGTGGCTAAATTAAAATCTGTGGTGATACAGACCACATGTCTGATCCCTCCTGATCCCATTGCATATGCGTCTCGAATCCTGCAGGGGACAGCAAAGACGTATACCACATGCGAGCGCCACCTACTGGCTGTCTTCTGGTCAGTACATCACTTTACCTTCATTACTGGGTTACAGGCTACAATCCTGCACAGTGGACACACACTGTTATGTAATGATGTGTGTATCGTCCCAGTACCTTAAATGTAATGTAAGCACTATGCCACACCACAGAGGGCGCTGTGGTGGGAAACCTGGTAGTACCTGCAACAGGCTATATAAGGATGGACAACACACCTGAGAGGCACTCTGGAGCTGAACAATAAAGGACGAAGGTCACAGCAGTTAGATTTACACCAGACCGTGTGGAGTCAGTGATTTGTGTGCTACATACACCACACACACCTCTGAAACTACTGATGAAACCTGGAGATTCGCTAATTTCCTCACAGCGCCTCAGCAAATGGACATTGGAATTTATGGAAAGAGACATTGATACCATTTCCAAACCCACCACATTGCTGCCACAATTTCTGATCTATGAGGGGGACCCGCATGAATGTCCATTAACCGCTGATTACCTTTGAGACCCATCCTGTGCAGAAAGAGCCCATACAGGGTGCCCCAGGTTTCTATATTGATGGGTCCTCATATTACAATGAAGGATCCCCTCACACCGGATATGCTGTGGTATTGCCAGAAAGAACCATCCAGTGAAGATGCAACAGACAGACTTTACAATATGCAGAAATCACCGCACTTCGAACTGCTGTGAAGGAAACCTCGGATAGACCTGTGAATATTTGGTCCGATAGTGCCTATGCTATAAACACCATGCTCTCCTTGCCGCTATACCACAAAAATGACTATCGTACGATAGACGGTAAGGCCCTGGTCCATGGGCCCTGGTTACGCCTGCTCTGGTCATACCTTAAACTGCGATCCCAGCCCTGCTTCATAGGAAAGATAGGATAGGGGGTCCACATAGTGAGGGAAATTCCAGAGCAGACAGAGCAGCCAAGGATGCTGCGATTGATGGGGAGATAGAGGATATAGTTGCTGAGCCCTGCAATGCTGTTAGCAAGGCCTCCCCAACAGATCACCTAGATTTAAAATCCCTGCAGCAGCAATACTGGTCATATGCTGTTGTAAGCGCCTGGCACGAGGAAGGCAGACCCCTTCCTCAACCAACAGCCTGGGCTCCCAATACCATACTAGCCACTGCCCCTGACTCAAATTAGCAGTTGCTGTTGTTCAAAAGAAAGCCAAACGCCTGCCCGGTGGTTTTCCACCAGAGTTGGGTCAAGAATTGCTCTCCCTCTTTCACTCCCACCCCACAGCAGGGGACTATTCAGCCCTGGTAACCTTCTATAAGGTAGCATCCACAACTTGGTGACCTTCCATGAGGGAAACAATCAACCAATACGTGGCACGATGCCTACCATGCCTACAACACAATCCTCCCGCATGTACTGACCGAGCCTTGCTTCAAAGCACACCCCCACCTCAAGGGCCATGGACTCACCTCCAGGGTCACTTCCACAGGTGCAAGGCAATTTTCAGCAGGCGGATCAATTCACTAAATGGGTTGAAGCATTCCCCTGCCGCTCCAATACCGCAATCACAGCAGCCAAAACACTATTGAATCATGTGTTTTGTAGGTGGGGAGTACAGTACAAGTGGACAGCGATCAAGGTTCACACTTTCCCGGTAACATTTTTACCCACCTGCAAGAAATGTTGGGATAAAACACAAATTACATATTGCTCACCATCCCCAGTCATCCAGAAGGGTCGAAAGGGGGAACAGGACCCTCAAAGTTAATGTTAAAAAAATTGTGCATGGACCACTCCACTCAATGGGCTAACATGCTGCCAATGTGCTTAAAGCAATGAGGTCCACACCTCATAGAACAACAGGGGTCTCCCCATATCAGGCCATGATGGGGAGGCTCATGAGAACACCAGGCCAGCTTACACTAACAGGGATGAGTCCCCTGACAATGAAACCATGTAGTTCCAAGTGGCTGGAACAAGTGGTAGATCACACCGATCAGATCAATTGAGTTGTGGCCACCAAATTGGGGAAGTCAAAAAGACAAATTAAAAGGTACTTTGACAAGAAAGTACATCCCTTTGAATACCAGGTGGGAGACTCTGTAATGATTCCAAATTATGGGAAAAAGAAGCTGCCTTTGAGCCCAGGTGGTGGGGACCGTATAAGATTATAGACCGATTGAACCCCGCGGTTTATTTGATTCAGTTACCGGGGAAGAAGGGCGTTAAGTACAAGAAATGGTTTCACATTAATCAGTTAAAAACTGCCAAAGAGTAAATACTGCACTGATCTTGTTTCCCACAGACCATGTTACAGATCCTTATGATTGTTGGGATGATACTGGTCATGACTGAAGCCGAGGGAAGATGGAGAAGTGGGAGCTGCAGCATGACTCACGAACATCATCAATCATCAAAGTGCTTTGAGAAGCGACAGTGCACTGAAGATACGGGAAGGGGAGAGTCTCCACTGGAGATGTGATTGGACTATAGTAAATCCCCTACGTGTGGCATACACCTTACGAGGTGGGGACCGAGTAAGGCCATCTACTTTTCTCTCTATGTTTAAAACCCATTATACAGCGGTCAGCCACCTCACAGAAACATTTATCAGCAGAGCTATCAGAACCCTCTCATGTTTATGATATGTGAGCCCTGAGGAGATAAACCATATGAGGAGTCAATAAGAATATTTCCCCCTCAAGGTGGGGAGTTTGTAAGAATAAAAGTGTTTATTAATGATAAAATTGATTTTATGTATAAATATTAAAAGTATAGATTATACGGAAAGGCTGCAGTGTTGAAACAAAATGGAAGCTTACAGACTTCCAGCATGTCCTGTTTGTATATTGTCTTAATTGGAAAGCTATTAACTTAATCAAGGGATGGCACCGGGTCCTCCAGACAGATACATGTGTGAGGAGAGCCAATATGGAACTGCCCTGGAACTAAGATCCAATCCTGAGACTTCCTGAGAAGCAATGGCTTTAAGAGGTATAAAAACTCAAGCCAAAGATTGCTCTCTCTCTTTTCTTAAGCACACGGCAAAAGGCAGGACCTCTCTCCACGGACAAGGAACGGGCCGTGTGCTTTGCCAGAGGGAAGTGACGTATACCTTTTTATAAATCATTATTGTAACATTGTATCTGTTGTCACTAAGTCAATCTGTAGGCTAGCTGATGACGGCTGTTTCTCTGATAAGACATGCATGTGTGTGTTTAATAAACTATTCCGAATTGTTTTAAAACAATTAGTCTCGCTGTCAGTATAATGCCAGAGATTTAGAAATCTTACAAGATTCAGACAATACCTTTCAACCACAACTTGTATTTATATAGCACCTTTAACATAGTGAAACATCCCAAGGTGCTTCACAAGAGTATTATAAGACAAAAACATTCTCGTGGTTGTTAAATTTTAATGTTTTTTGAAAAATGCACACGTCTTATTATACTTCTGAATTTCATGTAAATAGAGTTTATACAGTCAGGCAATTAATTTGCCGTCTTATGCTGGCTCTTTGTGTGCTGCTCGCCCATATACAGTGGGTGCTGAGCAGCTGCCATGTTGCTCACTGTCAAACTTCCGTTCTTAAAGCTTTGCCAGACTGTTATTTTGTTGCCTTGTTTGTCTTATCACACAGTTGTTTCTGTACTCTGGCTTTTGCATTACTTCTTTTCTCCTTCTGCTGGTGAATTTTCGTGGTATGGCACTCCTTTTGCAAAGACCTCCAACTGCTGCATTGTTGCTGCTCACAGCTGCCAACCTCTGCTCTAACCACAGAGCATGAACAGTCCTTCGGGCCTGCCAAAGACCATCCTGTACTTGGATATGGAAGAAGAACTCAGGCAGAATGAAGAAAGTCTGATGCACTTGCACCTCAGACAAAAGCAAGAGCGACAGTATCTCAGCAAAGTGAATAATTTTTCAGAAAGTCACTTCAGCTAATTCTTACATGTGTCTAGCAGTAACTGCAAGCTTGTAAATTCATTTAGTAAAACTGAACAATTAAATCCTTGGCATCGCCTCAACAAAAATAAAACAGGGCACAGTGTAACAGTGAGTGAGATTTTAGACCCATGTCTTGACTTGACTCTACAGAGAGAACATGTCTTTAAAATTAGTATGCAGCTGCTGCTCAGGATGGAAGCTATATAGTACTTTAATTTCAAACCACACCCCAAATTTACTGTTTTGCATCTTTTGGCCTTTGTATAAAAATCTTCCAGCTCTGTGGCCCAATGCTGAATCAATCTGAAAAAAATTATTTTCATTCCCTCAAAAGTGGTTTCCATGATGACAGACAACAATTTATGTTCTTTTCTTTATTTGTGTATTTGTGGGCCAAAGTAATAATACTATAAATTAATGAGAGAACATTTGCTGAATTCCTTATTCCATTATCTCTGCTATGAACGACAAATTTTTACTTTCTTTCCAAAATTTCTCCGTTGTTGAAGTGATCAAATCAGACTATTATATTAGAAGTGGGCTGACATTTGAAACTCTGAATTAGTTGGAGTTTTGACTAGATCATTTATTACTAACACAGGCAGATAAGCACATCTGAAATGAGATACTGGTAGAGCATCCGAAATCCGGAAACCTCGGGACCGAGGCCATTCCGGATTTTGGGTATTTCTGGATTTCGGAACGTCTTTCTGACATCCCGAATCCAGAAACGTCTGGGCCGAGGTTTGGGTATTTCCAGATTACCGAATGTCATTCCGACGTCCCAAATCCGGAAACACCTTGGTTGAGATAAAAGGGGGGGGTGGTGCTGGAGGCAGCGGCGGAGCGGTGGGGGGGTCGGCGGTTCCAGGTCAGGGGTCAGCAGCCGGGAAAAACCTGTGTTGAAGGCCTGCAAAAAAGGTAAGTTAAAGGTTATATTTTTTTAATTCTTTTTCAGCAATTTAGTAGGTAAGGGTTTTGTGAATATTTTGTGAATTTTTATTTTTTGTTTTTTGGAATTTTTGGAGGTGTTTTTCCTCCTCCCTAGGCCCAACTTGCAGCGGTAATCAGGTAAAAAAAATGTCTGGATTTCGGAACATTTTCCGGAGGATGGATGACTCCGCCACGGATCGCCCCGGTGTCCGGATTCCGGAACATTCCGAATTTCGGAACTCTGGATTTCGGACGCTCAACCTGTATCATTTTGATGGTGGGGGTTATGATGATTCTGAGCTCTCTCCATCTAATTTAATATAATCATTGCAGTTAAGATGATATTAAAGCTCTATTAATAGTTCTCCTTTCCAGAAGTCTTTAAATTCAGTTTGAAACAAGAAGTAATATTTTCCATAGCCAGTCTTTCACACATTACATAAGACCTGGCCGAAGCTATGATACAATCTGACTTCAGTTAACGTATATCAATGTGTTTTTGAGCATAACTCAACGGTGCATTGTCCAATTTTATTTTTTATTACTGGTTCCAACTCCCTCATTACATGACAAACACTGGCTTGGCTCCAACTAACTTTACTCTGTGAAGTATAATTAACTTTATATTACTCGAAGCTCAATTGCTTCGGCCATATGAAATGATTTTTATAGAACTATTTTCTCTCCATATATGGATATCACAGATCATGCTCACTCCTTAAACTATTAACAGCTGTTTTTTTACCCTTCAACCACATTCAACAGAAGTTTGCAGACTGCACAAGAAATATTCCTCTTGAACCATACAACTCACAATGAAAAGCTGACTTAAATTAACTAAATACTCCCTGAACTTAAATCTGTGCCTACACAGCTAAGGATATCGCTCGAGGTCACACACAACCAAATCCCACACAGCACTCACTATTAAAACAAATGCAAATCAACACTAACGGTGAGACAGAAAATAATCCAATTTAACATAGGAACACAGAAAGAAATAACGGGCATTTATAATCGCACTTGTTATGCCCTTGGTACACCCCAAAGTGCTTCACAATCAATCAATTGTAGGCACTGTTGTCTTGTAGGCAAAAATGGCAGCCAATTTGTGCAAAGCATGATCCCACAAACAGCCATGAGGTAAATGATCAGTTAATCTGCTTTGGTGGTGTTGATGAGAGATAAAATATTAGCAAGAACACCAGAAGAATGCCCCTTTTTTCAAATAGTGCCCCAGGATCTTTTATGGCTATATGAACAAACAGGTGGAGCCTCAGCTTAACATATCGCTGAAAAATGGCACCTCTGACAATGCAGCACCCTCAGTACTGCACTAAAATATTGATCTAGATTACGGACTCAAGGCCTGGAGTAGGGTTTGAATCCTTGATGCTCTGCCTCAAAAGTGAGGGTGCTAACGGTGAGCCAAACTGACACTTATAGTACATGATTGAGTGATTGGATGTTCATTCAACCACTTTCCATGTCAAGTTCCTAACCCCAGCTGTGACAGCAAAGAAGATACTAATTGTGATTCACAAAAAATTCTTGACAATTGATCAGTAAAACATCATAAAGATGGGCAAAAAAAAATATTTGGGCAATAACATTTCCTATATACATAAGTTTTTCTGACTGATAGTCCAAGCTTGGCTGTTTTTATAAGTCCTCAGTAGTTTTGCATTGGCAGATTTCTAGCCACTTTTGTTGATTTTCATTTATATATGTCAACTCAGTTCTAATTTCACTGCTTTGTTTTGATCCAATCAACAAAGAGTCACACCACAGCATAATCTTTCAAGTGCCCAGACAGGAAATATGTGCAGCTATACCAACTTTATACAGTTCAATATGGTGGGGCTGTGGCAGAGACAGCAGCAGGAGGGCGGGGAGGTAAGAAACAGTGGGGCACAGCGGATAGTCTGTGGCCATAAATCAGTAGCAGGCTGCAGTAAGAGAAGTGGGAAGGCAGACAGGGACAGCTGGTGGCACTCAGGCTCCAAATTTCACCAGGAGAGCCAATGAGTACGGTGGAGTAACAGTCAGCAGGTAGCATAAGTAGCAAAAATAAAACAAGATCAAAATAAGAATGTCAGGCAAGGAGCTGAAAGTTATAGCTGTGGTACGTTATCCTCTCCAGTCAATCACCGATGAGTTTTACGAACACCGTGCTACTACAGCACCACCTAGCTTTGAGGTTCAGTATTGCATTTAAATGTACGGAGTGGAAGATGCCTGTGCGTGAGCTCTTTTAACCACATGGGCTTAGCTGAGCAAGGTCTTGGTCCAGTGGCAAGGGGGTCAAAGACGACTGGAGATTAGGCACTGCTGTATGAGCCTAATTGCCTACGGCGTGATGTTGGTCGCAAGCTCGGCACCGAGTAACGCCCTTGATGGTAGGTGGTCCGAGGCTTGTTGGGGACAGGCATTGGGAGGGTCAGTGGCCCATTGGAGCTCCGTGTGGGAGGTCAGTAAGGAGTGGGAGAGTGGAAGAGTCACAGCCATGATGCTCACCAGTTAGTAGAGGCCAGGTCACCAGTGTAGAAGGAGAGGTCTAGTCATTGAGGAGGAGAGGCTCAATCCTGCTGGAGGGATGTAGGCCCGCCGCTGAAGAGATATAGGCCCATCGCTGGAGGGGGGGGGGTGATATCCCAATCACCTGGTCGGAGGCTCACCTGCACGCCGGGCGTCGTTGTGGATCAAGGACCCCGCCGTTGTTGATGGGTGGCATGGTGAAGCCTGAGGTAGGCCGGAGCCCGTGGGATTCGCAAGGTTGGGCTTAGAGCAGCGGTTTAAGTGTCCAAGACCCCCTAGTAGGGTCTATTAGGGCTAGGGGAGGTTTAGACAGTGAGAGGGGGGAGGCTGGGGGTGGGAAGTTGCCGGATGGCAGAAACATAGAGACATCGAAACATAGAAAAGTGGTGCAGGAGTAGGTCATTCATCCCTTCGAGCCTGCACCACCATTCAATATGATCATGGCTGTTCATGCACTTCAGTACCCCATTCCTACTTTCTCTCCATACCCCTAGATCCCTTTAGCCATAAGGGCCATATCTAACTCCCTTTTGAATATATCTAACGAACTGGCCTCAACAACTTTCTGTGGTAGAGAATTCCACAGGTTCACAATTTTCTGAGTGAAGAAGTTTCTCCTCATCTCGGCCCTAAATGGCTTATCCCTTATCTTAGGCTGTGACCCCTGGTTCTGGACTTCCCCAACATCGGGAACATTCTTCCTGCATCTAACCTGTCCAATCCCGTCAGAATTGTATATGTTTCTATGAGATCCCCTCTCATTCTTCTAAATTCCAGTGAATATAAGCCTAGTCGATCCAGTCTTTCTTCATGTCAGTCCTGCCATCCCGGGAATCAGTCTGGTGAACCTTCGCTGTACGCCCTCAATAGCAAGAATGTCCTTCCTCAGATTAGGAGACCAAAACTGCACACAATACTCAAGGTGTGATCTCACCAAGGCCCTGTACAACTGCAGCAAGACCTCCCTGTTCCTATACTCAAATCCCCTCGCTATGAAGGCCAACATGCAATTTGCCTTCTTCACCGCCTGCTGTACCTGCATGCCATCTTTCAATGACTGATGTACCATGTTAGATCTCTTAATTTTCAATGAAATGTGAACTCCGGTGATATTTTAACATAATTTTATTCTGGCAGCTGCAACAAGCTCTGGCCTGATGCCAGTTCCTTTGTCCTTCTGAGAACACATGGCAAAACATGGCTGTACTTATACCTGGCTCAGTTTACAGAAAAGAACTCACCTTCTTTGACCTTATTGGCTCAATTAATATACTGTTAACCTTTAATTGGCTCGCTGCCAAAGGTCCTGAAATGTCAAGTTGATTGATGACTTAATGCAATGTAGTAGCACGTAGCAGCTCTAACTGGTGGGTCTGTGTATTCTCATAGCCTGTCTGTCTGCAGCCTGTTTGAATTCTCTATCAATCCCCCCTTTGATTCTTTCACAAACTGAATCATAAAACATCAGGTATCACTGGTTAAACATTCTACAAAATAATTTCATACATGTTAATAGAGTTTCCTTCTAAAATTTGTTAATGTGTTTCGCCACATGTCCGAACTAGTAGCTTCCATACAAATTTACACCAACCCGAATTCCATCGTGGCCACAATGGAAGTCTGGTTTTAGTAGGTTAATTAACCTTATTCCAATCTAATCCAAATTAATATCTTAGTTCAACCAGTAAACAACCTTCCCTTAAGCATAACATACCCCTCTGCCACGTACAGACGGTCTGCTGGGATCTGCAAGATGTCTCACCTGCGGTCAGCAGCTACAGCCACCTGGTTGCAACAACATTTAATCAACATAAACAAACAATATAAAAGTAAAATAATTACAATGAATAGAATTAAACCTTCCACCAATGAAGTTCTTATTGAACCTAGCCATTCAGTGGCTCCGCTCCACAAAGTGAATGATGGGGGTTGCTTAAGTTTTTCTACCTCCTTTTGGATATGCGTTGCCAAGTGGGTAATTTCTTTGGAGCTATCTGGGATATATGTGCAACACTCAGTTCCGAGTAGGGCGCAAGTACCTCCCTTTTCAGCCAGGATGTAGTCAAGGGCCAGTCTATTCTGTCGGGCTACTGTGCGGATTGCTACCATTTCTGCATTGATTTTAACTAGGGCCTCTGAGGTATCATTGGCTACCCGTTCCACAACGGATGCCATGTTAATGGATTCCCTTGCCAGTTTGGTGGTCCCATACCTGGGGATCAGAATGGCAAAGAACCTCTCTGTTTCTGTGATAGCTCTCTTAGGACGGTGTAAATGTTCCGACAGTGACTTTATATGATACATATATGGCACAGTATAGGCTAAATAGCAGGATCCCATCCAATTCTGGGGCAGCCAAGGGTAGACTTGTGGCCACACACCCAATAGGTGCCATTAAAGGCAATGAATGTTAGCTGTTTCTTTGTCAGCAACACTCCAGGGCCTGTCCAGGCTTTTCCATCTGTTTTATTCAGAATCCCCGTTACGTTAAAAACTCCCACGTCGGCCCAGTTTGGACGGTTCCGTGGTTTGATTATATTATAATTCCGGGAGCAGTTACTATACCCCATATTTTGGCCTCCTTTGATGTTTTTAATCAGACAGACCGATTCCCCCGGTCTTCCTATTCCCGTTGTATTAGTGATAATAAAAAATGGGGGCCGTTTGGAATTATTGTAGCATGGTTGGTACCCCCCTTCAAAGGTAGTCAGATTGGAATCTGCTGACTTCCATTTACATGCCCAGTTTTCCGTATCCTGAAACACATTGCCTGTTTTGTTTTGATTAATTATCCACTCAGCCATTTGCGAGATATTCAAGGGAACTGGCCTCAAGGGAATCCCTCCCTTTGAGTGAATAGGAATATGCACACATACCCAACAACTAGAAATGTTACCTTGTTTGGCATAAATGTATGACATATATAAAAAGGTATTTACATGTAATTCCCTTGGTACTCTACTATTTCCCTTTGGTGCAGAGGGTCGGCTAGTAAGAAGTAGGCATATGCCTATAATACCTAGAGTCAGTAATACAGTACATTTATACATTTTGGCAAAAAGTAATTGTCCTTATCAGGTTTCAGCTTCAGTTACGGGTGGATCCAGGCTTTCTTTCCTTGGACTTTAACAGCTGCCTGGGTGGTCAATAACACTTGATAAGGTCCCTCCCACTTGGCACCCAAAGGTTATTTGTGTAACTTTTTCACATAGACCCAGGCTCCCGGGATGCGGTCATGTCCTCCTTCGGGTGGATTACCCCAAGCTGCTGATACCTGTCGGGAAACAGAACTAATAGCATTGGTTAGGTTTTGACAGTATGATAACAAAGTGTCACTCATTAAGTGAACATCAGCTTTCTGTAAATCAATAGTTCCTGGCAGCGACATGGGTCTTACTGATATAATTTCAAATGGGCTTAGACCTGTAGTTCAGTTCGGGGTTGCCCTAATGCTACATAGCACTATTGGTAGTGCCTGGGGCCAGGCTGTTCCTTCTTGATATTTGGCAAGCTGTTGTTTCAGAGTTCGATTCATTCGCTCTACTTGTCCTGATGATTGTGGATGATAAGGACAGTGTAAATCCCACATAATGTTCAGTAACCTACAGACTTCTTGGCAGACAGCACCTGTGAAGTGTGTTCCCTGATCTGAGTCAATGCTACTCGGGACTCCCCATCGGGGAATGTAATCCTTTCACAAGACCTTTGCAGTGTGATTGGCTGTGGCTCTTTTAGTTGGGACAGCTTCTACCCATCTAGAGAATCTGTCGATCATGACAAGAATGTTAGTGTATCCTTGGCATGAAGGAAGAGATATATAATCAACCTGCAGATGCTGGAATGGTCCGACAGGGGCAGGGGGCCTCAATTGGGGCATTACCGTGATGGGTCCAGAATTATTTTTCTGACAGACCACACAGCGATCTGCTACCAGCTGGGCATGTTTTTTAAATCCCTGACCCCACCAGCTTTTCTGGAACCGTGCCGTCATCTGTTGTGAGGCCAAGTGTCCCCACGAGTGGATCTGTTGGGCTAAAAAAGGCATAAGCGCTTGTGGCGCGACTGGCTTGTCAGTAACTCTTTGTCTCCAGACACCATCTTCGCATAGCTTAATTCCTGCCTCAATCCATGTCCATTTTTCCTCTCGGGGGCACTCGCCTTGCATTGTTTGAAGGTCTCGTGTCAGAGTCCTGAGTGCTTTCAATCTGCACATCTGTGTATTGGTTCTTCTGGGGGAACGCACTGTGAGGCGGCATCTTTAGCTGCCTGGTCGGCTAGGGCATTTCCCTGTGCTTCCGTGGTATTTTCCTTGGTATGGGCCTTACACTTCAGGATGGACACTTCCTGAGGTAATTGTATGGCCTCTAGTAAGTCTCGGACTTCTTTTCCATTTCGGATAGGTGTACCAGCAGCAGTGAGGAATCCTCTTTTCCGCCATAACAGACCAAAGTCGTGAGCGACTCCAAAAACATAACGCGAATCTGTATAGACATTAACTGTCTGTCCTTCTGCTATTCGATATGCTTCTGATAGGGCCCGTAACTCGGCCTGTTGTGCTGACGTTCCTGAGGGTAAACATCCTTTTGCCTCTACCTCATATAAGGTTGTAACTGCCCATCCTGCTTTTCTGGTAGCATTGTCAACAAAGGAGGAACCATCTGTAAACAGGATGAGGTCTGGGTTGTGCAGAGGCTCCTCTGCTGCTAAGGCTGCTTCTTCTGTTTCTTTTAAAATCTCCACGCAGTCATGCTCTTCACATTCTCCCCCCTCTTTCTCCCTCGATTCTGACATCGGGAGCATAGTTGCGGGATTAACTGGGCTGGCCCGGACGATATGGAGATTAGGAGCTTCCAAAACTGCTGCCCAGTGGGTCCATCTAGCTGCCGTCACCCGAGACATTCTATTCATAGGCAGCAAAGTGTGTATGGTGTGGGGACACTTGACAATCAGCTTTTGGTCGAGGACTAGCCCGCAGTGATCATTACCGCTTGACATGTAGCTTCCATGGCCCTGAGGCAACTTCCCCATCCGAGGGCTACCACATCCAGTTTTGCCGAATAATAGCCAATAGGTCTTTGCCGATCCCCATGTTCTTGTGTCAGTATAGCTGTCATATATCCTTCTTTCTCATGGACAAACAGGGTAAATGGCTTACCACTGTCGGGGATTCCCAGAGCCGGTGCCGAACACAAAGTCTTTTTCAAACTCAGGAAGGCCTCTTGCTGTTCCTTAGTGAAGGTGATAGCTTCTTTAGAGGCACGTTTCCCCTTTAAGATATCATTCAATGACTGAGCAAGCTGTGTGAAGGAGTCAATCCAATTTCTGTTAAAGTTACACAATCCCAAAAAAGACCTTAGTTCCTGAATAGTGGTGGGTTTTTTAGCAGCCTGAATGGCTGCAGTTCTATCCTGGGTAAGTTCTCTCTTTCCTTGTGAAATCTTTTGTCCCCTTCTTGAGATATTTGTGCTTTGTCGATGCTGGCTTTATGTCCTTTCAGTCAAAGGTGGTCCAGCAAAGCTCGTAAATCTTGTTCATGCTGTTCTTCCGTGTTTGAAGCTAGCAGAATATCATCTACATATTGGATGACTGTGGATGACAGGGGAGGTAATTCTCGCAAAGCCATGTGGAATACCGTAGGGCTGTTGTGGAAACCCTGCGGTAACCGGGTCCAAGTATACTGTTGTCCTTGGACAGTGAAAGCAAACCACTGTCGAACCTCCGGTGCCAGAGGCGCCGACCAAAATCCGTTGGCCATATCTATAACCGAGAAATATTTATGTTCCGGTTTGAGGGCATTAAAAATGGTGGCGGGATCTGCGACCAAAGGAGCTTTTTGATCAATACACTGGTTAGCTTTCCTATAATCGATAGTCAAACGCCAAGTCTCATTCGATTTCTGTACCGGCCACATGGGGCTATTGGAGGAGCTATGCGTTTTAATAAGCACCCCTTGTTTCTCCAATTGCTGAATAACCAGTAAGATTCCCACGATGGCAGTTGGACTGATGGGATACTGTTTAGTGCATGGAGGCTTGGTCCCAGTAAATGATGCAGGCTCCATCTGGAATAGGCCACAATCGTTCTTATCTTTAGCCCATATCGGGTGTTCCTTCAATTCTTCTTTCTTCAAAATTCTAATTGACCATGTCACCCGACCATCCTCAAAATGCAACGATGAATCTACTTGGATTAGAACGTCCATTCCCAAAAGGGGTTGATCTACTGGGCCTATCCAGACCGGCGTGGTTAGTTCATGTGGACCCAGCCCTATAAGTACCAGTGTTGTCCTTTTAATTTCCATTTTATGGCCCCCAACTCCATAGGCTGTACGTGCCCTACCATCCAACGGCAAAAAGTCTCCATATTGTAGGGGTAAGCATGTTAATTCCGCCCCTGTGTTTAAAAGACAGTCCACATCCTTATCGCCCACCCTCACAGTTATATTTTGCCCATCTCCCCTCTGTTGTCTTAGTGCGAGGAGGGGGGCCAGGGCGGGTTCTAATCGTTTTTTGTTATCCCAAGTAACTCCTTCTGCTGTTGTATTGTCAGTTACTTAAATGCTTCTATGAGATCATTATCTTGTGACAAGCCTGGTTTGTTGGCTGAATTGTATCCCTGGCTGCGTCCTCTTCCCCGGCCGCGACCTTGCTGTTTTGCCCTGCACGTCTTGGTCCAGTGACCTTCTTTCCCACAATAATGACATTTTCCGGGTAATTTTCCTAATGACTGTTTATCGGAATCCTGGGATTTCCATCCCACACCTTGTAGGGCTCGGACTTTAGCTCCAATATCCCGGTCTAATTGGTTACATCGATCCACCAATGCTGCAAAGGTTGTTCCTCTACCTTCCCAGTCCGGTAACACTACCTTAAGCATTTTGGACAGTTCTGGCTTTAGACCTGCCACGAAAGCTGCTTTCAGGGGTCCAAACACTTGTTCATCCATTTCCTCATCCGTATTATTCATACCCGAATGTTCTAGCCACGTGCATCTAAACCGCTCGTCATACTCCAGGACCTCCTCTGTTCCTTTCTGTTGGCAGGCTGCAATTTTTCCCCAGTCTGTCTTAGCTGGACTGAAGGCTTGCAGCCAATGTTTAATCGCCTCCCACCCTGCGTTTAATTCTTGCTCATTCTGCCCCAAAGCTTCTTCTACCTTGTCGTGCAATTTTCTTCCCTGTGTTTTTGGCACCATTATGGTCAAAATTTGCACTCCGTCCCAGGGATGAAGTTGATATATATTTCTTAAGCGGTCCAATTGGTCCCACGTTTTCACTCCCCCTTTCTTTGGATTGGGCAACTCCTTGGACCATTTATCAATTTTCTCTGGGTCTGCCGGATCATGAACTAAATATTTTGCATACACCCTTTTCTTCGTTGTTTTGGTTCCGTCCTCATCCGCAGTCTCTTCTGAGTTGACTACAACTCGTCTTTTTTTAAATGGGGCAAAGCGCACCCCTAATTTAAGGAGCTAGGAGCTAAATTAAAAAGTAGGACCTCAAAAGTAGTAATCTCGGGATTGCTACCAGTGCCACGTGCTAGTCAGAGTAGGAATCGTAGGATAGCGCAGATGAATACGTGGCTTGAGCAGTGGTGCAGCAGGGAGGGATTCAAATTCCTGGGGCATTGGAACCGGTTCTGGGGGAGGTGGGACCAGTACAAACCGGACGGTCTGCACCTGGGCAGGACCGGAACCAATGTCCTAGGGGGAGTGTTTGCTAGTGCTGTTAGGGAGGAGTTAAACTAATATGGCAGGGGGATGGGAACCAATGCAGGGAGACAGAGGGAGACAAAAAGGAGGCAAAAGCAAAAGACAGAAAGGAGATGAGGAAAAGTGGAGGGCAGAGAAACCCAAGGCAAAGAACAAAAAGGGCCACTGTACAGCAAAATTCTAAAAGGACAAAGGGTTTTAAAAAAACAAGCCTGAAGGCTTTGTGTCTTAATGCAAGGAGTATCCGCAATAAAGTGGATGAATTAACTGTGCAAATAGATGTTTAACAAATATGATGTGATTGGGATTACGGAGACGTGGCTCCAGGATGATCAGGGCTGGGAACTCAACATCCAGGGGTATTCAACATTCAGGAAGGATAGAATAAAAGGAAAAGGAGGTGGGGTAGCATTGCTGGTTAAAGAGGAGATTAATGCAATAGTTAGGAAAGACATTAGCTTGGATGATGTGGAATCTATATGGGTAGAGCTGCAGAACACCAAAGGGCAAAAAACGTTAGTGGGAGTTATGTACAGACCTCCAAACAGTAGTAGTGATGTTGGGGAGGGCATCAAACAGGAAATTAGGGGTGCATGCAATAAAGGTGCAGCAGTTATAATGGGTGACTTTAATATGCACATAGATTGGGCCAGCCAAACTGGAAGCAATACGGTGGAGGAGGATTTCCTGGAGTGCATAAGGGATGGTTTTCTAGACCAATATGTCGAGGAACCAACTAGGGGGGAGGCCCTCTTAGACTGGGTGTTGTGTAATGAGAGAGGATTAATTAGCAATCTCATTGTGCGAGGCCCCTTGGGGAAGAGTGACCATAATATGGTGGAATTCTGCATTAGGATGGAGAATGAAACAGTTAATTCAGAGACCATGGTCCAGAACTTAAAGAAGGGTAACTTTGAAGGTATGAGGCGTGAATTGGCTAGGATAGATTGGCGAATGATACTTAAGGGGTTGACAGTAGATGGGCAATGGCAGACATTTAGAGATCGCATGGATGAATTACAACAATTATACATTCCTGTCTGGCATAAAAATAAAAAGGGAAGGTGGCTCAACCGTGGCTATCTAGAGAAATCAGGGATAGTATTAAAGCCAAGGAAGTGGCATACAAATTGGCCAGAAATAGCAGCGAACCCGGGGACTGGGAGAAATTTAGAACTCAGCAGAGGAGGACAAAGGGTTTGATTAGGGCAGGGAAAATGGAGTACGAGAAGAAGCTTGCAGGGAACATTAAGGCGGATTGCAAAAGTTTCTATCGGTATGTAAAGAGAAAAAGATTAGTAAAGACAAATGTAGGTCCCCTGCAGTCAGAATCAGGGGAACTCATAACGGGGAACAAAGAAATGGCAGACCAATTGAACAAGTACTTTGGTTCGGTATTCACTAAGGAGGACACAAACAACCTTCCGGATATAAAAGGGGTCAGAGGGTCTAGTAAGGAGGAGGAACTGAGGGAAATCTTTATTAGTCGGGAAATTGTGTTGGGGAAATTGATGGGATTGAAGGCCGATAAATCCCCAGGGCCTGATGGACTGCATCCCAGAGTACTTAAGGAGGTGGCCTTGGAAATAGCGGATGCATTAACAGTCATTTTCCAACATTCCATTGACTCTGGATCAGTTCCTATCGAGTGGAGGGTAGCCAATGTAACCCCACTTTTTAAAAAAGGAGGGAGAGAGAAAACAGGGAATTATAGACCGGTCAGCCTGACATCAATAGTGGGTAAAATGATCGAATCAATTATTAAGGATGTCATACCAGCGCATTTGGAAAATGGTGACATGATAGGTCCAAGTCAGCATGGATTTGTGAAAGGGAAATCATGCTTGACAAATCTTCTGGAATTTTTTGAGGATGTTTCCAGTAAAGTGGACAAAGGAGAACCAGTTGATGTGGTATATTTGGACATTCAGAAGGCTTTCGACAAGGTCCCACACAAGAGATTAATGTGCAAAGTTAAAGCACATGGGATTGAGGGTAGTGTGCTGACGTGGATTGTGAACTGGTTGTCAGACAGGAAGCAAAGAGTAGGAGTAAATGGGTACTTTTCAGAATGGCAGGCAGTGACTAGTGGGGTACCGCAAGGTTCTGTGCTGGGGCCCCAGCTGTTTACATTGTACATTAATGATTTAGACGAGGGGATTAAATGTAGTATCTCCAAATTTGCGGATGACACTAAGTTCGGCGGCAGTGTGAGCTGCGAGGAGGATGCTATGAGGCTGCAGAGTGACTTGGATAGATTAGGTGAGTGGGCAAATGAATGGCAGATGAAGTATAATGTGGATAAATGTGAGGTTATCCACTTTGGTGGTAAAAACAGAGTGACAGACTATTATCTGAATGGTGACAGATTAGGAAAAGGGAAGGTGCAACGAGACCTGGGTGTCATGGTACATCAGTCATTGAAGGTTGGCATGCAGGTACAGCAGACGGTTAAGAAAGCAAATGGCATGTTGGCCTTCATAGCGAGGGGATTTGAGTACAGGGGCAGGGAGGTGTTGCTATAGTTGTACAGGGCCTTGGTGAGGCCACACCTGGAGTATTGTGTACAGTTTTGGTCTCCTAACTTGAGGAAGGACGTTCTTGCTATTGAGGGAGTGCAGCGAAGATTCACCAGACTGATTCCCGGGATGGTGGGACTGACCTATCAAGAAAGACTGGATCAACTGGGCTTGTATTCACTGGAGTTCAGAAGAATGAGAGGGGACCTCATAGAAACGTTTAAAATTCTGACAGGTTTGGACAGGTTAGATGCAGGAAGAATGTTCCCAATGTTGGGGAAGTCCAGAATCAGGGGTCACAGTCTAAGGATAAGGGGTAAGGCATTTAGAACCGAGATGAGGAGAAACTTCTTCACCCAGAGAGTGGTGAACCTGTGGAATTCTCTACCACAGAAAGTAGTTGAGGCCAATTCACTAAATATATTCAAAAGGGAGTTAGATGAAGTCCTTACTACTCGGGGGATCAAGGGGTATGGCGAGAAAGCAGGAAGGGGGTACTGAAGTTTCATGTTCAGCCATGAACTCATTGAATGGAGGTGCAGGCTAGAAGGGCTGAATGGCCTGCTCCTGCACCTATTTTCTATGTTTCTATGTTTCTATGTTTCATCCTCCGACCCTGTTTCGTCGGAGGACTCAGAATCCGTATCTATTCCTCAGTCATGTCTTCGGGTTTGCCCTTTTAATTTATCCAAACATGGGTACTCTAGGAATTGACCGATACATTTTCCTTTTCCTATTACTGTCTCTTGACCTAATGATTTTTTCCATTTTTTAACTTCCACTTCCAACTTTTCATTTTCAAGCGTTTTCTGTCGCAGCTGTGCACAAACAGCTTGCAATTGGTCCTTTGTACTGGTCAGGTCCCTATCATGTTGGGAACGTGTTAAAATTTCATTCCGCTGTCGGATCTGTCTCATAACAGCTAAGGATCATCGGGTTCGCTCTTTATTTTTCATATGGGTCGTTTTTCCCCAGACCCTTTTAATCTCGTCCAAGGACCATTGTCCTTTTGAGGTATCGTATTTTTGTTCGATCTTAATACAGGTTTTAGATAAGTTGAATTGTTGCTCTATGTATACTATCAACTGTTGGAGGATTTCATCTATCGAAACCTCAGGTTTGTAGGCAATTCTTTGCTCTTATCTCCTGCTGCCATAATACTTATTTCTTTACTGGGGTCTCGAGTCATAGGCTTTCCAGCCGATCAGTGGGTCGGTGATTAATTAACTAACACACCGCCGAAGTTCGACGTCTATGGGAGCTCGAGCCGACTACCAACCGGAGGGTTCACAAACCAGCGGCTTTCAGAATGGCGTAGAAGGAGAGGCGAATGTAGTCTTTTGACCGAGGACTTTTATAAAGAGGGGTCCTTACCTCAGTATGTAGGTCCGATGTCCAAAATTCAGTTTCTTCCCTCAGCGATCCTGTTCGTGATGCCAAAATTGTTAGATCTCTTAATTTTCAATGAAATGTGAACTCCGGTGATATTTTAACATAATTTTATTCTGGCAGCTGCAACAAGCTCTGGCCTTATGCCAGGTCTTTGGTCCTTCTGAGAACACATGGCAAAACATGACTGTACTTATATCTGGCTTAGTTTACAGAAAAGAACTCGCCTTTTTTGACCTTATTGGCTTAATTAATATACTGCTAACCTTCAATTGGCTCGGTGCCAAAGGTCCTGAAATGTCAAGTTGATTGATGACTTAATGCAATGTGCTGAGTTGCATGTAGAAGCTCTAACTGGGGGGTCTGTGTATTCTCACAGCCTGTCTGTCTACAGCCTGTTTGAATTCTCTATCATCCCATGACACCCAGGTCTCATTGCACCTCCCCTTTTAATAATCTGTCACCATTCAGATAATATTCTGCCTTCCTGTTTTTGCCATCAAGTGGATAACCTCACATTTATCTACATTATACTGCATCTGCCATACATTTGCCCACTCACCTAACCTGTCCAAGTCTCCCTGCAGCCTTAGCATCCTCCTCACAGCTCACACCGCCACCCAGTTTGGTGTCATCTGCAAACTTGGAGATATTACACTCAATTCCTTTGTCTATATCATTAATGTATATTGTAAATAGCTTCGGTCCCAGCACTGAACTTTGCGATACCCCACTAGTCACAGCCTGCCATTCTGAAAAGGACCCGTTTATTCCTACTTTTTGTTTCCTGTCTGCCAACCAGTTCTCTACCCACGTCAATACATTACCCCCAATACCATGTGCTTTAATTTTGCACAATAATCTCTTGGTGGGACCTTGTCAAAAGCCTTTTGAAAGTCCAAATACACCACATTCACTGGTTCTCCCTTGTCGACTCTATTAGTTACATCCTCAAAAAATTCTAGAAGATTTGTCAAGCATGATTTCCCTTTCATAAATCCATGCTGACTTGGACTGATCCTGTCACTGCTTTCCAAATGCGCTGCTATTACATCTTTAATAATTGATTCCAACATTTTCCCCACTACCCGATGTCAGGCTAAGCGGTCTATAATTCCCTGTTTTCTCTCTCCCTCCTTTTTTAAAAAGTGGGGTTACATTAGCAACCCTCCAATCCATAGGAACTGATCCAGAATGTTGGAAAATGATCACCAATGCATCCACTATTTCTAGGGAAGATGATAGTTGTTCAGCCGGGGAACTCCCAAGGGAGCTGCCACCTCATCGGCCATCTTGCCAGCATTTAAATGATAGGAACATTGATTCACATGAAAATTGAAATGTAATAGAATCAAAAAAATCATATTATCTTTGAAAAAGGAATCCAATTAGTCCCACTCCCCCGCTCTTCCCTCATAGCCCTGCATTTTTTTATTTTCAAGTATTTATCCAATTCCCTTTCAAAAGTTAGTATTGAATCTTTCAGGCAGTGCATTTCATATCATAACATCTCACGGCGTAAAAAAAAAAGTATGCCAATTACCTTAAAATCTGTTTCCTCTGGTTACCGACCCTCCTGCTGACTCCGCCACTGCCTATAGCGGGCGTGTTTGTGCGAACAGAATTTGTGATGGCCGGCATAATGAGGTAGTATTAATAAAATTAAAAATCATTTCTGTTGCAGTGCCATACATTTTTTGGAAATGTCCCAGTGGCACAGTTGGTTTTGTATACTAATATTTTGCGCCGTGGAGTGGATATCTTTGACAAAGGATTGTAACCCAGAGCACACAGGCTAGCTTGCTCCACATACAAGTGCAAAGTAAATAATCAAACAACCTGCAGAGAAGGGGCCATGTAGACCTAGGAAAATTAGGGTCCATCAGCCGCTGGATCAAGTGGGTCTCGTCACTCAAGCTTAACATGGGGGAACAGGTTCGACATGTCTGCACCAGGTCTCTGTATTGCACAGTGGCATTTAGCTGGTAAATAATCATCTCAAAGAGTAGCCCGACACATGAAATTGCCACAATAATAACCCAATAAATACAGCCTGTTGGGAAGCAGATATTGATGCTCGCCATGCAAATTCCATTGTTAATGTGGACTTTTAAAAGGTGCTTAACAAAGTAGAACATAATAGACTTAACAAAATTGAAACCCATGGGATTAAAGGGACAATGGCAGCGTGGATACAAATTTGTCTAAGAGACAGAAAGTAGAGAGTAATGGTAAACTATTGTTATTCAGACAGGAGGGAAGTGTACAGTGGTGTTCCCCAGGGATCAGAATTTATACCACATCTTTCTGATATATATTTATGAACTGGACTTGGGTATACAGGGCATCATTTCGAAGTTTGCAGATGGTAGGACACTGGAAGTGTAGAGGAACAGAGGGACCTTGGAGTGCATGTCCACAGATCCATGAGGGTTGCAGGCCAGGTAGATAAGGTGGTTAAGAAGGCATATGGGATACTTGCCTTTATTAGCCGAGGCATAGAATATAAGAGCAGAGAGGTTATGCTTGAACTGTATAAAACACTAGTTAGGCCGCAGCTAGATTACTGTATGTAGTTCTGGTCACCACATTACAGGAAAGATGTGATTGCACTAGAGAGGGTACAGAGGAGATTTATGAGGATGTTGCCTGGGACTGGAGAATTTTAGCTATGAAGTAAGATTGGATAGGCTGGGCTTGTTTACTTTTGAACAGAGGAGGCTGAGGGGAGACCTAATTGAGGTGTATAAAATTATATGGGGCCTCAATCGAGTAGATAGGAAGTACCTATTTCGCAGAGGGGTCAATAACCATGGGGCATAAATTTAAAATAATTGGTAGGAGGTTTTGAGGGGGTTTGAGGGGAAATGTTTTGACCCAGAGGGTGGTGGTGGTCTGGAACTCTCTGCCTGAAAGGGTGGTAGAACAGAAAGCCTCACTACATTTAAAAAGTACTTGGATATGCACTTGAAGTGCCGTAACCTACAAGGCTATGGACAAAGAGCTGGAAAGTGGGATTAAGCTGGATAGCTCTTTGTCGTTCGGCACAGACACGATGAGTCGAAATGGCCTCCTTCCGTGCTGTAAATTTCTATGATTCTATGATTCTATGGCCCGAAACTCAGAAATGTATTAAAGCGTGAGGATAGTAACAGACTTCAGGACTGGTGAAATGGGAAAACAAATAGTAGATGCAATTTAATGCAGAGAAGTGATTCATTTTGGTAGGAAGAATGAGCAGAGGCAATATAAACTAATTGGTACAATTTTAACTGAAATGCATGAACAGAGAGACCTGGGGATGTGTGCACACAAATCTTTGAAGTTGACAGGACAAGTTGAGAAGGTTGTTTTTAAAAAAAAGCAGACAGGATCCTTGGCTTTTTAAATAGAGGCAAAGAGTACAAATGCTAACTCTTAGTAAATCATTGGTTAGGACCTGGTTGGAGTATTGCATCCAATTCTGGCACCATACTTTAGGAAAGACAGCAAGCCTTAGAGAGGATGCAGAAGAGATCTATGAATATGGTACCGGGGATGAAAGTCTTCAGTTACGTGGAGAAATTAGAGAGCTAAGTTGTTCTCCTTGGAACAGATAAGGTTAAGGGGAGATTTAATAGAAGTGTTCAAAATCATGATGGGTTTTAGATTAAATAATGATAAACTGTTTCCAGTGGCAGAAGGGCCGGTAACCAGAGGGCACAGATTTAAGGTAATTGGCAAAAGAACCAGAAGCAAGATGAGAATTTTTTTGCAGCGAGTTGCTATGATCAGGAATGCATTGTCTGAAAGGGTGGTGGAAGCTGATTCAATAATAAATTTCAATAAGGAATGGTATGAATACTAGAAGGGGAAAACATTGCAGGCCTATTGGAAAGAGCAGGGAAATAGGATTAATTGTATCGCTCTTTCAAAGAGCGTGCATAGGCACGATGAGCTGAATGGCCACTGTGTGATATTATTCTGTGAAATGGCTAATGGTAGCCAATATACCAACTGCCCAGTTTAAACATGGACGCTTTAAATGGTGCAGACAGTAGTAGTGTATCGGAATGCATTACACAACCGAAAAAAATAGGGTTCAAACAATTTTACACCACAAAATGCAGCAATTAAAGTGATATTAAAATTTACATTCTGCGCCATGAAATACTAAAAGTCATTGGGCTAGAACCTCCACTTTTGTGCTTATCGCCCAAAAATGGGCGTTATTTTTGGCGTGGGTGTTAAAAAAGGGTTTTCAGATCGCCAGCTTCGCGCCCATTCTCCAAACACCTAGTTACATTTTTGAAACTGGGCGTTACCGTGAGCGATATCAAATGGGTGGTAGCGTTAAATTTTTTTGACCTTCTGCCGTAAAGCGTGGCCGTCCTTAGCAACGGCATGGCAACGCTCGATTCCCACGATTCTGGAGGTCAAGGGTCATTGTGACATGCGCAGAAGAGGAGACAGAGAGAGAGGGAGCTCAGATACACTGAAAGGGTATGTGGCTGTGGTATGTGCTCGTATGGCTGTTGTGGGGGGAATGACGGAGATTCACCAGCAGCAAAAAGCCCACTAAGCACCAAGAACATAGTTGGCACCGAGTTTTGGTCCAACAAATAAGATATAACATGGAAGGGATGGAGGCGGCCCTGGAGCTGGTGGCCAGGAACACTGGTGGCAGAGGGCTCCCAGTGGTCCCGGAGTGTCGCACTGCACCCCAAGGTGCCATTGCCAACTACACGAGAGCCAGAAGCAACATCTTGCTTCCGGCTCGGAGCACGTTCCCACTTCGGGACTGTCTTCTCCCGTATCCGTCCAAGAAGTGCCTCGGTCATCACCCCCCCTACCTTCATCCCCAATAAAGCATTTCCTGAGGACCTCCTCGGCCTGGCGGCTTGGAGTCAGGAGGGGAAGGGGTAGAGGTAGGGAAGAGAACGCGGTGGGGGGTGGGGGGGGGAGGGTTGGTTTGTACCTAAATATTGATGATTTCAGACTAATATTCGGTTTCATTGTTTTTTATTTAACAAAACCTTGTAGCGCATTGGCTCAGGTAGCTGCACCGTTACATGCTGGTGATTCCTTTACATCAAAGGGTATAATCACACTTAACTTCAATCAACTTAAACTTTAACTGTCACCAAGGTGATACCCACCATTGATGTATGACCTGCACACCCAGCAGTGTGTCAATAACACCAACGTTCTTTCAGGCAAAGCGATCATTATGACTTCCTGACATAAGGCTCTTGCAGCTATCATGCCACCATGGGCCCTTTGATGTGGTCTACAGGGGGGCGGGGGCATGGCTTCAGCATCAGCCTGATTGTCTGGCCCGATGTCAGCATCCGCCTCCTTGTCCTCCTCTTCCTCTCTCTGGTGAGGTGGACTGTCAGACTCATCAGGCAATTCTTGTCCCCTCCTGATAGCCAAGTTGTGTAGCATGGAGCACACCACCATGAATTGAGCTCGCCTCCTGACTGGTCCAGGCATCTAAAGTGCTGCTTCAGCACTCCAATGGTTTTCTCCACGCTATTGCGAGTGTCTCTGTGGCTCTCGTGGTATCACCTCTCGGCCTCAGTGTGGGTGTCATGCAGGGGGGTTATCAGCCAGGTGGCGAGGCCATATCCTTTGTTACCAAGCATCCAGCATTGACCTTGTGGCTCATTGTTAAACAAGTCAGATACAGTGCTTTCATGCAGGATGTGCACATTTTGGATACTGCCCGGAAATTGAGCATTCACTGCCAGTATAATTTGCTGGTGGTCGACATCCAGTTGGACATTCAGGGAGTGGAATTTCTTGCGGTTCCTGAAAACCTCAGTATCCTGAAAAGGTGCCCGCATCGCGATGTGCGTACAGTCTATTGCTTCCTGCACCTTGGGGAAGTTTACAATTCTGGAGAATCCTAGAACCCTCTCACTCTGTGCCTCCCTGGTCATAGGGAAGCTGATCAAGTCCCTCCTGCATGTGTACAGGGCTTCTGTGACCTGTCTAATGCAGCGATGTGTGGCATGCTGAGAAAGTCCGCAAATGTCGCCAGCTGAGGCCTGAAAAGAACCCGAGGCGTAGAACGACAGTGCCGCAGTTACTTTGACCTCGACGGACAGTGCAGTACTGATGGTGCTGGCAAGCTGCACATCTGCCCTTATCAGTTGACATACCTCCGTGTGAAAGCGCAGTCTCTGAAGGCAGATGGTGTTGGGCAAGTCGAGGTAAGAATGCTTCTCCTTGTACTTGCGGGGGGTGTAACGTCTGGTCCTCCTCATCTGTCTGTCACGTCTTACATTGGGCACATAATGCAGTGGAGCGTTCCTTCGGCGATGTCGAGTCTGCCGCATGTAATTGGTCACCAAAAGAGGGTGAGAAAGGACAGGCCCATTGCAGTAGCTCTCTGTTTTCCACCGATTGCTCACAAACAAGGTATGTCCCGATGAAGACACCTCTTCAATTTCAATCGGTCACAGTACGGTCAAGATGTTTTTACAGATGTACACAATGACCTGCAGAGTACATCCGAACTCCGCCAAGATTGAAGCACAGCAGCCTTTTAAAGGACGCGATGTGTGATCTACAACATGGCGTCCATAACGCTGTGATTCGTTCCAGTTAGTTCCACTTTTTGTGGGCGTTTTTTTGGGTGAGCGATATTGTGGCCGATATATGTGCGAGGTGGTGAAATTGACGATGGGCGATCTCCATGGCCATTAGTTTGGGTAAATATGCTCTTTACGACAAAAAACAGTGGGCGGGCCTTAATATTGAATCTTAGCGTTAATTCCGTGCGGAAAGTAACGCTGGGCGATATTATGGGCGTTGAATTCTGCTGATTCCGCCCAAAAAAAACGGTCGGGCGCTAAGATTTTTTCTCGACGTTAAGCACATAGGAAAAATAACACTTAGCGATAAGTTTCCGAAAAGTGCCCACTAATTTCCATTTTGTGCCAAAATGGGCGATATATGGGCGTTATATGTAATTTCAGCGGTAAAATGGGTGTTAAGTGGGCGTTAAGCATGCAAAAGAAGTGGAGGTTCTAGCCCATTGGTACATATATAAAGCAACACTACCACCTATGGTCTTCATAGAGTACTTCAATGTCTTGAAGAACTTAAATATTTTTGGAACATATTTTGAATTCCAAACACTAACTTACAGTTCTGTGGCATTGCATAGTAATTGAAATTCTTTGCACAGGTATTTGAATTCAACGAATGAGGTGCTGTTCCTTGAGCTTACATTGAGCTTCGTTGGAACAGCATAAAAGGCCGAGGATGGAGAGGTCAGAGTGGGAGTGGAGCGGAGAATTAAAGTGACGGGCGACCAGAAGTTCGGGACCACGCTTATGAACTGAACAGAGGTGTTCTGCAAAGCGATCACTCAATCTGCGTTTGTTCTCCCCAATGTAAAGGAGAGCGCATCGTGAGCAGCGAATACAGTACAGGAATAACGTCCCAAAATCGGAATCCCCGAGACCGAGGCCATTCCGGTTTTCGAGTTTTTCTGGATTTCGGGGACAATCCGACATGCCGAATCCGGAAACCCTTGGTCCTAGTTTCGGGTATTTACAGATTTTGGAGACAATCTGACGTCCCGAATCCGGAAACCCTTGGGCCAACTTTCGTGAATTTCCGGATTTTGGAGCATTACTTCCAACAGCAACCTTGAGGCCGGGCCAGACCGCACTGCGTATTTTTTTGGATTCATGCTTGGAGAAAGGTATGTACAGCTTAAAAGTCTGGTTTTCAGGAAATATTTCCGGATTCCGGACAATGACTCTTGCAATCTGCACAATTACGGTTTTTAGAACTCTGGATTTCGGACATTCGACCTGTATACAAAATTGCAAATACAAGTAAATTGCTGATTCACCTGGAAGGAGTGTTTAGGGCCCTGGACAGTGGGAAGGGAGGAGGTAAAAGGGCAAGTGTTGATCTCTTGCACTTGCACGGAAAGGGGAGGGGGTGATTGAGAAGTACCAGGGTGTCGCGAAGGGAGTGGTCCCTTCGGAATACTGAAAGGGATGGGGACGATGTGTTTGGTGTTGGCATTACGCTGAAGCTGGCAGAAATGGCGGAGGATGATCCGTTGAATGTGGAGGCGGGTAGGGTGAAAGGTGAGGACAAGGGTAACCCTATTGTGGTTCTGGTAGCGAGGGGAAGGAATAAGAGCAGAAGTGCGGGAAACGGTCGAGGACCACCTTCCATACTGGTGCTTCCGAAATTTCTTCCTTTTTCCTCAACTGAGGATTCCTCTTCACCGTGGTTAACAGGGCCTTCAACCATGTCCGTTCCATTTCCCGCACTTCTGCTCTCACCCCTTCCCCTCCCTCCCAGAACCATGATAGGGAACCCCTTGTCCTCACCATTCACCCCACCAGCCTTCCACCCTATCACAGACATTCCCTTTTGTTGTCTTCCCTTTCCCCACCATCCACCCGCTTTCCATGCCTCCACTCTTGCTTAAAATCTGTTACATCCCTAACTTTTTACAGTTCTGATGAAAGGTCATCGACCTGAAACGTTAACTCTGTTTCTCTCTCCACAGATGCTGTCTGACCTGCTGAGTCAGGTTTCAGCATTTTCTGTTTTTATTAAAAATTACAGAGAGATGCAAGAACTATAGAGTAGTGATATGGGGCACTTCAACTATCCTAATATAGACTGGGATGGTACTAGTGTAAAGGGCAGAGAGGGGGAAGAATTTCTGAAATATATTCAGGAGAACTTTCTTGATCAGTACGTTTCCGGCTCAACGAAAGAAAATGGATTTATATAGCGCATTTCACGACCATCGGATGTCTCAACGTGCTTTACAGCCAATGAAGTACTTTTGGAGTGTAGTCACTGTTGTAATGTGGGAAACGCAGCAGCCAATTTGCACACAGGAAACTCGCACAAACAGCAATGTAATAATGACCAGATAATCTATTTTGTTATGTTAATTGAGGGTTAAATATTGGCAAGGACTCCTGGGATAACTCCCTTGCCCTTCTTCGAAATCATCATAGGTAGTCCCTCGAAGCGAGGATGACTTGCTTCCACGCCAAAAAGGAATGAGTTCACAGGTGTTTCAATGAAGGACCTAATATTCCAGATCCCAAACTACATCTTGAAGGGTGGAAGATGCCTGTGCCTAGATTTTTTTTTAATGTGTGGTTGCCGTTGCACACCAGTCACCACACGGTATTGACAGAGCTTGGTCTTGGTCCAGTGGCAAGGATTACCCAAGACGACTGGAGACCTGCTCTGCTGTACGGGCCCAGTGCGCACACATATTGCAGTGTGGGCTGGCCCGTGCTGCCACTGGGCCCTCACCTCTTCTGGCTCTGAACTCACGCCTCTCCATTCTCTCGCCACTCCTTCACCCCGACCTCACCGCTCCTGCTGTACCTGCCCACTCTCCAATCACTGACCTGGACGATGTCCCTCTTCGCTGCTGTCACCCTCCTGCACCAGCTCACGCTGTACCTTGAAGTGGTACACTGCCACGTTGTCCAGGGGCCACCGCTCGCCGCTCCTTTTATGGCCCCAACCTGCTGCTGATGGTGTCTTGCAGGTCGGGGCTGCCAAAATAGTGCCATAGGATCTTTTACGTCCACCTGAGAGAACAGATGGGGCCTCGGTTAAATGTCTCATCTGAAAGATAGCACTGCACAAGAGTGTCAGCCTAGATTTATGTGCTTAAGTCCCTGGAGTGGGACTTGAACCCACAACCTTCTGACTCAGAAGCAAGTGTGCCACAGCTTCACTGAGCCACAGCTGACACTAACCTGATAATAAAGGATGGGATAAAGACAGTAGAGAGAAAGGATCTTAGCTCGGAAAATCAAGTAGTAGATTCAGTTTGGGTGGAGCTAAGAAACAGCAAAGGGCAGAAAATATTGATGGGAGGTTTTTACAGGTCCCGAACAGTAGTAGGGCACAGTATAAATCAGGAAATTAGAGGTGCATTTAACAAGAATAATACAGTAATCATAGAATCATAGAAATTTACAGCACGGAAGGAGGCCATTTCAGTCCATCGTGTCCGCAGCGGCCGATCAAGAGCTATCCAGCCTAATCGCACTTTCGCACTCTTGGTCCGTAGCCCTGTAGGTTACGGCACTTTAAGTGCATATCCAAGTATCTTTTAAATGTGGTGAGGGTTCCTGCCTCTCCATACTTTCAGGCAGTACGTTCAAGACTCACACCTCGCTCTGGCTGAAAACATTTCCCTCATATCTCCTCTAAACCTCTCCCCAATTACTTTAAATCTATGCCCCCTGGTTGTTGACCCCTCTGCCAAGGGAAACAGGTCCTTCCTATCCACTCTATCCAGGCCCCTCATAATTTTATACACCTCAATCAGGTCTCCTCTTCGTCTCCTCTGTTCCAAAGAAAATAGACTCAGCATCTCCAATCTTTCCTCATAGCCAAAATTCCCCAGTCCAGGCAACATTCTTGTAAATATCCTCTGCACCCTTTCCAGTGCAATCACATCTTTCCTGTAATGTGGAACTGCACACAGTACTCCAGCTGCGGCCTTACTGGTATTTTATACAGTTCAAGCATAAACTCCTTCTTCTTGTATTCCATGCCTCAACTAATAAAGGCAAGTATTCCATATGCCTTCTTAACCACCTTATCTACCTGGCCTGCTATCTTCAGAGATCTGTGGACCCGCACTCCAAGGTTCCTTTGTTCCCTACACTTTTCAGTGTCGTTCCATTTAATGTGTATTCCCTTGCCTTGTTAGACCTCCCCAAATGCATTACCTCACACTTCTCTGGATTGAATTCCATTTGCCACTGTTCTGCCCACCTGACCAGTCCATTGATATCTTCCTGCAGCTTTATTCTTCATTATCAACCACACAGCCGATTTTAGTGTCATCCACAAAGTTCTTAATCATACCCCCAACATCCAAGTCATTGATATATACCACATTGATATATACCACAAAAAGCAAGGGACCCAGCACTGAGCCCTGCGGAACTCCACTGGAAACAGCCTTCCAGTCAAAAAACAACCAGCAACCATTACCCTTTGCTTCCTGCCTCCAAGCCAATTTTGGATCCAACTTGCCACTTTGCCCTGGATCCCATGGGCTATTACTTTCGTGACCAGTCTGCCATGTGGGACCTTATCAAAAGCTTTGCTAAAATCCATATACACTACATCATATGCACTGCCCTCATCGACTCTCCTGGTTACCTCCCTAAAAAATTCAATCAAGTTAGTCAGACACAACCTTCTCTTGACAAATCCATGCTGACTGTCCTTGATTAAGCCATGTCATTCCAAATGAAGATTTATCCTGTCCCTCAGGACATTTTCCAATAATTTTCCCACCACCGAGGTCACCAACTAGGGAACAGGCTATTTTAGATCTAGTATTGTGCAATGAGAAAGGGTTAATTAACAACCTTGTAGTAAAGGAAGAGTGACCATAATATGATAGAATTTTGAGCTCAATTTTCCCGGGTCATTTGCGCTGTTTTTTTAGCACACGGCGTTTTTTTTGGCATAGGAATTTCAACCAAAGTTTCCCCCAGTAATCTGTGCCGACATAACTGAGTTAGTTCCGATTTATTTACATTAGGTTTTTTTGAAGTCATAGGGACGTTCCCTCATGTCTGCGCCAGTTTTGATGATTTTTCAGTTCGGCCAAAATAATTTCTGCAAGGTCGGCGTATCTGGCCACTGCTGAAAAACCTTCTGGTGAGTTAACAGAAATCAGCGCACATTGAGAAATTGGCACTGAAAGATGCCATTGTTTTTCATCAAAGTTTTTGGAGGAATTCAAGAACACTTTAAATATCCATAATAAAGATGACATTTTTTTACCTTTCAACGGAGTACATGGAAGTTTTGTGCAAATTCTGAAGTTTTCATTGTTTTTTTTTTACTCACACGCCACCACCGAATGTCTTCAAACAGGGCTGGAGGGTCACAGCTTTGGCCGGCAGAATTGGCCGCATGCCCAGACACAGGGGCTCAACTGCAAAACATGCCCGGGGAGAGTGAGGTGGTGATCGGAAGACTGCACTAGGCAGCAAATGAGCCAGAGGGGAGAGAAGTCACAAGACAGCAATGAGCCCGGGGAGGGGGCAGAGGGAGAAGTCACAAGACTGCTGAGACCTGGGTGTGGTCCATACAGACCTTGGGAAGAGACAACAAAGAACCTGCCCTTCCTTCCTGCCATTTTGAGCTTCTTGCAAAGGTAAAATTTAACCATGGGGGATATACTGACAATGCCATACCTTGTGCGAGCCTTCTGCTACGGAGGAGACAAATTATTCAATATCATCGCATGAGGAACCTTAGAGCTTGTAGGGTGCTGGGCAGGAGGCCTTACCCACCTCAGGTATATCGAGACAGGCATTCATAGCTGCACCTGAGTGATGCAGACTGTGTCAGAAGGCTGTGTTTCCGCAAATAAGTTGTAACTGAGATCTGTGAGTTAGTGAAAGCAGACCTGCAACCTAGAAGCATCAAGAGAATTGCTTAGTCAGTTGACGTGAAGGTTACAGCTGCACTTTCATTCTATGCCTCCGGATCGTTTCAATTGGGGATGTGTGCGCCATTTCGCAACATGCAACACATGTCTGCATTCGGCAGGTGACACAGCTGCACTATATACCCGAAGGAATGACAACATAAAGTGCCCCATGACCGCCCAGGCAATGATGACAGGGCTGTGGGCTTCACCATGATTGCTGGCTTCCCAAAGATACAGGGCTGCATTGATTGTACCCACGTCGCCTTGCGAGCACATTTGAAGGATTCCGAGATGTACAGGAACAGAAAAGGCTTCCACTCCATTAATGTACAGCTCGTGTGTGACGACATGCAATGCATCATGTCAGTTGATACAAGATAACCTGGAAGCACCCATGATGCGTTCATTCTACATAAGAGCGTTATATCTGCCATGTTTCAGCAGCAGCCAGAAGGGCAGAGCTGGCTACTGGGAGACAAAGGGTATGGCCTTGCCACTTGGCTCATGACACCCCTACGCATAACCCGGACAGAAGCTGACCGGGAATACAAATGTCACACATTGCGACACGCAGCATCATAGAGAGAACCATTGGCATCTTGAAATAGCTTTTCCGATGCCTGGATGATTCCGGAGTCTACTTGCTGCTCTCCTCTGAGATTGTTGGTCAGTTCACTGTTGTGTGCTGCATGCTACATAACTTAGCCATCATGAGGTAGCAGCAGCTGGCAGTGGAAGACCCACCTGCGGTGAGAGTGGTTGATGATAATGATGAGGAAGATGCAGATGACAAGCAGGAGGACGAGGAGGAAGAAGCCATGCAACTACCTGAACCTGGAGCACGATGGCAGAGGGCGGGCCATCGTGCCCCTTTAACGATTGCTCAAGCCTTGCGCCAGCAGTTCATCAGTGAACGTTTTGCTGCCTGAAGGCTTAGCGGCAACTATTCCACATGGACCATGTTTACTGTTTGGACCTGTTCTATAATGTTGTGTTGTGTTAATGGAACAAATGATGGAAATGATTCTTGTTTACTTCAAAAGTTGTGTTAATAATGGAACAAATAATGTAAATGATTCCCTTTCAATGTAAAATATATTTTATTCAAAAGTTTAACAAACAGTTCTTTGTACTTAACTTAAATAAAATTATTTTTGCATCAAACTTTAAAGTTTTCAGTTACGATCACTTACAAACTTTAAGATCACTTACTAATTTTTAAACTTGTAAATTTACATAACTTACAAAAAACTTTTCATTTGAGTAGTTACAATAATAACAATAACAACAATAGCAGCAGCAAAGGCTGCACCCATCTCTCCTCCACATTATTCTAAGACCGCCCACTGCACTTGTTCTTGGTGACTCCACCACCCCTGCCCACAGGCAGTGGCGCAGTGTTCCTGGGGTTGGTACTAAGCTTATTCTTTCTAAGATCTCGGGTAGTTAACACCTGTTGAGGTGGGGGTGGGGAAGAGGGGGTGGGATGGTGGGCAGGCGGCAATGTGGAGGGCCCAGGCGGCAATGTGGAGGGCCCGGCTTGGGGATCTTCAGAGGCTGGTTTGGGGATTGGTGCGGGAGTGACAGTTGATTCTGTCAATGGGCGCAGGGTCAGGGTGTGTTCCCTTATTGCAGCAGCTAACTCCAACATGCCTCCCTCATGTGCCCTGACAGTGTCTCAACGACCTGCAACATTCCCTCCCTCATGTTGAGCAAAAGTGTCTCAACTACCTGTGACAGTCCCTCCCTCATGTTCACTGACAAGGCATCAGCTGACTGAGATATTCCCTCACTCATGGTCCCAGACATCATTCCCATTTCTCATGGGATTGCTGTTACTTCTCCCGACAATCCCGTTACCTCATCACTCACCCCACTGATGGTGTCCAGGAGTGATCGTGTAAGGTCAATGCTCTCTGCATTCATTGCCATCAATGGAAGGGGCTGGCACCTCAATGGGCGGCACCTGAACCTCCACCAAAGTCAGTAAAGCAGTGGGGGCCTCATCCATCTCCATCCCCTCCCCCTCACCCCCATGCTCTTGCTCTGGAGGATGGATTGGAAGATGTTCTCTCCCCTTCAGGCTCGTCCTCGTCTGAATCTTCTTCTGCATCATCAGGGTCGGCCTCATGTTCTGCAAAATACAACAGAACACAGGCAAATGGTTAGCAGCAGAGGAGGGGGCAGGGTGGGTAGCATGAATAAGCTCACACAGCACAGGCAGCAGGCTGATTTGAAGGACCGCAATGAATGATAGCACATTGCATCAACCGAAGCGTAGCTGACAGAGACATCCCCATGAACCGAAGCATGGCTAGCCGCATAGTACTTAACATTTAGCAAAGGCAGACGTGGAATTTGCAGCACTTACCCTCTCTCTCACGTGTGGTCCCAGCTTGTGCACTGGTGGTTGCTTTTCTTCAGGCAGGACCTATCAAAGCAGCGACCCTCCCTTCCAAGAGTGTCAGTGGGTGCAGATTTGCTGGGCCAATTCTTTCTCTTTTGTTATGTGCCACCTTCCTCTGCAAAGATGAAAATATAACTTTTTAGAGAGGGTGTCGTTCTGCTGGGTGGGACATATACAGCTGGTCACATTTACAATTGCAATTCCATTGAATAAATGAAAATATTACTTACACTAACGACTTGACCAAGGTCCTGCCACTTCTTTTTCTACTGGCCTCTAGATCTCGTCACCATTGAACAGTAATCTCCGGCAACTTGGTTCCAGCGTTTCTTCATTTCTTTGGGTGGAACTTTTATGTGACCTCTTCTGGCATCCAGCTCCTGCCACCTGGTCTCAATCACAGTAACTAGTGCCTCCACTTCATCCTGTAAGAAATCCTTGGTCCTTGTACCACGTTGCATCTTCTATTGCAGCTCCGATTTTTCCAACGTTCTCACACACACAACTGGGTCTTTAAAAATGGCCGATTACAGACCCGGAGCCGTACTGCGCATGCGCGCCCAGAGGGATCACATCAAAAACATCCTTTTTTTCCCGCGCATGCTCAGAAGGTGCAGCATTGGGTTTTTTCGGCGCAGACAGCAGGCTCCACGGCCCGCGGCGCCAAATTTGAAAAATACAGCGGGGAAACTGGATAAATATCTTTGGTGCATTTCTGGCCTAGAGAAACGGGTGTATCTCTGGTTAAAAAAAACAGGCTTGGGCAAAATTAAGCCCTTTATATTGAGTTTGAAAGTGATTTAATTAAATCCAAAACTAGGGTCTTAAATCAAAAAACAAACTACGTAGGTATGAATGGCGACTTGGCCAAGGTAGATTGGGAAACTACATTAAAAGATATTACGGTATTCAAGCAATGACTAGCATTTATAGATTTAGTACATGTTACAACAAACATACATTGCTTTAAGGCACAAAAAACCCACAGGAAAAGTGGTCCAACCTTGGATAACAAGAGAAGTTAAAGATAGTATTAGATCAAAGGGAGAGGCTTATGTTTGCAAAAAGACCAGTAAGTCTGCGGGTTAGGAATTTAGAATTGAGCAGGGCATGGCTGAGGTACTAAGTGAGTACTTTGCATGTGTCATTACCAAGGAAGAAGGTGCTGCCAAAGTCAGTGAAAGAGGAGGTAGTTGAAATACTGGATGGGATAAAAATTGATAAGGAGGTACGAGAAAGGCTGGCTGTACTTAAAATAGATAAGTCCCCTGAACTGGATAGGATGCATCCTAGGATGCTGAAGGAAGTAAAGGTGGAAACTGCGGAGGTACTGGCCATAATCTTCCAATCCTCTTTGGTTACGGGGGTGCTGCCAGAGGACTAGAGAATTGCAAATGTTGCACCCTTGTTCAAAAAAGGGTGCAAGGATAAATCCAGCAACTACAGACCAGTCAGTTTAACGTCGGTAGTGGGGAAGCTTTTAGAAACGATAATCCAGGACAAAATTAAGTCACTTGGACAAGTGTGGATTAATTAAGGAAAGCCAACATGAATTTGTTAAAGGCAAATTGTGTTTAACTAACTTGATTGAGTTTTTTGATGAGGTGACAGAGAGAGTTGTTGAGGGTAATGCGGTTGACGTGGTGTACATGGACTTCCGAAAGGTGTTTGATTAAAGTGCCACACAATAGACTTGCCAGCAAAGTTGAAGCCCATGGAATAAAGTGGTAGATACGAAATTGGCTAAGTGGCAGGAAACAGAGAGTCGTGATGGACAGTTGTTTTACAAACTGGAGGAAGGGACACAGTGGTATTCCCCAGGAGTCGGTACTTGGACCACTGCTTTTCTTGATATATATTAATGACTTACACTTGGGTGTACAAGGCACAATTTCAAAATTTGCAGATGATACAAAACTTGGAAGTATAGTGAACAGTGAGGAGGATAGAGATAAACTTCAAGAGGACATAGATGGGCTGGTGGAATGGGCAGATCTGTGGCAGATGAAATTTAACACAGAAAAGTGCGAAGTGATACATTTTGGTAGGAAGAATGAGGAGAAGCAATATTTACTAAAGGGTACAATTTTAAAGGGGGTGCAGGAACAGAGAGACCTGGGGGTAGATGTGTACAAATCGTTGAAGATTGGTTGAGAAAGTGGTTAAAAAAGCTTATGTGATCCTGGGCTTTATAGAGGTGCAGAGTACAAAAGCAAGGACGTTATGATGTACCTTTATAAAACACTGGTTTGGTCTCACTGGACTATTGTGACCAGTTCCGGGCACTGCACTTCAGGCAGAATGTGAAGGCCTTAGAGAGGGTGCAGAAAAGATTTATAAGAATGGTTCCAGGGATGAAGGACTTCAGTTACGTGGATGGACTGGAGAAGCTGGGGTTGTTCTCCTCAGAGCAGAGGAGGTTGAGAGAAGATTTGATAGATGTGTTCAAAATCATATGGGGTCTGAACAGATAGAAACTGTTCCCATTGGCAGATGGGTCAAGAACCAGAGGACACAGATCGAAGGTGATTGGTAGAAGAACCAAAGGCGACAGGAGGAAAAACTTTTTAATGCAACGAGTGGTTCAGATCTGGAATACACTGCCTGAAAGGGTGGTGGAGGCAGATTCAATTATGACTTTCAAAAGGGAACTTGCTAAGTACCTGAAGGGGAAAAAAATTGCAGGGCTATGGGGAATGGGACTAGCTGAAGTACACTTGCAGAGAGCTGGCACAGAGTCAACGGGCCAAATGACCTCCTTCTGTACTGTAACCATTCTATGATTTCAGATTTCGAACATCCACAGTATTTTGCTGTTGTTTTAAAGGAAGTAGTTGAGAACATCGTAGAAACTATAATTGCCCTAACTATAATCTACCAAAGTTCTTTTGATTCAAAGCCGTTCCTTTTGATTCGAAAATTGCCCATGTCACTCTGCTATTCAAGGTGAGAGGCAGAAACCAGGGAAGTATAGACCAGTTAGCCCAACATCTGTTCTCGGGAAATTACTAGAGTCTATAGTTAAAGTTAGATAGATTAAATACCTTGAAATTTTTCATGTGATTAAAAGAGAACCAGCATGGATTTGTAGAGGGTATGTCATGCCTGACGACTGATTTAATTTTTTGACGATGTGACTAAAGTAGTGGACTGGGGAATATCAATGGATGTTATTTATGTGGACTTCCAGCATTTGATAAAGTCCCTCATAAGTGACCGTTAGCTAAAGTTGAAGTTCATGGAAGGCATTGACCTGCAGGGAGCAGGGATAATGGGCAGGCACTCTAATTACAGGATGTGACTAGGTGTCACACAAGAATCTGTGTTGGGTCCTCAACTACTCACCGTTTTTATTAACGACTTTGATCAGGGGTTCTCAACTGGAGATCTGCGAGAAGATTTCAAAGGGTCCACCAAATCAGCATCTTTCAAGAGTAAAATCGAAAAAAAAAATTCCATTCTGCGAGCAGATTTGGCAAAAGAGCGAGACTGATCACTACCAATGTGAGTGATGCCCCATTTATGACCTGAAAATAGACTTTTTAAAAAAAAATCCATCTATAAAAATATAAAATACCCCATTTTGCATTGGGTAGTGAGCCTGGAGCTAAGGTGAACATCGTATATGGTGATCATGTGATTTCCTGTTGTAGGATCATGCTGTGTGAATTTGCTGCTGGTCTTTACGTGACAGGCGCCACTCTTTTAAAAAAAATTGTTGTGTTACAGGGGGTTTATGGAATTTGTCGACGGGTATGGGGGTGGCCTCCGAAGCAAAAAAGTTGAGAACGCCCAACACATCCAAAACCCACATCCAATTTTGGCGATGACGCAAAGATAGGCGGCATTGTAAGCATAAAATTAAAAATATATTAAAATTGTGGCAAATGGATTTCAATGCAAGCAAATGTGAGATTATTCACTTTCGATCTAAAAAGGATAGAACAGTACTTTCTTTGTGGTGAAAAGCTAGAAGTAGCGGAGGTCCAGAGAGACTTAGGGGTCCATGTACATAGATCACTAAAATGTTATGGACAGACACAGAAAAAAAATCAGAAAGGCAATTGGAATGCTGGTCTTTAGATCTAGAGGACCAGAATACAAGGGGGTAGAAGTTATACTACACCGACTGTGGGCAGTTCATGGGAACCTCACCTCAGGAAGGATTTTTGGCCTTGGAGGGACTGCAACGTAGATTTACCAGAATGATACCCCGACTCCAAACAAACGACGAGATTACACAAATTCGGGTTGTATTCCCTGGAATTTAAATGGTTAAGAGGTGATATAAGTTTTCAAGATATTAAAGAGAACTGATAGTTTCTATCTACCCTATCTGCGATGGTTGAGGAGTCTATGACGATGGGACATAATCTAAAAATTAGAGCCAGGCCTTTCAGGAGTGAAATTAGGAAACACTTCTCGATACAAAGGGCAATTGATGCTCGGTCAATTGTTACTTTTAAATCTGAGATTGGTAGATTTTTGTTAACCAAAGCTATTAAGGGATACAGGGCTAAGGCAGGTTAATGGAGTTAGGGCACAGATCAACCATGATTTCCTTGAATGGCAGAACAGGCTCAAGGAGGTAAATGGTCTACTCATTTTCCTATTTTCCACTGGACAAGTGTCATAGGTTTGTGAAAAGCTGGGCCAGTTTGGCTTCCTTGGAAGACACAAAAAGGAAATGGTATTGCCCATTTTTGTACAAAACTGAATCCTGAAGTTTTTTTGAAAAATTCATAATAGCAAAGCCAGCATATATTGCACACCCTAGATGCCCTTGAAAGGGTGGTGCTGAGTTGCAGTCCATGCTGTGAAGGTAATCCCAACAGTGCTGTTTGGCAGGCAGTTCCAGGATTTTGACCCAGGAACATTAAAGAAATGGCGATGCATGTCCAAGTCAGGATGGTGTGAGACTTGGAGGTGATGGTGTTCCCATGCACCTTCTGCCCATGGCCTTCTAGGTGGAAGAGATCACGGGCTTGAGGGGTGTTGCAGATTAGTATAGAATCTTCTGCAACTCAATACTACCACTGCACATTAACAATCGATTGATCATGCTACAATTCATATCAGTTCCTCAAAGTAAAACAGAAAACTTCTCTATTTCCAACCATTGTGTAATTGCATCAAGCTGGATAACGCACCAGTGTCAACTATCTTTCTTTTACCTCCTATTTTATCACCTCACCACTTCAAAAGAGTGACTTATGCTGGAAAAATTCAATAGCTAAGTGACTCTCTAACCGAGTATGTGCAACTGTAGAACGACAGTCTCAGCTTTAAGAATCTGCCATTTATATAATGCTTTTAATTTAGTAAAACAATCCAAGGCATTTCACAGGAGTGCTAACAAACAAAATTTGACACCAAGCTACATAACAACTTGCATTTATAAAGCACCTTTAACATAGTGAAACATCCCAACAGGCTTCACAGGAGCATTGCGATAATTTGACACTGAGGCGCACAAGTAGAAATTAGCGGAGGTGACCAACAGCTTGGTCAAAGAGGTATGTTTTAAGGAGTGTCTTGAAGGAGGAAAGGTAGAGAGGCAGAGAGTTTCAGAGCTTGGGGCCTAGGCAACAGAAGGCACAGCCATCAATGGTTGAGTGGTTATAATTCAAGATGCTCAGGATGGCAGAATTAGAGGAGCAGACATTTCAGGGTGTTTGTGGGCTGGAGGAAATTACAAAGATAGGGAGGGGCGAGGGCATGGAGGAATTTGAAAATAAGGACGCGAATTTTGAAATCGAGACGTTGCTTAATCCGGAAGATATTAGGATAAGTGACCAAAAGCTGAGTCAATGAGGTAGTTTTTAAGAAGTTTCTTAAAACGAGAGAGGTAAAAGGTGGTGAGATTTAGGGAAGGAACGCCAGAGCTCAAGGCTTAGCCAGTTGAAGGCATGGCCAACAATGGTGGAGCTATTAAAATCAGGGATCCGCGCCAGAGGTCAGAATTGGAGGAGAGCAGAGATCTCAGAGGGTTGTCAGGCCAGGGAGGGTTTTGAAAACAAGTATGAAAATTTCAAAATCAAGTGTTGCTGAACAAGAAACCAATGTAGGTCAACAAACACAGGGGTGATGGGTGAACGGAACTTGCTGCGAGATAGGATACAGGCAGCAGAGTTTTGGATGTGCTCAAGTTTACGGGCGGTGCAAGGTGGGAGGCTGGCCAGGAGAGTATTGGAACAGTCAAGTTTAGAGGTTACAACGGCATGGATGAGTGTTTCCGCAACAGATAAATTAAGATGGGGTTGGGGTGGACAGGGGAGAGACTAGCAATGTTATAAAGCTGAAAGTAAGCAGTCTGGGTGATAGAAACTGCTTCAAAGATTTACATCAGTGTGGTAGGAATTGGATTTTTCAACTGTCTCTGCACAGTAATGATCATCACGAAGTTATTCCCTTCCAGTTAAGAACAGTTATTGTTATGCAGCTTTGGACAACCATCAGGAATTTGTGACATTCATGTTACCTAACTGCAGGAGGTGGGACCAGTACAAACCAGACGGTCTGCACCGAGGCAGGACTGGAACCAACGTCCTAGGGGGAGTGTTTGCCGGTGCTGTTAGGGAGGAGTTAAACTAATATGGCAGGGGAATGGGAACCAATGCAGGGAGACCGAGGGAAAACAAAATGGAGACAGAAGCAAAAGACAGAAAGGAGATGAGTAAAAGCGGAGGGCAGAGGGGAGTGTTTGCTAGTGCTGTTGGGGAGGAGTTAAACTAATATGGCAGGGGAATGGGAACCTATGCAGGGAAGCAGAGGGAAATAAAAGGGAGACAGAGGCAAAAGATAGAAAGGAGAAGAGTAAAAGTAGAGGGCAGAGAAACCCAAGGCAAAAAACAAAAAGGGCCACTTTGCAGCAAAATTCTAAAGGGTCAAAGTGTATTAAAAAGGCAAGCCTGAAGGCTCTGTGCTCAATGCGAGCAGTATTCGGAATAAGGTGGATGAATTAACTGTGCAGATAGCAGTTAACGGATAACGATGTGGTTGGCATCACGGAGACATGGCTCCAGGGTGAACAAGGTTGGGAACTCAACATCCAAGGGTACGCAACATTTAGGAAGGATAGACAGAAAGGAAAAAGAGGCGTGGTGGCATTGCTGGTTAAAGAGGAAATTAATGCAATTGTAAGGAAAGACATTAGCTTGGATGATGTGGAATCGGTATGGGTGGAGCTACGGAATACCAAAGGGCAGAAAATGCTAGTGGGAGTTGTGTATAGACCTCCAAACAGTAGTAGTGATGTTGGGGAGGGCATCAAACAGGAAATTAGGGGTGCATGCAATAAAGGTGCAGCAGTTATCATGGATGACTTTAATATGCATATAGATTGGGTGAACCAAACTGGAAACAATACGGTGGAGGAGGATTTCCTGGAGTGCATAAGGGATGGTTTTCTAGACCAATATGTCGAGGAACCAACGAGGGGGGAGGCCATCTTAGACTGGGTGTTGTGTAATGAGAGGATTAATTAGCAATCTCGTTGTGCGAGGCCCCTTGGGGAAGAGTGACCATAATATGGTGGAATTCGACATTAAGATGGAGAATGAAACAGTTAATTCAGAGACCTTGGTCCAGAACTTAAAGATGGGTAACTTTGAAGGTATGAGGCGTGAATTGGCTAGGATAGATTGGCAAATGATACTTAAAAGGGTTGACAGTGGATGGGCAATGGCGGACATTTAGAGACCACATGGATGAACTACAACAATTGTACATCCCTGTCTGGCGTAAAAATAAAAAAGGGAAGGTGGCTCAACCGTGGCTATCAAGGGAAATCAGGGATTGTATTAAACCAAGGAAGTGGCATACAAATTGGCCAGAAATAGGAGCAAACCTGGGGACTGGGAGAAATTTAGAACTCAGCAGAGGAGGACAAAGGGTTTGATTAGGGCAGGGAAAATAGAGTACAAGAGGAAGCTTGCAGGGAACATTAAAATGGACTGCAAAAGATATGTAAACAGAAAAAGGTTAGTAAAGACAAACGTAGGTCCCCTGCAGTCAGAATCAGGGGAACTCATAACTGGGAACAAAGAAATGGCAGACCAATTGAACAAGTACTTTGGTTCGGTATTCACTAAGGAGGACACAAACAACCATCCGGATATAAAGGAGTCAGAGGGTCGAGTAAGAAGGAAGGAACTGAGGGAAATCCTTATTAGTCGGGAAATTGTGTTGGGGAAATTGATGGGATTGAAGGCCGATAAATCCCCAGGGGCTGATGGTCTGCATCCCAGAGTACTGAAGGAGGCGGCCTTGGAAATAGCGGATGCATTGACAGTCATTTTCCAACATTCCATAGACTCTGGATCAGTTCCTATGGAATGGAGAGTAGCCAATGTAACACCACTTTTTAAAAGAGGGAGAGAGAAAACAGGGAATTATAGACCGGTCAGCCTGACATCAATAGTGGGTAAAATGATCGAATCAATTATTAAGGATGTCATAGCAGTGCATTTGGAAAGAGGTGACATGATAGGTCCAAGTCAGCATGGATTTGTGAAAGGGAAATCATGCTTGACAAATCTTCTGGAATTTTGTGAGGATGTTTCCAGTAGAGTGGACAAGGGAGAACCAGTTGATATGGTGTATTTGGACTTTCAGAAAGCTTTCGACAAGGTCCCATACAAGAGATTAATGTGCAAAGTTAAAGCACATGGGATTGGGGGCAGTGTGCTGACGTGGATTGTGAACTGGTTGTCAGACAGGAAGCAAAGAGTAGGAGTAAATGGGTACTTTTCAGAATGGCAGGCAGTGACTAGTGGGGTACCGCAAGGTTCTGTGCTGGGGCCCCAGCTGTTTACATTGTACATTAATGATTTAGACGAGGGGATTAAATGTAGTATCTCCAAGTTTGCAGATGATACTAAGTTGGGTGGCAGTGTGAGCTGTGAGGAGGATGCTATGAGGCTGCAGTGTGACTTGGATAGGTTAGGTGAGTGGGCAAATGCATGGTAGATGAAGTATAATGTGGATAAATGTGAGGTTATCCACTTTGGTGGTAAAAACAGAGAGACAGACTATTATCTGAATGGTGACAGATTAGGAAAAGGGGAGGTGCAACGAGACCTGGGTGGCATGGTACATCAGTCATTGAAGGTTGGCATGCAGGTACAGCAGGCGGTTAAGAAAGCAAATGGCATGTTGGCCTTCACAGCGAGGGGATTTGAGTACAGGGGCAGGGAGGTGTTACTACAGTTGTACAGGACCTTGGTGAGGCCACACCTGGAGCATTGTGTACAGTTTTGGTCTCCTAACTTGAGGAAGGACATTCTTGCTATTGAAGGAGTGCAGCGAAGGTTCACCAGACTGATTCCCGGGATGGAGGGACTGACATATCAAGAAAGACTGGATTAACTGGGCTTGTATTCACTGGAGTTCAGAAGAATGAGAGGGGATCTCAGAAACGTTTAAAATTCTGACGGGTTTAGACAGGTTAGATGCAGCAAGAATGTTCCCAATGTTGGGGAAGTCCAGAACCAGGGGTCACAGCCGAAGGATAAAGGGTAAGCAATTTAGGACCGAGATGAGGAGAAACTTCTTCACCCAGAGTGGTGAAGCTGTGCAATTCTCTACCACAGAAAGTAGTTGAGGCCAATTCACTAAATATGTTCAAAAAGGAGTTAGATGTAGTCCTTACTACTAGGGGGATCAAGGGGTATGGCGAGAAAGCAGGAATGGGATACTGAAGTTGCATGTTCAGCCATGAACTCATTGAATGGCAGTGCAGGCTCGAAGGACTGAATGGCCATATTCTGCACCTATTTTCTATGTATGTTTCTTGTGCAATGATAATACAAAATATTTAAATTGCTAATTTTAAAAAAACTCTGGTGATCTACATTACCATGTGCATGTGTGCTAATTTTCTAAAGGTATTGATTTCTTTCTGATTTATCTGCAAACTGTTAATTAGATTGTGTTTTCAACCCTCATGGTCGTGAACTCAGTACTCATTTTGTTCTGCTCTCTCTGACCACCGTGGAACTAAATTTATGATAAAGAAGCTGAAAGTTTTTACCACCTTGCTCTGCTTCCTAACACAAGAGAACAAAAAAAATAAAGACCATTTTTTTATAAATATGAAAAACAAAAAGCCAGGCAAGTAGAATACCATTCCAAACTTAAAAGTAATATTACATTTGAGCTGTAATGGGAGGATTTAAAAACCCAAAAGAATAATGCATATATTTTCCTGTCGCACCATTTTCAAAAGCCACCTAGATTCAAAGAGAACATTTATGAAAATTGGTCAAAATGTGGTACAAGTTAGCACTCAAAAATACATTGCACAGTAAATACAATGCTCCTTTTGAAAAGTCTGAAGTCACTAAACGTGGATTTTGATCTGGGTGACTTAGATGACTGATTAGTACTGTATATAAACTTTTCAGCACACCAGTTTTCAAAAGGCATGATAAACTGAATAAAAATTTAAAGAAAAAAGTTTAAAAAAAAATAAACAGACCAACTTGCAGGTTTACAGACACAGTGCATAAAGACATATGGACACAATGACCGTCCCAGGCAAAACAATTTTGAAAAAGATCAGAGTGCTGACAGAAAAGCAACTGACCAAGTTAAAATCAACTGAGTAACAGTAGATCAATTAAAGTAGCAGGAATCTAATTAATACCCTTGACTTTATTCAAACTGAAGTAAGTGGTAAAACCTATCAAGTCTCGCGTCCAAAGTGCGTGTAGACTCGGGGTGGGGGGGGGGGGGGGAGGAAGAGGCAACATCATCATCATAGGCAGTCCCTCGAAGCAAGGATGACTTACTTCTACGCCAAAAAGGGATGAGTTCACAGATGTTTCAATGAAGGACCTAATATTCCAGATCCCGAACTACATCTTGGAGGGTGGAAGATGCCTGTGCTTGGATTTTTTTAACGTGTGGTGGTCGTTGCACACCAGCCACCATAGGAGGCAACATATATGCTTGAATACAATCAGAGCTTGTAACAAAGCCAAGATTTCAGGTAAGTCATACTTTGCAAAAAAAAACTACAAACCAATAATCTAGCCTTCATTAAAATGTTTTCAGGTATTCAATTTCTTCGAATATATCACTCATCAAAATCCTTGTTCCAATCAAAAATTAAATGAAGTGCTGGCACTAGAAATGCTGGAAAGTAAATAAATGTAGTTATTAAAAAAAAAACTGGTTAAAAACATCTTCGTAAATTATCTGAAACCATAGTTATTTTTATTAATTGAACAACAATTTCAGTAAATAAACTGTGTGGCAAACCCCATGTAAACCTACACAAAAGAAAAGTGAGCATATCCAGTGGTAGCATAGTTTTATTTTTTATATACTTTAGGAAACAATATACAAAGCTGAGCTCTACCATCATTTTCCAATGATGGTTGTATGCTCAAATTACACAGATCTAGCGCATTGTGATGGCAAAAGAACAGCAGTCAGCACCTTACTTGAACAGTTAGCAACAACACAAACATCCTTCAAATTAAATGTGTCATTCTAGCAATACAGGTAAACCAAGACTTTACACAAGCCAATTATCGGCAAGGAATCCAAAATCCTCGTTGAAATTCTTGTTTTAGTCACTGAATCACTTACAAAAAGAAAAAAAAGTTCTTCTGTCATTCATATTTGCACAAAATGGTCTGTTCTTGAAAGCTAAAGTTCTATACAAAGAAAAACAAGCATCCAACAAGGATTACTCCCAATCAGGTTTGCCAGAGCAGTTCAGCTTCCTATATGCAGCAGCTGAATAAAAAGAAGGGTACCCAGTGCTTTAAACAACAAAAGTTTATTATATTTACATACATCTTTTCATGACTGACCAGCTTTCTTCCATCATCAATGTTAGCAAATAACATTGGGCTTCTGTCACTATTCTACGAGTGGCTTCAGCCGCTTAATAAATACACACATGCCCTGTATCAATCTTTCTCTGCTCCCATTTTTTTTTTTAAATAGGGCACAAATGCAAATACACAGCAATTAGGTAGGCATACAAGAAATCATTTTGTACTGTACCTACTGCAACAACCTGTAATTTTTTTTCATACAACAGCACATCACTTATGAACTGCTGTACAGAGGAATGAAAAGTTGGTGAACCCAAGTGCCTTGGCCACAATGCCTTAAGAAAAAAATTGTAATTGCCTTGCAATGAAGAAAGCTGTCTGCAGAGCTGCTCCTGACTGGGTCTGTGGAATCTGAAGGTGCTCCATGCTAATTTGTATACTGACCAAACTGTTCCAGTTGTTGCTGCCCGTGATGCACACTGGCTGGTGTCAGCATTCTAGGAAATGCGTATCACTGAATGATGAAAATTACCAAAGCTAGTTTGCAGACAAGTTAACATGTAAAAGGCTAGGTATTTAGCCACCTCAGCATTGATTAGTTCAGATGTCAAAGCTCTGATACACATGGCTTCCCATGGCTTCACTCTACAAAACATATTTACAACGTGAAGAATACATCTACAAGAAATCTACATTTCAAGGGTTTACAAATCAACCACTTATTTCCCCTGAATCAGAACCCTCCATTTCCCCTCCCATTCCACCCCTTTGCCCAGCCCCACGGTCCAAAGCCTTCTCAAACGCAGCTCAAATTTTAGTTTAAGACTGGGCAAACGTTTACAGTTCCTGGCTTTAAACCATGTGCAATTTCTTCACAAGTCCTCACACCATAAACGAATTTTGATTCTTCAGTTTTTCAAGTTCTTTAATTTGTTGTCTCAAAAACAGTATCCTGTAAAAGTGAGAGGGGAAAACTGAGAGTTACCACATTGACAGGTCAATTACACTGAATAAGTTTTAAAAAAATACAGCAAAATCGAAAGATACAATAGGGCTCAGAATACTGTTATGTATCTTGTTTGCTCGGACAAACAAAAATGATTCACGTTCAGCTCCCATTTGAATGCACGAAATTAATGAATTTAGAGTATTTGGAACAAGTACTTAATTATGAATTGAGTTTCATAAATGCACACCTCATCACTACAGATACAGTGAAGTCAAATTTGCAGCACCGAACACACCAACTACCCACCGCTGTCCATTATTTACTCTTTAAAATAGGATTTGCCTTCAATTGAGCTCCTAATCTTGAACAATAAAAGGTAAGTTTTTTTTTAAATTCACATATAAAAGTGCATGCAGAATCAGATGCTGCATATAAACACACCAACATTTTCCCTTCTCAGTTCTGTTTTGCTATGCTGAGAACAGGAGCCTGATGGAAGGCAAGCCCAGTGAAAAACAAAGGCTAGATTGTACAGTGGGCAGGCAGGGCCACGCTTTCCCCTCTCCCGTTGGTGATGCCCATTTACAATATAAACAGGTTAGGTGTCACCAATAGAAGTCAATGCCATAAAATACTTAGATCTGCATTCAAATTGCAGCTTTGACAATAATTATGTAAACCCACGATCTATCATCCCACGCTGTCACAATTGCATTGACCAAAAGTACATATGGGACAGAACCAAAATTGCTGACAGCTACACAAAGCTGGCAAAATTCACAAGGGTTTAAATCTGTAGCATAATGAGGCTCACCAGACTAATCACATACTAATCCAGTTGCTTACCTTTGCTCACGCAATGTTGCTTGGATTTCACATACTCGAACCAAAGACCTTAAATTTTTAAGCTCAGTACAAATTTCAGATATGTGAATGCTTCCCATGTTGTGTGCTTCTTCTCTCAGTCGTGATGCCTAAAAAGAAAAAAACAGTTAAGAAGGTATCAATAAGATCTGTAGTCATAGAAAAAGGAGAAATACTTACATTCTGACACGAAAGGGTACAAAGAAGAATTACTAAAATGAATCCTGTCCCTTAAGTCGTTAGATGGGATGCTTTGTCTGCAATGCCTGTCCAACACACAAGTCTCTGAGATAACCTAATGATCAGACTTGTTGAAAAAGTATTTTTCTCTTTCTCTCAGTTACTGGACTAGTTGCATTCTTGTCTGAATTGACGATAAGACTGTATCCAATCTTTGTAATAGCCATGATGTAGAAAAGTATATCAAAATACAGAATGGGCAGAAAAATAGCAAATTAAATTCAATATGGTATAGTGTGAGGTGGTTCATTTTGGTAGAAGGAATAAGGACGGTAAGAAACTAAATGGCGTAGAGAAGCAAAGAGATCTGGATACAGACACATAAAACCCTAAAAAGTAGCAACACAAGTTGATAAGGCCATAACGAATGCAAAGTACTAGGATTCATTTCTGAAGCAACAGAATGCAAGAGAGGGGTCATGCTCAATTTATATGAAACTACAGTTGGAAGTACTGCGTGCAGTTCTGGTCTCCATACTACAAAAGAGATATTGAAGCACTGGGATAAATGCAGATAAGATTTACAGGAATGTTGCAGTACCCAAAGAGAGAGGAAGATGAAGCAGACTGGGGGCCTTTCTCAAAAAGAAACCAAAGAGGTGACCCGATTCAGGTCTTTAAATTTATGAAGGGGATCGATAGGGTGAATGTAGAGAAACTGTTTCCATTTGTGGTGAGTGATGAGAATATGGACTCACTGCCGCATGGAGTAGTTGAAGCATATTGCGTTGAAGGAGGGCGGCAAGAGAAGGGATAACCAGCCATGGATAAACAAGGAAATTACGGAGAGTATCAAATTAAAAACCAATGCGGAAAAGGTGGCCAAAGTTAGTGGGAAACGAGAAGATTGTGAAAATTTTAAACGACAGCAAAGAATGACTAAGAAAGCAATAAAGAAAGGAAAGATAGATTACGAAAGTAAACTTGCGCAAAACGTAAAAACAGATAGTAAAAGCTTTTACCGATATATAAAACAGAAAAGAGTAACTAAAGTAAATGTTGGTTCCTTAGAAGATGAGAAGGGGGATTTAATAATGGGAAATGTGGAAATGGCTGAGACCATAAACAATTATTTTGCTTCGGTCTTCACAGTGGAAGACACAAAAACCATGCCAAAAATTGCTGGTCACGGGCATGTAGGAAGGGAGGACCTTGAGATAATCACTATCACTAGGGGGGCAGTGCTGGACAGGCTAATGGGACTCAAGGTGGACAAGTCCCCTGGTTCTGATGAAATGCATCCCATGGTATTAAAAGTGATGGTGGAAGTTATAGCAGATGCATTCGTTATAATCTACCAAAATTCTCTGGACTCTGGGAAGGTACCAGCGGATTGGAAAGCAGCTATTGTAACGCCTCTGTTTAAAAAAGGGGGCAGACAAAAGGCAGATAACTATAGGCCGGTTAGTTTAACATCTGTAGTGGGGAAAATGCTTGAAGCTATCATTAAGGAAGAAATAGCGGGACATCTAGATAGGAATAGTGCAATCAAGCAGACGCAGCATGGATTCATGAAGGGGAAATCATGTTTAACTAATTTACTGGAATTCTTGGAGGATATAACGAGCATGGTGGATAGAGGTGTACCGATGGATGTGGTGTATTTAGATTACCAAAAGACATTCGATAAGGTGCCACACAAAAGGTTACTGCAGAAGGTAAAGATACGCGGAGTCAGAGGAAATGTATTAGCATGGATAGAGAATTGGCTGGCTAACAGAAAGCAGAGAGTCAGGATAAATGGGTCCTTTTCGGGTTGGAAATCAGTGGTTAGTGGTGTGCCACAGGGATCGATGCGGGGACCACAACTGTTTACAATATACATAGATGACCTGGAAGAGGGGACAGAGTGTAGTGTAACAAAATTTGTAGCTGACACAAAGATTCGTGGGAAAGCGGGTTGTGTAGAGGACACAGAGAGGCTGCAAAGAGATTTAGATAGGTTAAGCGAATGGGCTAAGATTTGGCAGATGGAATACAATGTCGGAAAATGTGAGGTCATCCACCTTCGAAAAAAAAACAGTAAAAGGGAATATTATTTGAATGGGGAGAAATTACAACATGCTGCGGTGCAGAGGGACCTGGGAGTCCTTGTGCATGAATCCCAAAAAGTTAGTTTGCAGGTAATCAGGAAGGCAAATGGAATGTTGGCCTTCAGTTTCAGTGCAAGAGGGATGGAGTACAAAAGCAAGGAGGTCCTGCTGCAACTGTACAGGGTATTGGTGAGGCCGCACCTGGAGTACTGCGTGCAGTTTTGGTCACCTTACTTAAGGAAGGATGTTCAAGCTTTGGAGGGGGTACAGAGACGATTCACTAGGCTGATTCCGGAGATGAGGGGGTTACCTTATGGCGATAGATTGAGTAGACTGGGTCTTTACTCGTTGGAGTTCAGAAGGATGAGGGGGGATCTTATAGAAACATTTAAAATAATGAAAGGGATAGACAAGATAGAGGCAGAGAGGTTGTTTCTACTGGTTGGGGAGACTAGAACTCAGGGGCACAGCCTCAAAATACGGAGGAGCCAATTTAAAACCGAGTTGAGAAGGAATTTCTTCTCCCAGCGGGTTGTGAATCTGTGGAATTCTCTGCCCAGGGAAGCAGTTGAGGCTAGCTCATTGAATGTATTCAAATCACAGATAGATAGATTTTTAACCAATAAGGGAATTAAGGGTTATGGGCAGCGGGCGGGTAAGTGGAGCTGAGTCCACGGCCAGATCAGCCATGATCTTGTTGAATGGCGGAGCAGGCTCGAGGGGCTAGATGGCCTACTCCTGTTCCTAATTCTTATGTTCTTATGAAATATTGAGGAGCCTTGATGCATACATGAGGGGGAAGAGGATGTACAGTGGCAGGATGGGAAGAGGTAATTGAATGGAAGGAAGCTCGTGTGGAGTACAAACACAGACAAAGACCAGTTGGGTTGAATGGCCTGTTTCTGTGCTGTTGATTCTGTCATTTTCACAATTTCAGCTTGAGATCAAAGCTATATTTCACAAATTTTGCCACACAAAAATCAGAGAGTTAACCCACAATGTGAGTATCTGCACAATTAATCACCCTCACTTCAATTGATCTTCTTTATCCCCTCCATACTGTGCAACATTAATGTCCTACATGGCCCTTGACTTGGCTTCAAATCTCATATTCTACGCATCAAAAATACCTATTCTGATCTCTGCAACATTGCCCGTCTCTATCGAGAACCTCAGCCTGTCTGCTGATGTGTACAAGTACTTCACCTCCGGACTCCATTACTGAAATGCCTCCCTTGTCTTCCCCGCAAGTGACATCTCCCCCACCTCCCTCCACATCGGGCTCATCTTTGCCTCACGCTCAAACATTCCTCCTAAATTCCTCGGTCGCTATCTTCTGCTTTTCCTTCAGAAGCTGCCTGAAAACATACTGCTTTGACCCTGCCTTCAGTCACCAGTGTAACTCTCATTGCTCAGTATCCAGTTATTTTCAATTCTATGAAACGCTTTGGCTATTTTATGACAGTAAAATGCATGGTTCAGCTATTCACAAGATAAACTCATTGAGCAAACAGCGAGTGCTCATTTAATCTCCAAGAGTTAAGAAATGTTAAAACTATTTCACTGACTGCATATGCGAGAATAGAAATACTTCATAGTTAGCTAATGTAAAATCAGTTTTTAAGCAGTACGAAGTTCTGAGACATGACTTAAATAATTCAATTGGACTCGGATTTAGCTGAAAATTCTACTTTTAACTTGAATGTCATTTTTAGCAGGTCAAATTGCCTACTTATCCCTCCAATAAATATTTTAAATTACTTAGAAACATAGACATAGAAAATAGGTGCAGGAGTAGGCCATTCAGCCCTTTGAGCCTGCACCACCATTCAATGGCTGATCATTCCCTCAGTACCCCTTTCCTGCTTTCTCTCCATACCCCTTGATCCCTTTAGCCGTAAGGGCCATATCCAACTCCCTCTTGAATATATCCAATGAACTGGCATCAACAACTCTCTGCGGCAGGGAATTCCACAGGTTCACAACTCTCAGTGACAAAGTTTCTCCTCATCTCAGTCCTAAATGGCTTACCCTTATCCTATGACTGTGTCCCCTGATTCTGGACTTTCCCCAACATTGGGAACATTCTTCCGGCATCTAACCTGTCCAGTCCTGTCAGAATCCGAGACGTTTCTGAGATCCCCCCTCATCCCTCTAAACTCCAATGAATAAAGGCCCAGTTGATCCAGTCTCTCCTCATATGTCAGTCCAGCCATCCCTGGAATCAGTCTGGTGAACCTTCGCTGCACTCCCTCAATAGCAAGAACGTCCTTCCTCAGATTAGGAGACCAAAACTGAGCACAATATTCCAGAGAAGGTCTCACCAAGGCCCTGTACAACTGCAGTAAGACTCCCTGCTCCAATACTCAAATCCCTTTTTGCCTTCTTCATCGCCTGCTGGACCTGCATGCCAACTTTCAATGACTGATGAACCATGACACCCAGGTCTCGTTGCACCGCCCCTTTTCCTAATCTGCCGCCATTCAGATAATATTCTGCCTTCGTGTTTTTGCCACCAAAGTGGATAACCTCACATTGATCCACGTTATACTGCATCTGCCATGCATTTGCCCACTCACCAAACCTGTCCAAGTCACCCTGCAGCCTCTTAGCATCCTCCTCACGGGTCACACCGCCACCCAGTTTAGTGTCAACCTGCAAACTTGGAGATATTACACTCAATTCCTTCATCTAAATCACTAATGCATATTGTAAAGAGCTGGGGTCCCAGCACTGAGCCCTGCGGCACTCCACTAGTCACTGCCTGCCATTCGGAAAAGACCCGTTTATCCCGACTCTCTGCTTCCTGTCTGCCAACCAGTTCTCTCTGCACGTCAGTACATTACCCCCAATACCATGTGCTTTGATTTTGCACACCAATCTCTTGTGTGGGACCTTGTCAAAAGCTTTTTGAAAGACCAAATACACCACATCCACTGGTTCTCCCTTGTCCACTCTGCTAGTTACATCCTCAAAAAATTCCAGAAGATTTGTCAAGCATGATTTCCCTTTCATAAATCCATGCTGACTTCGACTGATCCTGTCACTGCTTTCCAAATGCGCTGCTATTTCATCCTTAATGATTGATTCCAACATTTTCCCCACTACTGAAGTCAGGCTAACCGGTCTATAATTACCCGTTTTCTCTCCCTCCTTTTTAAAAAAAGTGATGTACATTAGTTATCCTCCAGTCCATAGGAACTGATCCAGAGTCGATAGACTGTTGGAAAATGACCACCAATGTATCCACTATTTCTCGGGCTACTTCTTTAAGTACTCTGGGATGCAGACTATCAGGCCCCAGGAATTTATCAGCCTTCAATCCCATCAATTTCCCATCTAATAAAAGATATCCTTTAGTTTCTTCTTCTCACTAGATCCTCGGTCCCCAAGTCCAGCCGGAAAGTTATTTGTGTCTTCCTTTGTGAAGACAGAACCAAAGTATTTGTTCAATTGGTCTGCCATTTCTTTGTGCCCCTTTATAAATTCACCTGAATCCAACTGCAAGGGACCCAAAGTTTGTCTTCACATATCGATAGAAGCTTTTGCAGTCACTTTTTATGCTCCCGGCGAGCTTCCTCTCATACTCTATTTTCCCCCTCTTAATTCAACCCACTGTCCTCCTCTGCTGAATTCTAAATTTCTCCCAGTCCTCAGGTTTGCTGCCTTTTCTGGCCAATTTATATGCCTCTTCCTTGGATTTAACACTATCCTTAATTTCCCTTGTTAGCCACAGTTGAGCCACCTTCCCAGTTTTATTTTTACTCCAGACAGGGATGTACAATTGTTGAAGTTCATCCATGTGATCTTTAAATGTTTGCCACTGCCTATCCACCGTCAACCCTTTAAGTATCATTCGCCAGTCTATTCTAGCCAATTCACGCCTCATACTGTCGAAGTTACCTTTCAGGACCTTAGTTTCTGAATTAACTGTCACTCTCCATCTTAATAAAAAATTCTACCATATTATGGTCACTCTTCCCCAAGGGGCTTTGCACAACAAGATTGCCAATTAGTCCCTTCTCATTACACATCACCCAGTCTAGGATAGCCAGCTCTCTGGTTGGTTCCTTGACATATTGGTCTAGAAAACCATCCCGAATACACTCCAAGAAATCGTCCTCCACCGTATTGCTACCAGTTTGGTTAGCCCAATCAATATGTAGATTAAAGTCGCCCATGATAACTGCTGTACCTTTATTGCACACATCCCTTATTTCTTGTTTGATGCTGTCCCCAACATCACTACTACCGTTTGGTGGTCTGTACACAACTTTTCCTAAAGTAACAGATTTACCTACATAAACATCACGTACATCCACAGAGATCTGGCATATATTCCGAAGAACTTTACACCAATTCCATTCGGCTTTTTTCTCCAACTATCTCAGCAGCAACTTCAACTTCCTCAATAAATCTTCCTTCAGAAAGTTCGACGCTGTACAACCCAAAAATATACATGTATGGTTTCACCGATCGTGTCATTTTTGTGCTTCTTTCACCATCTCCGCCCAGTGCAGCAGGTTCAAGTACCTGTTATACAAGACATTCACCTCCATAAATTTACATCTGTGCCAAGTCCTTCTCTAGTAATTCTTCCCTAACTTCTTCCTTTTACCCTCCCTCGGCTCACTTAAGGTTTTTTTTTAAGTATATAATCGCATAGATCCATAAAGTTGGCCACCCATCAAACTTCAGCTCCGTCAATGAACAAAGACATTCTTGACAGCAGGACAGAACTTGCAGGTAATGCCAGTAACAAAAAGAGAAACCTTCAAACATGACAACCAACAGCAGGATCCAGCTATCCTCTGAACCCCAACCCACAAAATTCCATTCCTTTCCCACATTTCATGGTACTTGCACGAAGATTCCTCCTTTCCCCACCACAAGGTCTGTTCACTCCATCTTGTGCATATTTATTATTCTTTGCATTCAAGCATTATCCCATTCCATAATATCTTAGTAAAACTGCTAAGATGCTGTGGGCCATGATCCTACTCTGTCTCCTCCCAAGTGCTCCACCATCATAATGCCAGTGCTCACAGCAATTTTAATCACATCATTCCAGTCCAGCATTTTACATTGATATATAGCCAACAATGTGGAATATTGCCCAGGTATGTTCTATCCATACAAATAAACATGTTAAATCTAAACCAGCCTCCTTCCAATCATTAAGTAAAGTGATGGAAGGACTCGCCAATAGTGGCACTGAGCAACAGCTATTCATCAATAACCTGCTCACCGACACTCAGTTCGGGTTCCACAAGAATCACTCTGCTCTATACCTTAATGCAGCTTTGATGCAAGAGTTGAATGCTGGATGAGGAATGAGATTAGCTGCCCTTGAAAGCATTTGATTGCCAAAGCGCCCTCGTGAAACTGAGATCAATGGTGATCAAAGAAAAACTTAGAAACGGGTGGAGGTCATTCAGCCCATTCAATGAGAGCATCACTAATCTGTGTCTTAATTCCATCCACCTGCCTTGGCTCCATATCGCTTAATACTCTTGGCTAGCAAATAGAATCAATCTCAAATGTATTATTAATTATCTTTGCAATTAAACCTTTCATTATTTAATGGAAATGTCAGATATATAATTTGTTCAATTGCATAGGATCTTAAAAGTTTTATTATTCCAAGTGCAGAAGACACCATAACGGCCTGACCGAGTTATTTAGCTATGAAGAATATTTTGCTTAAAGATAATAATTCAGGAACCACTATACAGAAAATAATGTGTCGAATTTTGCAGAAATATCACATTTAGTGTACAAATTACAAACTCTCTGTGCAGCTGCTGAACCAAGTTAATTTAAACTTTAAAAAAAAGTCACAGCATTGAAGTAAAACTTGAGTGAGCCTAGTCATATTGTAGAATGAGACATTATAAAAGAGTGAGAGCCCAACTCAAAAAACAATTTTATACACCATTGTATTTTGACAACTTCAGTTATGTACTCAAAGTTGTGCACCAACAGTATTTTCTTAACTTTATAGAATTTAAGTCAGTAGAGCAAAATTCGCAAAGCAACAGAACGCATAGCAAAGACAAACCAAATATATTCCAAAACTTCAAAATGTCAATTTCCTTATATTCCCAATAATGTTTGTATCAACTATTTCAAAACACAAACAACTATTCACTCACTTGCTTTTCCGCATGATCAGCAGGCCAACCTTGAACATGTTTTATAAGATTTTCATTGAAGTGCGCTGCTAGTGTCGGCGTCAATGAACACGAGGAACGTGCAGACGTGGTTGATGGTACTGAAGATGCACTGCTACTTGCGATGTGATTTGGACTTGGGGATGGACTTCTCTGGTTGCTGTAAAAGTTTCAATAGTTAGGTATCACAAAAATTTATAGACCTTTTAAAAATGCACTTGACAGTATTAAAATTATAAGAAAACATTCCCCTTGGGGTCAAGGACCTCAATTTGCAGCTGCTAAATTTAGTCATTCTTAACTTTTCAATTGAAATAAATTACTTTACAGCCATAGAAGTGAACAGAATTTGCTTCCAACAGGAAGTACAACTTTGTATAGAGCGTGACTTTTCAGATCTGTATTAAACCCTCCTTCATCTGCATCTATTACACTTCACAAACATAAAAAGTACAATTCACATTTAGAAAATGTTGGTCCCAAAAAAATAAGAATTAATAAGTAGCATTTAATGTTTATTTTGCAGTAAAATATTGCACATCATTAATCTTCAATGTGAATAACCAAATCAAATGGCTTCCTGAGGCAATTGTGGTGCTGTAAATGCTATCTTGATGACAGCTGCTATTAACCAAATTCTATTTTTTTTAGAAATAGGAGGAGTAGGCCATACAGCCCCTCGAGCCTGCTCCGCCATTTGATCCGATCATGGCTGATCCGATCATGGACTCGGGTCCACTTCATTGCGCACTCCCCATAACCCCTTATCGGTTAAGAAACTGTCCATCTCGGTTTTAAATGTATTCAATGACCCAGCCTCCACAGCTCTGAGGCAGCGAATTCCACAGATTTACAACCTTCCGAGAGAAGAAATTCCTTTTCATCTCAGTTTTAAATGGACGGTCCCTTATTCTAAGATTATGCCCCCGAGTTCTAGGCTCCCTTATCAGTGGAATCATCCTCTCTGCATCCACCTTGTCAAACCCCCTCATAGTCTTACACGTTTCAATAAGATCACCTTTCATTTTTCTGAACTCCAATGAGTAGAGGCTCAACCTACTTGACCTTTCCTCATAAGTCAACCTCCTCATCTCCGAAATCAACCAAGTGAACCTTCTCTGTACTGCCTCCAAAGCAAGTATATCCTTTCTTAAATATGGAAACCAAAACTATACGCAGTATTCCAGATGTGACATCATCAATACCCTGTATAACTGTAGCAAGACTTCCCTGCTTTTATACTCCATCCCCTTTGCAATAAAGCCAAGATTCAATTGGCCTTCCTGATCACTTGCTGTACCTGCATACTAAACTTTTGTCTTTCATGCAACAGGACTCCCCATTCCTGCTGTACTTTGCAATTTTTCTCCACTTAAATAATAACTTGCTCTTCGATTTTTTTCTGCCAAAGTGCATGACCTCACACTTTCCAACATTTTACTCCATCTGCCAAATTTTTTCCCCGCTCACTTAGCCTGTCTATGTCCTTTTGCAGGTTTTTTGTGTCCTCCTCACACATTGCTTTTCCTCCCATCTTTGTATCATCAGCAAACTTGGCTGCGTTACACTCAATCCCTTCATCCAAGTCGTTAACATAGATTGTAAATAGTTGAGGTCCCAGCACTGATCCCTGCGGCACCCCACTAGTTACTGATTGTCAATCCGAGAATGAACCATTTATCCCGACGTTCTGTTTTCTGTTAATTAGCCAATCCTCTATCCATGCTAATTTGCATTCAACACACATATACCTCCAGCTTCATTGCTGAAGATGTCATTGTAACAGCTACTGCTTAGGAACTGGGTAGAGCGAGAATTTAAAAAAAATAAACTGATGGCATTTATATAGCACCTTCAATGTAGTAAAATGTTCCAAGGCGCTTCACAGATGCATAATCAGACAAAATCTGACACCAAGCCATATAAGGAGATATTAAGACAGATGACTAAAAACTTGGTCAAAGAGGTAGGTGGTAGAGATAGAGAGGCGGAGAGGTTTCGGCAGATAATTCCAGAGCTTGGTGCCTAGGTAGCTGAAAGCACAGCTGCCAATGGTGGAGCGATTAACACAGGGGATGCGCAAGAGGCCAGAATTGGAGGAGTGCAGAGATCTCATAGGGTTGGAGCGCTGGAGGAGGCTACAGAGATCGGGAGGGACGAGGGCATGGAGGGATTTGAAAACAAGGATGAGAATTTTTAAATTGAGACATTGCTAGACCGCGAGTCAATGTAGGTTAGCAGAGTTTAAGATGAGCTGAAGTTTATGGAGGGTGGAAGATGGGAGACCAGCCAAAGGAGTGTTGGAATAGTCAAATCTCGAGGTAACGAAAGCATGGATGAGGGTTTCAGCAGCAGATGAGCCAAGGCGGGGTGGAGTCATGCAATGTTACGAAGGTGGAAGTTGGCGGTCTTGGCGATGACGTGGATATGTGGTCGGAAGCTCAGCTCGAGGTCAAATATGATACCACGGTTGTAAAAGTTGACCAGAAGTGCCAACTCGGCAGAGTAGGGACATCAGCATTGCACTCATGCAGCACATAAATTCTTCACGTCTCAAGTAAATTCTGGCAGGTGTGGCATTGTTACCATGAGGTAACTGCCTTGATAACAATGAACAAATATTCCTAAAAGAGGCCAATAAAAACCAACAAAAATTAAGGGTTAAAAATTTTCAAATGCAAGGAAGAACAAACTGAGACTCCACTTTTGAGACGATGACCGTTAGTTAATACCTTAAGGGAAGATGGAAACCAAATGTCAGATCTCAGCCTCCCAGATATTCCAATAACTTAAGAAACTTATGCTTTTAATGTGAACAGCCCAGCCTGTAGTATTTGAAAGATACCAAGAAACATTAGATCATTGTTCCTTTATATAGAATGAACACAAGACGGACAGATATTTAAATGGATTGGAAATATACAACAGTGACTACACTTCAAAAGTAGTTAATTGGCTGAAAATTTCTGGGGTTGCCCCAAGGTCATGAAAGGCATTGTGTAAATGCAAGTCTATCTTTATCTAGAAAAAAAATCTTGGATTGAAGTTTGGTATTGATAAATAAAGCACCCTTCACACCCTTCTGAGCATTCTGGAAACAGGGAATAGCAACAATGGATGCTAGTTTCTTGTATAATCAAATATCTTCCAGTATGTGGATCATTGAATATCAGAGAAAATGAAATTAAAGAAACTTGGGCTGTGTACTAATTCTGAGGCTGTGAGCACCAGCACCCCAAAAGATCACATTGATTTCACTAACCGATTACAAATTCTAATCATTAGCCCAAAGCAGTGATGAGTGACTGGACATGAATGAAAATGATATGCAAGAAGTCAACAACTTCAGCATCTTTAACATTCAAGGTGTCCAAATCACTTTACAAAAAGAATAAGGGGAATGATGGAAACAATGGCGAGCAGAAGATGGGTTTTGAGGAGGTTTTAAATAAACAGAAGTAGATAGGCAGAGTGATTCATGGAAGGCGTTGCTGAGAGTAGGGCAAGGGCAACTGAAAGCTTTGCCGCAAATGGTGGAGCGACAAATGAGAGAGATGCACAGCAGGCAAGAGTCAAAGAACCAAAGTGTGCTAAATGGCTAGAGGAGATTGCAGAGGTAGGAAGGTGCAGGCTGTGGAGAGATTTCAAGACAACGTCAAGGATTTTCAATTGGATGCATTGGGATAGAAACATTGAATAACTCTTTGAAAGAGCTATCCAATTAGTCCCACTGGCCTGCTCTTTCCCCATCGCTCTGCAAAGTTTTCCCTTTTCCAGGAAATCTCTAGAAACTGATGGCTTCCGCCCCAGGGTTTCACAAGAAATAGATGAAGAAATTGCAGAGCGATTAGATCGAGATTCTCTAGATTCAGGAATTGCATCATTTCGGATTATTTGAGCAGAAACAATTTAGGTCAGTGAGGACAAGGGTGATGGGGGAACAGAACGTAGTGTGGGTGGTCATGTTTTGGACAAGCTGGATTTTGTGAAGGCTGGACATTAGGAGGGCTGTAAGCAGAGCACTGGAGTAGTCAATTCTGGATGTGACAAAAGCATGGATAAGAGTTCTGGATAGGCAATGTGCAGTGGAAGTGGGCTTGGCATTGGAGGGATTGTGGGGTATAGAGTTCAAAGGCAAATTATTTCCTTCAGTCTAAATGAGTGAGAGCGATAGCAGCATTGACAAGAGCTCACTCAAAATGAAACGGTCACTGTCCAACACAACAAAGGCAACAATGAATTGGTTGCCATGCTGGACGACACAAAAGCGTCATTTTCCATCAAGTGGGTGCAGCAGTAAGCTGAGGTTACAGTAATGAACTTGGTGTTGCTTTCGGAATTGCGAAATTTGGCTACAAGAAAGCAAAACTCCAAATACATTTTTAGTCAAGTCAAATAATTTACACTACAGCACTCAAATCATTAAATTATATCATGTCCTTCAGATGCTGTAGTGGGCAGGGAAGGGGAGTAGAGATATTGGATAGGATAAAAATAGAAAGAATGTACCAAATAGGTTGGCACATTCAGTTAACAAGTCACCTGGTCCAAATGGGATGCATCCGAGGTTGCTTAGAGAAGCTAGCGTGGAAATAGAAAAAGTTCTGACACAACCTTTCAATCCTGCTTGGATTTGGGAGTGTTGCCAGAGGACTGGAAGATTGCAAATGGTACACACCTGTTCAAAAAAGGGGAGATAAACCCAGAAACTGCAGACCCTTCAGTCGAACGTTAGCAGTGGGAAAATTACTGGAGACCATAGTCAAAGAAAAATTAATTCTCACTTGGAGAAGCATGGGTTAATAAGGGACAGCCAGCACAGATTTGAAAATCTTGTCTGACTAACCTGATTAAGTTATTTGATGAAGTCACAGAGAGGGTTGAAGAAGGTAGTGCAGTAGATGTCCTCAGATAAAAATGTAAATAATGGTTGGTACTTAGCAATGGGTTTTGAACACCTGGCAAAACTGGTAAGCACAATTAAAATACTAAATTGAAGCTTTGTGATGCAATTCACGGAAATACGACGCTTTCCATTGTTTGGTTTCTCATGAGAGTCGACGGTTTAAAAAAAATGTTTCCCAAAAACCTCTCAGGATCTGAGTGATACTAGCAAAGTTGCATTTATTGCCCCTTTTGCAGGTGCCCCAATAATACAGTGGGTCTTGTCTTTGAACTACTGCAGGACTTGGGGTGATGGCGCTCCCATTAGGTGGGACATTTAAAGATTTCGACTCCGATACTATGAAGGAACAGCAATAAGTTTCCAAGTCAGAATAGTTTGCAACTTGGGCGGAGTGGGGGTAGGGGCAGGGGAACTTACAAGCAATTGTGTTTCCATGACTGTTTTTCTTGTTCTTCCTGATGGTACAGGTTGTGGGCTGAAAGGCGCTGTTGCAGTAAGCTTGGCAAGTTGCTGCAGTACATTCTGTAGATATTACAACAGTGACCACATTGTACATTCATTGGCTGTAAAATGCTTTGAGACATCCAGTGGTCATGAAAGGCGCTATATAAATGTAAGCCTTTCTTTCTTTACATACTGCAGCCAAAGTACAACAGTGATAGAGGGCTGGATTAACAGGGGTGTCAAGTCAAGAGGACTGCTCTGTATCCAAAAACAAAAACTTCAATTTCGATAAAACCATTCATGATGTAAATGTTTCAAAATGCTTCATAGCCAATGAAGTACTTTTGAAATGTAATTACTGTTGTAATGTTGCACCCAAATGGGATGGAGCTTCTTCACTGTAAATGCAGCAGCACTCATCCAGGTGAGTGGTGTGTATTTAATCACACTCCTAGTTTGAGCCTTTAGATCATGGACAATCTTTTAGGGATCAGGTGAGCCACTTGTCAGAGTACTCAGCTTTTGTCCTTCTCGTGTTGCGACATATCCAGTAAAGCTCCTGGTCAGTGGTGATTGCTTCCCCTCCCCCCCAGTGATGGTGGTGCTACAGAAGGTCAGCAGGAGTTGGTTGGCCCAATTTTTTTTGGAGATGATTACATGGCACTTAAGTGGTATTAATGTTAAACTTCCACCTCCAAGACTGGATTTTGCCAGGTCTTGCTGTAGGTAGATATGAACGGTTTCATTATTGGAGGAGGTATGAATATAGTTAAAGATGAGAATAGTCAGTGAACAGTCCTACTCTGCCTCAATGAACAGGGCAATTACTGTCATCTCCTCTGGCATTCAGTCTGTGTCCATGCTTGCATCAAGGATACAATGAGGTCTGGAGCAGAGCGATGCTGAGGGAACCAGAACAAAGCATCAGCAATGCAGGTTGTTAGTAAGTAAATGCCACTTGTGACTATTGACTCCTTCCATTATTTGCTGATGATTGGAAGGAAACCAGCAGAGCAGTAATTCGCCAGAATAGATTTGTCCTGCATTTGTGGAACAGACCTGGGCAATTTTTCATAATGTCAGGTAAAAGCCAGTGAGCTAGAACCTCCGCTTTTTTCGCATGCTTAAACACCCACTTTACCACTGAAATGACGTTTTACACCCAGATATCACCCATTTTGGCACAGAATGGAAACTGGCAGGCATTTTTAGGAAACTTATCGCCGAGCGTTACTTTCCCCATGTGCTTAACGCCGAGAAAAAATATTACACCCCCCCCCCCACCTTTTGGGGGCAGAATCAGCAGAATGGGCGAATTCAACGGCCATAATATCGCTCAGCACTACTTTCTGTAAGGAATTAACGCCGAGATTCAATATTAACGTCCGCCCACTGTTTTTTGTCGTAAAGAGCATATTTACCCAAACTAGTGGCTATGGAGATCGCCCATCGTCAATTTCACCACCTCGCACACATATCGCCCACAATATTGCTCGGCCAGAAAACCGCCCACAAAAAGTGGAACGAACCGGAAAGAATCACAGCGTTATGGACGCCATGTTCGAGATCACATGTCGCGTCCTTTAAAAGGCTGCTGTGCTTCAACCTCGGCAGAGTTCGGATGTATTCTGCATGTCGTTGGGAGTTGATGTCAACATCTGTAAAAACATCTTGACCATACTGTGACCGATTGGAATTGAGGAGGTGTCTTCGTCGGGACATTCCTTGTTTGTGACCAATCGGTGGGAAACAGAGAGCTACTGCAATGGGACCTGTCCTTTCTCACCCTCTCTTGGTGACTAAATACATGCAGCAGACTCAACATTGCCGAAGGAATGCTCCACTGCATTATGTGCCCAATGTACGAAGTGACAGACAGATGAGGAGGACCAGATGTTGCACCCCCCACAAGGAGAAGCATTCTTACCTAGACTTGCCCGACACCACCTGCCTTCGGAGACTGCGTTTCCACAAAGAGGTTATCACTGAGGTATGCCAGCTGATATCTCTGCAGCCTTCCAGCACCATCAATACTGCACTGTCCGTCGAGGTCAAAGTAACCGCGGCACTGTCGTTCTACGCTTCGGGTTCTTTTCAGGCCACAGCTGGCGACATTTGCGGATTTTCTCAGCACGCCACATATCGCTGCATTAGACAGGTCACTGAAGCCCTGTATGCACGCAAGAGGGACTTGATCAGTTTCCCTATGACCTGTGAGGCATAGAGTGAGAGGGTTCTCGGATTCTCCAGAATTGCAAACTTCCCCAAGGTGCAGGGAGCAATAGACTATATGCACACTGCAAGGGATCCCACTCCCTGAATGTCCAACTGGTTTTCGATCACCAGCAAATTATACTGGCAGCGAATGCTCAATTTCTGGGCAGCATCCATGATGCTCACATCCTGCGTGAGAGCACTGCATCTGACTTGTTTAACAATGAGCCACAAGGTCAATGCTGGATGCTTGGTGACAAAGGATATGGCCTCTCCGCCTGGCTGATGACCCTCCTGCGTGACACCCACATCGAGGCAGAGAGTCGATACAAGAGCAACAGAGCAACTTGCAATATCGTGGAGAAAACCATTGGAGTACTGAAGCAGCGCTCACTCAGGAGGCGAGCTCCAATACTATCCTGAGCAGGTAGCTCAATTTGTGGTGGTGTGCTCCATGCTACACAACTTGGCTATCAGTAGGGGACAAGAATTGCCTGATGAGTCTGACAGTTCACCTCACCAGAGAGACAAAGAGGACGAGGAGGTGGACGCTGACATCTGCCCAGACAATCAGGCGGACAGTGAAGTCATGCCCCGCCCCAATATAGAACACATGAAAGGGCCCATGGTGGCATGATAGCTGCAAGAGCCTTACGTCAGGAACTCTCAATGATCGCTTTGCCTGAAAGAACATTGGTGTTATTTACAAGGCTTACACACTGCTGGGTGTGCAGGTCATACATCAATGGTGGGCATCACCTTGGTGACAGTTAAAGTTTAAGTTGATTGAAGTTAAGTGTGATTATTCCCATTGGTGTAAAGAAATCACCAGTGTGTAATGGGGCAGCTATGAGTCTGAAATCATCAGTATTTCTGCAACAAACCAACCCTTCCCCCCCCCCCCCACCTCTACCCCTTCCCCTCCTGATTCCAAACCGCCTGGCCAAGGAGGTCCTCAGGCGATGTTTCATTGGCGGGGGGTGTGTGACAGCCGAAGTGCTGCTTGGATGGTTACGGGAGAGGACGGTCCCGAGGTGGGAATGTGCTCTGAGCCAGAAGCAAGATGTTGCTGCTGGCTCTCGTGTGGTTGGCAATGGGGGTGCGGCACCTTGGGGTACAGTGTGGTGCTCCGGGACACTGGGAGCCCTCTGCCACCAGTGTTCCTGACTACCAGCTCCAGGGCCTCCTCCATCTCTTCCATGTTATATCTTATTTGTTGGACAAAAACTCGGTGCCAACGATGTTCTTGGTGCTTAGTAGGCTTTTTGCTACTAGTGAATTCCTGTCGTGCGTCCCACAACAGCCAGATAAGCACACAGCGCAGCCACACATGCTTTCAATGCCTCTGAGCTCCCTCTCTCTGTGTCTCCTCTTCTGCACATGACCTCCTGAATCGCGGGAACCGAGCGTTGCCATGCCATTGCTAAGGACGGCCACACTTTACGACAGAAGGTCAAAAAAATGTAACGCTACCGCCCATTTGATATCGCTCGCGGTAATGCCCATTTTCAAAAATGGAAACTAGGTGTATTGAGAATGGGCGAGAAGCCGGTGATCAGAAAACCCTTTTTTAATGCCGGAAATAACGCCCATTTTGGGGCGATAAGTACAAAAGTGGAGGTTCTAGCCTAGTGTATCTTCTGCACGAGAACAGCTTGGCTAGGGGTTAGTTAGTTCTGGTGCATGCATCTTCAACACTCCAGTGAGTTTTTCCATATTGCTCTTTTGACTGAGGATGCTGGCAAACACGTCAGCGTTGGTCTCTTGCACACACATTCTGGGCTCACATGTTCGTACCCAATTGTCTACCACCATTCTCAATTGGATCAGGTAGGACGAGAGCGTTGCTCTGATCTAGAGTTGTGGGACTGCATAGATTGTTCTATAACATGTTGCATTTAGCATTCAGCTTGCAGGTAGCTCTGTGTTACAGCATCACTGGTTTAGATAGACATTCTGAAGCATGCATGGTGCTGCTCTTGTCATGTCCTTCCACACTACCCACCTGAACTAGAGTTGATCTCCCAGCTTGATAGCGATGAAGGAGCGACGGATCATGATGCTATAATCATCACAAACAGTCCCGCGGAATTTGCTGCTGACCCCCAGCAACTCGAGGATTCAGTTTTGGGAGACTAAATTTGCCCTTAGTCTGTCACAGTTGGTGACACACTACTCAATGGAAAGTGTCCTGACTGTGAAGACAATTCTTAGACTTCAGAAGGACAAAGTGGTGCTCATTCTAACAAATGCTCGTGTGGACAGGCAAGTTGCTGAGGTCAAGGAGGTTACTCCCTCATCATTTGACACAGGCCCACTCTGACAGCTTTACCCTTCAGGCTTTGGTCAGCAGCCGTGCTGTCAAGCCATTCGTGGTGCCGGAAATTAATAGTTTCCAAACCAGAATACATGCTGTGGCCTTGTTTCCTACAGTACTTCCAAGAAGTGTTCAAGATACAGGAATACAAAATCATTAGTTGAGTATTGAGGGTTCCTGGGATCCGTCGATATGCACAGAGATCCAGGAGAATTGCTGAGGAAAAATATCCTTTCAAATAAAGCCCAAGCTTGTGAGTCAGGCTGAGGTTTTGAAATAAAAACAGAAAACCATGAAGTTACAAAAAAAACACAGAAGAGCGCAATGGGTAAATTCTGAAAAAAGTATTTTATGATTTAAAAAAAAATTATAAACCGTATTCTGGACATGACAAATTTCAGTTGCTATATAAAAAGCCTATTTGCATGATTCAAATGGTTCATCAACAAACCACAACAGTGAAATGCTGACTCATTTCTATGGGGTTTTAAAATTATAAATAGACACATGTGTTCCCCAAATCATGAAAACAAGGCAGGTTTCTGAAAAGAAAATGTTGTTGTTGTTCCAGCTACTGTCTGCACAATGAGAGAGAAAGAAAAGCATGAATGAGAGCTGTCAGACCTCATTTATTTCACAGAAACATAGAAATCTATAGTGCAGAAGGAGGTCATTTCAGCTCATCGTGTCTGCCCCGGCCAACAAAGAGCCACACGTCCTCGGCCAGCAGCCCTGAAGGTTACATATAAACCTATGAACAATGAACAATAGCGGAAAGGTAAAGAGCACCCAGCCCAACCAGTCTGCCCCACATAACTGCAACACCCCTTGCACCCCTTGAAACATTCTACACTCCACTCCAACCGGAGCCATGTGATCTCTTGGGAGAGGCAAAAACCAGATAAAAACCCAGGCCAATTGGGGGGAAAAAAAATCTGGGAAAATTCCTCTCTGACTCATCATAAAAACATAAGAAAAAGGAGGAGTAGGCCATACGGCCCCTCGAGCCTGCTCCGCCATTTAATATGAGCATGGCTGATCTGAACCTGGACTAAGGTCCACTTCCCTGCCCGCTCTCCATAACCCCTTATCGGTTAAGAAGCTATCTATCTCTGTCTTAAATTTATTCAATTTCCTGGCTTCCACAGCTCTGAGGCAGCGAATTCCACAGATTTGCAAACCAGAGAAGAAATTCCTCCTCATCTCAGTTTTAAATGGACGGCCCCTTATTCTAAGATTATGCACCCTAGTTCTAGTCTCTCCTATCAGACGAAACATCCCCTCTGCATCCACCTTGTCAAGCCCCCTCAATCTTACACGTTTCGATAAGATCACCTCTGAATTCCTCAACCTTTCCTCATAAGTCAACCCCCTCATCTCTGGCATCAACCGAGTGAATCTTCTCTGAACTGCCTCCAAAGCAAGTATATCCTTTCGTAAATATGGAAACCAAAACTGTACACAGTATTCCAGGTGTGGCTTTACCAATACCCTGTATAATTGTAGCAAGACGTCCCCATCCCCTTTGCAATAAAGGCCAAGATTTCATGGGCCTTCCTGATCACTTGCTGTACCTGTATACTAACCTTTTGTGTTTCATGCACATGTACCCCCAGGTCCTGTTGTACTGCAGCACTTTGCAAATTTTCTCCATTTAAATAATAACTTGCTTTTTGTTTTTTTCTGCCAAAATGCATGACCTCACACTTTCCAATATTATACTTCACCTGCCAAATTTTTACCCACTCACTTAGCCTGTCTGTGTCCTTTTGCAGATTTTGTGTCCCCTCCTCTCACATTGCTTTTCCTCCCATCTTTGATCATCAGCAAACTTGGCTACGTTACACTCGGTCCCTTCTTCCAAGTCGTTAATACAGATTGTAAATAGTTGGGGTCCCAGCACTGATCCCTGTGGCACTCCACTAGTTACTGATTGCCAACCTGACTCTCTGTTTTCTGTTAGTTAGCCAATCCTCTATCCATGCTAATATATTACTCCCAACTTTTATCTTGTGCAGCAACCTTTTATGTGGCACCTTGCCAAATGCCTTCTGGAAGTCCAAATAAACCACATCCACTGGTTCCCCTTTATCCACCCTCTTCATTACATCCTTAAAAGAATTCCAGCAAATTTGGCAAACATGACTTCCCTTCATAAATCCATGCTGACTCTGCCTGACCGAATTATGCTTTTCCAAATGTCCTGCTACTGCTTCTTTAACAATGGACTCCAACATTTTCCCAACCACAGATGTTGGCTAACTGGTCTATAGTTTCCTGCTTTTTGTCTGCCTCCTTTTTTAAAAATAGGGGCGTTATATTTGCATTTTCCAATCTGCTGGGGCCTCCCCAGAATCCAGGGAATTTTAGTAAATTACAACCAATGCATCCACTACCCCTGCCGTTACTTCTCTTAAGACCCTAGGATACAAGCCATCAGGTCCAGGGGATTTATCAGCCTTTAGTCCCATTATCTTACTGAGTACCACCTCCTTAGTGATTGTGATTGTGTTAAGTTCCTCCCGCCATAGCCCCTTGACTATCCACTGTTGGGATATTGTTAGCGTCCTCTACCGTAAAGACTGATAGAAACTCTGAACAAATATTTTGTGTCATCTCCATGTTCCCCATTACTAATTCCCCGGTCTCGTCCTCAAAGGGACCAACATTTACTTCAGCCACTCTTTTCCCTTTTATATACCGAAAGAAACTCTTGCTATCTGTTTTTATATTTCGTGCTAGTTTACTTTCATAGTCTATCTTCTCTTTAATCATTTTTTTTTAGTCATTCTTTGCTGGCTTTTAAAAGCTTCCCAATCTTCTGTCCTCCCACTAGTTTTGGCCACTTTGTATGCTCTTATTTTCAATTGGATACCGTCCTTTATTTCTTTAGTTAGCCATGGATGGCTATCTTTTCTTTTACACCATTTCCTCCTCACTGGAATATATTTTTCTTGAGAGTTGTGAAATATCTCAAGTGTACGCCACTGGTCATCAATGGTCCTACACTTTAATCTATTTTCCAAGTCCACTTTAGCCAACTCTGCCCTCATACCTTCATAGTCTCCTTTATTTAAGCTTAGTACGCTGGTTAGAGATCCAACTTTCTCACCCTCCATCTGAATCTGAAAGTCAACCATGCTATGATCACTCATTCCAAGGGGATACTTTACGAGGAGATTGTTTATTAATCCTATCTCATTATCGGACCAGATCCAAGATAGCCTGCCCCCTGGTTGGTTCCATTAGATACTGCTCAAGGAACTCGTCCCTTATGCACTCTTATGAACTCTTCCTCAAGGCTACCCAGGCGATCAAAACTCGTCCAGGAGATCACACTGGCCGTAGTCGATTTGTTGCAGTACTTACCATTGTATCATGCTGACTGAGATTTTGTACACTGGGGTTACGGTGCAGTTGTGCGCCCAGGATTAAGTCAAACTGTTAGATAGTAAAGGATTAGTTCTCATTATGTAGGATTTTTCTCAAGAATACAGCCAAGGAAAAACAGCTTCCACTCCCACTGATGCACTCAGTATTTGGTGGAGCACCTCAAAATCTATGTAAGCCCCTTGCATCATTTTCCCAAATGGAACTTCCACTTACAATTTGACTGCTTCAGTCAAATTCACACCCTTAGATTTACCAGCAGATGGCAGCAAGTTGCATAATAATGCTTATCTTTACAAAGCAATACAAATGCCAGCAAGTAGTATGTTTTCTAGTTGGAAGTCTATGTGCAATATTCTGATTCCAGCTTAAGAGAAGCACTCAGTCAAAACATTGTATTCTACATTGAGTCATATACTCTAATATAGTATGTGCAGTTACCAGCACTGTTGCTCTTGCTGACTTGTATTGTTACTGGCTATTAAATTCACTCTGTCCTCTGAACAGCTGTGCTTGAAGTTTTGAATGAAAGTTGAAGACCCCGAGACGTGGGTCTTTGCACGTGTATTTCCCACATTTAAAAGAATTCTAACCCCTTGCTTAACCATTGAAAAAAGTTGCAAAGTCTTCAAAGTAGACATACTTTAAACTGAATAAATGCCATCAGGTTCTAGAATGCTCATATTTGAGCTGTATACAAAGTTTACATAACTCAAAGTACATTATGTGGTTGACTCTTAACTGTCCTCTGAAATGGCCGAGCAAGCCACCTAGTTGCACCAAATCGCTACGGAAAAAGCACACCAAGAATAAAACTGGACAGACCACCCGGCATCGATCTAGGCACCAGACACGACAAAGGCTCACCCAACCTAGGCGACCCTGCAAAGTCTTCCTCACTAACATCTGGGGACTTGTGCCAAAATTACTCGATCACCATCCCTGAGCATGTCCTGTCCCACCAGAGGTGGTAGCACAGCGCAATACAGACGAGAGGGCATGGCCATGGGAGTCCTCAACATTAACTCCAGGCCCCATGATGTCTCATGGCATCAGGTCAAACATGGGCAAGAAAACCTCCTGCTCTTTACCACCATCAAGGGAAAGACCTTGTTCTCACCAATCTACCTGTCGCAAATGCATCTGTCTGACAGTATTGGTAGCAGTGGCCACCGCACAGTCCTTGTGGAGATGAATTCCTGTCTTCATGACCCAAAGAACATCCCGTCTGTCGTGCTTAAGACCTGCTAGCTGCGCCTCCAGCCAAGCTGTTCCAATGTCATCTACCAGACTGACACCTACCAGACAATGTGGAAAATTGCCCAGGTATGTCCTGTCCACAAAAAGCAGGACAAATCCAATCAGGCCAATTACCATCCCATGAGCCAATTCTCAATCATCACCAAAGTGACAGAAGGTATCGTTGCTATTAAGTGGCACTTACTCACCAACAACCTCGTCATCATTGCTCAGTTTGGGCTCTGCCAGGACCACTCTGCTCCAGACCTCATTACAGCCTTCGTCCAAACATGGACGAAAGAGCTGAATTCCAGAAATGAAGGGAGAGCGACTGTCCTTGACATCAAGGAGCCCTAGTAAAACTGAAGGCAATGGGAATTAGGGGGAAAACTGTCCACTGGCTGGAGTCATACCGAACACAAAGGAAGATGGTTGTAGTTTTTGGAGGTCAATCACCTCACCCCCAGGACATTGCTGCAGGAGTTCCTCAGGGCAGTGTCCTAGCCCCAAACATCTTCAGCCGATTCATCAATGACCTCCCCTCCATTTTAAGATCTGAAGCAGGGATGTTCCCTGATGATTGCAGTGTTCAGTTCCATTCGGAACCCCTCAGATAATGAGGCAGTCTGTGCCCGCATGTAGCAAAACTTGGACGACATTCATGCCAGCCAATGACCATCTCCAAACAAGGGAGAATCTAACCACCACCTCTTGACATTCAACGGCATTATAATCAACTCCCCCACCATCAACATCCTGGGGTCACCATGGACATAAGTACTGTGGCTATTTAAGAAAGGAGGGAGAGAGAAAACAGACCAGTTAGCCTGACATCAGTAGTGGGGAAAATACTAGAATCTATCATTAAGGACGTGGTAACAAGGCACTTAGAAAATAATAATAGGGCTGGGCAGAGTCAACACAGATGTTTGAAAGGGAAATCATCATTGACAAATCTGTTAAGAGTTTTTTGAGGTTGTAACTAGCAGAATAGATAAGTGGGATGTGTGGAAATGTATTTTTATTTAAGATGTACCACACTGTATTGTTGTGCCCTTTTTAATATAAAACAAAATGGATTCCTGGTCCTTCCAGGAATTTCAGCAACAAGTAGTCGGTTTGCATAAATAGCTAAACCTGGCTTGAAATGGCTGATAGCCACCAGATAGCTGGGAGGCAAGTCCTGCTGAGACAAGTACCACCCCCGTCCATGGTGCACTCCGATTGTCCATACGACACCAGTTCCACTCCACCCCACCCTTTTCGAAGTACTCAAACCACCAGCCATTATCTCTTGTACAGACCTCATCCATTTGATGCAAAAAGATAACTGACCAGGAAACTGGACAATCCTGACAATGCAATGCAGGTAATAGCTCATTATCACTCTGAGTGATGGCCGGCTGGCCAACTAATAACCCTGACAAAAGGAAATATCTGGAAACCATGTCAGGACAAGGATGTAGTAATTAACTCTTTATCTAGACCAAGTTTTCTAGACCAATATGTCGAGGAACCAACTAGGGGGGAGGCCATCTTAGACTGGGTGTTGTGTAATGAGAGAGGATTAATTAACAATCTCATTGTGCGAGGCCCCTTGGGGAAAAGTGACCATAATATGGTGGAATTCTGCATTAGGATGGAGAATGAAACAGTTAATTCAGAGACCATGGTCCAGAACTTAAATAAGGGTAACTTTGAAGGTATGAGGCGTGAATTGGCTAAGATAGATTGGCGAATGATACTTAAGGGGTTGACTGTGGATGGGCAATGGCAGACATTTAGAGACCACATGGATGAATTACAACAATTGTACATTCCTGTCTGGCATAAAAATAAAAAAGGGAAGGTGGCTCAACCGTGGCTATCTAGGGAAATCAGGGATAGTATTAAAGCCAAGGAAGTGGCATACAAATTGGCCAGAAATAGCAGCGAACCTGGGGACTGGGAGAAATTTAGAACTCAGCAGAGGAGGACAAAGGGTTTGATTAGGGCAGGGAAAATGGAGTACGAGAAGAAGCTTGCAGGGAACATTAAGGCGGATTGCAAAAGTTTCTATAGGTATGTAAAGAGAAAAAGGTTAGTAAAGACAAACGTAGGTCCCCTGCAGTCAGAATCAGGGGAAGTCATAACGGGGAACAAAGAAATGGCAGACCAATTGAACAAGTACTTTGGTTCAGTATTCACTAAGGAGGACACAAATAACCTTCCGGATACAAAAGGGGTCAGAGGGTCTAGTAAGGAGGAGGAACTGAGGGAAATCTTTATTAGTCGGGAAATTGTGTTGGGGAAATTGATGGGATTGAAGACCGATAAATCCCCAGGGCCTGATGGACTGCATCCCAGAGTACTTAAGGAGGTGGCCTTGGAAATAGCGGATGCATTGACAGTCATTTTCCAACATTCCATTGACTCTGGATCAGTTCCTATCAAGTGGAGGGTAGCCAATGTAACCCCACTTTTCAAAAAAGGAGGGAGAGAAAGCAGGGAATTATAGACCGGTCAGCCTGACCTCGGTGGTGGGTAAAATGATGGAATCAATTATTAAGGATGTCATAGCAGCGCATTTGGAAAATGGTGACATGATAGGTCCAAGTCAGCATGGATTTGTGAAAGGGAGATCATGCTTGACAAATCTTCTGGAATTTTTTGAGGATGTTTCCAGTAAAGTGGACAAAGGAGAACCAATTGATGTGGTATATTTGGATTTTCAGAAGGCTTTCGACAAGGTCCCGCACAGGAGATTAATGTACAAAGTTAAAGCACATGGGATTGGGGGTAGTGTGCTGACGTGGATTGAGAATTGGTTGTCAGACAGGAAGCAAAGAGTAGGAGTAAATGGGTACTTTTCAGAATGGCAGGCAGTGACTAGTGTGGTACCGCAAGGTTCTGTGCTGGGGCCCCAGCTGTTTACATTGTACATTAATGATTTAGACGAGGGGATTAAATGTAGTATCTCCAAATTTGCGGATGACACTAAGTTGGGTGGCAGTGAGAGGATAGGTTAGGCGAGTGGGCAAATGCGTGGCAGATGAAGTATAATGTGGATAAATGTGAGGTTATCCACTTTGGTGGTAAAAACAGAGAGACAGACTATTATCTGAATGGTGACAGATTAGGAAGGGGGAAGGTGCAGCGAGACCTGGGTGTCATGGTACATCAGTCATTGAAGGTTGGCATGCAGGTACAGCAGGCGGTTAAGAAAGCAAATGGCATGTTGGCCTTCATAGCGAGGGGATTTGAGTACAGGGGCAGGGAGGTGTTGCTACAGTTGTATTGGGCCTTGGTGAGGCCACACCTGGAGTATTGCGTACAGTTTTGGTCTCCTAACTTGAGGAAGGACGTTCTTGCTATTGAGGGAGTGCAATAAATGCTGGCCTTGCCAGCAACACCTACACCCAAAAATGAATTAAATAAAAAGGCGTTGGAGAAGATGTGAAGGAGATTTACTAGTATGGTACAAGGGATGAAAGACTTCAGTTATGTGGAAAGACTAGAGAAGTTGAGATTCTTCTCCTTAGAGAAGCAAACGTTAACAGGAGATTTAACAGGTGTTCAAAATCATGAAGGGCAATTAAGGACAAACTGTTTCCACTGGCAGAAGGGCTGCTAACAAGATTTAAGGTGATTGGCAAAAGAACCAGAGGCGACATCAGGAGAAAACTTTACGCAGCAAGTTATGATCTGGAATGCACTGCCTGAAAGGGTGGTGGAAGCAAATTCAATAGTAACTTTCAACAGGGAATTGGAATAAATACGAAATAAAAGAGGGACAAAATTGCAGGGGGATGACAAGTGAAAATAATTAATTAGCTCTTTCATAACAGCTGGCACAGGCACAATGGGCCAATGGCCACCTGCTATGCTGGAAGATTCTCTGAAGTGTATATGTATAAAGTCCATTACCACAGAAAAGACCAATGAAGGTGAAAAGTTGATTGAAAAACCTACCCAACATTGTGAATTCTTACAGAAAATATTCATTTCATCACAGACGAGAAAAATCTATTTTATTCAGGTCCGCCCTGTATTGCAAAACCTCAAAAATAAAAACCCAATTCATATTATAAACTTTACCCACAGCACCTCAGATTACATATCCTTACCTTGAACGTTGAACATTACGAGGGGACACTGGCTCATGTCCATGCTTGTCAGCGGTTGAAGGTTGCTGAGATACTTGCTGCTGCGCTGGTCCTTGTTTCACAATTGAAGTACTAGACTGGAGAGAGAAATGCAAATACAAAGCTTCATCTCTGCAACTTAGACTTAAAACCATTTTAAATTGCTCAGCAATGAATGCCTTTAACAGACATCAACAATTCACAAGCTCCACAAAATGTGATCCTTCAAGCAAACATTTAAATCAGATGAAGATCCATAACCCACATTTTGGAAGTTGTAGCATCTTGTAAAAGCAAGCACTGTGCACGGTACATAACTTTTGCAACCATCGTAGGTGCTCATACAATTCAACTTTATTTGTTCAAAGCCAAAGATTTTATGAACCGTCCCTCTGCCCAGGCATTGGTGTCACTGCGCACCAAATTTCCCAGGGGGTATTAATACAATTCAGTCAGCTGGACTAGTTATGTTTCTTCACCTCCCAGCACATTTTTCCCAGTAATATTTCTTCCTCGTTCATTTCAAAAGCTTGACTTGTGTACAATTTATTTTGATTTTTTTTAAGAGCAAAAGAAAAAGAATAAAACAGGGAGAAGTCAGAGTGCATGCTTTGTTCAATTAGCATTCCCTCAAATGACAAAAAGACAAATTCGAACTTTGAAGCAAACTGATAATTCCCCACTTAGCGGTTAAAAAAATCAATTCTAATGGGTTACATTTGCGAAACAGAGATTGCAATTTCTAATATCTATATGAAAGAAAGACTTTTTTTTTTAAATTAGGGAGGGAATTCTATGGCCACCAACTCAGAAGAAGAGAAATGGTTGAGGGTGTAGTGGCCACTAGACCCCCAACTTTAGGATAGTGAGTGAATGGAGGGATAAGTACGAGTTGAGTGACATCAAAGCATCCGTTTCCACAAAAGAGGACAACGCAGGCTTTGCAATATGAGGGAGGAGTGTGAAATATTAGATAAGATAAACATAGTGAGATGAAGTATTAAGGGGCTTAACAGCTTTGAAAGTGGATAAATCCCCAGGCCCGGATGAAATGTATCCCAGGCTGTAGAGAAGCAAAAGAGGAAATACCTGTAGCAGAGCTCTGACCATCATTTTGCAATCCTCTCTGGCTACAGATGTGGTACCAGATAACTGGAGGACTGCTAATGTTGTACCTTTGTTTAAAACGGGAGAAAGGGATAGACCGAGTAATTACAGGCCAGACAGGCTAACCTCGGTGGTGGGAAAATTACTAGAAAAAATCCTGAGGAACAGGATAAATCTGCATTTGGAAAGACAGATTAATCAAGGACAGTCAGCATGGATTTTGTCAAGGGAAGATCATGTCTGACGAACTTGATTGAATTTTTTAAGGAGGTAACCAGAAGAGTCGATGAGGGCAGTGCATATGATGTAGTGTGTATGGATTTTAGCAAAGCTTTTGATAAGGTCCCACATGGCAGACTGGTCATGAAAGTAATAGCCCATGGGATCCAGGGCAAAGTGGCAAGTTGGATCCAAAATTGGCTCAGAGGCAGGAAGCAAAGCGTAATGATTGATTGGTGTTTTTGTGACTGGAAGGCTGCATCCAGTGGGGTTCCGCAGGGCTCAGTGCTGGGACCATTGCTTTTTGTGATATATATCAATGACATGGACTTCAATGTTGGATACGATTAAGTAGTTTGCGGATGACACTAAAATAGGCTGTGTAGTTGATAATGAAGAAGAAAGTTGTAGACTGCAGGAACATATCAATGTACTACTCAGGTGGGCAGAACAGTGGCAAATGTGATTCAATCTGGTTAAGTGTGAGGTAATGCATTTGGAGGTCTAACAAGGCAAGGGACTACACATTAAATGGTGAAAAGTGTAAAGGAACAAAGGGACCTTGGAGTGCAGGTCCACAGATCCCTGAAGGTAGCAGGCTAGTAGATAAGGTGGTTATGAAGCCAGATGAAATACTTGCCTTTACTAGTTGAGGCATGGAATACAAGAGCAAAGAGGTTACTGTATAAAACATTGGTTAAGCTGCAGCTGGAGTACCATATGTAGTTCGAGTCACCACATTACAGGAAATATGTGATTGCACTGGAAAGGGTGCAGACGAGATTTACGAGAATGTTGCCTGGGCTTGAGAATTTTGGCTATGAGGAAAGATTGGAGATACTGGGTCTGTTTTCTTTGGAACAGAGACGACGAAGAGGAGACCTGATTGAGGTGTATAAAATTATGAGGGGCCTGGATAGAGTTGTTAGGAAGGACCTGTTTCCCTTGGCAGAGGGGTCAACAACCAGGGGGCATAGATTTAAAGTAATTGGGAGGCTGGGGGGGGGAGAAAGAGGTTTAGAGGAGATATATGAGGGGAAATTTCTTCATCAGAGGCTGGTGGGGGTCTGGAACTCACTGCCTCACCACATTTAAGATACTTAGATGTGCACTTAAAGTGCTGTAACCTACAGGGCTACGGACCAAGAGCTGGAAAGTGGGATTAGGCTGGATAGCTCTTGGTAGGTCGGCACGGACACAATGGGCCGAAATGGCCTCCTTCTGTGCTGTAAATTTCTATGATTCTATGAAAGCACGGGAAAACGAGAAGGATACAAGGATTGAATGGGTGGTTCAAAGGGGAAGAGGTAAATGGAGTGGAGTAAATGACAGGAATGGGAATGGGGAGTGGCAAGTTGACTGGGAGTGAAGAGGAAAGCACAAATGATTGGGAGAGGGGAGCTGCTGAAACATTTTGCCCACAACCAAGCCCTCAAATGTAACCTTTAGTCATTGATGTCTCCTTTCCTAGTCACAGCACCTTCCAACGAAAAGGAACAAAGAAATGATAAAGATAAAAGCATAAGAGGACAGAGACAGCAGCAAAAAATGATAAGCAGATGAGAGATTGACAGAAGCATAAATCAGAAAAACAGCAATAGAAAAACATCCGAGGCAGGTGAGAGCAACCATATTCTCTGACTTCCCATTTGCAATGCCACAGGAGTTCAGTTTGTAAATTTTAAAACCTAAGAGTAAGATGGGCTGTCACCTAAATTGATCAACCAAGATATGCCAAAGCAGGCGACTACTAAGAATGTTACTGGAGAAGAAAATTTTTAAGTAAACTTCCTTTAAATTACTAATCTATACGAGAGGACCTGAAATGCAGCAAACAGAAAACTAACAGATCTGCTGGTCATGCTATGGAAGGAAGTTTTAGAAGGCAGCACCTTTGTGCACAGAGTAAAGGAAAAGATCATCTGGCTGCACAAATGACAGATTTCTTAAAGGGACAAGTGTTTCAAGGTGTCTCTCCCACTACCCCTGCAGCATGACAGTAATATTTGTATGTATAGGTTGAGCAAATAAGAATGATATACTCTTCAATAGCAATGGATCCTCATGATTTTCCAGATGTTCTCATATTCTGATATTGGGTGGTAAAGTCAACCTTAATTAACACACTCCCATAGAGCCCGATCATATTTTTGAGTACAACATTTCAATCAATAAATTGTTTATATAATTCCAGGGATTTTATAGAATATATACAAGCTCCATAAACCACCACCACCGACTGAATTAGAATGCATAGCATCTTCTACATTCCTGAAATATGAATGAAATGGTTTTGCCATGAATATGGGCATTTTCAGGGTAAAATCATTTTGTTAATACTTTCATTGCAACTCAAGTTAACTGCAATGCAAATGATGATACAACCATGAAACTACCAAAATGAAAATGTAAAAGTATACATTCAACATTATACTGTCCCTCCTAAAATTGCATTTTGTAAACCAATAATAAAATCAGGCATTAACTGATTTTGATTGTACCTTTGGCTGAGACGACACAGGAGGTGTACTCATCAGTGGTTTAAGAGGAACTGTGTTAGTCTGCGGCGTACTTATCCTAGGAGACACATACGACCTTGGGGATGATGCATCTGATGCCAATGACATGGGAGACTGATTAGACTGCTGGGCTGTATTTAAAAAAAAATATATCAGTTTGAAATAATCTGACCCATCTGCCCAAAAGTTGCTTTTCACTAAAGAACTCCATTGAAATTTTTTTGTTGGAAATTAAACATTACTAAAATACATTCAAGCAAAGCTGTCCAAGGTACCAAGTTTCTGTGAGAATATTTCCTCCAAGAGAGCATCTCTATGAAATCTACCAGCCAATCAAACATTTAAAAAGAAAACAAAGTTCTCAATATATTCCACTGCGACACAGAACATACTTAAAATGTAATAAGTTATTTATATAACTTGATACACAAATCAGCATGATGCAATTATAATACATTACCCCAATAGCAGATTATGCTCTTGTTCTGCAACATTTGAAATTAATGTAGAAAATTTTATGCCAACACTTTTTTCTGCCCTATAAAATTCAAAGCTCCACTATGATTAAACCAAATTTATAACAAAACTAAACTGAACACAAATTGTAACTTAGATTTTGAGTACTTGCCCTTGCATTTTTTTTTAAAAAACATGTACACATGGAAAGTAAGCTGATGCCACAAATTCAGTGGGCCGATGTTATTCAATTATATTGAAGGACAGCAGTTTGAGCATCAACTGCAGGTCATCCACCACCTCAAATATGAACATTCCATAGCTTCTGTTGCTTTAAATAGGATTACAGAAAACAAATGGGAAAGGAGCTTCGTGGCAATTCATCCTCTGCGGAATGTCGCTACCTGGTATCTTCAGTACCAGTGATTAGAATAAATGTGATACAAATTGCATCATCAAAAAAAAGATCATTTTCTCAATCAGAAAATTGAGAAGCCACAAGAGTGGCTGCTACAAGAATCTGAGGACACAGGAAGAGAACATACTGCACTGAGAGCCTGTTGTACCAGAGGCAACTCTGACTTTATTATACTTTCACTGGTCATATCAACTTGAGCGCTGGATACCACGGAGGGAAAAATACCCTTGCCATATTCCTGACATCCCTCACCTTGAGTACAAACTAGAAAAAACAATCTAAAATGCAAGCGACTTACTGTGACAATTAACCTACTTATTTAGGATAGCTATTCAAAGTATACCTGCAGAACAAGTACCTGATTACAATCTCCACTTCAGCTATACATTACTGGTTTACCAAGAATGCAGTTTAGGAAAGGACAAAGCTGTCAATAGTGCAGTCACAAGTTAAAGGTAAGCTGTAGCAGAGAACAGAATACAGCTGAAGAGCTCAAAAGTTTAACTTATTCAAGTTTAAGACCAAACAATTTCTTTCATAAAAAGCAGGCAAGTTGAGCAGGAGTAACATATTTATACTCTAATACTGTGCCTAAGCCTGATTAATTGCACCACCAAGCAATATGCGAGTGAAGGGAAAGTAACCGACTCAATGGCCAGAATTTTCCCCAGGTGGGCAGGTCCGGTGGCCATGGTGGACCGCAACCTTGTTTCTGGCTCCATCCCGCTGCACAAAACAACTTTACGTCAATAGGGCCTATTAAGCACGCTCTGCGTGTTATCTGACCCAGTTAAATGGTGCAGGTCTGCTGACGTCATCCATGACACGTTTTCAGCCAGGATACTTAAAGGGACCATGGCCAATACATTTGAAGGTTAATCTAAAATAGTGCACAACAGCATTGGAGTGTTGCCAACAATTGGGATGTTACTACACAGAGGCAGTAGTTCTCCGATGATTCACACCATATGCTTGTGGAGGGAGTCAAAGCATACAGGGAGGTCCTCCTCGCTTCCAATGGGCGAAAGAGGCCTGCCCAGGAGACCGAAACAGTCTGGTTGGAGATTGCAGGAGGTCGTCAACAGCAGGATTGTGGTCAAGGAGGATCTGGGTGCAGCGCTGCAAATGTTTCAGTTATCTCATTAGATCAGGAAACAAGAGTGCAAAGCTACACTCAACTTCATCCTGCTGTGACTCTCATAACATCCCCATCACATTGACTTCCCAACCCGACTCCTGCACATCCTTACTCACAGCAACAAATCTTGCATGCCCACCCATCCGCCTCTCTATCTACATTATCACATCCCCATCTGACTAACCACCCCTCACTCATATCCCGGTGCAAACATACCAATTAATGACACACCAGGAAGCCACATAGCTTTGGCACCCCACTCCATCATAGTCTCCCTCAAGATCTAACCCACCCATTCCTTACACTGATGCCATCACTCTCACTCAACCTTCTCTTCTTTCCCTCCTTGCAGGATCAAAATAAGAGGGAAAGGGAGAACACCAGCGGTGGCCCATCATTTGCAAACCGTACAATAGCAGAGGAGGCCACTTAAAAAAAATATATGGAGTCGCCGAGCAGCTGGTGGGAGACGGAGAGAGGAGGACATCTCAGCAACCTGGTGACAGAATTACATATCAGAGTTGCCTGGCATACATCAGTCACTCATACGGGGATGGATGTCAGTAGCCATTGAATGATCATGTGCACAATGGTATGGGTACCCATTCCTCACATGACATATTAAACGCATCTCTTTACTCTCTCACAGGTCCATCAAGAGCCCCCCCACCCCACTGTCCAGGAGGAAGAGGAAGAGGAAGACGACTTCTGAGTGGAGCCTCGAGGGTACACCGTTACCAGACATAAGCGCACCCAGCACATGGGGAAATGCGCACACCTTGATGGTCCCACGCGACAGAGTAGTATTGTCACCTGGTGTCTCAACCCACAAGTGAGCAAGAGCAGATGGTGGAGACAGGGACAGCAGTGGAGAGTCTTCGCTGGAAGGCACAGGATACTTCCAACTCTGCTCAGCTGCATGCAGACACTGAGCCTCAGGGGCCACCCAAGAAGAGGGCGATCATGGAGGTGCAAGAAGAACTGCAGGGAGCTCAGACAGGTTTTGCGAGCGGATGTCTGCAAATGTTCAGAGAACGGAGGAGTTCATCTCCAACATGAGTACCACCGTGTTGCAGGTGATGGCGACTGTTGGTTCTTAGAGACAAGATATCCTACTACATGGAGCAGCTAATGCGCCACTCAGAGGAACACATGGTCTCTATAGAGAATAGATGGCTATCTGCAGAGGATAGATGGCAGTGGCTCATAGACCTCCACTCTAGGAGAGATGTCAGTGTAGATGTGGGTCCTCATGCCCCACTGATGTGCAGTAAGGTGCCCTCCAGCTCTTTGGCAACAGAGAAGTGAGCAGCCTGCCTCTACCTCTGCTGAAGCCACAGGAGTAGCAACTCGTAGAAGCGCACAGAAGAGAAAGATGACACACAAGTAGATTCAAAAGGGCAGCCAGCCACTTGGGTGTTTTATCCAATGTTTATGTAAAGTTTCCGTTACTGTGCTGTCAAACATAAGAATCTTTATTTTCAACACTTGGATAGATTTATGTGCACCTTTGGAAGTGACTCAGTAAGTTGCAGTGAATGGCAAGACATAAACAGTACTTCCAGCAATGGTGGTGAGTGTGAAAGGAATGGCTTGGTCATTGTGGGGATGCTTTATGGTGTTGGTGTGGGGTGGTGCCAACCTGGAGCATCATGTGGCAGCCATATGGGTGTAGAAGCGAGGCCTTGGACAACGTGGACCAATTTCCATACCTCGGGAGCCTACTGTCAGCAAGAGGAGACATTGACAACAAGGTCCAACACTGCCTTCAGAGCGCCAGCGCAGTCTGCGGTCAGCTGAGGAAGAGACCTCAAATCCAGCACCAAGCTCGGTCTGCAGGGCAGTAGTGATACCCGCCCTGCTATATGGCTCAGAGACGTGGACTATATACAACAGACATCTCAAAAGCACTGGAGAAGTACCACCACCGCTGCCTCCGCAAGATCCTATAAATCCATTGGCAGGACAGACGCACCAATGTCAGTGTTCTCGCTCAGGCCAACATCTCCAGCATCGAAGCAATGGCCACGTTCGATCAGCTCCGCTGGGCGGGCCACATCATCCGCATGCCCGACACGAGACTCCCAAAGCAAGCGCTCTACACGGAGCTTTGACACGGCAAGCGAACCCCAGGTGGGCAGAGGAAACGTTTCAAGGACATCCTCAAAGCCTCCTTGACAAAGTGCCACATCTGCACCGACTCTTGGGAATCCCTGGCCCAACACCGCCCAAAGCGGAGGAAGAGCAACTGGGAGGGCGCTGAGCACCTTGAGTCCCATTGCCGAGAACAAGCAGAAAGCAAGCATAGACAGCGGAAGGAGCGTTCGACAACCTAGGCTCCCCGACCATCCTTTCCTTTAACCACTGTCTGCCCCACCTGTGACAGAGGCTGTAATTCCCACATTGGATTCCTCAGTCACCTGAGAACTCAGAGTGGAAGCAAGTCATCCTTAACTCCGAGGGACTGCAGATGATGATGATTATGACAGCGTAAAGTTAAGTAAATCTGGCCGTGGTGAGGCCATCCGTGCTTCCCGGGTAGCAATGTATGCGGGTGCTGGTGCCCTCTGTCCTGTGCAGCATCAGGTGATTACAGAGAAGGTTGGTGTTGTTGCTGGTGTGGGGGCTCATCGTGGTAAGATTCTGAGGACCAAGGTGACACAGTATAAACGGCACCCATGTTGATGGAATACATGGCAGGTGAAATAAAATGACAGAAGCAACCAGTCAGTGGTGAGAGAGGTTCTTCCAATGAGGTGACACTTTGCTGGAAAGACTTGCCGCCTGCAGAAAACTCAGTATGTGCTGGCAATGCAGTGAGCAACAGGTTCTGCCGGAGGAAAATGATTAGTTGTCAGGTGGATGCTTTTATACTGCATTTGATGCCGTCAACTAATCAACTGGATCAATGACCACTCAACCGCCACCTCAGGTTGGTAGACGAGGTCCCCGAGCAGCACGAGTCGCATGGGCATCCAGTGAAATTGGAATGGCAAGGTTAAAAAGACTCTTAAGGTCCTGACAAGAAGTTGTTAATCCTTTAAATTGGGTCACCCACCTCTGCCGGTCGCGTCGCAACTGTGCTGACAGACGCAACCGAGGGAAAGGTACATGGGGGTGGGATGACAGTAGGTTCCTGACTTGCTACAATAAATGTCAACTTTTCCACCCGACACACCTCTGATCGCGCCCATATGGACCTCGTAAAATTATGGCCAATGTGTTATTGGTGTAAGACCTTGGGACAGGCTGCCTATCCTCAGTCAGACAACAGTATTGTACATGGGAGATGAAAGAGAAATAATTAAGATATTTGAAATGTGAGAAGGAGGAAGTTGAAGTTTTTTTTAAAAAGTTGCAGACCAGTTTAAGTTTGTGACCGAAGTGGAAATTTAAGTTGCATGTGGTTATTAATATGCAACATGCAGAATGATGAACTACAACCTTTATTATACATCAAACTCCATATGACATAGCATGCCATGAAATTTAAAACAGAGATTGTTGCCACATTCAAATACCCAAGAGCCACCAACTTTTTCTAAATTATCTGTATTGGAACAACATGTTGATCTTCTGATCCCAATTGATGTGCAGTTTCATAATCCCAATGCTTTTCATAACTGGTACACTTCCCCAATATCGAAACGTGAATTGCATGGTATTGTAAAAGTCGTGTTCCGCTTATCTTCACTGTTCTTGCCAGTGATCAACTCACCCGCCAATCTACCTATTCCCAGAAACACAAGCATCGACAAACACAGCAGTTTAACTTTTTATGCATTAGGTGGCACAAGATAAAGTAGGAGAACAGAATTATAGATATTTGATCCTGATGCTTGCACATAATGAAGTGAATGATTTATTCAGGGTGATTTCAAGTTGAAGCCCAAGGCTCTGCCACAATTCAACGTATGCTCAACATTAGTTCAGTAAATGGCGAACACAGCAATAGACTGCAAGGTGATAAGACATGAGCACGAGAAGCACTACATCCAGCATTATTGTTCATATTCTGTGATAATGTTTTGTATTGATACAAAATGGGCTTGAGACACAGTAGCTCTGTGTTGCTGATAAACAAATTAGTAAAACTTCCCAGGGCATTTCACAGGAGTGTCATCAGGTAACAAATTGGAATCTCTGAATTTAAAGTGATGACATTTATTGTGCAGCTCTCATCTCATTGGAAGAGGGCAACAGAGTTACCAGATTTTGGAATGGAATCATTTCAATTTTAAGCATCAACATTAATAGTATTGAACTATATTATGAGAAAAAGGTATTATCTTCAATCAGTTGCCAACTGTGAAAAGTAGCAGCCTTGAAGATTACCACTATTAGCTTTTCCAGCCAACTATCCCTGGTATAAGACTACCAAGCCAAAGAATGGACTGTTACTGCAGTGAGTTGATATCAATGTGCAAAATCAAACCAAAGCTTTCAGATTCAGCTTGGTCCTTTGCAATCCGATTTGTGAGCCACCAGTTTCAATCTGCCCCTACTTCCCTTTCAGATGGGGAAAGTGAATAACTGCAAAGGGGCAAGATCAGCTTCAAAGGAATCACTCAAGGTAGAACTCCATTGCAATTTTTTTTTAATCTGATGTGCTGTGAATGAAATCTTAGGGGAATACTGAAGTGCAGAACTCAGCTTCGCTGCATCAACCGATTTTCAGTGCAAGATTTGGGGAGCAAAAAAGTGAAGGAGAGAAGTTGGGGAGTGTAAATCCCCTTCATCTAGCTGACGTGAGAGTGTTCATTACTGACATAAGGAAATTATCCCTTCCCAATGCGGAGATCGCTCAACTTGATGGGCACAGAAATGTAAATGTGCAAAACAATGCTTTCCAAAATATACAGTATATAATACCAACCTGAACCGAAGGGGGTCAGTGCAATTTTTAAGGACTAAGAGCAGAAATAGAATATATATATTTTTTAATCTTACCCTGAGAAGACAACTGTGCAGCTTGGGAAAGGAGAGTAGTGATGCTTAAAGCTGATGGTCCAGTCGTGAGGAGCTTATGAAGCATAGACTGTAAGGAAGCTTGCGTGACAGCAGCTGTAAGGACTGCAAGACAAAAAAGTACTTCCTTTAACTTCTGCTATGCAATGGTAACATATTTAAACATTTTACAATTAGGTCAAATTAAATTAGAAGATTTCTTCAACTAAATGATCATTTATTGGACTACTACCTAGTAATTCTAGCAGGCGATCAATGCTGTCCCAAATCAGAGTCTGAAATCCAATTCACGCATTTCTTTTTCTATCAAAAGCTGAGCCACAACGAGAAGTTGTTGGAAAAAATGCATCACCTACCAAAAGAAAATATTCAACCCTCACTTCCAAAAAGTATGTTACAAAATGAAAGGACTGAATGGGGAAAATCACCGAGATCATTGTCATTGCAAGAAATTTATGTCCAAGGCAGTCAGCCCTCACTATGCTGTATCCAAATAATAGAATAATCTTTTCAAGCTGGCAAGTGTACTTCCAATATTCAAAAATCATTCATGACACAAAACTAGTATTTACAGGGCAGACATCTAAAATCTATAGTGGGAATAATGCTCAAGAGCAATCTACAGCATGCTACACATGAATATGCAATGTATTATGGAGCAGTACCTGTAATTTTAGAAACAACAGATTATACCAGAAACTTAAAAGGATTCTTTGAGGGTCTAATAAATTAGTGAACGACTAATCTTGTAAATTCAGTTTACTCAGATTTTAAAAAAGCATTTACCAAAGTTCCTCATGAAACCAAAAAGGAAGTGCCAGGCTCATAAAATAGCTAACCATAATCTAGATCGAATAAGAACAGAGAAAAATGGAAAATGCTCTGCCAGGGAAGAGGTATCTAGTGCAGCATACAAGGAATGCTCTGGAACCTCTGCTAAACTGCAAACTTTGTGAAAGGTACGAAATAGCATACTAGTGCTATAATTCAATTTACTGACAAAACAAAGTTCTGTGAGTCGGTTAAAAATAGAAAGAAGATTGACCATCACAAGCGACTCATACCAGTTATGTAAATATACTAAGGTAGATTGATTTTATTAATGGATAAATCCAAGTCAATACATACAAGAACAGCCAACAGTAAACATGTATAGAACATGAAAGATTCCTATTTTAAACCACGCCAGCAAGACTAGACAAAGCACAACTCCCATCAGGAATCAACAAGCAGCGACATAAAACAATACTACTTGAATCTGTGACAGTGAGATTGTCTCAATTCCATCAGGATATTCATCCTTTTAAATGGGCAATGAGGCTTTCAGATTATGAGTTTTTTTTTTACTCCAATGGCAAAGATTAAAAAGGAAAAAGGTTTTGGAGTTCCAGTGGTCAAAATGGCAAATTGAGTATTGAGCCTATCTGGAGGACTATATCTGGAAGTCTAATTCCAGGGCACGGCATACAGGTTTGCTCATCTTACCTCAAGAATAATAAAGATGCATTGAAAGCATTCAGAAAAACTATCGGACAATTTGAGGATGCTGGCAATTAAGTCAAGAAAAGTTCCAGCAATTAAAAGTACTTTCTCTGAAGATACCGAGGAAAAGCACAATATGAAATAATACCCTGAAAATCACACCCTGTACACGAATATCCTCTTGTTTTGCAATGCGAATCAAACCAACCACAACAGACTTCAAAAATTCTTTGCTGCTTTCTCCTGCTCCAACAACCAAGTACACTTTGATGAAGCTTCACTAGCATAAAAAGGAAATGGAATATACGTTTCAAACCTTATTCTCTTCAAATCAGAACGAGCACTGAATCTCCATTCAAATCAATCCTGTTGTTTCGACTTATAAAATTCGGACTAGGCACCCGGCATTTTAAATGCCTCTAAAGCATTGCAAGCAAATTTAAGTCTTTACTCATAACTTCGAAAAAGCCACTATTAAAGCTACTAAATGCATCTTTACTGAAAACTGACAACCACTGCATTCCTGCTTCTGCAACAGCCACTGCTTCTGGAACTTGCCACGGCAGACTCTCACAAATCAAGCACTACTACTATTGCTGTCTGTTGACAAAAACAGAAAATGCTGGAAATACTGAGCAAATCAGTTCGCATTTGTGAAGAGAACATGCAAGTTAATGCAAACAGTACTGTCACAACTGACTGCTGAAACCCAAGCTCCTTCAAGTTTGCCTCTTCAAGAGTCATGAATTGGAAGCTCTCAGAAGTCCTTCGGTTCTGCCTGTATCAGATCCTGATGGTACAGTTGACGTTTAAAGACAGAAGATCAAAGAACCAGGTCTTTCTCACTTTTTTTGTTGCAGTAGATCTATCAATACCAATGAAATTACACAAATGGGTCTCTTCCAGGAGATTGGGTGGGGTGGAATGTATATTTTGAGATACACAAGGTATCGCAATTGTGTGGGACCAGCTCGATGGACCACTTGGTCTTCACCTGTCCGTCATTGTTCCTTCGCAGGATCGTATGTTTAAAAAAAAAAGAGATGCATTTTTGGAGTAAGGATATGGTGAGAAATTAAACTCTATCAAATAAGGGAAAGACTTGTAGACAAATTTCACATGTTCCTATCTCTGGTCAACCTCATTAGTCTTGGGCAAAACAAAGTCTCAAGTGGAAGGTCTATTTCATTCAGTTGGCACCTGCCTCTGAGCAAATCGGACGTTCTTTCCTCAGGTTTCAGAATTTACTCATCCAACAGATGCAATGAATTTACTGCACATTCAATGCAAAATCGCAATGTTTATGAGGTGCATGTCCAGGGGCAAACCATGGGAAAGTTGGCACGTTGGGATTGATATTTTACTGAACAAGTCCTGGAGAAGCTGCTTAAGGAGGGATGGGATCCAATCAATACCTTGTATTTGGATGTCAGTAGGGGTTCTCCTGTATCTGCAGTCAAATTTTCTGGGGATCAGCATCAGAAGGGCCACCTGATATCTACTCGCAATCCACTTGAGTTGACTTGGAATTATAATTCAGGCAATACACCATGAAGAGATGAGTCTTGCTAACATTTCCTACTCGCATGCAATTGATTTGCTGACCTCAAAGAGAAGTGCTGTTATGCTAAGCCTCGATGCATTGAGCAGGATGGAGTTTTACTATTTTGATTGTTAGGGTCAACTTCCAGTAATTAAGTTGATTGCAGTGACTTTCCAGAGTTGAGACAAAGGATCACGGCACTACATCTATTTCCACCCTCCTTCCAGAACTCACAAGTGGCGAAGTACAACTCAAACCAGATCAGTCAAAAGAAGAGACACCAGGTGAAGTGGCAGCTTTTGACAAACTTGATGGCAGCACCAAGATCAACTATGTCTGATCCATTCACCTTGGACGAACTAAATGTAGCTCTATCGACAACCAAATCTGGAAACGCTGCTGGTCCAGATGGTGATCACCCAGAATTCTTAAAAGCCACTGGACCCAAAGTTAAGCGATGGTTGACGACCACCTTCTGAGGTAGTGGCAACTGGTAAAATTCCATCTATTTGGACGGAAACTAAAATAATTGCCCTCCTGAAGCAGGGGAAGAATGCTCATGAAGACTGCAGCTACTGTCCGATCTCCTTACTTTGCATTTGTCAAAGTGCTGGAGAAGTTAGAACACAGATGAGCCCCCATCATCGAGGCAACTATTCCGAAGGAGCAAGCGGGCTTCCGGAGTGGCCGTAACTGCTGCGACGAAGTGAGAGCTTTAACAACACACACCAAAGCAGGCTTCCAGCGTGATCTGAAGACTGCCATAGCACTCGTGAACCTGTCAGTTTCACAGCATGGAAGCATGGACTGCTTTTCAAGCTCTCCACCATTTTATCCTGCAGAACAACGATCCATCTTCTCAACTCTAAGCTTAACAACCAATACTTCTGGCACCCAGAAGAGCAGATGTAGGACATTGAACTACGGACTCCCACAGGGTTCTGACCTGCCCAAAACAGAGTCCTGCAAGTTCATATACGCTCATGACATTGCCTCGGTCATGCAAAACATGAATCTGTCCATCACCGAAATGACCCTGACCAGTGATTTACAGAGGATGGAGGCCGACTTCTGCAGCTGCCGACTTCAGCCAAACCCGCAAAAGACCGTAAGCTGACATTCCACCTTAACACCAATCAAGCAAACCAAGCTTTGAAAGTTTCCTTTTGCGTCGCAGAGGTAAACCATGCCAAAAAACCCTCCTATTTAGGAGTCACGTTTGATCGCACCCGGTAATATTGACAACATCTCTAGAACCTTGGGAAGAAATCTGAGAGTCAGGTCAACTTGATCCAGAAATTAGCCAGGTCTAAATGGGGAGCACACACTCAAACCCTCCATATTGCAGCACTCAGTGTACTCTCCGGCATGGCTATCAAGTCTCCATGTCCAGCTGAATTCTATGAGCAGAATTGTCAACGGTACACTTGTATCAACACCAACACCTTGATCGGCCTTGCTTGAAGATATCGTACCCTCATACCTACGCCGCGAATATGCAGTCTCCAAAGAATATAATTGTGACACCTGCAAAGACATGCCGATTCAGGTCGACTTCAACAACCTACCACCAACCTGCCTCAAACCTAGGCGGCCATTTTGGACAGTCACCGAAGGCCTTCAGCAATCTCCCCTCAGCTTTGATGACTGATGGCAAAATGCTTGGAAGAACTGTGACATACGGAATGGATTTCTTAGAGGACCCCACAGAACAACCCAAAGGATCAAACCTTCCTCGCAAACAGTGGCCAACCATCAACTACCTCAGAACTCGTCATGATAAATGCTGCCACCTTCTCCATAGATAGAAGATTAAAGCATTCCCATCATGTGACTGTGGAGCCCCAAATCAGACTCCGGAGCACATCAGAGTACTTCCCTGAGGAAATTTTCAGGCAGCCAACAAGATATCCACACCGTTACACATAGATAGACATTTGCTTTGCTACTATCATACGAAAGAAGAGTCAAAATTAAGTAAATCTCGTCAAAAAAATTCAGAAACTGCGAGAACTTGCAAGATCCAATATGAACAAAATAAATTTCAAAAAACTGATTTGCAACATCATAGATCCACAGATGATTTAAATTATGGATTTTCTGGTATGACTCATCAAAGTGGTAGAAAAGAGCTAACTGTGCATCCTAGAACAAGACTTGAAACACAGCAGAATAGGGACCACCTGATCCCATGGAAAGTGCTGCAAATTATTTTGTTCCCATGGAAAAATGGTTATTTATATACAGAATCTGGATTAAAGAAGAATACAGATTGAACCTCCCCTATCCAGAACTCCCTTACCCGGAACCACCCCTCGTCCAGAACCATTCCCAGCCACCAGGTGGCACATGCGCACAACTCCGACATGAACAAATTCAAGTCCTTCCTCGCTGCCAACTCCCGCAATCGCTGGCCTGAACCCGTGATCCACCGCCCCTTGCCAACGATCTCTCGACCGTATTCCAAGCCCCAAGCCAACCAGCCCTGATATCCCCTTGCTCAGTACCTGTAGCATTCAATTTAACGTGACCACCCCTCGTCCGGAAAAATCCCTTATCCAGAACAGGCCAAGCCCATTGGCCTCCGGATAAGGGAAATTCAACTTGTACGTATAATTTTCTATCATTACACCTAGCGAGCTGCCTAGTCACGTGCATTTCCAATTAGTTGCAGAGTAGCAAGCCGTACCCATGAATGTGGTAGAAAAAGGCCATTACATATTTTTAAAACATTTACATTTGCATTAAATGTAATCTGTACTGATTTAAGAATTTTCAGGGCTATCGATCACGTATACAAATACTTCTGTACGATGGATTGATTCACGGAGCACCTATTCACCAAAACGTGCCTAATAATACGCAAACAAGGTAATTTAAAGCGAGTGCCTGTATTAAAAAAAACATAACAGTGGCGACCTTACCTCGCAAGCAGACATATCCCACAAACCGACAAAACACTGGAGGGAATTCCAACAATATTTTAATCTATAAAGATGCAAACTGAGGAGGGATCTGGCCCAGGTAAATTGGAGTCAAAGACTGGCAGGCAGAAATGTAATGGAACAATGGACAGTTGGTTGACAATGATGAGCAGTTGGTTCGGGTACTTATCAGTGTCAGAACAATGGGAGGCATTCAAGGAGGAGTTCCTGAAGGTACAGTGCAATATGTTCCCTTAAAGAAAAAGGGTGGGGCTAACAAATCTAGAGCCTCCTGGATGTCAAGGGACATACAGGGTAAGATTTTTAAAAAGGCACGCTTATGACAGATACCGAGAACGCAATACTGCAGAAACTCTAGGAGTACAATAAGTGCAGGGGTGCAATTAAAAAATATATCAGGAAAGCAAAGAGAGAGCATGAAAGAATGTTGGCAAGTAAAATCAGGGAAAACCCAAAAATGTTTTAGAAATACATTAAGAGCAAGATGTTAACTAGAGAAAGAGTGGGGCCTATTAGAGACTATAAAGAAGGCAGAACACGTGGGTCCGATTCTTAATGAATACTTTGCATCTGTTTTCACCAAAGAGATGGGCGTTGCAGACTTTGCAATGAGGGAGGAGTGTGAAATAGTAGACGAGATAAACATAGCGAGAGGGGAAGTATTAAGGGACTTAGCAGCTTTGAAAGTGGATAAATCCCCAGGCCCGGATGAAATGTATCCCAGGCTGTTAAGAGAAGCAAAGGAGGAAATAACAGAGGCTCTGACCATCATTTTCCAGATGTGGTTACAGATGTGGTGCCAGAGAACTGGAGGACTGCTAATGCTGTACCTTTGTTTAAAAAGGGAGAAAGGGATAGACCGAGTAATTACAGGCCAGTCAGCCTAACCTTGGTGGTGGGAAAATTATTGGAAAAAATTCTGATGGATAGGATAAATCTTCATTCACAAAGACATGGATTAATCAAGGACAGTCAGCATGGATTTATCAAGGGAAGATAGTGTCTGACTAACTTGATTGAATTTTTTGAAGAGGTAACCAGAAGGGTCAATGAGGGCAGTGCGTACGATGTCGGCTGTACGATGTGCGTATGGACTTTAGCAAAGCTTTTGATAAGGTCCCACATGGCAGACTGGTCACGAAAGTAATAGCCCATGGGACCCAGGGCAAAGTGGCAAGTTGGATCTAAAATTGGCTCAGAGGCAGGAAGCAAAGGCTAACAGTTGATGGATATTTGAGACTGGAAGGATGTTTCCAGTGGGGTTCCGCAGGGCTCAGTACTGGGTCCCTTGCTTTTTGTGGCATACATCAATGATTGAGATTTGAATAGAGGGAATATGATTAAGAAGTTTGCAGATGACACTAAAATTGGCTGTGTGGTTGATAATGAAGAGGAAAGTCATGGACTGCAGGAGGATACCAATCTACTGGTCAGGTGGGCAGAGCAGTAGCAAATGGCATTTCATTCAGAGAAGTGTGAGGTGATGCACTTTGGGAGAGCCAAGAAGAAAAGGGTATACACTAAGTAATAAGCCACTTAATAGTGCAGATGAACAAAGGGACCATGGAGTGCTTGTCCACAGATCCCTAAAAGTAGGCCAGGTGGATAAGGTGATTAAGAAGGTATAAGGAATGCTTCATCGGATTACATCGGATTTACAGTACGGAAACAGGCCATTCGGCCCAACTGGTCCGTGCCGGTGTTTATGCTCCACATGAGCCTCCTCCCACTCCTCTTCCTCTCACCCCATCAGCATGTCCTTCTATTCCTTTCTCCCTCATGTATTTACCTAGCTTCCCTTTATGGAACATATTTTGCTCTGGTGCTTACAGTTCTCAGATTAAAAGTAAGAGTTTGGAAGTTTTTGTCTTCGTGAGGTTTTGAACCCCACACATATCAACTGTTTCATTGGCAGACCCCTTGATCAGCACCCCATCCACCACCTTCAACATTCACTCCCCCCACCACCGGCACACCGTGGCTGCAGTGTGCACCATCGACAAGATGCACTGCAGCAACTCACCAAGGCTTCTTCGGCAGCACCTCCCAAACCCGCGACCTCCACTGCCTAGAAGGACAAGGGCAGCAGGCGCATGGGAACACCACCACTTCCACGTTCCCCTCCAAGTCACACACCATCCTGACTTGGAAATAGATCACCGTTCCTTCATCGTCGCTGGGTCAAAATCCTGGAACTCCCTCCCTAACCGCAGTTCTCAAAGGACAATTAGGGATGAGCAATAAATGCCGGCCTTGCCAGCAGCGCCCACATCCCAGGAATGAATACATTTCTATATCCCTTTCGACTCGAAGTGAATCAAGAGATATGGGGATCAGGCGGGAAAGTGGAGTTGAGGTTGAAGATCAGCCATGATCTTATTGAATGGCGGAGCAGGCTTGAGGGGCCGGATGGCCTACTCCTGCTCCTAATTCGTATGTTCTTTAAGTAAAAAAAACAAAGACCAGGATCGATCCTCTGGGAGAAAGGAAGCAGTATTTGACCAAGCTTTTGGTCACCTGCCCTAATTTCTCCTTATGTGGCAAGGTGTCAATTTTTTTTTGTCTCATAATACTCTTGTGAAGCGCCTTGGGACATTTCACTACGTTAAAGGTGCTATATAAATACAAGTTGGTGGTGGTGTTCTTCCCACAGACTATATTCCACAGGACATATGGCTCTGGGTGGGGTGGAGTGTAAAATGTTGCGATGCATGGGGTCGGACTGATTGGGCCAGATGCTCTTACCGGTTCATAGGTTTATATATAACTTTCAGAGCTGCTGACCGAGGGCCGTGTGGTTCTTTGTCGGCCGGCGCGGACACGATGGGCCGAAATGGCCTCCTTCTGCGCTGTAAATTTGTATGTTTCGATGTTGGAAGTGTGGTAAATTGTGAGGAAGAAAGTAAGAGACTTCAAAAGTACACAAACAGGCTGGGAGAATGGGCAGACTCAAAGCAGATTAAATTCAAGAGAGAAAAGAGAGAGATGTACATTTTGGTAGGAAGTCAGAAGTGAGCCAATAAATGGTACAATTTTAAAAAGAGGGTGCAAGAACAGAGATCTGGGGTTGTTTATGCACAAATCTTTGAAGATGGCAGGGCAAGTTAACAAAACAGTTAATATGCAGACAGAACCCTAGGCTTTATAAATAGAGGCATAGAGTACAAAAGCCAGAAATGATGCGAGTGCGATATAAAACACTATTCGGCTCCAGCTGCATGCAATACTGTGTCCAATTCTCGACACCACAATTTCGAAAGGATGCGAAGGCTTTGCAGAGGGTACAGAAGAGATTTACCAGGACGGTTCTCGGGATGAGGGATTACAATTACATGGATAGACTGGAGAACCTGGCATTGTTCTCCTAAAAACAAAGAAGCCCAAGAGGAGATTTGATCGAACTGTTTAAAATCATGAAGAGTTTGAATAGAGTAAATAAAGAGCAACTGTTTCTAATGGTGAATGGGTTGATAGCGAGGATACAGATTTAAGGTGATTGGCAAAAGAACCAAATCGACATGAGGGAAAACCTTTTGACGCAATCAGTAGCTAGGATTTGGAATGCACTACCCGATAGGATGGTAGATACAGATTCAATAGTAGCCTTTAAAAGGGAATTCATTGAATACCTGAAGGAGAAAACATTGCAAGGATATGAGGGAAGAGCAGGGGAGTGGGATTAACTGGATCGCTCTTCTAAAGGGCTGGCGCAGACTCGATAGGCCAAATGGCTTTTTGGTAAGAAGAAGAAGGAGGCCACATACCCCATGAAAAGTAAGTATCTAAATGGGGTTGAGAAACAGAGGAATCTAGGGTACAAATCCCCCTGGTTCAATAAGGAGTGTAGAAGAGAATGCCAGGAGTAGCACCCAGGCGTGCCTAAAGCTAAAGGTGCCAACCTGGGGAAGCTGCGACACAGGACTACATGCATGCTAAACAGCAGAAGCAGCGGGACGAAGCGATCTCACAATAACCGGATCAGATCAAAGTTCGGCAGTCCTACCACATCTAGTTGCGAATGGTGGTGGATCATTTAAAAACTAACAGGAAGAGGAGGCTCCATGAATATAGCCATCCTCAATTATGGCGGAGCCCAACATGTGAGTGCAAAAGACATGACGTCTGCAACCATCTTCAGCCTTAAGTGCCAAGTGGATGATCCTCATCAGCCTCCTCCTGAGGCCCCACCATCACAGAAGCCAGTCTTCAGCCACTTTGATTCACTCAACCCGATATCAAGAAACAGCCGAGCGTACTGGATACAGCAAAGGCTATGGGAACCGACAACATCCCAGCTGTCATGCTGAAGACTAGAGTTCCAGAACTAGCCAGTACAGTTACAACACCGGCATCTCCCCGACAATGTGGAAAACTGCCCAGGTATGTCCTGTCCAGAAAAAAACGGGCAAATCCAATCTGTCCAAATACTGCCCCATCAGTCTACTCTCAATCAGCAAAGCGGTGGAAGATGTCGTCGACAGTGCCATCAAGCGGTACTGACTCACTAATAACCTGCTCACCTATACTCAGTTTGGGTTCCGCTAGGACCACTCGGCCTTAGACCTCATTACAGCCTTCTCCTGGTGAGGAGAGGGTGACTGCCCTTGGCAGCATTTGACAGACCTTGGCATGAAGGAGTCCAAGTAAAACTGAAGTCAATGGGAATCAAGAGGAAAACTCTCCACTGGTTGGAGTCATACCTAGCACAAAGGAAGATGCATGTGGTTGTTGGAGGTCAATCATCACAGCCCCAGAACATTGCTGCAGGAGTTCCTCAGGGCAGCGGCCTAGGCCCAACCATCTTGTGCTGCTTCATCAATGACCTTCCCTCCATCAGGTGGTCAGAAATGGGGATGTTCGCTGATGATTGCACAGTGCTCAGTTCCATTCGCAACACAACACCACCTGCATGCCCGTATGCAGCAAGACATGGATGACATGGATTCATAAGTGGCAAGTAACATTCATAAGAACATGAGAAATAGGAGCAGGAGATTTGGCCCCTCGAGCCAAAAAGATCATGGCCAATCTGATCTTGGGCTTAGCTCCACTAACCTGCCCGCTCCCCAAAACCCTCAACTCCCTGATCTTTCAAAAATGTGTCTATCTCCACCTTAAATATAGTCAAAGACCCAGTCTCCACAGCTCTCTGGGCAGAGAATTCCACAGATTTACAACCCCCAGAAGAAATTACTCCTCATCTCAGTTTTAAATAGGCGGCCCCTTATTCTGAAATTATGCGCTCTAGTTCTAGATTCCCCCACGAGGGGAAACATCTTCTGCATCGACCTTGTTGAGCCCTCTCAGTATCTTATATTTTTCAGTAAGATCGCCTCTCATTCTTCTGAGCTCCTACGAGTACAAGTCCAACCTACTCAACCTTTCCTCATAAGTCATCCTTTCCGCATAAGTCAACCCCTTCATCTCAGGAATCAACCGAGCGAACCTACTCTGAACAAGTATATCCCTCCTTAAATGAGACCAAAACTGTACACAGTTTTATAGAAACATAGAAATTTACAGCGCAGAAGGCGGCCATTTCGGTCCATCGTGTCCGCGCTGGCCAACAAAAAGCCGCACGGCCCTTGGTCAGCAGCCCTAAAGGTTACATGTAAACCTATGAACAATGATGGAAAGGCAAAGAGCACCCAGCCCGCCTCACAACTGCGACACCCCTTATACTGAAAGATTCTACACTCCACCCCAACCGGAACCATGTGATCTCCTGGGAGAGGCAAAAAGCAGATAAAAACCCTGGCCAATTTAGGGGGAAAAAATCTGGAAAAATTCCTCTCCGACCCATTCAGGCGATTGAAAGTAGTCCAGGAGATCACGCTTGACCGTATTCTATTCCCTGCAGCACTGCCCATTATATCTGCGTCATCCAACAAAAGGTAATCCAGTCTAATCCCAATTACCAACTCTAGGTCCGTAACCCTGCAGGTTACTGCACTTCAAGTGCCCATCCAACCATCTCTTACAAGTGATGAGGGTTTCTGCATCCACCACTCTTGCAGGCAACGAGTTCCAGATCCCCCACAACCCTCTGCGTAAAGCAGCCCCCCCCCATCAAATCCCCTATAAACTTTCCACCAACCACCTTAAAACTATGCCCCCTAGTTATCGACCCCTCCACCAAAGGAAATAGACCCTTACGATTCACTATATCCAGGCTCCTCAATAAGGTCTCCTCTCCAGTTCCTCTGTTCCAATGAGAACAAACCCAGCCTATCCAATTTGTCCTCATAACTAAGATTCTTCATTCCAGGCAGCATCCTCGTAAATCTCCTCTGCACCCTCTTTAGGGCAATCACGTTCTTCCTATAATACAGCGACCAGAACTGCACGCAGTACTCCAGCTGTGGCCTAACCAAAGTATTATACAATTTCAACATAACCTCCCTGCTCTGAAATTCTATGTTCGGCCAATAAAGGCAAGCATTCCATTTGCCTTCTTAACCACCTTATCCACCTGGCCTGCTACTTTCAGGGATCTGTGGACAAGCACTCCAAGGTCCCTTTGTTCATCTACACTATTAAGTGGCCTACCGCCTAATGTGTATACCCTTTCATTATTAGCCCTCTCAAAGTGCATCACCTCACACTTCTCTGAATTAAATTCCATTTGCCACTGCTCTGCCCACCTGACCAGTAGATTGATATCCTCCTGCAGCCCATGACTTTCCTCTTCATTATCAACCACACAGTCAATTTAGTGTAATTACTCGGCCTATCCCTATCTCGCTTCTTAAACAAGGATACAACATTAGCAGTCCTCCATTCCTCGGGCATCATGCCCAGATCCAAACAAGACTCGGAAATGATGGTCAAGGCCTCTGCTATTTCCTCTTTTACTTCGCTGAACAGCCTGGGATGCATTTCATCCGGTCCTGGGGACTTATCTACTTTCAAAGCTGCTAAACCCCTTAATGCTTCCTCTCTCACTATATTTATTTCATCCAGAATATCACACTCCTTCTTGATAGCAGTATCTGCATTGTCCCTTTCCTTTGCGAAAACAAATGCAAAGTATTTGTTAAGAACCCTCCCAACATCTTCTGCCTCCACACAAAGATTACCCTCATGGTCTCGAAGAGGCCCTACCCTTTCTTTCGTTACCCTCTTACTCTTAATATATTTATAGAACATCTTAGGGTTTTCCTTAATTTTACTGGCCAAGATTTCTTGTGCTCTCTCTTAGCATTCCTAATATCCTTTTTAATTTTGCCTCTTATCTTTCTATATTCCTCTAAAGATTCTATAGTATTTAGCCATTGTTTTTCTTAATCCTCCCCTACAAGTCCCAAGACATCCAGGGGGCGCTAGAATTATTTTTCCCAGCCTTTTTCTTTAAGGGGCACATGTTTGGCCTGAGCCTTCCGGATCTCCTCCTTGAATGCCTCCCACTGTTCCGACACTGATTTACCCACAAGTAGCTATTTCCAGTCCTCTATGGCCAAATCACTCCTTCACTTAGCAAAATTAGCTTAACCCCAATTCGGAACTTTTATTCCAGGCCTATTCTTGTCCTTATCCATAACAAACTTGAATCTGACTGAATTATGGTCATTGGCACCCAAGTGCTCTCCCACTAATACCCCTTCAAACTGCCGAGCTTCATTCCTCCAAAACTAAATCCAAGACCACTTCCTTTCATGTTGGGCTTGCTACATACTGACTAAAAAAGTTTTCTTGAATGCATTTCAAGAATTCCGCACCCTCTAGACCCTTCACACTAAATGTGTTCCAATCAATATTTGAAGAGTTAAAATCCCCTATTACTACCCTATGGTTTTTGGACTTCACAACAATTTGCCTACATATTTGCTCCTCTCTCCCTCTCCTACTGTTTGGGGGTCTATAATACACGCCAGTATGGTCTCACCAATACCCTGTACAGTTGTAGCAAGACTTCTGTTTTTATATCCATTCCCTTTGCAATAAAGGCCAACATTCTATTTGCCTTCCTGATTATTTGCTGTACCTGCACACTAACTTCGTGTGTTTCATGCACAAGGACTCCCCAGGTTCCTCTCTACTGCAGCATTTTGTAATTTCTCTCCATTTAAATAATAATTTGCTTTTTTATTTTTCCTGCCAAAGTGGATAACCTCACGCTTTCCCACATTATACTCCATCTGCCAAATGTTTGCCCACTCACTTAGCTTTTCTATATCCCTTTGCAGATTTTTTGCGTCCTCCTCACACATTGCTTTCCCACCCATCTTTGTATCATCAGCAAACTTGGCTACATTACACTTGGTCCCTTCATCCAAGTCATTAATATAAATTGTAAATAGTTGAGGCCCCACTCGTTACCATTTGTCAACCGGAAGATGACCCACTTATCCCGACCCTCTGTTTTCTGTTAGTTAGCCAATCTGCTATCCATGCTAATATATTACCCCCAACCCCTTGAGCAGTAACCTTTTGTGGCACCTTATCGAATGCCTTCTGGAAATCCAAATACACCACATCCACTGGTTCACCCTTATCCACCCTGCTCATTACACCCTCAAAGAACTCCAGCAAATTTGTCAAACATGATTTCACTTTCCCATGCTGACTCTGCTTGACTGTATTATGTTTTTTCAAATGTCCTGCTACTGCTTCCTTACTAATGGATTCTAGCATTTTACCAACAACATATGTTAAGGCTAACTGGTCTAAAGTTTCCTGCTTTCTGTCTGCCTCCTTTTTTAAAAAATAAAAATATAGGGGAGTTATATTTGCGGTTTTCCAATCCGCTGGGACCTCACCAGAATCCAGGGAATTTTGGTAATTACAACCAATGAATCCACTATCTCTGCAACCACTTCTTTTAAGATCTTAAGATGCAAGCCATCAGGTCCATGGGACTTGCCCACCTTTAGTTCCATTATTTTACAGAGTACTTTTTCTTTGGTAATAGTGATTGTTTTCAGTTCCTCCCTCCCTGTACCCCTGGATTATCCATTGTTGGGATGTTTTTAGTGTCTTCTCCCGTGAAGACAGATACAAAGTATTTGTTCAAAGTCTCTGCCATTTCCCTGTTCCTCACTATTAAATCCCCAGTCTCAACCTCCAAGGGACCAACATTTACTTTAGCCACTTGTCCTTTTTATAAACTCTTACATATAAACTGTTTTTATATTTTTTGCGAGTTTATTCTCATAATCTATCTTCCCTCTCTCTCATTTTTTTTTTTAAAGTTGTCCTTTGCTATGCTTTTTTTTTAAGTTTCCCAATCCTCTGGCCTCCCACTAATCTTGGCCACTTTGTATACCACTGTTTTCAATTTGATATCATCCTTTATTTTGTCAGTTAGCCACAGATGGTTCTCCCTTCTCAAAGTCTTTCCTTCTTACTGGAATATATTTTTGTTGAGAGTTATGAAATATTTATTTAAATGTCTTCCACTGCTCATCAACTGTCTTACACTTGAATCTATTTTCCCAGTCCACTTTAGCCAACTCTGCCTTCATACCTTTGTAGTCTCCTTTATTTAAACTCAGGACACTGGCTTGAGATCCAACTTTCTCACCCTGCAACTGAATTTGAAATTCAACTATACTATGATCACTCTTTCCTAGAGGATCCTTTACTAGAAGATCATTTATTAATCCTGTCTTATTACACAATACCACATCTAAGATTTCGACAACGTACTGTTCAAGGAAACCATCCCGGACTCGATGAACTCTTTCTCAAGGAAACCTAGGCCAATTTGATTTCTCCAATCAACATGAAGTTTAAAAATTGCCCATGATTATTGCTGTCCCTTTTTTTTAAAAAAAACAAGCCTCCATTATTTTTTGATTTATACTCCATCTAACAGTGTAGCTACTGTTAGGGGGCCTGTAGACTACGCTCACCAGTGACTTCTTCCCCTTATTATTTCTTATCGACTCCCAAAGTGATTGTACATCTTGATCTTCTGAGCCAACATCATTTCTTACGACTGCACTGATCTCATTCTTATTAACAGAGCTGCCCCACCTCCTTTTCCTTTCTGTCGATCCTTCCGAATTGTCAAATACCCCTGAATATTCAGTTCCCAGCCTTGGTCATCTTGCAACCACGTCTCTGTAATAGCCATCAGATCATACCCATTTATATCTATTTTATGCCATCAACTCATCTACTTTGTTACGAATGCTGTGTGCATTCATATAAAGTGCTTTTAATTTCATTTTTTTTTAAAAACCATTTTTCCCTGCTTTGACCCCACTTTCTGATACTCTTATGTTTAGACATGGTCACACTCCGGTTATCATTTCTCCCAGTGCTACGCTGCTCTATTGCCTTCTTCCTCTGACTTTTTAAATTTCCACGCCACAGAAGTGCCAGGCAATGACGATCAACAACAAGCAAGAATCTAACCACCGCCCCTCGACATTCAACGACATTATCACCGAATCCCCGAACAAGGGTGTCACCATTGACCAGAAACTTAAATGTGGTCATGAGCAGGTCTGAAGCTGGGTATTCTGTGGCGAGTGTCTCACCTCCTGACTCCTCAAAGTCTTTCCACCATCTACAAAGCACAAGTCAGGAGTGCGATGGAATACTCTCCACATGCCTGGATGAGTGCAGCTCCAACTACAGTCAAGAAACTCAACATCATTCAGGATAAAGCAGCCCGCTTGATTGGCATCACATCCACCACCTTCAACATTCACTTCCTCCATCACCGGTGCACCATAGCTGCAGTGTGTACCATCCACAAAATGCACTGCAGCAACCCCCCAAAATACACGTGCATTTAAAATGAATCAACATGGAATTTAACGCAATTTTTTGATTTTCTGAATAATTAATATACATATTTTGAAGAGTCTAAAAAGAAACTTCCTATTTTACAGGTTTTTAAATGTTTTATCAGATGCAAGAATTTCACAGGCATTCGCTGGGCAGAAGTTGGGCAATTAGCTCAAATCTCTGCCACCCAATGCCCATTTACTTCAGATTTGTATGATCTGTCAGAGAATTCTTGATAGATTGCAAATTCTGGGTTTTGGCGCATGCGCAGTGCATGCCTAAACCCGGATCTTGCAGGGCCCCTACACGCACGTGCTTACCTCGTATGCGCCCGTCGGGGCTGCAAATTCAGCCCCATTATGTTTCCATTTGTGGGGAGGCGACAACTCATGGCCATAAATATAATCACTGATACATCCAATGGGGAATTCAGGATAAACTTCTTCACCCAGAGTGGGGTTAGAATATTGAACTCTTCACCACAGGGAGTAGTTGAGATGAATATCATAGATACATTCAAGGGGAAGTGAGATAAGCACATGGGCTACAAAGGAATAAGATATGTTTATGGAGTGAGATGAATAGGGGTGGGAGGAAGCTTGTGTGGAGCACAAACACCGGCATGGACCTGTTGGATCGAATGGCTGGTTTCTGTGCTGCAAAGACTTCGTAATAACCCAGTACAGTTCAAAACTTAACACAGTTCCAAATGTCCCTCATAGCAGCTTGCAATGCCATTCTAATATCGACTTGGAAAAGGCTCCCTCGATTTCTCTTCGCCGCCTAATTATTCAATCTGAATTTCTGTCAAAACATAGAAACATAGAAAATAGGTGCAGGAGTAGGCCATTCAGCCCTTCGAGCTGGCACCACCATTCAATATGATCATGGCTGATCATGCAACTTCAGTACCCCACTCCTGCTTTCTGTCCAATCTCGCCGTAAGGGCCACATCTAACTCCCTTTTGAAGATATCTAACAACTGGCCTCAACAACTTTGTGGTAGAGAATTCCACAGGTTCACAATTCTGAGTGAAGATGTTTCTCCTCATCGCGGTCCTAAATGGTTTACCCCTTATCCTTAGACGATGTCCCCTGGTTCTGGACTTCCCCAACATCGGGAACATTCTTCCTGCATCTAACCTGTCCAATCCCGCCAGAATTGTATATGTTTCCATGCGATCCCCTCTCATTCTTCTAAATTCCAGTGAATATAAGCCTACTTGATAGTCTTTCTTCATATATCAGTCCTGCAATCCCGGGAATCAGTCTGGTGAACCTTCGCTGCACACCCTCAATAGCAAGAATGTTCATCCTCAGATTAGGAGACCAAAACTGTACACAATATTCAAGGTGTGGCCTGTTCCTCTACTCAAATCCACGCGCTATGAAGACCAACATGCCATTTGCCTTCTTCACCGCCTGCTGTACCTGCATGCCAACTTTCAATGACTGATGTACCATGACACCCAGGTCTGTTTGCACCTCCCCTTTTCCTAATCTGTCACCATTCAGATAATGATCTGCCTTCCTGGTTTTGCCATCAAAGTGGATAACCTCACATTTATCTACATTAGACTGCATCTGCCATGCATTTGCCCACTCATTTAACCTGTCCAAGTCATCCTGCAGCATCTTCGCATCCTCCTCACAGCTCACTGCCACCCAGCTTAGTGTCATCTGCAAACTTGGACATATTACATTCAATTCCTTTGTCGAAATCATTCATGTATATTGTAAATAGCTGGGGTCCCAGCACTAAACCTTGCGGTACCCCACTAGTCATTGCCTGCCATTCTGGAAAGGACCCGTTCATTCCTGCTGTTTGCTTTCTGTCTGCCAACCAGTTCTATATCCACGTCCCAACATTACCCCCAATACCATGTGCTTTAATTTTGCACACGAATCTCTTGTGTGGGACCTTGTCAAAAGCCTTTTGAAAGTCCAAATACACCAGATCCACTTGTTCTCCCTTGTCCATTCTACTAGTGACATCCTCAAAAAATTCTAGATTTGTCAAGCATGATTTCCCTTTCATAAATCCATGCTGACTTGGACTGATCCGGTCACCGCTTTCCAAATGCGCTGCTATTACATCTTTAATAATTGATTCCAGTGCTTCCCTTTCTTTCACTCCATTCCACAAAATGGAATTCCTCCACATGAAATCCCAAGTACAGTGTGCATAAAAACTACACATCAGCTTATGTTTTAGTAAGATCCTGAAAATCCATTTGCAGGATCGACGCACCAACGTCCATGTTCTTGCTCAGGCCAACGTCCCCAGCATCGAAGCACTGACAACACTCAACCAGCTCCGTTGGGCTGGCCACATTGTCTGCATATCCGACACGAAACTCCCCAAGCAAGCCCTCCACTCCGAACTCCTCCACGGCAAGCATGCTCCAGGTGGGCAGACGAAACGTTTCAAAGCCTCCTTGATAAAAGTGCAATATCCCCACTGGCACCTGAAAATCCCTGGCCCAGGTCCGCCCTCAGTGGAGGAAGAGCATCCAGGAGGGCGTGGACTACTTAAGAGTATCGTCGCCAAAAGCACACAGAAACCAAGCTCAGATAGCGAAAGGAGCATGCAGCAAACCAGACTCCGCACCCAACCTTTCCTTCAACCACTATCTGTCCCACCTCTAACAGAGACTGTAATTCCTATATTAGACTGTGCAGTCACCTGAGTACTCACTTAAGAGTGGAAACAAGTCTTCCTCGATTTTAAGGGACTGCCTATGATGCTGAGTATAGTTTTCTTGGAGTCAACCCCTACAGCTGATTTCAATCACGAATAACGCTCTACCTTCCAAGGCTGGTCAGCCTGGAAACCATTATTTTGGCAATGTTGGTTTCATAAAAAGCTCGATACTTTCAACATTTATTTCTGAAAACATATCACAACATTCTTTCTCAAATTGATCAAAATGTTGCACAAAAATGGACAACAAATCTAGGTGCTTCCACCCAGTTGATACAAGCTGAGCATTCTCAACCTGGAACTACGTAGGGCTAAAAATTCGGTGACCTTGCGACCGGTCTTTCGGCGATATTTTGCTGTTTTTGGTGCAGCAGGAAATTCGGATAAGTCTTGCAGCGGTTCTTTTCAAATATCGCTGGAGAGAGGAGTGCTGCCATGCAAGACTAGAAATATCGCTTTCGCCAAAAATTTGACTGAGCACACCTGTATTTAGGATGAAAAAACCGCCAAGGAAAAGATGCGATGCAGCCCTTGGATTATCAAGACCTGCAAAAAAGGCAATTTAAAGTTTTTATTGTTTAATTCTTTTGCAGCAATTCGCTAGTTAAATGTTGTGTATGTTTAGTGATGTTTTATTTGTTGCTTTTTTGCTATTTGTTTTTTGGTGTTTTCCCCCCTTGCTAGGCCCAGCTCGCAGCAGTATCGGCCTCAAAGTAATGTTGCAGAAAATTCGCGGCTTGCGTCACAAATCCTCGTGCAATGCTGATTTTTTCCGCTGCGCAAATTGAAGCCCGAATTTACTGCCTCAGTGATACCATTGACATAAGAATAATTTGGGCAAAAAATTACAATCATCGCCGAGAACCAAATTTCTAGCCCTCCAGTCTTAAGCATCTGCCTTTCTGGATTGCTGCCAGCTATTTTTAATTCTGTCGACTGGATAATCCAGAACATACATGAGCACATTTCCATGCTTTAGCAACATCCACCAAGGCAGTGCAGAGCCTCAACCAGAAATGTAGAACAGTCAGAGGCACTATGCATACAAGGTGTTTGAAGGAAGACAGTTAGCCAGCAGGCTTAAAAACTGCTCACTCAATTAAAAAAGTTATTTCATCTTTCAGTCCTTCAGTGGACATTGCTGCACTTACAATCAAATGGATTTGGTTAGAAAAGAATGCAACTCTGACTTCACACCAATTTTTATTGCTTGCACACATTTTGTCATGTCTGAGAAGCAATCTGTGCAGATCTGCTCCCACAACAGACCACATTGTGCCCCATCATTAATGCAACTGCTCACTAATACACGGTTGACAGATTTTTAAAAATGTGGCACAAATCATAACGAGTGTCTGCACCACACTAAAGGAGAACCAGAAAAGAACAATCCAAAGTACATTAAAATTCAAACAGTGCTCAACATAACATTGCATTCAATGCACTCCATATCACCACCAATCTAGCCTACTGACCAAACTTTTGGTCACCTGCCCTACTATCTCCTATTCTGCTCAATGTCAAATTTTGTTTAATAATCACCCCAGTGAAGCACCTCAGGATGTTTTATTATGTTCAAGGTGCTATATAAATGCAAGTTATCACTTTTAGATTTAACTGACAAATTGGATTGTCTGCATTAAGAAAAAAACTGGAGTAGACAAAATCTTTTGAGGTTGCCAATGAGCCTTTGAACAAGATACAAAGGTTGTTCATCAAAACAGTTTACAAATTCACCAGTAACTGTGGTTTTCTCCTTCTGTTGCACTTAACAGATGCTCTGCCTGAAATAAGCTCAAACCCATGTATTCCAAAATACAATCCTTCCTGCAGTCAAAGTCAACGAAACAAAACTTGCATGCAAGTACCGAATCATACTCTTGGTCACTAGTTTTTGGCTTCTTGCATATTTGGAAACTGTTTGTATTTTCGTGACTGCCACATAATCCCGTCAAGATTATTTTCGTGCTCATCAATCTGTTATTAGTAAACTAAAGTGGCTGTATCCAGGACAGGACAGTAAACCTGTTCTTCAAAAGAAATTGAGGTTGGAAGTAACCAGTCCAATCCATTTTTTTTTTTAAAAGTCAGAAACAAAAATAGAAAAAAAAGTGATAAAAAAATCCAAAAAGGGGGGCAAAAATGTAGAAAAGTCGGAAAAAACTAAAAGTACCAAACTCCTTGAATGAACAAGGCTTTAATCGCTTAATCTATGCGGTATCACATCATGAAGTTTCTGGTCAATGGTGACTCCCAGGATATTGATGGTGGGGGGGATTCGACGACGGTAATGCCATTGAATGTCATGGGGAAGTGCTCAGATTTCTCTTGCTGGCGATCGTCAATGCCTGGCACTTATATGGTGCGAATGTTACTTGCCACTGAGCAGCCGAGGTCTTGCTGGATGTGGACACGGATTGCTTTATTATCTGAGGAGTTGTGCAATCATCAACTAACATCCCCACTTCTGACTTTATGATAGAGGGAAGGTCATTGATGAAGCAGTTGAAGATGGTTGGGCCCAGGACACTGCCCTGAGGAACTCCTGCAGAAATGTCCTGGGGCTGAGACGATTGGCCTCCAACAATCACAAACAACCATTTTCCTTTTGTGCTAGGTATGACTCCAGCTAGTGGAGAGTTTTCCCCAATTCCCACTGACTTCAATTTTACTGGGGCTCGATCGTGCCACTCGGTCAAATGTTGCCTTGATGTCAAGAACAGTCACTCTCACTTCACCTCAGGAATTCAGCTCTTTTGTCCATGTTTGGACCAAGGCTGTAATGACATCTGCAGCCATGTGGTCTTGGCAGAACCCAAACTGAGCATCGGTGACCAGGTTATTGGGGAATAAGTGCTGCTGGATCGTGCTATCAACTACACATTCCATCACTTTGCTGATGACTGAACGCAGACTGTTGGGGCGGTAATTGGATTTTTCCGGCATTTTATGGAGATATATATCTGGGCAATTTTCCACTTTGTCCGGTAGGTGGTCGTGTTGTAGCTGTACTGGAACAGCTTGGCTCGATGCACAGCAAGTCCGAGAGCACAAGTCTTCAGCACTACAGCTAGTAGGTTGTCAGAGACCATTTGCTGTATCCAGTGTGCTCAGCCGCTTCTTATCATGTGGAGTGAATTGAATTGGCTGAAGACTGGCTTCTGTGATGGTGCGAACCTTGGAAGGAGGCAGAGATGCATCATCCACTTGACACTTCTGGTTAAATATGGTTGCAAACGCATCAGCCTTGTCTTTTGCGCTCACCTGCTGGGCTCTGCTATCATTGAGGATGGGGATGTTCATGGCGCCTACTCCAGTTAGTCATTTAATTGTCCACCACCATTCACGATTGGACATGACAGGACGACAGAGCTTTGATCTGATCCAATCTGATGATTGTGGAATAGTTTAGCTCCGTTTATAGCATGTTGCTTCCGTTGTTTCGCATGCATGTAGTCCTGTACCGTCTCCTAGTTGGTACCTCATTTCTAGGTTGCCCGCTACGGCTCCTGGCATGCTCTTTTGCACTCCTCATTGAACCAGGGTTGGTTCCCAGGCTTGATGGCAAAGATAGAGTGAGGGATATGCCGGGCCATGAGGTTAATAGCTGACAGCACCTCATGGATGCCCAGTTTTGAGCTGCTGGATCTGTTCTGAATCTACCCCATTTAGCACAGCGGTCGTGTCACATAACATGACGGAGCATGTCCTCAGTGTGATGGTGTGATGGTGACTGCTACCAATGCTGTCATGGACAAATACATCTGTGATGGGTACAATAAATTTCAAAAACTGTAAAAAAAAATAAACTAAACTAAATACCAGGAAGACCAAAGCCATTGTCTCCGCTTCATGTCACAAACTCGATTCCCTTTCCATTGATTCGATCTCTCTCCCCGGCAACTATCTAAGGTTGACCAAGTCTGTTCGCAACCTTGGTGTCTTATTTTATCATTAATTATGTTTCCACCCTCATATCTGTTCTATCACTAAGACTGCCCAGTTCCACCAACGTAATTTAGCACGGCGGTAGTGCCACACAGCACGATAGAGGGAGTCCTCAGTGTGAAGACAGGGCGTTACCTCCACAAGGACAGCTGTAGTCACTCCTACCAATACTGTCATTGACAGCTGTAACAGGTAAATTGGTGAGAAGGTAGAGCAGGTTATTCCTTCATTCTGATTCTCTCTTTGTCCTTCACAACTCAGCCAGCATGGTCAGTAGTGGTGCTACCGAGCCACTCTTGGTGAATGACATTGAATTCCCCCACCGAGAGTACTTTCTGTGCGGTGTTCAACGTGGAGGAGTACTGATTCACCAACTGAGGGAGAGCGGTCGGTGGTAATTAGCAGGTGGTTTCCTTCGACCTGATACCAAACGACTATATGGGGTCCGAAATCCGTGTTGAGAACTCCCAGGGCCACTCATTCCTGACTGTATAACGCTATGCTGCCACCTCTGATGGGTCTGTCGTGGGATGGTGATGGAGAAATCTGGGCGTTGGTTGAAAGGTATGAATGATTTTGTGAGTATGACTATGTCGAGCTGCTACTCAACAAGCTTTTTATTGTGGAATTATTTCTGGTGTCCCCAGGGATTGGTATTTGGACCACTGTTCTTTCTGATGTACATTAATGACCTGGACTTGGTTCTAGAGGGCACAATTTAAAAGTTTGCAGATGACACAAAACTAGGAAATGTAGTAAACAGTGAGAAGGATAGCAGCATACTTCAGGAGCACATAAGTAGACTGGTGTAATGGGGAGACAGATGGATGAAATATAACAGACATGTGAAATGGTGCAATTTGGAAGGGAGAATTAGAGACAAGGCAAATTAAATGGTACAATTTTAAAGGGGGTGCACGAACAGAGAAACCGAGGGGTTCACATACACAAATCTTTGAAGGTGGCAGGACAAGTTGAGAAGGCTGTTAAAACAGCATGCAAGATTCTTGGCTTTATTAGTAAGAGGCAGAGAGTATATAAGCAAGGAAGTTATGTTAAACCTTTATCAATCACATGTTAGCTCCCAGCAGGAGTAGTGTGTCCAATGTCAAGGCCTCAGGAGGGTGCAGAACAGATTTGCCAGAATGATACCAGGCATGAGAGATTTCAGTTGTCTGGAGAGACGAGAGAAGCTGGGGTTGTTTGTGGAGCAGAAGAGTTTCTGGGGAAATTTAAGTGTTCAAAATTATAAGAAGTTTTGATAAAATAAATGAAGACACCCGATTTCCACTGGCAGGAGGGTCAGTAACTAGAATACACAGATTTAAGATAATTGGCAAAAGAACCAGAGGGAAGTTGAGGAGAATTTTTTTTGCACAGTAAGTTATGATGATCGGGAATGTACTGCCTGAAAGGGTGGTGGAAGCAGATTCAATAGTAACTTTCAAAAGGAGAATGGATTCTCAAAAAGCAAATTTTAGAGGGCAAAGAGAAAAGTAAAGAACTAGGGAGTGGGACGAGTTGGATAGCTCTTTCAAAGAATTGACACAGTAATGATAGGCTGAATGTCTTTTTTCTGTGCAAATGCATGGCAGATGAAGTATAATGTGGATAAATGTGAAGTTATCCACTTTGGTGGTAAAAACAGAGAGACAGACTATTAGCTGAATGGTGACAGATTAGGAAAAGGGGAGGTGCAACGAGACCTGGGTGTCATGGTACATCAGTCATTGAAGATTGGCATGCAGGTACAGCAGGCGGTTAAGAAAGCAAATGGCATGTTGGCCTTCATAGCAAGGGGATGAGTACAGGGGCAGGGAGGTGTTACTACAGTTGTACAGGGCCTTGGTGAGGCCACACCTGGAGTATTGTATACAGTTTTGGTCTCCTAACCTGAGGAAGGACATTCTTGCTATTGAGGGAGTGCAGCGAAGGTTCACCAGGTTGATTCCCGGGTTGGCGGGACTGACCTATCAAGAAAGACTGAATCAACTGGGCTTATATTCACTGGAGTTCAGAAGAATGAGAGGGGACCTCATAGAAACGTTTAAAATTCTGATGGGTTTAGACAGTTCAGATGCAGCAAGAATGTTCCCAATGTTGGGGAAGTCCAGAACCAGGGGTCACAGACTAAGGATAAGGGGTAAGCCATTTAGGACCGAGATGAGGAGAAACTTCTTCACCCAGAGAGTGGTGAACCTGTGGAATTCTCGACCACAGAAAGTTGTTGAGGCCAATTCACTAAATATATTCAAAAAGGAATTAGATGAAGTCCTTACTACTAGGGGGATCAAGGGGTATGGCGAGAAAGCAGGAATGGGGTACTGAAGTTGCATGTTCAGCCATGAACTCATTGAATGGCAGTGCAGGCTAGAAGGGCCGAATGGCCTACTCGTGCACCTATTTTCTATGTTTCTATGTTTAAGATTCTATTCTATGAAAATGGTACAATGAAAGATCAAGAAAATGGGTTGAGTTAATAGCTTCAGTGGGGGAACTACCAAAGGCACAAACAAGCACAATGGCCCAATCTTCAAGGAAAAATTCAATTAATTTGATCATTTTGGCATTGTGCATCATCTCCAACAACAGTAACAGCATCATCGGGAACTGCATTCACATCCTCCTATCAACAGTGTGAATTAAAGGATCTACACTGAAACAAATGCAAAAAGGTGGCCCCCAAACTATCACAGCCAGAGTAATGCTGAAACCGAGGAAGACTCTCAACAGTGGAGATTAAGTTTGAATTCAACAGTTTGAATATCTCAGCAAAATAATATATGCTTTGGTATGAGGCATCATTATGTTGAACAGCTGGGTGTCCATCTGAACAAACCAAGTGTTCAGATATGCTAACAGGATACTGAACAATACATAAGCAGGAAACGTTTCTAGAGTGCAGGTGTCGAGATGAAAACAAGGATATTGAGACAAAACCAGCCAGCTCGCTGAAAAATGGAAACCACTGAAGACAACATTCTGGATGAAGGGTCATCGACCTGAAACGTTAACTCTTTTTCTCTCTCCACAGATGCTGCCTAACTACTGAGTATTTCCAGCATTTTCTATTTTTACTTCAGATTTCCAGCATCCACAATATTTTGCTTTTGCACTGCAGCCAACACATCACACACAGACAAATGAGTGAAGAATAATGGTGACACTGGAGAAGAGGAATATGAAGCAATGGCAGAAACACACTTCAAAAGTGTTCCATAGAGAACTGCCAGAAGGCTGCCCTAGATTCCAGTGTCAAAAGATGAAACGAAACAGGCAGGCAATTCAAGACAACAACAGATTCTATTTGTGTAGAGATGCTGAATACAAACGACGGCATGGCAATGGATATCAACAAAGTTTGCAAAAAGGAACAGAGAAGAAATAACATCTGCAAAGTGAATTAATGGCATTAAGTTCAGTTCTTCAGGGCTAGAAATTGCAGTGGCTCCCCACCCGGTTTCTGGGAATGTTATGATATTTTATGTTCTGTTTTTTTGAAAAAATATTGTGTGTTTTTCTTCTCAGCCCAACCTGCAGCAAATTTTTAGTGAATGTTTTAATTATCACCCTTTTTCTTTAAGAGGCACCAATCGACCCTAAATTCCACTTTTTCGTCGAGAATCTGGTTGCAACGCCCAATTTTTTTCACTGGGCAAATTTTTTTCTTTTTTGGGGGGGGGGGGGGGGTGGCGGAGAGAAGTTTTCGCCAGAGATAATCTTGAGAATCTTCGCGGTCTTTTGGGCAGCAATCGGGCACTGGCGAGTTGTGAAGAAATTCTAGCCCAAAGAAAGGTGACCCAAGTCTAAGAGGATTATGTTGCTCTCCATCCCAAATAAAGATCTATGCACGATTTAACAGAATGAAGGACCAGCAATTGCAAGCAGATCTGTTACTTCAACTTCTGAGACTAAGAAGTGCAGCTTGTTTAAGGTTTGGAGGAACATTATTGAACAATGTGTGAATGGCAAAGAAAGTTATGGTTAGGGAAGAGATTTAGAACAACCAGTGACCGCGAATCTACAAAATCATGAGATTAAAGCATGCCAGAAAAAAATTCAGCACGTGATCAGTATGTTTCAACTCCAAAGAAGTAATGCTTGATTTCATTCTGGCATGTGAAGTGGAGCAAAAAAGTGATGAGTAGGAGAACCACAGAAAGTGACAACAACATCATTAGTATCAGCCAGTGGCTCAGTTGGTAGCACCCGTGGCTCAGAGTCAGAAGGTTGAGAGTTAAAGACTGGAGCACAAAAATCTAGGCTGACACTCCAGTGCAGTACTGGGGAAGTGCGGCACTGTTGAAAGTGCTGTTGTGAAAAGGTATTATATGGGAGAGAAATGGATAATACAACTTATTAAATGGATAATTAATATGAATTCAAAATTTAAGTTTCAAACACGATTATGCTTAGATTTTTTTCCCCCTTTGGAGATTAGTGCTGAGGTTTCAAAAAAGCAGTTATTGTTGGGTTGCAAAGCTGTCTTTCAGATGAGACGTTCAACCGAGGCCCTGTCTACTCTCTCAGGCAGATGTAAAAGATCCCATGGCACTATTTGGAAGAGCAAGGGAGTTTTCCTGAGTATACTGGCCAATATTTATGGCTCAATCAACAGCACTAACAGATTATCTGGTCATTATCACATTGCCGTTTGTAGGAGTTTGCTGTGCGCAAATTGGCGGCTGCATTTCCGACATTATACATAGAGATATGTATCGTAATAGGCACAGCAAGCTCGCTTGATTGGCACCCCATCCACCACCGGCGCACCGTGGCTGCAGTGTATACCATCTACAAGATGCACTGCAACAACTCGCGAAGGCTTCTTCAGCAGTATCTCCCAAATATGCGACCTGTACCACCGAGAAGGACAAGGGCATTAGGCACATGGGAACACATCACCTGCAAGTTCCCCTCAAAGTTACACACCATCCTATCTTGGAAGTATAACGCCGTTTCTTCATCATTGCTCTGTCAAAATCCTGATGCTCCCACCCCAACAGCACTGTGGGAGAACCTCTACCACAAGGACTGCAGCAGTTCAATGCGGCGACTGGCTCACCGACACCTTTAAGAATTAGGGACAGCAATAAATGCTGGCCTTGCCAGTGACGCCCACATCCCACGAACTTAAAAAAAAATCGAATTCATTAATTGCTTTGAATGGTCTTGGAGCCAGACAAACTAAACTGTGAAAGTTGAACTCTTATTAAAAATTGCTTTCCAAAACACACACCAAAATTCAGAACATACGAAATAGGAGGAGGAGTAGGCCATTTGGCCCCTCAAGCCTGCTCTGCCATTCAACAAGATCATGGGTGATTTGATCTTGGCCTCAACTCCACTTCCCTGCCCGCTCCCCATAACCCTCGATTCCCTTATCGTTCAAAAATCTCCACCGTACATATATTCAATGACCAAGTCTCCATAGCTCTCTGGGGTAGAGAATTCCAAAGATTCACGACCCAGAGAAGAAATTCCGCCTCATTTCCATTTTAAATGGGCGAGTCCTTATTCTGAGACTATGCCCCTGAATTCTAGATTCACCCACGAGGGGAAACATCCTCTATGCATCTACCCTGTCAAGCTCCCTCAGAATCTTTCAAAAAGATCACCTCTCAGACTTCCAAACTCCAATGAGAAAAGGCCCAATCTGCTCAACCGATCTTCATAGGTCAACCCCTTCATCTCAGGAATCAACCTCGTGAACCTTCTGGTGGGTACCTAGATGCACCACAACAGCTGGCTGTTCACCCTTCCCCTCCAGAATGCCCGGCAGCTGCTCAGAGACATCCTTGACCCTTACACCAGGGAGGCAACATACCATCCTGGAGTCTCGTTTGCGGCCGCAGAAACGCCTATTTCCCTTACAATAGAATCCTCCATCACGATAGCTCTCGCACTCTTTTTCTTGCCCTACTGTGCAGCAGAGTCACTTCGATGGTATGAGGCGTGAATTGGCTAGGATTGACTGCGAATGATACTTAAAGGGTTGATGGTAGATAGGCAATGGCAGACATTTAAAGATCACATGGATGAACTACAACAATTGTACATCCCTGTCTGGCACAAAAATAAATCGGGGAAGGTGGCTCAACTATGGCTAACAAGGGAAATTAGGGATAGTGTTAAATCCAAGGAAGCGGCATATAAATTGGCCTGAAAAAGCAGCAAACCTAAGGACTGGGAGAAATTTAGAATTCAGCAGAGGAGGGCAAAGGGTTTAATTAGGAGGGGGAAAATAGAGTACGAGAGCAAGCTTGCAGGGAACATAAAAACTGACTGCAAAAGCTTCTATAGATATGTGAAGAGAAGATGATGAGTGAAGACAAATGTAGGTCCTTTGCAGTCAGATTCAGTATTCTGAGCAAGTCCCAGCAGATTGGAAAACTACAAATGTAACGCCCCTATTTAAAAAAAAAAGGAGGCAGACAAAAAGCAGGAAACTATAGACCAGTTAGCCTAACATCTGTGGTTGGGAAAATGTTGGGAGTCCATTGTTAAAGAAGCAGTAGCAGGACATTTGGAAAAGCAAAATCCGGTCAGGCACAGTCAGCATGGATTTATGAAGGGGAAGTCATGTTTGAAAAATTTGCTCGAGTTCTTTGAGGATGTAACAAACAGGGTGGACAAAGGGGAATCAGTGGACGTGGTGTATTTGAACTTCCAGAGGCATTTGACAAGGTGCCACATAAAAGGTTACTGCACAAGATAAAAGTTCACGGGGTTGGGGGTAATATATTAGTATGGATAGAGGATTGGCTAACAAACAGAAAACAGAGAATAGGGATAAATGGTTAATTCTCTGGTTGGTAACCAGTAACTGGTGGGGTACGACAGGGATCAGTGCTGGGACCCCAACTATTTACAATCTATATTAACGACTTGGAAGAAGGGACTGAATGTAACGTAGCCAAGTTTGCTGACAATACAAAGATGGGAGGAAAAGCAACGTGTGAAGAGGACACAAAATCTGCAAAAGGACAGACAGACTAATTGAGTGGGCATAAAATTTGGCAGATGGAGTATAATGTTGTAAAGTGTGAGGTCATGCACTTTGGCAGAAAAAAAATCAAAGAGCAAGTTATTATTTCAATGGAGAAAGATTGCAAAGTGCCGCAGTACAGCGGGACCTGGGGGTACTGGTGCATGAAACACAAAAGGATAGTATGCAGGTACAGCAAGTGATCAGGAAGGGCAATGGTATCTTGGCTTTTATTGCAAAGGGGATGGAGTAAAAAAGCAGGGCAGTCTTGCTCCAGTTATACAAGATATTGGTGAGGCCACACCTGGAATACTGCATGCAGTTTTGGTTTCAATAGTTACAAAAGAATATTCTTGTTTTGGAGGCAGTTCAGAGAAGGTTCACTAGATTGATTCCAGAGATGAGAGGGTTGATTTATGTGGAAAGGTTGAGTCGATTGAGCCTCTACTCACTGGAATTTAGAAGAATGAGAGGTGATCTTATCGAAACGTATAAGATTATGAGGGGGCTTGACAAGGTGGCTGCAGAGAGGATGTTTCCACTGATGGGGGAAGACTAGAACTAGAGGGCATGATCTTAGAATCAGGGGCCGCCCATTTAAAACAGAGATGAGGAGGAATTTTTTCTCAGGGTTCTAAATCTGTAGAATTTGCTGCCTCAGAGAGCTGTGGAAGCTGGGACATTGAATAAATTTAAGGCAGAAATAGACAGTTTTTTAAACGATAAGGGGATATGGGGTTATGGGGAGTGGGCAGGGAAGTGGAGCTGAGTACATGATCAGATCAGTCATGATCTTATTGAATGGCGGAGCAGGCTCGAGGGGCCGTATGGCCTACTCCTGTTCTTATATTATGTTCTCTGAACTGCCTCCATTGCAAGTATATCCCTCTTCAAATGAGACCAAAACTGTATGCAGTTCTCCAGGTATAGTCTCACCAACACCTTGTACAGTTGTAGCAGGACATCCCTACTTTTATACTCCATTCCCCTTGAAATAAAAGCCAACATTCCATTTGCTTCCTAATTACTTGCTGTACCTGCATGCTAACTTTGTGTTTCATGGACAAGGACCCTCAGCATTTTGTAATCTCTCCCCCATAATAGCTTTTTTATTTTTCCTACCAAACTGGATAACCTCACATTTTCAACATTATACTCCATTTGCCAAATTTTTGCCCACTCACTTAGCCTATCTATATCCTTTTGTAGATTCTTTGCATCCTCCTCACAAGTTGCTTTCCTTTTTGTATCAGCAACAAATTTGGCAACATTACTCTCGGTCTCTTCATCCAAGTCATTAATATAGATTGTAAATAGTTGAGGCCCCAGCACTGATCTCTGTGGCACCCCACCAATTACAGTTTGCCAACGTGAAAATGACCCATTTATCCTGACACTCTGTTTTCTGTTCGTTAGCCAATCCTCTATCCATGCCAATATATTACCCCCAACCCTGTGAGCTCTTTTCTTGTGCGTAACCTTTTATGTGGCACCTTATCAAATGCCTTCTGGAAATCCAAATACACGACATCTACTGGTTCCCCTTTATCCAACCTGCTCGTTACATCCTCAACAAACTCTAGCAAATTTGTCGAACATGATTTCCCTTTTATAAAACCATGCCGACTCTGCTTGACTATTATGCTTTTCTAAATGTCCTGCAACTACTTACTTAATAATGGACTCAAGCATTTTCCAATGATAGATGTTGGGCAAACTGCTCCAATTTCCTGCAATTCATTTTCAGCCATAGTAAAAAGCATATTGAATTTTTTTTTAATAAAAGTGAACTGTTTTCATGACTATATTTACAGCAATTACATAATGAGTAACTCAGTGCAGATATTTTAAATGCTCGAGAGCGCGCAAAAAATGCGCTAGAAACACAAAAAATGCTGGAAACACGAAGCAGGTTGGACAACATTTGTGGAGAAAGGAAGATAGGGGTAACATCTCAGGTCTTGCAACTGTTCACCAGAACCAAAAGACAAATAAGTGGCAAGCGACCAGAAGCTCATAGCTGCACTTGCAGATGTAAATCTGTTGCTGAGTTTCACAATTCTAAAAGTGCCCCAGTGAACAACTTAATTGCAGTATAGACACCATGATTATAGAAAACTTGTTACACGCCAACTCCTTTTCGGTTTATTGACTAAAACAGTTGATTACTTTCTCCAGCTCCACTCTAATTTCTGAACTTGTATACTGACTCAAATTGCAAATTAATGCTTCTATTGAGGAATATGAGCAGTACAATAATTTTACATTAATTAAAATGGGTTGAAGAACATTTATTCAACCAAGGAAAAGCAGATACTGCATCTCTCACTTTACATTTTGCCCCATCACAGAAGAGCATCGAAATTGATTTCCCTTCCAGCTAAAAGCATGTTACTGGAGGTCAATTGTAAACATAGAAACAGAGAAAATAGGTGCAGGAGTAGGCCATTCGGCCCTTCGAGTCTGCACCACCATTCAATAAGGTCATGGCTGATCATTTCCTCATACCCCTTGATCCCTTTAGCCGCAAGGACCATATCTAACTCCCTCTTGAATATATCCAATGAACTTGCATCAACAACTCTGTGCGGTAGGGAATTCCACAGGTTAACAACTCTGAGTGAAGAAGTTTCTCCTCATCTCACTACTAAATGGCTTACCCCTTATCCTAAGACTGTGTCCCCGGTTCTGGGCATCCCCATCATCGGGAACATTCTTCCCGCATCTAACCTGTCCAGTCCCATCAGAATCTTATGTTTCTATGAGATCCCCTCATCCTTCATAAACTCCAGTGCATAAAGGCCCAGTTGATCCAGCTTCTCCTCATATGTCACTCCAGCCATTCCAGGAATCAGTCTGGTGAACCTTCGCTGCACTCCCTCAATAGCAAGAACGTCCTTCCTCAGATTAGGAGACCAAAACTGAACACAATATTCCAGGTGAGGCCTTGCCAAGACCCTGTACAACTGCAGCAAGACCTCCCTGCTCCAATACTCAAATCCCCTAGCTATGAAGGCCAACATGTCATTTGCCTTCTTCACCGCCTGCTGTACCTGCATGCCAACTTTCAATGACTGATGAACCATGACACCCAGATCTCGTTGCACCTCCCCTTTTCCTAATCTGACACCATTCAGATAATATTCTGCCTTCGTGTTTTTGCCCCCAAAATGGATAACCTCACACTTATCCACATTACACTGCATCTGCCATGCATTTGCCCACTCACCTAACCTGTCCAACTCACCCTGCAGGCTCTTCGCGTCCTCCTCACAGCTCACACCGCCACCCAGCTTAGTGTCATCTGCAAACTTGGAGATATTACACTCAATTCCTTCATCTAAATCGTTAATGTATAGTGTAAAGAGCTGGGGTCCCAGCACTGAGCCTGTGTCACCCCACTTGTCACTCCCTGCCATTCTGAAAAGAACCCATTTAACCCGACTCTCTGCTTCCTGTCTGCCAACCAGTTCTCTATCCACGTCAGTACATTACCCCCAATATCATGTGCTTTGATTTTGCACACCAATCTCGTGTGGGACCTTGTCAAAAGCCTTTTGAAAGTCCAAATACACCACATCCACAGGTTCTCCCTTGTCCACTTGACTAGTTACATCCTCAAAAAATTCCACAAGATTTATCAAGCACGATTTCCCTTTTATAAATCCATGCTGACTTGTCACTGCTTTCCAAATGCGCTGCTATTACATCTTTAATAATTGATCCCAACATTTTCCCCACTACTGATGTCTGGCTAACCGGTCTATAATTACCAGTTTTCTTTCTCCCTCCTTTTTTAAAAAGTGGTGTTACATTAGCTACTGTCCAGTCCATAGGAACTGATCCAGAGTCGATAGACTGTTGGAAAATAATCACCAATGCATCCACTATTTCTATGGCCACTTCCTTCAGTGCCCTGGGAGGCAGACTATCAGGCCCCGGGGATTTATTGGCCTTCAATCCCATCAATTTCCCCAACACAATTTCCCGCTTGATAAGGATATCCTTCAGTTCTTCTTTCTCACTTGACCCTCGGTCCCCTCGTACTTCCGGAAGGTTATTTGTGTCTTCCTTCGTGAAGACAGAACCAAAATATTTGTTCAACTGGTCTGCCATTTCTTTGTTCCCCATTATAAATTCACCTGAATCTGACTGCAAGGGACCTACGTTTGTCTTCACTAATCTTTTTCTCTTCACAAATCTATAGAAGCTTTTGTAGTCAGTTTTTATGTTCCCGGCAAGCTTCCTCTCGTACTCTATTTTCCCCCTCTTAATTAAACCCTTTGTCCTCCTCTGCTGAATTCTAAATTTCTCCCAGTCCTCAGGTTCACTGCTTTTTCTGGCCAATTTATATGCCTCTTCCTTGGATTTAACACTATCCTTAATTTCCCTTGTTAGCCACAGTTGAGCCACCTTCCCCGTTTTATTTTTGTAATTGTAGAATGATACAGCACAGAAAGAGGCCATTCAACACATCCTGCGTGCGCCGGCTCTTCAGCAGAGGGATCTAATTAGTCCCACTCCCTTGCTCTTTCCCCAAAGCCCTGTAATTTGTCTCCCTTCAAGTATTTATCGAATTCCCTTTTGAATGTTACTGTTGAATCTACTTCCACCACCCTTCAGGCAGTGCATTTCAGATCATAAGTATCTGTTAAAAACAAGTGTTTCCTCATCTCGCCTCTGGTTCTTTTGTCAATCATCTAAATCTGTGCCCTCTGGTTACCAACCATTCTGTCACTGGCAAAAGTGTCTCTTTATTTACTGTATAACAAACTATCATGATTTTGAACACCTATCAAATCTCCACTTAACCTTCTCTGCTCAAAAGGAGAACAATCGCAGCTTCTTCAGTCCCTCCACATAATTAAAGCCCCTCATCCCTGGTACCACTTTACTAAATCTCTTCTGCATCCTCTCCAAAACCTTACCCAAAATTGAACATAATTCTCTAGCTAAGATCTAACCAGTATTTTATAAATGCTTTGCATAAATCAAGAAAGGCGAGGTTGTCAAGCCTCCATGGTTTGGCGGGGGGTGGGGGGGGAAGAAATGTAGGGGAAATCAATCTAAATAACCTTGCCATTAAGTTGACCAGTAAATTGTGACAGAAAATGATTTGTGACTTGAAATGTCACATTATATTACAACAGCAACTTTGAAGTATCTCCACCGTTCTCATCTTTAATCCTCCTTGGATCTATTATGTACATTCAAAACAAAGAAAGTTGTCACTTACCTTCATTTATCTTTGACATATCCACATTAGCATTGTTAAGCTGCAAGGTGGCTTGTAAAGCAGGAAGTAATTGCCTCAAAAGATTTGGATCCTGTAGTAGAGGGGGAATAGGTGACTGAGGAACAGGTGAAACTGGGACTACAGATGTGGTGGCTGATGGGGTCTGAGAAGCAGGAGTCATTCCCGAGGATGACGACGAAGGGGTAGCACAAGAGTGAGATGCTGACTTATCCACTGAAGCAGTTTCTGGTGAAGAAGGGAGGGAAAAGTGTCAAAATAAAGCAACTTTTATACAGAACTTTATAGGAAAACGTGTATGTTGGGTGACAGTTTTTCAACTCGTGTTTTTTTTAGGTTCCAAAATAATCATAATTCGAATTTATTTCAATTAGAGGTTATGGATTGGAATGACAGGTGACAAAATTATTTCCTTCTTGCACACTGAATGCTATTTTGTTAAACATTTAAATCAAGGCCCCATCTATGTGCTAATGTGGCATTATTCAAAGAATAGAAAGCAGTTCTCCCAATGTCCCAACAGTCCTCCTTTTGTTGTTTGCAATGCTCTTTGCGATGTCCAGAAAATGTGAAAGGTCCCATATAAATTAAAGTTATTGCTTGCTTTATCTGAGTTACAAAGATCTTATTCCGAAGTGGCAGAAGAATCAGTGATTTAAAAAAAAAATTCCTGATTTTGTTTACAAGTGAAGATCAGAGATATGTAACTTTAACTTCTATACATAAATCCCTGATGATCGTTAGATTATATATGCCATACTAAACAACATTGGTAAAAAAAAAATTCACATTCAAGCCAACTATGGATAAGCATTAAATGCTGCTTTGCCAACATCCAGAGAACAAATTCAAAACAGATTGAATACTTTATGGGAGTACAGTAATAATTATTTCAAATTGGCATACAATGTAAAAAAAACTATTTGTATTTATTGTAATGCAAATTGTAGAGATGACCAATTTGCACAAAATTTCCCCCACTCATGAGAATTGCCTATCATTTCATATTACTTTTGCAGAATGGAAGAGGGGAGAAATAAATGTCAATTCAAGATTACATTCATTCAGGAAATGAGGTTTTGCAAAATCCAAATCAAGGAGCCAGTGGTCCAAAATCTTGGCTTTTCAACAACGAAGCTGTGAAACACAAGCATATTTGGATCCCATGAAGAAACAACTGAGACAGAGGGACCTGTCTGGAGGGAAACTATATTTTAATTAACATTTTACTGTGAGCATTCTCAACTGGGAACCTGCAAAAGCAGCATGCAAGGTAAGGAGCTCACATGGCCAGAGAGACTCAAAATCTTCATAGCTGGCCAGCCCAGGAGTCAAAAAGTTGATGGCTCCACAACAGGAAGCTCATGAACTTTTGAGTTGGATTGCTCCCATCCCAACAACTGCACTCTAGTTTCAGACTTACTCGAACCGGCTTCAGAGCTAAAGGCTAGAACTGAAAGTAGGTTCACACTTTATATATCTCTTCACCCTTTGAAGATCATACGGTGCACAAGCTTGGTTCAGTTCGTAGCAACATTATGGGGTCAAAGCCCTTGATAGGACTTCAGCACATTATCGAAGCAGACAGTCCAGTGCATTACACAGGGAGTCATGCATTGAACATCCTTCTGTTGAGGCTTTGAATTGATACCTCTAACTCATATGGGTTCAAACCCATTAAAGACTTGAGCACATAATCTTGCTTCATTGTTGGTAGCACAATCTTACTGTGTTCTGCCACACTCAAGTGATTTATTGCATGTGAACTATTTTTACTTATTTCAGAAATATAACACGCTGTATACATGAAAGAAGAAATTTAAGTGATTATTTCCTCAGAAAAGTTTCAGTAATTTATTTCTCCGACCTGGAATTACAACTCAAACTGCATAAAGTAACCGCACGCCTAATATTTTGAAGGTTTCTTAGCAGCTCTCAGTACCACAGGAGCAGACAATATAAGCATAGAAACTAATCAACTTAAAGGGACACTGCGAACATCATTTGTTGGGATCAGTCATCAGGAAAAACCCATTGTAAAATCGACACATTTTTAATCCAGGCAGACAAGAGGCCAGCACCATAAATTGAATTTTTCACTGATACAATCCATGTCGAGCTTGATCAACACAACCGGAGGGAAAAATATAGATTCCAAAACTCTAGTGTCCATGGCAACAGAAAGTCTAACATGACCTAGCAAAATAATATGTTAATATGAATTTAAGATGTTGAAGCATAAATTTTATTTTGACTGCCACCAACATGTTTCCAACAAACGAACTGTGGGATTCTCAAAGCAAGGTCTTGCATGCAGTGTAAAAGCAAAAAAGACCACAAACATTCATAGGGTCTGCGGTTCTAAACTTAAAACGGTTTGATCTCAACAATCTCTCGTCATACTTAAGGGCACAAACTGATCAGAACTATGGTTCGACCTTCACTTACAATGAAAAGTACATTCCATTTTATTGCTTCGTGAATATTACCCAGGATTAGAACCCACAATCCTCGTTGAATATGCAGGTTAAGTTGCAAGAGCTGGCCAAGAGGTCACAGGTCGAAAATAGTAAAAGGCATATTTAGGGCTGATGGCAGGAAGTTCTTGTTCACACAAAGTGACGAACACCTGGAATGAACTCCGATAACCCAATTTTCCCCAAGCAAAAATAATGGCGTACGCTGACTTGAATACACGTTTCTTTGTGGACCGTCTGCGCTGGAAAAAAAAAAATCTGAAGTTTCTGGCAAACATAATCTGCATGCTGCGCCAGCGCTACCCGAGTCGATCTTGGGTGGCGGGGGGTGGGGTGGGGTGGGGTGTTGAGAGCATGCGTTCTAAATCGTACAGCGCGCATAAGCTCAAAAAAAATATTCTGCGCATGCGCAGCAAAAAAAAAATCAGCACGTGTGGGGACTGTCTGAGTCACCAATGAGAATTCATTGGTGGCAGAGGTGGATTTGCAGGTAGGAAATACAGCTTCAATCATGAGATAGATGCAAGGGAAGGATGCAGAGAAGGTGAAAGGGGCAGAGATGGAGACGGAGAAGAGGAAGCTGTAAGGGCCAAGAGATTTCACGTGGAAGAAATTGAGCCCCTGGTTGACTTGAGAGTCGATGGGAAATTCTTGAAAACAAGGAGCTTCGGTAAAAAGAAACTTAAACCCTCTGTACTCGCAAAAGTTTGGGACCAGCTCGCAGTCGAGTTTAATGCAATGTCCATCATCCCGAGAACCAATTGTGTGTGTGTGTGTGTGTGTGTGTGTGTGTGTGTGTGTGTGTGTGCATAAGGATACTCTCTTTAAAATGTTCCATTCTTATCTCTGCAGAAGATGGTGTCACAGATCAACCAAGAATGGTCACAAACTGGAGGAAGTTGGCCAAGTAGGCTGCAACTAACAGCTGTGAAGCACATTATAGCTTATGTGATTAAATGTTAAAGGAGAAGACCAACCATCAATGCAAAAGCTGGTCCCAGTTTTCCAATATAGATGGTAAGCCCTGCAAATGACAGTCTGGATTGGCTAAATGTTACGTACTGCGTGTGATGTTGCGCATCAGGAGACAGAAGGTGCACTGCCACTCCAGAAATACTACATCAGGAGAATGATGGGCAGCAAGACTTGGATGGCGAGATGATTACCCTAGATTTGAGATGCTGAACCCCTCAAGGATTCCAAGCCCTTTCCTGAGTGAATCAACCGACGGGACATTTCTCAGTGTTCTGTCTGAGACCGAGGGTCCCAGTGTGTCGCAGCAAGCCACGCCTGCGAGACATCAAAAGGAGGGTGGATGGGAGAGCTGATGCAGAAACACAGATGCAGAGTACATAGGACATCTTGTGGGGATGAGCAGGGAGAACATCCAACAATCGCGATTGCTCCTGGAAGCCTTCGGTGGGGTGAGAGTAGAGTTAGGGGGACTAAGATGAAGTCGCAACACTGGCTGGAGGAATGGGTGAGGTGAGGGGAGAAATTGCGGGACTGTCATTACAGGTGGCAAGAGTTTCAGGACAGATAACAGAGGTAGTAGCAGCAATAGCGGGGGCTCACCCAGGCGGTCATTGCTGCGAGGAATGTTTTCTACTCCACAACAAAATCAGCAGTTGATCCACAGGCCGAGGATGATTACGATAGGAACCCGAGCCTTCCACAATGACATATGCTGGCTCTGTCCCGGTCGTAACCCAACAGCAAGAAACGCCACATCGGAAAAAATACAGAATAAACCTCAGAAGCAGAACTCTGCAACAATGGGCACGTGCAGGGGTATCGGCATCTACTGGTGCAGGAGTAGTGCACAGCGCTAAGAAGGATAGATGGTTTGTTTATTTGTTTGGTTGATTGATTGTTCATTTTAAAGTTTGCCATGTAATTCATTAAAGTTTTTAAAGTTATGAAAGTTTAAAGATAAGTCATGTTAAACTAAGTACAATTGTGCTATACAAATGTTTAACATATTTATTTTGGATTTTTAACCTGCACTTCATTTTTTTAATGCAGCACTACTAAATATTCTTGGGTAAAGGAGCTGACTCAACATGTCAAATGGCCTCATTCCTTGTAACCGATAAGTTTAAATGATACAGGGGCAGGTTGCAGTACTACGGTGTTCATGGATCCTGACTTGTTTAGGGTCACTGATACATGCAACGCAGGACCATGGTGCATGTATCAGTGATGCTGACCCAGTCTAGATCCATGAACACCTCAGGACAGGAACATGCCCTGTTTCATTGAAACATTTTGGTTACAAGGAATGAGGCCACTGAACATGTTGAATCCGTTGACATGTTGAGATCGGTAAGAACATCTGATTGGGAATTAAATTGTCATTAGGAACCTCCTATTGTTAAGGAGCTTTAAATGCAGCAACCATCTTTTAAAATTATGCCTTCAACATTTTAAAAAGTCTCAAGTTGCTTTGCACAAGTGTACTCAGACCTCAAAGGACACCCAACCGAGAAAGGAACTATGATGAGGGGTGACGAAAATCAGGGTCAAAGAGATGGGTTTGCAAGGATTTTAAAGGAGAGGAAGGCGGTGAGACGCTGAGTAAATTCCTGAATGTGGGGCCGAGACGGCTGAAGGCACAGCTGCCAATGGTGGGTCCAGGAAGAAAAGAATGTAGAGTTCTGGTGGGAATTTTAGTGCTGGAAGAGGTTAGAGTGTTAGGGCAGCTGAGGTCATGAAGGAATTTAAAAATAGGTCTGAGTTATAAATTGGAGGTGCCTTTGGACCAGGAGCCAATGTAGGGCAGCGAGTACAGGGATGATGGGTCATTGGGAGAAGAACATTGCAATAGTTGAATCAGGACGTGAACAAGATACATATTAGGGTTTCAGCTGATGGGCTACGGCAAGAGTGGAGGTAGACTTCAAAACAAGGTACTAAACATTCTTGAGGTTGATCAGAACCTATTCCATTATATAAAGACAGTTTTACATTAATTTAAGATCCCTTCAAATATATTAGTTTATTATTGTCCACCTCAGCATTCCAACACTATTAAAACATTAAACATTTTAGGGGAATTATTTAATAAACAAAATTTAATGTCCAGTCTTTATTAAAAATCACTGATTGTTTCCTATGTGCCTGGAGTGTGTTGCACTGCCCTGAATGAAGGACCTTCGGCCTGAGATACCAGCGGGCTGCATGGATGGAGGACCTTCAGCCGGGGATAGCAGCAGGTCGAGTCTGCTGCGTAGAGGATTTGGAGAAGGCTGCCCTTGATGTTTTTAGTGAGAAGACTCCTATTAATCTGGTGATTTTGAAAGCTTCCCCAGACTTCAGGAATATCTGAAAATTGAGCCACTTGGAACTTGGATAGAAAAGGTGGAGAAGATTTGTGTTTTATTTGCCTGCTTCCAGTTCTCTCAGCAAAGGAGGAACATTAATGGCAAGTTTTCTTTCATCCATTTTATTTTTCAAGTTCTATAAAGTTGATGTTTTATTTTTAAACTTACATCAAGTTGGAAAATAGACAGGGAGTCCCTTCGGCTGAGGATAGTAGCGGGCCAGTGTGGAATTGTGCCAGCGCATGGATTTTTAAAAAAACATTAATGAGGAAAGTTGGTAAGAAAAGGCACGCAAGCTACTTTTCAACGTACACCAGTGCCAGAATGTATTGTGCCAAACATTCTGGCGCTGTTAGTCGACACCGGCATCCCAACATTGTGGATCTTTAAACTAACCTTCAGCGCCAGAAAAATCGCTGGGGGCAGTGCTCGGCAAAATTGGGGCCAAAGTATTGGCAACAAAATCCCTGGAATCATTTAAGATCCGACTCAATGTTGCATGTCGAGACTTGAGAGTCACTCCAGCTGGACAAACTGCCCTAATTATGTGTCATCATTTTGTGATCTTGTGCTCAAACAAGCATTCTGTTTAAACTAATTTTGGGGTTGAAGTAAAAGATATTCACAGATACGGATATCAATTGCAGTTCACGTAAACATGCATTTGCAGTTTCCAATTTCCAACTGCTGTGTGTTGCTATTAAAATTACTACAAGCTACTTTGTACTTGAATAAACCAGGCATATTTAAGTGTTTTTTTTTGCTTTTCACAAATTTGGAACAGCAATACTATCAAAAAATATTTACACATTATCAACATGCATTATAAATATGAATTCTTCTTATACTGTTAAGTCTTTGAATTGATTTAAGGTGAAACCCATCAGTTTAACAAATTTATACACTCTGTCCAAAGAACTAATATTCACTGATAAGCTACAGAAAAAAAATCTACATGTTGAATATTTTTCTGGAATTTGGCTTTACATATTTTTCAGTTTAAACATAGCCAACGTAAATCTGTTCTTTTTCAGAATCCGAGATACAGCAAATATGAAATTGACTACAATTAGCAAAATCCTGTTTCTCTCTCCACTGCTGAGTACTTCCAGCATTTTCTGTTTATATTTCCATAATAGTTTGAGAGTCAAACCAATATAATAAAGATGTGGGCTTGTACTCTTTTGCCTGTGACAGAAAATGCCTACAAAAGTATTTATGTTGGTTACAACGGGGCAACACTGCTGTTGAATTTCAAAAAATCTATTAACTTAGATAATTCTGGCCATTTTCTTAACTATAATGGTTTGAAACTTAAACAGTGGATTTTGGCAGATACTAAGAAAGGAAGAAAAAATGAAAGGACAACACTTTGCTTGTAGTCACCAGAATCTCAGAAGTGAGCTCATCATTGTCATATTTTGATACAGAATTGTTACCATGGCTAATTCCATTAAGTTTGCTCACGAGGCTCCTTCAGTTTAAAAATTAACAGTTTTCCAATACGAAAAACAAACCGCAATAATGTGGAGATAAAATGCTAAGAGTTGGACAATTCCACTGGTTTGCATGGAACACAAGGTTTTACCAGCATTAAGAGTTTAAAAAAAAATAAAAAATATTTATACATTAAAAAAGCAGATGAAATAAGGCAAATTTTTAGTCCCTTTAAAACATATTTATTTTTCAAAAATTTAAATTTTTGGTTTAAATATTTAATTAAATGACATTTTAATTAATTTTAAATAAGAGATGGTTTAAAAAAAAATGTTTCTGAAGTGTAGAGTTTTTTTTGTGGGCATTCCCATTCATACTTACGGGGATTCCAGACATAAGCATGAACAGGGATTCCCTTCTTTCATGAGTTGAACCAGCCCACATGATCCATGGGGCGCTTGAGAACCGTGCACGCCCGAGATATTTGCGAGCCTCTACACTCGGGTACCCGGAGAGGCCCACGATCGCAAATCTCCAGGCCACCAGGTCCTTCCGACTGCAAATTCAGGGCCATTGTAAATTATCTTTGTAATTCACTGCTCGCACCACTCGAAGGTAAAGCTTTACAGTAGGACAAGTTAGCATACCTTCAAATTGATGCAAGATAGATCGAAAGACTAATGTCAAAAAGAAGTTCTGCATTCAGAGTGAATGCTCAGAATTCACCATCAGTGGAGCCAAAAATATCATTGGAGTCCTGCTGTGATGGGGGACTGCAACTTTTTCCTCTACGGATGAGCCAAGATGGCAGATTTCATCCCCGTGTGATAATTTCTCTAACACCCACGTTCCTCTTTCCCCACCTCCAAAGTAAAAGCAATTACTAAGTTATTCCCTTCGACTGAAGGAAGATAAGCTCAGCACACAAATGTAATCGTGGGTCAACCAGTCAGGACGCAGAAGAAATTCTCAGTCATCAAAGCCTGTGGCATTTTGATGCAATTTGATTGACCTACTATATGTCCCATTTATTAATAATAAATAATCTATTATACGTTAAAAATGATGAGTGGGTCACAACAGTCCATTTCCAAATGCATGAAAAACTCATTGGTCAGGCCCAATGCATTCAAAAATCGACGTTAAAATGGTCAACATTTGGATGCAATACTCTGTATACCTGGAGATGGCACGAGGTATGAAGTGTCTGGTGTTTTTTTGAACTAATCTCAAGTCAGGCTCCTGAGCACTACTAGATCAGATGCAGAAGTACCCTGAACTGAACAGAACAGGATCAGTAAGTGAGTAAAAATAGAAGCAGCAACCAAACAATAAATGTTTTGGCTCTGGGCAGGGAAATATAATATGAACCCTTTTGAATCCTCATTTGCAAGGGAGATGGAATATAAAAGCAGAAGTCCTGCTACAACTGTACAGAATATTGGTGAGGCTACACCTAGAGTACTGCATACAGTTTTGGTCTCCTTCTTTCAGGAGGGAGATACTTGCATTGGAGGCAGTTCAGAGAAGGTTCACTCGGTTGATTCCTGTGATGAAGAGGTTGACTTATTAAGAAAGGTTGAGTAGGCTGGACCTGTACTCATTGGAGTTCAGAAGAATGAGAGGTGATCTTATTGAGACATACAAGATAATGAGTGGGCTCGACAAAGTAGATGCAGAGATGTTTCCCCTCATGGGGGAATCTAGAACTCAGGGGGCATAGTTTTAGAATAAGGGGTCACCCATTTAAAACTGAGATGAGGAGGAATTTCTTCCTTCAGAGGGTTGTAATTCTGTGGAATTCTCTGCCCCAGAGAGCTGTGGAGGCTAGGTAATTGAAGGCAGAGATAGACAGATTTTTGAACAATCAGGGAGTAAAGGATTATGGGGAGCGGGCAGGGAAGTGGAGCTGAGCCCATGAGATCAGCCATGATTTTATTGATTCGCTGAGCGGGCTCAAGGGGCAAATGGCCTCCTCCTGCTCCCATTTCTTACATTCTTATGAATGCCATATTGCTGAAACAATTCTGCATTTGGTTTCTCCAGGAGGACAACAATATCCCTTCATTAGCAGCTCTACAGTGTCTCACAAATATCAGCAGGCCGACTGAATTGTAATGTCCTTGACTAGAGTCCCAAATGCATAATATTAACACGTTCTTTTTACTCACCTCTTCAGTCTCCCATGTGCTAAAGGCCCCGTGAGACATGACAACAATCAGTTTTCAATGTCCCTCAAAGCTCCATACTATTTTGCAAGGCCCCATGGATAATGTCAACTGACAGTGAATGTCGTCCATCCCCTCATTCCTATTTTCCGTAAGAATTCCAGTGAACAACACAAGTCTTTGTCGGGCCCCTCAACCTACATTCTGAAAAACTACTAAAGATCAAAGATAGCCAAATTCCAGTGCACGACAACTTCAACCCCTCCAAAACAGAGTTTCTAGAATTCAGGGGAGGAAAGAATTAAGTCACCACGACTTCAACCCAACATCGGCAATGTGCAACACTTGCTCAGGCTATTGTTCTCCAGCAGTCAATAGAGCCACAAAAAGAGATGCAAGGGGAGAGAATGAGATGGAGATTGTCAGCTCCAAGAAAGAAATATGGATGGAAGAACTGAGAAACAGACAGTAGGAGGGCAGGGAGAGTACAAGAAAGCGAGATATTTTAGATCAGCCATGATCTTATTGAATGGCAGAGCAGGCTTGAAGGGCCAAATGGCCTACTCTTATATTGATTGATTGGGGGATACAGAGGGAGAGATTTAACAATTCAACATTGGGAGACAGATGGAGATTGAAGGAACAGAGAAACAGAAGAATTTGAGAGACTTGAGTACATAATCTCAGCCAACACTTCAGTGTAGCACTGGTGAAGTGTCAGAATTGTCATCTTTTTATTCAAATGTTAAACCAAGACCCTGTCTAACTGCTCAGGTGTACACAAAAGATCTTATGGTACTCATCAATGAGCAGCAGATTTGGCCTGTGGTTTGACCATCCCTCAACGAATACAGGAACCACAAAAAAGAAAGTGTTTTCTCTCATTGAGACACCCAACAGGACACAAATTGCCTGCTGCATTTGCCAACATAACAGCTACACTTCCAAAATACTGAATTGATTGTGAACCATTTTGGGACATCTGGAGGACAAGGCGGCTGCTACAGAAATGCAAGTTATTCCTTCTTTTGTTCTTGGGCTTCAAAGCAAAAATACAGATTCAATGCCCTAAAGTTAGTAACCTTCAACATTCCTGGAGCCTTCTGCAGAGTTTGATATCCCACCTTATGGAAAAACAGATCTCTAGCAGCATATTGGCACAGCTGATAAACTTGACAAATAGGGGTCTGAAACAAATTAGGCCAGGATAAATGAACATTAATCTCGCTGCAACAGCTACACAGGTCTTATTCAAGGAATTATTAATTGCATCTCCACCCTCATCCGAGCTCCCCCCGCCTGCAAGCTCAGTTTCTCGTCTGCAACAATGGCCTCAGATGCTGACAGAAAGAAGTGTCAATTTGACACCACCCTCTGTGGACTGCTTAATTTCCATCAGAAAAAAAACATGGGGCAGTCAAACAACTAAAAACATAAAGACAGAAATGAACTTTAGACAATGATCGACAACATTCAGAACTGTGCAGAACAAGTCAGTAATTCTGCGATGAAGTGCAATATTATCTACCCATCTCTCCTCTCTGACAGCAGTAAGTTCTCTTCAATCATAAATTTTGATGACTTTATATTGGCAATCACATCCATTATACATTGAGGGAAAAAAGACAGATGATTGCTAAAGCTGGCAGAATAGAAACAACGTTTGGCTACTGTTGGCTAACCTTTGCTCTCCAAAAGTACTTTTGAGGCATTTCAATATGAAAACACACTACAAATGCCAACTATGGTTTCTTGTTGATAAAAGCCCCATTTGTCAGTCATTGTATGAACTTTCTCTCCAGTGGTGGAATATTGTCCCATTCAGAAAGCTGCAGAGAAATCCAATCTCACATCCATGGATTCAGTGGTCAAAAACAGTGCACAGAATTTGAGGATAGTCTGCTCCATGACATCGTTCATACTGTACACTACCTGAATAATACGACCACCTCGCGTTTCCTCCACAAAACAAGTGCAGCAATACGCAAAAGTTGATAAAGCTACACAAAGATCTTCACAGCCAGAACACAAAATTTTGCATCAAAACAAAGTTTAAAACATTTCAATTTATATAGCACCTAATCATTTCAGAGCATCTCAAACGACTAGTTACATTTTTAGGTTTTTACATTATTTTCATGGGTTCAATGTAACTTTTGTAAGCATATCTCACATCCCCCATGACCCAGAGGGTCTCCATGTAAGGATCTAAGAGAACAGTCATTGTATTTGGACTTACTGGGTCCATTACATGCCACATGAACTTGACAGGTGCAAGTTTAGCATTCAAACTGCAGTTCAGGCTATAAGCCACCAGACAAATGTAATGTGTGTAACAGAATACTCACTACAGTGCATTTAACAATAATTCTAAATTTATATTAATTTCTTCAAAATGTATAAAACAAAGTTGCCTTAAACCTTGCCAAATGAAGGCAGAAATATCTGAACAGGCCAAAGATGGTCAAAATGTCTTTGGCTGAGCAATCAGCCTGCCTTCAATGAGACATAAATGTGCAGTTGTCACACGCAGCGGTCACCAGCAATTGAGGCTTTCTCCACCCAAGGGCCTATTTGTCTCCCCCAGGAGTGTAAAGTTCCTAGTGATTCTATGGTTCCTTGTGATTCTATGGTTCCTACCCCAGCACAGTTCAGTCATCGCTGCTGGAAGTCTGAGAGTATGTCTGGTAAGAACAGGCTTGGGCTTGGGTTCAGATAGCCTTTAAGCCAAGAATGACGAGGCCAGCTGAAGCACCACTAAATCTACCCCAAAGATAATCTAACAACGCAAATTGGGGATTGAAACGGGGACCTTCATGGTCTCCATCACGGAGTCCTAGTCAATGGTCAATTCCAGTGAGCCACCAGGGAAGCACCAACTCAAAATATTTACACTACAAAATCTACCTATTCTTCAAACAAATGCTCATCATTGATTCCATACATTTTAAAATAAAGATTGTGGTAACTACCCTCTTCAGTTATCACAATCAAGTTGAATTTCTTCAACTATTTTGAAAATGGGCTGAAAATGTTACTTTATATATTGAGAGGACAGCAAGATAGCTCAATGAATTATGAAGTTAGCACTAATAAGTCATTCTTAAATCTATTCTAGGTGCTTTCCAGATGCAGCAAGAAATAATGTAACGAGATCACATGATCCATAAATCTGCATTTCTGTGCAAGGGAGGCAAAATAATCATGTGGAAGACACAATCCAATGACACCGACTCAAACTGCAAATGGACAGGATCAGGCTTGGCTGTAATGGCCTGACTGGACTGCTCGTGCCCCTGGAATTGTATGACAAGGTGAGAAGATTGAGGTGTGAAGGGGAGAAAAGTGCTTAAGTCAATGCCCATCATGTACACAGAAGTCACTTAAAATCTGCCGAGAGACTTCATTAAAAAGCAACCACTGTGGCCTGGAATTTGCGGTGGCTATTAACAGCGAATGAAGAGAGTTTGCTGTTATTTGAAATGAATGGCAGTTTCAAGATTTAGCACATGCATGTCCGAAACCGGAAATCCTGAAGCTGCCATCAGTCATTTACTGCAGTGACACTGGCTGCTCTGCGCCCATGCCCTCGCACTCACCCCCCTCCTCCAGCAATCAGTGTAATCGGCCAAATCCGTTACTGACAAAAACTTGGGCTTTTCCGTGTTAATATCGCTGTCAAATAGCCCATTAAAAAAGTTAAGACATTGTTGAATTGTGCAACTGGGGTTCTAACAGCGTATTGACAGCAAAACAAGCATTACGGCTCTGAAAAATTAATTTAAATTTTGCGGCATGTCAAATTTCTATTATAATAAAACATTTTTATATATTTAAAATGTTTGTTCATATTTATTTCTCCCCCCCAGCCCCCCAAAGCCATGAGAGAGCCCTAAACTTTGATGTTCTCTCGAAACAATTTAAAGTCAGAATAAAAGGAGCATCTTCACTTCCTGGTTTTCCGACTGAGAATTCTGCATTGTGATTGGATGTTTAGACAGCTTGTTGACATCACAGCAGCTTGCGCTATGCAATTCCCACGTCACTGCGCTGACCTCAAAGCGAAACTCCTCACCATAGAAATAAGAATATAAGAAACAGGAACAGGAGTAGGCCATACGGCCCCTCGAGCCTGCTCTGCCTTTCAATAAGATCATGGACTCAGTTCCACTTCCCCACCCGCTCCCCATTACCCCTGATAAGAACATAAGAACATAAGAATTAGGAACAGGAGTAGGCCATCTAGTCCCTCGAACCTGCTCCACCATTCAATAAGATCATGGCTGATCTGGCCGTGGACTCAGCTCCACTTACCCGCCCGATCCCCATAACCCTTAATTCCCTTTTGGCTAAAAATCTATCTATCTGTGACTTGAATACATTCAATGAGCTAGCCTCAACTGCTTCCTTGGGCAGAGAATTCCACAGATTCACAACCCGCTGGGAGAAGAAATTCCTTCTCAACTCGGTTTTAAATTGGCTCCCCCGTATTTTGAGGCTGTGCCCCCTAGTTCTAGTCTCCCCGACCAGTGGGAACAACCTCTCTGCCTCTATCTTGTCTATCCCTTTCATTGTTTGAAATGTTTCAATAAGATCGCCCCTCATCCTTCTGAACTCCAACGAGTAAAGACCCAGTCTACTCAATCTATCACCATAAGGTAACCCCCTCATCTCCGGAATCAGCCGAGTGAATCGTCTCTGTCCACCCTCCAAAGCCAGTATATCCTTCCTTAAGGTGACCAAAACTGCACGCAGTACTCCAGGTGCGGCCTTACCAATAACCTATACAGTTGCAGCAGGACCTCCCTGCTTTTGTACTCCATCCCTCTCGCAATGAAGGCCAACATTCCATTCGCCTTCCTGATTACCTGCTGCACCTGCAAACTAACTTTTTGGGATTCATGCACAAGGACCCCCAGGTTCCTCTGCACCTCAGCATGTTGTAATTTCTCCCCATTCAAATAATATTCCCTTTTACTGGTTTTTTTCCCCCAAGGTGGATGACCCCACACTTGCCGACATTGTATCCCATCTGCCAAACCTTAGCCCATTCGCTTCACCTATCTAAATCTCTTTGCAGCCTCGCTGTGTCCTCTACACAACCCGCTTTCCCACTAATCTTTGTGTCATCTGCAAATTTTGTTACACTACACTCTGTCCCCTCTTCCAGGTCATCTATGTATATCGTTTGAATAAATTTAAGACATAAGTAGTTTCTTAATGTCCCATCTTCCACAGCTCTCCGAGGCAGCAAATTCCACATATTTACAACCCCGAGAAGAAATTTCTCCTCATCTCTGTTTTAAATGGGCAGCCCCTTATTCTAAGATCATGCCCTCGAGTCTCCCCCCGTCAGTGGAAACATCCTCTGCATTCACCTGATCAAGCAACCTCATAATCTTAGATCTTTTCATAAGATCACCTTTCATTCCTCTGAATTCCAATGAGTAAAGGCCCAACCTACTCAACCTTTCCTCATAAGTCAACCCCCTCAGCCCTGGAATCAACCTTGTGAACCTTCTCTGAAATGCCTCCAAAGCAAGTATATCCTTTCGTAAATATGGAAACCAAAACTGCACGCAGTATTCCAGGTGTGGCCTCACCAAAACCTTGTATAGCTGCAGCAAGACTTCGCTGCTTTTATACTCCATCCCCTTTGCAATAAAGGCCAAGACACCATTGGCCTTCCTGATCACTTGCTGTACCTGCATACGATCCTTTTGTGTTTCATGCACAAGTACCCCCAGGTCCTGTTGTACTGCGGCACTTCGCAATCTTTCTCCATTGAAATAATAACTTGTTCTTGGATTTATTTTCTGCCAAAGTGCATGACCTCACACTTTCTAACATTATACTCCATCTGCCAAATTTTTGCCCACTCACTTAGCCTATGTTCTCTTGTAGATTTTTTGTGTCCTCCTCATACATTGCTTTTCCTCCCATCTTTGTACCGTCAGCAAACTTGGCTACATTACACTTGATCTCTTCATCGATCCCTTCATCCAAGTCATTAATATAGATTGTAAATAGTTGGGGTCCCAGCACTGATCCCTGTGGCACCCCACTAGTTACTGGTTACCAACCAGAGAATGAACCATTTATCCCGACTCTGTTAGTTAGCCAATCCTCTATCCATGCTAATATATTACCCCCAACCCCATGAACTTTTATCTTGTGCAGTAACCTTTTATGTGGCACCTTGCCAAATGCCTTCTGGAAGTCCAAATACACGACATCCACTGATTCCCCTTTATCCACCCTGTTCGCTACATCCTCAAAGAACTCCAGCACAGTTGTCAAACATGACATCCCCATCATCAATCCATACTGACGCTGCCTGACCAAATTGTGCTTTTCCAAATGTCCTGCTACTGCTTCTTTAATAATGGACTCCAACATTTTCCCAACCACAGATGTTAGGCTAACTGTCTATCGGTTACTGCTTTTTGTTTGCCTCCTTTTTTTAAAAAAGAAAATAGGGGCGTTACATTTGCAGTTTTCCAATCTGCTGGGACTTGCCCAGAATCCAGGGAATTTTGGTAAATTACAACCATTGCATCCACAATCCTTGCTGCCACTTCTCTCAAGACCCTTGGATGCAGGCCATTAGGATTGATCTGCCTTTCGTCCCATTATCTTACTGAATACCACCTCCTTAGTGATTGTGATTGTGTTAAGTTCCTCCCCCCCTATAGCCTATAGACTATTCACTGTCGGAATATTCTTAGTGTCCACTACCGTAAAGACTGATACAAAATATTTGTTCAGAGTTTCCGCCATCTCCATGTTCCCCATTACTAATTCTCCTGTGGGAAGCTTTCTTTGGGGCCAGTTGCTTTGCTTCGCCACTGACTGTATATTACAGGCCAATATACATACTCCCTCACCAATTCACAACAAAGCAATAGATGTTTTACTGGTGCTCCATTCCCTAGCCCCACATGCTGCACTAACTTATTTGGCATTTGCTGTACCAAATACTATCTGCACAAGGAAGATCGAGAAGAATGCTGGTGCGATGACGCAGCCCTGCTTGACCCTGGTCCGGACATGGATTGGGTCGGTGGGTCAGGATCACAGCTTGCATGTCATCGTGGAGCAGGCGGAAGATGGTAAACTTTTGGGGGCAGCCAAAATGGAGGACGACGCTCCATAGTCCCTCACAGTTGACAGTGTCAAAGTCCTTTATGAGGTCAAAGGCGGCCATGTACAAAGGTTGGTGCTGTTCCCTGCATTTCTCTTGTAGTTGTCGCATGGTGAAAATCATGTCCATTGTACCCCTTAGTGGACGGCATCCGCATTGTGACTCTGGGAGGAGCTCTTCAGCCACAGGAGAGCCTACTATCAATAAGGGCAGACATCGATGATGAGGTCCAACCCTGCCTCCAGTGTGCCAGCGCAGCCTTTGGTCGCCTGAGGAAGTGTGTGTTTGACGACTAGGATCTCAAATCTGGTACCAAGTTTCTGGTCTGTAGGGCAGTAGTGATCCTTGCTCTCCTATATGGCTCAGACACATGGACTATATACAGCAGACAACTCAAAGTGCTGGAGAAGTATTTCCAGTGCTGCCTCCGCAAGATCCTGCAAATCCACTGGGAGGATCGACGCACTGTCAGTATCCTCGCCCAGGCCAACATTCCCAGCATCAAAGCACTGACCATACTCGACCAACTCCGTTGGGCAGGCCACATCATCCGCATGCCCAACATGAGACTCCCCAAGTGTGCTCGACTCAGATCTGCGACACGGCAAGCGAGCCCAAAGTGGACAGAGGAAACGTTTCAAGGACACCCTCAAAGCCTCCTTGATAAAGTGCAACATCCCCATCGGCACCTGGGAATCCCTGGCCCAAGACCGCCCAAAATGGAGAAAGAGCATACGGGAGGGCGCTGACGACCTCGAATCTCGTCGCCAAGAGCATGCAAAAATAGCGTGCTACAAATCAGGCTCCCCACCCACCCTTTCCTTCAACCACTGTCTGCCCCACCTGTTAAGAGACTAATTTCCACATTGGATTGTACAGCCACCTAAGAACTCATGTTAAGAGTGGAAACAAGTCTTCCTGGATTTCGAGGGACTGCCTATGATGGTGACTGTCTGCAGCTGGTTGCTGCTTTTCTCGCTGTCTGGATTTTCTACCTTCAGCAAGTAAACAAACAGTGACAGCGATATACTGATGTCCAATAGTGCCGGTTATTGAAAATAAAGAGAAAGGAAATAAAATCGTGGAAACATTGCTCTCTGAGCTGGAATGTCTCTGGAATCTTAAACATTGAGGTCAACCCGGATTTTGTAACCAAAGCCAAAGAACAGAAATTCTGTTTTTGGTAGTTTGCTGAGATTTCTGTGACAGATAGTTTCCAGAATATATTCTAAAAGTACATATCTGGGATAACTGAAGGATACATTATGGCGAAATATTAACATACACAGTAAATTTTAAATGTTGAGGAGCCTAACTAGCCTGAATTAAATTTGCTACAAGTCGGATCAGAAGCTACATTACTCGACCCAAATTCTGGTATTGGAAACAAACATTTTCGCCGACTTTGTGACCGGGTTTTCGCCTCGATTTAACCCTCATCGGAGAAAACCCGGACGGCAGGATCCTCGGGCACCTCTTTGCGGCGGCGCTTCCACGTACCACCGGGGAGAGGTGCACTAATGTGCAACGACGCAGATTGCGTTTGCGGCACATTTTCGGCACTCTCCCGGATTTTTACGCCACACCCAGAATGCCAACAGGGTCAAACCTGGCAGCCCTGCCAGCAGCACTCAGTATGAAGACCTAAAAAAAAGGCAGGTTAAAGTTTGAATTTTTAAAAAAAATTCTTTTTCAGCGATTTATTAGGGAAGGGTTTTTTTTCCAATGTTTTTTGCAATTTTGTGTGTTTGTTTTTTTCCTCCTTCCAAGGCCTCTCTCGCAGTGCTACTGCCCCATACTAAAGTTGCCGAAACTTGCGGTTGGCGCTGTGAATCCTAGTGCAACAACGGCCAGCTTTACCAAGTCGTAAAGGCCAAAAGTTAGGCCGAAAAACGGTAGCGTAGCAAAAATGGTAATTTTGGCATAAAACTACCATTTGCCAAAAAACTAAAATTTAGCCCGAAATCTGCAAGTGAAAAGTTGCGAGAAATGTGATGCAAAACAGCTATGAAGATTTCAAAACAGAAGCAGAAAACATCGTCCAACTCATTCAAATTATGGATTTCACAACAGAGCAATTATATTACGAGGACAAAAGTTTCAGCCACATTCACACAAGCGTGGCTACATAAGGGGTTTTAACATAAAATTGTAGAAGTTATAGAATCATAGACTGACTACAGCACTGAAGAAGACATAGAAACATAAGACTATCCAGCCTGTCGTGCCTGTGCCGGCTCAGTGCGCTTCAGCTCGTCCCACTCACCCGCCCTTTCCCCGTAACCCTGCAAATTTTTTTCTGTCAGGTGCTTATCCAACTCCCTTTTTGAAAGCAGTGATCAAGTCTGCCTCCACCACCCTTTCAGCCAGTGTATTCCAGACCCTAACCACTCGCTGGGATCAGGAGGGGCGAGGTCATGGAGGGATCTGTAAACAAGGATGAGAATTTTGAAATCGAGGCTTTGCTTAACCAGGAGCCAATTTCAGCGAGCACAAGGGAGCGATAGTGAGCATGATTTGGTGCGAGCTCGCATGCACTCTAAGGCCTTCACATCCTGCCTAAAATGCGGTGCCCAGAATTGGAGACAATATTCCAGCTGAGGGCGAAGCAACGTTTTATACAGATTAATCATAATTTCCACGGATCCCGCAAGCTTTTTTTAAAAAACAGATTTTTCAACCTGCCCTGCCACATTCAAAGCTTTGTGCACAAACCGAAGCCTCAAAATTAGAAAAGGAAGGGTAAAAAAGATAATTTAGATTTAATTACCTTCTGCAAAGAGTGATGAATGCATGGAGTTGACTGCCAAGATGCCTGGAGAAAATTTGATATGGGGTACGAGCGATATTGTTGGGCAGGTTCGCCCCTAGATATTTTGACAGGCTAGACGGATTGCAAATTTACGGTTGTGTCACTATGTTGCATGGTCCCACAAGCTAAGGAACATGAACTCCCCCAAAAGCATATTTTCTCCATCGAACCTTATAAACCACAATCCCATTCCAAACCAGATACTTAACCAGTTATTTAAAAAAAATAAAAATACTTGCATGTATACAATTCCTTTCACCACCTGACGACATCCCAAACCAATGAAGTACTTTTGAAGAGTAGTCACTGTTGTAATGTAGGAAATGCAAGCTCCCACAAACAGCAATACGATAATGACCAGATAATATTTTTATGTGATGTTGATAGAGGGATAAATATTGGCCAAGATACCGGGAATAAATGCCCTGCTCTTTTTCAAACTCGTGCCATGGAATATTTTACATCCACCTGAGCGCGCAGACGGGGCCTCAGTTTAATGTCTCATCCGAAAGACGGCGTTATAACGCAGCAATAACTGCTTTCTTCAAACTTCAGCACTAATACTAATCGACAAAGGAAAGAAAAAATTAAAATATCTCGTCTGAAACTTAAATTTTGAATTCACATCCACCAAACTAAATCTAAGCTATATTATCCATCTCTCACCTGTACAATTCTCCTCACAACCTTCTCCAAATGAAACAACTTCACTTTTGAGTGAACACCAACATCTGGAACAACATTTGATCGTCTCGGAAATAATTTCCAAAGCCATGATGTTTTTGAAAAAGGCGTGTGCAGAACTGCACACAATATTGCAAATTTGGCCTCAGACAATCTACTTTTGGGATTTGTTTAGATTCACAGTATTCAAAGGGTAGCTTGTAATTTTCAGTTTTCAGCCCAATGAGTGACTGCTCATTAAATTTGCTCTCCCCACACTGTTATTGGCAAGCTCACACAGCAACTAACAGAGCAGTTTAAGGCTGCTGCGTTTATTCATGAAGTTGTGAAGGAATTACAGTAACAAAAGAATCACATTGTGGCAGTTCACAACTGCATAACATGGAGAAGTTTTAGTGTGATTACATTTTTTACCATCGTGAACTAGAATAATGTTGAACAGGATACTATTTGCTTTTAAATGTTGACTTTACACACAGGATTGCCCAGCTTCAGCTGCTTTAAAAAAAAGACACAAATGTTCAAGATTCACAAATGTTTTTGTAATAATTGCTGATTTAGAAAATGACAATGCCACATTCTGAAAACATACTCACTAGTTCTGAAAATACAGAATTGCCAAGATCAGTGAGTGAATGCTGTTCTGTTAATAATCACTGCGGGAAATCTATGCTTTTTAATAATGAAATCAGTGTCATGCCCAGAGCAATGCATTTTTTTTGAAGAATAGAATGTCAGCAACATCCATGGCTCTTTCACTGCCTGCAATTCGTGGATCCAGCTCCCAATTTTAAAAGGTTAGGCACTCCAAAGAGACTCACAATGAATGTTAGGACCAATGCTCAAATTGATTTGACAGTGACAAATTTTGTGGCAAAAATGAACTTAGAAATAAGTCTGTTGGTATGCAGGTTTGATGAAAGTAATTTTTTCAAATGAGTTACACGGTCACATTGCCAATATTTACAAAGTAAATCTTCCTGTTATTCTTATTGCTGTCCTGCAATAAGAATTGTAACAAGGTCACAAATCCTTTTTAAAAAAAAAGAGGGCTGGGGAAGAAAGTCACCCTTTCAAGACATTGCACCAGAAGCATATAATAACATAGAAAATAGGTGCAGGAGTAGACTATTCGGCCCTTCGAGCCTGCACCACCATTCAATATCATGTCTGATTATGCAACTTCAGTACCCCACTCCTGCTTTCTCTCCCGATCCCTTGATCCCTTGATCCCTTTCGCCGTTAGGGCCACTTCTAACTCCCTTTTGAATATATCTAACGAACTGGCCTCAACAACTTTCTGTGGTGGAGAATTCTACAGGTTCACCACTCTCTGGGTGAAGAAGTTTCGCCTCATCTCGGTCCTAAATGGCTTACCCCTTATCCTTAGACTGTGACCCCTGGTTCTGGACTTGCCCAGCATCGGGAACATTCTTCCTGCATCTAACCTGTCCAATCCCATCAGAATTTTACATGCTTCTATGAGATCCCCTCTCATTCTTCGAAGTTCCAGTGAATATAAGCCGAGTCGATCCAGTCTTTCTTCATATGTCAGTCCTGCCATCCCGGGAATCAGTCTGGTGAACCTTCGCTGCACACCCTCAATAGCAAGAATCTCCTTCCTCAGATTAGGAGGCCAAAACTGGACACAATATTCAAGGTGTGGCCTCACCAAGGCCCTGCAGTAAAACCTGCAGTAAAACCTCCCTGCTCCGATACTTAAATCCTCTCGCTAAGGCGGCCAACATGCCATTTGCCGCCTTCACCGTCTGCTGTTCCTGCATGCCAACTTTCAATGACTGATGTACCATGACACCCAGGTCTCGTTGCACCTCCCCTTTTCCTAATTCAGACAATATTCACCATTCAGATAATATTCTGCCTTCCTGTTTTTGCCACCAAAGTGGATAACCTCACATTTATCTACATTATACTGCATCTGCCATGCATTTTCCCACTCACCTAACCTGTCCAAGTCACCCTGCAGCAGCCCCTCAGCATCCTCCTCACAGCTCACACTGCCATCCAGCTTCGTGTCATCTGCAAACTTGGACATATTACATTCAATTCCTTCATCTAAATCATTAATATATATTGTAAATAGCTGGAGTCCCAGCACTGAACCTTGCGACACCCCACTAGTCACTACCTGCCATTCTGAAAAGGACCCGTTTATTCCTACTCTTTGCTTTCTGTCTGCCAACCAGTTCTCTATCCACTTCAATACATTACCCCAATACATGTGCTTTAATTTTGCACACTAATCTCTTGTGTGGGACTTTGTCAAAAGCCTTTTGAAAGTTCAAAAACACCACATCCACTGGTTCTCCCTTGTCCACTCTACTAGTTACATCCTCAAAAAATTCCAGAAGATTTGTCAAGCATGATTTCCTTTTCATATATCCATGCTGACTTGGACCGATCCTGTTACTGCTTTCCAAATGCGCTGCTATTACATCTTTAATAATTGATTCCAACATTTTCCCCACTGGTCGAAAAATCACTGCTTTCTCTCTCCCTCCTTTTTTAAAAAGTGGGGTTACCTGAGCTCCCCTCCAATCCATCGGAACTGATCCAGAGACTATGGAATGTTGGAAAAACACCACCAATGCATCCACTATTTCTAGGGCCACTTCCTGAAGTACTCTGGGGTGCAGACTTTCAGGCCCTGGGGATTTATTGGCCTTCAATCCCATCAATTTCCCGAACACTACTTCCCACCGAATAAGGATTTCCCTAGTATTTCCAGGTGGTTATTTGTGTCTTCCTTCGTGAAGACAGAACCTAAGTACTTGTTCAATTGGTCTGCCATTTCTTTGTTCCCCATTATAAATTCACCTGATTCTGACTGCAAAGGACCTGCATTTGTCTTCATCAATCTTTTTCTCTTCACATATCCATAGAAGCTTTTGCAGTCAGTTTTTATGTTCCCAGCAAGATTCCTCTCATACTCTATTTTCCCCCTCCTAATTAAACCCTTTGTCCTCCTCTGCTGAATTCTAAATTTCTCCCAGTCCTCAGGTTTTCTGCTTTTTCTGGCCAATTTATGTGTCTTCCTTGGATTTATCACGCTCCCTAATTTTCCCTTGTTAGCCACGGTTGAGCCACCTCCCCCGTTTTATTTTAACGCCAGACACATCCATGTGATCTTTAAATGTCTGCCATTGCCTATCCGTCAACCCTTTAAGTATCATTCGCCAGTCTATCCTAGCCAATTCACGTCTCATACCATCGAAGTTACCTTTCTTTAAGTTCAGGACCCGAGTCTCTGACTTAACTGTGTCACTCTCCATCTTAATGAAGAATTCTACCATATTATGGTCACTCTTCCCCAAGGGTCCTCGCACAAGATTGCCAATTAATCCTCTCTCATAACACAACACCCAGTCTCGGATGGCCAGTTCTCGAGTTAGTTCCTCGATGTCTTGGTCTGGAAAACCATCCCTTTTGCACTCCAGGAAATCCTCCTCCACCATATTGGTTCCAGTTTGGTTAGCCCAATCTATATGTAGATTAAAGTCACCCATGATAACTGCTGTACCTTTATTGCACGCATCCCTAATTTTCTGTTTGATGCCGTGCCCAACCTCACTATGACTGTTTGGTGGTCTGTACACAATTCCTACTAGCGTTTTCTGCCTTTGATGTTCCGCAGCTCTACCCATACAGATTCCACATCATCCAAGCAAATGTCCTTCCTTACTATTGTGTTAATCTCCTCTTCAACCAGCAACGCTACCCACCTCCTTTTCCTTTCTGTCCAATCTTCCTGAATATTGAATACCCCTGGATGTTGAGTTCCCAGCCTTGGAGTCATCCTGGAGCCATGGCTCCGTAATCCCAATTACATCATATCCGTTAACAGCTATCTGTACATTTAATTCATCCACATTATTACGAAAGCTCCTCGCATTGAGATACAGAGCCTTCAGGCTTTTTTTTAAAAAAAAACACTCTTGGTCCTTTTAGAATTATGTTGCAATGTGGCCCTTTTTTATTTTTGCCTTTGATTTCTCTGCCCTCCACTTTTTCTCATCTCCTTTCTACCTTTTGCTTCTGCTCCCATTTTACTTCCCTCTGTCTCCCTGCATAGATTACCATCCCCCTCCCCTATTAGTTTAAACCCTCCTCAACAGCACTCGCAAACACTTCCCCCGAGGACATCGGTTCTGGTCCTGCCCAGGTGCAGACCGTCCAGTTTGCACTGGTCCCACCTCTCCGAGAACCGGTTGCAATGTCCCAGGAATTTGAATCCCTCCCTCTTGCACCATTCCTCAAGCCACGTATTCATCTTAACTATCCTGCTATTTCTACTCTGACTAGCACGTGACACTGGTAGCAATCATGAGACTACCACCTTTAAGGTCCTACTTTTTAAATTTAACTCCTAACTCCCTAAATTCAGCTTGCAGGACCTCATCCCGTTTTTTACCGATATCGTTGGTACCTATATGCACCACGACAACTGGCTGTTCACCCTCCCCCTCCAGAACGCCCTGCAGCCGCTCCGAGACATCCTTGAGCCTTGCACCAGAGAGGCAACATACCATCGTGGAATCTAGATTGTGGCCGCAGAAATGCCCATCTATTCCTCTTACAATAGAATCCCCTACCACTATAGGTCTCCTACTCTTTTTCCTGCCCTCCTATGCAACAGAGCCATGAACTTGGCTGCTGTTGCCTTCCCCTGATGAGCCATCTCTCCCACCAGCACCCAAAGCAGTTTGTATATCCGTTTGAGGGAAATGACCCCAGGGGACCCCTGCACGACCTTCCTACTCCTGCTCTGCCTGATGGTCACCAATTCCCTATCTGCCTTTGTAACCTTTACATGCGGTGTGACCAACTCACGAAAAGTGCTATTCACGACATCCTCAGCATCGCGGATGCTCCAGAGTGAATCCATGTGCAGCTCCAGTGCCGCAATGCGGTCTGTCAGATGCTGCAGCTGGACACACTTCCTGCACACATAGTAGTCAGGGACGCCCTGATTTATCACATAGCATAGGAGGAGCATGACATGGGTCTGGGCCACTGACTTCGAAACATGATGTTCAGTGACAAATACATATTCATAGAGGAAGTTTCGATAACTGATTTCACAGCATAGTTGAATGTAATTACCTGTACCACCACTGTTTAGTACACAAAAAAAACACAAATTGCTTCAATAAACACCATCTTATCAAAAACAGCACTCTCATCTGGTATCCAATTGGATCCCACAATCCAAATTCAAAATCAAACTTCTATAAAAAGCTGAATCAAATCTGACATCTGCAAGGAAAAGAATAAATAGTAAATGGAGAGGAAACCTTAACGGCTAGAAATAGCTGGGATACAAATTGACCCAGAAATTGATAAAGATTAAATTCACACTTGTTTTAACGCAGCCTTTGGTGAAAATAATGAACAACTCCATAACCGTGTTAACTTAAATAAACCCATTTATATTATTATTGACTCAATAATCTTGCGAAATGCAACAGAACCTATCAAATGGGAAAAATCATGATTCTCACAAACAAACTCTGCAATGATCGAAGGTTGACGGGTTTCCCTCCTCGCACCACCCCATTATCCTCCATTTTTTTGATCCACAAAACCACTATCCCAACTAAGATGCATTAGATTTATGATTATAGCTCTCCACACCATCCAAGTGAAATTCTGCCTGGTTCACTTTGCAAATAATCCGAACAGTAGCATAGTTTGAGGAATAAAATGGCACCCACTCCAAATAGCTCCAACACTCAAGTATGAGGTTCCTTCTTAACCTTTGTTCAAATTAATTGAAAATGGTTCTCTTGACTTCTGCTGCAGATTCAAGTTAAAACAAATAGCAGCTTGTACCCCATCAAATTCATCATAAAAATCTCAGTCCTAGAGTTTCACCACTTAACCCAAGATCACAACTTTAATGGGACAAAGGGGATGTGTCCAGTAACATTTGTTTTTGTCTTTACATCCTTCTCAATAGGTACATGACCCTTTGGAGACATGGTGACCAGATATCAATTTGCCACGAAAGGTACCAACTCCTATTGCAGGTAATAATTATTATTCTGCAAATTGTATGTCGAATTGGGAAGAGGGAAGTTGGTACCTTACATGAGCACTTGTTCTGATGTTCCTCCTTTTCCTTTGCACTTCATTAATGTTTGTTTCAGTTCCAAAAGATTACTGGAATGATCTGCAGAATCACAATCATTGAACTCTACATACAAAAGGAACCCATTTGGCTCATCATGCTTGCACGTGCTTTCAAAGTGTTTGTCCTTTAGTTCTTTCACCCACAACTTGTGCATTTTTTTCTCTCAAGTATTTATTCACTTTATTTTTAAAATACTACTACGAATTCTGCTTCCACCATTGTTTCTGGTAGGGCAACACATGTCTAACCATTCTCTATTTGAAAGAAATGTATCCAAACATTTTCCTTCACAGCGATATAAAAAAAATAATTCTCGGGATATGGGCATTGCTGGCAATCCCAAGTTGCTTTCAAGGTGGTGGTGGTGGGCTGCCTTCTTGAATCGCTGCAGCCCATGTGGTGCGAGTACTTGAATTTATGCCATCGAGTTACCAACTCACCGACCACTCAAAATAGTTCTTCCCAATTTAATAAATCAAGATCTCTATGCTGATCACCTCGGTCAAGTCTCCTCTTAACTTTGTTCTATTTAAGAAAGCCCCAGCATCTCTTGTATTTCTTATTTTAAAGCCACTCAGCCTTAATATCTTTGTGAATCTTTCTGTACCCTCTCGGAGATCTTGACATACATCCTTCCAAAAGTAGGGCACCCAAAACTGAATACAGTATTGTAATTGTAACGGTAAATTGTAACCAATGATTATAGAGGTTTAACTTTACCACTTTCCTTCGAACAGAAGTTTAATTTGAAACAGTGCAAAAAAAAAGTTGTGAAGCAGATTTACTGGGTGCCAAGGGGATGAGAGGATATAGTTATGAAGGGGAGAAACTTGAAAAAAAAACTAAGACTGTACTCATTGGAGTCAAGAAGGTTAAATGGGATTCAACACTAGTCGGAGTTTTGAAAAGGATTCAGAGTAAAATAGTAAATGATTCCCATTCATCAGTGAACTTACCAATAAAGGGGGCATAATTCAACATTAGTACTCGAAGCATAAAACAACAAAGAGAGAGGAAACCTTTTCATATAAAGAGTTATTATAAATGCATTACCACAACTGGCAACTGAAGTTGGTCACAGCATTTAAAAAGAAATTAAACACTTCAATAAAAAAAAGGATTCGGGGGAGAACAAGAACAAGGAAGTGGGATTACTGTAAAATAGCTACAATATGGAGCAAGCACAGACATGGGCAGTGAATATTGCTGTGCCATTTCGACCGGAAATCGGCGCAGTCCCGGCCTGCAAGACCATCAGCAGGCCAGGGCCATTTGGGGGAGCAGCGTGCAGCGGCATACCACTGCAGGGAGCAGCACATGCTGCTGCAGGAGGGCGATGGCTACAAAGCCAGATCGCTGATTGCAGTGCGGATAGGCACAGCAGGAGGGGCGAAGGAGCAGCAAGAGTCCGTAGAGGGAAATGACCTGGGCCCAGGAGGCCGGTCCACACTGCGCTATGTGTGCACACTAGATCAGTGCAGTAGAGCTGGTCTCCAGTCGTCTTGGTTAACCTTGCCACTGGACCAAGGCTCAGCTCTGTCAAGCCCGTGTGGTGGCTGGTGTGCAACGGCCATCCCACATTAAAACAAATCCACGCACAGGCATCTTCCACCCTTCACGATGTAGTTCGGGATCAGGAATATTAGGTCCTTCATTGAAGCACCTGTGAACTCATCCATTTTTGGCGTGGAAGCAAGTCATCCTCATTTCGGGGGACTGCCTATGATGATGATGATGATGATGGGCAGTGAGAGGACAGGTCTTCGGTGCTGAAAATTTTTATTACCCCACAGAAATACCAGCAGCTGTAAACTGGCCTGCTGTAGTGCAAAAACCTCAGAGAAAAAAATACATTGGTACTTCCGGTTTAAGAAATATATTTGTTTCAAGTGGAAACTGGAGAAGCAACCAGACTGCTGCAAATTCATATTCACGTATCGTAGAATGCACATCTATTCACCATCTAGCCTATATAAAATGTACTGGCAACATACAACATAGCGCATTTTCAGAGAAGGGTAGAGACCTTTCAAACAGAAAACAACCGTTGGCAAAGACAACACTCAGAGCAGATGAACCTCAGAGACTGCAAAGGATTAAAGAGTTACTCAACCTTTGGGCAATGTTGGAGAAGATTTTTGCCAATGAATTAGCACCCATTACTATACACTCAATTCAGTGCAGCAGAAACTCTGCAAAATAAATGCTCAATCAACAATTGTACCTCAAATACTTGGTTCACCTGAAATAGTCTGGAAGAGAAATCAACAGTGCTCAAATAATTTCAACTAGATTTTCTGGTAGAAACTTATCAGGCAAGCCCAAATGGTGTCATCATTACAGTTCAATTTATGAAACCACAAGAACAGCAATTCATGAAATACCCAAGCATAAAAAAAAATTGAAGATATGGGAATGGTAGAAACTCATGCAGGACAAAATAGGCACAGGTTTACTTACATATTGAACTCAAAGTTTTTTTATCTAAATCAGATTCGAAGATTAAAAAATGGATCAGGGAAGTCATTTTCAGGATTTCAAGTTGTAACTAGTGGAGGATCAGTGCTTGGGTGTCAGCTGCTTACAATCGACATCAATGATTTCGATGAGGGCGCCGAATATAATTTATCCAAGTTTGCTGATGATCCAAAGCTAGGTGGGAAAATAAGCTGTGAGAACCTAGAAGCTGCAATGGGATTTGGTGATTGCCCAAGGTGGTGGCAAATAGGAGTATAATGTGGGGAAGTGTGAAATTATTCATTTTGGTAGGAAAAATGGAAAACCAGAATATTTTCTGAAAGTTGAGAGACTAGCAAATGTTGGTTTCAGAGGCATTGGGGGTGCAGGTGGGTGGGTGAGGGGGACCCTTGTACACTAATCACAGAAAGTTAACATGCAAGAATAGCTCGCAATTAGGAAGCAAGATCGTATGTTAGCCATTGTTGCAAGGGAATTGGAGTACAAGAGTAAGGAAATCTTGTAGCAATGAAATAGGGCTTTGGTGAGACCATACCTGGAGTACTGGGTCGTTTTGGTTTCCTTACCCACGGAAGGATATTCTTGCCTTCGAAGGGGAGCACATTGTTTCATTGGCAGGAAAGCACTTTGGGACATCCAGTGTCATGAAAGGTACTATATAAATGCACACAGAGGTTGAACTCCAGGACATAGTCGACGTATTTACTGAGGCGTATGAAAGCATGGGTCTTACGCTAAACATCAGTATGACAAAAAGTCCTCCACCAGCCTGTCCTCGCCGCACAGCACTGTCCCCCAGACATCAAAATCCACCACGCGGCCCTGGACAACGTGGACCACTTCCCTTATCTCGGGAGTCTCCTATCAACAAGAGCAGGCACGGACAACGAGATCCAACACCGCCTCCAGTGCAGCCTTCGTCTGCCTGAGGAAAAGTATGTTTGAAGATCAGGTTCTCAAAACTGACACCAAGCTCAAGATCTACAGGGCCGTAGTAATACCCGCCCTCCTGTATGGCTCAGAAATGTGGACCATGTACAGTAGACACCTCAAGTCGCTGGAGAAATACCACCAACAATGTCTCCACAAGATCCTACAAATCTCCTGGGAGGACAGACGCACCAACGTTAGCGTCCTCGTCCAGGCCAACATCCCCATCATTGAAGCGCTGACCACACTTGATCAGCTCCGCTGGGCAGGCCACAAGTTCGCATACCAGACACTCGACTCCCAAAGCAAGCGCTCTACTCGGAACTCGTCCACGGCAAATGAGCCAAAGGTGGGCAACGGAAACATTACAAGGACACCCTCAAAGCCTCCTTGATAAAGTGCGGCATCCCCACTGACACGTGGGAGTCCCTGGTCCAAGACCGCCCCAAGTGAAGGAAGTGCATCTGGGAGGGTGCTGAGCTCCTAGAGTATCGTCGCCGAGAGCATGCAGAAATCAAGCGCAGGCAGTGGAAGGAGTGTGCGGCAAATCAGACTCCCTGCCCACCCTTTCCTTCAACCACTGTCTGTCCCACCTGTGACAGAGATTGGTTCTTGTATTGGACTGTTCAGCCACCTAAGAACTCATGCCAAGAGTGGAAGCACGTCTTCCTTGATTCCGAGGGACTGCCTATGATGATATGCAAATGCAAGTCTTTCTTTTCTTCTTTCAAGAAGGTTCACTAGATTGATCCCAGAGATGAGAAGACTGTCCTATGAGGAGCGATTGAGTAGAATGGGCCTATAATCTCTGGAGTTTAGAAGAATGAGAGGTCATCTCATTAAAATGTGTATAACTTTTTTTTTTATAAAGAGGATCTGACAGGGCCGAGAGGCTGTTTCCTTTGGATGAAGAGTCAAGAACTAAGGATCATAGTCTCAGGATAAGGGGTTGGCCATTTCAGACTGAGATGAGAAGAAATTTCTTCACTCAGTTGTGAATTTTTGGAAATCTCGACCCCAGATGGCAAGTATATGCAAGGCTGAAATCGATAGATTTTTGAGCACGAAGGGAATAGGAATACAAGGATAGGGCAGAAAGGAGATGATGGGAGTTTAGCCATGATCTTATTGAATGGAGGAGCAGGCTCAAGGGACCATATGGCTGACTCTTATTTCTTTGGTTGTTTAAGTACAGGAGAACATAATCTATCGAAGAGGAGCATGGTCAAAATCATAAATGTGTCACTTCCCCACCCTCTGGCAGAGACAGCTGTATTGATGAAACAAAGCATACATGTACAGGCTATTTGCAATATTACAAGTCCAGCAAAAAATCCATGCAAACATGTTACCATTTACAGCATTGTTGAAAACAGGAAGATGGACAATACCAAATTAACATGTCAAGTTCATCAGCCATCAAGAAAATCAACAAATATAAATGAATTTCACAAGTATCCACAGTATCATAAGGCAAAAATGGAAAATGTGCAGCTGAAACAAGCTTGAAAAATCCTCATTGAACTACAAAACAAAGGCTTTTTTTCTCTGGAAACACTGAGCAAGTTAGGCAGCATCTGTGGAGAAAGAAACAGATGTCCCCTGACCTGCTGAGTGTTTCCAGCATTTTCGATTTATATTGCAGATTCCAGCATCCACAGTATTTTGCTATTGCCTTTCCTTCTCGACTGACTTGCTTGTTAAGTTTAATTTTACTCTTGAAATAAAATTTCCCTTCTTCAAAAGTCGTGTAATTTAAAAACATCTGAAAATAGTGAGAAAAAAACCATATCCCACGCAAACAATTTTATAACAGTAAAATATAAAATAGAGAATGGCATCAGCTCTGGTTCGGTGGTAGCGATTTCGCCTTGAGTCACAGGGTTCAATTCCTACTGCAGAGACTTTAGCACATAATCTAGGCTAAGGGAGTGCTAACTGTTTTCAGATGAGACATTACACTGAATCTTCCAATTTAAGCTGAGCAATTTCGGAGTGAAATCAGGAAGCACTTCTTTCCACAAAGGGTGAAAAAGTCTCTTCTCTAGCTCATCATAGAATTTACGACCTACTACAATTTAATGGAAACTCATTCCAACGACGCAAACAAGAAGCATTTCCTGACAGAAATTTGGTGAAGAACTATAGTTCACTCTCATGGAGAGAGTCGTACTGAAACTACTGCAGTTGTAATCCCAGCTCAGACTTGTTATTATGCATATAGCTTCTTCTCCTATTAGCACAGTATCTGCTGTGTTCCCTCCATTTCCCTGTACATTTGACTAAAAAGACAAGAAAAAGCATGGAAAATAATCAATTGTTACATTTTGACAAAAAAAAAACTTGTGCATGTTTAGGACAAAAATAACAGTTGTTTTACTAAATCACAGATTATCTGGCCATTATCACACTGCTGTTTGTAGGGTCTTGCTGTGTGCCGATTGGCTGCCACATTTCCTACGTTACAACAGCAACACTTGAAATAAAAGTACTTCACTAGCTGCAAACCGTTTTGGGAAACAGAGATCGAGAAAAGTGTTTTAGAAATGCAAGTCTTTCTTTCACAAGAGGCCACAAAGTACATGGTTACACAAAAGGAGGCATTCACCCCTCTTGTTCTGTTGCATATGATTTGCAATGCCACAATTGGAGGTGGGGAGGAAGAGCGAGGGAAAGAGAGGGCAAGAAGTCGACCTGTCTGAATCCATGAACTATTTATGGTATTTCACACAAGACATCTGAAGATAATGAAGTAAATACCAGGTTATTTCTGCTGGCAAGTTAATTGACTTTAGTCGTCTTGTTTCTTCACAGAAAGGGTTCCTTGTTGTAAAAACAGTGACAGTGCAGGTCACTGAGGAACTTAGTTATTTATTCAGGGAACAGTGCATGTAAACTGATACTCAATTCAGACACAGTTAAAGTCAATTTCAGACATTTTATTTAATCCAATATGGTTCTCCCTTTGATACAGATGTAAAACAATTAATCGTGTTTCAGACCTGTAACAAAGGGAGAGCTACTGTTTTTAATATAAAAAAAGTGCATCTCCCACTGCAGTGCACAGCAAGTTTGAAGTTGTTTCGTACTAACAGGGATGTATGCCATGTAACAATGGATCAGGGTGATTGTAGATACATGATATTTTGGCATGTGGTATATAGATATATAATACACTCACAAATATTAGTGTCAATGTAGTGTTTCATATTGACAAAAAATAGTTTTCTTGAAAATAAATAAAATATTTTAATACAGTTGTACTCCTCCAGTCCAGCACCTTCGGGACCTGACCGGTGCCAAAACAGAGAATTTCCCGAACCATGGGAGGTCTTGCTTCCCGGAATCGGTGGACAGCGCCGGGCCCCTGTGAATGCATGCTGACAGCTTGTGAACGGCTCCCTCAACAGCCGCACTGATTGACTGATAGCCACTCCCAGTCAATCGCCAAACACACTGATGGCAGCCATTGCAGCTATTGAAAACTTGAAAAAAAACACACTCCATTCCCTCACATCCAACTAATGCCAAACCACCAATGTTTACGGATGAGTGTCCCCCGGACTGGAGGTGCACAACCTGCACTTAAAATTATGGGATGTTTTATCCTTGAAACTGAGATGAGATACTTCGGACTCAGCAACTTGTATTTGCTTCAGACTTTAAAAGAGCCACTTGGTTGACCACAGCTTGAGACAGTAACTGGAACTCACACCACGACCAGCCTTGAATGATGATCAGAAGCAGCTTATGCTGGAAAACCCCAGAACCAAACATTCCCACGTAATTTTTACACATCTCAACTGGAGACTCCCAAGTTTGTTTTATTCCTTTCAAGCAGATGATAGATTTCGAAGCACTCAGCAGTGAAATGTGTCTTGGGTTTACTTTATTTAAAAAGTAAAATTAGGTGATTTAAATAACGACATTCACAGATTTCAGCTACAGAACCCTAGAAGTCATCAGTTTCTTGCAATGGTGAGACCAGACATATTCCACAACAAAGGGATCCTGAGGCATTATGCTCACTTCTGAATCAGTGAAGAAGTGATCAGACTTTTTTCACCTTAATCTAAATTTTGCATTCCTGTAATAACAGCAACTCAGACTTACTTCTCTTTTAAAGAAAATATTGACAGTGTTTGCTCCAAGACCAAGTTAACTGAACCATTGCCACAACAACTATCTCCAGAATATCACCCAGTGTTGACAAAAAGCATGGTGCAGCAGTATGGACAGGAAAAATAATTCTCCCCACCAGCCACCATTTCTACTTGAAATGTTAAATGATGTATTAACAGAACCCCCCCGACATCAAACTTAAATGATGGTCTATGTGCTTTCCCTTACAAAAGTGGTTTAAAGATAAATTTCTAAAAAAACTACGTCCTTTCTTCATTCTGATAATTTTGTACACCTAGATACTCAATTTTCAATAAATTCATGCTATTGGCATTATAAATAGACAGGTCATACCCTCTGAAGAAACACAATTACTATTCTGCAGACATCACATTCATTTACAATATCCTGGAAGACACTTACAAGTTTGGTTAAAATCTTTTCCTGTTAAGTCAGAAGTAGCCTTCATTGCAGACAAAAGAAAGGAACTCAATAGATATTGAGGGCATTTAGAAATGCTCAAAACTTAATAAAGCAATTTTGAAATTATTAAATTGACAACTTACTATTTATGGAAGATCAGTTAACAAGAATGTGACAACCCATTCCATCCGTTGTTCAAGAGTTTGGAAGATTAAAATTTTAACTGAGAACTGAAAATATGCTCGAAGCAAAAACTTGGCTATCAGCCAAGTTTTATCTTAAATTAAATTCCATTTTTAATTTAATCAACCAAATTAAAGAGACAATAACCTCCATAACAGAATACAAGTTAGATTAACAGATATTTGTTCATGACAGTATTTTTAAATATAAACATACCAACAGAAAAGCTGAAAAAACAATGTGCATCTGGACTGTTATTGTACATTGGTAACACAGAACAAAAGAACTTAAATGACGTTTTGTATTTTCATGCACTGCAAACTCACCGTCAGATACAGGTTAAAGGAAGATGTATTCTACCGATTTATCACATAATCCTTAAAGTTAACGAGAGAAACTGAAATACCCAGAAATTTGCTTCAGCCATGATTTATGGCTTATTGTTACTGCGAGCTCGACATATCTTGAAAGCAAACTTGAAACTCGCCAGTTCGTCCTATTTCACAAAACTCTTGCCAACTCTTCCTATCCTGCACTCAACCCTATTCACCCAGAGACTCGTCTTGGTTGACCTACAGTGAAAAATTCTTGCCCTCAAAACCCTTCCTTGGCCTCACCCAGCCTGTCTTCCCCATTTCCTCAGCCCTTTATATTCTCTCCTGAACATTATTTTGATCGGATTCCAGCCTTCTGTGCATCCCTCTTCCCTTCACTGCACCACTGGTGGCAGAGCCTTCAGCTGCTTTGACCTGAACACACGACTCAAACTGCTCAGCCTCTTCACCTTAAAAAACATTCTACTAAGCTTTTCGCCGCTCTTCCTGATCTCTCCCTTTCTCCCTTTCTGGTCTGGTGTCAGTTTCATGAAACCTATTCTTGTGTCATGGATATTGGCCGTCACACTGGGACAGTTCAACATAATGGCCCAGAATTTGCTGGGAAAATAACAGCAAGTTTAATGCACATGACGTGATTAATGTATAAATTGTGCAGCAATTTGTGGCGTGGAAGAGTTGCGAGAGTTGAGAACTGCCACAAATTGCTGGCCGATTTGTGCCACTCTGTTGATAGCCTCGCAAAAACAGTAGTTCGCCATTAACCTCCCGGTGGAATCCAAGAAATTGCTGCATTTGCACAGTAAATACGTATTAAACTTTCCACAGAAAATTAGGGCTGCTGCTTAACAAGTCAAGAACCCTTTTAACAGCAGAGAGTCGGGATAAATGGTTCATTCTCAGGTTAGCAACCAGTAACTAGTGGGGTTCCGCAGGGATCAGTGCTGGGAGCCCAACTATTTACAATTTCTTTTAATGACTTGGAAGAAGGGACTGAGTGTTACGTAGCCAAGTTTGCTGATGATACAAAGATGGAAGGAAAAGCAATGTTTGAGGAGGACACAAAAAATCTGCAAAAGGACATAGACAGGCTAAGTGAGTGGGCAAATGTTTGGCAGATGGAGTAGAATGTTGGAAGGTGTGAGGTCATGCACTTTGGCAGAAAAAAAATCAAAGAGCAAGTTATTATTTAAATGGTGAAAGATTGCCAAGTGCCACAGTACAGCGAGACCTGGGGGATACTTGCACATGAAACACAAACGGTTCAGTGCTGGGACCCCAGCTATTTACAATATAAATCGACGAAGGAATTGAATGTAATATCTCCAAGTTTGCAGATGATACTAAGCTGGCTGGCAGTGTGAGCTGTGAGGAGGATGCCACGAGGCTGCAGGGTGACTTGGACAAGTTAGGTGAGTGGGTAAATACATTGCTGATGCGGTATAGTGTAGATAAACGTAAGGTTATCCACTTTGGTGGTACAAACAGGAAGGCAGATTATCTGAATGGTGACAGATTAGGAAAAGGGGAGGTACAACGAGACCTGGGTGTCATGGTCCATCAGTCATTGAAAGTTGACATACAGGTACAGCAGGCAGTGAAGGCAGCAAATGGCATGTTGCCTTCACTGCAGTTGTCGTGCCTTGGTGAGGCCACACCTTGAATATTGTGTACAGTTGTGGTCTCCTAATCTGAGGAAAGACATTCTTGCGATTGAGGGAGTGCAGCAAAGGTTCACCAGACTAATTCCCAGGATGGCAGGACTGATATATGAAGACAGACTGGATTGACTAGGCTTATATTCACTGGAATTTAGAAGAATCAGAGGGGATCTCATAGAAACATAAAATTCTGACGGGATTGGATAGGTTAGAAGCAGGAAGAATGTTCCCGATGTTGGGGAAGTTCAGAACCAGGGGTCACAGTCTAAGGATAAGGGGTAAGTCATTTAGGACCGAGATGAGGAGTAACTTCTTCACTCAGAGAATTGTGAGCATGTGGAATTCTCTACCACAGAAAGTTGTTGAGGCCAGTTCGGTGGATATATTCAAAAGGGAGTTAGATGAGGCCCTTACAGCTAAAAAGAGAGAAAGCATGAATGGGATACTGAAGTGCATGATCATATTGAATGGTGGTGCAAGATCGAAGGGCCGAATGGCCTACTCCTGCACCTATTTTCAATGTTTCTATGTACGCAGGTATAACAAGTGATCAAAAAGGCCAATGGAATCTTGGCCTTCTTGATCACTTCCCCAACTTCGGGAACATTCTTCCTGCTTCTAACCTATCCAATCCCGTCAGAATTTTATGTTTCTATGAAATCCCCTCTGATTCTTCTAAATTCCAGTGAATATAAGCCTGGTCAATCCAGTCTTTCTTCATATATCAGTCCTGCCATCCTGGGAATCAGTCTGGTGAACCTTCCCATGCACTCCCTCAATAGCAAGAATGTCTTTCCTCAGATTCGGAGACCACAACTGTACACAATATTGAATGTGTGGCCTCACTAAGGCACTGTGCAACTGCAGTGAAGGCAACATGCCATTTGCTGCCTTCACTGCCTGTTGTACCTGTATGTCAACTTTCAATGACTGATGGACCATGACACCCAGGTCTCGTTGTACCTCCCCTTTTCCTAATCTGCCACCATTCAGATAATCTACAGCTATACAGGGTATTGGTGAGGGCACACCTGGAATACTGCGTGCAGTTTTGGTTTCCATATTTACAAAAGGATATATTTGCTTTGGAGGCAGTTCAGAGAAGGTTCACAAGGTTGATTCCGGAGATGAGGAGGTTGACTGATGAGGAAAAGTTGAGCAGGTTGGGCCTCTACTCATTGGAATTCAGAAGAATGAGAGCTGATCTTATCAAAACGTATAAGATTATGAGGGGGCTTGACAAGGTGGATGCAGAGAGGATGTTTCCACGGATGGGGGAGACTCGAACTCGAGGACATGATCTTAGAATAAGGGACCGCCCCTTTCATACTGAGGAGAAATTTCCTCTGAGGGTTGCAAATCTGTGGAATTCATTGCCTCAGAGAGCTGTGGAAGCTGGGACATTGAATAAATTTAAGACAGAAATAGACAGTTTCTTAAACAATAAGGGGATAAGGGGTTATGGTGAGCGGGCAGGGAAGTTGAGCTGAGTCCAAGATCAGATCAATCATGATCTTATTGAATGGCGGAGCAGGCTCAAGGGGCTGTTTGGCCTATTCCTGTTCCTATTTCTTATGTTCTTAAGATTTATGTTCCTGCAATGTCTCTCAACCGACCCAGCCCAAAAAGGTAACAATTGAAAATGTGGAGTCTCATTCCTGCAGGTAGTAAATCATTAAGGTTTTAATTTTTTTTAAACTTTTCCTTTATCTCTTAATTTAATTTTTCTTTCCCTTTCTTTATTTCTCTTTCTGTATCTAAATTGACTAATTCACCCCATTTCCTTCTGTTTCTTTCTCTATCCATAACTCTCATTGGTTAAGGAGATAGACTGTTGGTCCCACTGTTCACCAAGGTCACAGATGCCTTGTTGACCGAGCCACGCCATTACCAGCTTGCACAACCAGCAATTTTTGCCCCCAAAAATATTGCGCTTAGGGCAAGAAAGAAAAAAAATATCGAACTCCCACAAGATGCCGCGCTCCAAAACAATTCTGGGCGATTATGTTCCGACGCTTCATCTCCAACAGAGGCATAAATTTTCAACACATGACAAGCATATTTCCATCGATGTTCAAGATTATGTGAATTCAACAGAATTCAGTTCCCTTTTAAAATCCTTACTTTGCTTCTCAGGCTTTTCCAAGTACATGCTATGGCCATTCAGGATAAGGGCACAATTAGCAGGATAGCCATGCTTAAAAAAAATTAATGTATGTCACAGATAAGTGAACCAGCACAATGTTTTCTCTCCCAAGAGAAAGATTGAATAATGGAAACATGCTAGTTGCACTGTGGCCCCTGGATGAGAGGGCCATGAAGTCGTTGATGACCAGATACTTTTTCCAATGTCTTTAAGAATATTTTAACGGTTGCAGCAAACGAATGTTTGATCGAAGATTTTAAATATTTAGTTTGTTAACTTGCTCTGCAAGGAAAATCATCCAGCAGAAAATACTCTTAATAGTTATGATTAAACTGCAACATTCCTTTATCAGCAGTTGTTAAAAGATAATTACACTTTATTTTTTTCTAATTATAGGCCAGGGGTTAGTTATATGAACATTTTGAGCATTACAGGCTCAGGTGTGCCCTCACAAATGCAATTGATTTTCTTGAAAAATAATTTATTCTAAAAAAAAGGTACATATAGTATAAAGCATGCCATTTTCTTTGGTAACCGTCTTCTCTGCCTGCAGAGTGGACAGCAACTCATAACTGGATGCAAGGGCAGAATACCAGTGGGGCTACTCTTCCTCCCCCTCATCCAAAAAAATATTGCAAATCCTATGCTCCCCACTCTAGATCTCTTCTTTACTTTGTTACAAGATATTGGCTTTCTATATTGTCAAGCAGCAGTAAAGCACAAATCTCTTTTAAAGTCTGTCTTTACCAGTCAGAAAGTTCCTATACAGCAATGATGATTTTTCTTTTAATATATACAGAGAGCTTTGGAGATACAAGCTGAAAGACATTGAATTTTCATGTTACCTGACAACACAGGAACCAAGCCCTGGGCAACATACAAAAGGGAGAGAACGGAGGATCACTAATTATAAATCATCTTTATGCAGCTGAATGAACAGAAAAAGCAGCACACGTATGCTGTCCTTGAGCCCCATACTTAAGTAGGGAGGCACATTAAAACACAAAGCACTTTGCACCCTCTTAAAAGGTACATGAAGGTCTACTATATTGGTGTGCAGCCAAAAGGTCTAACATGGTGTGCTCAATTTCAGGAGGACTAATAATTAAACTCATTTTCCAACCTTTTCACATTACATAAAAAACAGAACACAACTTCACAACAATCTCAATTGGAATGCAAAATTTACCTAAAAACTTAATCACAGGAGCTGCTGTAACATCTTTCCAACAAATCAGCACGAAGGGACAGGTAGAAGTTTAGGGCACAACTCAGACACTCCCAACTATCAAAATCCCCAAGTACAAAAGTGCACATCAATTTCTACTAGTTTTCAACTTTTACTTGAGTTTTTTTTTACAAAATATTAGTGATGCCTTAAAATAAAGGTGCAACAGGCAAGTTGAAAAATAAATTCTTAAGTTAATTGAAAGGAGCAACCCCATGACTTAAACCTGGTTTTCAGTTGCAATACCAAAAACTGGGCAACTTACTTGAACATCGTGCATAATTGAAGGCTTTTTTCCCCCCAATGGTACACTTTCAGCTACCCTAAAAACTTTACATTCTTGGTAACTTAGCACAATTTTGAAAACAGATGACAAGTTAGTATTTTAGAAGTTTACAAATAATCGAAGTCCAGCAGTGAGCCATATTTCATTAGTCTAGACATTTAGAAGTGTGAATATTTTTAGTACTATTTCAGTTCAGTGTTTTCAATACTGGTACATCAGCGCTGTTTAATAATGAGCTCTAGCGTCACTAGTGAACTAAAAACGTGCATGAACTCAGACAAGTCAAATATACCCCAGCATACGTACCTTTCTTCTCTGTCTTCTGAATAGGGATGGAAGGTGTGGGTGTAGGCACTTTCGGTACAGTAGCTGCTCCATTAGCATCAAAGGATTTCTTTGGCTGATGCTCAGGCTGTAGACTAAAAGGACTAGAAGGAACAGTGCTTGGGTTTGTAGTTGGGAGAACCACTGGTTTGACGGGGTGCTGCACTGGGGCAGCTCCACCAGGAGTCTCTGTTCTGGGCAGTCTGTAGTCTCTGTCATTGTGTCTGTTTGTCTGGGACAAAATATTCTGGGAGAGCATACTACCGGCACCGCTGGAATGCTTGTCTTCCACTTTTCATGATTCAAAGGAAATGTGGCAAAAAAAAATAAAAGGGGGAAATGTTGAAATTAGAATGATTATTAGAGCACTATTGGCTAATTTATTAACAGTCCCCTTAATTGTTCATAATTAATGTTTTAAAATGCAAGAGTTGTTAGAATCAAAACACCTACTCAGGATACATTAGACCTTGTATCTTAGGTGTCACAGCTGTGACATCATCCATTTGGTTCCACTTATGTGCTCTAAGGCTGCAAAATTTGCAGCCATTTTAGCTCCAAAACAACATTATTTAAATCAGGATGATATTAAACCTCAATTATGAATCTCAGTACTTTTCCAACACATTAGCACTGGCTAGTGCATGTACTGGAATATTAACCTTAAGTATTCAACGCATGTCCTGTGTTGGACAGGTGTGTGCATCAACGCGAGAGAAACCCAATTCTGAACATAGCTCAATCTCCCATAATGAACTGAGCACCAGGAAATCACATCAGTCTGTTCCTGGACATTTATTTAAATCCAAAATTATTATTGTAGGCAATGCAAAAATGCAGATTTCTTTTAAACATGCAATAGATGAAGATTCAGGGTCATCAGTTCCCGAGGAGCTGCTCTGCGGCAAGTTGGCAACTCTTGCAGGTTACTTTCACCCCCAGACCACAAATGACTTGGTACAGGGAAGAGGTATTTAAAATGAAATCAGTAGCCAGAAGGAAAAAAATCTCATGTAGATTCCTATTTTTCTTTCAACAGCTCACTATGTTACATTTACATTTCTGAAACCAGCATGAGGAAATAGCCTTATTTCAACATCTGTACCACTCCAACCCATTTAAAAACCTGAAGACTATGTCAGAATTTGTGCACCAAAATTAAAAACCCATCATCGCTAAGTCAGTTTAATTCATATTGTACTACAAATGAAACATCTTGTTACGCATTATTCACCAATTTGATTATAATAAACTGCATTCAAATTCTGCAGACTTGAACAAAGCCTGCATTTTGTGTGAAACCTGTGAAAGAAATTTGGCCAACAGGAATAGTTTGTATCTTATTAAATGTCCTGTTACTTACTTCCACTTGTAAACCCACTGCCAGCAGATGCTTGTAAGGTTTCCCTTCTGTAATCTCGATCTCTTGGGAAGCTGTTAACAACCCCAACTTTACTTGCTTCTTTTTGCCTCTGTTCTCTGTACAAACAAAAGAATCATTGATGTTATGACCTATTTAACATACTTGCATAGTCTACATAATATTTGAAAAACTAAACGTGCACCTTTCAATCCACTCTTTGGGTTTCTCCCACTGAGAAACTTCTGTCCTGCAGTTGTAGTAGTATTTTTTGCCTGAAGAGCTGATGTGCTCTGACCAGTCATCAGCTGGTTCATAAGGCTATATTAAGACAAAGAGAGTTAAATCAAAAGACAAAACACAAAAAAAGCAGATAATTGGTCTGAGCTTCAGACTGGATTCACTGCACAGCAACTTAATGTTGGGCAGCAATTACTGTGTCGATTTTATACAGGTTGTATTTTCTACCTCTATTTCAAGCAATTATATACTTCCAAAGCAGCTAAAATTATAGGTAAATTGCTTTCTCATTGCACAACCTGATTCAGTACTAACTGCAGGTTGCATAATACTTTATACAACAATAGAATAAACATACCCATCATTTTAACATTTGTCCATATAACTAATCACTAATCACACAGCCTGCCTTTTCCATGGCTAAAACAGATTATCAAGACGCTTCTGGTAATAGGGAGCACTGCTATTCAGAAAACAAAGAGTAGCATCAACTGTAAAGCAAGTGCCACAGACAGCAGTTATGCCAGCTTGGCTCAGTTGGCACCACTCAACTCACAGTTAAGAGTTTGATAACTCAGGACTTGAGCACATAATGTAGGTTGACACTTTGTGCAATATTGAGAGAATGCTGCATGTTGAAGGTCCCTTCAGATAAAATTTGCGCCAGTTGAAGATGCCATGGCACTATCCAAAGAACCGCTCAGTATTCTGGCCAAGAATCAGCTCTCAAAACAAATTAACTAATCATTCCGCTCACTACCGTTTGCAGGATATTCTTGTGCACAATATGGCTGCCGCCTGTCTCTAAGAAGTCATCGCACTTCAAAGCCCTTCATTGCATATGAAGCACTTTGAGCAATGTTTGTGACGCAAGGTGGTACCACTTTCACATCACAATTTATTGCCAAGAGTATGATGTACATTCCATTTACACGATGTGAGAATTAACATCTCATCAGCTTAAATTCATTTAGATTTTCAATGTACATCAGCCATGCCTATATGGCACAAAAGGACTTGTACAATGTACTGTAAAAGTGCCTGAAATGAACAAAAAGGGGAGGGGTGAGGAAGAGGTAAAGCAAGTAACTTAAATTATACTTGAGTGCATTAACATAATAAAATAAAAACACACTACATATTGGCAGCCAGTCTTAAAAATAAGCACATTTCATGCAATCATCGAAATTTACAGCACAGGAGGAGGCCATTCTGGTCCATCTTGATCACACCGGCTGGCAAAGAGCTATCCACCCTAATCCCACTTTCCAGCTCTTGGTCCATAGCCCTGTAGGTGACGGCACTTCAAGTGTATATCCAAGTACTTTTTAAATGTGGCGGGGGTTTCTGCCTCTACCACCCTTTCAGGCAGTGAGATCCAGACCCCCACCATCCTCTGGGTGGAGAAAGTTCCTCTCAAATCCCCTCTAAACCTCCTACCAATTACTTTAAATCTATGCCCTCTGGTTGTTGACCCCTCTGCGAAGGGAACTAGGTCCTTCCTATCCACTCTGTCCAGGCTCCTCATAATTTTATACCTCTCATTCAGGTCTCCCCGCAGCCTCCTCTGTTACAAACAAAACTCCAGCCGATCCAATTTTCCTCATTGCTAAAATTCTCCAGTCCAGGCAACATCCTCGTAAATCTCCTATGTACCCTCAGTGCAATCACATCTTGCCTGTTATGTGGTGACCAGAATTGCACGCAGTACTCTAGCTGTGGCCTAACGAGTGTTTCATACAGTTCAAGCATAAGCTCCCTGCTCTTGCATTCCATGTCTCAGTGAAAAAGGCAGTGTTCTGCAATTTCCCTCAAGGTTTGAAAACAAAAAAATTTAGAAGAAGGTGTTCCATGGAGATAAAAACCAAACTACATTATCTGAAAGCTGCAAGTTAGAAACATAGAAATCAACAGCGCAGGAGGCCATTCCGCACCAGCCGACAAAGAGCCACACAGCCCTCGGTCAGCAGCCCTGAAGGTTACATATAAACCCATGAACAATGAAGGAAAGGTAAAGAGCACCCAGCCCACCCCACACAATTGCGACAACCCTTGCACCGAAACATTCTACACTCCACCCCAGCCGGAGCCATGTGATCTCCTGGGAGAGGCAAAAACCAGATTGAAAATGCAGGCCAATTGAGGGGAAAAAAAAAAATCTGGGAATATTCCTCTCTGACCCATCCAGGCGATTGAAACTAGTCCAGGAGATCACCCTGGCCATATTCGATTCCCTGCAGTACTTCCCATCGTATCTGCGCCGGCCAACAAGTGGTTATCCAGTTTAATCCCAATTATCAGCTCGAGGTTCGTAACCCTGCAGGTTCCAGGCAGTGAGTTCCAGACCCCCACAACGTTCTGCGTGAAGAAGCCTCCCCTCAAATGTCGTCTGAACCTCCCACCAACCACCTTAAAACTTTGCCCCCCTCGTAATTGACCCCTCGACCAAGAGAAATAGGCCCTTGCTATCCACGATATCCAGGCCCCTCAAAATTTTGTGCACCTCAATGAGATCTCCTCTCAGCCTCCTCTGTTCCCAATGAGAACAAACCCAACCTATCCAATCTGTCCCCATAGCTCAGATTCTCCATTCCAGGCAGCATCCACGTTCATCTCCTGTGCACCCATCTCCTTCCTATAATACGGCGACCAGAACTGCACGCAGTACTCCAGGGATCTGTGGACAAGCACTCCAAGGTCCCTTTGTACTTCTCAGTGGCCTACCGCTTAATGTGTATGCTCTTTCCTTATTAGCCCTCCCAAAGTGCATCACCTCGCACTTCTCTGAATTAATTCTATTTGCCACTGTTCTGCCCAGCTGACCAGTAGATTGGTATCCTCTTGCAGTCCATGACTTTTCTCTTCATTATCAAACACACAGCCAAATTTTAGCATCATGTGCAAATTTCTTAATCATACTCCCTATATTCAAATCTAGATCATTGACGTATACCACAAAAAGCAAGGACACAGTACTGAGCCCTGCGGAACTCCACTGGAAATATCCATCCAGTCACAAAACATCCATCAACCATTATCCTTTGCTTCCTACCTCAAAGCCAATTTTGGATCCAACTAGCCACTTTGCCCTGGATCCCATGGGCATTAACCTTCGTGACCAGTCTACCATGTCGGACCTTATCAAAAGTTTTGCTAAAGTCCACATACACTACATCGTACGCACTATCCTCATCAACCCTCCTGGTTGATGTGGTATATTTGGACTTTCAGAAGGCTTTCGACAAGGTCCCACACAAGAGATTAATGTGCAAAGTTAAAGCACATGGGATTGGGGGTAGTGTGCTGACATGGATTGAGAACTGGTTGTCAGACAGGAAGCAAAGAGTAGGAGTAAATGGGGACTTTTCAGAATGGCAGGCAGTGACTAGTGGGGTACCGCAAGGTTCTGTGCTGGGGCCCCAGCTGTTTACACTGTACATTAATGATTTCGACGAGGGGATTAAATGTAGTATCTCCAAATTTGCGGATGACACTAAGTTGGGTGGCAGTGTGAGCTGCGAGGAGGATGCTATGAGGCTGCAGAGCGACTTGGATAGGTTAGGTGAGTGGGCAAATGCATGGCAGATGAAGTATAATGTGGATAAATGTGAGGTTATCCATTTTGGTGGTAAAAACAGAGAGACAGACTATTATCTGAATGGTGACAGATTAGGAAAAGGGGAGGTGCAAAGAGACCTGGGTGTCATGGTACATCAGTCATTGAAGGTTGGCATGCAGGTACAGCAGGCGGTTAAGAAAGCAAATGGCATGTTGGCCTTCATAGCAAGGGGATTTGAGTACAGGGGCAGGGAGGTGTTGCTACAATTGTACAGGGCCTTGGTGAGGCCACACCTGGAGTATTGTGTACAGTTTTGGTCTCCTAACCTGAGGAAGGACATTCTTGCTGTTGAGGGAGTGCAGCAAAGGTTCACCAGACTGATTCCCGGGATGGCGGGACTGACCTATCAAGAAAGACTGGATCAACTGGGCTTGTATTCACTGGAGTTGAGAAGAATGAGAGGGGACTTCATAGAAACGTTTAAAGTTCTGACGGGGTGAGACAGGTTAGATGCAGGAAGAATGTTCCCAATGTTGGGGAAGTCCAGAACCAGGGGACACAGTCTAAGGATAAGGAGGAAGCCATTTAGGACCGAGATGAGGAGGAATTTCTTCACCCAGAGAGTGGTGAACCTGTGGAATTCTCTACCACAGAAAGTTGTTGAGGCCAATTCACTAAATATATTCAAAAATGAGTTAGATGAAGTCCTTACTACTAGGGGAATCAAGGGGTATGGTGAGAAAGCAGGAATGGGGTACTGAAGTTGCATGTTCAGCCATGAACTCATTGAATGGCGGTGCAGGCTAGAAGGGCCGAATGGCCTACTCCTGCACCTATTTTCTATGTTTCTATGTTACTTACTCAAAAAATTCAATCAGTTTAGTCAAACAGGATCCTCCCTCAACAGATCCATGCTGACTGTCCCGAATTAATCCCTGCCTTTCCAAATGTAGATTTATCCTGTCTTTCAGGATATTTTCCAGTAATTTTCCCACCACGGAGGTTAAGCTGACAGGCCTGTAATTACTCGGCCTATCCCTTTCTCCCTTCTTAAAAGTTTGCAGACTTTTTTCAAGAAAAGTTAGAAATTATAAATATGCAAATTTTTCACCTCTTCAAAAAGGTCCCACTGTCCAACCTGAATTGAAGGGCGGCCAAACCAATCTATTCCAGAAATACTACTTTTGAATAGGATACTCTTCTGTGGGCCTAGATTCTGCCAGTAAACTTGTCCATCCTATGCATAACAACCTAGCTTCACACAGCACCTTACTGACACTTCAAGTTCAGAACACAAAAGTACTTTCTACAATTTTGTATGTTCCTGCAGAGCATCAATTTGTTACGGTTTATATCAGACAGGAAAGTGATTCCCAATCGCTGTTGTGCACCAAAATGCATGAAAGCCATATTCATCTCCCACTCCATCTACTCAGAATGTTGCCTTTAATAATTTTGATCAGTTGCAGTTTAAACTACATCAATGATCTACATTAAAAAGATACAACCTGCTGCAATTTGCAGCATAATACAAGAACCATTCAATATAAATCATTCATTTCCATCAATCTAATAGTGAATTCCAGACTTCATCCGACGTGTGCTCTGCATAAACTTGGACACGTTATGCAAAATTATGTACAGATTGTGAGCTCGTATGCAAAATACGAAGCTTCTAAGATTATGGTATACTACATAAAAACTATGAGACATCTATTTTAGGCTACACTCAACTCTCATGCTTCTGATCAGGTTATGAAATTTGTGATTTGATTTTAAAATAATGCTGGTACAAAAAGCAACAAATTTTAAATATTTAAAGATAATTATCCTTCCTTCCCTCACCCCAAAGAGGAATAGTTTACTTTATTCCTCCTGCGAAATTAGATCTGATAGGTAACTTGTAAATTAAAAACGAAGTGTTCATTTATGGAGCATTCCATTTAAATAAGCTGTCCAACAGCAGCAATATGTCACGTTACCCTATGGTTCCTGGGACATTGAGATATCAATCATATTTGCCAAGGAACTAAGGTTGATGTCAGAATAGAAGGTGATTTCCAATTGCTCTCGTGCTAAAATGGCCATACCTGGTGCATTCTGATTCCACGAAGAACTAACCCCAATATGTTACTGATGGACCATATAATTGCACAATTCTGAGTTTTTAAAATCACAAGTTAAATTGTTTTAATTCTTTGGAAAATAAGGTAAATACAAGTTAACACCTAAATGTGGTTTCCTAGTTCTGACTAGATTTCTCACCCAGGGCTCCACAAGTATCCAACTCACAAGTTTCAAGTCGAAGTGTGAGGGAAGATATCATTTTATACCTGGAGACCATTTAGTTTCAAGAGATGGTTCCAAATGCTGGCAGAAGAGATCTGATAATTTTATGATATACTGTGTTATATTGCTTTTAAAATAAAGGTGCCTTCCTTGTATTTTGTAGCATAATGTGTTTCACACTTTTACTTCTCTATATTCAAGTGTAAATATGTTGATTAGTAATCTTAGCCTGCAAAAATCCAGTTCATTTTCCATCGTTTTCACCTGTGGTTTATATTTTCTGCCATCAAGCAAACTAAAAGTCTTGTGTGAACCCTCTGTTAATGTCAGTCTGCAAATTCCATTGTCCAAGACCTAAGCTAGATCACTCTGCAAGAGTATAAAATGAAAGAGACGAATTTCCAGTTATTCGAGATACGTTCCAGTGGCCAGGCTATTTGAGTCAGTGTTTTAGAAGACCGAAATGTTAAACTCCTACTATCGTAATGAAATATCTGACACTTTAGTAAGGAATTGCAAAAGAAATACTTACTGCATCTGAAGTTTTACTTGGATTGTTACTAGGATTAGAAGAATGTGAATTTGAGCTATGGTGGGTACTGTTATTATGTGAATTCTCCTGTGGAGAATAGCTGGTCCCTGAAACAAATACAGTACATTTATTACATATATGCACAAACATAGCACATTAACCCGAGCAAAGTATTTTACAAAAGGCTTGCAGTATAGTTAAAAATGGTTTTAGCAAAGCGTACATTTTATTCCACCAATTTTCTCCCCTCCCACCCCCGCTCCAATCCAAAAAGGCATTGATTCCTTGCTCGAGTATAGTTACAACGACAGTAAGTACCTGCCAGGACAATTTCCAAGTGGCAATTATCCATACGAGAACCTAGTATTGGCAGGCTACTCCAACAGATATCCATACATGCACATTTGCAGCTGTGTTTACTGGAGAGCAAATCAGGAACAGGAAGCATGCCTGATCATCTCCCTCCCTAACCCAACAGCTCTGTGGCCAATTGGAGTACCCCTACTACGTTCCCTGCCCACAAGTTCAGAACTAACTTAGTAGACCAGGGATCAAACCTAGGATGTTCCTTGTCTGTATGGCTCAGCCACATACTGTTTGCACTGAGCCATCAGAACAGCCAAATCTAATCTTATTGCTGTAAACCTCCAAGTCACTGAAATTTAAATAGCAAGTTGTGGGATAGAATACAGACAATGACAAAAAAACCTTCAGAGACTTTGGTATGAAGTTATTTGCGACAGTATGAACATTTACAGAGCACAAAATTAATGCTGGTCTGATTGACCATTCTCCAACAGACAGCCAGTGCAGAGAAAGATTCTTCTCAGAGTTAAAATTCTGTGTTCCATCAAATCAAATAAGTAACAGTTGCAAACAGAAGTTTTATTTTCAGATACATGTATGATGTGAATGGAAGCCATTGAGGCATGGGGAAACATGAGTGATTATGAAGTGTATTGCAGTGCAGTTTTTGGACTTCAATCTTAGAATAATCATGAGAAAGTAACAATAGTATCAAAATGTTCAATTGATCAATGTTCAACAAAATGTACAACCAGACTGGCTGGAGACGAGCTCTGAACAAAGGTAGCGAGATTGAGCCACTCTGCATAGGTTTGGCTCAGTTGTTACCAACCTTGACTCTGGAGCGTAAATTTAGAGGTTTGAGATTAATGCAGGCGGACACTTCAGTGCAGTACTGAGGGAGCCCTTCAGAGGAGACTGCAGAACCATGTTCCATCTATTCGTTTCATTGGTTCCGATTTACGTTAAAAAAGCCTCATGAAGAGCAGGGTGCTCTCCCGGTGTCCTGGATATAATTATGCCCTCAATCACCCAAAAAAAATGTAATTGCCAATTCAGTTTGTTGCCTATTTGTGGAATATTGGCTACACAGAATGGCAGCCATGAGTCTACATGAAACTTCAAAGTGTTATTCATAATGAATTATTTCAACACATCACCATTGGACACTATTTAAGCCAAATATTAATAATCTGCACAAAGTGGCAACGCACTATAAAGAATTAAGAAGGTTGTACCATGTTTAGGAAATGGACAGTGTTTACAACAAGTATTTATATCGTGCCTTTAAACGTTCCAAGATACTTCATAGGAGCATGATAAAACAAAATTAGACATCGAGCCACATAAGGAGATATTACGGCAGATCAAAGAAGAAGTTTGAAGGAGTGTCTTAAAGGGGAAAGAGAGGTGCAGATGCCGAGAGGTTTAAGGAGGGAATTCCAGAGCTTCGGGCCTTGGCAGCTGAAGACACGGCCACCAATGGTGGAGTGATTGACATCATCAAGGATGCTCAAGAGACCAGAATTAGAGCAGCACAGATATCGGAGAGCTGGAGGAGGTTCGAGATGGGGACGGGCGAGGACATGGAGGGGTTTGAAAATAAGGATGAGAATTTTAACATCAAGGTGTCACGGGTATGGCAGCAGTGGTGAAATTACTGGACTGGTAATCCAGGGGCTTGGACTAATAATTCGGATACGTGATTTCAAATCCCACCATGGCAGTTCGGGAATTTAAATGCAGCTAATTAAATAAATCTGGAATAAAAAGCTAGTATCAGCTTGGTGTAAAACGCAACTAGTTCACTAATGTCCTTTAGGGAAGGAAATCTGCTGTTCTGGCCGAAAAAGTGTTCAAAATCATGAGGTCTAGACAGTAGAGAGAGAAAAACTGTTCCCATTGGTGGAAATTGACGGCATGTTTTTGGAGGATGTTGCAGAGGGGCAGAATGTCGATGAGAAATAGGAGGGCCAAGGATAGATCCTTGGGGGGACACCAGAGGGAACAGTGCAGAAAGGGCAAGATAAGCCATTCAAGGCGGATCTCTGGCTATGATTGCATAAATAAGAATGGAAACAGACGAATGCAGTCTCACCCTGCTGGACAATGGTTGAGAGGCATTGGAGGAGGATGGTGTGGTCAACCGTGTCAAAGGCTGCAGAAGATCGATACGGACGAAGAGGGTCAGTTTACCTTTGTCATAGCAACATAGGATGTCATTTGTGATTTTGATAAGAGCCGTTTCGGTACTGTGACACAGTCAATTTCCACATGGAGGCTGATGACATCCAGCTCTACCTTCCACTCCCGCTACCGACCCCGCCACTGTATCTAAATTGTCGGACTGCTTGTCCAACATCCAGTACTAGATGAGCAGAAATTTTCTCTAAAAAAATATTGGGAAGACTGATGTGGGCGTTGCTGGCAAGGCCAACATTTATTGCCCTTGAGAACGTGATGGTGAGCCACCTTCTTGAACTGCTACAATCCATCGTAGCAATGTTTCTGCCAATCACCTTAAATCTGTGTCCTCTGATTTTCGACCCTTCCACCAATGGGAACAGTTTCTCACAAACCCGATTGGAGGGATTCAAACATGGAGTTTCAGGAAAGATGGGCACAGATTTTGGAGGTGACAACACATTCAGGGACTTTGGAAAGGAAAGGGAAGTTGGAGATGGGACAGTATTTTGCAACAGAGGGATCAAGGGCTGGGTTTTTGAGAGGGGTGATGACGGCAGATTTGAAGGAGGAGACAGTACCCAAGGATAGAGAACCGATAACACTATCAGCTAACATAGAAACCAGGAAGAGAATTTGGGTGGGAATGGGGTCGAGGGGGCAGGAAGTGGGTGTCATGGACACAATAAACTCAGAGAACATGAGGGGAGATAGGCAACTAGATTAAGATGTGAGTTCAGGGGGGAACCTTAGGAGGAAGGTTGGCTTGGTGAGCTAAGGGAAAGGAGGAAAGCAGTACAGGCCATTGATCAGATGGTCTCAATCTTTACAGCCAAGATGAGTCGGTAAATTAAGAGGGGAACAGATTTTGCTTCTGATGTGTGTCGAATGGAATTTTGCTGCTCCACCAAGCCCCGCTCACCCAGTGCTCGCTGACCGACATTGGCTCCCGGTTTACCAACACCTTGATTTCAAAATTCTCATCCTCATTTTCCAATCCCCCACAGCCTCGCCCCTCCCTATCTCTGTAATCTCCTTCAGTCCCACAACCCTCCGAGATATCTGCGCCCATTTAATTCTGCCCTCTTGAGCATCCCTGATTATAAATCGCTCAACCATTGGTGGCCGTGCCTTCTGTTTCGTAGGCCTAAAGCTCTGGAATTCCTTGCCTAAACCTCTCCACCTCCACTCCTTTAAGACGCTCCTTAAAATCCATCTCTTTGACCAATCACCTGCCCTAATTTCTCCTTATGCAGCTCAGTGTCAAATTTTGTCTCTCAAATATTCCTGTGAAGCGCCTTGGAACATTTACTACATTAAAGGTGCTACATAAATACAAGTTGTTGTTGCTACCCATTAGCATTTGTCACTTACAGGTCCTCATAATCCAGTGTCTGTCTATGCAAAAATGTTACTGCATTAAAACTTGAAGTATAATGCAAAAGAGATCCTTAAAACTATTCCACCCAATCAGGGGACCAGCATTTCTGCTAAAAAAATAAGCTCCATGGGTGACTATTTGCACACACTTTGAATAGAAATTCCACCATACCCAATCTTGCACCAAATATTTGCCTTAAACTCAGGAATTTTGCAAATCTGGCACAAATGTAGTACCAACATTTCTGCTTTTTCCATTGAGTGGCTAATTGACCTCTCAATATACCTTCCAGTTCTCTGAAAGAAAATCCAGGCTGTCAACACTAAAGCAACACTGGAATAATTCCGAATTACATTCACCATAAAATGCTGTTAATAGATTCAATTATGCACATACAAACATGAATGCATGAAAATATGACCCATTTATCAAATCCACAATAAATACTAAATGCAGCAAAACATCAAATGCGAAACCAAGATAACCCACACATTGTTTGAGAGTTAAGAAAATGGGCATGAATGTTGGAGTATCATGAAATGCTTCCAAATAAAGCATTTTCTTGAATGATTTTATAATGGTTAAGAAAAACTCTGCATCTAGGCTGGTTAATACTGTTGTTTTAAGAAAGCTTAAGTGCTGCTTTAGTTCTAAAAGACTGCATAATGTAAAATGCACCTTTACCAAGGTTCCTATCTTGCTCTCGATAATACATACCGTTAGTGTAATTTTTGTTACAGTATGAATATCACTCTAAATTCATTTGCCTCATTTTTAAAATACTCACTGCATTCAAAAAATGAAACCTGGCTTTGTTACTATATACAAAGCTACAGCAGCTAATAGTTTGGGGTTTCCTAACTTGAGTCAACTCCTCGAGAAGGCAAGTTTAGCAGCTGACACAAAAACATTACTTGTAATTGTTGCTGGGATATTTGATCACTGCTTCAGGAAGCAATACACATACTTCTCGCTAGCAAAGCTGCACAAACATTACACAGCCATTTTTCCCCACTAGATAGCTAGCAAAATGTAATGGATTATACAAAACTAATAGACATTCTGCATGCTGACTACACAGTAACATACCTCCGTCTCGCTCTCTGGCTCGATGAGAGTGTACAGTTTTACTCTTATGTCCTGTACTATCACTATGTTTATTTTCAGGACTGTTAGAACGTCGCAGCATTTTGCAGGGTGGTGATGGATCTCCTGATTCTCTAGTTTTGTCATGACGATGATCACTGCTACTGGTGTGACTCTTTGATGGGTATTTAAGAGTCTGAAATGGAAATACCATGAAATAAAGTTAATTACAACAAACCTGAAACATAAGCAAATCAGCTGCAACTGTGGACAAATCGGCATCTTGTGTATTCTATAGCCTTCCTAATTTGATTCTTCTTCAAATAACAAAAAAAAATCAAAGCAAATACAACTCAGTCTTGTAATCAATTAGACGAGATTTCTATACAAAAGTATTACTTTTCAATGGGCTGTCAGTTTAATGTTGTTGCAGTAACTTCGTATTTCAAGTTTCCTACAATGTTTTCCTTTAAAGTGATATTGGCCTTCAGAACTATAATCATTTAAAACTAGATTCAAAAATAATGTACAAGATACAAACGGAACTCGCTATCTTATTCTATTAATTTTAATAAATTCATAACAAAAACCTTACATTTGGGTCTAAAATGTGGCAACTGCTTCATTTTGTCTTTATAGAGCTAATAACTCGTTGTGTCTTTAAAAACATACGGGCAAAAAAATGATTTGCACACAGAAACCTACAGCACAGGCCCTACCGATAGTTCCGAATTTATTTACATGCACTACATAGTCAAAACTAAATGCAAGCTACAAAAGCCAACTGAATCTAAAATACCGCAATTCAAATGTGTCCAAACGTCATTAAATACTATTTTCGGACAAGGTTTTAAAAGCAAGTTTTTTTTTTATTTCCCCCCTCCTCTCCCTCTCATTAGGATCCAGTTGTAGAGTGCCGAGGCCTGCTTCAGACGCACAAGCCTTCGTTAAAGTAAATGGCATTCGTTTCGCTCTAGGAGAAATATACCTGATAGGGCTGGGATTCCCTCCTGTCGTGACACCTGCAAAGAAAAAACAGAAAATAAACAGATCAGCAGTGCTGCAAAACGTTTTTTTTTAAACTTCGAAACAAAAACAAGGCAAAAAATGTAATTAAAAAAAAAGAAAATATTTCACGGAGTAAAATGGTCACCAGAAGGGGAGGGAAATTCGTTTCCTCAAGTTTCTACTTATTTTGGTTTGCAACAAAAATGGCGGATTGTCAAAAGAGAAGGGAAATTCGAAAGAGGGGGAAAGGAGATTTAAAGAATAACAAGAAAAAAACCTGAATGTTTTACCCATCATTGAGTCTCGGTTGTTTCCTTGCATACATTACCATCAATGCTGTTGTATGTGGAGTGGATCAAAACGTAAATTAGATTTTTCTAAAGGGGGCAAAAAAAATATACACCAGGAAAAAAAACGACCCTTCTCTTTTTTTTAACCAGTAAAGACACTACCAACTCTCGGGATCCATCTCACACACAACCCAGCACTGAAGAGGACGAGGCCCATACTACATACGGGTAACGCGTCAGCGCTCGGCAACAGCCGACCCTCCCGCCGCCGTTCGGCTCTTTCCGGAAACCGTTCGGGCTTTTCCGGCCAACAGACGTTTCGCCACCGACACAAAAAAGGAGAAGCCAACAGTCGATGACAGCCAGAGAGAAAAAACATATCACAATTATTTAATTCAAATGACAACTTCCGCTCCGAATTTACCGAAGGTTTATTTTATTTAAATTGCGTACCGGGAGGCCGGTCACGTGATGGGCTTGCGAAGTGACGTCGGTTTATAAAGAAAAATCTGACGGCTGGAGGAGAGGCTGCGGCTTCATAAAAACTGAGCAAATTCATGCTTCGAAACAAAGACAAAAAAACACATGAAGGGTAAATACAGAGACTTGGCGAGAATGGGACACTGAAACAATGTGTATGTGCTGTGGTATGGGGTGCGCCAGAGAAAGTTAATGGCCGCCATGGCCTGCAGAGTGTCCATGTACAGTGAACGTGTGTCACTCTGGAAATAAACAGGCGTTTTACATGCGGATGCGGGTTTCTGATCTGTTTCACCCAATCGTCCCATCAGCTCTCGCACTGCGGTAAAGATACACATACCTGCATGTCTCCGCTAGTTTAATTTTGCATACAAGGGATGATGTGAACTATTAAAAAAACAAAAAAATTACAGACCGCGTTACTTCGCAATGTTGCATAGAAGAAAAGGTATTACGTCAACTCACCTTGAGCAATTTGCTAATAACATTCAGTAACAGATTTTGGAAGAGAAAAACTATACCAAGTCGATATCTAATGCTCCAAAAGAGTCGAATTTTTTTCACTAATGTTGAAAATCAGTCTTTGCATTACGGTAAACATTGTTTATCTTCAAAATTTTGCATACTATGTTGGTGTACATAGTTTTGCCTCAAGTAAAATAACAGAAACAATAGAAATTTTAAATTAAGAAACCACTTTGTTCGTTAGAAATCTTGCGACAATCAAGTATTAAATGTCCAGAGAAATAAAAGTCTTACTGAAAAAACAAGTCTGAAGTATTCAAAGCCAAAGATTTTTTGCGTTCTGCCTACTGTTTAAACACGTTTAGTTAATTTAAACTTCAATTCAAAATGAAAAAATGTAACAAACAGAAAGCCAGAGAAATGTTATACTTGTATATGTAGCTTTAAAAAGACAATTTTCTACTGTAGTTAATATTGGTAGAGACGAAATGATGTTTTGCCTTCAAAATTGCTGAGTGTTTCAGTAGATATAAATTTGTGTTAACAAACCTCATAATTTCATTGTGATTTAGCAGTGAGGAGAGTATTTTGGAAAGGATGTTTTGTTCCAAATAATCACTAAATGTCTTTTTTTAGATTTGTGGCAGATTGGATATGGGAGACGAGAGTGTCCTGTCTTTAGTAAACTTCGTTTAGCTCTGTCTTTGGGGTAAATTTCAAATGGAAAGTTTGCTATATATTTTCTAAGGTTTTGTTGCATTCTGTAATAGGATTCCAAAGCCGTTCACAGTACTCATCATTATGGGTGAATTCATGTTTTGTACAAATTTATCATTATTGCCTTACTTTGGTACTCGTATTTCTAAAATCCAAATTGCAGTTAGCTGTTTTTTATGGTTCTACATGCTAGTGTCAGCCGTGGTTCAGTTGGTAGCACTCTTACCTCTGAGTCAGAAGGTTGTGCCAATCCAGAGACTTGAGTACAGTGCAACACTGTGGTTCTCGTATTAGACTGTTCAGCCACCAAAGGACTCATTTTAAGAGTGAAAGCAAGTCGTCCTCGATTCTGAGGGACTGCCTATGATGCTGCACTGTTGGAGGTGCTGTCTTTCGGATGAGACGTTAAACTGAGGCCCTGTCTGTGCTCCCTGGTGGACGCAAAGATCCCACTATTTCGAAGAAGAGTAGGGGAGTTATTCTTGGTGTTTTGGCAAATAATTATCCCTCAACCAACATCACTAAAACAGATAATCTGGTCATTATTACATTGCTGTTTGTGGGTGCAGCGTTTCCTGCATGACAACAGTGACGACACTTCAAAAGTACATTATTGGCTGCAACACGCTTTGGGACGTCCTGGGTTGTGAAAGGCGCTATATAAATACAAGTTTTCATTTTTTTTATGCTTGCACTCTCTGGGGACTATGTATTTGAACTTCTAGATCTTTTCATCCACACCTTTCAATGTCCTTACATTCTTTGTATATGTCCTTGCCCTGTTTTAACTCTCAAAATGTATTGGTTCTCTCTGCTCCCACTGGCAAATTGCTTCTTCAAGAACAAAGTAATTTACATTTACATCTTTCATGTATCTAAGTCCCAAGGCACTTTACAGGTGATCAGAAGGTACAAGCAGGAAATGGGAGACAAGTTAAGGGAGGTGACTCAGGTTTTATTTTAAGAATTCATTCTTGGGATGTAGGTGTTGCTGGCAAGGCTGGCAGTTATTGCCCATCCCTACTCACCCTTTGTAGCAGTTTGGACAATTGAGTGCCCTGCTAGGCCACATCGGAGGGCAGTTAATAGTTGGGGTGGGACTTGAGATGGGTATGTGGTAAGGATGGCAGGTTTACTTCCCGAAAGGGTATTAATGAACCAGTTGTGTTTTTACGACAATCCAACAGCTTCATGGTCACTTTTACTGATACAGGTACCAGCATTTTATTTCTTGATTTTTTTTCAATTAAATTCAAATTCTCACACTGCTGGGATTTGTGCTTGTGTTTTATGCATTACTCATCCATTAACAAAACTGCTATACTTGAAGCATTCAATTTTGAGGAATCTTTCAAAGATGAGAGTGCAGAGTTTGCAAGATAGCACACTGGAAGAGTTGGGGAGAGTTCTGTCAATGATGATGGAGCAGACTAAGAGAGGGATTTTCAGCAATCCAGTTTCCGAGGAGTGGAGGACTAAAGTTGCAGAAGTAGCGTAGAGCAAAACTGGAGGGGTTCAAAATAATGAGTATTTTCAAGTTAGACTGTCTGGAACAGAGAATAAATGATGGTTGGCAAAGATGGGTGACTGAAGTGGAAACTCCTGAAATAGGTACGAACAGCAGCATTCTAAATGAGCTTATGGAAGGTGAAACTTCGAAGGCCAATGAGAGCATTGAAGAAATCAAGCCAGAATGAGTATTTTATTGGCAGTGGAGGTGAAGTAGAAACATTGGCAAGTGATGTCATGCAGATGGAAGTTGGCAGTTTTGATCACTGTACAAATAAGTTTGCAGCTTAGAGTCAAATAGGACACCAAGATTTTGTACCACATGCTTCAGTTTGAGGGAACATTTAAGGAAGCTATTTTTAATCAGTGCCCCAAAAAGAAGAGGTTTTGTTAGTGTTGAACTGAAGACAGTTCTAGCTTATCCAGGACTTCAAGTCAGCATGGAGGCAGTCATGAAATCAAGCTTTGTGGTGCATTGGTAACGTTGTCATCATAGATATGGAAGTGAGTGACCCCATGATATCATTGATGGGAAGCACATTGAAGGTGAAAAGGATATGGTTGAAGGTGGAATATTGAGGCACAGGACAGGTGGATGTACAGGGGCAGCAAGTATGGTCATTAGTTGATATGTACTGGGTCTGTTGGTACAGGTAGGAATAGAACTAGGATAAGCTGGTGCCACATTTGTGGATTATAGCAGAGGGTGGAGTGTTTGAGTACATTGAAAGCTGCAGAGAGATTGAGGAGAATGAGAAGGGATAGCACACGGTCACAATCAAATAAGATGTTGCTGGGAATTTTGAGCCTCACTGTCTTGCTGGTTTAGCTAGTCCGAGCCCAGATTGAAATGATGTCATGGGAGACATGTGCAAAAAGTTGGGTGGTAATGTCATTCAGGACCTTGAGAACACTGGAAGATTAGAGATGGACCACTAGCTCTCGAGGTTGGAAAATTGAGCATGTGTTATTTGAAGTGGAGAGTTCTGATGGGGAACAATGCCACAGGAGAGACAGATTGACTGTATTGACAAACCGTGGACTGAGAAGCAGTAACTGCGTGATTAAGCGCTTTGTCAGGTGGGTCTTAAGGTAGCACATAATCGGACTCATGGAGGACACAAGTATACCTTCCTCCAGTCTGGAAAACAATCGTTCACCAGTACTCTCTGTTTCCTGTCATTTCGTCAATTTCATATCCAGGCTGCCACTGTCCCTTTTATTCCATGGGCTTCAATTTTGTTAGCAAGCCTATTATTGAACGCCTTTTGGAAATCCATGTACATTATATCAACCCCATTACCCTCATCAACCCTCTCTGTTATCTCATCAAAAAACTTGGTCAAGTGGGTTCAACACAGTTTGCCTTCAACAAATCCATGCTGAATCCACCACTGTCCAAGTGACTGTTAATTTTATCCCTGATTACAGTTTCTAAAAGCTTCCCCATTACCAAGGTTAAACTGACTGGCCTGTAATTGCTGGCTTTATCTTTACACTGTTTTTGAGCAATGGCATATCATTTGCAATTTTCCAGTCCTCTGGTACCATCCCCATGTCGATTATGGCTAGTACCTCTGTGATTTCCGCGCTCAATTCCCTCCGCATCCTTGGACACATTCCATCCACTCCTGATGATTTATCTACTTTAAGTACAGCCAGCCTTTCTCATACCTCTATCAATTTTTATCATATCAAGTGTCTCCACTACCACCTCCTTCACTATGTCTATGGCAGCATCCTTTTGAAGAGAGATGCAAAGTACTAATTTAGTACCTCAGCTGTATCCTATGCCTCCATGCATAGGTCTCCTTTTTGGTTCCTGATCGGCCCCACACCTTTTACTATTTATATGCCTACAGAAGACTTTTGGATTATCTTTTATGTTGGCTGCCATTCTATTCTCATACCCTCTCTTTGCCCCTCTTATTTTCTTTTTCACTTCTTTGAGCTTTCGACATATAGCTTGATTCTCAGATGTATTTGCAACCTGACATCTGCCATACACGCTCTTTCTGTTTCATCATATTCTCGATATCTGTTTCGTCATCCAGGGAGCTCTGACTTGAGTTGCCCTACCTTTCCCCGTCATGGGAATGGACCTCAACTGTACCCAAACGATTTCCTCTTTAAAGGCAGCCCATTGTTCCATTAAGTTTTGCCTGCCAATCTTTGATTCCAGTTTATCCGGGCCAGATCCATTCTCATTCCACTGAAATTGGACCCTCCGCCACCCCAGTTAAACATTTTTACTCCAGATTACTCCCGACCTTTTCCAAGCTAATCTAAACCTTATGATACCATGATCACTGTTCCCTAAATGTTCACGGACTGACACTTGCTCCATGTGACCTACCTCATTCCCATGAACCAGATCCAGCAATGCCTCATTCCTCATTGGGCCGGAAACATACAGATCAAGAAATTTCTCCTGAACACATTTCAGAAATTCTTTTCCCTTCTGTCTATATTCGGATAGTTGAAGTCTCCATTATTACTATTCTATAGTTCTTGCACCTCCGTAATTTCTCAGCAAATTTGCTCCTCCATATCTTTCCCACTATGTGGTGGTCTATAAAATACACCTAGTAGTGAAATGGCACCTCTATTATTTCTTAACTCTAGCCATACAGATGCTGTTCTTGACCCCTCCAGGACATCCCTTCCAGCACTGTAACATTCTCTTTAACCGGTACTGCTGCACCACCTTAGTGGATAGCCTCAAATTTGTCAACACATTATTCCTCCCATCCAGTGTTAGAAGTGAGGAAGGAGAGATATTGAAGATGGTGGTTTGTGGCTGAGTGGAGGAGTTTGGAATTGTCTTTGCACTCCAGGATGATCTTGAAGTCGTAAGATTTGAATTAAGAGGTAGTTAAGGCAGATCAAGCAGTGAAAGGCGAATCAGCTTGTGTGTTCAAGTGTGCTGAAACATTTGGACCTCAGAATGGAGGTTGCAACAGTTGCCATTGCATTGAGGAAACCAATGAGGGGCGTGATGGGAAAAAGGCATAAAATATCAGGTGAGGCAATTGTCATGGCATATGTTGGGCAATAGGAGGGGCAATAGAGGGTGATCAAGAAGGTGTATTTGAGGGAGCTGTGAAGTTGGTTTCTTCCAAACAGAGAAATGTTGGATGAGTGGGCTTTGAGGGAGATTGGGAGAAAGTTGAGAAATTGGTCAGAAATGGCCACGGCATTGATTTTAAATCTTGTAGTTGTCAAGGTGCATTTGTATTGCAGAATTAAGGGTGTCGGTAGGGGCATTTTATGTGTGGGGTGAGGTGGGATGAGGACAGGAGATTAGAAAAATTGGAAAAGGTGGTGAGGGAATTCAGGTAGGATTTAAATTGCTAAGAATAAACAGTTGCTTAGTACAAAGGCATAGTGAGGATGCTGGCTGTTAAGTTTTTTGTGGAGGAAGGTGACGGAGGACTTAGACATGAGCATATAGAAAGGATAAAGTCAGAAATGGTATAGAAATGAGATGGTCACAAGTTGGGAATGTCTGGTGTGTGAGGGAAGCATTCTGTGAGATAATACGGAGTTGAGAGTCGCTGGGTAAGAGGGGCTGAAATTAACCTTGGATGAAGAAATTCACGAACCCCTCAAACTTGCTGTTGGAAGTCAAGATGGAGAGAGCAGAGGAGTGAGATTGGAGAAAATGCTTTTGGGAAAGTCCTTGCTCTCCAGGGCAGGGTGCTGCCAAGGTAGTAATATTGGACAAGGAGAGTGGAGGGGAAGATGAGGAGTAGGTGAGATAGTCTAAAACCAGGAGCATGGTAGGCAGAATGTCTGTTCAGAGAGGATGATGGGGTACTTTGTGGGCCTGCTCTGGAATAGCCAGCAGCAAATGCGACAGTGTGCATGGCAAATGATGCCAAGGTTGGACCAAAGAGAAATCATGAACCTTTTCAAGAGGACTTCAAGCATGGGGCCATGGTACGATAGAAGATTGGCAGGGAATTAATAGAGTAAGGGCCCAAGAGGGCCACGGTGAACTAAGACCTAGAGCGTGAGGAGCATGAGTGAAAGTTGAGTGAAAAATGTTCAACAAAAGATAGAAAAGTTCAGGTCTGGAGCAGCAGTGAAGAAGCTTACACATGAAATAAGGCCTTTTGAGCAACTAGCATGACATTACTGGACGCATATGTCAGCAACCATCGGCACCTTCAGGAAAAGAGGGGAAAAAAAGTAGGGCAGGGCAGAATGAAGATCAGCACATGTAACATGCCCTCGTGAACAGATAAGAGACTTTTGCTAAAGCACCACATCATCCCAGCACCTGACTTCCCTGTTTCACACCCATTGTCTTCCGAGTCATAACTATCTTATGGTCATTGCCATCTTGGTGTGGGGGGGGGGTGGAAGTTCCTTGAAGAAGAATATCATGTTGAATTACTGAGGAGCTTGTGGTTACCCATGAGCGAGACCATACAGGTGTTAGGAATAGAGGAGTGTTGATTGTGGGGTTTCGATGATCATCGGGTTGGATTATTTTTTTTTTAGACATGATCCAGAGTTCTGAATGGCACGTTGCTTCCCAAGTGCAAGGGTCAGGACAGTACAAAGTTAATACAAAAGATTCTGGAATGGGAAGATGCAATTTTCTCTGGTCGGAGAATTCAGAATAAAAGGTCATTCTACTAAAAGTACAGCTGGGTCTTTCAGGAGTGGAATCGGGAAGCACTTTTTTCATACAAAGGGTCCCGAAATCTGGAACTCTATCAAAAGGCTGTGGATGCTGGGTCAATTGAAATTTTCAAGATTGAGATTGATAGATGTTGGTTGGGCAAGGGTATTAAGGGATGTGGAGCAAAGGCAGAATAATAGAGTTGAGGTACAGATCAGCCATGATCCAATTGAATTGAGGAAGAGACTCGAGGGGTCGAATGTTGCATATGTTCTGATCTCAAATTTTTCTTACATTCAAGTTGATGTGCTCTTTGATGGCTTCTTGGCAAGTTGCAAAAGAAACTCAACATGGAGGAGAAAGAAAGACTTGCATTTAGATAGCACCTTTCACAACAACCGGACTTCCCAAAGCGCTTTACAGCCAATTAAGTAATTTTGAAGTAAAAACAGAAAATGCTAGAAATCTCAGGTCAGGCAGTATCTGTGGAGAGAAACAAAGTTAACATCTCAGGTCTGTGACCCTTCGTCAGAACTGGAAAATGTTACAGATGTAACCAGTTTTAAGCAAGCAAGGGTGCAGGGAAAAACGTGGGGGGCGGAGGCGAGAATAAAATGGAAGGTCTGTGATAATGGAGGGCAGGAGTGATTTTAAATGACAAAAAGGATAATGGGGGCAAGGCAAAATGGGGTGGTAATGGGACAAGTACAGAAACATATAATGGGTTTAGAGTAGCTGTAAGTGGCCACAGCATAATCATTACCAGCACCTGCTGTCCTTAAAAAAAAAAATGGGAGCAGTGATTAACATCTGAAATTGTTGAACTCTACGTTGAGTCCAGAAGGCTGTAAAGTTCATTGAGGGTTAAATATTGGCCAGGACACTGGGGAAACTGCCCTGATCTTCTTCAAATCGTGCCATGGAATTGTTTACATTTGCAATATTTTGAACTGTCGTCACTGTTGTAAAAAGAACTAATCGGAGCTTCGCCATTAAATAAGATCATGGCTGATCATCTACCTCAACTCCACTTTCCTGCACTATCCCCATATCCCTTGATTCCCTTAATAATCAAAAATCTATTGATCTCTGCCTTGAATATACTCAATGACTGAACTTCCACAGCCCTCTGGGGCAGAGAATTCCAAAGATTCACCACCTTCTGAGTGAAGAAATTTCTCCTCATCTCAGTCCTAAATGGCCGACCCCTTATTCTGAGACTGTGACCCCTGTTTCTAAACTCCCCAGCCATGGGAAATATCCTTCCTGCATCTACCCTGTCTAGCCCTGTAGGATTTTGTATGTTTTAATGATATCACCTCTCATTCTTCTAAACTCGAGAATGTAGGCCTCGTCTACTCAATCTCTCCTCATAGGACAATTCCCCCACCCCCATCCCAGGCATCAGAAGGTGAACCTTTGTTGCACTCCCTCTATGGCAAGTATATCCTTCCTTCAGTAAGAAGACCAAAACTGTGCACAATGCTCGAGGTGTGGTCTCACCAGGGCCCTAAATTATTGCAATAAGACATCTTTACTCTTATACTCAAATCCTCTTGTAATAACCATTTGCTTTTTTAATTGCTTGGTGCACCTGCATGTTAACTTTCAGTGATTCGTGTACGAGGACACCCAGGTTCCTCTGAACATCAACATTTCCCAATCTCTCACCATTTAAAAAATACTGGAGGAAACTTCCGATCAGAGGCTTCCTGTGGGCGAATGTCTCCGACCGAAATTTTTTTGATGAAAATACCTGGTGATCCTGGATGAATGTAGGATTGCACTCCGAGGTCTAGTTTCGCAGTCTTGCATACGGAAACATGTGTTTCAGGGTCAGATGCGTATCCTGGGATCATGTGGACCTGGACCACGAATCACAGCCCTTCACAGACAGATTTTTTAAGATAAAATAAGTAGTAATATTTAATTTTTCTATGTTTTAAAAAAACTTATGCTGGTAAAAGTAGGCTATACACCTGCTTTATGCCTACATTTACCAGGCATAAATGTTTAAAGGATATTCGTTGGGCAAATAGCCCAAATCTCTGCCCGTGAATGTCCTCCCAACAGATAGCAAAAGCTGGTTCTCGCTGCATGTGCATCGCCAGCTGAGAACCGGCATTTACGAGGCCTTGTCGGGTGCGTGTGCACATCGTACTCACCCAGAGAGGCCGCAATTTTCAGGCCACTCTTCTATTTTTCCAACCAAAGTGGATAACTTCACATTTCTCCACATTATATTCCATTTGCCATGTTCTTGTCCACTCACTTAGCCTGTCTATATTCCCTTGAAGTATCTTTGCATCCTCCTCACAACTTGCATCCCCACCTAGCTTTTTAAATTCAGCGAACTTGGATATACTACATTTGGTCCCCCTCATTCAAATCCGTGATACAGATTGTGAATAGCTGAGATCCTTGCGGTACCCCACTACTTACAGTCTGAAAACCCAAAATGACCCGTTTATTCCGACTCTCTGTTTTCTGTTCGTGAACGAAACCTCAATCCATACTAGTATATTACCCCCATATCCCCAATTTTGTTTAATAACCTCTTGTGTGGCACCTTATCGAATGCCTTCTGAAAATCCAAATACACCATATCTACTGGTTCCCCCTTATCTATTCAGCTAGTTACAACCTCAAAAAACTCTTAATTGATTTGTCAAGCATGATTTCCCTTTCAAAAATCTGTTATTATTTTCTAAGTGCCCTGTTACCACGTCCTTAATTAGAGTAATGCAGGAAATGCGGCAGCCAATTTGCGTCCAGCAAGCTCCCACAAACAGCGATGTGATAATGACCAGATAATTTGTTTTTGTTATGTTGATTGAGGGGTATCCTAGTAGCTGTGCTACCCTGTTGCAAATCATGAGCACTGAATCAAGGAAGTGCAGCCAGTTCTGCTGCATTTCAGTCCATTGTCCATGTAATTATGGAGTTATTTGGGAGAAATCGCAGTTCAGGGTTCGAAACTGGGTCTTGGATTCTAATTTAAATGAGCTGAAAGCCTTCTGTCTGTCGGTTGAAAGTTTCAAATCTCAATTCGGTATCAGTGGGGAACGGCCAATAGAACAAAACTGATTTCATCATGGATGGAACTAGATGCCAGATTTCTAACATGTCTGGGATTGATTTTTTAAAAATTTGTTCCTGGAATATGGGCATTGCTGGCAAGTGTTTAGCTTCTTGAGTGTTGTTGGAGCTGCACTCATCCATGCAAGAGGAGAGTATTCCATCACACTCCTGACTTGCGTCTTGTAGATGGTGGAAAAGCTTTGGGGAGTGAGGAGGTGAGACACTCGCCACAGAATACCCAACCTCTTAGCTGCTCTAGTAGCTACAGTATGTGGCTGGTCCAGTTACGTTTCAGGTCAATGGTGACCTCCAGGATGTTGATGGTGGCGGATTCGGCGATGGTAATGCCAATGAATGTCATGGGGCTGTGGTTGGACTCTCAATTGTTGGAGGTAGTCATTGTCTGACACTTGTGTGGCGCGAATGTTAGTTGCCACTTAGCACAAGCCTGAATGTCATCCAGGTCTTGCTGCATGTGGGCATGGATGCTTCATTATCTGAGGAGTTGCAAATGGAACTGAACACTGCAGTCATCAGCGAACATCTCCACTTTTGATCTTATGGTGGAGGGAAGGTCATTGATGAAGCAGTTGAAGATGGTTGGATCTCTGACACTGCCCTGAGGAACTCCTGCAGTGATGTCCTGGAGCTGAGATGACTGACCTCAAACAACTACAACCATCTTCCTTTGTGCTCGATATGACTCCAGCCATTGGAGAGTTTTCTCCCTGATTTCGTATTGATTTCAATTTTACTCGGACTCCTTGATGCCACACTTGGTCAAATGCTGTATTGATGTCAAGGGCAGTCACTCTCACCTTGCCTCTGGAATTCAGCTCTTTTGCCCATGTTTGGACCAAGGCTGTAATGAAGTCTGGAGCTGAGTGGTTCTGGCGGAGCCCAAACTGAGCATCAGTGAGCAGGTTATTGGTGAGTAAGTGCTGCTTGATAGCACTCTCGACGACGCCGTCATTCATTTTGCTGATGATTAAGAGTAGACTGATGGGGCCCTGCTTTTTGTGGACAGGACATACCTGGGCAGTTTTCTACTTTGTAAGGTAGATACCAGTGTTACAGCTGCACTGGAACAGCTTGGCTAGAGATGTGGCTAGTTCTGGAGCACTAGTCTTCAGCACGATAGCCAGGATGTTGTTCGGGCGACATAGTCTTTGCTGTATCCAATGCATTCAGCCGTTTCTTGATATCACGTGGAGTAGATCGAATTGGCTGAAGACTGGCTTCTGTGATGCTGGGGACCTCAAGAGGAGGCCAATGTGGATCATCCACTCTGCACTTTTGGCTGAAGATGGTTGCAAACGCCTCAGTCTTTTGCATTCATGTGCTGGGCTCTGTCATCATTGAGGATGGGGATATTCATGGAGCCTCCTCCTCCCGTTAGTTGTTTAATTTTTGTTCACCACCATTCACGACTGAATGTGGCAGGCCTTCAGAGCTTTGATCTGATCTGTCGATTGTGGGATCACTTCGCTCTGTCTATAACATGCTGCTTCCACTGTTTAGCATGCATGCAGTCCTGTGTTGCTGCTTCCCCAGGTTCGCACCTTATTTTTAGGTGCACCGAACTTGATCGTAATGGTAGAGGAAGGGATATTTTGGGCTACAGATTGTGGTGGAATAGAATTCTGCTGCTGCTGATGACGCACAGCGCCACATGGATACCCAGTTTTGAGCTGCTAGATCTGTTCTGAATCTATCCCATTTAGTATGGCGGTGGTGCCACAAAACACGATGGAGGGTGTCCTCAGTGTTTTTTTTAAATGCATTCCTGGGGTGTGGGTATTGCTGGCAAGACCAGCATTTATTGCTCATCTGTAATTGCTCTTGAAGATGGTGGCGAGCCGTCGCATTGACCATTGCAGTCCATGTGGTGAAGGTACTACCACAATGCTGTTGGGAGCGAATTCCAGGATTTTGACCCAGCGACGCTGAAGGAACGGCGATATATTTCCAAGTCAGGATGGTGTGTGACTTGGAGGGGAATGTGGAGGTGGTGGTGTTCCCATGCGCCTGCTGCCCTTGTCCTTCTAGGTGGTAGAGGTCGCGGGATGGAGGGAGTGAATGTTTAAGGTGGTGGATGGGGTTCCATTCAAAGCAGGCTGCTTTGTCCTGGATGGTGTCGAGCTTCTTGTGTTGTTGGATCTGCATTCATCCAGGCAAGTGGAGAAGGGGATTCGTTAATGCTAATGCCGTTGAATGTCAAGAGGCGGTGGTTCGACACTCGCTTGTTGGAGATAGTCATTGCCTGCCACTTGTGTGGCGTGAATGTTACTTGCCACTCATCAGTGTGAAGCCAGGACTTTGTCTCCAGAAGGACTGTGCGATGGTCACTGCTACCAATGCTGTAATGGACAGATGCAGCTGTGATGGGCAAAATATTTATTTTCCAGGAAAGAGCAGATTTCAAAAACAATTTGTCAAAACAAATTTATTACTGGGAAAACCAAAGCCATTGTCTTAGCTTCACACCACAAACTCCATTCCCTTTCCATTGATTCGATCTCTCTCTCCGGTAACTATCTATAAGACAGACCAAGTCTGTTCGCAACCTTGGTGTCATTCTTGATCACTAACTGAGTTTTCTACTTCATATCCATTCAATCAGTACGATTGCCCATTTCCACCTTTGTAATATCACTCGTCCCCACCCTAACTTCAATTTATCTGCTGCTAAAAACCCTCATCCATGCCTTTATCGCCTCTCGACCTGACTATTCCAATGCACTCCTGGCTGACCTACCCAGTTCGACCTTCCATAAACTTGAGGTCATCCAAAATACTGCCGCCAATGTGCTAACTCACACCAAGGCCCGCTTGCCCATCTTCCCTGTGCTTGCTTACCTACATTGACTCCCAAGTTAAGATTTTAAAATTCTCATCCTTGTTTTGAAATCCCTCCATGGCCTCGCCCCTCCTCTTTGTAAACTCCTCCAGTCCTATAATCCCCCCAGACCTCTATGTCCGCCTATTCTGGCCTTTTGCACATCCCCAATTTTAAATGCTCCACCATTTGGCAGTCGTGCCTTCAGCTGCCAAGATCCTAAGCTCTGGAATTCCCGCGCTAAATCTCTCCACAACTCTACTTCTCTTTCCTCCTTTAAGATGCTCATTAAAACCTATCTCTTCGACCAACCTTTTGGTCATCTGCCCCAACATCTTGTACGGCTCGGTGTCAATTTTTCTTTTGAGAACACTCCTGTGAAGCGCCTTGGGATGTTTATTACGTTAAAGGCGCTATATAATATATGTTGTGGTACGTTGGCTGTAATGGTGTTGTTAAATGATTTTGGATTGTTCCATCCAGTGGAGATGTGTAAAATTGGCCATAACTTGGCACGAATTGCCTGTCTCATTCAGAGACGAGGATGAGGGAAATTAAAATTGGCACATTAGCGCAAAATAACTGTTATATAGCACTGTATTGTGTCTCTCCAAACTGTTCCAGAATGCTTCATATGAAGTCAATTACTTCGAATTGTAGTCAGTGGTGTTAAAAGAACATAAGAAATAGTGGCAGGAGGAGGCCATTTGGCACTTCGAGCCTGCTCCGCCATTCAATAAGATCATGGCTGATCTGATCCTGGCCTCAACTCCACTTTCCTGCCCGCTCCCCATAACCCTTGACTCTCCTATCGTTCAAAAATCTGTCTATCTCCACCTTAAATATATTCAATGACCCAGCCTCCATAGCTCTCTGGGATAAAGAATTCCAAAGATTCACGACCCTCAGAAGAAATTACTCATCATTTCTGTTTTAAATCGGTGACCCCTTATTCTGAAACTATTTCCCCTAGTTCTAGATTTCCCCCACGAGGGGAGGCATCCTCTCTGCATCCACCTTGTCGCACCCCCTCAGTCTCTTATATGTTTCGATAAGATCACCTCTCAGTCTTCTAAACTCCATTGAGTATAGGCCCAACCTGCTCAACCTTTCTTCATAAGACAACCCCTTAATCTCAGGAATCAACTTATCTGAACTGCCTCCAATGCAAGTAAATCCCTCCTTAAATAAGGAGACCAACACTACGCAGTACTCCAGGTGTGGCCTCACCAATACCCTGTACAGTTGCAGCAAGACTTCGCTACTTTTATATTCCACCCCCTCATGTCCCCCTCACAATCAAGACCAACATTCCATTTGCCTTCCGAATTGCGTGCTGTACATGCATGCTAGCATTCTGTGTTTTATGTATGAAGCTGCAGGGTGACTTGGACAGGTTAGGTGAGTGGGCAAATGCAGTGTAATGTGGGTAAATGTGAGGTTATCCACTTTGGTGGCAAAAACAGGAAGGCAGATTATTACCTGAATGGTGACAGATTAGTAAAAGAGGAGGTACAACGAGACTTGGGTGTCATGGTACATCAGTCATTGAAAGTAGGCATGCAGGTACAGCAGGCAGTAAAGAAAGCAAATGGTATGTTGGCCTTCATAGCGAGAGTATTTGAGTATAGGAGCAGGGAGGTCTGACTGCAGTTGTACAGGGCCTTGGTGAGACCACACCTTGAATATTGTGTACAGTTTTGGTCTCTGAGGAAGGACATTCTTGCTATTGAGGGAGTGTAGCGAAGGTTCACCAGACTGATTCCCGGAATGGCAGGACTGACATATGAAGAAAGACTGGATCGACTAGGCTTACATTCACTGGAATTTAGAAGAATGAGATGGGACCTCATAGAAACACAAAATTCTGGCGGAATTGGACAGGTTAGATGCAAGAAGAATGTTCCCAATGTTGGGGAAGTCCAGAACCAGGGGTCACAGTCTAAGGATAAGGGGTAAGCCATCGAGGACCGAGATGAGGATAAACTTTTTCACCCAGAGAATTGTGAACCTGTGGAATTCTCTACCACAGAAAGTTGTTGTGTCCAGTACGTTGGATCTATTCAAAAGGGAGTTAGATCTGGCCCTTTCGACTAAAGGGATCAGAGGGTATGGAGAGAAGGCAGGAGTGGGGTACTGAAGTTGCATGATCAGCCATGATCGTATTGAATGGTGGCGCAGGCTCGAAGGGCCGAATTGCCTGCTCCTACAATTATTTTCTGTGTTACTATGTATCTGTACAGCAACATTTTGTCATCTCTATTTAAATAATAATTAGCTTTTTTATTATTCCTACCAAAGTGCATAACCTCACATGTTCTTAGATTTTTCTCCCATCTGCCAAATTTTTGCCCACTCATTTAACCTATCGATATTCCTTTTGCAGACTCCTCTTCACAACTTGCTTTCCCACCTGTCTTTGTATTATCAGCAAATTTGGCTACATTACAATCGGTTACTTCATCCAATTCATTATTATAGATTGTAAATAGTTGAGGCCCTAGCACTGATCTCTGTGGCACCCCGCGAGTTACAGTTTGCCAACCTGATCATGACCCATTTATCCCGACTCTCTGTTTTCTGTTCGTTAGCCAATCCTCTATCCATGCTAATATATTAGCCCCAACCCTGTGAGCTCTTATCTTGTGCAGTAACCTCTTGTGTGGCACCTTGTCGAATGCCTTCTGGAAATCCAAATACATGACATTTACTGGTTCCCCTTTACCCACCCTGCTCGTTACATCCTCAAAGAACTCTAGCAAATTTGTCGAATATGATTTCCTTTTCATAAAACCATGCTGACTCTGCTTGACTGTTTTATGATTTTCTAAATGTCCTGCTACTATTTCCTTAATAATGGACTCCAGGATTTTCCCAATGACAGATGTTACACTAACTGGTCAAAAGATTCCTGCTTTCTGTCTCCCTCCTTTTTTGATTAGGGGCGTTAAATTTGCGGTTTTCCAATCCGCTGGGACTTCTCCAGAAACCAGAGAATTTTGGTAGATTACAACCCTTGATTATCTATTATTAGGATGCTTTTAGTGTCTTCCACCGTGAAGACCGATACAAAATATTTGCTCAATGTCTGCCATTTCCCTGTTTCCCATTATTAATTCCCCAGTCTCATTCTCGAAGGGACCAGCGTTTACTTTAGCTACTCTCTTCCTTTTTATATACCTGTATTAACTCTTACTGTCTGTCATTATAATTCCTGCTAAAAAATTCCCAGTCGTCTGATCTACCACTAATCTTTGCAATATTGTATGCCTTTGTTTTCAATTTGATACCACCCTTTACTTCCTTAGCCACGGATGGTTCATCCTTCTCTTAGTCTTTCTTTCTCACTGGAATATTTCTTTGCTGAGAGTTATGAAATATCTCCTTAAATGTCTGCCACTTCTGATCTACCGTCTTACCCTTGAACCTATTTTCCCAGTCCACTTTAGCCAACTATGTCTTCATTCCTTTGTAATTGCCTTTATTTAAATTCAGGACACTCGTTTGAGACCCAAGTTTCTCACCCTAACATGCTATGATCACTCTTTCCTCGAGGATCCTTCACTACGAGATCATTAATTAATCATATCTCATTACACATTACCAGATCTAAAATAGCCTGCTCTTTGGTTGGTTCCACAACGTATTGTTGTAAGAAACCATCCTAAATACACTCTATGAACTCGTCCTCAAAGCTACCTTTGCCAATTTGACTTGTCCAATCTATGTGAAGATTAAAATCGTGTGGCAAACACGTGCTATTTTGTACACAACAATATTCCACAAACAGCCATGAAATCAGTTGTCCCATTTTTGATGTGGAGAAGAGAAAAATGCTGGCCAGGACATCAGACAAACTTGCTCCTCTTTGAAAAGTCCTATGGAATATTTAACAGGCACATTTAACTATTTGAAACAGGCAGATAGGATCTCAGTTTTAACATTTCCTCTGAAAAGCACTTTGAACAATGTTGCATTCCCTCGAGACTGCATTGAAGCTTGGATTATGCACTCAGCTCCTGGAGTGGAGCTTGAATCTCCAACTTGGTTTTTACTCAGGTACCAACTGAGCCAAGCTACAAAGTATGGAATGCTGAACTATGATTGGAGCAGGGGCATATTGTTGGTATGGAGCAGGTGGACTTCACTCTTCATTCAAATATACCTGACCTTGGTATGTTTGATGCTGATTCTGGATGCCTGAATTACCAAAGTGTCATTTATTGAGTACCAGCATCCCTCAACTCATGAGCAAACACACAGCCTCTTTTGAAATATATTTTTTTTAAATGCCCTGTCTGACAACTGAAAAACCTTTGATGTCTTTCCTTGATGGTAATATGGAAATAGGTTGCATGGCATGTACAGCACAGAGACAGGTCTTTCGTCCTCAACTGCTCTCTGCTGGCATTGATACGCCACCTGAGCTGACTCCTACCCGACTTCATCTAACCCTATCAGCATATCCTTCTATTCCTTTCTCCCTCCATGTTCTTATCCAGCTTCCCCTTGAATGCATCTATGCTATTTGCCTCAACCACTCCTTGTGATAGCATGTTCCACATTCTTACCACTCTTTGGGAAAAGATGTTTCTCCTGAATTCCCTATTGGATTTATGAGTGATGATCTTGTTGAGAGTCCAAAACTATAGGTCATAAATACAAGTGGAAACATGTTCTCTACATCTACTCTATCAAACCTCGAGCAGGTCATCCCTCAGCCTTGTTCTTTCCAGAGAAAAAGCCCGAGCCTGTGCAGCCTTTCCTGATAAATATATCCTCTCAGTTCTGGTATCATTCTTCTGAATCTTTTTTGCACCTTGTCCAATGCCTCTATATCCTTTTTTATAATATGGAGAACAGAACTAAATACTGTGGCAACAAAAGAGGGTCGGAGGCTGGGTATTCTGCAGAGTGTGTCTCGTCACCTGATTGCCCAAAGAGCCTTTCCACCATTTATAAGGCACAAGTCAGGAGTGTGATGGAATACTCTCCACTTGCCTGGATGAGTGCAGCTCCAACAACACTCAAGAAGCTTGACATCATCCAGGATAAAGCAGTCCGCTTGATTGGCACCCCATCCACCACCTTCAACATTCACTCCCTCCACCACCGGCACACCGTGGCTGCAGTGTGTACCATCTGCAAGATGCACCGCACCAACTCGCCAAGGCTTCTTCGGGAGCACCTCCCAAACCGGTGACCTCTACCACCGAGAAGGACAAGGGCAGCACCTACATGGGAGCACCATCACCTGAAAGTTCCCCCACAAGTTACACACCATCAGACTTGGAGACAAATTGGCGTTCCTTCATCGTCACAGGATCAAAATCCTGGCACTCCCTCCCGAATGGCACTGTGGGAGTACCTTCACCACAAGAACTGCAGCGGTTCAAGAAGGCGGCTCATCACCACTTTCTCATAGAAACATAGAAAATAGGTGCAGGAGCAGGCCATTCGGTCTTTCGAGCCTGCACCACCATTCAATAAGATCATGGCTGATCATTCACCCCAGTACCCCTTTCCTGCTTTCTCTCCATACCCCTTGATCCCTTTAGCTGTAAGGGCCATATCTAACTCATTCTTGAATATATCCAACAAACTGCCATCAACAACTCTCTGCGGTAGAGAATTCCACAGGTTACCAACTCTCTTGGGTGAAGAAGTTTCTCCTCATCTTAGTCCTAAATGGCTTACCCCTTATCCTTCGACTGTGTCCGCTGGTTCTGGACTTCCCCCACATCAGGAACATTCTTCCTGTATCTAACCTGTCCAGTCCCGTCAGAATTTTATATGTTTCTATGAGATCCCCTCTCATCCTTCTAAACTCAAGTGAATACAGGCCTAGTTGATCCAGTCTCTCCTCACATGTCAGTCCTGCCATCCCGGGAATCAGTCTGGTGAACCTTCGCTGCACTTCCTCAATAGCAAGAACGTCCGTCCTCAGATTAGGAGACCAAAACTGAACACAATGTTCGAGGTGAGGCCTCACCAAGGCTTTGTACAACTGCAGTAAAACCTCCCTGCTCCTATACTCAAATCCCCGAGCTATGAAGGCCAACATGCTATTTGCATTCTTCACTGCCTGCTGAACCTGAATGCCAACGTTCAGTGACTGATGTCCCATGACACCCAGGTCTTGTTGCACCTCCCCTTTTCCTAACCTGCTGCCATTCAGATAATATTCTGCCTTCGTGCTTTTGCCACCAAAGTGGATAACCTCACATTTATCCACATTATGCTGCATCTGCCATGCATTTGCCCATTCACCTAACCTGTCCAAGTCACCCTGCAGCCTCTTGGTGTCCTCCTCACAGCTCACACCGCCACCTAGCTTAGCGTCCTCTGCAAACTTGGAGATATTACACTCTATTCCTTCATCTAAATCATTGATGTATATTGTAAATCGCTGGGGTCCCAGTACTGAGCCTTGTGGCACCCCACTAGTCACTACCTGCCATTCCGAAAAGGATCCGTTTATCCCGACTCTCTGCTCCTGTCTGCCAACCAGTTCTCTATCCACGTCAGTACATTACCCCCAATACCACGTGCTTTAATTTTGCACACCAATCTCTTGTGGGGGACCTTGTCAAAAGCCTTTTGAAAATCCAAATACACCACACCCACTGGTTCTCCCTTGTCCACTCTACGAGTTACATCCTCAAAAATTTCTCGAAGATTTGTCAAGCATGATTTCCCTTTCATAAATCCATGCTGACTTGGACCGATCTTGTCAATGCTTTCCAAATGTGCTGCTATTTCATGTTTAATAATTGATTCCAACATTTTCCCCACTACTGATGTCAGGCTAACCGGTCTAAAACCGTTTTCTCTCTCCTTTTTTAAAAAGTGGTGTTACATTAGCTGCTCTTCAGTCCATAGGAACTGATCCAGAGTTGAGAGACTGTTGGAAAATGATCACCAATGCATCCACTATTTCCAGGACCACTTCCTTAAGTACTCTGGGATGCAGACTATCAGGCCCTGGGGATTTATCGGCCTTCAATCCCATTAATTTCCCTAACACAATTTCCCGACTAATAAGGATTTCCTTCAGTTCCTCCTTCTCACTGGACCCTCGGTCCCCTAGTATTTCCGGAAGGTTAATTGTGTCTTCCATCGTGAAGACAGAACCAAAGTATTTGTTCAACTGGTCTTCCATTTCTTTGTTCCCCATTATAAATTCACCTGATTCTGACTGCAAGGGACCTACGTTTGTCTTCTCATCTTTTTCTCTTCACATATCTATAGAAGCTTTTGCAGTCAGTTTTTATGTTCCCAGCAAGCTTCCTCTCACACTCTATTTTCCCCCTCCTAATTAAACCCTTTGTCCTCCTTTGCTGAATTCTAAATTGCTCCCAGTCCTCAGGTTTGATGCTTTTTCTGGCCAATTTATATGCCTCTTCCTTGGAGTTAACACTATCCTTAATTTCCCTTGTTAGCCATGGTTGAACCACCTTCCCCGTTTTATTTTTACTCCAGATAAGGATGTACAATTGTTGAAGTTCATCCGTGTGATCTTTAATTGTTTGCCATTGCCGATCCACCGTCAGTCCTTCAAGTATAATTTGCCAGTCTATTCTAGCCAATTCACATCTCATACCATCGAAGTTACCTTTCCTTAAGTTCAGGACCCTGGTCTCTGAATTAACTGTGTCATTCTCCATCTTAATAAAGAATTCTACCATATTATGGTCACTCTTCCCCAAGGACCTCGCACAACAAGATTGCTATTTAGTCCTTTCTCATTGCACATCACCCAGTCTAGGATGGCCACTCCTCGAGTTGGTTCCTCGACATATTGGTCTAGAAAACCATCCCTAATACACTCCAGGAAATCCTCCTCCACCATATTGCTACCAGTTTGATTAGCCCAATCTGTATGTAGATTAAAGTCACTCATGACAACTGCTGTACCTTTATTGCACGCATCCCTAATTTCTTGTTTGATGCTGTCTCCAACCTCTCTCCTACTGTTTGGTGGTCTGTACACAACTCCCACTCGTGTTTTCTGCCCTTTGGTATTCCACAGCTCGACACATACAGATTCCACATCACCCAAGCTAAGGTCCTTCCTTACTATTGCGTTAATTTCCTCTTAAACAGCAATGCTACCCCACCTCCTTTTCCTTTCTGTCTATCCTTCCTGAATGTTGAATACCCCTCAATGTTGAGTTCCCAGCCTTGGTCACCCTGGAGCCAAGTGTCCGTGATGCCAATTATATCATATTTGTTCATTGCTGCCTACGCAGTTAATTCATTCACCTTATTATGAATACTCCTTGCATTGAGGCATAGAGCCTTCAGGCTTGTCTTTTTAACATACTTTGCCCCTTTAGACTTTTGGTGTAATATGGCCCTTTTTTGATTTTTGCCTTAAATTTCTCTGCCCTCCACTTCTACTTTTCTTCTTTCTATCTTTTGCTTCTGCCACCATTCTACTTCCCTCTGTCTCCCTGCATAGGTTCCCATCCCCTTGCCATATTAGTTTAACCCCTCCCCAACAGCACTAGCAAACACTCCCCCAGGACATTGGTTCTGGTCCTGCCCAGATGCAGACCGCCCGGTTTGTACTGCTCCCACCTCCCCAAGAACAGGTTCCAATGTCCCAGGAATTTGAATCCCTCCCTTCTGCATCACTCCTCAAGCCACGTATTCATCTTAGCTAGCCTGCAATTCCTACTCTGACTAGCATGTGGCACTGGTAGCAATCCTGAGATTACTACCTTTTGAGGTACTACTTTTTAATTGAACTCCGAGTTCCCTAAATTCAGCTTGTAGGACCTCATCCCGTTTTTTACTTATATCGTTGGTACCTACATGAACCACGACAACTGGCTGCTCACTCTCCCCCCCTCCAAAATATCCTGCAGCCGCTCCGAGACATCCTTGACCCTTGCACCAGGGAGGCAACATACCATCCTGGAGTCTCGATCGCGGCCACAGAAACGTCTTGTCTGTTCTCCTGAAATTGTAATCCCTACCAGTAGAGCTCTCCCACATTTTTTCCTGCCCTCCTGTGCAGCAGAGCCACCCATGGTGCCATGCACTTGGCTGCTGCTGCCCTCCCCTGATGAGTCATCAACCCCCCCCCAACAGCACCCAACGGTGTATCTGTTTTGGAGGGGGATGACCGCAGGGGACCCCTGCACTACCTTTCTTCCATTGCTCTGCCAGATGGTCACCCATTCCTTATCTGCCTGAGTAATTGTTAACTGCGGTGTGACCAACTCACTGAACGTGCTATTCACAACATCCTCAGCATCGCGGATGCTCCAGAGTGAATCCATGTGCTGCTCCAGAGTGAATCCATGTGCTGCTCCAGAGTGAATCCATGTGCAACTCCAGTGCCGCAATGTGGTCTGTCAGGAGCTGCAGCTGGATGCACTGCCCGCACATGTAGTCGTCAGGGACACTGGAAGCGTCCCTGATTCCTGATTTCCCACACAGCACAGGAGGAGCATGACACGGGTCTGGGCTCTCCTGCCAATGCTCAACCCTTAAATTAATTTATTTGGCAACAATGCCAAAGGTTTCTTGCTGACAAAGGAAAAGAAAAAGAAGAAAAACTACTCACCAATCACTGACCCCCTTGGCTGTGGCGTCACACTTCGATTTCTTCTTGCTTCTTTTGTGCCTTCTCTCCCTGCTGCAGCTGCACCAGCTGGCTCCTCCGATGTTGCTGGGTCTTTTATGGGCCTCCCCCTGCATTCACCCCTGCTCTTCAACGACGCTGCTGCTTCCTCGGACGCTACTGGGCCTTTTCTGGGCCTACCCCTGCACTCACCGCTGCTCCTCGACAAAGCTGGCAATTAGGGATGGGCAGTAAATGCTGGCTTTGCCAGCGATGCCCACATCCCGGAGCGAATAAAAAATAACTGTGCACAGTACTCGAAATGTGGTCGAACCAAAGTTCAATACACGGTTAACCTAATTTCTCTGCTTTTCAATTCTGTCCCTCTCGAAATGAACCCCAGTCCTTGGTTTATTTTTTGTTGAGGTATTCGGAAAGTTGACCGCACACAGCCAGTATTGAAGCTAACCGGTTGCGACATGGTGGATAATGAAATCCTTTATATATTTTTCTTCAGAAATATGCTCAGATCTCTTGTGTTCCTCATGCCTTTTTGGATACTGTACAATGTTGAAATGAAGAAAGTTCCATTCGTGAAAATGAGCCACTGGCTTTTGCGGGCAACCACTCCACCCTGAAAAGGCCAGTCTTCAATAACAGCATTTGTATGAATGTATTTTTAGTTCACGTCTTAATTTTTACTTTGTTGTAGTAAATGAAAGAACTTGCATTTAAGTAGCACCCATAGCACGCCCAAAGCATTTCACAACCAATAAAGTATTTTCTATGTTTCTATGTTTACAAGTCCAGTCACTGTAATGTGAGAAAAATGTGACAATCAATTTGGGCCTTGGTTTTGCTGACTCGTCTGAAAAACAGCACTTCCACCAGTGCACAATCCTTATGTAGTATACTGAAGTATCAGTCTGGATTACGTGTTTAAGTCACTAGAGTGGTGCTTGAATCCAAGACCTTCTGACTCCGATGACAGTACTATCACTGAGCCAAGAGTGCTACTTGAATGAAAAGAACCTTGCGTTAGTACGGTACAATGTTGCAGAAAAGTGATGGAATGAGTCGTCAACAGTGCTATCAACTTCTTCTCTGAGGGTCGTGAATCTTTGGAGTTCTCTCCCCCAGAGAACTGTGGAGGCTGGGTCATTGAATATATTTAAGGCGGCGATAGACAGATTTTTGAACGATAAGGGAGTCGAGGGTTATGGGGAGTGGGCGGGAAGTGGAGTTGACGCCAAGATCAGATCAGCCATGATCTTATTGAATGGCTTGAGGGGTCAAATGGCTGACTCCTGCTCCTATTTCTTACGTTCTTAATCACCAATAAGCTGCTCACCAATGCCCAGTTTGGGTTCTGCCAGCACCACGCGATTGCAGATCTTATTGCAGCTTTGGTCCAAAAGTTTACACAAGCTTAATTTCAGAGACGAGGTGAAAGTGACTGCCCTTGACACCAAGGCAGCATTTAACTGAGTTTGGCCTCAAAGAGCTCTGGTAAAACTTAAATCAATCAGGGAAAACTCTCCACTTGCTGGAGTCATACCTGGCGCAAAGGAAAATGGCTCTGGTCGTTGTCGGGCAATCATTTTCAACTCCAGAATAACACTACAGTAGTTCCTCAAGGCAGCTTCCTAAACCCATTGATCTTCACCTGCTCCGTCAATGATCTTCCAGCTAATATTACTAAATTTGTGTTTATCATGAGCATGCAATATGCATAGAAGCAAGTTAAGTCAGCAGCTAAATTAATTCAATTCTTAATTCTCACCAGAACTTTAAAAATGAGACCAAATTGACAAAATGAAATTTTAAGCAAGCAGGTTAGAGGATGGGGTTCTCATTTATATATTTACTCCTCAAATCAATACGGTTCTTATACATTGAATATCAGTGTCACAGATGTATACACTTAAAAGATAATACTTACAGCTAGACCTGGTGATGGTTGGTTGTGGATTCAAACATTTCAGAAGAACATGAGAAATAGGAGCAGGAGTAGACCATACGGCCCCTCAAGCCTGCTCCGCCATTTAATAAGATCATGGCTGACCTGATCATGGACTCAGCTCCACTTCTCTGCCCGCTCCCCAGAATCCCTTATCCCCTTATCATTTAAGAAACTGTCTATTTCTGTCTTAAATTTATTCAATGTTCCTCTGAGGCAGCGAATTCCACAGATTTACAACCTTCAGAAGAAATTCCTCCTCATCTCTGTTTTAAATGGGCGGCCTCTTATTCTGAGACCATGCCCTCTTGTTCTCGTCTCTCCCATCAGTGGAAACATCCTCTCTGCGACCACCTTGTCAAGCCCCCTCATAATCTTATACGTTTCGATAAGATCACCTCTCATTCTTCTGAATTCCAATGAGTAGAGGCCCAACCTACTCAACCCTTCCTCAAGTCAACCCCTCATCCCTGGAATCAACCGAGTGAACCTTCTCTGAACTGCCTTCAAAGCAAGTATAGCCTTTTGTAAATATGGAAACTAAAACTGTATGCAGTACTCCAGGTATGGCCTCACCAATACCTTATATAGCTGTAGCAAGACTTCCCTGCTTTTATACTCCATCCCCTTTGCAATAAAGGCCAAGATTCCATTGGCCTTCCTGATCACTTGCTGTACCTGCATACTATCCTTTTGTGTTTCGTGCACCAGGACCCCCAGGTTCCGCTGTACTGCGGCACTTTGCAATCTTTCTCCATTTAAATAATAACGTGCTCTTTGATTTTTTTTCTGCCAAAGTGCATGACCTCACACTTTCCAACATTATACTCCCATCTGCCAAATTTTTGCCCACTCACTTAGCCTGTATATGTCCTTGTGCAGATTTTTTGTGTTCTCACACATTGCTTTTCCTCCCATCTTTGTATCGTCCGCAAACTTGGCTACGTTACACTCAGTCCCTTTCAAGTCGTTAATATAGATTGTAAATAGTTAGGGTCCCAGCACTGATCCCTGCGGCACCCCACGAGTACTGGTTGCCAACCAGAGAATGAACTATTTATCCCGACTCTCTGTTTTCTGTTAGTTAGCCAATCCTCTATCCATGCTAATATATTACTCCCAACCCCATGAACTTTTATCTTGTGCAGTAACCTTTTATGTGGCACCTTGTCAAATGTCTTCTGGACATCCAAATACACCACATCCACTGGTTCCCCTTTATCCACCCTGTCCTGGAAGAATTCCAGCAAATTTGTCAAACATGACTTTCCCTTCAAAAATCCATGCTGACTCTGCCTGACCGAATTTTGCTTTTCCAAATGTCCTGCTACTGCTTCTTTAATAATGGACTCCAACATTTTCCCAACCACAGTTCTGAGCTCAGTATCTTGGGCCTTTATGAATCCAAATACTTACTGCAAACAGACAACTTTTTATACATTTCTCTTACTCCTTCCACATGACAATCCAAACAATTCTGCATGACATAATTATATAGAAGTTAAAATACAACTCCATATAAGGATAGTTTAATTGACTTATCCCTTATTTACTTGATTTGCCTAGTACCATTCCCCTGCTTGGTTATCTTATTAATAGTTTCACACTCATTACCATGAAACTTTTAATTTTAAGTCTGTCTTTGATTCAATACCATTTTGTACCAGTCACTCTCTTGCTTTTAGATAAATCTCAATTAAAAATGATGATGTACACTCAGATGTTTCCTTTGCAGAACGAACTTTTTCCTACACTTGTTATCAATTGATTAAAGTTCTCTGAAATATAGCAATCAGTATGCACTTGCATGTCTTTTTATTAGGTTTACTGGTGACTCAACTGACCATGGCTTTCAGGTCAGCCCTGGATCAATAGCCCAGTGGTACTTTAAATTGACAAACATCCCTGCCTGATGGACAAAGGCTCAAGGTTACTATTGCTACAATATAAAGAGAAATCAATAGCAGTGTAAGGTAGATAACATTAGCAGAGTCCAGGATAGTCTGATTAACCCTGTCCTTACCAGCACATGCCTTTATGGTCACAGAGTTCTGTCTTTATCATGATCTATACAGCTGTGTGAAGTGAATTCAAGAAACTAGTGCTGCTTAGAAATACCTGCCAAGGAGTTGCTCACACTTTAAGGACAAAAATGACCTTTAGTCCTAAAGGCAATTGCTCAGTTTCTTTCCCAAGGACTTCACTCTACCACACTTGTACTAATAGACCAGGACTTTAAGAGTTTGCCAGTGGCTCAGTCCCTTTACATGAGTAGCAATGTTGGGACGGGCAGAATTGGGTCGCGTCCTACTTTCTGGCTGTTCTGGTAGACTTCTCATAGTGGGAATAAAGAAAGATCTTTAAAGAATGAACTTGAGTTTATATTGTGCTTTTCATGACCTCAGGATGCCCCAAATTGATTCGCAACCAAAGAATACTTATGAAGTGAAGTCACTGTTGTAATTTAAGGAAACGTGGCAGCCAATTTGTATATCAAAGGATTCTACAAACAGCGATGAGATAAATGACCATAGAATCTGTTTTTAGTTATATTGGTTGAGGAATAAACTTTACTCAGAACGCCAGGAGAACATACCTGCTCTTCGAATAGTACCACGGGATCTTTTACCTCCATCTGAGAGGGCAGACGGGGCCTCAGTTTAACATCTCTTCCGAATGATGACCGCTCCAAATGTGAAGCAGTTCCTCAGTACTGCGCTGAAGTGTCAGCCTAAATTATGTGCTCAAGTCTCCAGATTGGGGCTTAAACTCACAATTGTCTGACTTGGGAGGGAGAGTGCTACCAATAAGGATTGTCTGAGTATGCTCCAACAGGCATGGATTTTCGGGTCCAGTGCTTCTCAACAACCATTTCAGTTTCCAGCAAAGTGCTTACACTTTATTTTATGTGCATACAAGATATGCAAATGGATCAGCGACAAAAATTCTATTTTCAATACAACTGCATTACTCCCTAAAATTTACAAATGAAGTTCCTGAATTTCTAAAATGAATCTAATCTGCTTAAATTTTAGAATTAATTTATTTACTTGCTATATTTTCAAATTATTTATGCTTGTGGCTATATTAAATTATTGACTACATTCAACCATTTAACAATGAGTCAGTTGTGGCTTGGTTGGTAGCAGTCTTGCCTCTTGAGTCAGAAGGTTGTGGGTTCAAGTCCCACCCCAGAGACTTGAGCACAAAAATCTTGGCTGGCAAAGTGATTATCTGCACAAATTTTTTTGTATCCTGTACATGTTCGTGGTCGGCCCTGCTCCTTTTTGCACATGCACACCCCATTCCCTTCTGTACATGCATGTTGTCACCAAGGTCCAGCCACGCATGCGCAGTACCCCACAGTTGCGACTGCAGTACAAGGTGGGCCACGCTTTGTTCAGCTCCATGGAACAAGGCTAGTCACTGTCCTCGGGGAGAAGAGAGGATCGAAAACGGTGAGAGAGGCGGGAGGGAGAGAATGGGGGAGGTCAAGAACTTGGGCGGCAGAGGAATAGGTCAGGAATTTTGGTGGGAATGAGTCGGCCAGGAACTTGGGTGGAACTTGTTTGGGGGCTGTGAGAAGGTCTTAACCTGTGAGGATGAGCCCTGTCTGTTCCAAGTGAGCTCTGTTCTGTCTGAAGTAGGCAGTCAGAATGGCTCAAATTACACTTTGCAAAGTAACTGATTACGTAGACAGGGAAGATCTAATTACACATTCCACAGAAACTGCTGGATGTGTTTTGACCTCCAAGGGGACCCATCAGGAATCAGGAGTTGGCATCCAAGGGGACCAATCAGAGCTTTAGGTGTCGCAAACTAACTTGTCCTGAAACCGAGGCCCCGCCTGCTCTCCCGCTCACTCTCGGACATAAAAATCCCATGCCATTATTTTGAGAGCTATCCTTGGTGTACTGCACAATTCCTTGTACTTGTCCCTCTGGAGGAACAAGGTGTTCGTGATGGCAAGATCATATTCTAGACATTTTGTCAGGAGCAGGGTACCGCTGGAGTTGGTTTTCCCGAACCCTTCTCTGCCGATCACGCCTCCCCAGAGGGCTGTGTCGTCGCTGACCCTGGCGTTGACGTCACTGAGGAGGATCAGGTTGTCGACTGCAGGGACGAGGAACAGGGATTTTTCGAGGCTGGAGTAAAAGCCCTCTTTGGTCTCATCTGTCACATCGAGTGTTGGGGCATACGCATTGATGACTGTGGCGCATTGATTCCGGGGTAGAAACATTGAAAATAGGTGCAGCATTAGGCCCTTCGAGCCTGCATCACCATTCAATGAGATCAGGGCTGATCATTCCCTCAGTACCTCTTTCCTGCTTTCTCTCCATACCCCTTGATTCCTTTAGCCGTAAGGGCCATATCGAACTCCTTTTTGAATAGAACCAATGAACTGGCATCAACAACTCGATGCGGCAGGGAATTCCACAGTGAAGAAGTTTCTCCTCATCTCAGTCCTAAATGGCCTACCCCTTATCCTAAGATTGTGTCCCCTGGTTCTGGACTTCCCCAACATCGGGAACATTCTTCTTGCATCTAACCTATCCAGTCCCGTCAGAATCTTAGACGTTTCTATGAGATCCCCTCTCATCCTTCTAAACTCCAGTGTATAAAGGCCCAGTTGATCCAGTCTCTCCTCATATGTCAGTCCAGCCATCCCTGGAATCAGTCTGGTGAATCTTCGCTGCACTCCCTCAATAGCAAGTACGAGACCAAAACTGGAACACAATATTCCAGGTGCGGTCTCACCAAGGCCCTGGACAACTGCAGTAAGACCTCCCTGCTTCTATACTCAAATCCCCGAGCTATGAAGGCCAATATACCATTTGCCGCCTTCAACGCCTGCTGTACCTGAATGCCAACTTTCAATGACTGATGAACCATGACACCCAGGTCTCGTTGCACCTCCCCCTTTCCTAATCTGCCGCCATTCAGATAATATTCTGCCTTCGTGTTTTTGCCACCAAAGTGGATAACCTCACATTTATCCCCTTTATACTGCATCTGCCATGCATTTGCCCACTCAACTAACCTGTCCAAGTCACCCTGCAGCCTCTTAGCATCCTCCTCACAGCTCACACCGCCACCCAGCTTAGTGTCATCTGCAAACTTGGAGATATTACACTCAATTCCTTTATCCAAATCGTTAATGTACATTGTAAATAGCTGGGGTCCCAGCACTGAGCCCTGCGGCACTCCACTCGTCACTGCCTGCCATTCTGAAAAGGACCCGTTTATCCCGACTCTCTGCTTCCTGTCTGCCAACCAGTTCTCTATCCACGTCAGTACATTACCCCCAATCCCATGTGCTTTGATTTTTTACACCAATCTCTTGTGTGGGACCTTGTCAAAAGCCTTTTGAAAGTCTACCACATCCAGATCAACTGGTTCTCCCTTGTCCACTCTGCTAGTTACATCCTCAAAAAATTCTAAAAGATTTGTCAAGCATGATTTCCCTTTCATAAATCCATACTGACTAGGACCGATCCAGTCACTACTTTCCAAAAGCGGTGCTATTTCATCCTTAATGATTGAATCCAACATTTTCCCTACTACTGATGTCAGGCTAACCGGTCTATAATTACCCGTTTTCTCTCCCTCCTTTTTTAAAAAGTGGTGTTACATTAGCTACCCTCCAGTCCATCGGAACTGATCCAGAGTCGATAGACTGTTGGAAAATGATCACCAATGATCACCACTATTTCTCGGGCCACTTCCTTAAGTACTTTGAGATGCAGACTATCAGGCCCCGGGGATTTCTCGGCCTTCAATCCCATCAATTTCCCGAACACAATTTCCCGCCTTATAAGGATATCCTTCAGTTCCTCCTTCTCACGAGACCCTCGGTCCCCTAGTACATCCGGAAGGTTATTTGTGTCTTCCTTCGTGAAGCCAGAACCAAATTATTTGTTCAATTGGTCTACCATATCTTTGTTCCCCATTATAAATTCACCTGAATCCGACTGCAAGGGACCTACGTTTGTCTTTACTAATCTTTTTCTCTTCACATATCTATAGAAGCTTTTGAAGTCAGTTTTTATGTTCCCGAATAGTGTGAGTCAGAGAATCATGAGATGTTCGTTAATCTCGCAGTGGGAGTCTTTGAGGCGGTTGACCAGCTCGTTTTTGATAGCGAAACCGACTCCGTGGAGGCGGTGTTCTTCCTCTGGTTTCCCTTTCCAGAAGAAGGTGTAACCTCCACCTTGTTCCTTGAGCTGGCTTTCCCCTGCGCGCCGGGTCTTGCTTAGGGCGGCGATGTCGATGTCGAAGTTCCCGGGCAACTATGGCGGTGCGGCGTTCCGGCCTGTCGCTGTTGGAGTTGTCCTTGAGGGTCCTGCCATTCCAGGTCCCGAACTTTATGTTAACGGAGTGGAAGATGCCTGTGCATGAGTTATTTTAACGTAGGGTGGCCATTGCACACCGGCTACCAGACGGGCTTAGCTGAGCAAGGTCTTGGTTCAGTGTCGAGGGGTTCCAAGACGACTGCGGGCCAGGCACTGCTGTATGAGCCTAGTTGCCTATGACGATATGTTGGCCGCAAACTCGGCGCTAAGTAGCGCCCTTCGTTGAGATGGTAGGTAATCCGTGGCAAAACCCTCGCTCCAAACACTGGCACCTGCTCGACTATGTCATCGTCCGAGCCAGGGATCGCAAGGATGTGTGCATCACCCGTGCCATGACAGGAGCTGACGACTGTTGGACAGACCACCGCCTAATCCGTTCCATCATTGACATCAACATAGCCCCAAAGCGGCGACGGCAGCAGTAGCAGTGCCACAAAAAAAATCAATGCCGGGGCACTCAAAGACCCAGCTAAGAGAGCCCTATACTGTCAGCGCTTCACTGCTAACCTGGCGTGCCCGTGATGCAGAATGCCCACAGCACTTGGTCAGGCCTCCATAACCAGTGCCTGCCAAGAGACGCTCGGTCACGCAACCAGGACTGGTTTGATGAGAATGACCAGGAGATCCCAGAGCTAATACATCGCAAGCGCAGGGCATTCCTGAGCCTTAAACAACAACCCAACTCGAAAGCAGCAAGGCAGCAATACAGATGGCTTAAGGCCGAGGTCCAACAAAAAACTCGGGACCGAAAGAACAGATGGTGGATGGAGAAGGCACAGGAGAGAAAGCAGCTGGCTGACAGCCATGATGTACGAGGATTCTTCACCGCAGGCAAGGCCACCTCCGGCCCAAACACCCAACGCCCCACTCCATTGCTGGCCAAGAACAGGGTGGCACTCATCAAGGACACCGAGGAGGTCAGGACCCATTGGAAGGAGCACTAAAGATCTTCTCAACCGAGACTCTGCCTTTGACTCGCGTCTCCTCGACTCCATCCCGCAGCATGCTATCCGCCACCACCTCAGTAAAACCCCAGCCCTGCATGAGGTAGAAAAAGCCATGACCGCTTAAGAACAACAAGGCTACAGGAGCGGTCATTATCACAATGCTGTGCACAAATCAGCTGCTGTGTTTCCTATATTAGAACAGTGACTTCACTTCAAAAAGTACTTAATTGGCTGTAAAGTGCTTTGGGACGTCTTGCAGTTATATGCCACCTTTCACAACCTCAAGTCTTTTCATTCATTTTTGTGATCACTGACAAGGCTGGCATTTAATTGTTCATCCCGAGTTGCTCTGAGAAGGTGGTAGTTTGATACAACTGAGTGGTTTGCAAGGCTACTTCAGAGGGCAGTTAAGGGTCAACCACATTAGAGTGAGACTGAGGTCATATATCGGCAAGACTCGCAGGTTTTGAATTTCCAGATTTTTTTACACTGTCTTCAAAATCTCCAACTGGTATGGTGGGATACTCGCAGGTTTTGAATTTCCAGATTTTTTTTACACCGTCTTCAAAATCTCCAACTGGTATGGTGGGATTTGAACTCGCATTTTCTGCATTAGTAGTTCAGGCCTGGATCACTAGTCCTGCAAAATAGCCACTGTAGTACTATACATCCATGTATGGAGTACAATAGATAAATTCATGAGTTTCTCACTAAAGTTCATGTTATTTTTGACTGATTTTATAAATATCACCTGATTTCTCTTATTCAAAACTTGTCAATTTTATCTGTAACAAATGCGATTGCAGATCAACAATGCTCTATTATAATACATTGTTTCATGGTATAATACTCCTGATTCCACAACAAGAGTTCCAAGAGCTGATGTAATTACACATGTATCCACAGGAGGGAGCCTGTCATAAGAACATAAGAAATAGGAGCAGGAGCAGGCCATTTGGCCCCTCGAGCCTGCTCCGTCATTTAATAAGATCATGGCTGATCTGATCATGGACCCAGCTCCATTTCCCTGCCCGCTCCCCAAATCCCTTTATTCCCTTATTGCTCAAAAATCTGTCCAACTCCACCTTAAATATATTTAATTACCCAGCTCTCTGGGGCAGAGAATTCCACAGATTTACAACCGTCAGAGAGGAAAGTCCTCCTCATCTCAGTTTTAAATGGGCGGCCCCTTATTCTGAAACTCTGCCCCCTAGTTGCAGTTTCCCCTATGAGTGGAAATATCCTCTCTGCATCCACCTTGTCGAGCCCCCTCATTATCTTACATGTTTCGATAAAATCACCCCTCATTCTTCTGAACTCCAATGAGCATAGGCCCAACCTATCTTCATAAGTCAACCTCCTCACTTCCGGAATCAACTGAGTGAACCTTCTCTGAACAGCTTCCAATGCAAGTACATCCTTCCTTAAATACGAAGACTAAAACTGCACGCAGTACTCTGTGTGGCTTCCCCAATACCCTGTACAGTTATAGCAGGACTTCTCTGCTTTATACTCCATCTCCCTTGCAGTAAAGGCCAACATTTCATTTGCCTTTCTGATTACTTGCTGTATCTGCATACTAACCTTTTGTGTTTCATGCACAAGGACACTCAGGTCCTTCTGTACTGCAGCACTTTATAATTTTTCTCCATTTAAATCATCATTTGCTTTACTATTTTTTTTAAACTAGTCGTGTTATTCATTGGGTAAGATCCAAGCTCAGATTATAAGTCGTCAGCAAATAAGAATATATGTTGTTGAGAGAAAGAAAGAAAGTCAGGTGGTCGTCTTGTGAAAGCAGTGATATCTCTTCCGTTTTAATGCTCATAAAGTTGAGCAATTTGAGCATTAAAGCTGACCGTCGTGAACGTCTACAAGCCGCTGACGGAGACAGAGCCAACCATCACCCTACCAACTTCTACATCGATGATTTCCACAACCACCACTACATGTGGGGCTACCAAAAAGTAGACCAAGCGAGTGAATAACTAGAAGACTCGGCTAAAAACAGAGAATGCTGAAAATCTCAGCGGGTCAGACAACATCTGTGGAGAGAAAAACAGAGTTAACGTTTTGGGTCGACAACCCTTTGTCAGAACGTGGACCCGAAATGTGAACTCTCCAGATGCTGCCTGACCCGCTGAGATTTCCAGCATTCTCTCTTTTTATTTCAGATTCCAGCATCCGCAGTATTTTGCTTTTGTAGAAGACTGGGCGCTGGCTTCCGATATCCATCTCGTCTACAATGCCAGCCAGGCACCTTTTTATCTGCACATTGGCGGAAGAAATACTCATTAGACCTCTGTTTCATGATCTGTGGCACAAAGGACGGCTGTTCACCTGCTCCCTGTAGATTCTTAAGAACTTTTTCCGCTCCCAACACCGAGCCAGTACATGTAGGGATCGAGGTGCCGAGAGTTGCCTTGGTCCTGAAACCAAGATGGATTTTCCATTAGGATTCATGGCCCACCCACCGTCATGAGCATTGTCTGAGAATACTGCTGGCCCCAAACAACTACGACCATTTTGCTCGACTGCTGAAAGTGGGGGCTGCTAGAAGCATCCCATGCGGCTACAGGAAAGAATATGGGCCATGCTGGTCCCAGGAGAATGAGAGACTGCTGGCAGAGTTCAATGGCACTCAAGATCCAGATACAGCAACAGCACTCATAGATTCCCCAGACAAAGGCAGATTAGTGCGATGGCGAGAAACAATTGAAAACCTGGATTTCTCACGTTCCAGCGGGAAACCCCGGCTTGGCGCCACATCACTGCCTTCCCATGTGACGTCAAAGGTCAGTGCAGATGCCATTGAGGCCTGCCTCCTATCCAACTCAAAGGCAACGACTGCCACCGAAAACAAACGCAGAGTGAAAAAGCTGTTTAAGATCTCTGGAAAAAGCCGCTCCACACCATCCTTTCAGCGGCCATCAGCACAGATGTGGTGGACACAGCGCTGACAGCCACCGGGATTGATGACATGTAGCGAGAATTTCTCAAGAACCAGGGTCCAAATGGACACATGTGGCTGCCAAACTCGCCTCCAACATCCTTGACACCAGAAGTATGTCACCATTCCAAAGTCGTCCACCAGCCTGACCCCGCTCCATTGTCCTTCTGTCTACAGTCTACAAGGTAGTCGAATGGTTCGACCTTAACTGGATAAAACCGGCTTTAGAAGCCGCCCTCTCAAATGAGCAGGTGGGCTTCAGAGGGAAGAAGCTGCTCTGACCAGGACCTGGCACTCTACCAACAGTGAGACAGGGTTCCAGAAAAAGCTGAAGACTGAAGCTGCCTTCATGTACTTGTCATTGGCATATGACACGGTCTGGGGCAATGGTCTGTTACTGAAGCTTTCCATAATCCAATGCCAGAAGACACTCGGGCTTATCAATACCCTAACGAGTAACCGAAAGTTCTGCATCTATCTTGGTGACCAGACAAGCTGAACATGGATGCTCAAGAATAGTCTGCCACAGGAGAGAGCGCTTGCACTGGCCTTTATCAAAATCTATACAATGGACATGGCCTGCAGCAAATCTTGGAAGTTCGCCTATGGCAATGTCATAGTGCTTAAAATCGCGGCAGTCATTTTGGGAAACAGCAGCCAATATTAACGCAGCTGCTATCAGCCCACTATCTAGATAGACAGAATCGTGGGACACATGCAACATAAAGAATCAACACCCCATCACTGACCCAACAGCAGGAGTGCCTGGCTTCAACTTCCCTTGAAGACAGTGGACAGCACTCAACTGAATCCGCACAGGGGATGGATGATGTGGCTACCTGCTCCACAAATAGAAGATGAGAGATGACCAGAAGTGCAACTGTGGTCATGAGTCCCAGACCATGGAACACATCACATCAACCAGCCCACTAAGGTCTGTTGTGAGAGGCATCTCATTTCTCCACTCGGCATCTCGGGAGGCCATCGACTGGATAGCCAAACGAGACATCCCATTATAAGTGCTTCCCATCATATAAAAGTAGTGTTAAAAAGAAAAAAAAGCTTTTATTTATATTGCATCTTTCAAGTCCTTAGCATGTCATAAAGCACTTCATGCCACTATTGTAAAGTAGGGAAATCTGGCAGCCAACTTGTTCACAGCAAGATCCCACAAACAGGAATGGTGCGAATAGCCAGATCATTTTTTTTAATGATTTTGCTTGAGGGATAAATGTTGGGCAGGATACCAGGAGAACTCGTCTGATGTTCTTCGAATAGTGATACTTTACGTGCACTTGGGAGGAAAGACGAGGGCCCCAAGTTAACATCTCATTTGAAAAACAGCATCTCTGAGTACTGCTTCAATACTGGACTGAAGTGTTCACAAGCCTCTGGAGTAGGGTTTGAATCAATGACCTTCTGACTTAATGATGAGGCCCAACAATCAGCTGGAGCTGATACTTAAATGGGAAATGAAACTCTTATCCTGTCGGGGCAGATATCGTACAGCCAGTATGAAGGATTGGTGTGAGGCCTGGACAAGTAGGAGGAGGTGAATGGTCACATGTTGTTTCACTTGGTCAGAATAAAGTTCCCTCGACTCTTGTCCAACGGAAACCTCAGAAGAGCACCCCTGCGACACTAGTGGGACATTTTTTCGATTCCCCACAACAGCTACTTTGTAGAAAATTAGTGTGAAATGACAGGGTTCTCCGTTTCCACTCCAGCAGCCTCTATTTGGCAGATTATCATACACCATTTCTGCCATCTACAACATGACCCACTGGCAAACATATCTTCCTTTCTCCCCGCACCGCCCCCACCCTGTGTTTCAAAGGGACCATTTCCTTCGTGACAATTTTGTTTACTCTTCCACCACCCGAACTTGCAGCTGAGCTTCCCCTTGTACTTTTCTGCAAAACCAAATTAGAATATAGGATCAGGAATAGGTCATTCAGTCCTTCAGCTGGTTCTGCCATTCAATAAGATAATGACGAATCTACATCAACTCCTTGCTCACCTTTGCAGTGAAGCAAGCGGGCTTGACCAAGTGAAACAACATGTGACCATTCATCTCCTCCTACTTGTCCAGGCCCCACAACAATCCTTCATACTGCAGTCTCCTCTGCAATGAGGAGACTAATCATAGATTAGGTGACTGCTTTGTCGAACACCTCAGTTCTATCCACAAGTGCAAACTCGAGCTTCCTGTGGCTCAGTGTTAACCTCCTCCCATTCACACTGTGATTTGTCCTGCCAAATTGTATTCATTGCTCACGATTATCATCAGAAAAAGAAAAGGGGTTTTAGAAAAAAAAAAGATTTCACAGTGTGATTCGAGCATGTATGTTTTATTTAATGGCTCGTGAGGCAGTGACTATAACATTATTTCAAAGGGAAGGGAAATGGTTTAGAGTTGATAGTTCCAGTTGAGATAACACGAGCAAAGGCATGATGGATAAATGGGCTCCTCACATGCTGTGAATCTACAATTCTCATATTTCAGGCTGAGTACACGTGACACAACCATTGTGTGATGTTAATTCACTGGGGAACAGCACACCATCTTCCACTCATTTTTGGGACATGAAGGGCGAGCATTTTAGCCATCCTTTATCACTTGGTGTCTGAATTCTTTATGGCTCATAAATTGTTATAGTGCTGTTCTCCTACCAGTTCTACACAAAACTATCGAAAAATGTAGCCAATTCCATTGTGAAGTGCTTGTGGTACAACCCCTTTCCAGCGAAGTGCAAGGCCCATGGAATCAGGAAGATATGCCCCAACACCCAATTCTGTGGGAGGAAAGTTTTTTTGTTAGTTTTTAAGGCGACATTTCACACATGCAGGTCTCATTTAGTGCCTATAAAGTTATGTTCATTTATTATAATTGCTCCCTTTCAGAAGCCCATACGTATTCTGAAAAGCAAGAAGTGATGGAAGTACTTATTTCCAGCATTTTGTTTTTATTCCAGATTTCCAGCATCCACAGTATTTTTCTTTTGTCCTTGTGTGTTTTGATTTGCTGATGGTCTGCTTAAACTTGGTACTGGGAGGCTTCACGTTGTTTATATTGAGGTTGCCAAGTTATTGACAAGTTACATTCTGACTTGTGTTTATCACTTTCATTGCTGAACATTGGGAGTGAGCCTTTAGCTGAGTGGGAACATTCATGCCTCTGAATCAGAAGGTAAAGGGTTTGTACCCCATTCCAGACAGCCCTGGTGAGTGGAGACTAGAATATGGTCTCTAAGTAATGCGTTGACTTTCAGCATCCAAACAGAGTGATCACTGGCAGAGTGGTAGTATTCCTGCCTCTGAATCAGAAGGGTTGGTGTCAGGCCCCACACCAGACAGACCAAGCGAGTGGAGTTGCAAACACTGGCTCTGAATACTGTGTAACGTCCAGCGGTGATACTGGTGTCTGATGAGTGTGGCTGGTCCCCATCCTTGTAAAAGGTAGATCGGCTTCTTTAGCCTTGGTTGCAGCCACCTAGGAGAAGGCATGCCAAAGACAAAAACCATGATGAACCATATAGCGACCACGGAATCACTCCAACAAAACCTTGGTTCAACCGGTCTTTATTTGAGCAAATGCAGGGGAAGAGTTCGTGAATGAACCTTCAAAGAACAGAGGCTCGAAATGCACAGTTATACAGTTTTCGAGGTGTGCGATCCTCCTACAAAACCTTCTATGACCACCGGTTGGCCTACTGCTTATCAGCAGAGCTTCATTGATTCATTGACCCTTATCAGACTGGCTGCTGAGTGATTTCCCAACCTTTCCATTTCCCATCACATGTCAGCCTTCTGAGTCAACCTTACCTCAGTTTCTCATGGCGTGTTGTTTCACCTTGCTTCCCATGGCTTGGTGTGCACCTGGTTTCTTATCAGCCAAAACAATCCCTTTCCCATGAGTGCAGCTGCTGCTACAATCTATGTTTCCAGACAGCTTACATAGAAACATCGAAAATAGGTGCAGGAGTAGGCCATTCGGCCCTTCGAGCCTGCACTACCATTCAATATGATCATGGGTGATCATGCAACTTCAGTACCCGATTCCTGCTTTCCATACCCCTTGATCCTTTTAGCCATAAGGGCCACATCTAACTCCCTCTTGAAAATAACGAACTGGCCTCAACAACTTTCTGTGGTAGAGAATTCCACAGGTTCACAATTCTCTGAGTGAAGATGTTTCTCCTCATCTTGGTCCTAAATGGCTTACCCCTTATCCTTAGACTGTGTCCTCTGGTTCTGGACTTGCGCAACATCGGGAACATTCTTGCTGCATCGAACCTGTCCAGTCCCGTCAGAATTTTATATGTTTCTCTGGATCCCCTCTCATTCTTCTAAATTCCAGTGAATATAAGCCTAGTCGATACAGTCTTTCTACATATGTCAGTCCTGCCATCCTGGGAATCAGTCTGGTGAACCTTCGCTGCACTCCCTCAATAGCAAGAATGTCCTTCCTCAGATTAGGAGACCAAATCAGTGCACAATATTCAAGGTGTGGCCTCACCAAGGACCTGTACAACTACAGTAAGACCTCCCTGTTCCTATCCTCAAATCGTCTCGCTATGAAGGCCAAAATGCCATTTGCCGCCTTCATCCCCTGCTGTCCCTGCATGCCAACTTTCAATGACTGATGTACCATGACACCCAGGTCTCATTATACCTCCCCTTTTCCTAATCTGTCACCATTCAGATAATATTCTGCCTTCCTGTTTTTGCCACCAAAGTGGATAACCTCACATTTATCTACATTATCCTGCATCTGCCATGCATTTGCCCACTCACCTAACCTGTCCAAGTCATCTTGCAACCTCTTAGCATCCTCCTCACAGCTCACACCGCCACCCAGCTTGGTGTCATCTGCAAACTTGGACATATTACATTCAATTCCTTTGTCTAAATCATTAATGTATATTGTAAATAGCTGGGATCCCAGCACTGAACTTTGTGATACCCCACTCGTCACTGCCTGCCATTCTGAAAAGGACCCGTTTATTCCTACTCTTTGCTTCCTGTTTGCCAACCAGTTCTCTATCTGCATCAATACATTACCCCCAATCCATGTGCTTTAATTTTGCACACTAATCTCTTGAGTGGGACCTTGTCAAAAGCCTTTTGAAAGCCCACATCCACTGGTTCTCCCTTGTCCACTCTACTAGTTCCATCCTCAAAAAATTCGAGAAGATTTGTCAAGCATGATTTCCCTTTCATAAATCCATGTTGACTTGGACCGATCCTGTCACTGCTTTCCAAATGCGCTGCTATTACATCTTTAATAATTGATTCCAACATTTTCCCCACGACCGATGTCAGGCTAACTGGTCAATAATTCCCTGTTTTCTCTCCCTCCTTTTTTAAAAAGTGGGGTTACATTAGCTACCCTCCAATCCATCGGAGCTGATCCAGAGTCTAGAGAATGGTGTGACTACATTGCATTTATATAGCGTCTTTACATAATAAAACGTCCCAAGGCGCCAAGAGTCAACCACATTGGTCTGGTACTGAGTCACTTGTAGGTCAGACCGGGTAAGGATGGCAGGTTTCCATCCCAAAAGAACATTCGAGTTTTTTACGATAATCTGACCACATCATACTTACTTTTACTGATACCAGTTTTTTATTTCCAGTTTTTTTTCTAAACTGAATTTCAACTCTCTAACTATCTGTTCTATGGGGTCCTTCACTCTGATGCCAGGAGGCATTCAGACTCCTGGTCACAACTGCAAAAAAGGCCATCTAAAATAGGTCACAAAATAGAATCGCCCACTGTTGCCACACTCCTATTCTTGTAGTCGACGTGCCTCTCACACCCTTTCGTCGTTCCTTGCTCCTCGGGGCTTCGAACCGCCCCACTTTGAGCTACTGTCACTGTCCACCACGAAGTATCTGTAGGGCAGTTCTAGGAACTCAGAGGTTCCCTGCATCTGTGAGTCCTGTCTCCATCTGCTGCCCCTACTGATAGTCACCCACTTCACTTTCTACATTATCATGGTGTTGTGTTCTGTTCAGCACTGCCTTTTGGATAACTACAACAAATTGGTAATCCTGTAAATGCCCCATTTTCATTGAAACTGTAAACAGAGAGCCCAATAATGTAGTCCCAGCACTTGGCAGTGGTGCCATTGTTTACCTGCACCTATAATGCAATGTGTTGATCTTGTGTCATGGTGCAAGTTCAATTCTTTTGCATATTATCACGGCACTACAGTTATTCAGTATGTGATGCACTGGATCAGGGGCTGAGTTATCTACCACAACCCGCTCTTAAAGAGCTGGATTAAAGTGTGCTGCGACTATAGGGAAGAAATGGGTGAAGTAAGGACATGGGATAGCAAGGTGCCATTTCAAATTGCAGTTCTGGAATCCTGCTCATCCCGATGGTGATGAGCACCAGTACAAAGATGCATCCACTTTAGAGGGTTCAGTTAGCACGATGCAGGAGAGAGCACCTGGTGATTCACAGAATACAGGTGAAGGGGAGCAGATGGGACATTGATATAAGATTAAATGTAAGAGATTTAGGATAGAGAGTTGTAAGGCTGTGGGATGCAATACCGAATGATAGAAGCAGAGATAATGTAAACATTTAAGAATAGATTAGCTGGGTGGAGAATGAAGACTAAGACCTGAGGACGACACTTGAAGGGGATAAATTCAAATGCTGTCTACAGACTATTATTTCAGTAAGTCTACAGAAACCGAAGGAGATGGTGGAAGCAGATGGTGATAATGCATTCAAATGCAAATTAGATATATTTATTTCAAAAAATAATATTTTGGGATGCAGTATGTAAGTAATTTGAGACATGAAAGATGATGTGAATCATGTTTGGGAGGAATAGGTAACTTTGGACTTATGGTTCAGAAACGGATCTGTGGTTCCCAAAACTTTCCAACACTGAGGGGTTTCCTCGGTTGGGCCAAATAGCCAATTTCTGTGTTGTACTTTCTGTATAATTTTATGAATTGGAGGAGCCACAACCTGCTGACTGTCGGGTCAATGGGAGCACAACTTCAGCTGTTGAGTCCAGGAATTTGGACCTCCCAGTGATGGCCTACAAATGCAAATGGATCGATCAAGATCAGCAGTTCATACAGTCAAGCTCCGCTTTCATTGTGTCTTTGCTGCTGGTTATCTTTCTCACAGTGCTCCATATTGCTATCTTATAGGATGGTGAAGTTGTGCAACATGCAGCAGACTGCAATAATCCTTTCGACTTTGGCCAGGTATGTTCTAAAACACCTCATGATCTATCGAGGCATATGAAGTTTTGTTTTAACATGCCTGTAATATGTTCTGTGATGTCTTGGGCAGATGCAGGAACCTCATTCTATCTGTGCTTAATAGTTATACATGAATGCCATAGAATATCATAAGCTTGGACTTCATGGCATGGGCAATCCTGCACTTTGTGGATCAAATAATGGGACAAATGATGGATTGCCTTAAAATAAAAGCATTAGAACTTCCTTTGCTGATGGTGACAGATGAGCTACATATTGATGGAGTGATAGTCTGTGCACTTCACAAATACACAGCGGTTTTGCGCAAGAGCAAAGAGAACCACATGGGTGCCTTGGATTTTAGAGAATTTTGCTGTTTGCAAAAATTTCAGTGCTCTCTCCTGTTGACGAATATCTGCGGAGGAACTGATGAAGATGCTTGCTCCAGCAATCAAGGTATGAGTTACCTGCTTGAAACATCTGTGCACTGTCGAATGGTTGATTTTTCTGATGTCTCCTGTGCCAACATGGAAGGATCCTGAGACATAAAAAATGAAACCTGCTTTGATCGCCACTTGACAGTTTCGAGCAAAACTTAGTCACAGGTTCTCATTATTATGACTATAATGCACTTATGAATGACTCCACGAGGCAATGTGTTGTACTCAAACTGTAGTGACCTTGGTCCTTTATTTGTAACTCCAGAGTGAGGCACAAGCATGTTGGGCAACCTTTTATGCTGGGCGCTGCACACCTATGCAGGTGGCCCTCGGGTCTCCCACCGCAGTGCCCTCTGGTGGACAGCCTCTGCCACAGGGGCAGGAAATCCAGGTCTCCACCAGTTGCACTCTCTAGTGGTGCCAGCATAGTATATACACAGTGTAAACCTTATTGACAGTACATCAGGTAACAAGTCTCCATCTTAAGCAACTATACAGTGACTACACAGAGAGTATATCTATAGTCTGCATATATAACATAATTCTCCCCCAAGTCCTATATGCCGATTACCTTTGCACTATGTGCTCTGGCTTAGCTCTCCCCAGAGCCAATAGCCCTTGCACCTTGGCTGTGCTTCGGCTTCGCTCTCTCCCTGTTAACCCCGAAGTCTTTTTTTTTTGAAATTCGTAGCCAATCGTTCCAATTCTTTGTCAAATCACAAACGCCAGAGGTCACCTTGCACACATCAAGGATCACTCTGCGCCAATGCTCTTAGCCAAAAGGCCTAGAGCCACTGCACCGTTCCTGGAAGTACTGCAATATCAGGTTCGTGCCATGGAGGTGGATGGGTCAGGCCCCCCACACACCTCCGTGGAGGTGGATGGGTAACCCCCAAGTCTTTTTGCCACAACGTTGGGTAGTGGTTACCAGTTTGGATGGTTTGATGATGCAATGGAGGTTCCAGTGGGTTCTGGGTGTGGTCCATGTGTGTGTCCATGGCTACATACATCCATTTCCCCGCCCCCTCTCCCTCCCCCCCCCGCCCTGCCCCCAAGTGAGATCATGCAGCAGGCCCGTTACATTAACATACAGGATCAGACACAGTGCAAGAAAGGAAGTTACAGTTTGTATCGTGACATCTTGGTTCAGTGACTTACATTCGTTACGTTTTGCGGTTGTACACCAGGATTGGGGAGATTGCATTCATGGTTCAGTCATGGTAAGTACTGAGGTAGCAGTACAGGTGTGCGAGGATGCAGGTTCCAGAGCAACCGGATGGGGTCCGAGTCATCTGATAGCGGCGCTGCACCCCCTGCTAGCAGGGTGGGCTTGGGTCGCTCACCAAGCCAGGACTCGGGGCCTTTGCCATTGCCTCGTGGTGGGTACAGCCACAGGTGTGTGTGGCCTCCCTGTCCTCCTTTGAGGGCTGCAGAATCTTCTGCCTGCTCTCTAACGGTGTTGGGAACCTGGCTGTTGCAGGTTCAGTTTGGGGAACTCGTTGGTTCTGACCTTTCGCTCTCGGATATGGCTGAGGTAGTGACTGGCTACGTGCAAAGGCGGCCGATTGCGCGTATTGGTGCCGTTTCCGTTTCCAGGTCCGTGGCAAATAGTGCCATTGGGTGCCTGCAGCGTGGGATAGACCTGGGTCAGGGTATCAGAATCCACCTTTACCCGCCAGAATTCGCTCGCTTGCTCCTTTTGGGGACACTCTATTCCTGACATCTCGCAACAACATTTTGTTCTTTACATTCGGAATAATGCCGACATCTCGCAACAACATTTTGTTCACAATCTTAATCGGTTCGTTGCATTGATTGCCATGCATACAATGTCTCAAAGTTCAGTTAGTTGCAGGTCTCCTTTTAGAGAACCCTGCTGGCTTTACCCCAATCAAATCCTTTGTTAGACACCACGTGTTGGTCCCTCAGCGTTGCACCTCGTGATATGGCCGCGGCCATATTTTTTTTCAGCCACGCTGCACCTCGCTGCAGCAGGGACGCCATCTTGCCTCTGTCCTCGAGGTTGACTGCCTTGATCCTTCTCTCCTGCGATTCTGCCACCAAAGCTGGAGGAGTGCCTGAGAATTCGATCTTCCTCCCCAGGAGTCCTGCCACTGGAGCCGGGTGGGTACCTTTGGTCGTTCTGGTCAGATCATTGCCATGCAGTGGTGATGTACGGTCTGTGCCTCAGGTGCTGTGCTGGTCTGTTCTCTGGTGCCTGGCCCAAGCGAAGGTGAGGTTTTGCTCTGCCTCTGAGCATGGGGGACATCGATTGACTGGAGTGAAGAGGTCTTCCCATTTCCACTCGATCTTGCCCATCCACTTTCTTCCGAGTAGCGTTGGACCATCACCTGCAAAAATCCACAGAGGTAACTTGTGCACCACGCCATTATGGATTACACTTACATCCACACTACCAAGGACTGTGATCAGCTTCTTGGTGTTGGTGCGCAACTTTTCCTGCACTGGAACCAGCTTGGGTCGTTTTTCGTTCCATAGCCTCTCAAAGGCATCCTGGTTCATCACTGACTGGCTCGCTCCCGTGTCCACTTCTATGAAGACTGGAACGCCATTTATCTCGACTTCCATCTTCAATGGAGGACAATCGGTGGTGCAGGTGTATACTCCATACACATCTTGGGGCTGAGCTGCCTCTCTGGCCAAATCATCATACTCCCCGCTGGATTCAAAGTCATCTACTGACTCCTCTGCTAGACAGTGAGTCGTATTTGTTTTACACATACGCTGGAGGTGGCCCTTCGTGTTATAGGCTTTGCATACATACTCAGCAAACCGACACTGGTGAGCCCTATGGTTTCCTCCGCAATGCCAGCAAGGTGCTACTCGATTAGCACCCCTCACCGGACTCTGAGTTCTGGAACCCTGAGGTCTGTGCTCTGCCCTGGGCAGAGCCACATTCTACAGTCTTGCCTGTGAAAGGCACCATTCTGTGTACAGTACTTGCCAGTTTGAGTCCACAGGATGAATAGTTTGCTTGGTGCTGCAGGTCGAGGTCATGAACGCCTGACTTATGCTGATGGCCCACTGCAGGTTGACTGTGGCGTCAGCCGATAATAGCTTGTGAAGGAGGCCCTCGTGGCCAATTCCCATAACAAAGCTGTCTCGCAATGCTTCGTTGAGGTGCATGCTGAAATCACATGGTGCCACAAGTCTCCTGAGGTCGGCAACGTATTTTGCAGTCTCCTGAGGTTGGCAGCGTATTTTGCAATCTTCTGGCCCTCAGGTCTGCGGAGAGTGTAGAATCTGTGCCTGGCCGTGAGGATGCTCTATTTTGGTTTGAGTTGGTCGCGAATTAGTTCAGTCAGCTCATCGTTTGTCTTATCCTTGGCCTTCGTGTGTGCCAGCAAGTCCCTGACAAGTCGGTAGACCTCGGGCCCACAACTGGTCAGCAGTATAGCCTTGCGCTTCTCCGCCAATGTGTCCGTCTTCTCTGCCAGGTCGTTTGCCACGAAATATTGCTTGAGTCTTTCCGTGAAGGCATCCGAATTGTCACCCTCTGTGAAGTCTTTTTGTGTGCCAAAGGTAGTCTTAATCACGTGAAAGTCCGTATTCTCGTCGCCAGTTGTTATGTCTGTAATGCATTTATGAATGACTCCACGAGGCAATGTGTTGTACTCAAACCGTAGTGACCTTGGTCCTTTATTCGTAACTCCAGAGTGAAGCACAAGCATGGTGGGCAGCCTTTTATACTGGCCCCTGCAAACCTATGCAGGTGACCCTCAGGTCTCCCACCGTAGTGCCCTCTGGTGGACAGACTCTGCCACAGAAGCAGGAAACCCCAGTCTCCACCTGTTGCACCCTCTAGTGGTGCCAGCAGAGTTATATACACAGTGTAAACTTTATTGACAGTACATCAGGTAACAAGTCTCCATCTTATGCAACTATACAGTGACTACACAGAGAGTACATCTACCGTCTGCATATATAACACTCATGAATTGCCATCGAAGGCAACACAGTTCTTCAATAAATCAAGGTAAGCATGCCTTTGCCTGCGTTTGCAATTTAGAGGGTAACAGAAAGTGGTTGCAGTCCTCTTCGGGTGCCATCTCACTTGCCTTGCATCTCTCTATTGCTCCATCTCTTCCTTCGAAAAATATGTATATGGAGGGATTTTACAAGACATCCAGTGATCCAATTTCTGGAGACAGTCTAAAAAATGGCACATAACCTTTACAGAAAGTGAGTGAACAAACAAAAGTGATTTCAAAAAGACCTGCAAAGAAATACTCCATCGCAACATACATTAATTCTGCTTTTTGTCTGTCCCTTGAAACAAATTTATTCTAATACCAAAGAACCTCAAAACTTCAGATGCCCATTTCATGAGGGTGACATTTCCTGCATTCAAAATAGGAAACATCTTGACCTCAAAATTATATCAGAAGTAGTCTATTAACATATAATGAAGCTTTCACTCGCTTTGGGCAAAAGCTTCTTGTGCCCAATACTCACCTAACTTAAAATGCACAGGATGCAGAAATCCAGCCTCCATGACCTCTACCTATACTTCTGGTTGCTTGCACTATTCATGCATAACTGACAGGAAGTTGAATCTATAAACTATAAAAACAATTTGATAACAATTTGGGCTTAGTTGAACTGTGGAACAGTGAGCAGAATCGGGACACAGAAAAGGAGAAAGTAAATATAGGGCATAAAGGAGTACTTGAAAGTCGAACTGATGTTCCTCTCTCACCAAGGACAACAAGGATAATATGAGCCCAACTGCTGCCTTGGGTATGATCAGATAAATTGGCATACATTTGGAAAAAGTACTTTATATGTTAAATATACTCCGAAACGGGTACAAATGAACATAGTTGGATTTATAAAGCACCCTTCAACTCCTTAGGATTTGAAAAAGTTCTTCACAGTCAATGAATTGCATTTCTTTTGTCAGTAAAACACATCAGCCAGTTTGCAAACAGCAACAATTAATAATGAAATAAATAACCAGTTAAAATCTGTTTTGGTAGATGGATAGTTGTCAATTAGGAGAACTCTTGTTTTTATTTGAATAATGGCATGGCACCCGACCTGAACACGCAGATGGGACTTCAATTTGACCTTCATTTGATTATGTACTCAGATCAAGTTCCACTTGAACCTATAACCTTCTGACGCATGGTGAGCACAACTTTCACTGGGTGGCAGGGTTCCCTCAACTACCAAGTGTCAAAAATAATACGTAAGCGCCAAGTTCTTCATGAGTCGAAAGTGTTTGAACTTAATGACCATTCAGATGGTATTAGAAAGAAACAACCTGCATTTATATAGCGTCTTAACAAACTCAGGCTGTCGCAAAGTGCATTACAGACAATTACGTTATTTTGAAGTATAGTCACTCTTGTAATGTAGCAAAATATTCCCCTACGGGGCACAACGGACATGAATTTTGCAACGTGACAGCTGCAGGAAAAATGCAGGGAACAGCACCAGCCCTTAAACATGGCCTTCGACCTTACAAAGGCCTTTGACACTGTCAACCGTGAGAGTCTATGGAGCGTCCTCCTCCGTTTCGGATGCCCCCAAAAGTTCGTCACCATCCTCCGCCTGCTCCACGACGACATGCAGGCCGTGATTCTTACCAACGGATCCATTACAGACCCAATCCACATCCGGACCGGGGTCAAACAGGGCTGCGTCATCGCCCCAACCCTCTTCTCAATCTTCCTCGCTGCCATGCTCCACCTCACAGTCAACAAGCTCCCCGTTGGAGTGGAACCAAACGACAGAACCAGTGGGAAGCTGTTCAACCTACACCGTCTCCAGGCCCGGTCTAAGACCACCCCAAGCTCTGTCAAGCTACAGTACGCGGACGACACCTGCGTCTGCGCCCATACAGAAGCTGAACTCGAGGACATAGTCAACGTATTTACTGAGCTGTACAAAAGTATGGGCCTTATGCTAAACATCCGTAAGACAATGGTTCTCTACCAGCCTGTCCTTGCACACAGCACTGTCCCCCAGTCATCAAGATCCATGGCTCGGCCTTGGATAAGGTGGACCATTTCCCATACCTCGAGAGCCTCTTATCAACAAGAGCAAACATTGATGACAAGTTTCAACACTGTCTCCAGTGTGCCAGTGCAGCCTTCGGCCGCCTGAGGAAAAGACTGCTCGAAGACCAGGCCCTCAAAACTGCCATCAAGCTCATGGTCTACAGGACGAGTAATACAGTAGTAATACCCGCCCTCCTGTATGGCTCAGAAACATGTACAGTAGACACCTCAAGTTGTTGGAGAAATACTACCAACGATGTCTCCGCAAGATCCTACAAATCCCCTGGGAGGATAGACGCACCAACATTGGCGTCCTCGACCAGGCCAACATCCCCAACATCGAAGCACTGATCACACTTGATCAGCTCCGCTGGGCAGGCCACATAGTTCGCATGCTCGACACGAGACTCCCAAAGCAAGCGCTCCACTCTGAACTCCTTCACGGCAAACAAGCCAAAGGTGGGCAGTGGAAACATTACAAGGACACCCTCAAAGCCTCCCTGATAAAGTGCAACATCCCCACTGACACCTGGAAGACCTTGGCCAAAGACCGCCCGAAGTGAAGGAAGCTCATCGGGGAGGGTGCTGAGCACCTCAAGTCTCGTCACCGAGAGCGTGCAAAAATTAAGCGCAGGCAGCGGAAAGAGCATGCAGCATACCAGTCCCACCCACCCTTTCCCTCAATGACTATCTGCTCCACCTATGACAGAAACTGTGGTTCTCGTATTAGACTGTACAGCCACCTAAGAACTCATGTTACGATTGGAAGCAAGTCTTCCTCAATTCCGAGGGACTGCCAATGATGATGGTAGCAAAATACAGCAGGCAATTTGCACACTGCAAGGTCCCAATTATAGTAATGAGATAATGGGGCTGAAATTCAGGGTCCTGTTTAGGCCTGTTAACAGCCATTTGTGGCGGCCATGCAGCGGAATCCAATGGCTGCTGCTTTGCCGTCAATTGGGCACCACGACTGAAATTTACTGTGGGAGTTTTTGCGCCATTGTCCACTTCCACCCTCATCGGCCGACTTCCATGGCGGTATGGGGCTTGCGGCAGTGATGACTCAATCAAAATGCACACCGCTGCTGCTCTTTCCCCCGAACCTATTTTCAGGATAAAAAAGGCTGGCTGGTTAGTGACAGTTTTTTGGGTCAGTGCACTGTTGGAGACCACCAGCTGGTGTGTTACAATTGTCTTTTTGTTGATCAGAATTTTTCGGCGATTTTTGTGGAACTTTGGAAAAACAGCAGCAGCCTTGTGAGAACTTTTGCTGAGTGAGCAAACCTTTTTCACTCTCGTTTTTATTGGTCGTGGCCGCTGGTCGTCGTTTTCTGCTCCACAGAGGCAACCAAGTGAGGGTTGAGTCTGCAGCCATAATGGGCTTATTGTCAGAGGCAGGGAGGCACACAGGACAAGGCGTCACCATCACCAACGGCTCCTGAGGCAGCGGGCAAGGGAGGCAGCAGTCCTGTCTGCCCAACATGTAGAAGGGCCTGCAAACCTCAACATCGAGAGGCTGGCCAGGAGGGAGATGGTGTGAGGAGCCTGGCCAGCAGCAGCCTGCAGAGGCTCCACAACATCATCAGGAAGAGGGAGAAGGTGCTCAGCCAGCTGGCATGGGAGAGGCCCAGCACGTACCTCTGGCAAGGAGGCCTTAATGTCCAAGGGTCTACCAGCGTCCGTTCTCCTTCCTACAACTCAGCAATGAGCAATGTGTGCGAAGGCTGCGATTTACGAAGGCTCTGCAATGTGCTGTGGCCAGATCTGGAGCCTCACACAAGGTTGACAGCTGTCAGCATTGAGACAAAAGTGACAACAGCTCTGAACTTTTATGCTACCGGCTCATTCCAGTCTGCAAGTGCAGACATCTCCAATATCTCGCAATTCTCCACCCATCGCTCCATCCGGCAGGTCACCAATGTGCTATACAAGAGAAGACTCTAATATATCTCCTTCCCGATGACAAGGGAGAAACAGGTGAAGCGCCAGGCTGGGTTTGTCCATATTGCAGGGTTCTCCAGGGTGCAGGGGGCTATTGGCTGCACACACGTCCTGATGAGGGTGCCACAGCACCATCCAGAAATATTCATCAACAGAAAGGGATATCACTCCCTCAATGTGCAGCTGGTGTGCGACCACCAGCGAAGGATCCTGGCAGTTGATGCCAGGTATCCAGGCAGCAGCCATGATGCCTTCATCCAGCGCCAGAACAGTGTGCCCGCCTTCTTCATGGGACCAAACTAGGATTGGGGATAAGGGATATCCCCTGTCCACTTGGCTGCTCACTCCACTTCACAACCCCAGGTGCACTGCGCACGGCATTGACATGTTGAAACAAAGATTCCGTTGCCTAGACTGCTCTGGTGGTGCATTGCAGTACTCGCCTGAACGGGTCTCCATCTTTGTGGTCATGTGCTGCATGCTGCATAACCTGGCTATCATGAGGGGACAGCAGCTGGAGGTCGATCCAGCAGCACCACAGCAGGAGGAGATGGAGGTGGAGGACACGTCGCGAGCCACCCAGGAGGTGTCGCCATCCCAACCCTGCAAGGGAAGTGAAGACATGTCTGATTGCTAATCGATTCAGATACTTTCATCCTCACATGACCCTTCAGCTTCTACTTTCCATGGCCATCCCAATGAGTGCCTTGATACATTCTTGCCCACCATCACATTATACACTTGTCCAGATATAGGTCCAAAAAATAAAAATTTTATACATCATAATCACTCCAAACAACCAACACTCCAAAAAACAATGCAGAAAAGTAACATCCATACATTATTTCTCACCCTTGTGTATTTCCATATAACCTCTCTTACGCGTGTCTACCCTGCACCCTGTGGCTGGCTCATGGGTCTGGGAAGGCCGCTGTTTTCCCGATGTGGAAGCTGCAGATGTCCTTCGAGGACGCCCTCGACCAGCTTTGCGCCTGGAAGGCCCGGCTGCAGACTGGTCAGCACCCTCCAGGGAGGGTTCAGTCTGCCTTGGCTCAGGTGAGGCCATGCGTGGAGGCAGTGGTGGAGTGACAGGTCCGGGGCTAGGAATGCTGCAATCCTGAGGGAGCGCATCATCTGTATCCTGGTCCGAAGAGCCTGAGTCACTTACCGAGGGCGGCACAATACCACGACCACCAATTTGAGGGAGTTCAGGTCAGTGCTGTGGCGCCACACCGGAATGTCCCCCGTGGCCCGTGGTGGACCCAGCCCCGAAGGCAACACTGAGATGTCAGGTGGCATTGAGCTGAGACTGCATGAGAGCAGCCACAATCTCAAAGCAGCTGGCTCGTTGGCAGGAAATCAACATAAGCGTGAATTTGCCCATGTGAATCACGCCCCAATCAACCCACCCACACCGCTGCAAAGTACCAATTCGGAAGGGTAATTACCGCTGGAGGCCATTTTTTTTAAAGTGAAAATTGATCCATTGGCCGCCGTAACCATAGGGGCGGTAATCACGGGAAAAAGGCAATAAGCGCACCAGCTTTCTGTCGGCGCTGGATTTATGCTCCACTGAGTTAATTTTTTTCAGTGATGTTGGTTGGTGGCAGAACTCTGAGAACTGCCCTGCCCTTTCTCAATTAGTGCCATGGGATCTTTTATATCCACCTGAAAGAGCAGATGGGTCTCTATTAAATGCCTCATCCGAAAGATAGCACCTCAGTGCAGCACACGCTCACTACACCACTGAAGTTTCAGTCTAGATTATGTGCTTAAGTCTCGACATTGAGACTTGAAGCCACAACATTCTGATTCAAAGGTGAGAATGCTCCTTTGAAAAAGGAGGCAGACAGAAAGCAGGAAACGATAGACTAGGTAGCCTCACACCTGTCATTGGGAAAATGCTGGAGTTCATTATTAAGGAAGCAGCAGTGGGATATTTGGAAAAGCATAATTCAATCAGGCAGAGTCAGCATGGTTTTATGAAAGGGAAATCATGTTTGACAAATTTGCTGGAGTTCTTTGAAGATGTAATGAGCAGAGTGGATAAGGGGGAACCAGTGGATGTTTTGTATTTGGATTTCCAGAAGGCATTTGATAAGGTGCCACATAAAAGGTTATTGCACAAGATAAAAGCTTACAGGGTTGGGGGCAATATATTAGCATGGATAGAGAACTGGCTAATAAACAGAAAACAGAGTCGGGAGAAATGGGTCATTTTCCGGTTGGCAAACAGTAACTTGTGGGGTGCTGCAGGGATCAGTGCTGGTTCCTCAACTATTTACAGTCTATATTAATGACTTGGATGAAGGGACCGAGTGTAATGCAGCTGTAAAAATATGTAGACTCTGGCAACATAAGATGGGAATACGCGAGAGTAAGGCTAAGGTGCCTTGAACAAAGAAATGAATTACCAATCGAAACTGAAGTTCAGTCAATCCTTCCTTAGCATCACCAGTAACAAGTATAAACTAATCATTCGGGCAGATGAATGTGTAATCAAAGAGATGGGACAGACTATAGAGTAGTATAAACTAATTGTTACATATGTGGACTTGTATTTACTCTGTACAGCCACCAGAGGCTCATCCCCTGGAGTCCCAAGGGATCCCATAATCACTTGGGAGCACAGGTATTTAAGGAGACTTCACAGGTTGGAGAGGCACTTTGGAGACCTGCAATAAAAGACGAAGGTCACACTTTGCTTTGAGCTCACAGTGTTCAGTCTGATTCTTTCTCCACACATAACACCAATCATCAGGACACAGACGAATGTGTAATCAAGGAGATGGGACAGATTATAGAATAGTATAAACCAGGAGAGGAAACCCCACCAAGGCAGCGAGAACCTAGGAATCACCCTCGAGAAAAGCTGGACCTTAAGCTAGCAGCTTAAAGCAGGACACCAGTGGCGGAGACTGATCACCTCTGTTAACAGGTAATATGAGCATAAGTAGTGAGGCTTATGTGCAGTTTTATACATTGTTTGTACTTTAATTCTACTTTGGAAAATAAAGTTTATTTGGCTTAAACATAATGTTTGTCGACGACTTTCTTTCAATACTTGAAGTCCCACCAAATTGTTGCGACTGCAGTGACTAAATACCCACTGAGTAAACTGTCTACAAACCTACAGTAAGTTTTGGGCAACAAGCCATGTTCGCTGATGATACAAAGATGGGTGGGAAAGCAAATTGTGAGGAGGACACAAAAATCTGTAAAGGGATATAGATAGGCTAAGTGAGTGGGCAAAAATTTGGCAGATGGAGTATAATGCGGGTAAATGTGTGGTTATCCACTTTGGCAGAAAGAATAGAAAAGAAAATTATTTTTTAAATGGAGAAAAATTGCAAACTGCTGCAATACAGAGGGACCTGGGGGTCCTTGTGCATGAAACGCAAAAAGTTAGTCTGCAGTTACAGCAAGTGATCAGGAAGACAAATGGAATATTGGCCTTTATTGCAAGGGTGATGGAGTATAAAAACAGAGAAATCCTGCCACAACTATACAGGGTATTGGTAAGGCCACACCTGGAGTACTGCGTACAGTTTTGGTCTCCGTATTTAAGGAAGGATATACTTGCATTGGAGGCAGTTCAGAGAAGGTTCAATAGGTTGATTCCGGAGATGAGGGGGTTGACTTATGAAGGTAGGTTGAGTAGGTTGGACCTATACTCATTGGAGTTCAGAAGAATGAGAGGTGATCTTATTGAGACATACAAGATAATGAGGGGGCTAGACAAGGTGGATGCAGAGAGGATATTTCCACTCATAGGGGAAACTAAAACTAGGGGGCATAGTTTCAGAATAAGGGGCCGCCCATTTAAAACTGAGATGAGAAATTTCTTTGAGGTTTGTAAATCTATGGAATCCTCTGCCCCAGAGAGTTGTGGAGGCTGGGTCATTGAATATATTTAAGACAAAGATAAACAGGTTTTTGAGCGATAAGGGAGTAAAGGGTTATGGGGAGCAGGCATGGAAATGGAGCTGAGCCCATGGTCAGATTAGCCATGATATTGAATGGCAGAGCAGGCTCAAGGGGCCAAATGGCCAACTCCTGCTTATGTTCCTATATACCATTTAGCCAAGACTGACACCGCCACATAAATATCATTTGGCATCACTGTTATCCAGGAAACGACGATGATGTTTTCATTATAAAGCATTCCATGGTGTTCATGTTACTTGAAGGAGTGGTGGCTCTGAAGAGCACATGGACACCATGTATCAATGGGGTCAGTACCATGGGCTGCTGACCCGACTGGGAAACACCTAACAAGAAAGGAAACACATTGGCCTGGGCATCTCAACATATGTTTGTTATTCTACCATCAAGCCATGGGTAGTACAATGAGTGTAAAAATGATTTTATATAATCGTTCAAATGGTATCTCTCAGCAGGTACAGTATCCCCGACGACTACATTTGCGGGAAGCGCATCCGCCTGCAGCACCTGACAGACCGCGTTGCGGAACTGGAGCTGCAGGTGGATTTACTCTGGAGCATCCACGATGCTGAGAATGATGTGAATAGCATGTTTAGTGAGTTGGCCACACCACAGGTAAAGGGTACACAGCCATATAGGGGATGGGTGACCAACAGGAAGAGCAGTGGAAGGAAGGTAGTGCAGGGGTCCCTTGCGGTCATCCCCCTGCAAAACAGATACACGGCTTTGGGTTGAGGGGGATGACTCATCAGGGGAGAGCAGCAGCAGCCAAGTTCATGGCACCGTGGGTGGCTCTGCTGCACAGGAGGGAAGGAAAAAGAGTGGGAGAGCTATAGTGATAGGGAATTCGATTGTAAGGGGAATAGATAGACGTTTCTGCGGCCACAATCGAGACTCCAGGATGGTATGTTGTCTCCCTGGTTCAAGGGTCAAGGATGTCTCGGAACGGGTGCAGAACATTTTGAAGAGGGAGGGTGAACAGCCAGTTGTCGTGGTGCATATAGGTACCAACGATATAAGTAAAAAATGGGATGAGGTCCTACAAGACGAATTTAGGGAGCTAGAAACTAAATTTAAATAGTAGGACCTCAAAAGTAGTAATCTCAGGATTGCTACCAGTGCCACGTGCTCGTCAGAGTAGGAATCGCAAGATAGCTCAGATGAATACATGGCTTGAGGAGTGGTGCAGAAGGGAGGGATTCAAATTCCTGGGACATTGGAACCAGTTCTGGGGAGGTGGGACCAGTACAAACTGGACGGTCTGCACCTGGGCAGGACCGGAACCAATGTCCTAGGGGGAGTGTTTGCTAGTGCTGTTCGGGAGGAGTTAAACTAATATGGTAGGGGGATGGGAACCTATGCAGGGACACGCAGGGAAGTAGAATGGGGACAGAAGCAAAAGATACAAAGAAGAAAAGTAAAAGTGGAGGGCAGAGAAACCCAAGGCAAAAATCAAAAAGGTCCAAATTACAGCAAAATTCTAAAGGGGCAAAGTGTGTTAAAAAGACAAGCCTGAAGGCTCTGTGCCTCAATGCGAGGAGTATTCGGAATAAGGTGGACGAATTAACTGCGCAGAAAGCAGTTAACGGATATGATGTAATTGGCATCACGGAGACATGGCTCCCGGGTGACCAAGGCTGGGAACTCAACATTCAAGGGTATTCAACATTTAGGAAGGATAGACAGAAAGGAAAAGGAGGAGGGGTGGCGTTGCTGGTTAAAGAGGAAATTAATGCAATAGTAAGGAAGGACATTAGCTCGGATGATGTGGAATCGGTATGGGTGGACCTACGGAATACTAAACGGCAGAAAACACCAGTGGGAGTTGTGTACAGACCACCAAATAATAGTAGTGAGGTTGGGGATAGCATCAAACAAGAAATTAGGGATGCATGCAATAAAGGTACAGCAGTTAGCATGGGCGACTTTAATCTACATATTGATTGGGCTAACCAAACTGGTAGCAATGCGATGGAGGAGGATTTCCTGGAGTGTATTCGGGATTGTTTTCTCGACTAATATGTCGAGGAACCAACTCGAGGGCTAGCCATCCTAGACTGGGTGATGTGTAATGAGAAAGGACTAATCAGCAATCTTATTGTACGAGGCCCCTTGGGGAAGAGCGACCATAATATGGTAAATTCTTTATTAAGATGGTTAATTCAGAGACGAGGATCCTGAACTTAAGGAAAGGTAACTTTCATGGTATGAGACGTGAATTGGCTAGAATAGACTGGCGAATGATACTTAGGGTTGACAGTGAATAGGCAATGACAAACATTTAAAGATCACATGGATGAACTTCAACAATTGTACATCCCTGTCTGGAGTAAAAATAAAACAGGGAAGATGGCTGAATCGTGGCTAACAAGGGAAATTAAGGATAGTGTTAAATCCAAGGAAGAGGCATATAAATTGGCCAGAAAAAGCAGCAAACCTGAGGACTGGGAGAATTTTGTAAGACAGCAGAGGAGGACAAAAGGTTTAATAAGGAGGGGGAAAATAGAGTATGAGAGGAAGCTTGCTGGGAACATAAAAACTGACTGCAAAATCTTCTATAGATATGTGAAAAGAAAAAGATTCGTGAAAACAAACGTGGGTCCCTTGCAGTCAGATTCAGGTGAATTTATAATGGGGAATGAAGAAATGGCAGACCAGTTAAACAAGTACTTTGGTTCTGTCTTCACGAAGGAAGACACAAATAACCTTCCGGAAATACTCGGAGACCGAGGGTCTAGTGAGAAGGAGGAACTGAAGGAAATCCTTATTAAGCGGGAAATGGTGTTAGGGAAATTGATGGGATTGAAGGCCGATAAATCCCTGGGGCCTGATAGTCTGCATTCCAGAGAACTTAAGGAAGTGGCCGTAGAAATATTGGATGCATTGATGATCATTTTCCAACAGTCTATCGACTCTGGATCAGTTCCTATGGACTGGAGGGTAGCTAATGTAACACCACTGTTGAAAAAGGGAGAGAAAGAGAAAGCAGGTAATTATAGACCAGTTAGTCTGACATCAGTAGTGGGAAAAATTTTGGAATCAATAATTAAAGATGAAATAGCAGCACATTTGGAAAGCAGTGACGGGATCGGCCCAAGTCAGCATAGATTTATGAAATGGAAATCCTGCTTGACAAATCTTCTAGAATTATTTTTTAGGGATGTAACTGGACAAGGGAGAACCAGTGGATGTGGTGTATTTGGACTTTCAAAAGGCTTTTGACAAGGTCCCACACAAGAGATTGGTGTGCAAAATTAAAGCACATGGTATTGGGGGTAATGTACTGATGTGGATCGAGAACTGGTTGGCAGACAGGAAGCAGCAAGTCGGGATAAACGGGTCCTTTTCAGAATGGCAGGCAGTGACTAATGGGGTACCGCAGGGCTCAGTGCTGGGACACGAGCTATTTACAATATACATTAATGATTTGGATGAGGGAATTGAGTGTAATAGCTCCAAGTTTGCAAATGACACTAAGCTGGGTGGCAGTGTGAGCTGTAAGGAGGACACTAAAAGGCTGCAGGGTGACTTTACAAGTTAGGTGAGTGGGCAAACACGTGGCAGATGCAGTATAATGTGGATAAATGTGAGGTTATCCACTTTGGTGGCAAAAACACGAAGGCAGAATATTATCTGAATGGCGGCAGATTAGGAAAAGGGGAGGTGCAGCAAGACCTGGATGTCATGGTACATCAGTCATTGAAAGTTGACATGCAGGTACAGCAGGCGGTGAAGAAGGCAGATGGTATGTTGGCCTTCATAGCTAGGGAATTTGAGTATCGGAGCAGGGAGGTCTTACTGCAGTTGTACAGGGCCTTGGTGAGGCCTCACTTGGAATATTGTGTTCAGTTTTGGTCTCCTCACCTGAAGAAGGATGTTCTTGCTATTGAGGGAGTACAGAGAAGGTTCGCCAGACTGATTCCCGGGATGGCAGGACTGACATATGAGGAGAGACTGGATCGACTCAGCCTGTATACACTGGAGTTTAGAAGGATGAGAGGGGATCTCATAGAAACATATAAAATTCTGACAGGACTGGACAGGTTAGACGCAGGAAGAATGTTCCCGATGTTGGGGAAGTCCAAAACCAGGGGACATAGTCCAAGGATAAGGGCTAAGTCTTTTTGGATTGAGATGAGGAGAAACTTCTTCACTCAGAGAGTTGTTAACCTGTGGAATTCCCTTCCGCAGAGAGTTGTCGATGCCAGTTCATTGGATATATTCAAGGGGGAGTTAGATAAGGCCATTGCGGCTAAAGGGGTCAAGGGGTATGGAGAGAAAGCAGGAAAGGGGTACTGAGGTGACTGATCAGCCATGATCTTCTTGAATGGTGGTGCAGGCTCAAAAGACCGAATGGCCTACTGCAGCACCTATTTTCTATGTTTCTATGTGCAGCAGTTCCCAACTTGGTTTCATCCCATGATTTATGGATTTCAGAAAAAACGAATGCAGAAGTGAACAGCACACTTACTTTTGCCTTGCTGTTGACACCAATACCAGCAGACAGATACAAGGGACGTGGGTGACTATATTGAGGGGAGGTTGTTGAGAACTGCAATTTTACGAGAGCTTGGCATTTAGTTATTTGCATTTGTTCTCCTTAGAAGGGGAGATTTAAAAGAGGTATTCAAAATTATGAAATGCTTTGATAGAACAAATAAAGAGAAACTATTTCCAATAGCAGAAGGGTAGGTAACCAGAGGAGACAATTTACGGTAATTGGAAGAGGAACGAGAGGCGAGATAAGACATTGTTTTATGCAGTGAATTGGAATGCAATGCCTGACAGGGTAGTGGGTGCAGATTCAATATTAACTTTCATCAGGTAATTGGATAAGTAGTTGAAAGGAAAACATTTGCAGAGCAATGGGGAAAGGGCAGCGAAGCGGGACTAAATGTATAGGTCTTTCAAAGAGCTGGCATGAGTCGGCTGAATAGCCTCCTTCTGTGATTTCATGAAATAGGGCCACCCCGCTTTGCGGCACTTTCTTCTGTAAGATCTCTAACTCTATAACATTTAAGGAAGCAGTGTTGCTCACAGGTCTGTGCTGTGACATTGTGAACTTTACTGCCACCATCATAACCACCTATTGTATGGCAAGCTGCAACATTTTCAGAGCTTGATGGTCCATCACCAAGTGTGCTTTAGTCTAAGGCAGAGACTAGACTTAGGATAGATCATTCGGGCTCCCAGCAGATGTTGGTGCGGGGTGAGAGTGTCCATTGCTGGAGATGCACTGGTCATGCTAAATTTTCATCGAAGAGGAAAAGAATGTCTGCAGCCAAATCAGACTTTACAATCTAAGAATAATGTAGGGGTGAAGACTCAGTCAATGACAAAAGCTAAAGCGAAACGGGCTTGTCATTCCACTGATGCTTTATGTTGTATATGTAAACCTGTAAATACCTTGTTTAACCACCAGAGGGCTCATCCTCTGGAGGCCCAAGGGAGCCCACAATCCATTGGGAGCACCTGTCCAGAAGGAGGCCTCACAGGCTGGAGAGGCACTCTGGAGACGGGTAATAAAGGACTGCGGTCACATCTTACTTTGAGCTCACAGTATCTGGTCAGAGTCTTTATTCAATACATAACACTGTTGGCTCCCAGAAACTTAGGGTTGCCACAAACACTTCATTTACTTGCCTTAATATAACACCAACAAACCTTAGTAATGAGAGAAAAATGCGGAAAACCGCTCAGAAATGAGGATGTCACTGTGGAAACCAGAGTTGGAAACCTTGTCAAATAGATTCCGAAATCAAGATAAGTCACGGGATTGGGGGTAATATATTAGCGTGGAAAGAGGATTGGCTAACTGTTTTCTTTTCGAGAGTCGGGATAAATGGGTCATTTTTAGTTTGGCAAACTGTAACAAGTGAGGTGCCACAGAGATCAGTGTGGGGACTCAATTATTTACAATTTATATTAATGACTTGACCGAGACCGAGTGTAACGTAGCCAAATTTGCTGCTGATACAAAAATAGGTGGGAAAGCAAGTTCTGAGGATGTTGCAACAAATCTATAAAGGGATATCGATCGGCTCCTTGAATGAGCAAAAATTTGGCAGATGGACTATAATGTGGGAAAATGTGAGGTTATCCACTTGGTAGGAAAAATAAAAACGCTAATTATTATTTAAATGGGGAGCGAATACAAAATGCTGTAGTACAGAGGAATCTGGGGTTTCTTACAGAGAAACATAGAAAATAGGTGCAGGAGCAGGCCATTCGGCCCTTCGAGCCTGCACCACCATTCAATATGATCATGGCTGATCATTCAACCTCAGTACCGCACCCCAGCCTTCTCTCCATACCCCTTTAGCTGTAAAGGCCACATCTAACTCCCTTTTGAATGTGTCCATCGAACTGGACTCAACAACTTTCTGTGGCAGAGAATTCCACAGGTTCACAACTCTCGGGGTGAAAATGTTTCTCCTCATCTCAGTCCTATATGGCTTACCCCATCCTTAGACTGTGTCCCCTGGTTCTGGACTTCCCCAACATCGGGAACATTCTTCCTGCATCTAACCTGTCCACTCCCATCATAATTTTATATGTTTCTATGAGATCTCCTCTCATTTTTCTAAATTCCAGTGTATAAGCCGAGCCGATCCAGTCTTTCCTCATATGTCAATCCTGCCATCCCGGGTATCAGTCTGGTAAACCTTCGCTGCACTCCCTTAATAGCAAGCACGGCCTTCCTCAGATTCGGAGATCAAAACTGCACACAATACTCAAGGTATGGTTTCACCAAGGCCCTGTACAACTGCAGCAGGACCTCCCTGCTCCTATACTCAAATCCCCTCTCGATGAAGGCCAGCATGCCATTTGCTTTCTTTACTGCCAACTGTACCTGCATGCCTACCTTCAATGACTGATGTACCATGACACCCAGGTCTCGTTGCACTTCCCCTTTTACTAATCTGTTGTCATTCAGATAATAATCAGTCTTCCTGTTTTTGCCACCAAAGTGGATTTATTTACATTATACTGCATCTGCCATGCATTTGCCCATTCACCTGACCTGTCCAAGTCCCCCTGCAGCCTCTTGGCATCCCCCTCGCAGCTCGCACTGCCACCCAGCTTAGTGTCATCTGCAAACTTGGAGATATTACATTCAATTCCTTTGTCTAAATCATTAATGTATATTGTAAATAGCTTGTGTCCCAGCACTGAATCCTGGGGCACCCCACTAGTCACTGCTTGCCATTCTGAAAAGGACCCGTTTCTTCTCACTCTTTGCTTCCTGTCTGCCAACCATTTCTTTATCCACATCATTACATTACCCCCAATACCATGTGCCTTAATTTTGCACACCAATCTCTTGTGTGGGACCTTGTCAAAAGTCTTTTCAAAGTCCAAATACACCACATCCACTGGTTCTCCCTTGTCCACTCTACTAATTACATCCTCAAAAAACTCTAGGTGATTTGTCAAGCATGATTTCCCTTTTAAATCCATGATGACTTGGACCGATCCTGTTACTGTTTTCCAAATGCGCTGCTATTACATCTTTAATAATTGACTCCAGCATTTTCCCGACCACCGATGTCAGGCTAACCGGTCCATAATTCCCTGTTTTCTCTCTCCCTCCTTTTTAAAAAAGTGGTTACATTTGCTACTCTCCAATCCATAGGAACTGATTCAGAGTCCATGGAATGTTGGAAAATGACCACCAATGCATCTACTATTTCTAGGGCCACTTCCTTAAGTCCTCTGGGATGCAGACAATCAGACCCTGGGGATTTATTGACCTTCAGTCCCTTCAATCTCTCTAACACCATTTCCTGACTAATAAGGATTTCCCTCACTTACCCCTTCGCGCTAGACCCTTGGTCCCCTAGTATTTTCGGGAGGTTATTTGTGTCTTCCTTAGTGAATACAGAACCAAAGTACTTGTTCAATTGGTCTGCCATTTCCTTGTTCCCCATTATGAATTCACCTGATTCTGACTGCAAGGTACCTATATTAGTCTTCACTCATCTTTTTCTCTTCACATATCTTGTGCATGAAACACAAAAAATTAGCATGTAGGTACAGCAAGTAATCAGGAAGGCAAATGCTGGCCTTTGTTGCAAAGGGGATGGAGTATAAAAGTAGGGAAGTCATGCTACAACTTTACAAGGCATTGTTAAGACCATACCTGGAGTACTGCGTACAGTTTTGGTCTCCTTATTTAAGGAAAGATATACCTGTACTTATATTGGAGGCAGTTCAGAGAACATTCACGAGGTTGATTCTCGAGATGAAAGGGTTGTCATATGAAGAAAGGTTGAGCAGGTTGGGCCTATCGATACTCCTTGGAGTTTTGAAGAATGAGAGGTGATCTTATTGAAATATACACGATACTGAGGGGGCTTGACAGGGTAGATGCAGAGTGGATGTTTCCCCTCATGGGGGAATCTCGAACTCAGGGGCATCGTTTCAGAATAAGGGGTCACCCATTTAAAACAGAAAATAGGAGGAATTTTTTTCTCTGATGGTTGTGAATCTCTTGGAATTCTCTGCCCCAGAGAACTGTGGCGGCTGGGTCTTTGAATATATTTAAGGTGGTGATAGACAGATTTTTGAATGATTAGGGAGTCCAGGGTTATGGGGAGTGAGTGGGAAGTGGAGATGAGGCCAGGATCAGATAAGCTATGATCTTATTAATTGGCAGAGCGGGCTGGAAGGGCCAAATGGCCTACTACTGCTCCGATTTCTTATGTTCTGATGACCTGAACTGTCGGCTGACTGCTGTCTCTCCACAGATGCTGCCTGGCCTGCAAACAGAGAAACATAGAAAATAGGTGCAGGAGTAGGCCATTCGGCCCTTCTAGCCTGCACCGCCATTCAATGAGTTCATGGCTGAACATTCAACTTCAGTACCCCATTCCTGCTTTCTCGCCATACCCCTTGATCCCCCGAGTAGTAAGTAGAATTTCAAGCACTTTTGTTTTCAGATTTCCAGCATCTGCAATAACGGCGTTTTTATTTTGGGCTTTCAAACAGATTTGCGAAGTTGTCTTCTCTGCGCTTTTGAAAAGGTGGGCGCGGGGCTCGTGACGACGCTGGGTTGCCCTGGGCGACCCGCGGGTTGATTGGCAGCCGGGTCGAACCATGACGTCGCCGCCGCCAACAGACGACGGTTGGGGGAGAGTGGAAGGTGACGTTAGTACGTGCGCAGGCGCGTATACGAGCGAATTGGAAGCGGGGAGGGCGGCCCTGGGGTGCGCAAGCGCGTTTGTCAGCGAGTTGGAAGGGACCAGGGGTGCACGATCGGGGACACGGCTTTTATTGTAGTGACTTGAGTCCCAGCCGGCAGGATACGGCGAGTCAGTCAGTGAGTGAGTAATCAAGATCCGGTAAATTGAGATGGTGTGAGGCACCCCGTGCACCCTGTCGGCACAGTCCTGCCGCGCGCACATACACTCTGGCGAAGGAGTGGCAGTTCGGGTTAGCCGTTGTTTTGTTTTTTTTATTGGTAAAATTTCGACAAGCAGCGTGTGCGCCGCGAAGCGTTTTATCATCAGATTGTGCGAGTCGCGCAGTGTAGCTTGCCTTAGACTTGGTTCAGAGGTATTAGCATGTTAAAAATCTGTTTGAACAATAGATTTATTACCTTTTTTTGCGGTGCGTACGTATTTCTTGGTGGGGCGGGGGGTAGAAAAAAACAATAATGTACGACGAAGGACATTTTAACCCGTGGCTGCACTGTTGCGTTTCTGTGTTTGCAATAATTTGCTGCTTTTGACTAGGATAATCATTGTAAAAGCAAATCTTGGACTTCAGGAACCGGCTGTGTTTCATGTGGTTCCTGACTTGAGGTGAACAGTGATTTTTGTCTGTAAGACGGGAGTGAGAGGGCAGCGCGGCTCTTAAAACATGGTGCGAAATCATTACTTTAAGTGTGGGGGGAGGATTCTCGAATATTTTGGGCTTCACTTAGGGTGGGAGGAGACGTAACGGCAGAGCTTAGTTTTAACTTGACTAATCAAATAAGTTGCTTTGCATTCTGGTTAAGTATTGACATGTATTATGTGTTTTTTCGTATTACAACACACCCATAAATTGTATCCCATATATGTGACTAGTGACGAGTTGGCGAATTACAAAAAACTACATTATTGAGCTCTGAATTCCATCCATGGCACCGATTTCATCCCTCTCCCCAGCCACTGTCTCTGGCTCAGACAGATTGCAGTCTCGACGTCCTCTTTGACCCTGAGCTGAGCTTCTGATCCCATAACCTCCATCAAAAAGGCCACCTACTTTCACCTCCGCAGCATTCCTTGTCAACGTCTTGCCTCAACCCATCTGCCACTAAAACCCTAATTATATGCCTTTCTCATATCCAGACTTAACTATTCCAATGCTATCCTGTCCAGCCTCTCCTTCCATTCTGCATAAACTTGAGCACATTTAAAACTCTGCTGCCAGTTTCCTAACCACACCGTCTTGCTCACCCATCACCCGTGTGCTCGCTGACTGACATTGACTCTCGGACCGGCAATGCCTTGATTTTAAAATTCTTATTCGTGTTGAAATCCTCCTCTGGTTTCTCCCCACCTTCTGTAGGCTCCTCCAGCCCTAAAACCTTATGAGAACTTGGCGTTCCTCCAACTCTGGCCTTTTGTTTGGCAGTGGTATAAGGGTTACAGAAGCAAGGCAATAAATGGAGTTAAGATGCAGATCTGCCATGATCGAATTGCATGGCGGGCAGGCTCAAGGGGCTGAATGGCTTGCATGTTGTACATCACTAACTCCCTTCGCTCTTGCATTGGCGTCTGCCTTCAGCCATCCAGGCCCTGAGATCTGTAATTCCCTCCCTAAACCTTTCCGCTTCTCTGCCTCTCCTTTTTTGAGATTTTCCTTGAAACCGACATCTTTGATTCAGCTTTTAATCATCTGCTCTAATATCTCCTTCTTTGGCTCGGTCAATATTTGTTTGATTATGATCCTGTGAAGTGCTTTTTGGAGAGTTTCCTGTGTTAAAGGTGTTATGTGCATGCAAGTTGTTATAATTTGACAAACCAAATCGCCTTCGCTACAACAATTTTTAGGATGTTCATTTTTTTAAATCTGTTTTGCATTTTTAATTTAAGCTAATGTTTATCATTTTTATATCTAATGCAAAGCTATAACAAGGTTGTACTTCCATATGAAATTTACAAAACATGTGTTGAACAGCTGTCAAGACTTGCCATATTTAGCCTAGTTCTGTCAATGTCTCTAACTATGCAAAGGGATATAGACAGGCTAAGTGAGTGGGCAAAAAGTTGGCAGATGGAGCATAATGTGGGAAAATGTGAGGTTATCCACTTTGGCAGAAAGAATAGAAAAGCAAATTACTTTTAAGTGGAGAAAAATTGCTTAAGTACAGAGGGACCTAGGTGTCCTTGGGCATTGATTCATAAATGGTTTTATGAAACCCTTTGTCTTCTGATATAAATGATATTAAAAAGTGCATATTTTATGAAGCTTTATATAATGGAATGTGTAAATTATACAAAAATTACAGTACAAGATCTGTAATCGTTGTTGTGAAGGTGTTTAATGCTTTGCAAGGTCCTCTGTGCTTCCCTCCCCACCCCCCCCATCTCTGGCTATCTGCACTGACTTCTTAACTCTCCACGGGTTTTCTGTGGTGCCACAAGAGGCCACATATGCTGGCCTAAGTTAGTTTGGAGTAACTATTCGCTGTCCAAATTGGCTTAAATGACCAAAACAGACGTAGGTGGCTGGTAACGCCCCCTTTTGGGGAAAAAAAATTAAAATTAAAAAAAAAATCCTAACTAACTCACTCACACTGGCGCAAAATGAAGTTGCTCCAAAAAAAAACTGAGCAACTCCTGGACAAATTTGTGCCCATAGGCAGGACACTATTGTACCCAATTTATGTGAGCCTATTTGTACTGCATGACATTGAGATATTTTAATGTTTTTGAAACTTGTGCAATGACGAGTAGGATTTTTGTCCAAGTGCTGGAATTCATAAATACGTTTAGACTCTAACCCGTGGAAATTCAGTGTGTGCCACAGCAACCCGTTTAAGTAATTGATGGAACCATTGGAAAAGCAACACTGATAACCTGTGGGCCAAGGTTGGCTGTGGATAACTGGAGCCAGCTGTTGAAGATAAGCAGAAGGATTTAACCGAGGGAGGGGGTGGGGCAAATAGAAGGTAGAGTTGGTCGGGAAGATAGGAACAAGCAAATGTTGAAGTGAAATTCCATGCAAGTTGTGAAGCCCTCCCTTAATCAATTTTTTCTGTAAATCTGGTTGACACTTTCAGACTGTCCTCATAGTTGGCACACGTGTAGTGGTCGTCGGATGTTCACACAAAATACAGTTGGGGAAAAAACAAAACCACTAACTGAACATTTTGATAAACCCACATACGGGGAAAAAAAATAAACAATTATTAGCTGGCGCACAACTTCTAATGAGGCAAATCCTGGTCATTATTTTTTCTCTAGATTCCCATTATCTTGTAGTAAATAATCAGTGAATGTACTTGTGAACACTACAAGAAAAGCTCTGTTTCTGTGCCTGTATCTCATTGATATCACTGATGATTTTAGTTGCTCTGAATCATCTTCTTTTGTGCCTCCTGAGGTCCATATCTGCAATTGTCAGCATTGTTGCTTTGTGAACACGTTGGCTTCCAAATCTGTGCCAAAACTCTGTTCCACGACTCCATCTTTGCAATCGGGTTTTCACCCCGCAATAAAACAACGCTAATCAAAGTCACATGGCATCACGTGTAATTCCGATCGTGGTGCATTATCACTCCTCGATCTATGCAGCTTTTGACATGGTTGACTATCCGCTTAAATGGCTCTCTGTCGTCAAGTTTAGCGGGACTGCCCCTGCCTGGTTTCACTCTTCGCTATCCAACTGTCGCTAGAGCCTGTCCAGCAATGGCTTCTCTTCTGGCCTCTGCACCAATACCTCAAGTCCCCCAAGGATCGATCCTTGACTCCTGCCTCTTCATCGAAGTGCTGCCACTTGGTGGCATCATCTGAAGACATGGCATCAGCTTCAATATAATATACTGACTCGACCTGTCCACCATCACATAGGCAGTCGGAATCGAGGAAGACTTGCTTCCACTCTTAGCATGAGTTTTTAGGTGGCTGTACAGTCCAATACGAGAACCACAGTCTCTGTCACAGGTGGAACAGACAGTGGTTGAAGGAAAGGGTGGGAGGGAGTCTGGTTTGCCGCACGCTCCTTCCGCTGCCTGCGCTTGATTTCTGCATGTTCTCTGCGACAAGACTTGAGGAACTCAGTGCCCTCCGGGATGTACTTCCTCCACTTGTGGCGGTCTTTGGCCAGGGGGCTGTCAGACCGCTTGTTTAACATTCGGTGTTGGAGATGCAGAAATCTCCAGTTAAACATTGGGAAGTCTGAAGACCATATCTTCAGCTCTTGCTACTGATTCCATGCCTTTCCCTGTTCACTTTTTCAGGTTAAAACAGATAGCTCACAATGTGGGCATCCTGTTTGATCCCAAGCTGAGTTTTTGACCCCATATCACAAAGACTGCCTACTTCCACCTCAGCCCATCTGTTGCTAAAACCTTAATTCCATGTCCTTGTCAGCTCCAGACTTGACTCTTGCTTTGCTTTCTTGGATAGCCTCCCAGTCTCCATAAACTTAAGCTCATCCAAAACTCTGCTGCCGGTGTTCTATCCAACACCAAGTGCCACTCATACATGCATCCCTGTGCTCACTGACCTTCCTTGGTTTCCGGGGTACGCAAACACCTCCAATTTAAAATTCACATGCTTGTGTTTAATTTATGGCCTCACCCCTCCCTATCTCTGTAACCCTTACCAGCCCTGCAATCTCTTCTGTTCTCCCCCCTGCCCCCCCCCCCCTCTCCCCCCCCCCCCCCCCCCCAGCCGACTATCACCACCACCAACTCTGTTATGCCATCATCTTGCCTATTGTGTCTCCACTCACCCCCCCACCCCACCTCCAAATCCTCTTTGTGGCCCACCATTGGTGGTCATGCCTTCAACTGTTAAGGCCTATGCTCTGATATTCCCTGCCTAAACCCCTCTGGCTTTCCACCTCTTCCTCCTCTTTTTACTCTCCTTAAAGTTCACCTCTTTGACCAAGCTTTTAATTACCCCTCCAAATATTTCCTCCTCCTGGCTGTTCATTTTTGTCTGACGATGTGAAGCACCTTCGGCTTTTTTCAATGTTGAAAGGTGTTCAGTAAATTCAAGTTGTTGTGTTTTTTACCTTATTGAAATACTGTAACTTGTTCTTTCACAGTACCTGAAAACTTGATTTGTCCTATTTTCTCAACAACACTTTCCAACCCTGTCAGTATTATGTTCTGCATTCTGTTACTCATCCCCTCACCAAGATTTGTTCATGTCAAAGAAAGCCTGTTTATGTGGTAGTGTTACTGATATGTCCTTGGATAACATTTTATACTGCTTAGCTGGAAAGAAAATTGGAGCATATAAAATCTACCATATAGTTTATCAGTCACTTGGAGCCAGTGATACACTGGAGCAACAAATAGCACTTGTAATCTGTGGGGTATGGGTGCTTACCAAGGTACTGTTGGGGAGATTAAGTTTCAGTTATTGATTCATGTCGACCACAATATTTTGATTTGTGTCCATTTTTGTCTGATTCGGCTTCTGTGCATTGGGACATTTTCCTATGTTAAAGCTGCTACGTAGAATCATAGAATGGTTGCAGTATAGTAGACACCAAGTCGCTGGAGAAATACCACCAACCATGTCTCTGTAACATCCTGCAAATCCCCTGGGAGGACAGACACACCAATGACCTCGACCAGGCCAACATTCCCAGCATTGATGCACTCACCACATTTGATCAGCTCCGCTGGGCGGGCCACATCGTTTGCATGCCAGACACAACATTCCCAAAGCAAGCGCTCTACTCTGAACTCTTTCATGGCCAACGAGCCAAAGGTGGACAGAGGAAACGTTACAAGAACACCTTCAAAGCCGCCCTGATGAAGTGCCACATCCCCACTGATACCTGGGAGTCTCTGGCCAAAGACCGCCCTAAGTGGAAGAAGTGCATCCAGAAGAATGCTGAGCACCTCGAGTCTCACTGCCGAGAGCATGCAGAAATCAAGCGCAGACAGCGGAAAGAGCATGTATCAAACCAGTCCCACCCACTCCTTCCCTCAACGACTATCTGTCCCACCTGTGACAGGGACTGTGGTTCTCGTATTGGACTGTTCAGCCGCCTCAGGATTCATATTTTTAGAGTGGAAGCAAGTCTTCCTCGATTCCGAGGGACTGCCTGTGATGATGGGTACAGCACAGAAGGAGGCCATTTTGCTTGTCGAGCCTGTGCTCTCCAAGAGCACTTCAGCTCGTCCCATTCCCCTGCCCTTTCCTTGGAGTCCTGCATTTTTTTTTTCCCTTCAGGTACTTTCCAATTCCCTCAAGTCACAATTGAATCTGCCTCCACCACCCTTTCAGGCTGTGCATTTCAGATGCTCATCACCTGCTGTGTTTTTAAAAAAAAAAGTTTTTCCTCATGTCGCTTTTGGTTCTTTTGCCAATCATTTTAAATCTGTAACCTCTGGTTCTCGAATCTTCTACCAATGGGAAGCTTTTCTCGATCAACTTTGTACAGACCTGTCATTATTTTGAAACTTAAATACATGTTCAATAAAACCATGAGCACAGACTGACTGGTAGAAATGGAGGAACCTTCCTTGACGACATTTATTTATTATGTGTTTATGGTGCTTCATGCTTTACTTCAACAAATTGGAATAAACTTGTATGTGTGTGATTTATTTATTTTGGTGTTGCTCTACATCAAATTTCTGGAGGTTTTGCAGGTGTTCGAGTGCTGTTCGTTGTCTCATCTCAACGTCTTTTTGGCAACAGAATAGTTCTCCATGTCTTACCTTTGCAGTTTGTAACCATAGTAATATACCTTGTGACATGGTAATGACTTCTTCCTAACTTTTCGCAGTTGCTTTTATTGCCTCCATTGCTGTTTGCAGTTTCTTTTTGTTTTGGATCCTTTTTTTAAAAAAAAACTAAGTCTTTTGTTTTTTCTGTTTCACTGCTTTCTGGTTTGTTTCACATGATTTCTGTAAATATTTTTTATTCTGTTTGCTCTTTCATCCTTTTCCATTTGTTTCCAGTACTGTTCAGGGTTTTTTGTCTTTGTCCAGTTTTTGTCGGGTTGTTTGATTTTTCCATAGTCTTTTTTTGAGGGGACCGGTCTATTTATTTTAAAACCACTCAAACCACTTTCATCACTGCTTTTGCCAACCTTAATCTTTCACAGTGTCAACATTTTGGAGCAGGTTGAAATCTTCTGCTTTGCACTGACTTTCCTTTGGTTAATTGTTCTCTGACCCAGAATCCTGCTTGAATTTGTTTATTAACTGCTCTGCTGCCACAGCATACTTTTGTGGTGGTTGCACATTCTGCCCTTTCTTAGACTGCTGGTTTCCACAGCTATCTTAATTGGATTCCTCTCTGCACCGTCAAGACCTGGCGCTGTGTGTAACACTATTTGCGATGCCACCTGTTGTAATTATGACACTGGCTCCTTGACCTTACCTCACAGATGCTGGAGCTGATCTATTACCAGTGGTTTCTGCCGCTTAACAGGCCCAAATAATCTTGACTGCTAGTTCAGTCACCTTCTATTCACAACCTATTTGTCCTTGCTTTTTTCTCCACATGCATGCATTTAGTTACTGCAGTCGACAGAGCAGAGCAGAGTGGTTTGGGGTTTCTATGGTTGTTTGGGAATGTTGTGGATTTTTTTGTAGTAATTTCCTGGAAAGTTTCTGGTTTCAGGCAGCGAGTGAAGGCCATTTATTTCACGACGGGGAGGAGGAAATAAGTTGGAGAGCGCGGCACTGTGGCCTACTCCTGCACTTGACAGTGTCTCGTTCACTTGACTGGGTGCAAGTTTAAAAGCCTGAGGGGTGCTTATCTTCCAGCTCTCTTGGCAGCGTGTGATGTGGTTCAGAAAATAAAAATGAGCAGCCAACTTGCAAAATTGTCCTTTTGCGTCAGACAAGGTTATATTAAATTGACTCGTGCAGTTGCCGCAGCTGTACAGAAACTATACCTGCTGTGTTTTGAAAGCTCATTATTTGTTGCACTATTAGGCATGGTTAACTATGTCCAAATTAAACTGACTTTTGTATGAAGCATTTGGATTAATTGGATTAACAGATGTCAGTAGCATTGCTGCGGAGCAATAGTGCCTCGAAGACATTGGGTTTTGACTGATCATAAATAAACAATTTTTCAGTTGAATGCAGAGAATGCATCTGCCACTAAATTGTTTTAACATAATAGTGTGACTTGCAACTTGTTTGTATAGAGCTATTGATTAACAGTTTAGATGTTATCCTCGTGTTGGTGGCATCATTGTCCTTGGATTGATCCTCTACATTTTAACCAAAAAATACTTATTTCCAGGAATAATTCAAGCTAGGATGTGTGTGGTTCTATGGAATTAGTTTTTGTTCCTTTTGCACATTGTTTCCATAAATGGACCTGTTTTGTTCATCAGTTGCTACACTTGAGACAGGATGACAGCTAATATTTAACGCTGAAAGTGAAGTGAGATATGAGCAGTTCTTGGTTATTTTCATGAAAGATTCGAGTCACTGTTGTCACTATGTTATTGTCAGTATGTTTGAACATTGGACATAGTTTTTGCATGACAGATTATATTAGAAGATAGATTTTCATTAACTTCACTCCTTTAATGAGTAGCAGAATGATATATCATGAGCTCAGGAAACACCATTATCAAACATTAGACTGTTATCTTGTACAGAGCCATGGTTAGACCCCATCGAGAGTACTGCACTCGGGTTAGGGCACTGAAAAAGGAAAAAGACTTGCATTTATATAGCACCTTTTACGACCACCGGATGTCTCAAAGCGCTTTACCGCCAATGAAGTACTTTGCGAGTGTAGTCACTGTTGTAATGTAGGAAATGCAACAGCCAACTTGCGCACAGCAAACTCATTAACAGCCATGTGATAACCAGATAATTTGTTTTTATTATGTTGATTGAGGGATAAATATTGGCCAGGAGACTGGGGATAACTCCTCTACTCTGCTTTGAAATAGTGCCATGGGATCTTTTACGTCACCTAAGAGGGAAGACGGGGTCTCGGTTTAACGTCTCATCTGTAAGACGGCACCTCCGATAGTGCAGCACTACCTCAGCACTACCTCAGCACTGCAGTGGAGTGTCTGCCTAGATTTATGTGCTCAAGTTACTTGAGTGGGAGTTGAACTCTCAACATTTGGACTCCGAGGTAAGTGTGCTACCCACTGAGCCATAGCTTGATATATTGTCTTTGGAGGGGGCACGGCTTTGCAGGGCGTATCACCAGAACTGGAGCTTAAAGGATTATTGGGCTCAATTTTGTCCAAGCATGTTTTCTGGCATATTGCCAGAGTTACTCTGGGTTTTTAGGTCCAGAAATGTGCCAAAATTGTTGTACCAACTTTCCCCGATCTTTATATAGTTCAACCTCCCGAATCCGGCAACCTCGGGACCGAAGCCAAGCCGGTTTTTCTGTTTTCTCGGATTTTGGAACGTCTTTCTGACGTCACAAAACTGGAAACACCCGAGCACAGGTTCGGGTATTTTCGGATTTCAGAACGTCAAAGGGCGGGTGCTCGCTGAGGAGCTGTTAGGGTTGTAGGGCGGGGCCCCGCCGAGGAGGACCTGATCGGGCGGGGCCCCGCCGAGGAGGAGGAGTTCCTTGTCTGGCCCGAGGTAGGTGGGCACGCGCAGCCGAGGTAAATGGGAGGGAGGGAGGGGGGCCAGGGCTAGGTCGGGGCGGGCGAAGTTGGTTCGCTGAGGTGGGGGGAGCCCGGATATCGCAACAGTTTCCGGTTTTTGGATGACCCCGTCGCAGATCGGTCCAGATTCTGGAACATTCTGGATTCCGGAACTCCGGGTTTTGGAGGTCGAACCTGAACTGCAATCTGGAACTGCGCAGCACGGGGGGTGGTGGAACCTGCTGTCTGCGCCGAAAAACGCAGCTGGGCCTTCTGTGCGTGCATGGGGAAAAATACGTGCGTTTTTGATGTCGCTGCAATGAACGCGCATGTGCAAGAGGCCTCAAGACCGCGACCGGAATCTCAAGTGGGCGCAGCAGCTTACGGTTAAGTGAGCATTTTTAATTTTCTGTTCTACAGGGTTTACAGAGAAGCGCTCCTTCCCCTGCAGACCCTGGCCCTGAGTGCCTTCCCGGTCCGCTCTGTTTCCTGCCCCTAGCCCAGGCCGAAGGACTTGTTGAATGGCCCGCTCCCTCCCCGCCAACCCTCACCTGGCCCTGAGTGCCTTTCCGGACCACTCCTCCCCTAGCCCAGGCCGAATGGCCTCTGATTTAATTACCTGTGCCGATTTCTTTAACTTCACGCAAATGTTTTCTGGAGAGGCCACATACGCTGACCTAAGCAGAAATGGAGTAACTATCAGCTAGCCAAAGCTCACTTAATGGCCAGAATTGGCGTAGGTGGCTGGTTACGCCTCCTTTGAATGAAAAAAAATCTTAGCTAAGAAAATCGTAACTAAATGAGTTGCGCTGATGCAAATTGATTGGGGAAACTGGATTTTTAAGTGAGGCCAGAAAAAGCAGTCTGCTCCAAAAAATCAGCGCAAATCACTGAGGAAAATTGAGCCTTATGAGGACGGTTGCATAAACCTGGCTTGTATTCCTTTGAATTTAGAAGGTTAACTTGAATTGCTGCACCTTTAGTGGCTGTGCCTTGAGCTGCCAAGGCCCTAAGCTCTGGAATTCCCTCCACAAACCTCTCCACCTCTCTTTCCTCCTTTTAGGCGCTCCTTAAAGCATCTTTGACTTCTTTTGGTCATCTGCCCTAATATCTCCTAATGTGGCTCGTGTCAAATTTTGTTTGATAACGCTTCGATGAAGTGCCTTGGGACATTTTGTTACGTTAAAGGCGCTATATAACTACAAGTTGGATGATCTATGTGTGGTGTTTAAAATGATAAAGGGATTCAATAGGGTGGATACAAAGATACTATTTCCTGTGGTGGGGAATCCAGAACACAGGTGCATCATAAAATTGAAGCTAGGCAATTTAGGAATCACTTTTTCCACACACAGCGTAGTGGAATTCTGGAACTTGTCCTCTCCAATTAGGCTGTAAATGCTGTGTCAATTGACATTTTTAAGAGCGTAAGATTTAAGAATCACTGGAGCTTTTATTAGCTAAGGGTATGGATCAAAGTTGGGTGATTGGGTTTGAGGTACAGATCAGGTATGATCTAATTTAATGGTGGAGCAGACTCGAGGGGCTTGTGTTTTGATCTTCCTGTGTCAAGAGCAGAGGAGTTCTCCACTTTGTCCTGGCCAACACCCGCCCCTCAACCAACATCACTTAAAAAAAAAATAGATTATTGCTGTTTCTGGGACCTTGCTGTGTGCAAATTGGTTGCAGCATTTCCTGTATTACAACTGTGACTGTACTTCAAAAAGTACTTCATAAGCTGAGCTTCTGACCCGATATCCTCTCCGTGACCAACACCGCTGCTTCCGCATCGCCCTTCTCCACTCCTGCCTCAGCCCATCTAATGCTAAAACCCTTCTCTATGCTTTTGTTACCCCCAGATCCAACGATTCCAAAGCTGTCCTGGCCGGCCTCCTACCTTGCACCCTCTGTAAACTTGTGCACATTCAAAACTGCCTGTATCCTAACTTGCACAAAGTCACGTTCACCCATCACCCCTGTGCTTGCTGACCTGTATTGGCTCCTGGTGTGGCAACGCCTCATTTTTAACATTCTCATCCTTGTTTTGAAATCCTTCCATGGCCTCGCCCGAAGAAATAGGTGCCTGCTCCTCCATTCAATAAGGTCATGGCTGATCCTCTATCTTAATTCCACTTTCCCTTCGTATCCAAAAATCTGTTGATCTCCGTTTGAAGATTCTCAATGACTGAGCACCCACAGCTCTTTGAACTAGACAATTTCAAAAATTCACAACCCTCTGAATCAAGAAATTTCTCCTCATCTCAGTCCTAAATGGCCAGTCCATTATTTTGAGACTGGGACACCAAGTTCGAGACTCCCCAGCCAGGGAAAACATCGACCCTGTCAAGCCCCTTAAGAATTTATATGTTTCAATGTGTTCATCTCTCACTCTACTAAACTCTGGAGAATATAGGCCTAATCGACTCAATATTTCCTCATGGGGCTATCCCCTCAGCTGAGGATTCAGTCTATTCAGCTGAGTTGCACTCCAAGACAAGTATATCCTTTGGTGAAGAGACCAAAACTGTACACAATACTCCAGGTGTGGTCTTCGCAAGGCCCTGTGTAATTGCAGTCAGACTTAACACGCCAATCCCTTTTGTAATAAAGGCTAACATGCCATTTGCTTTCCTAATTGTTTGCTGTACCTGCACATTAACTTTCTGTGATTTATGATCAGATCCCACTCAATACCGACATTTCCCCGTCCCTCACCATTTAAAAAAAAATATATATATATTCTGCTTCTCTCTTTTTCCTACCAAAGTGGATAACTTCACACTTCTGCACATTATATCCCACCTGCCATGTTCTTGCCGAATTGCTAAACCTGTCTAACCTTTTTGCAGCCTCCCATGTGTCCTCCTCACAACTTAGTTTCCCACCTAGCTAGCTTCGTATTGTCGGCAAACTTCTTGGATACATTACACCCAGTCCCCACATCTAAGTCATTAATATAGATTGTAAATAGCTCAGGACCAAACACTGATCCTTGCTGTATCCCACTAGTTATTGCTTGCCAACCCAAAAAAAATCCAGTTTATTCCTAGTCTTTTTAAAAAAAAACGGATTTGTGAAATGCAATTTCCCTTTCAAAAATCCGAGTAGACTCTGCCCAATTATATTCTGACTATTGAAGTGCCCTGTTAACAGGTCCCTAATAATAGCTTCTAGCATTTTCCCTACTACTGATGTCAAGCTAACTAGCCTGTAGTTCCCTGTTTTCTCTCTCCCTCCATTCTTGAATAGCATGGTTACATTTGCTACCTTCAAATCCATGGGGACCATTCTAGAATCTAGGAAATACTGGAAGATCAAAACCAATGCATCCGCTATCTCTGTAGCTACCTCTTTTTAAAACCCGAGGATGTCGATTACGTAACCTCTGGATTTTCCTCCCTAAATCTCTCTGCAGCTGTACTTCCCTTTCTCCCTCTTTCCCTCCACACACACACACACACACACACACACACACACACACACACACACACACACAATCACTGCTGCCGCCACCACCAGTGAAGCTCCTTGCAATGTTTTACTGGTGCTACATAAATGTAAATAGTTGTTAAGTATTTTGGGATGATGGGCAAGATATCCACTGTAAGCAATTGGAGGCAAAATTGTAAACCAGTGATTGCTGATTTCTGGTTATGTGTTGACTGCCACTTAGTCAACGCATTTATTTTTGATAAACCACTGGTCTCCAAAATTCACATCAGAGAGGCCAGTGCTCAGGAAGACCCAGTGAACAGCATTCAATGTCTAGTACAGCATAGCTCAGATGCTTAGTAATGTTAGTACCTTGTTCTTGGGTGTTCTCAAGGTGCCTTAATCGGGCAGTTCAGAATGCTCTGGTGTGAGTTTTCTCTATCTCCGAAACCAGCCATCCTCACACCGTGGGTAAGAGTGTCATTGCACTGCAATTTTGGCCTGTGGATGAACTTGCCATTATTGGAACAAAGTTTTGTATTTGTACTGGATCAATTGTATGTTTAAAATTGAACCACGTTAGGTATTCTTGAACAAATATCGTCAACAACATACAGAAGTAAATTTTGTTGGTTTAATTGTCGAACAGAACTCCAGTCTGCTATAAATTGGGAGACAATTTTTTTGAGAAGGTACTTCTGAAAGTGCTTATTTTGAGGTATATTTCCCTTCTCCTCTTCCACCACTTGAAAACTGAAACAAATAACAGTGGAAGTTCCATAAGTGGCATCGGCCCTCTGGTAATTCACACAAACAGCTATTGCATTGAAGCAAACAAGCACGTCGACACAATGGGCTGAATGGCTTCCTTCTGTGCTGTAAACTGCTATGGCTCTTCAGATGTGAGCCATGGTCATCACAACTGAGTCCATCCTGACTTTCACCTCAGCTTTAAGCAATATCTTTACATGAAGGATCACATGGATTACGAGTTTGGGGTAATTAAAAATTGGGATCACAGAGTATGTATTCTGATTATAAGGTGTGATCTCATTTTCTGAGTAAAAGGCTGGAGCCTGGCAGAAACATTTTATTTTGAATGAATTATTTCCATCAGTTCAGTGATCTGGAAATGTAGTCATAGAGTATACAGCAAAGCGTGAATTGTGGCTACACTTTGACTTGAAGTTGGACTGAGGTCATTGTTGTCTGGAAGAATTATTCTGTTAATGTAATAACTTTGGCATCTTTGGTACTTTTGTCAACAATGGCACGAATATGATTAGAATTGAGGAAACCATTCTGGTGGCTGCTAATTGTAATTATGAAGTGCTAAATTGAAAGGCATGTATATCATAGAAATCCTATTTAAAATGTGTCTAGATAAGTGGCTATATTCAGAACTAGAGGGAAGATTGATGGAAATTAAAACCTGCTGTGGATAATGAAAGGATGTGAGAATAACTCAGAAGGAGCCAGCTGGTGAAAGTTTGAATTTAAAAAGGAGGCAACAAAACTGTGAGGAAAGGAAATAGCCAGATAATCGGAATGACAATTTAGAATGCAGGATATGTGATTGCCCTTCACCCTTTCAACATGAAATGGCGTGAAAAGAAAGCTGCGTAGAATTGGTGAAAAGAAAACTTAAATGTTCCCCTTTTTTCTTTTTAAGGATTTTTTTCAGACCTTAAATAGAAGTCAAACTTTCAATTACAATTTCATTTCCTTTGTTTGCATGGTAGGATTTAATTTGGGAAGTCAAATGCTTATAGTTCTGTTGCTTGTTCCATCCTTTCGTCGACAAAAAATATTTTGGATGAGGTTAGTAAAGTAGAATAACATAAATCGAAACTGGGAGCCACAATTTAACCTAGTGTTTAAGGTCATTTTGGATTTCTGAAAGTCATAATCATGAATAAATCTTAATTCCAGTCATCTGAATTGAGCACGAAGGATGCTAATACTGTGTATTTGACCAATGTCAAATGCTTTGTTCAACTTGGATTTATGATGGCATGTTTATGAAAAATACTCTTTCCGAATTGTCCCTTCTTGTATTGCAGCCTCAACCTCGAGGCTTACCAGTATTAATTTCAACAAAGTCCATGATGTGTAAAGCTGAAGCTTGCAGCATCTGGTTATTTGGCCTGAATATGATGGATTTAAATGTCAAAAGCTGTGTCCTTGTATTGCAGCACATGCAAACTTCTTTCTACTTGACGACATCTCCATTCAGATTCCAATGCACGTAAATTGGAAGGGCAGGGGCCACAATTGACGTTTGAGTAGTTTAGTACACTCATATATGAATTAATTATTTTGAATAAATAGTCCACTTGTTTCTGAAGATCCTCTTTTCATAGAAACTTACAGCATGGAAGGAGGCCATTTTGGCCCATTGTGTCCATGCCAGCCGACCAAGTGCTATCCAGCCAAAACCCACTTTCCAGCTCTTGGTCCGCAGCCCTGTAGATTACGGCACTTTAAGTGCACGTCCTGCACAACACACATCTAAGTATTTTTTAAATGTGAAGGTTTCTGCCTCTAGTACCCTTTCAGGCAGTGTTTTCCAGACCCACAGCATCTCCTCTAAACCTCCCCCTAATTACTTTAAATTTGCGCCTGCTGGATGTTGACCCCTCTTTCAAGGGAAACAAGTCCTTCCGATCCACTCTATCCAGGCCCCTCATAATTTTATACACCTCAATCAGTTCTCCCTTCAGCCTCCTCTGTTCCAAAGAAAACAGACTCAGCATCTCCAATCTTTTCTCATAGCCAAAATTCTCCAGTCCAGGCAACATTCTTGTAAATCTCTTCTGCACCCTTTCCATTGCAATCACAGCTTTCCTGTCATGTGGTGACCAGAACTGCACACACTACTCCAGCTGTGGCCGAACCAGTATTTTATAGAGTTCAAGCATAACCTCCTTGCTTTTGTATTCCATGCCTCAATTAATTAAGGCAAGTATTCCATATTCCTTCTTAACCACCTTATCTACCTGGCCTGCTACCTTCAGGGATCTGTGAACCTGCACTCCAAGGTCCCCTTTGTTCTTCTACACTTTTCAGTGTCGTACCATTTAATGTGTGTTCCTTGGCCTTGTTAGACCTCCCCAGATGCATAACCTCACACTCATCCGGATTGAATTCCATTTGCCAAGTTCTGCCCACCTGACCAGGACATTTTTTTCTTGCTGCAGTCTGCAGCTTTCTTCTTCATTATCAACCACACAGCCTATTTTAGTGTCATCTGCAAAGTTCTTAATCATACCCTCAACATTTAAGTCCAAGTCATTGATATAGACCACAACAAGCAGGGGACCCATTACTGAGCCCTGCAGAATTCCACTGGATACAGTTTTCCAGTCACAAAAACACCCATCAACCATTACCCTTTGCTTTCGTGCATCTGAGCCAATTTTGGATCTAACTTGCCACTTTGCCCTGGATCCAATGGGCTATTACTTTCGTGACCAGCTTGCCATGTGGGACCTTATCAAAAGCTTGGCTAAAATCCAGATATCCTACATCAAATGCAGTACCTTCATCGGCCCTCCTGGTATCCTTGCAAAATTCAGTCAAGTTAGTCAGACATGACTTTCCCTTAACAAATCCATGCTGACTGTCCTTGATTCATCCATGTCTTTTCAAATTAAGATTTATCCTGTCTCTCAGGATTTTTTCCAATAATTTTCCCACGACCGAGGTTAGGCTGACTGGCCTGTATTTACTTAGTCTATCCCTTTCTCCCTTTTTAAACAAAGGTTGCAACATCAGCAGTCCTCTGGCACCACACCTGTAGCCAGAGAGTATTGGAAAATGATGGTCAGAGCCTCAACTATTTCCTATTTTGCTTCTCTGAATAGATTGGGATACATTTCATCCAGGCCTGGGGATTTATCCCCTTTCAAAGCTGCTAAGCCCCTTAATACTTCCCCTCTCACTGTTTATCTCATCTAATGTTTCACACTCCTCCTCATTGCAAAATCTGTATCGCCGCTCTCTTTTATGAAAACAGATGCAAAGTATTTATTAAGAATCATACCCACGTCTTCTGCCTCCGCACACATTTCATTTCCTTTATGATCTCTAATGGGCCCCACTCTTTCCCTGGTTATCCTCTTGCTCTTAATGTATTTCTAAAACATCTTTGGTTTTTCCCTGATTTTACTTGCCAACATTCTTTCATGCTCTTTCTTTGCTTTCCTGATATTTTAATTACACCCCTGCACTTTTTATATTGCTCCAGGGTTTCTGCAGTATTGTGCCCTCAGTATCTGTCATAAGCTTGCCTTTTTTTCCTTATCTTACCCTGCATGTCCCTTGACATCCAAGGGGCTCTAGATTTGTTAGACCCACTCCTTTTGAAGGCAACATACTTGCTCTGCGCCCTTTGGATCTCCTCATTGAATGCCTCCCACTTCTCTGATACTGATTTACCATCAAGTAGATGTTTTCAGTCCACTTTGGCCAAATCCCATCTCGGCTCAGTAAAATTGGCTTTACCCCAATTGAGAACATTTATTCCTGGTCCACCTTTGTCATTTTCCATAACTACCCTAAATCTTATTGAAGTATTATCACTAGCACCAAAATGCTCTCCCACTGATATCCCTTCCACCAGCCCCTCTCCATTCCCCAAAACCAAGTCCAGAACCACCTCCTCGCTTGTTGCATACTGGCTAAAGAAGTTCTCCTGAATGCATTCTAGGAATTCCGCATCCTCTGTACCATTTACACTACTTTTTTCCAGTTAATATTAGGGTAGTTGAAATCCCCCATTATTACAGCTCTATAGTTTTTGCACTTTGCAGCAATTTGCCTCCACAGTTGTTCTTCTATCGCCATCTGACTGTTTGGCGGTCTATAGTACACTCCCAGTAGTGTGATCGCCCCTTTTTTGTTCTTCAATTCAACCCATATGGCCTCGTTTGATGACCCCTCTCACATATCATCTCTTCTCACAGCTGTAATTGTTTCTTTAATTAATGCTGCAACCCCCCTCCTTTTTTATCCCGTCTGAAAACCCTGTAACCAGGAATGTTGAGCTGCCATACCTGCCCTTCTTTCAGCCATGTCGCAGTCATAGCTATAATATCATACACCCAAGTGTCAATCTGTGCTCTCGGCTCATCTGCTTTATTCCCTGTACTCCTTGAATTGAAGTATATATCATTTAGTTTTGCCAAAGTCACCCGTTGTCTATTTTCCAATCCTTGTTTCCTCTGTCTTCCAAATTCACTTTCTACTTTTCTGCTGCCCAATTCCAGCTTTGCTTCTCTGCCCACTGAATCTGTTGTACTGAATCCCCTACCACTATTGCTCTTCCACGCTCTTTTCCCCCACCCCCCCAGTGCAACTGAACCACCTGTGGTGCCATGGACTTGGCTCTGGCTGCACTCCCCAAAGGCACCATCGCCCTCATCAGTACTCGTAACAGAATACTAGTTGGAGAGCGAGGGGGACTCCTGCACTACCTGCCTAATACTCCTCTTCTGTTTGGTTTTCACCCACTTCCTCTCTGCATGCACACTCTTTAGCTGCAGGATGACCACCTCGAGAAACGTGCTATCCACGAAATTCTCAGTCTCGCGGATGCACCTCAGTGACTCCAGCTGCCGCTCAAGCTCCGAAACTCTGAGCTCGAGTTGCAGCGGCTGGAGACACCTCCTGCACACGTGGTCGTCCAGGCTATGCGAAAGCATCCAGGTCTTGCCACATGGCACAGGATGTGCACTCCACGGGACTGAGTTGCCCTGCCATGTTTGATCAGATTTGAACTTACCTCAAAGTTCATTACTATTGTATTTGGTTAAAGTTGTCCCTAAGTGAAGCTTCTCGGATGAAAGTCAATACAATGTGCTAATTTTTTTAAGGGATTTTTGAATACAGAATATTTAATATTCAGATAAAAGGATTGCTTCATTTGTAAATTACTGTCCACAGACTCTATTGAGGTCAACTGTTTTATTTTTGTTAACATGTTTTTTCATTTCCAACCTTTTTTCATTTCATCTTTTTTCCTGATCTAAATCCTCTGGTTATTTGAATTTCTTTACATTAAGTGACTTGGAGGATTTATTTTAATTTTGTATGCAAATTTTCTTGTCACTCCTCCACAGAAGGGCACGGCACATGGAAGGCAAAGTTCTGTGGCCAGGTGGCCACTTGTGATACGAAATTGCTGGCAAGCAATTTGATCATGGGAATGGCCATAACAGCTGAGACTACAGTACTATTGTTTGCCTCGTGTCCACACGTGGAGATATTTGGATTTGCCTCTGGATAGTGATCAGAAGCAGAAAAGGTTCCGTTAAAAATATTCCATCCATTTCTATCCCAAAAATGTTGAGTCAGTTGCAGCCTGGGGTCTTCATGGTCTCTGACTTAGGACAGCAGATTTTACACACTGAGCCATTCATGAGCTCCCGTTAATTTGATTATTGACTGAAAAAAAAACTGGTCCTAACTCAAAAATCGCTTATGAACCTACGACCTTCAATCGACTTTTCTGTTTTTCAAAGTTGCTTCTGCTTTGATAAAGTGTGCACATGACTCACTGAAACAATGCAATTTATAATATGTACAGTAAACATAGAAACAGAGAAAATAGTTGCAGGAGTGGGCCATTCGGCCTTTCGAGCCTGCACCACCATTCAATAAGATCATGGCTGATCATTCCCTCAGTATCCCTTTCCTGCTTTCTCACCATACTCCTTGATCCCTTTAGCCGTAAGGGCCATATCTAACTCCCTCTTGAATATATCCAATGAACTGGCATCAACAACTCTCTGCAGCAGGGAATTCCACAGGTCAACAACTCTCTTTTCTCCTCATCTCAGTCCTAAATGGCCTACCCCTTATCCTTAGACTGTGTCCCCTGGTTCTGGACTTCCCCAACATCGGGAACATTCTTCCCACATCGAACCAGTCCAGTCCCATCAGAATCTTATACGTTTCTATGAGATCCCCTCTCATCCTTCTAAACTCCAGTGTATAAAGGCCCAGTTGATCCAGTCTCTCCTCATGTCAGTCCAGCCATCCCTGGAATCAGTCTGGTGAACCTTCGCTGCACTCCCTCAATAGCAAGAACATCCTTCCTCACATTAGGAGACCAAAACTGAACACAATATTCCAGGTGAGGCCTCACCAAGGCCCAGTATAACTGCAGTAAGACCTCCCTGCTCCGATACTCAAATCCCCGACCTATAAAGGCCAACATGCCATTTGCCACCTTCACTGCCTGCTGTACCTGCATGCCAACTTTCAATGACTGATGAACCATGACACCCAGGTCTCATTGCACCTCCCCTTTTCCTAATCTGCCGCCATTCAGATAATATTCTGCCTTCATGTTTTTGCCCCTCAAGTGGATAACCTCACATTTATCCACATTATACTGCATCTGTCATGCATTTGCCCATTCACCTAACCTGTCCAAGTCACTCTGCAGCTTCTTCGCATCCCCCTCACAGCTCACATCGCCACCCAGTTTAGTGTCATCTGCAAACTTGGAGATATTACACTCAATTCCTTCATCCAAATCGTTAATGTATATTGGAAAGAGCTGGGGTCCCAGCACTGAGCCCTGCGGCACTCCAATAGTCACTGCCTGCCATTCTGAAAAGGACCCATTTATCCCGACTCTCTGCTTCTTGTCTGCTAACTAGTTCTCTATCCACGTCAGTACATTACCCCCAATACCATGCGCTTTGACTTTGCACTCCAATCTCTTGTGCGGGACCTTGTCAAAAGCCTTTTGAAAGTCCAAATACACCACATCCGCTGGTTCTCCGTTGTCCACTCTGCTAGTTACATCCTCAAAAAAATTCCAGAAGATTTGTCAAGCATGATTTCCCTTTCATAAATCCATGCTGACTTGGACTGATCCTGTCACTGCTTTCCAAATGCACTGCTATTTCATCCTTAATTGATTCCAACATTTTCCCCACTACTGATGTCAGGCTCACTGGTCTATAATTACCCGTTTCCTTTCTCCTTTTTTTAAAAAGTGGTGTTACATTAGCTACCCTCCAATCCATAGGAACTGATCCAGAGTCGATAGACTGTTGGAAAATGATCATCAATGCATCCACTATTTCTAGGGCCACTTCCTTAAGTACACTGGGATGCAGACTATCAGGCCCTGGGATATCCTTCAGTTCCTCCTTCTTACTTGACCCTTGGTCCCCTAGTACATCTGCAAGGTTATTTGTGTCTTCCTTCGTGAAGACAGAACCAAAGTATTTGTTCAGTTGGTCTGCGATTTCTTTGTTCCCCATTATTAATTCACCTGAGTCCGACTGCAAGGGACCTACGTTTGTCTTCGCTAATCTTTTTCTCTTCACATATCTATAGAAGCTTTTGCAGTCAGTTTTTATGTTCCTGGCAAGCTTCCTCTCGTACTCTATTTTCCCCCTCCTAGTTAAACCCTTTGTCCTTCTCTGCTGAATTCTAAATTTCTCCCAGTCCTCAGGTTTGCTGCTTTTTCTGGCCAATTTGTATGCCTCTTCCTTGGATCTAACATTATCCTTAATTTCCCTTGTAAGCCATGGTTGAGCCACCTTCCCTGTTTTATTTTTACTCCAGACAGGGATGTACAATTGTTGAAGTTCGTCCATGTGATCTCTAATTGTTTGCCATTGCCGAACCACCGTCAACCCTTGAAGTATCATTTGCCAGTCTAAGCTAGCCAATTCATGTCTCATACTGTCGAAGTTAGTTTCCTTAAGTTTAGGACCCTCGTTTCTGAATTAACTGTGTTAAACTCCATCTTAATAAAGAATTCTACCATATTATGGTCACTCTTCCCCAAGGGGCCTCACACAACAAGATTGCTAATTAGTCCCTTCTCATTACACATCACCCAGTCTCGGATGGCCAGCTCTCTAGTTGGTTCTTCGACATATTGGTCTAGAAAACCATCCCAAATACACTCCAGGAAATCCTCCTCCACCGCATTGCTACCAGTTTGGTTAGCCCAATCTACATGTAAATTAAAGTCGCCCATGATAACTGCTGTACCTTTATTGCACACATCCCTTATTTCTTGTTTGATGCTGTCTCCAACCTCAGTACTACTGTTTGGTGGCCTCTACACAACTCCTGTCATGTATGTAACCACAATGTTACACCACTATTACTGTACACACTCGACCGAGATGCACACCTTGACCACAAGTAGTGAACTTGTGGGAGACACACTTCATCGGATCTCAGGTATAAAAAGAGAGGTCCCACGCATGGTAATGGTCTTTGGAGCCGTGTGAATAAAGAGTCAAGGTCACAGAGTGACCTTGTCCCCAGAATGTGCCTCATGTGGTTTCATACTGTAGAGTAAGGACTTTACAACTCCCACCAGTGTTTTCTGTCCTTTGGTATTCCATAGCTCCACCCATACCGATTCCACATCATCCAAGCCAATGTCCTTCCTTACTATTGCATTAATTTGCTCTTTAACCAGCAACGCCATCCCACCTCCTTTTCCTTTCTGTCTATCCTTCCTAAATGTTGAATACCCCTGGATGTTGAGTTCCCAGCCTTGGTCACCCTGGAGCCATGTTTCGGTGATGCCAATTACATTATATCCGTTAACTGCTATCTGCGCAGTTAATTCGTCTACCTTATTCTGAATACTCCTTGCATTGAGGCACAGAGCCTTCAGGCTTGTCTTTTTAACACACTTGGCCCCTTTAGAATTTTTGCTGTAATGTGGCCCTTTTTGTTTTTTGCCTTGGGTTTCTCTGCCCTCCAGTTTAACTATTCTCCTTTCTATCTTTTGCCTCTGTCTCCCTTTTATTTCCCTCTGTCTCCCTGCATAGGTTCCTATCCCCCTGCCATATTAGTTTTACTCCTCCCCAACAGCACTAGCAAACACTGGTTTCGGTCCTGCCCAGGTGCAGACCGTCCAGTTTGCACCGGTCCCACCTCCCCCAGAAACGGTTTCAATGTCCCAGGAATTTGAATCCTTTCCTTCTGCACCACTCCTCAAGCCATGTATTCATCTTGGCTATCCTGCGATTCCTACTCTGACTAGCACGTGGCAGTGGCAGCAATCATGAGGTACAGTAATGGCAGCTTCTCTTCTGGATAACTTGTGAAATGCACCACTGAGAGCATATTATAACTTGTTCACACTTTGAGAATGGCTTTGTCAAGATAGTAACTCTTTCAGTACATAAACAGTTCACTTACTAAGTGCAGTATATACTGAAGTTTTGATTAGCGTGTGATTGCCTGGTTGAAATGATGATGATTGTAAGCAGCAGTGATTTGTCACTTGTGCTTTAGTAAAGAATTTCAGAATTGAACTGTGTTTTTGATTGAGCAGCTTTCTGGTGTCCAATGCCTTTTTATCTCCTTTGCCTCGAAGCATGAAATAATGGAGCTTTTGAAGGACTGGACTAAAAATTTGGTTTGAATATTGGGTTTACTTGGCAATACAATCTTCATTCTTGGTCTAAGCTTTTTCTTATTTTGGCTTCTGAAAAATTCTGTCTGGAGATGTGACAGCAGAATTGGCTGCAGTGTACTTGCTTGTGTAACAGCACAATATGTGTTTATCTCAGTTGGTGATTGCTTGCTGTACTTTTCCATAATTACTATTTGACCTGTTAATTTGGTTGAGAGTGAATTACAGCATTGTGCATAATTAACAACTATGCATGCATTGTTTGAATAGTTGTATGTAATTACTGTAAATGTTGTTTTGATCATGGTTTCGACTGTGTCACTATTTTTCCCAGCCGTGAAGTGTGCTTCTGTATCTATATTGTATAAGTTAAGGACTTTTGTAACATGACTCCCTTCCCCCACTCCCCATCTCACCCGAAGCCAGTGACTCCACTTCAAAAAGTACGTCATTGGCTGGAAGGAGCTTTGGGACATCCTGAGTTCGTGAAAGGCGTTCTATAAACGCAATTTTTTTCTTTGGTAACTCACGGTTTTCATTTGACGCATGTGAGTCCTTGCAATGTGCGTCGGCAGCTTTCGGGAATGGTAGCAAAGTGGTTATGTTAGTGGACTAATAATCGAGAGGCATGGACTAATAATCTGGAGAAGTGAGTTCAAATCTCATTGAGGAACTTAAATTCAGTTAATTAAATAAAATCTGGAATTAAAAAGCTAGTATCAGTAATGTTGACCATGAAACTGCTGGATTGTCATAAAAACTCATCTGATTCACTTCTGTCCTTTGGGGAAAGAAATCTGCCTTACCCGGTCTGGCCTATATATGATACCAGACCCACAGCAATCTGGCTGACTCTGAACTGCCCTCTGAAATGGCTGAGCAAGCTGCTCAGTTTTACCAAACTGCTGCAACAAATATCAGCACTGTGGGAGTATCTTCACCACATGGACTGCAGCGGTTCAAGAAGGCGCCTCAGCACCACCACCTTTTTAAGGGCAGTTAGGGATGGGCAATAAATGTTGGTCTTGCCAGCGACACCCACATCCCAGGAATGAATAAATGTTAAAAAATTACTGGAGGAGGGTTCCACTGTAAAGCTTTTGTTGTTCTCACTTGATTTTCATACATTCTTGCAGGGGTCATTGAATAGTGGCCAAGAATGGATAATGTGGCTGATTAATTAGAATATCTGAGGCCAATTAGAGCACCTTCGCTGCTGCCAGTTTACGGTCTGCTAACTAATAATCGACCTTCAGTTGAACCCGAGAACCTGTTGAGCTGTAGGACTTAATACCACACCAGTTGATATTTTTGTTTTGTGTGTGTATTGAATTCCCTCTTTCCTGATCATAGTCAGAGAATATGGTTCGAAGTAAGGATCTTATTTTAGACACTGAGGGGAAAAATGGAGAGTTGAGTTCACTGACATCGCTTGTGTGTATTTCCTAACTGAGCGGCTGCAGTTACTTACCCTGGGAATTGTCTGCTTGTCTATGTTTCTGTGCTGTTTTCTCTATGGATGGCACTTATTGCGTGAGATAATGTACAAATTAATACATTGACCTCTGTTTTGCAATTAAGTGAGATGATGGAGCTTCACAAACGCGGATTCCCAACAGGTTCAGTTCCTAAATTTGTAATCTTGCCATGAGTAAAATGGAGGCCTGGCAATTTCCTTACAGGAGGGAAAAAGAAACACAGACTTGCATTTGTTTGGTGCCTTGACATTTTAAGCTCCCATCGATGAAGCCATAAAAAAGGCCAGTGACATTTTGCAGTTTATTAACGGGTATGAAGCACAAGAACTAAAGAGTAATAAATTTGTACACAATAACAACTTGGCCCAAGTTGTAGAACTCTGTAAAATTTTGGTCTTTCCATTGTTGAGCGAATAAATCTATAGAAAGCATGCACTGTATGTTTGACCACAGTGATATCAAAGATGAGAAACGATAGTTATGAGGAAGCCAGAGATACCAAATTTCAATTGGAGCAGGAAAGGCTAAGATGAGTGCTAATAAACACTTAATTTTTTTTTTATGAAAGGGTGAATAAGGAATAACTATTTCCTCTGGTTTAAATTGTCACCGAGTGAGGAGCGAGTTTGGGACAGATACTGAACCACAGAAAATAATTGAGACAGAGACCATTGTATCTTGAAGGGAATGTGAAAAGACATTTGTAACAAAGCAAGATACAGCATGGGGGAAGGGGAAGTTCAGGGCAATGGAATATGTTTTGGATTACTGCAACCAAGAGCCGACATGGACATAATGGGTGGAATGGTCTCCTTCTGTGCTGTCATCTTCTTTGAGCTGTAGTTTATTGTCTCTGAGAAATATATGTTCCACATGAACTATTTTTGAAGTGTGTTCACTGTTGTCATGTAGGAAAACTCATCAGACTATTTGCATACAGCAAAATCTCACAAACTGCATAAGGTCATGGAATCTGACAGTACAGAAGCAAGCCATTCGGCCATTGTGTTTGTGCCAGCTCTTTGAAAGCTGTCCAATTTCGTCCCACACCCCAGCCTTTTCCCCATAACTTTGCAAATCAGTCCTCATGTACATGTCCAATTGCCTTTAGAAAGTTCCAATGGAATCTCCTTAACCACCCATTCAGGTCGTGCGTCCAGATCTTAACAAACTTCTGTGGCAAAAATGTATGCTCGTTTCCCCTCTTTATTGTTTTGCCAATTATTTTGAATCTGCGACCTCTGGTTACCGACCCACTTGCCAGAGGAAACCGTTTCTCCCGATTTGCTCTATCTTTACCCCTCATAATTTTGAATACGTCTATTAGGTCTCCCCTTATCTTTCTCTGCTTTCAAGGAGAACAATCCCAGCTTCTCCAGTCCCTCCACATAACTGAAGTGCCTCATCCCTTGCACAATCCTGGTAAACCTCCTCTTTTCATTCTCCAAGGTCTTGACATCGTTCCTAAAGTGTTGTGCCCAGAATTGTACACAATGCTCCAGCCAAGGCCTAACCAGTGATTTGTTATGGTTTAGCGTCACTTCCTTGTTGTTGTATTCAAGGCCTCTATTTACAAAGCCAAGTATCCCATTTGTTATGTGAACCACCTTATCAACTTTCCCTGCCACCTTTAAAGATTTGTGAATATGTGTCCCCAGGTCCCTCTGCTCTTGTACACCCCTCAAAATAGTACCATTTAGATTATGCTGCATGTTATTTTTCCCACCGTGCATCACTTAACACTTACGCACATTAAATTGCATCTGTTGTGTCTGTCCATTTCGCCAATCTGTCTGTCCTCCTCACTAGTTAGTACGTTGCTAAGTTTGGTTTCATCCGCAAACTTTGAAATTGTACTCCCGATAGGTCCAGGTCATTTATATTCGATCAATGAACAGTTGACCTGCAATGGAGTGTTGGGTTACAAAATGTGCTGAAGTCCTGGAGTGGGATTTGAGCCCAATGCCAGCTGACTCGGGTGAGAGTGCCAACAACAGCCAAGCTGACACCTAAGGAAGGTGAAAGCCAGCAACCTGCACTGTAAATGTAGATTCTTTTCTCTCAATCTGGTTCAGTGAAATTACTGAGTCGAATACCGATTGTGCTTTCAACAAAGCAGTCTTTATTCACCGGCTGGCGAGACTTATCAGACAGAAGGTCTACTCTCTCGATAGAGCGTACACACTTCCAACGGATAAGCGAAGTTACATCGTAAAGCGACAACAGTTATACATTTTTGAAAATAGATAACAAGATACAATTAGATTGACATTCTAATTCAGCTTATCCCTTTTGATTCTTCCTTTTCTTTGTCCACTCATTAGTCAATATCTATATGGGCTGTTTCTCCGAAAGCTCATGCATTGCCTCTAAATGTGACAACTTTACTGGCGTGACTACTAACTGAAATCTTGCAATTCTGCTAATTGTGCTGATGTTGTATTTCCATTTATCCATATATCCATTTCATGTTACAATTTATATTGGCAGGATTAGTAACTTAAAACCTTGAGAAAGCCTGTTAATTGTGCTGATGTTGTATTATTTGCAATCTGACATTCTCTTAGTTATTTTTCCATGGCTTATACATTTTCATATATCTAGTTCACTTTACTGTCTTTAATTCCATATATCCCGTTCACATATCCACATTCCTTCCTTTTATCATTCTATGATAACATTTAGGATCATTCTAAGAGTATTGCATTCATCCGTTCACACTCCATTTCCAGAATCATATTGTTGAGTAGTTCTTTAGTAAATGTAGATTCTTTAGTTTGTTGGATCATAACCCGGGAGCCCTTGACCACAAGAGGGTTTGCTAACCTTGCCATTATTACTTTACAGCAGAGGTTAAGGCAACCAACAATTAGACAACAGGTAATTATTATTACGATGAGAACAATTGCCCCATGCATTCGATAGGATCTCCAAGACCCACCTAAAAGCCAATCAGACCTGCTAGGTTCTTTTGATGGTGTGGATAACTTCTTCACCTCCCTCCTTATGTGATCAGCAAGATTGGTTAGGTTTTCTGAACTATCAGGAATGTAAATGCAACATTCAGACCCTATCAGGGCACACGTTCCCCCTTTCTCAGCTAACAGGTAATCGAGGGCCATTCGGTTTTGTAATGCTACGGTCCTTATTGCTACCATTTCAGCTGTGATGCCCTCCAGAGCTTCAGCAGTATGGTAAGCTATCTGTTCCAATATCGTTTCGAAGTTCTGTACTTCGTCTTATCCCGATTGGGAACACCAGGACCCCAAAGAACTTGTCGGCGGGGGTGATGGCTCGCTTATATCGGCTGGAGGCATGTGCTTCCGCCAGGGTACGTACTTGTCGCACAAATGGCACCACATATCCCATATAGCAGGACCCTGTCCATCGCCTGGGCAACCAAGGATATGCCTTATGACTGCACACGAAATACGTGCCGTTAAAGGCTGCTTTCTGATCTATTGCCTTCGGGTCCCAGGACTGGGCCCACAAACTTCTACCTGTGTTATTCGGATCGTGAGAGTGGATGGTGACTCGTGCACCTGTGGTGAGGTTGAGACTGTGTGGGCAATTGCTGTACCCTACGATATGTCCCTTGTTACTGGTGTCATTTCGAATTAGACATATGTCCCCTGTTGGTCTCCCAATCCCTGAGATATTGGTCAGGGCGATGAATGTGGGTTCCTTTTCACGGTTGTCGGGGTCGGGGCTCAGTGTTCAGTGTGGAATTCTCTACCACAGAAAGTTGTTGAGGCCAATTCACTAAATATATTCAAAAAGGAGTAAGATGAAGTCCTTACTACTCGGGGAATCAAGGGGTATGGTGAGAAAGCAGGAATGGGGTACTGAAGTTGCATGTTCAGCCATGAACTCATTGAATGGCGGTGCAGGCTAGAAGGGCCGAATGGCCTACTCCTGCACCTATTTTCTATGTTTCCATGTTTCTATCCCTGGAATGTCTGACTAATGGGATCTCCAGCACTCTCCCACTTGGTGACCTCCCCGTGGTCGTTCATGTGGTAACGGTATGATACTCCTCCTGATCTCTGTGATCCCTCTTTTGACCCGCCTTTCCCCTCTCGTATTTGTATTGGCCCCCCCTCCTCTCGTGATAGTTTGGATCTGAATCCATCTGACAGTCTCAATTAGGGTGCAAAGGAATTCCCCCTTTGGAATGTATAGGGAATGTGAACACACCCAGCATCTAGAAAAGTTCCCATTTTGCACATAAACATAAGATATGTACAAAAAGGTGTTGACATGGAGCTCTCGTCTCTGTCTCCCCTCCCATGCGCCGAAACTGTCATATATCAACACTATTATACAGACTGTGGCATACAGACACAGTTTCATCTTATGGCTCAGGATTCAGATATAGTCCAATTATTTTGCTGATTAAGAGTTCAGTTTTCCCGTCTCTCTTCTCAGGTCACCGTCGGTGTAGCTGGCTGTCTATCACTACGGGTAAAAGTTCAAACTGGTCCACGTTACAATTAGGATGTCAACTGCCTTGTTCAGCTATGGAGAAGAGGAAGTCTGGAACAGAAACAGGAGTTAGAATAGCCAATAAAATAGATTCGTAAGAGGGTGGTGAGCTTGCAGTGGTGCAGGTGAACCAGGCACTTTTCCCCTCAACCTTGGCTGCAGTGGGAGTAGTGAGTAACACTTGAAAAGGCCCCTCCCATTGTGGCTCTAATCCCTTCCGAATCCATACTTCCCTGGTGCCACGAGGGACAATTTGGGTAAAACTGGGAGGTCGAGGTGAGCATCTTGAACCTGGTTGTGAGCTCGTCGCAGAGCCTGAGTCAGAGAAAGAACATCGGTGGTCATCAGTCGAGCTGAGATACCATATCTAGGAACAATTTCCCTCATTAACACCTTAACAACAGTTTGAGCCTTGTTGTCCAGGGTAGGGTAGGCTTCAATCCATCTGCTAAACACATCTACTATGACTAACACATATTTGTAACACTGAACTTTTTGCAACTCAATGTAGTCCAATTGAAATGTCTCAAAGGGACCTTCGGGTAGGGGCGTTTTACCCCAATCACAGGGGATTCCCTTCCCTGGATTATGTTGCTGGCAAACCAGGCAACGACTACTGATGTTCTGGGCGAGCGCCTGGAGTCTCGGGTGCCACCAAGTAGCCAAAAGTGTATCACTCGTGGTTCTTGCTCCACAATGAGTAGCAAAATGCATACAGTCAATAACCCATAGAACCAACTCGTCAGACATGCAAGTCTGTTCTGCGGGAGTGGTCCAGCGTTTAGAAACATTGCCATAAATACATCCATAATCTTTCCACAACAGTTTATCTTTTTCAGGAGCGTCCTCCTGTGCTTTTATAACATCTTGGATGGTTGGCATTGGCTTTTCCGAGGCTAACTTATCCTTCGCAGGATTTTTTTAGTCTGACTCATAATTTTGGGCACTACCATCTGTTGGTCACGTGAGGCCTGTTTAGCCTCTTTGTCAGCACAGTGGTTCCCTATATCAACCGGGGATTTTCCGGTGGTATGGGCGGTACATTTAACAACGGCAATGTGCTTGGGGAGCATGAGGGCTTGCAACAAATCAGATACTAGTTGCTTATGGGATATCTCATTCCCCTGTGAGGTTAGGAATCCCCTATTTTTCCATAATTGTCCTAAATCATGGGCCACCCCAAAGGCATACCTAGAGTCGGTATAGATATTGACTTTGAGATCTTTGGCCAAGATACAGGCTCGGGTGAGGGCGAATAGTTCAGCTTGTTGGGCAGAATAACCGGTTTCAAAAGCGGCAGATTCCAAGACCTGATTCTGCTGTTTTACTATGGCGTATCCTGAGATTCGTGTACCTTCTGGATTAATAGAAGAACTTCCGTCAACATACATAATACAGTCTGGATCTTCCATTGGTACATCAACTAAATCTTCCCTGACTGATGTGGCCTCTTGAATTAAAGATAAACAATCATGACTGGGTTCTTCCTCATCTTGGGGCGGCTCAGTAAGAAAACAGGTTGGATTAATTGCAGTACAGTGCCGAAAGGTCAGCTTAGGATTGTTTAGTAAGTAGATCTCATATTTGCTTTGCCTGGCCATGGTAAGGTGTTGAGTCTGCAGTTGGCCCAGGAGGGCAGCTACGGAGTGAGAGGTGTTAAGACAACGGGAGCACAGTCTTTCAGAATTGTACAATACAGTTGAAAGGGCCGGTCATAGAGGGGCCGGCCCAAAGTCGGAGCTTGCAGCAGGGCTGTCTTTAGTTCCTTTAAGGCTTGGACGTCTGCGGTTTCTATTTCAAAGCTGCCTTACTTACCTGAGGCCTTGGAAAAAGTTAGTTACTTGCTTCTTGGTGTGGCATAATGATGCATGATTTTTCTTAATTTTTTTTCCCCAAAATAAAATTTCTTACATCTGAGATTCTTTCACTTTTTAAGCTGTCACATTAGGCATGTTTCCCCACTTGCCCTTTTACCTTATTAAGTGGGGCTCTGGGAGCAAAATGCGGATTGCTTTATGTACCACTCCCCTCAGTTTATATTATGATTACTCTCTAGTAAGCCTGTTAAGGACAGTTCGTCAGATGGAAACAAAATGGCATGTTACAAATATGCTGCGTCTTGTTACCTGTTGGATAGTATGTTTGGAATTTAATGTGGAGTTGATGTGTATCAGAATGATTGTTACGTCGCTATTTTGCATCATGACACAGGCAGGCAGACCCATCGAACCTGCTGTGCGTGGTTAATGGCCCAGTATAGAAGGTGTCTGATCTGGAGGCTTGCAGAACTGGCATAAAGCTGGGTTTGATCATAGGATTACATGGGATATATGGCACAGAAACAGGCCATTCGACCCAAACAGTCCATGCTGCCGTTAATGCTCCACTCGAGCCTCCTCCCAGCTTTCCTCATCTAAATCTATCAGCATAGCCCTCTATTTCCCTCTTCCTCATATGCTTGTCTCGCCTCCCTTTAAATGCATCTATATTATTTGCTTCAACCACTCCGTGGTATCGAGTTTCACATTCTCACCACTGTCTGGAGAAAAAAGATTTCTTCTGAATTCCCTATTGGATTTATTGGTGACTATCTTATATTGATGCTTTCCCCACAAGTGGAAACACTCTCTGTATCCACTCTAACAAAACTTTTCACAATTTTAAAGACCTCGATGAGGTCAACCCTCTGCCTTTTTTGAAGAGAAAAGAGACCCAGCCTGTTCATCCTTTCCTGAAGAGTCGCCCCTCACATTTCTGATATCCTTATAGGTCTTCTCTGCACAGAGGGGAGGTGCAACGAGACCTGGGTGTCATGGTACATCAGTCATTGAAGGTTGGCATGCAGGTACAGCAGGCGGTTAAGAAAGCAAATGGCATGTTGGCCTTCATAGCGAGGGGATTTGAGTACAGGGGCAGGGAGGTGTTACTACAGTTGTACAGGGCATTGGTGAGGCCACACCTGGAGTATTGTGTACAGTTTTGGTCTCCTAACCTGAGGAAGGACATTCTTGCTGTTGAGGGAGTGCAGCGAAGGTTCACCAGACTGATTCCCGGGATGGTGGGACTGACATCAAGAAAGACTGGATCAACTGGGCTTGTATTCACTGGAGTTCAAAAGAATGAGAGGGGACCTCATAGAAACGTTTACAATTCTGACGGGTTTAGACAGGTTAGATGCAGGAAGAATGTTCCCAATGTTGGGGAAGTCCAGAACCAGGGGTCACAGTCTAAGGATAAGGGGTAAGCCATTTAGGACCGAGATGAGGAGAAACTTTTTCACCCAGAGAGTGGTGAACCTGTGGAATTCTCCACCACAGAAAGTTGTTGAGGCCAATTCACTAAATATATTCAAAAAGGAGTTAGATGAAGTCCTTACTACTAGGGGGATCAAGGGGTCTGGTGAGAAAGCAGGAATGGGGTACTGAAGTTGCATGTTCAGCCATGAACTCATTGAATGGCGGTGCAGGCTCGAAGGGCCGAATGGCCTACTCTTGCACCTATTTTCTATGTTTCTGTGTTTCCAGTGCCTCCATATCCTTTTTATAATATGATAACCAGAATTGGACATAGTACTCAGTGTGGTCTAACCAACGTTCGATACAAGTTTAGCATAACTTCCCTACTTTTCAATTCTATACCTCAGGAAATAAACCCGTGTGCTTGATTTGCCTGATTATGGCATTGTTGACCGATGTTGCGACTTTCAGTGATTTGTGTATTTGTCCTCCGAGACCCCTTTGCTGCTCAAAACCACAAAGACTCTCGCCCTCCAAGTAGTAAGTGGCCTCTCTATTCTTCCTACAAAATTTAATACCTCACATTTATCTGTGTTGCAATTCATTTGCCAATTATATGCCCATTCTGCAAGTTTATTAATGTCCTCCTGTAATTTGTTGCAGTCCTCAATATTGACTCTCTTAACCCCCCCCTGCCCAATTTGGTGTCATCCGCCAATTTAGAAATAGTGTTTTTTATTCCAAAGTCTAAATCGTAAATGTAAATTGTGAACAAAGTGGTCCCAGCACTAATCCTTGTCGAACACCACCACCCACCTTCTGCCACAGTGAATAGCTACTCTGAATCCCGACGCTCTGCTTTCTGTCTTGAAGCCAGCTAACTATTCATTCTGCGATTTGACCGCTGACTCTATACATTCTCTGACTTTATTCATTCGCCTATTATGTGTTACCTTATCGAAAGCCTTTTTAAAATTAAGATAAATTACATCTGCATTACCATTGTCTACTCTCTGTTACCTCTTCAAAAAATTCAATGAGGGTTGGTGAAGCAAACTTTCCCTTTTGAAATCCTTGCTGACAATTCATTATATTTTTGATTTCTAGATGTTCTATTTTCTCCTTTAGTAGGGATTCCATTATTTTTCCGACACCAATGTTAAGCTGACTGGTCTATAATTCCTTAGACATGTTATATCTTCTGAACTGCCAGAAATATGGAGGTTATTTGGGAAATGCTGTTAATGGTACGCTGTCAATGGCATTCGTTTAAAAAAAAATCTTTAGGCAGGTGCTCTATTCTTCGACCAAGCTCAGTGGTGCTCTTCAGTTGGGTACCAGAAGGTGCACACAGTGGCACTGTGATAGAGATTAATAAGTTTAGTTTCAAAGGTGTATTTGTCAGGTGGGGAATCCAAGAAATTGTTAATAGTGTATAATATTTATCCACAACTGTTGTTGGGGTTCTCCCTTTGAACTGCACTTAATATATTTTGTTTAATGTTCAAGGTTAGTAGTTGAGTATTCTGTCTGGGTTGCATCCATATTGGATATCTCTGCTTCTCCATTTCAGAGTTTTTTTTCTGATAGTGACTATCGAAGTGCTGTGGTAGTTTGTAGTCATCTGGTTATTACCAGTTTGTGTACATGGTGAACAATGTTCCTCATATATATTTTTGACCAGCATGGCTCCTTTTAATGGGGAATTTCTTAAATTTAAATTTAAATTTAAAAGCTGGCTCACTGACTGCGAAGGGCCCCTGGAGCACTGCGTGGCCAAGCAGCTCAAAAGGAACATTGATGGTGACACACTTTCAATTTGGACAAGGAATCCCTCAAATGATTCTTGCGATATTTTTGAGCATCAAGTTTATACCATACATAGTTAAAACAGGATGGGGAAGGAGAGAATTCACCCATTCATGGTTCTGATATTTGCTCTAATTACAGCCTTTGGTGATTTTTAGCAACCTCGTTAAGAATCATGTACTCGTAACCCACGAAATAGCAACAAAAAATGATATGGAGAGTAAACAACACTTAAACACTTGAGGGTTTGGATGATGCACCAAACTACTTGAATGAAGCTTGAGTAGCTGACACATTTATAAACCCTTTGAGTATAAGAACATATGAAATAGGAACAGGAGTAGGCCATCCGGCCCCTCGAACCTGCTCCGCCATTCAATAAAATCATGGCTGATCTGATCATGGACTCAGCTCCACTTCCCTGCCCGCTCCCCATAACCCCTTATTCCCTTATCATTTAAGAAACTGTCTATTTCTGTCTTAAATTTATTCAATGTCCCAGCTTCCACAACTCTGAGGCAAAGAATTCCACAGATTTACAACCCTCAGAAGAAATTTCTCCTCATCTCTGTTTTAAATGGGCGGCCCCTTCTAAGATCGTGCCCTCAAATTCTAGTCTTCCCCCATCAGTGAAAACATCTTCTCTGCATCCACCTTGTCAAGCCCCCTCATAATCTTATACGTTTCGATAAGATCACCTCTCATTCTCCTGAATTCCAATGAGTAGAGGCCCAACCTACTCGACCTTTCCTCATAAGTAAACCCCCTCATCCCTGGAATCAAACGAGTGAACCTTCTCTGAACTGCCTCCAAAGCTAGTATATCCTTTCGTAAATATGGAAACCAAAACTGCACGCAGTATTGCAGGTGTGGCCTCACCAATACCCTGTCTAGCTGTAGCAAGACTTCCTTGCTTTTATACTCCATCCCCTTTGCAATAAAGGCCAAGATTCCTGATCACTTGCTGTACCTCCATACTACCCTTTTGTGTTTCATGCACAAGTACCCCCAGGTCCCGCTGTACTGCAGCACTTTGCAATCTTTTTCTCCATTTAAATAATGGCCCTGAAATTCTGATTTGGCCTCCCCGCGGGCATTTCAGAGAAAAAAATCCGCACTTGCCTTAAGCTGCTGTCCACGTCAGCACTACCGAGCCTGTGGCCTGCCCTGACTGCCAGTCGCAGCGCGTGCACGTGGGGACGTGTGCAGTGCTGGAGCTGGTGTCACATGGCTCTGGGCAGCCATTCAGATAAGGTATCATCGTAATGAGTTCTGCAGGGTCCGAAACACTTATTACGATGATTGTGATCGAGCCCGAAACACCCAAAACACAGCCCCAAACACCCAAAACACTAATTTAAAAAAAAATAGAAAATAGTTACACTACATTCACTTAAATTAGTTATTAATGTCTTTAAAAAAATTGGGTAATTATTTTTTTTAACTTTTTAAAAATAAACTTACTGTTGTGGGGAGGGTTTTTAATGATATATGTTTTAATAACTTTATTTTTAGATGTTTTTGTATTTTTTAAAATACTTGTGCCTGTAAAGGTGCACCTGCTTTTTCAGGCGCAAGATTTTTGAGGACATGTATAAACATAAATATCGGATATTTACACTTGCAAGTGTCCTCGCTCCCGAACTGGATACGATCGATCAAGCCAAAAACTTAACCGGTTGGAAATGGCGATTCCCAGCGCATGCGCGTTGCGCGCTGGAAACTGGCATTTCTGATGCCTTCCCGGGTCCGTAGGAACTCTGTGCGGACCCAGGGAGACCAGAATTTCAGGGCCAAAAACTTGCTCTTTGATTTTTGATAGCCTTGAAGACACTCCCAGTATAATTTATTTTTCTCAAATTGGTGACTGTGTGTGTTGTAACATCTTCAGAGATTTTATTAGCACTTGGATCTCTCAAATGACATTGCAAGCAATCATATAGACCTCAAATTTATCGGAGGCTCTGCTTCATGGACCAGAGCAGTGAATATTTTCCCTTGTCCAATTAAATCACAGTTACAAGGTCAGCTGACTTGGGAGGTGATCTACAGAGATCCTGAATGTCATCCAGAACAGCATTTGACATGTTTATCATATATTTAGAAAAAGCTTTCAATTTCACTCGGGTGAGATAACGACTTAATCAGAACTGTTTTACCAAGAGCCATAGGCAGACTATAATTAATCAGTTGGGCACTCATTCTCCCCATCAGTGAGCACTTGCTGTTATGAAGATAACTCTTCGCCATGATTGCTCTAAGTATTTTACAACGGCAAACATGCAGAAATAGTTGCTGACACTTCGCTGCTGACCTGCAAAACAAATGAATGCAAACCCTTCAGAATTTAGGCAATACCACCCGAGTGAAATAGACCCAAATGAATCTCATCAGTGGACTCCTGTCCTCAGGAGCAGCATCCACATACAAACCATCGCTGTGTTCTCTTAACCAAGTACAGTTTGAACCTCCCTTATCCACAACCACCCTTTGTGCAGAACCATTTGCAGCCACCGGGTGGCACATGTGCAGAACTCCGAAATGAACAAATTGAAGTCCTTCATTACTGCCGACTCCTGCAATTGCTGGCCTGACCCTGTGCTCCACTGCGCCCTCCCCCTCCCCCAGCCCCCAGGATATCTCTGCCGCACTCCCAGCCCCAAGCCAGCCAGTCCCAATATCTGCTTGCTCTGTACCTGCACCATCCAATTTAACGTGACCACTCCTCGTCCGGAAAAATCCCTTATCCAGAACAGGCCAGGTCCCAGGGTTCCGGAGAAGGCAGGATCAAACTGTACCAAGTGCTTTGAAACGATAATGGCTGTATTTCAGCACTTGGGATGCGACAATGTACCATGTTCCATTCCTGAACAAGAACACCTTTGTAGTGGACCAAAACACGAGAGCACAGAAATGAGCAAAGGGATCGGACTGTGGCCCAAGTTTGATTGGATTCTGAATAAATAATTGAAAATCTCCAAATCGCTGTCAATAAAGTACTCGGTAAAATAATGGGACAAAAGGTGGACAAGTCCCCTGGACCTGATGGCTTGCATCCTAGGGTCTTGAGAAGTGGCTGCAGAGATGGTGGATGCATTGGTTGTAATCTACCAAAATTCTCTGGATTCTTGGGAGGTCCAGCTGATTGGAAAACCGCAAATGTAACACCCCTATTTAAAAAAGGAGGCAGACAGAAAGCAGGAAATTATAGACCAGTTAGCCTAATATCTGTTGGGGGAAAATGCTGGAATCCATTATTAAGGAAGCAGTAGCAGGACATTTGGAAAAGCATAATGCAGTCAAGCAGAGTAAGCATGGTTTTATGAAAGGGAAATCATGTTTGACAAATTTGCTGGAGTTCTTTGAGGATGTAATGAGCAGGGTGGATAAGGGGAAAGCAGTGGATGTGCTGTATTTGGATTTCTAGATCGCATTTGATAAGGTGCCACATAAAAGATTACTGCATAAGATGAAAGTTCACAGAGTTGGGGGTAATATATTAGCATGGATAATAGATTGGCTAATAAAAAGAAAACCGAGTCAGGATAAATGGGTCATTTTCCGGTTGGGCAAACAGTAACTAGTGGGATGCCACAGAGATCAGTGCTGGGGCTGCAACTATTTACAATCTATATTAATGACTTGGATGAAGGGACAGAGTGTAATGTAGCCAAGTTTGCTGATGATACAAAGATGGGTGGGAAAGCAAGTTGGAGGAGGACACGAAGAATCTGCAAAAGGATACAAACAGGCTAAGTAAGTGGGCACTAACCACATTCAGCCGGCTCCATTGGGCGGGCCACATTGTTCGCATGCCTGACACAAGATAAGCAAGCGCTCCACTCGGAACTCCTACACGGCACACGAGCCCCAGGTGGGTAGAGGAAACGTTTCAAGGACACCCTCAAAGTTTCCTTGATAAAATGCAACATCCCAACCGACACCGGGGAGTCCCTGGCCAAAGACCACGCTAAGTGGAGGAAGAGCATCCAGGAAGGCGCTGAGCACCTCGAGTCTTGTCAACGAGAGCATACAGAAAGCAAGTGCAGGCAGCGGAAGGAGCATGCGGCAAACCAGACTCCCCAACCACCCTTTCCCTCAACGACTGTCTGTCCCACCTGTGACAGAGACTGTAATTCCAGTGTTGGACTGTACAGTCACCTAAGACCTCAGTTTGAGTGGAATCAAGTCTTCCTCGATTTCGAGGGACTGCCTATGATGATGATGATGAGTGGGCAAAAATTTGGCAGATGGCATATAATGTGGGAAAATGTGAGGTTATCCACTTTGGCAGAAAAAAATAAAGCAAATTATAATTTAAATGGCGAAAAATTACAAAATGCTGCAGTACAGTGGTACTTGGGGGGTCTTTGTGCATGAAACGCAAAAAGTTAGTATGCAGGGACAGCAAGTAATCAGGAAGGCAAATGTTACAAGGTCAGATTAATCAAGGGATGTTGGCCTTTATTGCAAGGGAAGGAGCAGAGAAGTCCTGCTGCAACTGTCCGGTGTATTGGTGAGGCCACACCTTGAGTACTGCGTACAGTTTTGGTCTAATTTAAGGATGGATATACTTGCATTTTGAGGCAGTTCAGAGGAGGTTCACTCGGTTGATTTATGAAGGCAGGTTGGGCCTAAACTCACTGGCGTTCAGAAGAATGAGAGGTAATCTTATTGAGACATACAAGATAATGAGGGGGCTCCACAAGGTGGATGCAGAGGATATTTCCACTCATCGGGGAAGTTAAAACGAGGGGGCATAGTCTCAGAATAAGGGGCCGCCCATTTAAAAATGAGGAGGAATTTCTTCTGAGGATTGTAAATCTACAGAATTCTCTGCCCCAGAGAGCCGTGGAGGCTGTGTCATTGAATCTATTTAAGGCGGAGATCGACAGATTTTTGAGTGATAAGGAAGTTAAGGATTGAGGAGTGGGCAGTGAAGTGGAGCTCAGCCCATGATCAGATCAGCCATGATCTTATTGATTGGCGGAGCGGGCTAGAGGGGCCAAATGGCCTTGTTACAAGACACAGAAGCAAATGATGCATTATGGCTTCTTCGAGAAATGGACTCTGACACGGGACCTTTCATTTGCAAGCTGCATCAAAATTTTGTAGCTTTGGACTGCGTCCTGTAACTCTGCAACTACACTCTGCCTGAAAAGGGATGATGCCCCCCTCCTTTATTTACAGTGACTTGGCATTCCCTCTTGGCTTTGATAGAGCACAACACAGTACCTAACTCCCACATATCCATTTTCAAGAAATATTGCCATATATTCCAGATTTGAGTCATCAACATCAACGGAAACATGAGGGTCCAGGTTATATCGATATTTGTGTATTTAACTGAATCAGTTCATACAATATTTCCATATTCTCTCAAAATTCCAGTTACAAGGTCAGATTAATCATTTTTTTGGGGATAAATAGTCTCCTATTAAAATCACATACGTATTTGAAAATCTTGTCTTTTCCAAACGTTTCTCCTATTTAGCCCTTTGAAAACTCATTTTCTGTTTCAAATGGTTGCAGACAACTCTTTTACCAACGCACAAAAATCCCAGCTGTCAGGTTGTTTTATGGGATTTTCTGGAGATGGACATGGATGCATGACATCTTCTTAAAAATAACTTCTACGTGTTTCTCAAGAACTTTTTAACTTCCAGCTATATACCGTGAAATTCATGCCACTATACACCATGCTTTCTTCTGCTTTTATTTATATCACACATACACACAACACAGGGAGAGGGTTGCAATAAATATTCAAGTTCAAGTATCTCGTCTGCATTTTAGAAATTTCTGGACTGCCAACTGAAAGCCGAGACCGACAGTTTAAAAAAGATCAAACCCTCAGTCTTTCTTGAGGTGACTTCTGGGATATGTTAGAGAGTAACCGAGAGAGAGGAGCCTCAGATTTTTTATTTATTGGTTGGGGAGGCTGGGTGAAAGAAGAGGTGACATTTTACTTGTCACTTCTGTTGCAGGCAACGCATTATCGTGTGTGAACAGATTGAGAGTTCTCCATGAAGCAAATTTCTCAAGTGAATTGAGGCATATCATTTGCTGGTACAGCAGTACATTGGAGCACCAATGCAGAGTTTAATTTGTGAAGAAATTGAAGTTGATTGGACTTGAAATTGTACAGTCTTGTATATGGGACATAAGAGACTTTGGGAGTGACATTTACAATCAGCAAGACTGGCACAGATTGCAAACCTATCAAGAGTATTTATTTTTACAATTTCAAAGTGATAACACTTTTATATCAACGTAAGCGACTGTCACTTCCAATAACCAGTGTTTGTCAGGTCTCGACAGAAATGTTTAATTTAAGCCTATGAATTGAATCAGAACAGGAGGGGTAATTAACTTTCCAGCAACTCGGCTGAAACAACCTAGGTCTGTGCAGTATTTTAAGTAACACGCTTTTTGGAACTGGAAAGCTTCTCCTCGAGGAGGCTGTTCTCCATTACGTAACAGTGGAGCTGTAAATACTCTGGAAGGAACTTTTATTCATGATTTAAAATCTCCGAGTTGCTTGGTGTTCTATATCTTGACTATCCCTGCATGGGTAAGATTGTCACAAATATTTGGACTAAAACACCAATCCACTTTTCTGCTTGTTGTTAATCATGCAAGTAATTAAGTTTATAAATCTTGCCATGTGGTTATTCGAGAGCAGGTGGTTAACTTGCATCAAGGATATGTGGTACTAAAGGTAGAAATCCTTTATTTTAAAGCAAGTCTCTCACCGCATCACTATTTATAGTGTATATAAATGATTTGGGGCCAAGAACAAAGCTGTTGACTGGAAAATGACTCTTGCTGCGAACAAACGCAAGGTAGTGAGACGAGGTAAGGGGCACAGGCAGGTGGAAATATCGGGCCCAAGTTTCGGGCCGCGCCGAGAAGTGCGCAGCCCCGACCTGGACGCCCGTTTTTCAAGCCACAAAGTGCGCCTAAAAAATACTTGCCTATTCTCTGGCTCCCTGCAGGTCCTCGAGAGCTGGGCGCGGCGCAGCACGAGCTGTGGGGGGCGGAGCCAGGTCCCTGCGCTGAAAACAGTGCCGGGACCTCTGCACATGCGCGCTACAGTGGGCACGCATGTGCAGTAGCTCCAGGCGCTTAAAACTGTGTGGGAGGGGCCCGAAGCACGCAGCTTCGAGCCCTGGCTGAATGGCCTCACTGGGCCTGCGTGGATAAATGGCTGCCACCCACGCCCAGCTCCTGCTTCTTCCCAAACCCGACTCGACTCCCGCCCCCGGACCGGACCCGATCCGACGCCACCTACCTGTAAATCCGGTGCTGGGGGTGGGCCCCGCCCGAAGTCGGGCTGGGCCCGGCCCGTTCAGCCTCCCTCTCCTTTCTCCTCTCCCTCCTCTCCCTCCCCTCCCTTCTCTCCCTCCCTCCCCTCCCTTCGATCCCTCCCTCCCTCCCCTCCCTTCGATCCCTCCCTCCCTCCCCTCCCTTCGATCCCTCCCTCCCTCCCTCCCTCCCCTCCCTTCGATCCCTCCCTCCCTCCCCTCCCTTCGATCCCTCCCTCCCTCCCCTCCCTTCGATCCCTCCCTCCCTCCCCTCCCTTCGATCCCTCCCTCCCTCCCCTCCCTTCGATCCCTCCCTCCCTCCCCTCCCTTCGATCCCTCCCTCCCTCCCCTCCCTTCGATCCCCCCCTCCCTTCGATCCCCCCCTCCCTTCGATCCCCCCTCCCTTCGATCCCCCCTCCCCTCGATCCCCCCCTCCCCTCGATCCCCCCCTCCCCTCGATCCCCCCCTCCCCTCGATCCCCCCCTCCCCTCGATCCCCCCCTCCCCTCGATCCCCCCCTCCCCTCGATCCCCCCCTCCCCTCGATCCCCCCCTCCCCTCGATCCCCCCCTCCCCTCGATCCCCCCCTCCCCTCGATCCCCCCCTCCCCTCGATCCCCCCCTCCCCTCGATCCCCCCCTCCCCTCGATCCCCCCCTCCCCTCGATCCCCCCCTCCCCTCGATCCCCCCCTCCCCTCGATCCCCCCCTCCCCTCGATCCCCCCTCCCCTCGATCCCCCCCTCCCCTCGATCCCCCCTCCCCTCGATCCCCCCTCCCCTCGATCCCCCCTCCCCTCGATCCCCCCTCCCCTCGATCCCCCCTCCCCTCGATCCCCCCTCCCCTCGATCCCCCCTCCCCTCGATCCCCCCTCCCCTCGATCCCCCCCTCCCCTCGATCCCCCCCTCCCCTCGATCCCCCCCTCCCCTCGATCCCCCCCTCCCCTCGATCCCCCCCTCCCCTCGATCCCCCCCTCCCCTCGATCCCCCCCTCCCCTCGATCCCCCCCTCCCCTCGATCCCCCCCTCCCCTCGATCCCCCCCTCCCCTCGATCCCCCCCTCCCCTCGATCCCCCCCTCCCCTCGATCCCCCCCTCCCCTCGATCCCCCCCTCCCCTCGATCCCCCCCTCCCCTCGATCCCCCCCTCCCCTCGATCCCCCCCTCCCCTCGATCCCCCCCTCCCCTCGATCCCCCCCTCCCCTCGATCCCCCCCTCCCCTCGATCCCCCCCTCCCCTCGATCCCCCCCTCCCCTCGATCCCCCCCTCCCCTCGATCCCCCCCTCCCCTCGATCCCCCCCTCCCCTCGATCCCCCCCTCCCCTCGATCCCCCCCTCCCCTCGATCCCCCCCTCCCCTCGATCCCCCCCTCCCCTCGATCCCCCCCTCCCCTCGATCCCCCCCTCCCCTCGATCCCCCCCTCCCCTCGATCCCCCCCTCCCCTCGATCCCCCCCTCCCCTCGATCCCCCCCTCCCCTCGATCCCCCCCTCCCCTCGATCCCCCCCTCCCCTCGATCCCCCCCTCCCCTCGATCCCCCCCTCCCCTCGATCCCCCCCTCCCCTCGATCCCCCCCTCCCCTCGATCCCCCCCTCCCCTCGATCCCCCCCTCCCCTCGATCCCCCCCTCCCCTCGATCCCCCCCTCCCCTCGATCCCCCCCTCCCCTCGATCCCCCCCTCCCCTCGATCCCCCCCTCCCCTCGATCCCCCCCTCCCCTCGATCCCCCCCTCCCCTCGATCCCCCCCTCCCCTCGATCCCCCCCTCCCCTCGATCCCCCCCTCCCCTCGATCCCCCCCTCCCCTCGATCCCCCCCTCCCCTCGATCCCCCCCTCCCCTCGATCCCCCCCTCCCCTCGATCCCCCCCTCCCCTCGATCCCCCCCTCCCCTCGATCCCCCCCTCCCCTCGATCCCCCCCTCCCCTCGATCCCCCCCTCCCCTCGATCCCCCCCTCCCCTCGATCCCCCCCTCCCCTCGATCCCCCCCTCCCCTCGATCCCCCCCTCCCCTCGATCCCCCCCTCCCCTCGATCCCCCCCTCCCCTCGATCCCCCCCTCCCCTCGATCCCCCCCTCCCCTCGATCCCCCCCTCCCCTCGATCCCCCCCTCCCCTCGATCCCCCCCTCCCCTCGATCCCCCCCTCCCCTCGATCCCCCCCTCCCCTCGATCCCCCCCTCCCCTCGATCCCCCCCTCCCCTCGATCCCCCCCTCCCCTCGATCCCCCCCTCCCCTCGATCCCCCCCTCCCCTCGATCCCCCCCTCCCCTCGATCCCCCCCTCCCCTCGATCCCCCCCTCCCCTCGATCCCCCCCTCCCCTCGATCCCCCCCTCCCCTCGATCCCCCCCTCCCCTCGATCCCCCCCTCCCCTCGATCCCCCCCTCCCCTCGATCCCCCCCTCCCCTCGATCCCCCCCTCCCCTCGATCCCCCCCTCCCCTCGATCCCCCCCTCCCCTCGATCCCCCCCTCCCCTCGATCCCCCCCTCCCCTCGATCCCCCCCTCCCCTCGATCCCCCCCTCCCCTCGATCCCCCCCTCCCCTCGATCCCCCCCTCCCCTCGATCCCCCCCTCCCCTCGATCCCCCCCTCCCCTCGATCCCCCCCTCCCCTCGATCCCCCCCTCCCCTCGATCCCCCCCTCCCCTCGATCCCCCCCTCCCCTCGATCCCCCCCTCCCCTCGATCCCCCCCTCCCCTCGATCCCCCCCTCCCCTCGATCCCCCCCTCCCCTCGATCCCCCCCTCCCCTCGATCCCCCCCTCCCCTCGATCCCCCCCTCCCCTCGATCCCCCCCTCCCCTCGATCCCCCCCTCCCCTCGATCCCCCCCTCCCCTCGATCCCCCCCTCCCCTCGATCCCCCCCTCCCCTCGATCCCCCCTCCCCTCGATCCCCCCCTCCCCTCGATCCCCCCCTCCCCTCGATCCCCCCTCCCCTCGATCCCCCCCTCCCCTCGATCCCCCCCTCCCCTCGATCCCCCCCTCCCCTCGATCCCCCCCTCCCCTCGATCCCCCCCTCCCCTCGATCCCCCCCTCCCCTCGATCCCCCCCTCCCCTCGATCCCCCCCTCCCCTCGATCCCCCCCTCCCCTCGATCCCCCCCTCCCCTCGATCCCCCCCTCCCCTCGATCCCCCCCTCCCCTCGATCCCCCCCTCCCCTCGATCCCCCCCTCCCCTCGATCCCCCCTCCCCTCGATCCCCCCCTCCCCTCGATCCCCCCCTCCCCTCGATCCCCCCCTCCCCTCGATCCCCCCCTCCCCTCGATCCCCCCTCCCCTCGATCCCCCCCTCCCCTCGATCCCCCCCTCCCCTCGATCCCCCCCTCCCCTCGATCCCCCCCTCCCCTCGATCCCCCCCTCCCCTCGATCCCCCCCTCCCCTCGATCCCCCCCTCCCCTCGATCCCCCCCTCCCCTCGATCCCCCCCTCCCCTCGATCCCCCCCTCCCCTCGATCCCCCCCTCCCCTCGATCCCCCCCCTCCCCTCGATCCCCCCCTCCCCTCGATCCCCCCCTCCCCTCGATCCCCCCCTCCCCTCGATCCCCCCCTCCCCTCGATCCCCCCCTCCCCTCGATCCCCCCCTCCCCTCGATCCCCCCCTCCCCTCGATCCCCCCCTCCCCTCGATCCCCCCCTCCCCTCGATCCCCCCCTCCCCTCGATCCCCCCCTCCCCTCGATCCCCCCCTCCCCTCGATCCCCCCCCTCCCCTCGATCCCCCCCTCCCCTCGATCACCCCCTCCCCTCGATCACCCCCTCCCCTCGATCACCCCCTCCCCTCGATCACCCCCTCCCCTCGATCACCCCCTCCCCTCGATCACCCCCTCCCCTCGATCACCCCCTCCCCTCGATCACCCCCTCCCCTCGATCACCCCCTCCCCTCGATCACCCCCTCCCCTCGACCACCCCCTCCCCTCGACCCCCCCTCCCCCCTCGATCCCCCCCTCTCCCCTCGATCCCCCCCTCCCTTCTCTCCCCCCCTCCCCTCCCTTCTCTCCCCCCCTCCCCTCCCTTCTCTCCCCCCCTCCCCTCCCTTCTCTCCCCCCTCCCCTCCCTTCTCTCCCTCCCTCCCCTCCCTCTCTCTCCCTCCCTCCCTCCCCTCCCTCCCTTCCCTCCCCTCCCTTCTCTCTCTCCCTCCCTGCCTCCCTCCCCTCCCTGCCTCCCTCCCCTCCCTGACCCCTGGACAAGCCCCCTTTTGACAAAAATCTGTTACAAACTGAAACTGTTCTAACTGACTAGAACTGGAGCAAACTCAATGCTGAGAATTGCAATTTTTAAGATACTCCATTCTAAACCAGTTGCTCCAAAAAAACAGGAGTGACTTGGCCCCATAAACTAAATGACTATAGGTCCTAAAACAGGAGATGGATCTGGTGGTGTTGGTGGATAGCTCACTGAAACCAACAGCACAGTGTGTTGCAGCAGTAAGAAAAGCTAATGGATCTTTGGATGTATAGGCAGAGCACACATCTGAAGTAATTTTGATGAGTAAGAAAATAAGAACATAAGAAATAGGAGCAGGAGTTGCCCATACAGCACCTCGAACCTGCTCCGCCATTCCGTAAGATCATGGCTGATCTTGGACCTCAACTTCACTTTCCTGCCCGATCCCAATATCCCTTGATTCCTCGAGTCCAAAAATCTACCGATCTCCGCCTTGAACATAGTCAACGATTCAACATCCACAGCCCTCTGTTTTATATCATGTCGTGAATTCATAAAGAACCACTAATTGTGAAATCATTTTGCACATTTCCTTTTGAATGCTACAATTTAACTGTCTCTGTCCAGAAATGTGCATTTATGGTAAACCTTGAAAATACTTGCTGCAAGGATGAAATTGCTTTCAGCAATGGAATTTATTCTTGATCAAAATTATTTTAATATGGATTCAATTTTCGCAAACTCGCTTTGAAACTGACTAGTCAATTTCTGATACATCATGCTATTTGCCTTTATAAAGGAGAGAGTTATGCTATGAGGAGAGATGGGGTGCAAAGGTTGAAGGTGCTTTTGATCAGACTTTGTCAAGGTGGACATAGAAACATAGAAAATAGGTTCGGGGTAGGCCCTTCGAGCCTGCACCACCATTCAATATGATCATGCAACTTCAGTACCCCATTCCTGCTTTCTCTCCATACCCCTTGATTCCTTTAGCCGTAAGGGTCACATGTAACTCCCTTTTGAATATATCTCACGAACTGGCCCCAACAACTTTCTGTGGTAGAGAATTCCATATGCTCTCAACTGAGTGAAGAAGTTTCTCCTCATCTCAGTCCTAAATGGCTTACCCCTTATCCTTAGACTGTAACCCCTGGTTCTGGACTGTCCCAACATAAGAAACATTCTTCCTGCATCTGACCTGTCCAATCCAGTCAGAATCTTGTATGTTTCTGAGAGATCCCTTCTTATCCTTGTAAATTCCAGTGAATATAAGCCGAGTCGATCCAGTCTTTCTTCATATGTCAGTCCTGTCATTCTGGGAATCAGTCTGGTGAATGGCAGAGCAGGCTCGAGGGGCCGAACGACTGACTACTCCTCCCATTTCTTATGTTCTTAGGTGCCCAGAATTGCTCACAGTACTCTGGGTGTGGGCCATCCAAGGCTTTGTATTGCTGTAGCAGAATTCTACCACTTGTTAGATGTAAAGACCATGGGTGAGAAGCAGCTAACCAAATAATTAGTTATCTCTTTTCGTGTACAGCATTATAATGGCAATTTAAAGGTGAAGTACCATGTTCGACTAGTCTAATCTTTTTGATAGATTTACTGTGCAGTCAATCCTTATGTTTCGGCAATGATGAAGTCCTCTTCAGTAGTTTACATGGGTGAACGCTGACTGTCCTGTCCTTACTTGGTATTCTTTATTAGAATATATTACACCAACTTACTTGGAGGCAAAGTTCTTGAATGAATGTAGTTCACCTTTAAATTGCCGTTATAATGCTGCACAAGAAAAGAGATAACTAATTATTTGGTTCGCTGCTTCTCGCCCATGGTCTTTGCATCTAACAAGGGATAGAATTATGCTACAACAATACAAAGTCCTGGATAGCCCACACCTGGAGTAATGTGAGCAATTCTGGGCACCTTAGAACATAAGAAATGGGAGGAGTAGTAGGCCATTCAGCCCCTCAAGCCTGCTCTGCCATTCAACAAGATCATGCTGATTTTCTACCTCAACTCCACTTGCCTGCACTGTCCCCATATCCCTTGATTCCCATAATATCCAAAAATCTATCGATCTCTGTGTTGAATATACTCAATGACTGAGCTTTCACAGACTTCTAGGATAGAGAATTCCAAAGGTTCACAACCCTGTGAGTGAAGACATTTTTCCTCATCTGGCCGACTCCTTATTCTGAGACTGACCCCTGGTTCTAGATTCCCCAGCCAAAGGAAAAATCCTCCCTGCATCTACCCTGTCAAGCCCTGTAAAAATGTTGTATGTTTCAATTAGATCACCTCTCATTCTTCTAAACTCTGGAGAATACAGGCCTAGTCTACTCAATCTCTCCTCATAGGACAATCCCCCCATCCCAGGAATCAGTCTGGTGAAACTTTATTGCACTCCCTCTATGACAAGTATATCCTTAAACTGCACACAATGCTCCAGGTGCGGTCTCACCAGGGTCCTTTATAAGTAAGACATCTTTACTCTTGTACTAAAATCCTCTTGTAATAAATCCAACATACCATTTACTTAATTGCTTGCTGTACCTGCATATTAATTTTCAGTGATTTGTGCACAAGGACACCTGGGTTGCTCTGAGCACCAACATTTCCCAACTCTCACCATTAAAAAAATAAATAAATAAATAAATGCCCTGCCTTTCTATTTTTCCTACCAAAGTCGATAACTTCACATTTCTCAACATTATATTCCATTTGCCATGTTTTTGCCGACCAACTTAGCCTGTCTATATTCCCTTGAAGCCACATTGCATGCTCTTCACAACTTGCATTCCCACCTAGCATTATTAGCAAACGTGGAGATATAACATTTGGTCCCCTTATCCAAATCATTGATATATATTGTGAATATCCGAGGCCCAAGCACTGATCCTGCGGTACCCCACTAGTTAGAGCCTGCCAACCTGATAATGACCTGTTTATTCCTATTCTCCATTTTCTGTCCATTAACCAATCCTCAATCCATGCTCGTATCTTACCCCCAAACCCATGAGCCCTAATTTTGTTTAATAACTACCTATCTGGCACCTTATCGCATGCCTTCAGAAAGTCCAGGTGCACCACATCCACTGGTTCCCCTTTATCTATTCTGCTAGTTACAACCTCAACAGATTTGTCAAACATGATTTCCCTTTCATTAATCCATGTTGACTCTGCCCAGTCCTATTATTATTTTCTAAGTGCCATGTTACCACGTCCTTCATAATAGATTCGAGCATTTTCCCTACTGCTGATGTCAGACTGATCTATAGTTCCCTGTTTTCTCTCTCCCTCCTTTCATAAGTAGTAGGGTTACATTTGCGACCTTCCAATCCACGGGAATCGTTATAAAATCTGTAGAATTTTGGAAGATGACAACCAATGCATCCACTATTTCTATAGCACCTCTTTGAAAACCCTTGGATGTAGGCCATCAGGTCCAGGGGATTTATCAGCTTTCAGTCCCACTCATTTCGCCAGTACCATTATTTTTACTAATACTAATTTCTTTCAGTTCCTCATTCTAGCGAGACCCTTAGTTCGCCACGATTTACGGCAAGTTTTTTGCGTCGTCTTCCATGAAGACAGACACACAATATTTGTTTAATTTCTCTGCCGTTTTCTTGTTCCCCATTATACTTATTCCTGTCTCAGCCCGAAGGGACCCACATTTACTTTTGCTCATCTTTTCCTTTTTACAGAAACTTTTACAGTCTGTTTTTATGTCTCTCGCTAGTTTACTCTCGTATTCTATTTTCCATTCATCAATTTATTGGTCCTCCTTTGCTGAATTCTAAAATCCTCCCAATCCTTAGGCTTACTACTCTTTTTGGCAACATTATATGCTTCTTCATTTGATCTAATACTATTTTTAACTTCTCTTATTAGCCATAGTTGGACCACTTTTATTGTGGGGTTTTTTTGCCTTAAAGGACTCTATATTTGTTGTAAATTATGTAAATTAAATCATACCTACGCAGTTTGATTTGTTTAGACGTAAGGCCCGAGCTTTGGATTCAACTAAATCATTTTCAAATGCAACATAAAATTCTATCATTTTATGGTCACTTTTCCCTAAAGGCCCCTTTTCTGCAAGCCTATTAATTAACCATTGCACAATACTAAATCGAAAATAGCCTGTTCTCTAATTGGTTCCTCAACATACTGATCGACAAAACTATCTTGTATACATTCCATAAATTTGTCCTCTACACTGTTACTGCATATTTGATTTGCCCAATCTATTATATAGATTAAAGTCCCACATGATTACTGTATTACCCTTATAACATGCGTTTCTAATGTCCTGATTTTTACTCTGTCCTACATTACAACTACTGTTTGGGTGCCCGCAAACAACTCCCAACAATGTTTTCTACCTCTTGCTGTTTCTTCGCTCTATCCAAACTCCTTCCACTTCTTGATTTTCAGACGAAAGATCCTTTCTCTCTCCTGTCTTTATCCTATCCTTTATTATCAGGGCTACCCCTCCTCCTTTTCCATTTTACCCAAGTATCCTTGAATATTTAGTTCCCACACTTAACGAAGGATATATTGGCCTTGGAGGGAGTGTAGCATAAATTTAGCAGAATGATACCTGAGCTCCAAATATTAAATTACCAAGAGAGATTACAAACTAGGGTTGTATTCTTTGAATTTAGACGGTTAAGGGGTGATTTGATCTAAGTTTTAGGGAAGAATCAGGGAAAGTCATAACAGGGAACAAAGAAATGACAAACCAATTGAACAAGTACTTTGGTTCCGTATTCACTAAGGAGGACATAAACAACTTTCCGGATATAAAAGGGATAAGAAGGAGGAACTAAGGGAAATCCTTATTAGTCGGGAAATTGTGTTGGGGAAATTGATGGGATTGAAGGTCAATAAATCTCCAGGGCCTGATGGACTGCATCCCAGAGTACTGAAGGAGGTGGCATTGGAAATAGCGGATGCATTGACAGTCATTTTCCAACATTCCATCGACTCTGGATCAGTTCCTATGGAGTGGAGGGTAGCCAATGTAACCCCACTTTTTTAAAGAGGGAGAGAGAAAACAGGGAATTATAGACCGGTCAGCCTGACATCGGTCGTGGGTAAAATGATGGAATCAATTATTAAGGATGTCATAGCAGTGCATTTGGAAAGACGTGACATGATAGGTCCAAGTCAGAATGGATTTGTGAAAGGGAAATCATGCTTGACAAATCTTCTGGAATTTTTTGAGGATGTTTCCAGTCGAGTGGACAAGGGAGAACCAATTGATGTGGTGTATTTGGACTTTCAGAAAGTTTTTGACAAGGTCCTACACAAGAGATTAATGTGCAAAGTTAAAGCACATGGGATTGGGGGTAGTGTGCTGACGTGGATTGAGAACTGATTGTCAGACAGGAAGCAAAGAGTAGGAGTAAATGGGTACTTTTCAGAATGGCAGGCAGTGACTAGTGGGATACCGCAAGGTTCTGTGCTGGGGCCACAGCTGTTTACATTGTACATTAATGATTTGGACCAGGGGATTAAATGTAGTATCTCCAAATTTGCGGATGATACTAAGTTGGGTGGCAGTGTGAGCTGCGAGGAGGATGCTATGAGGCTGCAGAGTGACTTGGATAGGTTTGGTAAGTGGGCAAATGCATGGCAGATGAAGTATAATGTGGATAAATGTGAGGTTATCCACTTTGGTGGTAAAAACAGAGAGACAGACTATTATCTGAATGGTGACAGATTAGGGAAAGGGGAGGTGCAACGAGACCTGGGGGTCATGGTACATCAGTCATTGAAGGTTGGCATGCAGGTACAGCAGGCGGTTAAGAAAGCAAATGGCATGTTGGCCTTCATAGCGAGGGGATTTGAGTACAGGGGCAGGGAGGTGTTGCTACAGTTGTACAGGGCCTTGGTGAGGCCACACCTGGAGTATTGTGTACAGTTTTGGTCTCCGAACTTGAGGAAGAACATTCTTGCTATTGAGGGAGTGCAGCGAAGGTTCACCAGACTGATTCCCGGGATGGCGGGACTGACATATCAAGAAAGACTGGATCAACTGGGCTTGTATTCACTGGAGTTTAGAAGAATGAGACATATATACAATTCTGATGGGTTTAGACAGGTTAGATGCAGGAAGAATGTTCCCAATGTTGGGGAAGTCCAGAACCAGGGGTCACAGTCTCAGGATAAGGGGTAAGCCATTTCGGACCGAGATGAGGAGAAACTTCTTCACCCAGAGAGTGGTGAACCTGTGGAATTCTCTACCGCAGAAAGTTGTTGAGGCCAATTCACTAAACATATTCAAAAAGGAGTTAGATGAAGTCCTTACTACTAGGGGGATCAAGGGGTCTGGTGAGAAAGCAGGAATGGGGTACTGAAGTTGCATGTTCAGCCATGAACTTATTGAATGGCGGTGCAGGCTCAAAGGGCCAAATGGCCTACTCCTGCACCTATTTTCTTTGTTTCTATGTTTTTCTCTGAAACTGATAGAGTAAATTGAGAGAAGCTATTTCCGCTGCACCGTACTACAAACTCACACGAGGCATGTACTGCAGACACAGTCACTACATGACCGTAACCTTTATTCCCAGGACCAAGGAGTGCTGACCCTGGGTGGGACTTCCCCTTTTATACCTGGAAACCCAGGTGAGGAGTGTCTCCCACAAGTTCACCCCCGGTGGTCAGGGTGTGCATTTCTAGGGTACAAGTACAGTGTGCAGGAGTTGCATGAAGGTTACAGTTACATGAAGATTACCGTTGCATGATGGTTACATACATGACACGCTGTTCAGGGAGTGAAGTTAGGAAACACTTGTACACACAAAGGCTGTTGGAAGTTTGGAACTCTCATCCGCAAATGACAATTGATGCTAGGTCAATTATTAATTTAAAAATCTGACATTGAGGATTTTGTTTACCAAAGGTAATGAGGGATATGGGGCAAAGGTGGGTATATGGAACTACGTCACAGATCCACCATGATCTCATTGAATGGCTGACCAGTTTCGAGGGGCAAAATAGCCTACTCCTGTTCCTATGTTGCTATCAGAAAATTTAGGTCGTGGCAGTGATGTTTGCTGATACTTAATACTGACATTAAAAATTCAAAACTTTTGAAATGAGATTGGTAGTCCTGGCAGATATGAGCAATTTAGCCATCATTGAATGCTTGAAGAATCAGTGTTTTACTCTTGCCATCCATTTTGATTGGTATCACCCCTGTGCTCGCTGACCAACATTGGCTTCCGGTTAAGCAGCATCTCAATTTCGAAATTCTCATCCTAGTTTACAAATCCCACAGTTTACACATCCAACTGCAAGTAATTACTCAAATGGCTTTAAATTTAAAATATCTAAAATTTACTTTAAATTCAGAATAATTGCCAGGTACTTAACATTTGCAAGGCTGAGCTCGATAAGTCTTTGCATTATAACTCTAATAATATGAATTAAGTGATGCAAACAACATAACTGTTAACGGATTATTTTAAACATTAAATTATCAGATAATTTGAATTTTGTAAATTAAAGATCTGAGTAAATTCCCACAAATGTGAATGTTGTCATGACCTTGATATGCAAAGTACAAGGGGGTTGGGGGAGTGGGCTTTAGATCCTTCAGGCACAGCCATTTTTCAGTGGATGAATTAAATTAATGTCATCTGTGGCTTAATGGGTAGCACACTCGCCTCTGAGTCAGAAGATTGTGGATTCATTTCGGCTGACACTCCAGTGCAGTGCTGAGGGAGTCTTTTGGGTGAGATGTTAAAGTGCTCTCAGATGTATAAGATCCCATGGCATTATTTTGAAGAACAGCAGGGGACTTATCCCTGGTGTCCTGGCCAATATTTATCCCTCAATCAACATCACGAAAACAGATTTTCTGGTCATTATCACATTGCTGTTTGAGAGCTTGCTGACTTCATTGGCTGTAAAGCGCTTTGTGACATCTGGTGATCGTAAAAGGCACTATATAAATGCAAGTCTTTCTTTCTGTTAACGTTTGAGGACCAGCTGCTGGTAAACATTTATTTTTAATTAACTTGTGTTATTAAAGTTCTTTCTTCGACTATGGGTGTATTAATTTTCAACAGTTGCAGCCTTTTTCAGATAAATCTTTAATTGATTCAATATATATTTAGTTCTTAATGAGACAATTATCCTTGCAAATACTGTGCTGTTCCTCAATTTCCTTTTGAAATTCACTGTTAAGTCTGTTTTGTCACAACTTTGGTTTGATGAGAATGATCAGGAGATCCAAGAACTAATAGATCGCAAGAGCAGAGCATTTATCAGCCTCAAGCAACTCTGGAGCAACAAAGCAGCATAACACGTGGCTCAAGGCTGAGGCCCAACAAAAAACCCGGGACCTAAAGAACAGATGGTGGATGGAGAAACATATAGAAGGCACAGGAGATACAACAACTGGCCAACAGCCACCAGATGCGAGGATTCTTCATCAGTCAAGGCCACCTACGGTCCAAACTCCCAAGGCCCCACCCCACTGCTGGCGAAGAACAGGGAAACACTGAGGCTGGCGAAGAACAGGGAAACACTGAGGCTGTCGGGGCCCGTTGGAAGGAGCACTTTGAAGATCTCCTCAATCGAGACTCTGCCTTTGACTCGAGTGTTCTCGACTCCATCCCGCAGCATGCGACCTGCCACCACATCAGTGAAACCCCAACGTTGCACAAGATAGGAAAAGCCATAAAACAGCTCAAGAACAACAGGAGCAGATGGAATCCCTGCTAAAGCGCTAAAGTCTGGTGGAGAGGGGTTGTTGGCGCAGACACATGACCTCATCTCGCTCATCTGGAGGGAGGAGAGCATGCCGGGAGATCTCAGAGATGCAGTGATCATGACTATCTTTTTTTTAAAAAGGGGACAAGTCCGCCTGCGGCAACTACAGCGGAATCTCCCTGCTATCAGCCACTGCGAAAGTTGTCGCTAGAGTTCTCCTCAACCGTCTTCTCATTGTGGCCGAGGAGTTCCTCCCGGAGTCACAGTGTGGATTTCGTCCCCTACGGGGCACAACGGACATGATCTTTGCAGCATGACAGCTGCAGGGAGCTACGCCAGCCCTTGTACATAGCCTTTTTCGACCTTACAAAGGCCTTTGACACTGTCAACCGCGAGGGTCTATGGAGCGTCCTCCTCGGTTTCGGATGCCCCCAAAAGTTTGTCAACATCCTTCGCCTGCTCCACGACGACATGCAGGCGGTGATCCTTACTAACGGATCCATAACAGACTCGATCCACGTCTGGACCGGGGTCAAACAGAACTCATCGCCCCAACCCTCTTCTCAATCTTCCTCGCTGCCATGCTCCACCTCAGTCAAGAAGCTCCCCGCTGGAGTGGAACTAAACTACAGAACCAGTGGGAAGCTGTTCAACCTTCGCCATCTCCAGGCCAGGTCCAAGACTACCCCAACCTCTGTTGTTGAGCTAAAGTATCCAGATGACACCTGCGTCTGCGCACATTCTGAGGCTAAACTCCAGGATATAATCGACGTATTTACTGAGGCATGCAAAAGCATTGGCCTTATGCTAAACATCGAAAATCGGTGCAGGAGTAGGCCATTCGGCCCTTTTGAGCCTGCACCACCATTCAATAAGATCATGGCTGATCATTCGCCTCAGTACCCCTTTCCTGCTTTCTCTCCATACCCCTTTAGCCGTAAAGGCCATATATGACTCCCTCTTGAATATATCCAATGAATTGGCATCAACAACTGTCTGCGGCAGGGAATTCCATAGGTTAACAACTCTGAGTGAAGAAGTTCTTCCTCATCTCAGTCCTAAATGGCCTACCCCTTATCCTAAGACTGTGTCCCCTGATTCTGGACTTCCCCAACATCGGGAACATTCTTCCTGCATCAGAATTTTATGTTTCTATGAGATCACCTCTCCCTTCTAAACTCCAGTGTATAAAGGCCCAGTTGATCCAGTCTCTCGTCATATGTCAGTCTAGCCATCCCTGGAATCAGTCTGGTGAACCTTCACTGCACTCCCTCAATAGCAAGAACGTCCTTCCTCAGATTAGGAGACCAAAACTGAACACAATATTCCAGGTGAGGCCTCACTAAGGCCCTGTACAACTGTAGTAAGACCTACCTGCTCCTATACTCAAATCTCCTAACTATGAAGGCCAACATACCATTTTCCGCCTTCACCGCCTGCTGTACCTGCATGCCAACTTTCAATGACATATCTAGGTCTCGTTGCACCTCCCCTTTTCCAAATCTGCCGCCATTCAGATAATAATCTGCCTTCGCGTTTTTGCCCCCGAAGTGGATAAACTCACATTTATCCACATTATACTGCATCTGCCACTCGTTTGCCCACTCACCTAACCTGTCCAAATCGCCCTGCAGCCTTTAACGTCCTCCTCACAGCTCACACTGCCACCCAGCTTAGTGTCATCTGCAAACTTGGAGATAGTACACTCAATTCCCTCATCCAAATCATTAATGTATATTGTAAATAGCTGGGGTCCTAACACTAAGACAAAAGTCCTCCACAAGCCTGTCCTCACTGCACAGCCCTGCCCCCCAGTCATCAAGATCCACGGCGCGGCCATCGACAACGTGGACCATTTCCCATCCCTTGGGAGCCTCTTCGCAACAAAAGCAGACATTGATATGCAAATTCAACACTACCGCCAGTGCAGCCTTTGGCCGCCTGAGGAAAAGAGTGTTCTAAGACCAGGTCCTCAAATCTATCACCTAGCTCATGGTCTACAGAGCTGCCCTCCTACATGGACTATGTACAGAAGACACCTAGAGATATAACACCAATGATGTCACCGCAAGATCCGACAAATCCCTTGGGAGGACAGGCGCACCAACATCAGTGTCCTCGTCCAGGCTAACATCCCCACCATTGAAGCACTGACCACACTCGATCAGCTTCGCTGGGCAGACCACATATTTCGCATGCCAGACAGGAGACTCCCAAAGCAAGTGCTTTATGTGGAGCTCTTCACGGCAAAGGAACCAAAGACGGGCAGCGGAAACGTTCCAAGGACACCCTCGAAGCCTCCCTGAAAAAGTGCATCACCACTGATACCTGGGAGTCCCTGACCAAAGACCGCCCAAAGTGGAGAAAGTGCATCCCGGAGAGCGTTGAGCACTTCGAGTCTCAACGGCGAGAGCGTGCATAAATCGAGCGCAGGCAGCGGAAAGAGCGTGCGGCAAACCAGTCCCACCCACTCCTTCCCTCAACGACTATTTGTCCCACCTGTAACAGAGTCTGTGGCTCTCGTGTTAGACTGTTCAGCCACCAAAGAACTCCCTTCAGGAGTGGAAGCAAGTCTTCCTCGATTCTGAGGAACTGCCTATGATGATGATGATGATGACAACTTGTGGCGCTCAGCATTTAAATGAAGCTGGTTTATCTTTTTTCCCCCCACAGCTTCCCCTTGTTTCCTTGTGTGCTCCTGATCATTTGGATGACTTCAGACACGAGTTACTTAAGACATATTTGCCAGTACTCAAGAAGAACCCTATTACAACCCAGATAATATGACATCTCTGTCATCAGCAAAGAACCCTGCTCTCTATTTCCCAAGTGTTTCCCTGTGGTAACATTAACCGTAGCTCCTTTTCATGAAGATTGATCTCTAACCCTGCTGCTTTTGATCTTAAAGCAGCTGCAGTGATATTGATGTGAGACTTTGAAGCATGATATTCTGTCAGAGACCTTGGCCTATTTATCATAGTTTGGCCAGCTATCGTGGTGCTGCTTTAATTTTGTGCTGAGTCTGTCTTGCAGTTGCTATTACAGGATGTAAAGATACATGACTCTGAGCTCTCGCTTCCACTAGGCTGACAACAGATGTCACTTAGTTCGCTTTCAGTTGCAGACAACACCAGAATCCAAGAATCTGGTCTGTTTTTGAGGCCAAGGTGGGTTATAATGAATCGGAGGTGGCTGCAATAGATAAAGGGTTGGGATTGAAAAAATTAAGGAGGATGATGTACATTTTCCAGTCATGTGCACTGTTTAAAGGTTGGTGAAGCAGTACCTTGCGTGCAACTTGTGAATTTGTCAATTTGTAAGAACAGGAATACCCGACAATTTAGTTTCCCCCTCAAATAATTTCAAATTTGAAGCGCTCGAGTGTTTCTTGTGTCCATTCCAGTCTAATTGCACAACTGTGGATACTGACTATCAAATTGTTCTTTAACCAGTAAAATCAATAGGAACCTGATCCTTTAGAGGCTGATATACGAGTAAAATGAGCATATTTTCAGGAAGTACAATTTGCTGTTGTGAAAAAAAAATCAGTTTCGACTTTCGATCAATAAATATTATGTTTGTGACTTTCAGGTAATTTATTCAGCTGCGGCTTAGTTGGTAGCTCACTCACCTGAGTCAAAAGGTTGTGGGTTCAAGTCCCACTCCAGGAACTTGAGCGCATAAATCTAGACTGACACTCCAGTGCAGTGCTGAGGGAGTGCTGCACAGTCAGAGGTGCTGTCTTTTGGATGAAATGTTAAACCTCAGGTGCCCATGGTACTATTTCGAAGAGGAGGAAGGGAGTTATCCCCTGTGTCCTGGCCAATATTTATCCCTTAATCAACATAACAAAAACAGATTATCTGGTCATTCAAGGTGCTATATAAATGCAAGTCTTTGTATTGTAAAATGAAGCTCATCTCTTAAGTAAATGTTCGATGTTACGTAAATGTTCACAAGCTTATAACATCAAATATTGTGGCATGATCACTTGCATTGAGATGTGGATTATGTATTTGTGTGTATTTCAATTACTACGAAACAACTTCAAAATATTCTATTGCTTTCATTTAAGATGCACTTTTACTTTCATAATGGTTGGAGGTTTGTTTTCTGCAACACTAAACACATTGTATGTCACCATTTTGCTATTGGTTCCGCATTGTCATTTCATCGCAGTCTAAGAACCCTGTGGACTTTTGGAAATGTTTTCACCTGTGCTTTAACTAGATACCCTGCTTCAAAACACTGGGCCCATTCAAGACTAAAATTTACTTTGGACTCGGTGTATATAGAACATAATTTTATCTGTTTTTAAATTGGTATGAAATTTTGGTGTTGCTGGTTCCTGAAATTCTCCATCTTGCAAATCTAACAACCACCTTAATGTAAACTGGTCAGATTTATGAAGTCTGCTGTTGAGGAAGAAGCAGTAAACCAAAAAAAAAATCTTCATGGACACTGGCCTGGGTAAATGTGGCACGTTTACTTTGGGAATGCACAAGATTCAGGAACTGTGAATATAAGAACAGACTTTTTGTGACCTAGTTTAGTTAGGTCAGGGAAAATGCAGAAGAAGGTGAAGGAGCAAGAAGGTTGTACCCAAATCAATCCAATTTTCTTGTTGTACCATGTCTGAAGATGACATTTTCTTTTGGGACAGATTATGCTTCTGCATGGAATATTTATGTAATGGATTCGAAAGAAGCATTTAAGGGAAAGTGCTCCAGTGATGATGCATTGAGATTATATGCAAACTGAAAATTAGTGTACTTAAATGCAACACTGGGCTTCAATAGATCTGTCAAGAGAGAAGTCACAAGTGTCATTTTAGCTCAGTTGGCAGCACCTGTCAAAAAGGTGAGAATTCAACTCCACTAATCTAAGCTGACACTTAACTGCATTTTTGAATGAGTTGAGAACTTTGCTTGTTTAAGTCACCGTTGAAATTCAAAAAAAATCAAGGAATACTCGTGGTGTAATAGCCAGTCTTCTGTCATCAACCAACATCATCACCAAAAACCTAATTTAGTTATGGCTACTTAACTTTGTAAAAGTTATTTGCATTAAGTTTCTTAAGACATTTCTACTATGTGCAAGGCACAAAACTAATCAGTCTTTCCAGCTTTTAATTAAATTCTTGGATACCTTGCAAAGTTTGTGTTTGTTTTTAGATGCAAAAGTCTGCACACTAAGAGCCAATCTTAATTAGGTAAGAACAAAAGAACTAAAAGCAGGAGTAGGCCATATGGCCCCTCAAGGCTGCTCCACCATTCAATAAGAACATGATGGAGGATTCCAAACATTCACAACCTCTCCATCCCAAATGGCCAACCCTTAATACTGTGAGACTATTAGCTCTAGTTCTCGACTTTTCAGCCAGGGGATACAGCCTCTCAGCATCTACCCTGTGAAGCCCTCATAGAATCTTGTATGTTTCAATGAGATCATCTCTCATTCTTCTAAACTCCAGAGAACACAGGTCTTTGCTACTCTAACTCTCACAGGACCGGTGGCTCATCTGAGGAATCGAGTGAACCTTCATTGCACCTCCTCTAAGGCAAGTATATCCTTCATTGGGTTAGAAGACCAAAACTGTGCACGATACTCCAGGTGTGGTCTCGCCAAAGCCCTATATAATTGCAGCAAGACTTCCTTGCTCTTATACTCCAACACCATTGTCATCACAGACGGTCCATCGAACAAGAATAACTTGCTTCCACACCAAAAGGGATGAGTTTGCAGATTTTCAGTGAAGGACCCAATATTCCAGTCCTGAACTCCAGGGGTAGAGGATGCTTGTGCGTTGATTTTTTTTAACGTGTGGTGGCGGTTGCAAATTGGCCACCACACGGGCTTGACCGAGCGAGGCCTTTATCCAGTGGCAAGGGTTAACCAGGACGACTGGAGACCTGCCCTGCTGCACGGACCTAGTGTGCACACATATCGCAGTATGGGCTGCCCCTGGGCCCTCTGCTCTTCTGGGCCCCATACCCTCAATTGCCACTCCTCCGCCGCGATCTCTCGCCGCTCCTCTGCTTTACCTGGGCCCCGATGTTCCTGCCCACGCTCCAAACGGCGACCTGGGTTTTGATGATGCCCACCTCGAAGTCGTTGAATACTTGAAGCGGCTCGTGCTGCAAGTTGTCGTGGCATGCTGCAGCTCTTTTATCATCCCGACCTGCGGTGATGTCCTCTTGTGGGTTGGGGTGGCTCACTATGTTGCAAGGGCCTGTGCGCCAACAACCTTGCAGTTAAGGCTAACCTACCATTTGCCTTTCTAATTGCTTGGCTGCACCTGCATGTGAACTTTTTGATTTGTGTACAAGGAATCCCAAATTCCTCTGAATACTTGTCTCTCATCCAAAAAAAAATAATGCTTTCCCATTCCTCCTATCAAAATGTATAATTTCACACCTACCGTCATTATGGTCCATTTGCCACCTCTAATTTTGCCTTCCTGGGCATCCCTGATTATAATTGCTCAACCATTGGTGGCTGTGCCTTCTCTTGCCTCAAACTCTAACTCCCTGCTTAAACCTCTCTGCTTCTCTCACTCTCTTTCCTCCTTCAAGATGCTCCTTAAAACAAACTTCTTTGACCAAGGTTTTGGTCACCTGCGCTAATTTCTCCTTGTGCAGCTTGATGTCATTTTTATCTCCTGACACACCTGTGAAGCGCCTTGGTATGTTTCATTATGTTAAAGGCATTATATAAATACAAGTTGTTCTTGTCGAATCACTTAACCAATCACTTTGCAGCTTCTTTATGTCTTCCTAATAGCTTACTTTCTTGGGAGTGGTTATTACAGAGGTGTTCTGAGTCCCTCTGTGCACGTCATCGTTTGAAACTGAGGATGCTCACCTGATGTGGCAGCTACGGCCTCAACGAGCACGCTTTCTTCGGCTCCCTGTGCAGGTGGTCAGGGTATCAGAGAGAGAGAGAGAGAGAGAGCTTTTGTGGTGGTTGCGGGGTGGAGGAGGGGAGTGAGGAGCTCGGAGTGGGGTTGTGGGGGGCATTGCAGCAAGAACAGTGGGGTGGGGAGGGGAATGACGTGGTCCAGATCTGAAGGGGTGAAAAATGAGCAAAAAGGTGATCCAGATAGCAAGACTGATCAGGTTCTCCCCCCTCTGTGAGACATCGATGACGTTCTTGCAACCGGATGAATTAGACAATTCTGTCTCGGACATTGAGCAGGTGAACAGCCTCTCCTCATTCTGAACTTGCAGGTGTGTCAAGATTGGTTACACACATGATCCTCACACACACAGTCTCTTCTTTCAGAATTTAAGAATTTTTATCACTTCCAGAAGTGGAAAAAAATATATACTACACCAAATAATAAACTGACCCACTAATTAGAGTATAAAATTTTTTATTTTACCAGCCAAGCACGATAATTACAGTTGTAGAATACAATTCAGAGGATCTTTTCAAAGCTGACTGTACTTCCACATTCTGTAGTCTGGCAAGACGATCATATTACACTTCGCAGGGTTGTTGACAGCAGGCATGAAAAAATTGCACATTCCAGACAGTTGAGTGTGTTGTGTTCGCCAATCAGAAATCTGGTGTTGCAAATAGATGCTTACCGACTTTCCCACCTCGCTTTGTATCGTCAGCAAACTTGGATATATTACACTGGGTCCCCTCATCTAAGTCATTGATATAGATTGTAAATACCTGAGGCCCCAGCTCTGATCCTTGCGGCACTCCACGAATTACACCCTGCCATTCTGTCAATGACCTGTTTATTCCTACTCTGTTTTCTGTTTGTTTACCAATCCTCAATCCATGCTAATATATTAACCCCATTCCCATGAATCTTAATCTTGTTTAACAACTTCTTGTGTCGCACCTTAAAAATGCATTCTGAAAATCCAAATATACTGTGTCCACTGGTTCCACCTTCAAAAAAAACTCTTGGGGAAATTGTGTTTGACAAATCTTTCATAAAACCCTGTTGAATTTGCTTAATCAGATTGTGATTTTCCAAATGTCCTGTTACTGGTGTCGTGATTACGATACTGATGTGGGTTCAAATCTCACCATAGCAAGTTGTGAAACTGAAATGAATAACTCTTGAAATTTGTGGACTCGCACCAGAAAAAGTTACAATGAAATATGCTAGATTTTTTTTGCCATGAGTTTTGGGCTGTAAATGTGGCCATTGCAGCATTCCCTTATAACAATTAAGTTGCCTACTTTAACACAAGGAAATATAATTTCTGAAACCTATGCAGCAGAGACTCTGTATGCAGACCCAATATGAAAAGTATTCTCAGCTAATTGACAGGCATATCTTAATTTGAACAGATGCCCCTTTGCTTTCTGAAAGGACAGAAAATGCAATATATAAAATGGCTGGAGCTTGACAGATCGTAGCCAGATCGGGAGCGAGGACATTTTGTACGGCCAAGATTGGGCTATTTACCCATATTTTATTCAGCAAATGTCCTCAAAAAATTTTGTGCCTCAAAAAGCAGGCGCATAGCCTACTTTTATAGGCGCAAGTGTTCTAAAACACACAAACAATCATAAAATAAAATTATAAACACATAGTTTATTGTTTAAAAACCCTCCCCACTACGGTCAGTTTATTTTTAACCATAATTTAAAAAAAGGGAAATATTTTATTTTTATAAGACATAATAACTTATAATTTTAATTAATTTTAAATGTGTGGTCTGTTTTATTATTTTGTGTGATTGCTTTTGTTCCCATTAATAGCACTGAGAAAGCGTAGCTTCGCGAGTCTGTGCTGTGAATGGGAACTTGTCAAATACTTACCTGATTGGCTGAGCAGTCACACATGATTGCATCTTCTGCGTCAGGACCCTCTGGACAGGCGCGTGCATCACAGCGCGGGACAAGAAGGATTCCCCATCGGAAATCATAGCACCTCCTAGACCACCAGGTAAATGCGTAAAAAATATTCAGCGAGGAGGCAGTTGCCCGCGGGAAGACCCACAGAAGAATTTCTGGGTCAATGTATTGAAAACCTCCAACTTTCAAAAAAGTGCGAAGTGTTTCCCTAGCAGTATATAATACAGCAAGTGATAACAGCTGTGTAATTTGATGTCTTAAAATATTGTATGACGAACAAAACATTAAATTATGCATATCATTTCTTTTGATTTATGGTGCCAGACGGCATTTGTGTTGGTTAATAGCTGAAATGTGTCGGAGGCTGTCTTCGCAGCTACTATTCTTGTGATCTGGCATAGTGCAAATCAATATTAATACACTTCAATTGGCCATTTTCCTGCTTCCCCCCCATCACTTTCCAACAGTTCAGCAGCTAACCCCTCGATGAAAAATCAGAGCTTGAAGCAGCGCCATGGGCTTGTACGATTTGAGTTTTGGATTGCTCGAGGAAAGTGCTGGCACAGACATGAAAGCCTTTTTCTGTTCAGTGAAGTTCTCTCGGGAGATGCCAAGTTCAATTCCTTGTTTGTGCTTAATTAGCTGATCTCTGCAGGCTAGGTAGTATGACATTAAAATTTGCCTTTGTGTCCTTTGATTGGGAAGAGAAACATCAACCATTGTTCCTGTGACCCTGTAGGAGAGGCGCTTCTTGGAATAGCTGGTGAAATATGGAGGGCATCTGGTATTCATGGAGCTGTAGCAAAGCACAAAGTAGTTGCCTGCATGAGAGTGAGGGAGGGTAGGAATTTGGCAGAGAAGAAAATGGAACTTTAAGAGGCTAGACCTGTTTTATTTGCCAATAGTGCTCCACATGAAGCTGAAGTAGTGGAGACATTTCTGGACACCAAGATGTAAAGGGTATAGGGGAGGTTTACCTGGCTGCTACCAGTGAGGATGGACTTAAGTTAATAGGAGAAATGGAAAAGTTAGGACTGTTCTCCTTGAAACAGAGAAAGTTAAGAGGTGACCTAATAAAGATTTTGAAGATGAGAGGTTTTGATAGAATAGATAGACTTTCCCAGAGGTCATACATTGAAAATCATTGGCAGAAGATCTGGAGGGGAAATGATGAGACACATTTTCACTCCGAGTGTTGTCAGTATCTGGAACATTCAACCTCAAAAGGTGGTGGAAGCTGTTTCCATAAATAATGTTATAAAGGGAGTTGGACAGGTACGTAAGGATGAGGTTATGTTAATACGGATTCTTTTTCCCTCAATCTGTTTCAGCGAATACACTGATGTGAACACCTTCTTGCCTTTTCTGTAAAAGACCTTTATTGAAGATTCTCCGGCTGGGACTTGTCAAGACAAAGGAACACACTCAATCAGAGCCTGTTTACCTTCCTCTCGACAAGCCCCTTTACAGCGCGAAAAGCACAGTAGTTATACATTTTCAAAACATAACACATTTGATTAGCACTTGGTCTATCCACTCCCTTTCTTCCTCCCCCCGAGTATGTCCAATGGCAGGCGAGGAGGTCTCCTAATGAGAGCTGCCCCCGAGGTCAGCTTGTTTATAGCCTCATTAAATTCTTCTTCCTTCTTCCTTATCAGTAAAACCTATTTCCCTCCTATCAGTAAAAAGCATTACGTTACCCTCTCCTATCCATGGTTGCCTTTTCTTTCCCGTGACCCGTGTTTAACCTCAACTCTCAGTAACCCCCTTTTTTTCTGTTGATTATGTAATTGTCAGCATCTTGACACTTCTTTAGCTATTTTCCCATGATTCCCTATCTCCATCCCTCTACCACATTCATAATCCTTCTTCACACATTCTCAGTTATGGACAAAAAGTGGAACTAAGCACGACTGCTGTTTCAAAGAGCCAGCACAGGGATGGTGGGTCGAATAGCTTCCTTCTGTACTGTAACTTTCTCTGATTCTATGAAGCTACATTAATGAATACTGTTGGTACATTTCTGATGCTCCAAATGGGTTCCTTCAGCAATTCCTGTTGCATATGCACAAGCCATTTTGGTTATGGTTTTTTTGAGACCAAAAACTGATCTGTCATGGCATTAAGACAGAGCTATCTCGGTCTCGAGCATTATTATGGTCCCATTCAGAGCTTAGGAATGGAATTGGGGGAGAAAGTTTGAAGCTGAGAACAGAGGTACAGGAGGGGGAGGTTTGGTAAAGATTAAAATTAAAACCTTTGTACTGTAAGATAAATAGGGGATATGGTAAAATATAATGACATCGTTCCCTTGGATTTGTTTTGCAATCAGAAACTTGTATCTGGTGGAATAAATTGGTTTGTAATATAGAAAATCTTAAAGCATCAGTATCAGTTTGCCTCAGTTGGCAGCACTCTTGCCTCTGAGACCAGAAGGTTGTAGGTATCGAACCCACTCTGGGATTTGGGCTGACACTTCACTGCTGAGGGAGTGCTGTACTCAAAAGTAGGATGAAGAATTCTTGTGGCACCAAGAATATTCCCCAGATGAGTGTACAACCTCCTTGCCATCCCACCCCCGCCAATCATTAAATCACAAACTTAGTGAAATTCATGAAGAAATCAGCGGGTAGAATATTTACACACTGCATTAATAATAAACCAAATAATATCACAATATACTGTGCTTAGCTGAAATTGTCATCTGACAAGGATCCTATATCCGGTTGTGGCCATTGGGCTTTGGCCCTCTGTGAACCTCGGGCCCTGGGTGTTTTGTCAGATGTTCTGTCTTCTGTGCGTGATTTGAATCTATGTTCTCTTCCTGTTGAGTTTTTATACCAAGCAGATAGGGAGTTACACTCAGTGTATCACCCTCAATCAACACGACCAAAGAAAGACTTAACAGCTCAGTTATTTATCTTGCAGTTGTGGGATCTTGCTGTGCACACTTGATTTATAGTGTTGCCGACATAATAAAGTAGACTGCATTTCAGAAGTATTTAACTTTTGGACAATCTGAACCAGTGAAAGGGTTGGTATAAATCCAGGTTTGTTTTTGTTCTTAGTTGAGATTGATGGCATGCTGTGTGAAATGTTAGTTTTGCAAAGATCTTGGTCTCCATACCAACAGTGTATTGACAAGGTTAAGCTGCATTCTCAGAGTTGTCATCCATCAATGTAACATTTGTGCTTTCTGCAGCTGTATTACTTGGTTGAGCTGCTTCAGTCTTTCATATAAGGTCCAGATATGTAATGGAAGTTGGTGAATGGAACAGAAGTTAAATTCTCGGCATTGGAGAAATGTACTTGGAGACGCATGTAACATAAAGGACTGCCTTTTTGGCTGCTTTGTGGGTTTTATTAATTTGGCGCTGTCAGCATGGCTCTGCTTCTCTTGATCAAAAATGTATGTTTGTTGTCTGTTGTCACTCTATAAAATGTCAACTTATTTCTATTTGTAATTATTGCAATGCAGTTGCTCATATCTACAATATTTTTTATACTTAATCAAATAAGTGAAATAATTCTTCAAAGTGGTGCTTTTGACTTTTTTTAAAGGGAGGTGGTGAAATTAGGTTTAGTTTTAACAAGGACAGACACTGAAATCTTCAAAACTGAATCATCCATCATAAAATATTGCTGCAATTTCTGAATGTTATGAATGCTAGTGTAATGTGAAAAGCCTATTAAATAGGATGTGACAAAGTAATGAAAAAAGTTTCAAATGTGATTTGCAGGTTTATTTCCTTTTTTTTTTCAATCCTTGTCCTGGCTCAACTGCTGTTAGCATTTGCAGCAGAGCTCAAATCTTGATAAACAGGTCGCATAAGAGATCATTTTAACTAGGGGGCACAGCCTCCAAATGCGGGGGAGCCAATTTAAAACAGAATTGAGAAGGAATTTCTTCTCCCAGAGGGTTGTGAATCTGTGGAATTCTCTGCCCAAGGAAGCAGTTGAGGCAAGCTCATTGAATGTATTCAAGTCACAGATAGATAGATTTTTAACCAATAAGGGAATTAAGGGTTACGGGGAACGGGCGGGTAAGTGGAGCCGAGTCCACGGCCAGATCAGCCATGATCTTGTTGAATGGCGGAGCAGGCTCGAGGGGCAAGATGGCCTACTCCTGTTCCGAATTCTTATGTTCTTATCAGTCCCCGCGAGTCTGTATGAATGAAAAAACAAAAATGACAACAGTTTCATGACAACAATGCATTTGGAAATAATCCATTTTAAACATTAGAATGTATTGCTTGAGAAATATCTCCTGAAAACTATAATGGGGGTGGGGGGGTTGGTTGGTTGGGGACTCGAAGAAACAACTTTAGAGAATTGGATGAAAGTAGAATTCAATTATTGATAAAAATCTAAACAGTTCTTCAAAATTGTAGGGCAACTTCAGAAAGTCTCATGTTTTTAAATCCATAACCCCTCTTTTCCCCCCCCCCATTAATTATCGAACCACATATTCCTTTTTGTTCCCTGCATAGGAAAAGGAGTCTGCCAATTTCGTGTCTCGAGCCTGTTCTAAAATTCTGAGATCATGACTAATCTGTACTTTAATTCCATTTATCCATCTTTGTTCTATATTTCTTCATCATCATCATCACAGGCAGTCACTTGAAATTGAGGAAGACTTGCTTCCACTCAGTGAGTTCTCAGGTGACTGAACAGTCCAATACGGGAATTACAGTCTCTGTCTGTCCCACCTGTGACAGTCGTTGGAGGAAAGGGTGGGTGGGGAGTCTGGTTTGTCACACACTTCTTCCACTGCCAGCGCTTGTTTTCTGCATGCTCTCGGCGATGAGACGAGAGGTATTCAGCGCCAACCCGGATGCTCTTCCTCCACTTAGGGCGGTCTTTGGCCAGTGACTCCGAAGTGTCGGTGGGGATGTTACACTTTATCAAGGAGGCTTTGAGGGTGTCCTTGAAACGTTTCCTTTGCCCATCTGGGGCTCGCTTGCCGTGGAGGAGTTCCAAGTAGAGCGCTTGCTTTGGGAGACTTGTGTAGGGCATGCGGACAGTCTGGCCCGCCCAACGGAGCTGGTAGAGTGTTGTCAGTGCTTCAATGCTGGGAATGTTGGCCTGGTTGAGGACACTAATGTTGGTGCGTCTGTCCTTCCAGGGGATTTGTAGGATCTTGTGGAGACATCGTTGGTGGTATTTCTCCAGCGACGTGAGGTGTCTACTTTACATGGTCCATGTTTCTGAGCCATGCAGGAGGGTGGGTATTACTGCAGCCCTACAGACCATGAACTTGGTGACAGTTTTGAGGGCCTGGTCTTGAAACACTCTCTTCCTCAGGCGGCCGAAGGTTGCACTGGCGCACTGGAGGCGGTGTTGGATCTCGTCGTCAATGTCTGCTCTTGTAGATGGGAAGCTCGAGATTTGGGAAGTGGTCCACGTTGTCCAGGGCCACGCCATGGATCTTGATGACTTGGGGGGGGGGGGGGGCGCAGTATTGACTGGCGCAGATACGATGGTAAGTACTTCAGGGAATCTAATACGGCCAGAGTGATGATCTGGACTAGTTTCGATTGCCTTGATGGGTCGGAGAGGAATTTTCCCAGATTTTGTTTCCCCAGTTGGCCTGGGTTTTTAATCTGGCTTTTTACCTCTACCAGGAGATTGTATGGCTCCGGGTGGGGTGGAGTGTAAAATGTTGTGATACATGGAGTATCGCAGTTGTGGGGGCTGGACTGGTTGAGGCGGATGCTCTTTACCTGTCATAGGTTTATATGTAACCTTCAGGGCTGCTGACCGAGGGCCGTGTGGCTCTGTCAGCCGGCGTGGACACGATGGGCTGAAATGGCCTCCTGTGCTGTAAATTTCCATTTTTCTATAAAGGAATTCGATAGTCGATACAGAGCAGCTATTTCCTCTGCTTGGGGAATCTGGAACAAGAGAGCATAATCAAATTAGAACAAGGCCATTCTTCCCATTTTCCTCATCCAATTATCCGCATAATCCTCTATTCCCTTCTCTTATATGCTTATCGAGCTTCCCCTTCAATGCATCAATATGATTTGCCTCAACTCCTCGGTGTGCCAGCGAGTTCCACATTCTCATCACTCTGGGTGAAGAAGTTTCTTCTGAATTCTCGATTTGATTTCTTGGTGTCTATCTTATATTGATGCTCTTGTTATGCTCTTTCTCACAAGTGGAAACACTCTGTAAAATTATGAAAGGTTTTAATAAAGTAGGTAAAGACCTGTTGCATCACCCCTCAGCCTTCTGTGTTCATTCTTTCCTGATGGATGTAACCTCTCAGTTTTGGCATCATCCTTGGAAATCTTTTTTGCACCCACTCTGATGCCTCCATATCCTTTTTGTAATATGGCGACCAGAATTGTACACTACTCCAAGTGTGGTCGAACCGAAGTTGATAAGAAATTTAGCATAACTTCTCTACTTTTCAATTCTCTCTCTAGAAATAAACCCTTGTGCTTGGTTTCCTTTTTTTAATGGCCTTATTAACCTGTGTTGCTACTCTTAGTCATTTGTGTATTTGTAATCCCAGATCCCTTTGCTCTTATTTTCTTATATGTGACCTCTACTTTTCTTTAAAAAAAATGTAAGACTGCACACTACTTATTCCCATTCTTCAAGTTTATTAATGTCTTCCTATAATTTGTTGCAGGCCCCTCAGTGTTGACTATCCCTCCCAATTTAGTGGTGTTTGCAAATTTAGAAAATGTGTTTGTGATTCCAAAGTTGAAAGAGTTAATATTCATTATGACTTTGAGTACTTCGTGAGGTGCAAACCCTTAGGTCCTGGATCATGTGCTGTGCAAGTCTTGGTCATGAAAAACAAAATCCAGAGAGTGGCTTAAGCTGTTTGTCCTCTCGGCCCTATGCTTTTCACAAAGAGGGCATTGTTGGCCTTCATTTTTGAATCAAGTGAAATGTTTCCCCTTTTCTCTTTCCTTCCCCCCCCCCCCCCCCCCCCCCCCCCCTCCATGGTAATGGAGCTAAACCAGCGATCTATCTAGTCTTGCAGCTTCATTATTCAGTGCTATCCGGTTCGTTCTTTTTCCACAGATGACATTCTCATGTTCCCAGCAACACAGGAACCATTGTGATGTACTGAAATTATGTCTGGCTGTCCTTGGCCTGAAATTTTTAATACAGCTCTCCTTTTTTAAAAAAAAAAGGAATATGCACAATCACTGCTTTTGCTGAAAAATTGGTTCCAACTATCTATTCAGAAAAGGAGTTCCTTTTTACTTCTAATGTGATTTCAAATTATTTTTAACTGGTTCTAACCATTTCTATGGTTGCAATCTAAATTAATCTGCTCATAATCTACCTGCCCATCAGCATTTCACAAACCAAGATCATGTTCCCAATGTTTCTCCAATGATGAGTTCTATTTTGTCTCCTCAACTTCGAGCCCTCAGGCCTGGTATCATTTTTGTTGATCTTTCAAAGTCCCTGCAAAGCATCAATGCCCTACTTTTAAAAGCAGGATGCCCAAAACCTTTAAAGATGCCCTAATTAGTTATACCTGTACTGAATTGAACCATGCTTTATCTGGAGGTGTTTGTGAGCACAGAAACTTGACTTGTTTTTAAAGTTTAAACTTGAGCTGTAAATTCCTCTCGAGAAAGACCAACTGAAATTGGTAAATAGCTGCATGGAACTGGGGCTGAAAATTACCATTCTGTTCGTGCAGTAATGTTCCGTACTATCAGGGCCGCAAATACTTTTTAAAAAAAAAATGTAAATCTCATGAAATTTGAATTTTTTCTTGTTACAGAAGTAAAAGGATTTAATTAAGAAAAAATGCAGTATTTATTTTCTTGCCTGTAGTTCTCCTTGCTTTCAAACATTAAAATGTGATCAATATTTATTTGACCTTTTTAATTTTTTGTGTTCTTGGCTTCAAAGATCCATGTTCCTACTGGTGTTTGCAGATGCAAGGGTCTGTGATGCTTTTTCCACTCCCAGTTTAAAATTGATAATCAATTTCTCATTCCTCGTTCAAATGAAATCGGAATCCTGATGTCTCTGCTGATCCTTCCCTCTGCACCTGTTGCTGTTCAGTCATTTGGTAGAAACTTGTTTGGTTCAAAGTTTTGTGAAGAGAACTTGGTAGTCTTTTTAGTTCCCCAAAAGCTTGTCATTCTTAGCCATTCCATACAAGATTAACTTGTGACCCATTTACAAGCACACAGCATGCAAATCGAAAGAATTTTTTTTGTTCCATGCCTTGTGCCAAGGACATTCAAGCATATCCTAAAACTTTCATACATCGATGCATTTGTGGAAAATGGCATGTTGGACAGTTTTCTAGCATGGGGAGGAGAAAGTGAAGGCTAGATTAACGGAACTTTCCAATCTAGTATACAAGTTGTACTAGTGACCAATTTGTGTGTGTGTGTGTTTTTCCAGCTGCCATTTTTATTTCTGATACATCTGAAAATAAAGTTCAAAGATAGTAGATGGAACAGTGAATATTTTAAAATTGCACTAAAGTTGCCATATAGCTTAAAAAAGTTAATTTTTGCAACACTTCATTTTTTACAGACCTCTGTTTCTGTGGACTCGGGCCTACATTCTGCTTTAATCCCAGAGTTCGACATTGCACCTTGGATACTGGGGGTCCTATGCACAAATTCTGTAATGAAAGAAATGGATCATGAATTTTTTTGGCACAGCTCTGCTATTGTGTATACCACTTGACAATTTAGATACAGCCACATACTCAGCTGAGGTCAGGATTTCCAGCTCTTATCCATCAATTGTGTGTATAAGAAACATTTATCATGGGAGTTGTGGTTTTCACCCTGCTCTTTCGAAACTGGAAAAGAGAGTGCACCATGACCACCAGGAAGAAAATTCGCAAATAATTGTAATGGATAAAACGATGCAATAGAACCAGATGACGTGTTTTTCCTTTTTTTTTAAATAAAGCTGAAGCAGATAATTTGAAATTAAAAAAAAAACACACAATTAAATAAGGAATGTAAATACACTCTGGATAGTAAGGGGGTCAATTTGTATTTGGAAGTTAGAGCAAATGCAGTATTCCGGTCAAGCAGAGTTCGAGATGAGGATATTTGGACCAAGGCAGGACAAGTGAGAAAGAGCAGCACAAGAGAAGGAAAGGGAGGAATGGGTCAAGTATGAGGACAGAGGGAGCTCAAGCAGGGCAAGTATTTCAGCAAGGGGAGCCACAAACATATGGCGTCTCTTGGCATTGGAGTTGTGGGGAGACTCCCATTTGTTTCCCGAGAAGACAGGCGTGTTCTTCTCATTCACGGGCAGATTTCACGCACAAATCTTTACAGGTGGCAGGACAAGTTGATAGATCTGTTTTTTAAAAAAAAGTATATGGGATCTTTGGCTTTATAAGAAGAGGTAGAGCATTCAAAAGCAAAGAGGTTATGCCACATACAAAGGCTCCAGGTATTGTGATTGCAGAAATTCCTACATGACTCATGACTATTAAAATGGCAAGAAGTATACATTGTATATTTCAGTCAAACCTCCTTCATCTGAAAATTATGCTATACTATTTAGGTATATAATTTTTAGGGTGTAACTTATTGGAGTCTGACATGTATCACTGACGAAAGGAATTTTCATTGGGACAATGGGCGTTGCAGGGACACAGAAGACTTGCACTGAGTCTTTATATTGAGTTAATTTGGGTACATTTCTGGTTTTGATTTGAATGCTCATGTCTTATCTAATGCACCAATCAATAAACACTGCAGGTATGAGCTTGAGTGACTGGTTGTAACCTGTATGTTGAATAATGGGTTTGGTGTTCTTGAACTGGCAATACCAACATAAACTTAGCTTGTACATACCTTTGCTAAAAAATGTAGGAAATTTTTTTTTAATGGGTTGGGTTGAGGCAATACAGGAAAATAACCAAGAGGATAAGAATTTAACATTTCAGTGACTGCGAGCCAATGTGGTTCAGCAACAACAAAGGCGAGTGGGATAGGATATGAGCAACACAATTTTGGAGAAGCTGAGGTTTCCAGAGGATGGGAGGTTCACCAGGAGAGCACTGGAAAAGTCAATTCTGGAAGTGACAACTGCATGGTTGAGAGTTTCAGCAGCAGATGGGCTGAGGTAAGAGCAGAGTTGTGCAGTGTTCTGGAGATTAAACTCTGTCATTATTTGGATGGCTAGGATAAATGCAAATTGTTTTTGGTGCTTGTGGAGAGGCTTTAGATAGTCAGGACATGAGCCATTTGCTGTAGAATACCCAGTTTCTGACCTCCAGTAGCCACCGCTTTTATGTGGCTGGTCCACTTAATTTCTGGTCAGTGGTGATCCCAGGATGTTGATGGCGAAGGACTCCATGGTAATGCCATCAAATGTCACGGGGAGGTGGTAAGGCTTTTTTTAATTGGAGATGGTCATTGCCTGGCACTTGTGTGGTCCGAATGTTATTTGCAGCTTACCAGCCCAAGCCTGGGTGTTGTCCAGGTCTTGCTGTACGGGCATGGACTGTTTCATTATCTGAGGAATTGAAGATGGCACTGAACACTGTGCAATCATCAGTCAACATCCCCACTTCTGACTTTGATGGAGAAAAGATGAAGCAGCTGAAAGTAGTTGGGACTAGGATGTTGCCCTGAGGAACTCCAACAGTGATGTCCTGGGGCTGAGATGATTGACCTCCATCAACCTTAACTATCTTCCTTTGTGTCACCACCTCTTGTACATTTTGCTTCCCACATTGCTATGAAAATCAGGATGTTTGCTGTGTCCACATACAGTGGGTTAATGGATAGCAGTCAAGATCAGAAACTGGCTTTCTCTTACCTCTGCTCCTCCCCTTTGACCCAGGCCAATTGCAACAACCTCTTCATGCAGCTTCAGCTGAAATAAGATAATTCAGTAAAGGTCAAGTATCCAAGCTGGGACCTTGTGTCTGTTTGACAGTACGACACCACATGAATGCAGAGGAGGTCAACACTGAAGTTGTGCAGTATGTATTTTAAAACCTAGTAATTTGCTGTTGTAATAGATCTTCAAGCTATACTCATTGGCATTTGATTGACTGTCTACAGGCCTTGCGAGAGGAAAGGAAGTTAAGATGATCAGAGAAATTACTCGCATACAAAACTGGAATCCCTCAAATATGTATGTAGAAAATTATGATTTTAAAGCATTGATTTTTAAAAATTACATGTGCATTGGTTATTCAGTGTATTAAAGCGCTGTGCAGAATATTGTCAGATTTGCTGCTTGATCAGCCCTTGACCGTGGACAGACAGATCTAATGTAATGTATATATGCGCCTTACAGGACCTGTTTTTTGGCTGTATCCTGGTGCTGCTGCACCCGGTTGTTAGTTGGCACGGGATCTTTGCTCATCAGCGGTCGGTTCCTCTCCCAACATCTATTGTGCACTTTTCCACGTCCAACTCCTAGAGGTGGCAATGCAGCTGCTGCTGGTCTGCAGTCTTTTTTGTCTTGTATTACGATTTATTGGAACCTTTAACAACATACTTGGGAAATGTATATTTCCATGATCAACATAAATGTTTGTGGGAGACAGCGAAATAGTAATTACTTTTGTACTTGATTAGACGTTTATGTTCATCAGCAAAATTTGCATAGCAAACAAAATCTAGAAAGCAACCATGAAACAGAAGAGTCCCATAGCGTCAGTCAAGGCAAATCCAAAGATAGCATACGTGAACAACTGCTCCTTCAGGCAAGTATTTCTGGCATGGTCAATAATAAGGCTGCCAAAATCTGTTTCATTGCCAACACCTGAACCAGCCACTCCCACTGTGGCCACTCCAGCACCAATAAACTTCCAGCAGTGTCCGTATCCTGCTTTGGAGCACTCTGAGTACTTATTTAGTAAATTAATTCTTGCCCTGGATCCTTCTCCAGAATGCTATTTTTCCCTCGATGCATTTTGAGTACCTCACACCAGCAAGGACTGATAGTCATCCAGCTGGCACAAGGCTTAGTGAAGCAGGAGGACCGAGCCTCTGGTGTGAACATCACTGATGCAGAAAGTGGTCCACAAAGAGCTCCAGATCTATTGCGAACCGCTGGTGCGGCCGATACCACTTTGCAGTGCAAGTGATTTTATTTTCTGCCAGGTTGGGTGCCAGGCCACTGGCCCGACCAAAACTTTCCTTGGTGGCCAGTGGACCTAACTTAAAAATATGCCTAGTCCGCAGTGGCTTTCCCCTTTAACTGAAGGGGAGAGACGTTGTGACGTCATTAGCACGGCGCTGACGAGTAATCGGGGCGGCAGACTTGCTGCAAGGACACTTCCACACCGCCCCCAACCCCCGGTTGCAACTACATCCGCCCCAGCCAAGTGCTGAATATCAACGGTATCTCTGCCGCAACCCATGTGGCGGAGAAAAGCTTCAAAAAACAGAAGATGCGCCCCATTTTGGGCGGAGGTGAATTTCTACCTCCTAGATGTAGGACAAGTCGTCTGACTGCCTCGGAGTAGTGGTGGGGAGTAGAGAGACAAATCGTCAGCCTGCAGACTGACTCCATGGCCTAGAAATTGGATGCCGTGTGAATCGGGGTGCGATTCCACTTGCTGCCCGCCATGTTCGACTTTTAGGTACCAGTTTTACGCTTGTAAAGCAGCCACACCAAGATCGCATTTTTAGGTCGATGTCTTTGGATGATGTTGAAGGGCAACAGATAGAAGGGGAAGGGAAAGGAGGCCAAAGACATCTTTGGGGGACTGCAGCACAAATGGTGGGAGGGTGGGAAGAGAAGCCATTGTTGGAGATGCTATGACTGTGATCAGATAAGTGAGAGTGGAATCCTGGCCCACTGAGCTGGCCAACAGTGATGGGAAATTTCTTCACTTTGCTGGGCCTAGCAGAATTACAAATGCATTGTTAAAAAAATATACATTCCACAATTTCATTACACAATGACGACCGGAGTTCTTGCCCCATGGTATTTTTATATGAAGTTAATTCTTCCACTCCAGCATAGATCTATGCTCACTGGGGGCTGGTGTTGGGACATTGCAGACATGCAGCTCATAATCTTTGGTTCATTAACTGTGATGAATGGAAAATCAGAGGCTGCACATGCCCCACTTCCAATAAAGATTTGCATTTGTATAGCACGTTTCACAATGTCCCAAATCATTTTACAGCAGTAACAAACAATCACTGTCGGAAACACGGCAGCCAATTTGTGCATAAACAGCAATTTGGATGAAGGAGCAGCGAGAGATTGGAGAGAGCATGAGTTCGGGGCCCAGGAGCAGTACGGGCCAGCCCACACAGCGATGTGTGCGCGCACTAGGTCTGTGCAGCATAGCTGGTCTCCAGTCGTCTTGGTTAATCCTTGCCACTAAACCAAGACCTAGCTCTATCAAGTCCGTGTGGTGGCTGGTGTGCAATGGTCACCACACGATTTTTTTAAAAATCCACGCACGGGCATCTTCCACCCTTCAATATGTAGTTTGGGACCTGGAATGTCAGGCCCTTCATTGAAACACCTGTAACTCATCCCTTTTTGACATGGAAGCAAGTCATCCTCGATACGAAGGACCGCCTAAGAAAAACAACACAAGCGAATATCACACTGATGAGATAGTCAAATCCGAACAGTGACCAGCAGAGACTGGCAAAAATCCACAGCGGCAGTCCTTCACTCCTCCTCCTCTTCTTGCTGTGCACAGCTGCTGCCGCTGCCACCACATTCACCAGCACCCAGCTGCTCTGCACCGACTCGCTCCACATCGTGTTTTTTTTATCGCTGCACCCCTGGAAGATCTCTGCGGGACCCCAGTTTGAAAACCATTCCATTGGATCACTTGCAGTGAATCCACACTCGCTACACGAGCTGGCAACTTGTTCCCTAGGTCAGTGACGCTCTGTAAAAAGAAAAACCTCCTAATGTCCATTTTCTGCTTTTATGATCTTCGGAGTTGAATTGAGGTCAGATACTTGCACTGATTCCAGCTTGTACTCCTTGGCACAATTCACCCTCTTCCATTCTCCCACCTCCAGTTCAAATTCTTGTTGTGCAGCAGCATTCCATGCTTCATGCTAACTTCCTGGTCCTGATGTTCTCGCTTATCTCTCTTTTATACTATTTTCCCTCGAGACTTGTGTGAAGCTCGAAAGGCTACATTTATTGTCCATCATTAGAGGAGGGGTCCAAAATTGGATCCCTGGTGAATTCTGGAGTTGACTGCCATTAGCAGATACATGCCATTTATATTAAAAATATATATATATAATATATATATTTGTTCATGGGATATGGATGTTGCTGGCAAGGCCAGCATTTATTGACCATCCCTAATTGCCCTCGAAGGTGGTGGTGAGCTGCCACCTTGATCCGCTGCGGTGGTGAAGGTCCTCTTCAAGGGCTCAATTTTCCCCGGTCATTTGTGCCGTTTTTTCTGCCGTATTTATTTTTTTCAAACTCCCCCCTGCGATCTGCGCGGTGTAACTGACTTCGTTAGGCTGTTTCTCGGCCAGTTATTTTTTTACATCATATCTGCACTGGTTTTTTCAATTGTTAGCAGTTTGGCCAACATTTTTTTCTTTTATGTTGGCGTATCTGACCACTCCCGAAAAACCATCTGGCGAGTTCAGAAAAGCAGCACACATTCACCAATCTGCGCTGAAAGACACCATTGTTTTTAAATCGAAGATTTTGGAGGGAGTCAAGAATAGTGTCAAAATCAATAATAAAGTTCAATTTTTTTAACCTGTCAAGGTAGAAGTGTAAATTTGTTGGATTTCACAAGTTTTCTCTACTCACTCACACACCACCAGCGAACGTTTTGAAGAAGGCCTGGATGTTTGGAGGTTTGGCCGGCAGAATTGGCCTCGCGCCCAGACACAGCAGCTCGCGGTTCGGCTACAAAACGAGCCATGGTGTGGGGGCAGAGGGGAGAGAGAGTGAGGTGCTGATTGGAAGGCTTGGAGCCCGGGGAGGGAGAAAGAGAGAGAAGTCACAAGACTCAAGGGGGCGGGGTCTGGGCATGTTCCCTTATTGCAGCAGCAAACTCCAACATGCTGTGCCTCATGCACCCTGACAGTGTCTCAACGGCCTGCAACATTCCCGCCCTCATGGCCAGTGATGTGATTTGCACTACCTCTGACATTCCCTCCCTCATGGCCACTATTCCCTCACTGATGGTCCCGGATATCATTCCCATTTCTCGTGAGTGTTGTTACTTCTCCTGACTTCTCCCGCGGCCTCATCACTCGCCCCACTGATGGTGTCCAGGAGTGATCGCATAAGGTCAATGCTCTCCGCATTCAATGACATCATCTGATTCACATCTGTTAGATCCTGCATCTCAGCAGAGCGTGGTCAAGCTCTCCTTCCCCTTCGCCCCATGGGTGTGGCTCGCACCACACCACTGGAACTCGCAGCCTGGGACATTGGTGCCCTGGGTGTGCCTCACTGCACCCCACGACTGGGACCTGCAATCTCAAAGGTGTGAAACCATGGAATGTCCCACCAACACACAAACCACTAGTCAAGGAAGGGGCTGGCACCTCCATGAGCAGCACTTCCTCCAAATCCGGAGAACAATAGGAGCTTCATCCGGCTCCATCCCTTCCCCCCCTCACCCCCATGGATGGATTGGAAGATGTTCTCCTCTTCTGGCTCGTCCACGTCTGAATCTTCTGCATCGTCAGGGTTGGCCTCAAGTTATGCAAAATATAACAGTCAAATGGTTAGCAGCAGAGGAGGGGGCAGGGTGGGTGGCATAAGTAGGCTCACACACAACAGGCCAGGCAGTAGGTTGATTTGAAGGGCCACGATGAATTTTCAGGACTCCCTTGAGTGTGGGCCCAGCTTGTGCAGTACTGATTATTTTTTTTTCCAGGCAGTATTCATCAAAGCAGATTTGCCAGGCCGCCTCCTGCTCGAGTTCTTTCCCTTTTGTTGTGTGCCACTTTCCTCGGCAAAGATGAAAATGCAACTTTTTAGAGAGTGTCTTTCTGCTGGGTGGGACATTTACAATTGGTCACATTTACAATTGCATTGAATAAATGAAAATATTACTGACAGTAACGACTTGACCAAGGTCCTGCCATTTCTTTTTACACTGGCCTCCAGATCTCTGGGTGGTCACCATTGCGCAGTAGTCTTCTGCAACTTGGTTCCAGCGTTGTTTCTTTTCTTTTGGTGGAATTTTTATGTGACCTCTGCTGGTGTCCAGCTCCTGCCATCTGTTCTCAATCACAATAACTGATGCCTCCACTTCTTCCTGTAAGAAATTCTTAGTCCTTGCACTGCGTTGCATCTTGTACAGCTGCAGCTGCGATTTTTCCACTGCTCTCATGCAGCAATCAACGATCCCAGACACACAACTGGCTCTTAAAAAATGGCCGACTGCCAAATCCGAACAAATCCATGCGTGTCCATTGGAACGACGTCAAAAAGGTAACTTTTTTTCCCCACGAATGCACAGAAGGTGCGACATTGTTTTTTGGCGCAGACAGCAGGCTCCACCCCCGAGGCGACTGGACACTGCGCGCCGCCAAATTCGCATTATACATCAGGGAAACTTTGGCAAAATATTTCTGGCCCAGAAAAACTGCCGGAACTCTGGCAGTACGCCAGAAAACAGGCTTTGGGAAAATTGAGCCCATAGTGCTGACTTTGTCGCATTTCAGAGGGCAGTTAAGAGTCAACCACTGAGTCTGGAGTCACATGAAGACCAAACTGGATAAGGACTCATAAAGTGAACCAATTGAGCTTTTCCGACAATCTGGTCGTTTAATGTCACCATTACAGAATACTGGCTTTTTAATTCCCGATTTTATTTAATTAACTGAATTTAAGTTCCCCAGCTCCCGTTGTGGGATTTGAACTCGCCTTTCCGGATTATTAGTCCAGGCCTCTGGATTCTTATTCTTTGTCGTCGTCCCCGCCGCCGCCGCTGCCACCACCACCACCCTTTGAGTTGAGGAAGACATGCTTCCACTACTAAAATGAGTTCTTCGGTGGCTGAACAGTCCAACATGAGAGCCACAGACCCTGTCACAGGTGGGACAGATATTCGTCGGGGGGCTGATTTGCCACACCCTGCCTGCGCCTGACCTCTTCACGCTCGCAGCGTTGAGATTTGAAGAGCTCAACGCCCTCCCGGATGCAGTTTCTCCACCTAGGGCGGTCTTAGACCAGGGTCTCCCAGGTGTCAGTGGTGATGTCGCACTTCACCAGGGAGGCTTTGAGGATGTCCTTGAAAGGTTTCCGCTGTCCTCCTTTTGGCTGTGAAGGAGCTCCGCGTGGAGCAATTGCTTAGGGAGTCGCGTGTCCAGTAACAACCGTACCCATTAGGCTTTTTGAATGCTTTTTCGCAGGTAGTTTTTTTATTCCCGAAGAGTTTCCATGCGTTCAGGACAGCAGGGAGTGGCTTTCCGTTTCCCCACCCCCACAATTACTTCACAATGTAGACCATCATCGTGATTGGGTGAGGTTTATTTGATGGCCTGTGCAAATTTATTTTCTGTTTAGGGATTATTAAAAACCTTGGTCGGCTCTCCCTACCATTTAACATACAAGTGTGGAGTTTTACTTCTGGTTGTTTGTTCTGTATAAGAATGGGTGATAAGAATTTCGGAAAGTATTGTCATTTCTCTTTTCCCAAATGTCAACTCATGGGCCCCAAGTTTCCACATGATTTGCTCCTGATTTTTAGGAGCAACTGGTTGTAGAACGGAGTATCTTAGAAATCAGAATTCTCGTCATTTAGTTTGCTCCAGTTCTAGTCAGTTAGAACAGTTTCACTTTGGAACAGAATTTTTTTTCCAAAAGGGGGCGTGTCCGGCCACTTAGGCCTGTTTTCAAAGTTTCGTCAGTGAAAACTTACTCCAAACTAACTTAGAATGGAGTAAGTGAAGATTTTTGTACGCTCGAAAAAACCTTGTCTACACTTTAGAAAATCAGGCGTAGGGAAAGGGGGAAGGGGGGGGTTTAAAGGGAAGTTTATCAACATTAAACATTTCAGTTTTACAAATAAAGAGCCACCATCAATAATAAATGATAAATACATCAATAAATCAACCAATAAATCAATCAAAAAAAATTACTAAGAAATAATTTTTAAAAAAATCAATAAATAAAACATTTTCTACTTCCCGACTGCAGCACCGGGAGCCCTCCAACAGCATGCTGGGATGCGCCCCCCCCTCCCCCCCCCCCCAGTGTGTCTCTCAGTGTCTCCATCTCTCTCTCTGTGTGTGTCTCTTATTCTCTGTCTGTCAGTGTCTGTGGTTCTGACAGCGAGGAGAGGGGGAGGGGGGGAGAAAGGAGATGAAATGGCGGAGGGGAGGGGGGGATAAGGGGGAGAAAGGAGATGAGATGGGGGGGTGGTGGAAAGGAGATGAGGTGGGGGGGGGAAAAGGAGATGGGGGGGGAAAGGAGAGGAGGGGGGGGGGGTGGGGGGGGGAAAAGGAGAGGGGGGGGGGAAAGGAGAGGAGGGGGGGGCGAAGGGAGGCTGAACGGGCCGGGCCCGTTCCCATTCCCAGCACTAGATTTACAGGTAGGTGGCGTTGGGTCGTGTCGGGGGGGTGGTGGTGGGAGGGAGGGAGGTTCGTGTCGGGGGGGAGGGAGGTCAAGTCAGGTCCAGTCCGGGGACCGGGTGGGTCGGGTCCTGGACCGAGGGGGGGCGCGCGAGCGGGAGTCGGGGTCCGGGTGGGGGGGGGAAGTCGGGTCCGGTCCGGAGGCGAGGGGCGGGAAGCGGTCGTCAAGTAAGGTCGGGAGGAATCAGGAGCTGGCTGTGGGAGGAGCCTTATTCACGCAGCCCCAGTGAGGCCATTCGGCCAGGGCTCGGGGCTGTGTGCTTCGGGCCCCTCCCACACAGTTTCGGGCGCCTGGAGCTACTGCACTTGCGCGCCCACTATAGCGCGCATGTGCAGAGGTCCCGGCACTGTTTTCAGCGCAGGGACATGGCTCCGCCCCCGACAGCTCCTGCTGCGCAGCACCGAGGGCCAGAGGACCTGCAGGAAGGTGGAGAATCTGGAGAGTTTTTTTAGGTGCACTGTGGCGCGGAAAAACGGGTGTCCAGGTCGGGACTGCGCTGTTCTAGGCGCGGCTCGAAACTTGGGCCCCTGGTGTTTATTGATGCTTGCTGCATATTTTGTGTGCCGGTTCTGTGTGCATTATCCAGTTCCAAGTATAACTCAAATTTCATACCGAGTATTTATGGAATTTGAGGAAGAGGATAGCAGCTGAACTATTAAAAATGAACAATCTTCAGTTGCTCCAGTAATGTGATAATTTTTTAATATATTCTATAATTGGTTTTGTATATTACCACAGTTAACCATTATCTAGAGAGAGATACTTCATGAAGAAAGTACTTTCCCTTTTTATAATTGCGCTGTATAGCATCAAGAGGTTGCTGAATGTTTGAGTGAAATCTTGAACTCCGAAAGGCAAGTTAGCTTAGCATCTGTGCTTGCGACAATTTTATAATCTTAAACTAAAGTTGAAATTACCACATATCTTAATCCAGAGAAAATAGTTACAAGTAGCAGGCGCAGATTTCTAAAGAGTTGATGGTGCTTGAAAAACCACACTGAATTCTTTGAGGATGCAACAACATGGTAGATGGGGGGAAATGGTCTTGAAGGACTGCTCTCAAAATTTGCAGATGATACAAAATTGTGGATGTAGTTAATTCTTCAGAAGACAAAAGGAAACTGCCAAGGTATATTAAGATAGGGACGGGCGAAAAATGGTATGTGGAATTCAATATCATTCAGTGTGAGGTGATGCATTTGCTCTGAATAGAAGTTGGCTTGGTGCTGTGCAAAAACAGGACCTTGCGGGTACAGGCTCATGGAGCATTCAAGACAGAACCTCACCCTGTTTTTTTTTTAAAAAAAGGGAATGGAAACTGGGTTTTATGGCAGGAGTTTGCGAATATAAAAGCCAAAACGTAATGAGCCTCCATAAACCCATAAGATCTCAGTTAAAGTATTGTGTGAAGCACATTTGAGACTTGAGAGGGAGTGATGCAGATTCAGTAGGATTCTGCCTGGTTTAAGGAAATACAAATTTGAAGTAGGACTTGAAAAGAAGGGTCTTTGTTCGTTGGAACAGCACACATTATGGAACTACATAATCAGAGTTTTTAATCAAAGCAGACCCTTTCCACTCAGAGGGGTCAAAAATGAAGGCCCACCGATACAAGATTAAATTGAAGACATTTAGTACGGAGAGCCAAGAAACCTATTTACACAGGAGAGTTATGAGGCTGTGGAATTCACTTGCAGGGAAAGTGGTTGAAGCAAAAAGTATGTTAACATTGTAGATTAGATTGGCTCGGTGGCTGAAAGTTTGTGAACATGCTGGGTAAATATGATTAGAACCGTTTACTCAAATGGAGGATAATCATCAGAGGCAGTCCCGCGAAATCGAGGAAGACTTGCTTCCACTCTCAAAGTCAGTTCTGAGGTGACTGAACAGTCAAATACAGGAATTACAGTCTCTGTCGCAGGTGGGACAGACAGTTGTTGAAGGAAAGAGTGGGTGGGGAGTCTTCTTTGCTGCATGCTGCTTCCGCTGCCTGCGCTTGTTTTCTGCATGCTCTCGGCGACCAGACTCGAGGTGCTCAGCGCCCTCCTGAATATTCACCCTAAGTGGAGGATCTTTGGCCAGGGACTACCAGGTGTCGGTGGGGATGTTGCACTTCATCAAGGAGGCTTTGAGGGTGTCCTTGAAATGTTTCCCCTGTCTCCCTGGGGCTTGCTTGCCGTGTAGGAGTTCCGAGTAGATGGTAACACTGGTTGGGCGCAATGGCCTCTCTTTGTCTCCTAATCTGAGGAAGGATGTTCTTGCTATTGAGGGAGTGCAGTGAAGGTTCACCAGACTGATTCCAGGGATGGCTGGACTGATATGAGGAGAGACTGGATCAACTGGGCTTTTATTCACTGGAGTTTAGAAGGATGAGAGGGGATCTCACAGAAACGTATAAGATTCTGATGGGACTGGACAGGTAAGATGCAGGAAGAATGTTCCCGATGTTGGGGAAGTCCAGAACCAGGGGACATAGTCTTCGGTTAAGGGGTAGGCCATTTAGGACTAAGATGAGGAGAAACTTCTTCACTCAGAGAGTTGTTAACCTGTGGAATTCCCTGCCGCAGAGAGTTGTTGATGCCAGTTCATTGGATATATTCAAGAGGGAGTTAGATATGGCCCTTAGGGCAAAAGGGATCAAGGGGTATGGAGAGAAAGCAGGAAAGGTGTACTGAGGGAATGATCAGCCATGATCTTATTGAATGGCGGTGCAAGCTCAAAGGGCCGAATGGCCTACTCCTGCGCCTTTTTTCTATGTTTCTATGTTTGTCATTTAAATATATTTCGATGCATGTATCTTGCTTTCCCCTCCTCGTGCCATTTTGGTTTAAACCTTACCTCACAGCGTTAGTTACTATCTTAAGTGAAGATATTGGTCCCAACTCTGTTCATGTAAAGTCTTTTCATTTATAGGCCACTCCTGACCATGAACTGGTCCCAATGTACCATGAATCTGAACACTCCTCTTCGACATCATCATTCCAATTCATTCTCAAGCTTCAGAACCTTGAAATGGAGCGCAGAACACTCGGGCTCTTGTAATTCAGGAGCTCCTGCATTTTGCAGGTACCACATACAAGCCTCAGCTATCTTTTCCCTCATCCCCTGTAATAAACTACACTATTGTCAGATAAGCATAATAAAATCAACTTACTGACGAACCTCTTTAATAAAATTTTAAAGTAGCAACGCAGCAGAAATTTAGAAGAGAGAAACTCCCTGTTGAGGCAAAACGCAACACTGTTCTGGCCTTTAACACTCTGTCTCAGTTCTCAAGACTCGTCCCTCATATTTATTTGGTGTTACTTTCTCGCCAAAATCCATCGGAAAAAAAACAGCTAATCACATCACTTGTGTAATGAATCAACTTCTTATTAGTTTCAGTCAGCCCAAAGGTAAGACATTAATAAACAAGTTTAAATAGCTCCTTGCATTGAGGAACTAAAATAAAATAAATCAAACTAGATATACAATAAAATAAATAACTAAAACTCTCACAATTCCCAACAGCTCCTGTTTGAGGGTAAACGTCACTTTCTACTGGCCCTATTCTGTTCCATTATTATGCTTCCCCATTTATAGTAACTATTACTTTTGACAAAACCAAAACACACAAGCCCGTTAGAAAACAAACATTTATGTTCTTACATTTTTTTTCTCAATACCTTTTGGATACATATACCCTTCCAAATTGGACCAGTACCTTTTTTTAAAAACTGTTTAGAGTGATGAACTCAATGTCTGCTATTTCATTGTTCTCATCAAGAATAAAATCATTTCTTTCTATCATTTTGAGTCAACTTCAACATTGTTGTTCAACTTCTTAAAGCACAGGATTCGTCAAAATTCATGATAAGTGAGCATCTACACCTTACATTTTTTGACTTTGTAGATCTGCCTCAAATCTAATATCACCATCATCATCGGCAGTTCATCGAAATCGAGGAAGACTTGCTTCCACTCCAAAAATTAGCTCTCGGGTGACACTACAGTCCAAGATGGGAATTGCAGTCTCCGTCACAGGTGGGACAAACAGTCATTGAAGGAAAGGCTGGGTGGGCAGTCTGGTTTGCCGCACCTCCTTCTGCTGCCTGCACTTGTTCTCCACGTGCTCTTGGTGACGAGAGTCGAGGTGCTCAGCGCCCTCCTGGATACTTTTCTTCAACTGAGAGCTCACTTGCCATGTACGAGTTCCGAATCGAGCGCTTGCTTTGCGAGTCTCATGTCGGACAAGTGGACGAGGTGGCCCGCCCAACGCAGCTGGTCGAGTCTGGTCAGTGCTTCAATGCTGGGGATGTTGGCCTGATCGATAACACTGATGTTGGTGCATCTATCCTCCCAATGGATTTGCGGACGTACCAATGGTGTATTCAGCGCTTTGAGGTGTCTACTGAATATGGTCCATGTTTCTGAGCCATATAAGAGGGCGGGTATCACTACAGTCCTGTAGAACATAAGCTTGGTGCCAGATTTGAGGTCCTGGTCTTCGAACACTCTCTCAAGTGACTGAAGGTTGCACTGACGTACTCAAGGGGGTGTTGGATCTCATCATCGTTGTCTGCCTTTGCTGATAATCGGCCCGAGGTATGGAAAATGTTCCACATTGTCCAAGGCCGCACCGTGGATTTTGATGACGGGGGGCCAGTGCTGTGTAGCAGGGTCAGGTTGTCTTACGGATGTTTAATGTAAGAGTGAAGGTGTTGACGATGGCTTGGAGTTCAGCTTCTGAATGTGCACAGACTTGAACGTCTTCCACGTACTGTCGTTCGATGACTGAGGATGGGACGATCTTGGATCTCGTCTGGAGGCGACGATGGTTGAACAGGTTCCCATTGGTTGTATCGTTTAGTTCCACTCCTAATCTAATTTATTAATGTCTCACTCTTTACACTTAATTTTTTCCATAGGAATTGAAATCCTTAAGATATTTATTTGGATGTATGAGATTTGTTTCCAATTGAAAACAATTAGGTTTGGTTGTATTAGACAGTAAAAGCAGTTCTATTTATTTTCCATCTTGTGCATTTCTAATTGAGCATATTGGTTGCTCAAATGACTGATTTTCACACTGCACCCCCCCCCCCCCCCCCTCCAAACAATTGATTTAACAAAAATTGGTGGACAGGTACAAAAAATTCTAACTCCTGTGGAATAACTTAGGATTTTGAAATGTATGCAAACATAAAATTGTAAACATTTATTTAATGTTAATGTGAATAAGAATTGTGAATTCTTTCTCTGCTCTGATCTTAGTTGTGTCTTTGTGTGTTGGATAAGAAGATACCTTTTAAGTCGTGTATGCCCGGTGAAGTATAGTCTAGCAGAACAAAGGAAATTCAGATTTGAAACATACTGCAACTGAATAAACTTTGGTTGCGAGTTTTGGATATCTTGTATATTTGGTCTGCATTCCTGGAGATCAAGTGGTGTAAAGCGATACAAGGATGATTGATTAAACTTTCAGGAATGTCTTAACATTAGACTGTACAAAAGTTGAAAAAACATAAAGCCCTACACTTTCAGATTTATAATTTAGAAATATTTTGGGCTCTTCTGTCATGTCCGTTGTGGGGAAGCCATTAGATTTTCTCATTGAAGACTGAACAAATGTGAGTTGACCATGGCTTTGTTCAAACTAAGTCATGTCTGACTAATCTAGTTGAATTTCTTGAGGTTGCTAATAAGATAGACAGGAGTGTTATCTATATGGACTTCCAGAAGGCATTTGATAAAGTTCCACACAACACCATTGACAAAAATGAGTATATGGAATTGGGGGGTAGCCTTTTGACTTGGGTTGGAAATTGGTTGGTAGGTCAGTAAAAGTGGGGATCAAGGGTAAGATAGAGTTTAATGTGGGCGAGTGCTGCAAGGTCATCCACAATAAACCTAAGAAAGATAAACCATAGTGTTTTCTAAATGGCGAGAAACTTGGAACAGTGGAGGAGCAAAGATAATTGCAGGGCTACAGAGAGTGGGACGAGCTGCTTTTTGGCATGGGCTCGATGGGCCGAATGTCGGCCTTCCGTGCTTTAACCATTCAGGGTTAGAACGGTGCATCTCCGTGTGCTGCACAGACTTTTTAAGAACAGAAACAGTACCTATTATTTACCTTGGTATTCTCCCCTCCGTCCGGTCGATCCAGGCCCTTGGTGCGGCGCAGCGCAGCAGAACGCGTGGAGGGCGGAGCCAGGTCCCGGCACTCCTGCAAATGCGTGCTCGAGTCCCTAGTCCTGGCCAAATGGGCTCACCGGGAGCGGCGACGATCGGACTCTGGCCTCCCTCCCTCCTGTTTAGCTCCCGCTCTCTTCTCTCCTCTCTTCTCTTCTCTTCTCTCCCCCCTCCCTGCCCCATTCAGCTTCCGTGTTCGCCCGCCCGGCATTTTGCTGGGGGCGGGCGCCTGCCCGAAGTCTTCGGCCCGGTTCCTCTCGTCGACGGGGCCCGTTCAGCCTCGACCTCTTTTTCTCTTTCTCTCGACCTCTTTTTCTCTCTCTCTCTCTCTCTCTCTCTCTCTCTCTCTCTCTCTCTCTCTCTCTCTCTCTCTCTCTTTCTCCCCCTCCCCCCTCTCTCTCTCTTCCCTCCCCTCTCCCCTCCTCTCTCTTCCCTCCCCTCCCCCTCTCTCTTCCCTTCCCTCCCCTCCCCCTCTCTCTTCCCTCCCCTCCCTCCCCCCCTCCTCTCTCTTCCCTCCCCTCCCTCCCCCCCTCCTCTCTCTTCCCTCCCCTCCCTCCCCCCCTCCTCTCTCTTCCCTCCCCTCCCTCCCCCCCTCCTCTCTTCCCTCCCTTCCCCCCCCTCCTCTCTCTGCCCTCCCTTCCCCCCCCTCCTCTCTCTGCCCTCCCTTCCCCCCCCTCCTCTCTCTTCCCTCCCTTCCCCCCCCTCCTCTCTCTTCCCTTCCCCCCCCCATCTCTCTCTTCCCTTCTCCCCCCCCCTCCTCTCTCTCTCTCTCTCTCTCTCTCTCTCTCTCTCTCTCTCTCTCTCTCTCTCTCTCTCTCTCTCTCTCCTCTCTTTTCCCCCCCCCCCCCTCCCTCTGTCAGAAAAACACACTGACAGAAAGAGAAATGCTGAGGGGGAGGGAGAGTTCCGTCCTAGCACCCTGTTGGAGGGCTCCCGGTGCTGCAGTCGGTGAGCAGAAACTTTATTTAAAAAAAAAAAAAAAAAAAATTTTTTTTGATTTATTTATCATTTATTATTGATGATGGCTCTTTATTTGTAAAAGTAAACATCCCTCTCTTGCCCGCCCCCCCCCATCTCTCGTTCCTTACGCCTGATTTATAAGTGTAGGCAAGGTTTTTCTAAGCGTTCAAAAAGCTACACTTACTCCAAACTAACTTAGAATGGAATAAGTTTTCACTGCCTGAACTTGCAAAACAGGTGTAAGTGGCTGAAAAAAAAATCTGTTCTAAAATGGAACTATTCTAACTCACTAGAACTGGAGCAAACTAAATGCTGAGAATTGCAATTTCTAAGATGCTCCATTCGAAACTAGTTGCTCCAAAAAAAATAGGATACGGATTCAATGATTCAGACAGATTTGTGAGTCCAAGTACACAATCATTTAAAACTTGTTGACTGGTACACAAAGCAATACAATGCGAGTGGAATGTTGGCCTTTAACTCAAGGGGGCTGGATTAACAAACTGGAGGAAGTTATGCTTAACTTGTATAAAGCCTTGGTCAGACACCAATTAGACGATTGCTTTGGGCACTGCAGCACAGATTCACCAGAATGATACTGAGGCTTTGAAGATTAAATTGTGAGGAGGGATTATCTAAACTTGGCTTATATTCTCGAGTATAGAAGATTTAGGGGTGATCTGATGTGTTCAAAATGCTAAAAGGACTTGGTCGGGTCTATTTGATCTGGTGGAGAATTAATGATGAGGAGACATCATCTGAAAAGTAGAGTCAGGCCATTTAGGAGTTAAATCAGGAAGTGCTACTTCACACACAGGGCAGTAGAAATAGGGAATTCCCCCAAACTCCCCAAAAAAGCTTGTGGATGTTAGGACAATTAGAGTTTTCAAGACTGTGATAGGTAGATTTCTGTTGGATAAGTGTATCAAGGGATATGTAGCAAAGGCAGGTAACTGGAGTTGAGATACAGATCAGCCATGATCTAAAATGAATGGCAGAGCAGGCTCGAGGGGTTGAATGACCTGTTCCTATGCCACAGTAATAAATGCTTTTTGTGCTTGGGAGGGAAAAAATTGTGTTCCAGTAAACTGAGCGGCTTCCACTGTCTGTGTTGGAATCAAGGCCAGACGATTGGAATAAATTCTCTCCTGTCCATTAATTTGTAGGGCCTCCGTGCAAAAGAAGTTTGGACCTTCTCAATGCACGTTGCAGACTGAACTCCTGGCACAAACAATACATATTTTGCCATTCTCCCTTAAAGGCTACAAGACATCCCAATGTGGGCAATACAAATATTATACTTGTTCATTTGGCGTGCTGCTATTGATAGGGTGTTCTTGACAATCTATTGGGGGAGAATAGAGGAAGCTTTCCTCTATATTTGTTCCATACCTTGCATGGTCTGAGGTGCTAATAAGAATTAAAGAAGAATAAATGTAACTTTTTCGAGGCAGTGTTGTGTTTTTTTTCTATTTACTGTGTATATCCAATCCCCATATCTGTTCTCTTGAATGTGTTCCAGCTTGCTGCAGTTGCCTTCCTGTAGTACTTTCTATTATATTTCGTCACATCATCTCCATGAGAACAGTGAGATGGGCAGGTGTTTTACACAATGAAAAATATTTCAATTTGGAGGCTCTTCTTACTTTCACTGTCTTGCACAACAGAAAATTGATTCCCGATATCTCCTTCCCATTTCTGAAAATTCCTCGTTATACTCCATTAATTATTTTTTTAATATCGTTTGGACAACAATCGAATGAGGTGGAAGGAAAAGCTGGGAAATGGTGACTAACATACTTGTTGTACAAAATCTTAATTGGAGCTAGAGAACCATGTTTAAAATAGTACCCAACTGCAAAATAGGTAACCAAGTTAACCTATATGATATACCTGTCCTGATTCAAAACTTCATGTTTAGTTTAAATACATCATTTGAGTATATAATAAGTTCAAATCAATGAGTTACCAATTTATCTGCTTGCTGACTAACTGTTAATTGCAATATACTTTAATGGGCTGGACTTAGAAACTGGCGTCACAATGTTGAAATTTGCTGATGACACTAAATTTGGCAGTGTTGAAATCTCGACCTCCGATAAACGACTCACACCTTCAGCTCCGGCGGAAGTTTCTTCAATTTACTTGCTAGCAAGGGAAAGGTCACACTCAGTCAATGGCTAAGTGAACACCTTCGAAATGGTACAGTTTCACGAGATATTTATACAGTAAAAACCCAAGTTATGGCCTCTCCCTGTGTATTGGGTCTGTCTCGAAGTCAGTGAATACAGATAGAGTTAATTACTACATTCTTGTCCTGACGTGGTTTCCAGATATTTCCTTTTGTCAGGGTTATTAGTTGGCCAGCCGGCCATCACTTGATGAGAGTGTGGTAATCAGCTATTACCTGCATTACATTGTGTCAGGATTGTCCATTTCCTAGTCAGTTATCTTTTTGCATCAAATGGATAAGGTCTCTACAAGAGATAATGGCTGGTGGTTTGAGTACTTCGAAAAGGGTGGGGTGGAGTGGAACTGGTGTTGTTTTGACAATAGGAGAGCACCATGGGGGGGTACTTCTCTCAGCAGAACTTGCCTCCTAGCTGTCTGGTGGCTATCAGCCATTTCAATCCAGGTTTAGCTGTTTATGCAAGCAGACTGCTTTATGCAGAAATTTCTGGAAGGACCAGGACTCCATTTTGTTATATATTGCAAAGGGCACAAAAATACTGTGTGGTATCAGCTTAGATAAAAATACATTTCCACAGCAGCTTGTCAATTTGTTACAGACACTGGCACAGGCTAACAGGATGGATAAAGGTAGGTGGTAGCTGTAATTCCATGTAGAAAAATGCAAATTGATTTGTTTCGGATGCAAGAATAGGAATAAATATGCAATAATTTTGAAGAGTATTAAATAGAGACTTTGGTGTGCATATAACCAGGTCCTTAAATGTGTCGGTGCAAGTCGATAAGACCATAAATGAGTCTCTGTTTTTGTACAGTGCACAAAATAGAAAAAGGAAGTATGTAATATTGAACTTATACAAGACACTTGCTTTGGTTGCAGTCAGATTTTTGTGTGCACTTTTGGGCACTCGAACCAAGGAAGGATATAAAAGCAATGGAGTCTGCACTAGGACGTTACCTAGGATTTGGATTATAGTTCTGAAATGATTTAAGAAATGATTTTTTTTTCAGTGGTGGGTAGAGGGGTGTCCTAATAGAGGTCCACAGGATTATGAAGGGTTATAATTGAGGAAGTCGTGATAGATTGTTTCTGTTGGTCAGTGAGGTGTTAAAAATAAAGCACATTTCAATTATCGCAAAGTATGAAAGAGAAAGTTAGATAACAATCGTTGCAGAGCAGGCTCAAGGGGCAGAATAGCCTACTCCTGTACCTATTTCTTATATAGCCACTGGTAAGGTTGCGGAATCTGCCAGAAATCATTGCAGTTCAGTTCATTTCTACTTAAAATATATATTAAGATTCTATAGATGGTCATGAAGGAGCTTTTTCTGATGTTTAGTATTCTACCTATTTCTCTGATCGCTATATATCTGAAATTTTTTTTAAAATAGTGACCTGATTGAATGAATGTATGACTGGTACATGAAGTGTGCAGCAAATAAATCAACAGAGCATTAGATGAACATTTACCAGGTTAGTAACAAGGTCGTCTTTTGGATCATTTATGCAGCATTATATAGCTGATGGAAGCCACCTATTCTCCTGAATCATGTCTTGCGCTGGAATAATTGTTCTTGTATCTGATCTCCTGTTTTATTAATATGCAATCAGGATCATGTTTGTTTTGGCCAACTATGAAAGCACTGATGGTCGCACTTTTACAGACCAATTTGCCATGAGTCGATAAGAAGGCATAACAAAGATGGATACCAATGCTAGCTCTTGAACTGGAGCTATTTTATACAATTTCCCATATCTGTTTATATTTTTTTTAAATATTTATTCGTCACTTTTTAAATGATGCCTTAGGTTATGCCTTGATCACTACTTATGGTGAAGTATTCCATATTCTAATAACTGAAAATAATTTTACTTTCTTCTTTCGTTGTAATTATTGTAATCCCACTTGTGAAGTTGCCAGCCAATGGAAATGGTATAGCACTTTTGGCCCTCTGTGTACCTTTCATCATTTTAATGAGCTCAATCAAATGCCTGCTGAGCCAGTGTGTCTCTCCCAGTTTTTCAAAAAATACAATATTTTTGAGCCATTTTTCAGAGTACAGCTCTGAATTTTCATCCTCCTATTGAAGATGTCAGTTTGTGACATTGGGTTTACTTTACCAGATTCGCGGTTCATTTAAAGTACTGCATAAATAATTTTTTGGTATCTCACAAGTATAATTTATTTCTGTGAAAGCTATTTGTCTTGACACAAGCTTTTATTGACACTTTAACTATATTGTTAACGATATAGTTTGAGGAGATTGACATCATGCAGTGGAGGAGCTGCCACACATTCGTCACATGAGGTCAACATAACAGTGCAACGAACTTGCATTACATGACGTGAGAGGACCACAACACAAGACTGTATTGTATTCAACTTGCCATCCGATGTGGGTGGGTCAGCTCCAATGTTGGTGGTGGCATGGTTGCTGTCCCCAACCAGGGGTGAGACGGATCTCGATTTCAGTTCGAGGCTCTTGGGTTGTGGGTCCTCTCCCCGTACGCCGCTGATCAGCTGCTATTGGCAGATGTCGTCATCTGCAGAAAGTAAAGTAAATGAAAGTGAAAATCTTCAGTCCGCAGCACACATCCTCTTGTCATTGCATGAAAACACGAATACATCACCGTAACCTTAAGATAAATAACATCATCCGTGTCACACTGAACCTATATTTACATGGCACGTGGTGTATTATTAAATTATTACTTACTCTTGTGGCCCTCACGAGGTCGTTCCACCTCTTATGGCACCTTTCCCCAGTGCGTACCATGGTACTTGTGGAGGGGACAGCCTCCCCGATCTCGTCCCATATCCTGTTGTACTCCTTTGTGGGGCGGGGGGGCTTTTCCACGACCACCCTTCAGTAGCTTGGAGTACCTCTGTGTGATATTCTCGAAGTGCAGGTAACTCCGTCTCGTCATTGGCGGGCACCTGTCCTTTTCGATGTTCCTGTGCCTGGAATTTTTTTTAAACAGTTCCATAATAGTTATTTTTGCTTTGAAAAGATGTCTTAGTCTTCAAACTGTAGAATTATTAGTTATGAATATTTTTAACTTTGCAATGTGTTTTTAAAGTAACTGCCTGTCTATAAGCTTGCTGCTCCTTCTCACTTTCTCTCCCTCCTCTTCAACTCACTGCGCATGCGTGGGCGACCACTGACCCCTGAAATCGCGGATAAAACGCTTCTGTAAAAAAAAAAAATCGTGCTTGTGCAGTTCTGTGCTGCACCATCCATCAGAGAAAGTCAATCTGGATTGACTGCTCGGTTACATGCCGCCCGCTGCAGACTGCTGGCATACCGCCAACAACGCTGGAAATAAATCGACCAATTTTGTCCTCTCCGGCCTCAGCGGGATGCTGGTGATTTGAAACGACATACCGCTGGGAAATGGGTGGACCTTTTGCATTGACCAATTTTGTGCCCCTGATGTTGAAGGCTTTTTTTTCCCCCCCATGTGATTTGTGATGTACTGCAAACACTAGAATTTACAATCCATAATAATTTTTTTTTATTCGTTCATGGGATGTGGGCATCACTGGCAAAGCTAGCATTTATTGCCCATCATTAATTGCACTTGAGAAGATGGTGGTGAGCCACCGCTGCAGTTAGTGTGGTGAAGGTGCTCCCACAGTGCTGTTACGAAGGAAGTTTCAGGATTTTGACCCAGCGTCGATAAAGGAACGCTGATATACTTTGAAGTCAAGATGGTGTGTGACTTGGGAGGGGGAGGTGGTGGTGTTTCCATGCACCTGCTGCCCTAATCTTTCGAGGTGGTAGAGGTGGCACTCATTCAGGCAAGTGGAGAGTATTCCATCACACTCCTGACTTCGGCCTTACAGATGGTAGAAAGGCTTTGGGGAGTCAGGAGGTGAGACACTCTCCTCAGAATACCCAGCCTCTGACTTGCTCTCGTTGGCACAGTATTTATGTAGCTGGTCCAGTTAAGTTTCTGGTCAGTGGTGACCCCCTGGATGTTGATGGTCGGCGATGGTTCGATGCTCGCTTGTTGGAGATCGTCATTGCCTGGCACTTGTGTGGCGCGAATGTTCGTTGTCAGTTATCATCGCAAGCCTGAATGCCGTCCAAGTCTTGCTGCATGCGGGCATGGACTGCTCCAGTATCTGAGGAGTTGCGAATGACACTGAGCACTGAGCAGTCATCAGCGAACATCCCCACTTCTAACCTTATGATGAAGGGAAGGTTATTGCAGTCACAATGCCTTTTTCACTTGCCTGCCTGCGGCTGGCTGTGGGGAGATGCAAGACTGTTTCTCACTGCCTCTCCACAGTGCTGTGGCTAAGATTGCAACCCCATCATGTGAAGTTCTGATGTACTGAGCCATCTGCCACATTAAGTACCAAACACTTACTACTTAAACTACAAAAAATTCAAGCACCAGTAACATAGTGACATGATTGTTGGCGACATTCCCAAAATAGTCAAGAATCATACTAAATCAGAAATGTGCAGTTTCAAATATTATAGTGCGCGGTCTGACTGACCATCCAGTATGCGGTATGACTGTTGACCTTTTTTAAAAAAAAAAGTACATCGATCGTTTTCCTCTTCCACTTTTGGGGGAAATAATGGTGCTGATATATATACAGATGTTTTCCAGTATTGGGCTATCTTCCTACCAGAAAAATAAAAACAAATCGTATAGTTACTGATTTATTTGCCAGTACCTTGATTTTCGAGTGATCAGATTGATTCTCCCTTTCATCCATATTAGCGTTGCAGCAGTTCTGAAATTTACTTTGTCTTGGTGTCCAGCATCCTGTATCCACTACAACATCATCTAAAGCAGTCAATGTTTCTACAGATAGCCTACTTAGGTGATACTCTAATTGCCCACATAATGTCAGTTGTACAGTTGTTTCACAAAGCATCTTTGGTGTACCCACAACCACAGCTGTGACTTGCAGTTGGCTGGCCATCTCTCCTGATGGTATGGAAAATCAGTGTTGCATTGATAATTAAATCCCATAATGGCTAATGTTAAATTCCCATCTTGTCTTCAGTTCCACATAGTTCTGAGGAAGGGTTCAATATTCGGAAGGCCGACTTGCATTCTCTCGACAGATGCTGCCTGACTTGCTGCGTATTTCCAGCATTTTTGTTTCTATTTTAGATTTCCATTATATGCAGTATTTCATCTTTTTCTCTGCCAGTCATTAAGCCCTTTTTCCTGCAATCCTGATAGGTGGAATTTCATGCTCGGGTAGCTGGTTCAGTATCTCAAGTGGTCATTCACTGCCATTTTCCATTGCGGTCGATGTTATTATTAATCTGTTTCTCATTTCCTGCTCCATTGCAAATAGCAGAGGCCTCAATTTTATGCACACTCATACTCGGCATGTTAATATGGATTCTTTTTCCCTCAATCTGTTTCAGCGAATACACTGACGCGAACACCTCTTTGCCTTTTCTGTAAAAGACCTTTATTGAAGATTCTTCAGCTGGGACTTGTCGAGACAAAGGGACACACTCAATCAGAGCCTGTTTACCTTCCCCTGGACAAGCCCCTTTACAGTGCGAAAAGCACAGTAGTTATACATTTTCAAAACCGAACACATTTGATTAGCACTTGATTTATCCAATCCCTTTCTGTCCCCCCCCCCCCCCCCCCCCCCCCCCCCCCCAAAGTACGTCCAATGGCAGGCAAGAAAGTCTCCCAATTAGGGCTGGTGTCAGGGTCAGGTTAGTTATAGCTTCGCTGCACTGTCTTCCCTTATCAGCAAAGAACCCAATTAGTTTCCCTTCCTCCTCATCAGTAAAAGCTATTACTTTTCCCCTTCTATCTAGGATTGCTTTCTTTCTTTGTGCTGCCTTGCGTCTTTCTCATGACCCGCGTCTAACCTCAACTTCAACTCTTGGTAACCCCTTTTTTTTCTGTTGATTCTGCAGTTGTCTGCATCTTGACATTTCTTTAGCTCTTTTCCCATGATTCCCTATTTGCATCCTTTTGCCACATTCTCTATCCATCTACCACATTCGCAACCCTTCTTTACACATTTTCAGGCATATATCTCAGTTGAGTTTTGCCAGCATTGCCTATTTAGACCAAGGCATAATTGTACTGTTTGCATAGCCTCATGATAGAAACATAGAAAATAGGTGCAGGAGTAGGCCATTCAGCCCTTCGAGCCTGTACCACCATTCAATATGATCATGGCTGATCATGCAACTTCAGTACCCCATTCCTGCTTTACAGTCTCTCTCACAGGTGGGACAGACAGTCGTTGGAGGCAAGGATGAGTTGGGAGTCCAGTTTGCCGCACGCTCCTTCGGCTGCCTACGCTTGTTTTCTGCAAGCTCTTGGTGATGTGACTCGAGGTGCTCAGTGCCCTCCCGGATGCTCTTCCTCCACTTAGGTCGGTTTTTGGCCAGGGATCCCAGGTGTTGGTGGGTATGTTGCACTTTATCGAGGAGGCTTTGAAGGTGTCGTTGAAACGTTTCCTCTGCCCACCTGGGGCTCGCTTACCGTGTAGGAGTTCAGAGTAGAGCGCTTGCTTTGGGAGTCTTGTGTCGGGCATGCAAACTGTGTGGCCAACCCAACAGAGCTGTCGAGTGTGGTCAGTGCTTTGATGCTGGGGTTGTTGGCCTGATCGCGAACAATTCGTTTGTCCTCCCAGGGGATTAGCAGGATCTTGCGGAGGCATCGTTGGTGGTATTTCTCCAGCGATTTGAGGTGTCTATTATGGTCCACGTCTCTGAGCCATGCAGGAGAGCGGGTATCACTACAGTCCTGTTGACCATAAGCTTTGTGCCAGATTTGAGGGCCTGATCTTCATAACACTTTTCCTCAGGCGGCCGAAGGCTGCACTGGCGCACTGGAGGTGGTGTCGAACCTCATCGTCAATGTCTGCCCTTGCTGATAATAGGCTTCCGAGGTATGGAAATTGGTCCACCTTGTCCAGGGCTGCGCCGTGGATCTTCATGACTGGGTGGCAGTGCTGTGTGGTGGGGTCAGGTTGGTGGAGGACCTTTGTCTTACAGATATTTAATGTAAGGCCCATGCTTTCGTATGCCTCGGTAAAGATGTTGATGATGACTTGGAATTCAGCCTCTGAATGAGCGCAGACACAAGTGTCCGCATGCTGCAGTTCGACGACAGAGAATGGGATGGTCTTGGATCTAGCCTGGAGGCGACGAAGGTTGACCAGGTTCCTACTGGTTCTATAGTTTAGTTCCACTCCAACGGGGAGCTTGTTGAGTGTGAGGTGGAGCATTGCAGCGAGGAAGCTCAAGAAGAGGGTTGGCGCAGTGACGCAGCCCTGCTTGATCCCAGTTCGGACGTTGATTGGGTCTGTGGTGGATCCGTTGGTGAGGATCACTGCTTGCATGCCATCGTGGAGCAGGTGGAGGATGGCGACAAACTTTTGAGGGCAGCTGAAACGGAGGAGGACGCTCCATAGTTCCACGCGGTTAACCATGTCAAAGGCCTTTGTAAAGTCGAAGAAGACCATGTACAAGGGTTGGTGCTGTTCCCTGCATTTCTCTTGCAGTTGTCGCGCCATAAAGATAATGTCTGTCGTGCTCTGTCGTGGACGGAATCCGCACTGTTGAGTTCGGGAGGAGCTCCTCAGCCACAGGGAGAAGACAGTTGAGGAGAATTATAGCGGTGACTTTCCCAGTGGCTGACAACAGGGAAATTCCTCTAATTGCCGCAGTCGGACTTGTCCCCCTTTTTAAAGATGGTCATGATTACTGCATCTCCGAGATCTCCCGGCATGCTCTCCTCCTTCCAGATGAGAGAGATGGGGGTCATACATTTGTGCCAAAAGAGTGTCTCTGCCATACTTTAGTGCCTCAGCGGGGATTCCATCCGCTCCCGATGCCTTGTTGTTCTTGAGCTGACAGATGGCCTTTTCTCCCTCTTGCAGGGCTGGGGTTTTGCTGTGGTGGTGGCGGGTAGCATGCTGCGGGATGCAATAGAGGACATTTGTGTCAAAGGCAGAGTCTCGATTAAGGAGATCTTTGAAGTGCTCCTTCCAGAGGGTCCTGACTGCCTCAGTGCCCTTGATGAGTGCCTCCCCGTTCTTGGCCAGCAGTGGGGTGGGGCCTTGGGTGCTTGAGCCGTAGGTGCACTTGACTGCGGTGAGGAACCCTCGCACATCATGGCTGTCGGCCAGCTGCTGAATCTCCTGTGCTTTCTCCACCCACCATCTATTCTTTACAGCAATGGCAACTTGCATTTATATAGCACCATTAATGTAGAGGAGCTTCACACAGGCGTGATCGTGCAAGAGTGTACACCAAACCCAAAAAGGAGATGATAGGAGATATGTCCAAAGCTTAGTCCAAGAGATGAGCATTTCGAACATGGAACAAGGCTTTCACGAGTGTAGTCAACTATAATTTTTCCTACAGGTTAGTTAACTGGAGAGCTTTTTCTCTTTTGGAAGCTTTGAGAAAATATGGGATATACCGAACATAGTGAACTGAGCAGTTGGTGCAAGATGCACCTGTGAAGCACATTGGGACATTGTTAAAAATGCTACAGAAAAACAAGTTATTGATGGCATTGACAGATTTGATTGGAGCGTTCAAAATAATGAAGGAATTGATAGAGCAGATAAAGAATGACCAACTCTCTCATTGGCAAATGTAGAACAGAGCAACATAATCTTAGAATTGAAGCTAAATTAGTTGCATGTAAATGCAAAAGAAAATTTCTGGGGGGTTGAGGGAATTTGCAATTTACAGCCCCGAAGATACGGAATCCGTTTAGTTGTTCAGTTCTCCTTATGTGGCTTGGTGTCAAATGTTTTGTCTTCTAATACTCCCGTGTAGGGCCTTGGGATGTTTTACTATGGTTAAAGGTGCGACATAAACAAGTTGTTGTGTTCACAGCCCGAAGGGGAGGCCTGCCAGAGCTCTCTGTCGAGTGCTGAGACAGGCTAATTAGTTACTCAGCACTTTAAGGGGGAGAATTTTGGGAGTGCCCTGTTGCAGTAACTTTTAAAAGTTGAAAAAATTAGCACTAGGTGCTAATGAGCTTCAACTTTGACATAATTCGGGGTTTGTGCTCCAGGTCGGAAGTGGAGCACTAAATCAAGTGCTCCACTTCCTTCCTGGAACGCAACAGGATGCAAGTGGGGCGGCAGGTGTGCAGCGCTGTCACGTTCTGAGGCTCCTTTCCTCCCTTAAAGGAAAGGAATGTTGCTGCAGGCTCTGCAATGGAAAGATTTGCTGGTCTCTGACAGCAGCTGCGCTCTGGCCCGATCAGCCCGATGCACTGCAGCAAATTGCTGATCAATTGCGGCCGAAGACTCAATTTAAAAAAAGAGAGGGCATTTTTGAATTTTGTTGCCTTACCTTGGCCACCCTGCCTTTGGAGTATTGCCCCCAAAGCACCTGGCTCTATGAACGCCTTCGCTCGATGATGCTGCTGGGTCCGGGGCGATACGCATAGCGATGACATCATGATCTCCGGGTGAAGGAGATTGATGTAAAATGCCACAAACCTCCCGCCGAATTTAGTGGGAGTCGATCATTTTGCTGCGCCCGGTCACCGTGATTAACACCCCATTATCATCGCTCCCCCCCACCGGAGGTGATAATGGGAGGTGTTGAGGGGGTCAATTTCTTGGCCATTGTCATTGTGGAAATGACAAAGTTTAGCCCATATGAGACAAACTTCTTTTGTCTCATAGAACTACATAGAAGTTGCAACCAGGAAAAGGGTTATTCAGCCCAACTAGTCCTTGTCCGTTTTTATCGTCCACGGGAGGAGGAGGAGGAGGAGGAGGAGGAGGAGGAGGAGGAGGCGGGGGGGTGAGGGGGGGGGAGGGAGGGAGGGAGGAGGGGGTGGGTAGGGGATTGGGGGGGAGGGGGAGAGAGAGTGTGGGAGGAGAGGAGCCTTATTCACACAGCCCAAGTGAGGCCATTTGGCCAGGGCTAGGGGCTGCGTGCTTCGGGTCCCTTCCACAGTTTTGGGCGCCTGGAGCTACTGCACATGTGCGCCCACTGTAGCGCACATGTGCAGAGGTCCTGGTACTGTTTTCAGCGCAGGGACCTGGCTCTGCCCATTACAGCTCGTGCTGCGCCGCGCCCAGCTCCAGAGGACATGCAGGGAGCCAGACAATAGATAAGTTTTTTTTTTAGGCGCTCTTTCTGGCATGAAAAACAGGCGTCCAGGTCTGTCACGGCCCGAAACTTGGGCCCGATATGTTGGTCATTCTTGTATGTGTAAATTTGTTTCACCACCTGGTACTGCAGGGGTTTTTTCATGGGAGGTATTTTGTTTCGACCAGGAAGTGGCAAGATACTTTTTATCTCAAAAGCTGCTTTGTTGCATTTCAGTTTCTGTGAAAATGAAAACAATATTTTCAGTTTTGAGCTGTGATGCAACATGTTTCCCCATTGGCTCTTGATTTATTTTCACAATGGAAATGTGGACTGTAAAATGAATCTATTATCACAGGAGTTACCGCACATTTCTCTGCCCTTTCTCTGTAGTCTCTTTGCAAATGAATAACAATGTCTTGTGCATGAAACACAAAACGTTACTATGCAGGTACAGCAAGTAATCAGGAAGGCAAATGGAATGTTGGCCTTTATTGCAAAGGGGATGGAGTATAATAGCAGAGAAGTTCTGTTACAACTGTATAGGGTCATCATCATAGGCAGTTCCTCGGAATCGAGGAAGACTTGCTTCCACTCTTCACGTGAGTTCTTAGGTGGCTGCACAGTCCAATATGAGAACCACAGTCTCTGTCACAGGTGGGACAGATAGTTGTTGAGGGAAGGGACTAGTTTGTCGCACGCTCTTTCCACTGCCTGCGTTTGATTTCTGTCTGCTCTCGACAACGAGACTCGGTGGCCAGCACCCTCCCGGATGCACTTCCTCCACTTGGGGCGGTCTTTGGCCAGGGACTCCCAGGTGTCAGTGGGGATGTTGCACTTTATCAGGGAGGCTTTGAAGGTGTCCTTATAACATTTCCACTGCCCACCTTTGGCTTGTTTGCCATGAAGGAGTTCCAAGCAGAGCGCTTGCTTTGGGAGTCTCGTGTCTGGCATGCGAACTATGTGGCCTGCCCATCGGAGCTGATCAAGTGTGGTCAGTGCTTCAATGTTGGGGATGTTGACTTGGAGGACGCTAATGTTGGTGCATCTGTCCTCACGGGATTTGTAGGATCTTGCGGAGACATCGATGGTGGTATTTCTCCAGCGACTTGAGGTATCTACTGGACATGGTCCACGTCTCTGAGCCGTGTAGACCATAAGCTTGGTGACAGTTTTGAGGGCCTGGTCTTCAAACACACTTTTCCTCAGGCGGTCGAAGGCTGCACTGGCGCACTGGAGGTGTTGCAGCTCATCATCAATGCCTGCTCTTGTTGATGGGAGGCTCCTGAGATAAGGGAAGTGGTCCACGTTGTCCAGGACCACGCTGTGGATCTTGATGTGTGGGGGACAGTGCTTTGCGGCGAGGACAAGCTGGTGGAAGACCTTTGTCTTACTGATGTTTAGCGGAAGGCCCATGCTTTCATACGTCTTGGTAAATACATCGACTATGTCTTGGAGTTCAATCTCTGTATGCACAAACGCAGGCGTCGTCCGCACACTGTAGCTCGACGACAGAGGTTGGAGTGGTCCTGGACCTGGCCTGGAAACGGCAAAGGTTGAACAGCTTCCCACTGGTTCACCATAGTTTGCATGTAAGGCAGCATGAGATGCAGTTCATTGATATTCAGAATTTGTCGGCAGTAAGATTCCAGCCAAAGCAAGTACTTTACAGTAAGGGCTGACTTGCTGGATTTGGCTCGTCATGAATTGAAAGTACTGTAACTGGCAGAGAATTCAGTGCTGGCAGCAGACAAAAAGCAGTGCAACTTCCCCCGGTACTGCCAATGAGTCATTGAGATCAAGACAAAGCTCTACTGAATGGGGTTTTCTCTCTTTTTGTAGGTGATTGAATACATAAGAAATGTCCTTGGTAACGCATGCTGTATGGCATTCAAATTTGCACTGTAATGGAGATGCTTTTAGATTGATTAGATTATGTTGTTTAATGTGATGCACAGGAAACATGTTGGGTGTTTTGTATTCAAACAGCTCAAGTGCTTCTAGTTTGTTTAGAAGTTTGTCGCATTTCTTTTTCAAAAATCAAAATTTTGACAGACGTGACATGGGAGAAAAATGAAAGATTTTATGTATTTATCCAGTATCATTTAGAAAGATGCTCTTTAAAAATGGCAGCTATTGTTCATGAGTGCAAAGATTTTGCTTGCCTGTAATTCAATTCTTTGAGGAAACGCAGTAGCATTGCGGTGTCCAAAATGAGAAGCAATAACTTTGTTAAGTAACTTCAACTGATTTATGAGTGTACTGCACTTTATTAACATTGCTATGTTGGTGGGGGGAAAAAGGAAACTTTTGCTTAGTTAATACTGTTTCTGTCAAAGGCTTAATACTTTTATTTATCATTTCAAACTGCATGGTTTTAGAATTTTAGAATTTTTTTCTCTCTCGCTGTTTCACTTGCATTTATTTTTGCTTTCTCTTTTACCTGTCTGTGTCTCATCTTATTTTAATTTCTTCTTGGAATGTGGAGGATACTTTTATTTTCAATTCCTTGTTTCCCTGAGAAAGTGATGGGCCTTCTCCTTAATCATATCATCATAGGCGGTCCCTTGTATCGAGAATGACTTGCTTCCATGCCAAAAAGGGATGAGTGCACAGGTATTTCAATGAAGGACCTAATATTCCAGGTCCCGAAGTACATCCTGAAGGATGGAAGATGCCTGTGCGTGGATTTTTTTAACGTGTGGTGGCCGTTGCACACCAGCCACCACACGGGCTTGACAGAGCCAGGTCTTGGTCCAGTGACCAGGATTAACCAAGACGACTGGGGACCAGCTCTGCTGCACAGACAGAGTGCGCACACATATTGCAGTGTGAGCTGGCCCGTGATGCTCGTCCGTTCTCGCCTCTCCTGGGCCCCGATCACCTCGCTCCACAATCACTTGCCGCTCCTGTGCCCTGACCTCGCCGCTCCTGCTGTACGTGCCCACGCTCCAATCACCGATCTGGACCTTGGTGATGGCCAATCCAGTCGCCCTTTTCACAGTCGTCGCTGTTCTGCATCAGCACGAGTTGTACCTTGAAGTGGTATGCTCCACGCTGCTCCTTTGAGGGCCCCGATCTGCTGATGGTCCTTGTGGCGATGGTGTTCCCATAATGGTGTCATGTAGGGAATTCCAGAATTTTGACTCCGTAACTGTGAATGAATGACAGTGATACATATCCAAATTAGGATGGTGTGTGATTTATAGATAAACTTTGAGGTGATGGTGTTGCTGTGATTTTGCTGCTCTTGTCCTTCTTGGTGTTGAAAGTTGTGGAATTGAGAACTGTAGGTGAAAGGATCTTGGTGAGTTGATGCACTGCATTCTGTGGATAATATATACTACAGTGACAGTGTGCCGGTGTTGGAGGGAGTGGATATTCAGTCCAGTGGTTGGATCGCACATCAAGTAGATTGCTCTGCCTGAATACAGTTGAGCTTATTGCACAGTTACGGCTGCACCTATACACTTGAGTATTTCATCACATTCCTGATCTGACCCTTGTGATTTGTGGGGAGGCTTTGAGATAAGCCAGCTGTTGCAGAGCACCAAGCCTCTAACTTGTTTTTGCGCCACAGTGGTGATAGGGTTTGTCGACTTGAGCTTTTACTTAATAATGGCTCTCCCCTCATCAAGGTTTTGATGTGGGGCACTTGGTGGTTGTATCATTGAGGGACAGGAGAGGTGCTTATTTGTTGAAGATCATCGTCAAATGCGTGCTGCTTTAAAGATCAAATAAACATTGTATTGTGGATTTGAAATACAGATGTGAAATATGAGAGAATAAGAGGAAATGGGAAACTGGGTGTGAAAAGGATAGGAAAACAAGGAGGAAGCATGAGGAAAGAAACTTATATAAAAACAGTTTAAAAACATAAGAATTAGGAGCAGGAGTAAGTCATCCAGCCTCTCAGGCCTTCTCTCATTCTTCGACCTCCATTCCACTTTCCCGTCCAATTCCCATATCCCTTGATTCCTTTGGAGTCCAAAAATCTATCTCCGCCTTGAATATACTCAAGGACTCGGCATTCACAGCTCCTTGGGTAGTGAATTCCAAAGATTCAGAACCCTCAGAGTGGAAAAAACTCCATCGCTCTTATGGCCTTGCCCTGAAACTATCCCGACTCCCGTTCCCGACTCTCCAGTCAGCGGAAACAACCTCTCCGCATCTACCCTGTCAATCCCCATCAGAATCTTCCATATTTCATACAAGAAGTACATGTTATACATGTTATAAACTCGAGAGTATAGGCCCAATCTAAAGTATATCTTAAGTATTTTACAAATGAGTGGTTAAAATATGAGCTGCAACTCAGAGGGCAGAATAGAGAGTTCGTAGAAAATAAGTGGAAATTGGCATTATTACTTAACCAGTGTTTACAAAAGAGGATAGAGGGAGGAAGTAAATCCTGAATAGAATAAGAACAAGTTGAGAGATACAATGAGAATAAAAGTGCTTTTTAAAAAAAAAAAATATTCGTTAAGCTGAAGCTTAATGTCCTTGGGGGAGTGTTTGCTAGTGCTGTTGGGGAGGATTTAAACAAATAGGGCAGGGAACCTGTGCAGGGAGACAGAGGGAAGTAAAATGGGGTCAGAAGCAAAAAGGTATAAAGGAGAAAAGTTGAAGTGGAGGGCAGAAAAATCAAAGGCAAAAATCAAAAAGGGCCACATTACAACATAATTCTCAAAGGAAAAAAAGTGTTTTTAAAAAAAAAACAAGCCTGAAGGCTCTGTGTCTCAATGCAAGGAGCATTCTTAATAAGGTGGATGAATTAACTGCGCAGATCGCTGTTAACTGATATGCTGTAATTGGGATTACGGAGATATGGCTCCAGGGTGACCAACGCTCGGAACTCAACATCCAGGGGCATTCAATATTCAGAAAAGATAGAGTGAAAGGAAAAGGAGGTGGGGTAGCGTTGTTGGTTCGAGAGGAGATTAACGCAGTAGTAAGAAAGGACATTCGTGTGGATGAGGTGGAATCTGTATGGGTGGAGCTGCACAACACCAAAGGGCAGAAAACACTAGTGGGAGTTGTGCACAGACCACCAAACAGTCATAGTGAGGTTGGGGAAAGCATCAAACAGGAAATTAGGGATGTGTGCAATAAAAGTACAGCAGTTATCATGGGTGACTTAATCTACATAAAGATTGGGCTAAACAAACTGGTAGCAATGCGGTGGAGGAGGATTTCTTGGAGTGTATAAAGGATGGTTTTCTGGACCAATATGTTGCGGAACCAACTCGAGAGCTGGGCATCCTGGACTGGGTGTTGTGTAATGAGAGAGAATTAATTAGCAATCTTGTTGTGCGAGGTCCCTTGGGGAAGAGTGACCATCATATGATAGAATTCTTTATTAAGATGGAGAGTGACAGTTAATTCGGAGACTAGGGTCCTGAACTTAAAGAAAGGTAACTTCGACGGTATGAGACATGAATTGGCTACGATACACTGGCAAATGATACTTAAAGGGTTGACGGTGGATAGGCAATGGCAGACATTTAAAGATCACATGGATGAACTTCAACAATTGTACATCCCTGTCTGGTGTAAAAATAAAACGGGGAAGGTGGCTCAACCGTGGCTTCCAAGGGAAATTAGGGATTGTGTTAATTCCAATGAAGAGGCACATAAATAGGCCAAATAAAGCAGCAAACCTGGGAGAAATTTAGAATTCAGCAGAAGAGGACAAAGGGTTTAATTAGAAGGGGGAAAATAGAGCATGAGAGTAAGCTTGCAGGGAACACAAAAACTGACTGCAAAAGCTTGTACAGATACGTGAAGAGAAAAAGATTAGCGAAGACAAATGTGGGTCCCTTACAATCAGAATCAGGCGAATTTATAATGGGGAACAAAGAAATGGCAGACCAATTGAACAAATACTTTGGTTCTGTCTTCACTAAGGAAGACACAAATAACCTTGCGGAACTACTAGGGGACCGAGGGTCCAGTGAGAAGGAGGAACTGAAGGAAATCCTTATTAGTCAGCAAATTGTGTTAAGAAAATTGATGGGATTGAAGGCTGATAAATCCCCAGGGCCTGATGGTCTGCATCCCAGAGTACTTCAGGAAGTGGCCCTAGAAATAGTGGATGCATTGGTGGTCATTTTCCAACAGTCTATCGACTCTGGATCAGTTCCTATGGACTGTTTTAAAAAAGGAGGGAGAGAAAACAGGGAATTATAGACTGGTCAGCCTGACAGCGGTGGTGGGGAAAATGTTGGAATCAATTATTAAAGATGTAATAGCAGCGCATTTGAAAAGCAGTGACAGGATCGGTCCAAGTCAGCATAGATTTATGAAAGAGAAATCATGCTTGACAAATTGAGAATTTTTTGAGGATGCAACAAGTAGATTCAGTGGATGTGGTCTATTTAGACTTTCAAAAGGCTTTTGACAAGGTCCCACACGAGATGAGTGCGCAAAATTAAAGCGCATGGTATTGGGGGTAATGTACTGACGTGGATAGAGAACTGGTTGGCAGACAGGAAGCAAACTGGTCCTTTTCAGAATGGCAGGCAGTGACAAGTGGGGTACCGCAAGGTTCAGTGTTGGGACCCAAGCTTATTTACAATATACATTAATGATTTTGACAAAGGAATTGAATGCAACATCTCCAAATTTGCAGGTGGCAGTGTGAGCTGTGAGGAGGATGCTAAGAGGCTGCAGGGTGACTTGGACAGGTTAGGTGAATGGACAAATACGTGGCAGATGCGGTATAATGGGGATAAATGTGAGGTTATCCACTTTGGTGGCAAAAACACGAAGGCAGATTATTATCTGAATGGTGACAGATTAGGAAAAGGGGAGGTGCAATGAGACCTGGTACATCAGTCATTGAAAGTTGGCATGCAGGTACAGCAGGTGGTGAAGAAGGCAAATGGCATGTTGGCCTTCATAGCAAGAGAATTTGAGTACAGGAGCAGGGAGGTCTTACTACAGTTGTACAGGGCCTTGGTGAGGCCACACCTTGAATATTGTGTACAGTTTTGGTCTCCTAATCTGAGGAAGGATATTCTTGCTATTGAGGGAGTGCAGCGAAGGTTCACTAGACTTCTGCCCAGGATGACAGGACTGACATATGAAGAAAGACTGGATCGACTAGGTTTATATTCAATGGAATTCAGAAGAATGAGAGGGGATCTCATGGAAACATAAAATTCTGACGGGATTGGACAGGTTAGATGCAGGAAGAATATTCCCGATGTTGGGAAAGTCCAGAACCAGGGGTCACAGTCTAAGGATAGGGGGTAAGCCATTTAGGACTGAGATGAGGAGAAATTTCTTCACTGAGTTGTGAGCATGTGGAATTCTCTACCACAGAAAGTTGTTGAGGCCAGTTCATTAGATATATTGAAAAGGGAGATAGATGTGGCCTTGATGGCTAAAGTGATCAAGGGGTATGGAGAGAAAGCAGGAATGGGGTACTGAATTTGCATGATCAGCCATGATCATATTGAATGTTGGTGCAGGCTCAAAGGGCCGAGTGGCCGACTCCTGCACCTATTTTCTATGTTTCTATGTGAAGGAGAGTAAACTGTCAGGGCCTGAAGGGATATATCTGAGGATGCACTGGATAATTGGGGAAGAAAAGGCACAGGTCTTTGAAATTATACTTTGGGGTTCATTTCTAAGTAGATGTGTGCTGGGGGACAAGAGAGTGGCAAGTGTAATACATATTTTCAGAAAGGAAAACCCAGCTAACCCAAGGAATTATAGGTCAGTTAGTTAACATCTGTGCTTGGGAAAAAAATCTGGCATCTTCAAATCAGAAATTAGTAAATACTTAAGAGAAAATAATTAAAAGCAGCCAATGTGGATTTCAGAAAGGAGCACAGTGCTTAACAAACTAGATAAAATTCTTTGAGGAGGAGACAGGTTGAGTCAGGGAAATGCAGTGGATGTCGTGGACAAGGACTTTGAGAGAGCTTTTGATAAAGCACCACACAGCAGATGATTGGATAAGATTAATGGGTATGGAATTAGCGAAATGAGCAATTGGATAAAAATCTGGTTGGAAGGGAGGAACACGAGTTTTAGGGTACAGTGGTTGGACGTGGGTGATGATATCCCAAAGGGTTCGATGCAGGGGCCACTTCCGTTCACTGAGGACATGAATGATTTGGATATGGTGCAAGAGAAAGTGAAAGTAGGAGATTTAGCAAATAATTCTGTGAAGCAAAGGAAACTGCAAAGTACCAGGTGGAGCGTCCGAAATATGGAAACCTCGGGACCAAGGCTCTTCTGGATTTCAGAAAGTCTTTCCATCGTCCCGAATCTGGAAACGCTTGGGCCGAGGTAAGGAGAGGGTGGGCGGCGGCGGCAGGGCCTGGGGAGTCCTGTGGGTGACGGGGCCTGGGGGGTTGGCGGCGGTTCTGGGTTTGGCAGCGACGGCTGAGGGTCTGGGTGTCGGTGGCCGGGAAAAACCTGCATTGAAGACCTGCAAAAAAGGTAAGTTAAAGTTTTTATTTTGTAATTCTTTTTCAGCGATTTAGTAGGTAAGAGTTTTGTGAATTTTTGTTTTTTGGAATTTGTTTTGGTGTTTTTCCCCCTCTCTTGACCCGACTCGCAGCAGTAATCGCTTGTTTTAAAAAAAAACGGTCCGGATTTTGGAATATTTTCCGGAATCCGGATGACCCCGCCATGGATTGGCCTCGTGTCCAAATTTCGGAACTCCAGATTTCGGACGCTCAACCTGTATTGATATGTTGGTGGAAAGGACAAATAAGTAGTAGATGGAATTCAATGTCAGTAAATATGAGGTGGTACATTTTGGTTAAAAAAGATAAAAGTAATAATAGGGGAAAGGTGGATAATGTGCAAGAGCAGAGGGATTTGGGAGTTCAGGTTTGCAAGAACTCAAGTGCAAAAGGCCATATAAAGCGATTGGAATAATAGGTTTTATGGCTTGGTATTGGATGCAAAAGCAAACATGCAATGGTGTATAAAACGATCACAGTTGAAGCACTCACTGCAGTTTCCCAATAGTCAGTACACAATGCAGATTCACTTGAAAGATGCATGGTAGAAGAAATAGAAGTATGAAAGAAATTGTTTGAGTTTTTGTTAGAACCGAGGAAATCATGAGTTGATTTTGTATGTGTGTTTAACACTCTGCCTGGGACAGAGTAGTTGAAACAGATGGTTTCCAGTGATTGAGGGGTCCAGAATGAAGGGACCTGCATACTAGACTAAATGTAAGCGAGCAAGAGAAACATTTTTACACAGGATTTTGAGGCTGTGGAATGCACAAATGGAGTTGTAATTGAAACCGAGACAATGTCAACATTAAATATTACATCAGACAGGTGGTTGAAGGAAAGGGGGATAAAGGAGTATGGGATCTGGGTGGGCACATGGGATTAGGACGACTGCTCTTGTGGAGATAACAGCATGGAGTGTTTGCCCCGATTGGCCCATGTTACAATTTCTACATATTTCTATGTAACTTCATCTTTCAATAATGTCAACCGTTTGTTTCTAGCAATTTTTTTTTTTTAATGCTGGTAGGAGTTATTTCAGAATTACTACTCACTGTAATGAGTTATTTATGTTGTGCACCTGCATTTCCTCTTTGCAGATCAGGGATTTCTGTAGCTGTCTTTTTGCTTTTTTGCAGGCGGAAATATTATAATCCCATTGTTAGACTGTACAATTCTGAAAAGGCTTTGCTTAAAGCTTCAGAATGAAATAACAAAAGATAGAGCATTTTTGGCAATGTTGTATAATATCAAAGGTACTTTTGACGATCATATGCGTTCTGGAAAATCCTGCCGAGGTTCTGGGCATTAACAGATTATTATTTGGCCTAAACAAGGTACTTCATAAAATTGTTTTAATTTGAAAATTCAAAGAATATACATTTGATACAGGATGTTAAATTAATGATTGAATGTATTTTGTTTGTGCGAAGTATTTGGTGATGTTGCTCATCTGATTAATAAGGAAAACTAATGCCATTCTCACCATTGCAGTCCGATCTTTGCATAGGTCTGTTATTTGTGGACAGATATTGGGCATATAAACACCTGGTCCGATCTCATGTTTGTGCACAATGAGCTAAAATTGGATTTCGTCTATGTATGTTTGGAGTTGATTGCTTCACTATACTTAATCAATAGAATATAGTTAGAATAATGATTCTTTAGGAATATTTACCCTTCAGTTATTCTATCTGCAAAAGTTTCCCAATGCAACTGGAACTGATGCTAGATTTCTGATCTGGCAGCTATGAATCCTCTACCAGGAAGAGTTGTATGGGAATGGCTGCCGACTGACTAAATTCTTCATTTATATGCTCCATGTGGGAAAATGCGTCGTCTTTTCATATCAGTGAGCAACAATGTGGCTAAGATAACGAAATTAGCAGAATAGTGGGACTGAAGCTGTGGCTTCCAGCATGATTTATTTTTCTAGGCACATTGACATTCCCCCAAACTTTTTTTTAGAAAAAGAAATAGTAAATAAAAGCTTTGTCGGTTTAAACGTTCATCATTTGAAGCATTCTAGCACAGCTGCAAGGTGTCCAAAATATTTGCTCAGATCTTCATGAGCCTAAAATTTCAAACTTTGAAAAATATTTATTTTCCCTGAGTGCAAGTGGTATATTAGAAACTTCGAACAGTTGTAATTATTCCCGAATGGGACAGCTAATACTCATTGATAACCAACAAATTTACAAATTAATTTCACTCTCATAACCAACTGGTGATTGCAATATGTGTGCTGGAGCCAAATAAAGCCTTGTGATGGGCCTGTCTGATTGAAATGTTGTTCAGTTATTTCTTCTATTTTTAGCTGTGGGTTGCCACTACATGATTGCGAGTGCTGGTCATGTTGTACACCTGCTGGGTGCGTTTTCAATCTTTGACCTGCAGGACATTTGTTGCCATTTAACATTATGAAAAATACAGATCATTTTTAATATAGACATTGTTAATAGTTCTGTAGTGTGAGCATGAAGAGGCTCTAATTGACACACATTCGAGCAACGTTGCTTGTCACTTGTGCAGGATCTGATTTCTTAATCTGTGATTTGATGGAATAGATGAGTTGCATACTTTAAAAAAAAAATCATTGTTGGATTGTTATGTTTTTGGGTTTTTACGCAAGATATTTTCTCGGGTTTAACATCACTGGTCATTCCCGTAAGTGGATGTCGCATCCTCTTATGAACCTGATATTTTCTGCACAGTATCTGGGTAAACGATAGTAAGACCCAGAGATTGAAACCGACACCATTCTGTGATCACGGGCTATTGGCATGTTTCATGTACTTCCACGTGATTTTTCTCTCCTCGAAAGTGGCTTGAATGTGCATTCTGAACCAACCAAGTGGTTCTGTTTTCACAAGATGGACAACTGAACAGTAAACAGTTTAAAAGTGAAATATGCATTTCTTTACCCTCCTTGATTTATAAAACAATAAAGATGCAGTTTGCGTCCTTTTTAAACACGCTCACTTCAATCCTCACCACATTTAAAAAGTACTTAGATGTGCACTTGAAATGCCGTAACCCACAAGGCTATGGACCAAGAGCTGGAAAGGGGATTCAAGTTGGATCGATCTTTGTCGGCCGGCGCGGACACGATGGGCCGAAATGGCCTCCATCTGTGTTGTAAATTTCTATGATTCTATTCAATCTGATTGAGCTTGGACTGGCTGGCACAAAGGTTACAGTTCTTGACTGTAGGCTGCAAGCTGACAGCCGATCATCCAATATGATTCTATTGTAAGAGACTTCTGATCCCGACGTGTCTTGTTATTGAGTTGTATTGGTCAATCAGCACTCAGTCTTCAGGCAATTAGTGACCCTTTCCCCTTCTCGAAGGTCTCGGACACAGCTGTTAATCAAACCCACTATTGCAGGCTGAGGACCGATTCTTAATTCTGTCAATTTGGTATGGGGCCACCGCTTCAGAAATAGTGAAATAAAAGGCAGTTGATGGCTGCATCTCTCATAATTATATTTGAGAAAACAGCCATTATCAATATTTAATGGACAGCCAACCTTTGATCAAGACAAGGATGTGTGTGATGAACATGATATCCCTAGGTCAATTAAACTACGAATATTTGAAACCAGCCATTTATGTTTGTCCAAAGACTAGCATGTTGTGACATACTCTCCAGCCAACTTAGTTGGTTTGATGACTTTTCTGTTGAAAAATACAATGGGCCGGAATTTGCAATCAATAAGTGCAGCCCTGCGACAGAGCATCTGAAATCTGTGTGAACAGGGTAAGCAATTTTATATCCTTCACCAATCAGATTGATGAATTGTTACCTGCAATGCAGAATCTGAAGCAGAAAATGTCAATTACAGTATTGAATTCAATCAGGTACAGAAAGCAAAATAAAGACAAGAGAAGAGAAGAAAAATTGGATTGAGAGAAATAAGAGACCAAGAAAAATTACTAACATTTTTTATTGAGATTTTTATTTTTTAAAGCTTCCAACAACAATTAAATTCTGATGGACTGAGCTCCACACTTGCAAAAGTTAATTTTCAGTGCCAGAGAGGTTGTCAAGCAGTAATGAAGACTTATCACGTTGTTGAAAGGGTACTTACATTAACTTTATCTGGCAAGTTTAGTCCATATTGACGAGGTAATTACATGAAATTCAATACATTTGAATGGTGAGTCAGACGGCAAGATACCGTTATCGCGCAACCTCTGGAGGAGCAGGCTTGCTGTCCGATTTCCATGAAAATAATGGCGATGCTGTTCGCCACACTGTTGTTAATTCTACCACAAAATCCGGCACTTTGTGTGACCTTCGGTATTACAGCCTTGCATGCTGCTTCTGGCAATAAAAATTCAAAATTGAATACAAACAAAAAAGTATATTTTTGTTATGTCATATGGAAAACAACATTCACATTCATCACTTAAATGCTGCTTGTATATGGCATTTATAGCAAAACTGTAATTGGGGTTGCTGTATGGAATATACCAATCAATGTTAAGAATGAGTTTTATTTTCTATTGACTTTCATAAGTTTGCACTGTATCAATGCTGTTGGAGGGAAGCTGCAGTTGGTACCAGGACTAAAATTTCACAATTGTATCTTGCCCCTGGCTCCCCAAAGCCTTTCCACCATCTACAAGGCACAAACCCAGAATGTGATGGAATACTCTCCACTTGCCTGGATGAGTGCAGCTCCAACAACACTCCAGAAGCTCGACACCATCCAGGACAAAGCAGCCAGCATGATTGGCACTCCATCCACCACCTTCAACATTCACTCCCTCCAGCTACACAATGCACTGCAGCAACTCGCTAAGGCTTCTTGGTCGGCACCTCCCAAATCCGCGACCTCGACAAATTAGAAGGACAAGGGCAGAATAGGAACACCATCACCCCAAGTTACACACCGTCCTGATTTGGAAATATAGGGCCCAAGTTTCCACATGATTTGCGCCTGATTTTTAGGAGCAACTGGTGGAGAACGGACTATCTTAGAAATCGCAATTCTCCACATTTTTTTTTCTGCAGTTCTAGTCAGGTAGAACAGTTCTACTTTGGAACAGAATTTTTTCTTCAAAAGGGGGCGTGTCCGGCCACTGACGCCTGATTTGAAAGTTTCCACAGTGAAAACGTACTCCAAACTAAAGTAGAATGGAGCGTGAAGATTTTTGTAGAACTGAAAAAACCTGTTCTACACATTAAAAAATCAGGTGCGGTTACAAATTAGGCGTCCAGAACGAGGTGGGGGGGAAGGGAAGTCATTAAATTCTATAATAAATCCTTATTTATACTTATACAAATATTATACAAATAAATCCAACCTGAATAAACATTTATAAGCAAAGAAAAGATTAAATAAACCATCTTCCTACCTGTGTGAAAGTGCTTTAGCCAGGGAGAATTCTGCAGCCGTTCGTGCCGCTGAGCGGGAGGGGGGCGGGGGGGGAGAAAGCCGTTCGTGCCGCTGAGCGGGAGAGGGGGGGGGGGGAAGGAGAAAGCGGTTTGTTGTTGTGGAGGGGAGGGAGGGGAAGGAGGGGAGGGAGGGGAAGGAGACAGTGGTTGTTGCCGCGGAGGGGAGGGAGGGGAAGGAGACAGCGGCTTGTTGCCGTGGAGAGAGGGGAAGGAGACAACGGCTTGTTGCCGTGGAGAGAGGGGAAGGAGACAGCGGCTTGTTGCCGTGGAGGGAGGGGAAGGAGAAGGAGACAACGGCTTGTTGCCGTGGAGGGAGGGGAAGGAGACAGCGGCTTGTTGCCGTGGAGGGAGGGGAAGGAGACAGCGGCTTGTTGCCGGGGAGGGGAAGGAGACAGCGTCTTGTTGCCACGCAGGGGAGGGGAGGGAGGGGAAGGAGACAGCGTCTTGTTGCCACGCAGGGGAGGGGAGGGAGGGGAAGGAGACAGCGGCTTGTTGCCGTGGAGGGAGGGGAAGGAGACAGCGGCTTGTTGCCGTGCAGGGGAGGGGAGGGGAGGGAGGGGAAGGAGACACAGCGGCTTGTTGCCGTGGAGGGAGGGGAAGGAGACAGCGGCTTGTGGCCGTGGAGAGAGGGGAGGGAGGGGAAGGAGACAGCGTCTTGTTGCCACGCAGGGGAGGGGAAGGAAAGGAGACAGCGGCTTGTTGCCGCGCAGGGGAGGGGAGGGAGGGGAAGGAGACAGCGGCTTGTTGCCGTGGAGGGAGGGGAAGGAGACAGCGGCTTGTTGCCGCGCAGGGGAGGGAGGGGAAGGAGAGAGCCGTTTGTTGCCGCGGAGGGGAGGGAGGGGAAGGAGACAGTGAGAAGGGTAGCCTCAGTGCTGATGTGCGGATGGCAATGTGATTTTATTAAAAAATGTTCAAAAATTAAACAGCTACAAAGAACTACAAAAATGGCCGAGTGCCAATGTTTTTTCACACTGAGCATGCGTGAACGCTCCAACGCGCACGCGCAGCGTTGCCGGCAGGAAAAAAACTAATTTAAATAGTACCCGCCCCCTCCCACTTACAAAATCGGCGCGAGTGTAGGCTCCGCCCCCCTGGGCGCCGCGCCAAACAGACAAGGAGCTGCAAAGCGCTCGAATAGCGCGTTTTTTTTCTGGCGCTGTTTTAGGCGCGGAAAAAGGGCGCCCAGCTCGGAGGGGCGCCCGTTTTTTATCCTGTGGAAACTTGGGCCCATAATGCTGTTTCTTCATAGTTGCTGAGTCAGAATCCTGGAACTCCCTCCCTATCAGCACTGTGGAAGTACCATCACCACACGGACTGCAGTGGTTCAAGAAGGTGGCTCACCACCATTTTCGAGGGCAATTAAGGATGGGCAATAAATGCTGGCCTTCCCAGCAATGCCCACATCTTAAACAAATTTTTAAAAAAATTGTTGAAGCTGTGATCGAATTTGTAATCAACACAAGTGATTGGAAACAAAAATAACAGTGTGAAGAACTGGTTAAAATCTGTAACTGGAGTGAGTGCCAGTTCTGGATTTGAATCAATATATACTTCAGAATTGAAGATGTCAATAAATATTCATCAATTAAATTCTTTTGAAACAAGAACTCTGCAATAAATCAGATTGGCTTGACGAGTTTAGACAAACAACTAATGGGTCAAATGAGGGTAAATTGCTCAGTGAAACAATTTCCACTTACTTGAGAAAATTATGAAGCTGGGAGCAGATTTTGATCCCATCCATCTGGGATGTATTCACACTTCGTTCTGAAGTGAAGGCACAACGCTGTGATCCATTACCACACAACATTGTTGAAAGGAATTAATGCTTTTGTCAAACCTATGAAACGTCTTGTGTATAGTTTTCTTTTTGCATATTGGATATTTCCACTCTTCTTCCAGTATCTTATTGGCCACACTAACTTGAGATGTCCGAGCAGGCAAGTGTGTTCCCTGTCTTATGATGATACTTCTTTAAGTGGAATGTTGGTGATGTGCAGGAGCAGTTCAGTCATGATTCTCCCTTCAATTTTCATGCCTATTCTCTGTGGGGTAACGTGGCTTCTGCATATTACCATTGATTTTCATAGCTGAGATTGGGAACTCCGTGAGTGGATTGGAATGTAATTCACGCACGAATGCTCCAAAGAGTAGCACTGCATTGCTGGATTGTGATGGCGATGCCTATTCTGAATCATCCAGGTACATGATATTTTTGAACTTTTCCTGATCTTGCAACTCTCTTTCTTGCCCAACTGATGGCTTGAGCTGGAAAAAAGAAAAACTGACTGATGATTCTGAGAAAATTATGGAGGAAAATTATGGCATTCTTCAGAAAAAAAAAATCTAATTTGGGTCTGGGTCCAATTCACTAATCTCATGGTGATATTTCCCAAATGCTCTTCCGGAATGGTGGAGGTTACAGTTATATTCCAAGAACGGAGAAGCAGTATGTGGTTCCTCAAAGCTATTTCAATTGTTTTTCCAAACCTACAATTGAGTGTACAAAATCCTGAACCCATGGATTGCCACAACAGCACTGCAGTTTGGACGAGGTGACACATTAGGTTTACACATCGGCAGATGAGCAACCTTTGAAATATATACATGCATAAGTGGGACTACACTAACCTGTTGAAGTTTAATTAATAGCTACATCAAAGCTGTGACATCCTGGATTTTTGGCCTCTGATCTCCCCATCCAGCAATAAAATTCTTGTCCCAAAATATTGACAATGCAAATACTGTTGAAATCAACTGGACATATATTTGCGTCTCCTCTCACATATTTCAGATGATGATATTCAATTGATAAGCATCAATTATGAACTTTTGGTTCAGCACAAGGGAAACCCTATCACGAATAATTTCCAAATAACTACCATTGTTTCTTGTAGGCAGGTTTGAGAACTTCAGAAGGAGGTGATTTGGCCCGTCATGTCTGTGCCTGCTCTTTGGAAGAGCTATCCAATTTAATTCCACACCCCAGCCTTTTCCCCATAACCCTGCAAATTAGTCCCCTTAAAGTACATGTCCAATTGCCTTTTTGATATTTCCTGTGGAATCTACTTCTACCACTCTTTCAGGTCATACTTCCAGATTTCAACAAACTTTAAAAAAAAAGTCGCTCCCCTCTAGTTCTTTTGCCATAATTTTAAATCTATGACCTCCACTGACCAACTTGCCAGAGGAAACCGTTTCTCCCTTCTTGCTCAACAAAACGCCTCATGAGTTTGAATACCTCTCTCTTTGGTTTCCCCATAACCCTCTCTGCTTTAAGGAGAACAATCCCACCTTCTCCAATCTCTCCACGTCACTGAAGTCCCTCATTCCTGGTACCATCATAATCAACCTTTGTACTCTCTCCAGTGTCTTGACATCCTTCCTATAACATGATGCCCAGAATTTTACACAAGGTTTCTTGCTATTCTCTGCCTCCTTTCCCTTCGCCAATTAGTTACCCAATTTACAACCGTCCTTTTAATACCATGTGCTTCTTTGTGGTACTTTATCAGATGTCTTTTGAAAGTCCATATGTAGAAGATCTTGCACTACCTTCCATCAGCCCTCTCTGTTACTTCATCAAATAACTTATTTAGGTTAGTCAGACATGATTTGCCTTTACTAAATCTGTGCTGACGGTCTCTTATGCTTCTCCAAGTGAGAATTAATTTTGTCCTTGACGATGGTCTCTCGTCATTTTCCCATCACTGGTGTTGGACTGACTGGCCTGTAGTTACCAGGTTTATCCCTCATTTTTTGCAATCCTTCAGTCCTCTGGCACCACTCCCATGTCCAAGAAGGATTGAAAGATTGTGGTCAGAGCTCTTCTATCTCCACCCTTGCTTTGCTCTGCAACCTAGGATTTAGTATCCAGAGCTTTCACCCACTTGCCCAGGACCAGTACTGTCGCATTTTAACTGCAAATGATAATAGCCCTCATTTTAGTGATTGGCCAAATAAAGCTGCCATGATGCGGAATCTTTGTTTGACTAGACTTTCAACATCTTATTGTGCAGAGTTGCAGGGTAAAGAACAAAGTGTTTTTTTTAAATCAGCTGCTGGAAATCTGAAAACAAATTAAAAGTGCTGGAAACACTGAACTGGTCATTTGGTACCTACGGAGAAAACAGATACGTTGATATTTTGGGTGTGGTTCTTCCATTATAACTGCAAGATATTAGGCGGAAAAAGAATTGGTCAATGCTTCACAGTGCCCATCCATCTTGCCACAAAGAATGTTGCCGCTTCCTGAGTTATAATGCAGATTTAACCTTTATCTCTTCAGCAGATCTATACCTGATCAATTGGTGCCAAGAATATGAGGGACTCAACTGGTAATTTTGTAGACTGTAGGGGTTATCATTATTGTTGCATAGCCTGAGTATAAATTGGTCCTGTTTTACATGAATGTAACCTGTAGATTTCAAATAAGGAACACTACAGTATAATTTATCACCTTAATGTTTCAACAGTCTGAAAACCAGAACTGTTTGTCAAAATTCTAGTAAGTCACATGTTAAGATCAAATAACTGTTTTAATTCAGTGCTGCAGAAATATCTCATTGATTTGTACGAGATACATTTTTGCAACTTGTGGACCTCAGCCAACACACAAGCAAGACATTATACAATTCGTTCTCCTTGGAAATGTGTATTATCAGCCGGAGAATTGTAGTTGGCACACAGTTAAGTGTGTTTTTGAGGGGAAAAGAAGAATGTATGTAGTGATTGTATCGTATTTATGTCCTGTGTCACGGAGGGTAAAGTGTCCATGAGATGATCAGTCAGCTGTAGAAGGGTCCTCTTAGCATAAAGATCAAAGTCCGATTGTGGGCCTCGAGCTTGGATTTAGAGTTGTTTTTTTTTGTCAATTGCTGATGCGCAGTTTTCGAGTGATAGCGCACACCATATTATTCATTGTATTGATTTAAACTGATTTACTGAAGTTCGATTTTGTGATGGGGTCGCTGTATTTTATCTTGATTTTAAAAAAACAAAACAAAATCTGCTTTCAAATGCTGTGCTACTTTTTCACATTTGCATTGGACTGCTTGTGAGTTACTTTCTACACCATAAATCAAACATTAATTCCATGTTTAATTTTTGATCAATGATTAAGCAGTTAGCTTTTGACAATCTGAAGGAATTACCGAACAAATGGCCCTGCATCCCTGGAAAGACTACAGTTGTATAAATCTACATTCCACTCTGTTTCTATTCTCTGCTACGCACAAAAAGTTCAACTTTAGCTGAACTGTTAGCAAAGAGCACTCTTAACTTCAATTTGAATTAACAGTTAATGAAGTTATGCAAAAAAAGCCATGTGCTGTTTTATTAAAAATTCCAATTCATATTACTGGATGTCAGTTTGTTTGAGCAAAATAATCTTTGAATTAACAGAAGGAGACTGTATTGGTTTTAGAATTAAGTATTTCGACAGACTTTACAACAACAACAACTTGTTTTTATATGGAGCCTTTAACATTGTAAAACGTCCCAAGATGCTTCACAGGACGTTCAAAAACAAAATTTGACATGGAGCTACATAGAGATATTAGGGCAGATGATCAAAAGCTTGTCAGAGGTAGCTTTTAAGGAGTGTCTTAAAGGAGGAAGGAGAGGTAGGGAGGCGGAGAGGATTAGGAAAGGAATTCCAGAGATCAGGGCCTTGGCAGCTGAAGGCACGGCCATCAATAGGAGAGTAAATAAAATCGGAGATGCTCCAGAAGCCCGAATTAGGAGTGCAGATATTCAGGGGGATTGTAGAGCTGGAGGAGATTCGAGATCAGGAGGGGCGAGGCCATGGAGGAATTTGAAAACCAGGATGAGAATTTTGAAATCAAGGCATTGCTTAATTGGAAGCCATTGTCGGTCAGTGAGCACAAGGGTGATGTATGACTGGGTCTTGGTGCAAGTTAGGTCGCGGGTAGCAGAATTTTGAGTGGCCTGAAAAGTTTAGAGGGTAAGACCGTGGGAGGCCAGCCAGGAGTTTGTGGAATTGTCAAGCCGAGAGATGATAAAGGCATGGATGAGGGTTCGGCAACAGATGAGCTGAGGCGGGGGAAGAATCGCCTGTGTAAAATCGCAGTGTCCCGGAAGTGGAAATAGGCGGTCTAAGTAATAATACGGATATATGGTCGGAAGCTCATTCCAGAGTCAGATAGAACATCCAGGTTGCGAGCAGTGTTTTATGTTAAAAGTAACTGAGCATCTTTTTTCTCTTTTTAGAACAGATTTTAAGAAGTCAAGGTTGAAATCATAACAGCTTGGATCCCAGAAGAGGCCTATTTGCTCTTCACCTCAATGTTTGCATCCTCATTGTCAGGTACAGTATCTCCCTTTTGTAATCTATATTGGTACCAGCGTGACTTTGAGTTGAAATGGTTGCTATTTGAAATAAATTATGCCGTTGAAAGATGATGCTAACGATACTAGCATTTAGAATCAAGTAATTGCTTAATTTTACAATTTGTTGATTTCCAAATCTAAAAATGCATGAGCTCCCAATAAGTGACATACTGTTTCTCAGTCTCTTGCAATGACTGAAAGTTTTGTATTACAGATACGTTAATGATTCAATCACAATCCATGCTCTTAATCCAATGATTGATAAGTATATATGATTGATTGACAGATTGTGTGTTATGCTTAAAAAAAATTACAATAATTGGGCAAGTAATGGGAAGGTTTTCTCTAGTGGTATGAGGTTATGTTTTCATCTGCGATTTTCCAAGTGATGAGTTCCTAGTCGCCACAATCCCAGCATTCGGAGGTGCTGAATGGATACCAACAGAGCGCGAGTGAGGTCAGGCCACTTCGCAGTTATAGAGTGGCATTAATGGAATTATAGGAACTGGCTACCTGCTTGTTCTGTTGTCCAGTGAATAGTGCATATTTTTTCACAACTGGGATAAATACCAAAAATCTCTCTCCCAGAACACCAAAATTCATTATTGAGAGTAACATTTTATAGGTGATCAGATAAAGCAGTGTATCTCACATAAGAACATAAGAAATCGGAACAGGAGTAGGCCATACGGCCCCTTGAGCCTCCTCTGCCATTCAATAAGATCATGGTTGATCCGATCATGGACTCAGCTCCATTTCCCTGCCCGCTCCCCATAACCGCTATCCCTTTGTTTAAGAAACTGTCTATTTCTGTCATAAATTTATTCAATTTCCCAGCTTCCACAGCTCTCTGAGGTAGCAAATTCCACAGATTTACAACCCGCAGAGAAAAAATTCCTCTTCATCTCTTTTAAATGGGCGGCCCCTTATTCTAAGATCATGCCCTCTAGTTCCAGTCTCCCCCATCAGTGGAAACATCCTCTCTGCATCCACCTTGTCAAGCCCCCTCATACTCTTTTGCGTTTCGATAAGATCACCTCTCATTCTACTGAATTCCAATGAATAGAGGCCCAACCTCCTCAACCTTTCCTCATAAGTCAACCCCCTCATCTCCAGAATCAACCGAGTGAGCCTTCTCTGAACTGCCTCCAAAGAAAGTATATCCTTTTGTAAATATGGAAACCAAAATTGCACGCAGTATTCCAGGTGTGGCTTTACGAAAACCTTGTATAGCTGTAGCAAGACTTCCCTGCTTTTATACTTCATCCCCTTTGCAATAAAGGCCAAGATACCATTTGCCTTACAGATCACTTGCTGTACCTGCATACTATCCTTTTGTGTTTCATGCACAAGTACTTCCAGGTCCCGCTGTACTGCGGCACTTTGCAATCTTTCTCCATTTAAATAATAACTTGCTCTTGGATTTTTTCTGCATAAGTGCATGACCTCACACTTTCCAACATGGTATTCCATCTGCCAAATTTTTGCCCACTCACTTCGCCTGTCGATGTCCTTTTGCAGATTTTTTGTGTCCTCCTCGCACATTGCTTTTCTTCCTTTCTTTGTATCGTCAGCAAACTTGGCTACGTTACACTCAATCCCTTCTTCCAAGTCGTTAATATAGATTGTAAATAGTTGGGGTCCCAGCACTGATCCCTGCGGCACCCCATTAGTTACTGGTTGCCAACCAGAGAATGAACCATTTATCCCAACTCTCTGTTCTCTGTTAGCTAGCCAATCCTCTATCCATGCTAAAATATTACCCCCAACCCTGTGAACTTTTATCTTGTGCAGTAACCTTTTATGTGGCACCTTGTCAAATGCCTTCTGAAAATCCAAATACACCACATCCACTGATTCCCCTTTATCCACCCTGTTCATTACATCCTCAAAGAATTCCAGCAAATTTGTCAAACATGACTTCCCCTTTATAAATCCATGCTGACTCTGCCTGACCGAATTTTGCTTTTCCAAATGTCCTGCTCGTGTTGCTTTAATAATGGACTCCAACATTTTCCCAAGCACAGATGTTAGGCTAACTGGTCTATAGTTTCCTGCTTTTTGTCTGCCTCCTTTTTTAAATAGGGGCGTTATATTTGCAGTTTTCCAATCTGCTTCATAGAAGAAGTCCTAGTACCTTTTATGTTTGCACTTTCTCTTATTCCCCTCAGCTGCTTATTGGCAATATGAGTTTGCAATAGAGTATAACTTTTCCTGTAGCAGCATGTGTGACACTGCAGACGATCCTTCTCGTGTAGTGTACAAAAGAATATAGTGCCCTCTGCTGTTTTTATTGCAGTAGGATTTGCTTTACAGACCAGCACTTACTGGACTTTTTTTCCCCAATGTAGTTAAGACCAGTTGTGGGTTTTGAATGTTGGATTGTGTGCTTCATTTTGTCTGTCATAAAAGATCTGGCTTGTTTTAAAACCATTATATTATGTGTTATTCTTGTAATAAGTGGTAGATTTTGATCACATTCTGATTATCATCGGCATTTTTAAAATCAAGTTGAATTGGGTAAAACATTTTATTTCAGGTCTATTTTATAAATGTCAAGTCTATATATACACACCTTGAAAGATTTTTTAGAATGAAATTATTCTGCAATACCATCATACCTTCCCTCTGTGTTTTATCTTGATCTATTGAAAGGAAAGCTGTATTAATAGATTCCCTGAAACTTTAGTTACATTGGGCTAGAGTTTCCCGAACCTGTTTATCTGGCGCCCTCACCTGAGGTACGCCGCTTTTGTCCGCCTCCAAGTGTCCTGAAAAAAAGACGTCTGTATTCTGGCTGCTCCCCAGTCTCTCATTAGTCGTGGCGCAGCGTGGCCCAATGGATTGGGGGCGGAGTCAGGTCCCGGCGCTGAAAACAGCGCCGGGACCTGGCAGGCCGTTTCTGCAAATTTGCGCAGGCTGTGTGGGAGGGGTCCGAAGCACGCCGTCCTTAGCCTTGGCCGAATGGGCTCCCTCATCAGCGGCCTGCTGCGTTCCCTAAGGTAGGAGTTCTATTTTTTATTTGTTATTTACTGGGTGATTTAGGTGCAGGGTTCCTTCTATTTTATTAATTAATTGCTTGTTAGTTTTTGTGCTTTGTTTGGTGCTTGGTGGTGCTTTAAATGTAGTTACTTGCGCCGATTCCTTAACTCAAGGGAAGGTTTTTCTGTGTGGACAGAAGTGGCAATGTACGCTGGCCTAAGTTAGTTTGGAGCAACTATTTACTGGCCAAACGCCTAAAATAGGGGTAAGTGGCTGGGAACACCCCTTTTGGGGAAAAAAAAATGAACGGATAAAAAACCTACCGAACTAACACACTTATACTGGCGCAAATTAAATAGACAGAATTGCAACCAAAAAGATAGTCCAGAAAAACCAAGTTGTTCCAAAAAAAAAGAGCAACTCCTGGGGAAACTTGGACTCATTGGGCTAGAAATTGGTCTTTTGGCGATAGCAGTATTTTGTTGACATTTTTCGCTAAAAATACCGTTATTTTTTAAAGGCAAAAAATTAGCCCAATGGTAAAAATCGGCGTTGCATGAAGATTCACAGTGGAAACTGCGGTCCTTGCCAATTTTAATCTGAGGCCGATTACCGCTAAAAAGACGGGCCCATGGGAGGGGAGAAAACACACAGATGCAAAAAACGAAAAATAATAAAACATTCACAAGACACTTATCTCGTGAATCACTGAAAGAACTTAAAAATAAAAACTTTAACTTGCCTTTTTTGCACGACTTCATACTTAGCGCTGTTTCTGGGGCTGCCAAGCAGGCTTTTCTGTGTTTTTTTCCATGCAAAATATGGCTGCGCCGAACAGCCAATTTAAAGTAATAGCGCTTTTTGTCGTCTTGCACGACGGTCTACTTTTCAGCGGTATTTCAAAACATCGCCGAAAAAACAGGCACAAGGCTGCCCAATTTCTAACCCATTGTATTAAATGAAACCGACTGCAGTTCACTGCATAATAGAAACTGGTCTTAATCACAATTTAGAAAAAAACTAATTTTTTCCAAACAGGTGAAAAATGCACTTTTGAACCAGCAATAACACCTTGGGCGGGGATGGGGAGGGAATGAAGTGGGATATATCCTTTTTCTATTCATTTTCAAATTCTTGGAAATCAGACTTTTGGCAAAAAAACCCAAAAATTACATTATCTACTATGTGATTCATTCCCTTTTCTCTGCTGTTTGCCAAATGTATAGCTATAATGTATTGACCTGTTGCATTATGCTCTTTTTAACTGTTCATGTGCCAGCTATGTTCCTATTCCATTTTTGGTGTTCCAATAATGCTTTTCATTGAGTCCCTAATCCATCCTCAGAATTGCGCAGGAGTTGCTCTGCTTTTTTGGAGCACCTTGATTTTTCTGGAATATCTTAAAAATCCACATTTTGCACATTCAATTTGTGCCAGTGTCAGTACGTTAGTTAGGATTTTTTTTAGTTTACTTTAGTTTTTCTCAAAAGGGGGCGTTACCAGCCACCTTTAGGCCAGTTTTGGCCAATTCGGCCAGCTAATAGTTACTCCAAATCTACTTAGGACATCGTATGTGGCCGCACAGAAAACCCTTGCGGAGTCTTAAGAAATCAGTGCAGGTAGGTACGAATGACTTGACTGAAGAATGTGAATAGGATCAAACAGCTGTACAGGACATCATATGACAAACTTCACAAAGTTAATTTACTATACAACAGAAGCATTCATGGAAGCTTAAACTACAAAAATAAAAGAAGTCAAGAGACAAAACATAAATTTTTTTTCAAACTATCCAAATAAAAAATAGAAGTATGTTGGAAAGTATTTTCATCAACAGGGTTAAGGAAAGTCTTGAGTTAGCTCATGAAAATTACTGGCTGCACAGTTATCACCCGCCCCCCCCCCGCCCCCAGGATCAAAACTCTCTTTCCCCCCCCCTCCCGCCCCCCGATGAAAACTCTCCCCGCACCAACTTGTTTGCTGTAGCCTTAGCCTGGCAAGTCAACGGGTGAGCAGGCCACTCGACCAGGAATAGGGGCAGGATACATCAGGTGCCACGCTGCAGAATGCATCATCATCATCGGCAGGAGCTACTGTGCATACACGAACGCACTAGTATGCATGTGGAGAGCTGCTGGCACTGTTTGTCGGGCAGGGCCCCATGCTGTGCCAAGCCATGGGACAGGCTACAGAGCGGCCAGAATCCGGAGACATCTTTTTAGCGCTGTTTTCAGCCCACAAAGTCGGCGCATCTCTGGTGAATGTGCCAAAAAAAAAGCGGATGGGCAATTTTGAGCCCATGAAGATTATCTGCTTTGAGTCTATCATTAGTAAATTGCTGAGCATGCAAAATAAATGGTTTCCAGATATTTCCATATACAATAATCTGTTTATTTTTTGTCATTATTGGCCTTTTTAAATTGGGCATCTTGAAACAATAGTTAATAAATCTTCTTGTTCGGCTGTCAGTGAAATATTTGAGAAGCTGTACTCATTTCGCAGAGAAGCAATTTCTTATCGTGCTCAATTAAAATGTCATTCTGCTGTTGATGTAGGTTAAGTCCCTGATGTAGGTTAAGTCCTTCTGTAGTGTCACTTAGAAGTTGACCTTTAGGTGCTCACTGACAAATTTATCGATTACAAAGATTGCTCCTCCAATACGTTTTTTAGCTATCTTGGGCAAATTGACTTTGGCATTCAAATTGCAGAAAGGTTGTCAGCGAATTTTGTGTATTTATTCTTTATATTAGAATGAACATATGCCCTTGTTAATTCAACATGACATTGAAATTACTCTGATTTGTGTGCACAATTGTCGAAAAGGCAAAAGTGCACCTAAGGTATAAATACTCTAGTCGTATTTCTCCTTTGATTTTCTGTGTTGAAATTGCAAGGGAGCAGTGTGAAGGTGGGTCATGCAACTTGAATTAAAGATGATAAACATATGTTTGGGTATTGTGGAAAATGGTTGTGTTTATCATTGTCAGAAAGCATAATGCACATAAAGCTCGCTCAAACAATGAAACCTCCAGATTTTCCAAGCTATCCTCATCCTAATAAAGGTTTGTGTCGGTTATTTTTGGGCAACTCAAACCAGAGTAAAACTCTTCGCAGTCAAGCTAAACTATAAAACAACCTTGGTCCCAACCTGCAAAATCATATCTGTATTTGACAGCAACAACTACATTTCTGTATTGAGGATTGTTGGTTTTTCGATGTAAACTTTCAACCTCTCATCCGAGCAGTGGGGGTGCAGCCCAGGGAAAATGGTAACGAGCAGAATCAAAGACACTTGTATTTTTTTTTTGTTGTTGCATGTGATAATTTGCATTCTTAAACTTCATTACATCCTGCTCCATTTGAAGGTTTTGCTATTTTTCCCACCCATGTTAACTTGTAGTTTCCACATGATTCGCGCCTGATTTTTAGGAGCAACTGGTGGAGAACGGACTATTTTAGAAATCGCAATTCTCCACATTTTTTTTCTCTGCAGTTCTAGTTAGGTAGAACAGTTCTAGTTTAGAACAGAATTTTTTCTTGAAAAGGGGGCGTGTTTCCCCAGTGAAAATGTACTCCAAACTAAAGTAGAATGGCGCCAGTGAAGATTTTTGTAGAACTGAAAAAACCTGTTCTACACATTAAAAAATCAGGCGCAGGTTACAAATTAGGCGCCCCGAACGAGGTCGGGGGGGAAGGGAACTCATTAAATTCGACAATAAATCCTTATTTATACCTACAAATATTATACAAATAAATCCAACCTGAATAAACATTTATAAGCCAAGAAAAGATTAAATAAACCATCTTCCTACCTGTGTGAAAGTGCTTCAGCCAGGGAGAATTCTGCAGCTATTCGTGCCGCTGAGCGAGGGAGGGAAGAGAGGGGGGGGGGAGCGGGTGTTGGGGCGGGGGGGGGGGGGGGGCGGAGAGCGGGTGTCGGGGGGTGGGGGGGAGCGGGTCTCTGGTGTCGGGTCTCGGTCAGGAGCGGGTCGGGGTGGGAGCGGGTGTCGGGTCTGGTCGGCGGGGAGCAGGAGCTGGCCGTGGGAGGAGCCTCATTCACGCAGCCCCAGTGAGGCCATTGGGTCAGGGCTAGGGGCTGCGTGCTACGGGCCCCTCCCACACAGTTCGGCGCCTGGAGCTACTGCACTTGCGTGCCGACTGTAGTGCGCATGTGCAGAGGTCCCGGCACTGTTTTCAGCGCAGGGACCTGGCTCCGCCCCCCCCCCCCACAGCTCGTGCCGGCTGCGCCGAGTGCCACAGGACCTGTAAGTCGGTGGAGAATACCGAGGATTTTTTTAGGCGCCGTTTTAGGCGTGAAAAACAGGCGCCCAGCTCGGAGGGGCGCCCGTTTTTTTTCTTGTGGAAACTTGGGCCCTTTGATGTGAATTCAATCAATAAGCTCAGAAGCAAAGGTGTACTTATGCAAAGTTTAATTCTTCAAATAAGGTAAAGTACTTACGACCTAAGAGATCTTGGTTGTGGCAATGATGTCTTTCAAGATTACAGTTCTTGAGCTCAATCTTCCCAGGTCGAATCTAAATTTGTTCGAATTTTCTGGTTTAGATTTCTTTTTTGACTTCGTCATTAATCTAAATGCCCTTATAAGGCATGCAACTGTACCTCTCTAAGCTGTAATATATATTTCTCATGCTGCCGCTCAGTGACGACATTCAAAATCAGTGTCAGTTTCCACATGTGCGCTGACAACACCTAGCTTTATCTCACCACCACCTCTCTCGACCCCTCCACTGTCTCTAAATTATCTCTGTGTCCGACATCTAGGACTGGATGAGCAGAAATTTCCTCCAACTAAATATTGGGGAGACTGAAGCCCTTGTTTTTGGTCCTCACCACAAACTTCGTTCCCTCGGCACTGACTCCAGCCCTCTCACTGGCAACTATCCGAGGCTGAATCAGACCGTTGGCAACCTTGGTGCCATATTTGACCCAAAGATGAGCTTCTGACCACACATCTGCACCATCACTAATACCGCCTACTTCCACCTCTAACATCTCTCAACTCCGCCCCTGTCTCAGCTCATCTGCTGCAGAAACCCTCATCCATGCCTTTGTTACCTCTAAACTTGACTATTCCAGTGCAATCCTGGCTGGCTTCCAATCTTCCACCCTCCATAAACATGAGCTCATCCAAAAGTCTGCTGCCCATATCCAAACTAGCACCAAGTCCCTTTAACAGTAATGCTAGACCCACTGTCACAAATCATGAGACAAAATCTTTTATTTAAAAAAAATTACATTTGGTGTAGAAATCACTCTGCCATTTTTCTTCTCCGACCCGACTCCTCACTCACCTTTGCTCCTGGATAGGAAGCTAATTCCGCGACCTTTGTTCCCACCCAGGAAGTGCATTCGGCTGTCACGAACCAATTATTAAAGTAAGAAATAGGCACCTTGCACTTCTGATCACAGGAAGTAAACAAAAATAAGGGTATCTCCATGCGTGGATTGTGGATCTTATTTCCCAAACAATTATTCAGCCCTAAGTTCTAAAGGATCAATAATAATTGCCATGCAGTATTGTTTTTACTTGTTTTGTATCTAGCCTCTGTTTTTTGCAGAAACTGCCTCTGGCCACGATGGTGGCACTGGTGTTGTAATATAAAATTCTCATCCTTGTTTTCAGATACCTCCATGACTTCGCCCCTCCACAACCTTCTAGAGCCCTACAACCCTTTGAGATCTCTGCACTGCTTCAGTTCTGGCCTCTTGCGCACCCCTTATTGTAATCGCTCCACCATTGGCAGCCATGCCTTCACCTGCAAAGGGCCACAACTTTGGAATTCCCTCCCTAAACCTCTGCATTTATATCACTCCATAAAACCTCCATTTCTATGTGGCTCGGTGTCAAATTTGTTTGATAATGCTCCTGTGAAGTGCTTTGGGACTCTCTGCAATGTTAAAGGTGCTATATAAATACAAGTTGTTCTTGACCAATGGGTAAAGTTATATAATTGACTGAGATGCTGATGCCACCTTTCAATGTTTTGTTTTCCTCCACTTTCTCAGTTCTTAACTCTCGTTTTGTCAGGTTACCAGACCAGCTTCAATTAATTATTAATGGGTTAGTGTTTAAAGGTACTATGGATGATTTTTTTTCTTTTAGGATCTGGAATATGATCACATAAGTGCTTATCTGTCTTGAGGGGCTCATTTTAGCATTTAACACATGGCAGATGAAGTTTAATGTAGAGAAGTGCGAAGTGATGCATTTTGGAAGGAAGCATGAAGAGAGGCAATATGAACTAAATGGTCCAATTTTCAACGGGTTGCAGGGAAAGAGACTAGAGGGTGTATATATGTAAATCTTTGAAAATGGCAGGATAAGTTGAGAAGGTCATTTAAAAAAGCAGACAGGATCCCGGTTTTATAACTAGAGGACAAAACCAAGGAAGTTATGCTCAACCTTTCTAAAACACTGGTTCGGCCTCAGCTAGAATATTGTGTTCAATTCTGGGTACTACACTTCAGGAAAGATGTCAAAGCCTTGGAGAGGGTGCAGAAGAGAAATACTGGATTGGTACCAGAGATGAGGGACTTCAGTTATGTGGAGAGACTGGAGAAGCCTGAATTTTTCTCAGAGCAGAGAAGATTAAGAGGAGATTTGATAGAGGTGTTCAAAATCATGAATGGTTTTGAAAAATAAGGAGAAATTGTTTTTCCAGTGCCAGAAGGATCAGGAACCAGAGGACACAGATTTAATGTGATTGGCGAAAGAACCAGAGGCGTCATGCAGAAATCTTTTTTTTTTACACAGCGAGTTGTGATCTGGAATGCACTGCCCAAGATGCCAGTGGAAGCAATTTTCAAACTGGAATTGGCTAAATAGTTCAAGGGAAAAATTTACAGGGCTATGGGGAAAGAGCAAGAGAGTGGGATTAATTGGATGGCTCTACCAAAGAGCTGACACAGACACAATGGGCCGAATGATCTTTTTCTGTGCTGTGTCTATATGATTCTATAATATTGCCGAGCATAATTTCACCCTACTTGTTAATTCTTGGTAATTCCAGACTTTGGAGTTGCAGCCTTTCTGGTCAATGGACTTTTGTCAAATGGAGTGCCCCAGCACCAGGACAATTGGGGGAAGATATAAAGACTGCCTCAAATTATGGTGCAAACAGAACTCTTGTAGTATAGGGTAATATTGCATTTTTAATTAGTTTGTGCTCTGTTACAAGAGTGTTAAGGCAGCTGTCAGGAAATAGGTATATGATAAAATAATGGAGTTTCTATCTTTATCACAACTGTACTTTTTAAATGTGTTCCCTTGCATGTTCTGTTTTATGTTAGAAAAACAAATGAGAGCAGAACATGCACTAAAAAATAACTTTAGTATGTACTGTTGTGGTTAGTTTCACAATTAAAGGGCATGACTGTTTCCTTTTAGTTGTGGCCAGATACTGCTTTGAAAGTGGTCCTTTCCAGACAAATAATAAAACTCTAAATATTTTTTTTCCCATCTGTCCCAAATGTGTTGACTGGTTCCAAAAGCACTGGCAGTTCCCCAGTAAACTCAAGTGAACATTGTGAGCTTAAACAGCAAGTGCAGGCAGGCAAATCAAGTGTGGCATCACAGCTGAACCAAATCCATTGTCCCTCTTTCCAGCAGAGGTTCGTTGACAAATGCATGCAGGAGCTCTCTTTTTTCCCCCAACTCCAACCTCACTGTTACTCCACTAGGTGGTGCTCTGATGTATATTTTCAATGTTGAAGATGCTGCACTCCAACAGAATAGCTGCTTTTTAAAAAAATGAGAGTATGTTAACCCAAGATTGCACAACTTGGTTACTGGGTTTCAATAAATTGTTCAAAATTCTTTCTGAAAATTTTCACTGCTTTTTTTTCTCTTAGTTACAGAAGTAAGAGCTTACAGAAAATAAAAATATAAAAATTGCTTATTTCACAATAACATGATTAAAAGGAATCCGTTGATTTATCTTTTCTGTCCTTTGTTACAGTTTTTACTTAAAAAGCTCAGCCTCTCAGAAAACTCTATCCTTGGACTTGATATTGTTGACCGGAGTTATATGAGTAGAATTTGGATTGTGCAGTCTGATCAGATACAGTGTATCTAATTGTTCAGTCAGCTGTGATGGGATATTTTTGTTCATGTCCTATAATATTCTGCCCATTGTGCGTGGGGGAGGGCGGGGGTGGGTGGGCACTGGCAAGGGATTTTTAGTGTTGGGGCATCCCCTTCACCCATTCCAAACGACCATTGCAGCTGGAGCTGCATCTGTTTGGGCATCCGTTGCATTATTAGGCTCTCTAATTTCCTCCTTTGTGCATTTTTAATGTGTGGAATCTATATGGGTAGAGCTGCAGAACACCAAAGGGCAAAAAACGTTAGTAGGAGTTGTGTACAGACCTCCAAACAGTAATAGGGATGTTGGGGAGGGCATCAAACAGGAAATTAGGGGTGCATGCAATAAAGGTGCAGCAGTTATAATGGGTGACTTTAATATGCACATAGATTGGGCTAGCCAAACTGGAAGCAATACGGTGGAGGAGGATTTCCTGGAGTGCATAAGGGATGGTTTTCTAGACCAATATGTTGAGGAACCAACTAGGGGGGAGGCCATCTTAGACTGGGTGTTGTGTAATGAGAGAGGATTAATTAGCAATCTCATTGTGCGAGGCCCCTTGGGGAAGAGTGACCATAATATGGTGGAATTCTGCATTAGGATGGAGAATGAAACAGTAATTTCAGAGACCATGGTCCAGAACTTAAAGAAGGGTAACTTTGAAGGTATGAGGCGTGAATTGGCTAGGATAGATTGGCGAATGATACTTAGGGGGTTGACTGTGGATGGGCAATGGCAGACATTTAGAGACCGCATGGATGAAGTACAACAATTGTACATTCCTGTCTGGCGTAAAAATAAAAAGGGGAAGGTGGCTCAACCGTGGCTATCTAGGGAAATCAGGGATAGTATTAAAGCCAAGGAAGTGGCATACAAATTGGCCAGAAATAGCAGCGAACCTGGGGACTGGGAGAAATTTAGAACTCAGCAGAGGAGGACAAAGGGTTTGATTAGGACAGGGAAAATGGAGTACGAGAAGAAGCTTGCAGGGAACATTAAGGCGGATTGCAAAAGTTTCTATAGGTATGTAAAGAGAAAAAGGTTGGTGAAGACAAACGTAGGTCCCCTGCAGTCAGAATCAGGGGAAGTCATAACGGGGAGCAAAGAAATGGCGGATCAATTGAACAAGTACTTTGGTTCGGTATTCACTAAGGAGGATACAAACAACCTTCCGGATATAAAAGGGGTCAGAGGGTCTAGTAAGGAAGAGGAACTGAGGGAAATCTTTATTAGTCGGGAAATTGTGTTGGGGAAATTGATGGGATTGAAGGCCGATAAATCCCCAGGGCCTGATGGACTGCATCCTAGAGTACTTAAGGAGGTGGCCTTGGAAATAGCGGATGCATTGACAGTCATTTTCCAACATTCCATTGACTCTGGATCAGTTCCTATGGAGTGGAGGGTAGCCAATGTAACCCCACTTTTTAAAAAAGGAGGGAGAGAGAAAACAGGGAATTATAGACCGGTCAGCCTGACCTCAGTAGTGGGTAAAGTGATGGAATCAATTATTAAGGATGTCATAGCAGTGCATCTGGAAAATGGTGACATGATAGGTCCAAGTCAGCATGGATTTGTGAAAGGGAAATCATGCTTGACAAATCTTCTGGAATTTTTTGAGGATGTTTCCAGTAAAGTGGACAAGGGAGAACCAGTTGATGTGGTATATTTGGACTTTCAGAAGGCTTTCGACAAGGTCCCACACAAGAGATTAATGTGCAAAGTTAAAGCACATGGGATTGGGGGTAGTGTGCTGACGTGGATTGAGAACTGGTTGTCAGACAGGAAGCAAAGAGTAGGAGTAAATGGGTACTTTTCAGAATGGCAGGCAGTGACTAGTGGAGTGCCGCAAGGTTCTGTGCTGGGGCCCCAGCTGTTTACATTGTACATTAATGATTTAGACGAGGGGATTAAATGCAGTATCTCCAAATTTGCGGATGATACTAAGTTGGGTGGCAGTGTGAGCTGCGAGGAGGATGCTATTAGGCTGCAGAGTGACTTGGATAGGTTAGGTGAGTGGGCAAATGCATGGCAGATGAAGTATAATGTGGATAAATGTGAGGTTATCCACTTTGGTGGTAAAAACAGAGAGACAGACTATTATCTGAATGGTGACAGATTAGGAAAAGGGAAGGTGCAACGAGACCTGGGTGTCATGGTACATCAGTCATTGAAGGTTGGCATGCAGGTACAGCAGGCGGTTAAGAAAGCAAATGGCATGTTGGCCTTCATAGCGAGGGGATTTGAGTACAGGGGCAGGGAGGTGTTGCTACAGTTGTACAGGGCCTTGGTGAGGCCACACCTGGAGTATTGTGTACAGTTTTGGTCTCCTAACTTGAGGAAGGACATTCTTGCTATTGAGGGAGTGCAGCGAAGGTTCACCAGACTGATTCCCGGGATGGCGGGACTGACCTATCAAAGATTGGATCAATTGGGATTGTATTCACTGGAGTTCAGAAGAATGAGAGGGGACCTCATAGAAACGTTTAAAATTCTGACGGGTTTAGACAGGTTAGATGCAGAAAGAATGTTCCCAATGTTGGGGAAGTCCAGAACCAGGGGTCACAGTCTGAGGATAAGGGGTAAGCCATTTAGGACCGAGATGAGGAGAAACTTCTTCACCCAGAGAGTGGTGAACCTGTGGAATTCTCTACCACAGAAAGTAGTTGAGGCCAATTCACTAAATATATTCAAAAGGGAGTTAGATGAAGTCCTTACTACTCGGGGGATCAAGGGTTATGGCGAGAAAGCAGGAAGGGGGTACTGAAGTTTCATGTTCAGCCATGAACTCATTGAATGGCGGTGCAGGCTAGAAGGGCTGAATGGCCTGCTCCTGCACCTATTTTCTATGTTTCTATGTTTCTATGTTTGATGCACATTTATGCCCAGTGTCCTTCAAGTTGGCCTGTCACAATGTGGCATTCAAAGCACCTTGTCCAAACTGGAAGCTTGAGGACTGCTCATCATAGCATTTTTGACCCCATAATCTCTGACCTTTGTGATTTTTCTGCGAAGTTATGACTATTTTAGGCTTGAGGAGAGCATGAGCAAATAGCCATTTTAGTGCACCAGTTTTTGAATGCTTTAAGACAAGCATCCTTTTCTGAAGCCATTCTGGTTCCTTCTCGAGAGTTTCTCTGTTGGTGGGCAACATCTACTTAACAGTAGTCAGTTTTAAATTATCGCAGCAGTTGTCGGAAATGATAGTCCCCCGCAATTGATTGTGAGGCTTTGCTAGGTAGTGATCTGATATAACTTGCATACGAACATACGATAAATGTGGAAAATAAACATGTACCCAAAATCAAAAGAAGGAAATGAGAAGAAAAAGCCAAGGCGGCTGACTGGATATGTACAAAGACAAATAAGATGTAAACAGAAAAGTTTCTATAAATTAGAGAAATTTAACACCCAAATCAATTGGGTTGAATACAAAGCATAACTAAAGACAACTAAGGCTGCTATTCGATCATCAAAAAGACTAATGGAAAAAAGATTGTAGACAACTGGCAGTAATGGAAAGAGCTTTTTAAGTTATGTGAAGAGACAGAGAACTGTCAAAGACTCGATTGGGCTAATGAAGGGTGTTCAAGGACAGATTATAAATTACTTGAGTATGGCGGAAATATTAAATGAGTACTTTGCATCAGTATTCACCCTTGAAGATGATCAAATATTAGAAACTAATAGTTTTACTGCTAGTAACATAAGCATTTGTTTTAGAAAGAATTAAAAACTTAAAAATAGATAGAGCAGCAGGGTTGGTTGATATCCACCGAGGGTCCTCTGGGAGATGGGACATGTGCTGTGTGAGCCCTTGGCCTGTATTTTTTAATAGCTCACTGCACTCTGGAATGGTTCCGACAGATTGGAAGGAGGCTTATGTCATCCCCATTTAAAAAAAAAGTGACAAGGCAGACCTGGGTAACTATAGGCCCATCAGTTTAACATTAGTAATAGGGAAGATCCTTGAAAGAATCATAAGGGATGCAATATTTGAATACTTAGATAGGGAGGGACATATTCGGAACACCCAACATGACATCATTAAAAAAAGAGGTCATGTCTCTCAAATCTAATTGTATTTTTTGAAGAAGTAACGAAGTTGGTGGGTGAGGGAAATCCAGTCGACATTGTCCACTTAGATTTCCAAAAAGCTTTTGACAACGTGCTGAATAAGAGGCTTCTTGAAGATCGGAGCCTCTGGTATTAATGGAAATATTGAGCTGGGTATCGAACTGGCTGGTCGGACGCAGGCCAAGAGTAGTTATAGATGGATTCGGATCTGTTTGGAGACCGGTCACCAGGGTGTCCCGCAGGGATCAGTGTTGGGACCGTTGATTTTTACAATTTTTATTAATGATCTGCATTCAGGGGTTGGCGGCACAATTTGCAGATGATGGGAAGATCTGTTCGAGTGCTACAACTGTAGAAGGGAGATTGTTGGAAGATTGGGCTCAAGACTGGAAAATGATGTATAACTTGGATAAGTGCAGTGTTATACTTGTGGGCAGGGCAAATGCTCAACATTGATACTCTCTCTGGGGAAAGGCATTAAAGATGGTGGAGATAGAAAGAGATTTGGGCTTTCTGGTGCATACATCCTGAAAGGTACACAAGTAATGCCGTGCAGCAACAGCTAGAGCAAATAGGGTGTTGGGTGTATCCATAGGACAAGTGAGTATAAGACGAGGCGTACTGTTTTGTCCTTGAACAATACTTGAGTCAGGCTGCACTTGGAATACTGTGCCCAGTTTTGGTCTCCTCACATGGTGAGTGATATTAAGGCTGTGGAAAGGGTGCTGAAGAGGGTCACTGGACTAATTCCAAGTCGAAAGCATCTTAGTTGTCAAGATAGGTTAAAAGAGTTGGGACTCTTTTTACCTCAGAGCAGCATAGAATTAGGGGGGATATGATTGAGGTTTACAAGATAATGAAAGGAATAGACAGTGTTCCAGCTGACCGTTTATTTCAACAAACTAGGTTAGGCTACCACCAAGCTCATGGTCTATAGGGCTATAGTAATACCCGCCCTCCTGTATGGATCTGAGGCATGGGTGAGGTACAGAAGGTACCTCAAGTCGCTGGAAATATATCACCAACGATGTCTCCGCAAGATCCTGCAAATCCCCTGGGAGGACAGGCAGTCCAACATCAGTGTCCTCGACCAGGCGAATATCCCCAGTATTGAAGCACTGACCACACTCGATCAGCTTCGCTGGCCACATAGTTCGCATGCCAGATATGAGACTCCCGAAGCAAATGCTTTATGCGGAGCTCCTTCGTGGTAAACGAGCCAAAGGAGGACAGCGGAAACGTCATAAGGACACCCTCGAAGCCTCCCTGGTAAAGTGCGGCATCACCACTGACACCTGGGAGACCCTGGCCGAAGACCGCCCGAGATGGAGAAAGTACATCCTGGAGGGCGTTGAGCTCTTGGTCTCTTCATGCTCTTTGCATTGAGACTCTTAAGTGCAGGCAGCGGAAGGAGCGCGCGGTAAACCAGCCCCACTGATCCCTTCCCTCGACGAATGTCTGTCCCACCTGAAACAGGGTCTGTGGCTCTCGTATCGGACTCTTCGGCCATCAAAGAATTCACTTTGGGAGTGGAAGCAAGTCCTCCTCGATTCCGAGGGACTGCCAATGATGATATGGTGAGGTGGGACGGGGGCACAAATTTAAGTTGTATAAGGCTAGATCTGGGTTAAATGTCAGAAGGTGGTTCTTTTCACGGAGAATAGTAGACCTCTGGAACAAGCTGCCCTCTTGTAGTGGATGCAGACTCACTGAACTCCTTCAAGCAAAAGCTGGATTTGTTTCTGGCTGCAGCTGAGATTAACTCTTACAGAAGGTAGTTACTGTCGGGAATTTAATGGCCAGACTGATGATCTGGACTAGTTTCGATCGCCTAGCTGGGTCAGAGAGGAATTGCCCAGATTATTTTTCCCCAAATTGGCCTGGGTTTTTATCTTTTTCTGCTTCTCCCAGGAGAGCACATGGTTTCGGGTGGGATGGAGTGGAAAAGTTGTGATTCACAATGTATCGCAATTTTGTGGGACAGGCTCGATAGACCAGATGGTCTTTACCTGTCCGTCATTGTTCGTATTCGTATAACTTTTGAAGAATTCTTGCAGCTTCGAATCGCTATTAAATATATAGTTGCGCAGCCGTAGAAGGTAATCTTCAGTCTTGCAATTTCCAGAATTTTGCAGGATTCGTATTCAGACCAGGGTATTTTCCGTATGTAATTTGAGCAGTTGTTCGTTTTCTCGTTCTGATAGCTGTTCAATTGTGAAATTTTTAACCCTTCGGACTTGTATTTCAGTCAACAGCTTTTCAAAATTATTTTTCCACTGTTGTTTCTTTTGTATCTGCATTCTTACTTTTTAATTTTTCTTCTGGGGTCTTCTTGCATCCATTTACATGACTGACTGATTAGTTTGGATGCATTTTTACTGTTGTTGATCCTCATTTTATCTTCCTGGCTATAGAACTGCCTACAGTAGTAGTTGGTTTCAGCTTGATCATATGCCTTTTAATTGCTTATTGCAACATATGGTCCTTTTTGTCTCAAATACAGTTCAGCATACTCAGTGGAATTTCAGTCGGAAAAGCCGCAAGGTTACAAGCAGTATTCCTCCCAGTTGCTATCTTTGGATCTTTTTTTACCAAACCCCACCAAAAACAGGTTATTATGGTTGCTCAGTGGAAAATTCCTGGTTGAGGCACGAGTGCCAGGGACTTAATTCAACGGAGAACAGTTTGACTGGGATATTGTGTGCCATAGAAGAATAAAAAGAAATCAGCTGAATGCTGGGCATTGCCACACAATGTGATGAGGCTTGTCCCAAAAATTCAATTGAGTAAACTTCATAAACGACAATCCTTCTCCAGTCTCCCTCATCCCCCGCCGCTCCCCCCGCCCCCCCTGCCTCCACTACCGTGCAGCTAATGGTCTTTCAACCCTTGCGTCTTTTAGCCGCAATTTCTAACATCCTCAAGGGCCGTATCTGATGGTTAATGAGCACTGGATTTGATGGTTAATAATCAACTTCTGAGCTCTTTATTCCGAGCTGGCAATTGGTGTCTCCCCTTCATCTCCCCACCGCCCACCCCCTTCACCTCCCCAGGCAGATTCCTACACCCTGACTATGGACCCAAGTTTCCCGAATTAAAAATAATGGCATACACTCACCCAGATGCCCGTTTCTTTGGCTCCTCGGCGCTGCGAAAAAAAAATCCAAAGTTTCCTGCAAGCATACGCACCTTCTCGCGCCAACGCTCCCCGAGTCGATCTCGCAGGGCGGGGCTTCCAGTGTGCGCCTGAAACGCGCAGCACACAGAAACATAGAAAATAGGTGCAGGAGTAGGCCCTTAGAGCCTGCACCACCATTCAATAAGATCATTGCTGATCATTCCCTCAGAACCACTTTCCTGCTTTCTCTCCATACCCCTTGATCCCTTTCGCCGTAAGGTCCATATCTAACTCCCACTTGAATATATCCAATGAACTGGCATCAACAACTCTCTGCAGTAGGGAATTCCACAGATTAACAACTCTGAGTGAAGAAGTTTCTCCTCATCTCAGTCTTAAATTGCCTACCCCTTATCCTAAGACTGTGTCCCCTGGTTCTGGACTTCCCCATCATCGGGAATATTCTTCCTGCATCTAACCTGTCCAGACGCAAGAACATAAGAATATAAGAATTAGGAACAGGAGTAGGCCATCGAGCCCCTTGAGCCTGCTCCGCCATTCAACAAGATCATGGCTGATCTGGCCGTGGACTCAGCTCCACTTACCCGCCCGCTCCCCATAACCCTTAATTCCCTTATTGGCTAAAAATCTATCTAGCTGTGATTTGAATACATTCAATGAGCTAGCCTCAACTGCTTCCTTGGGCAGAGAATGCCACGGATTCACAACCCTCTGGGAGAAGAAATTCCTTCTCAACTCGGTTTTAAATTGGCTCCCCTGTATTTTGAGGCTGTGCCCCCTAGTGCTAGTCTCCCCGACCAGTGAAAACAACCTCTCTGTCTCTATCTTGTCGATCCCTTTCATTGTTTTAAATGTTTCTATAAGATCACCCCTCTGAACTCCTTCTGAACTCCAACGAGTCAAGACCCAGTCTACTCAATCTATCATAAGGTAACCCCCTCATCTCCGGAATCAGCCGAGTGAATCGTCTCTGTACCCCCTCCAAAGCTAGTATATCCTTCCTTAAGTAAGGTGACCAAAACTGTACGCAGTACTACAGGTGCGGCCTCACCAATACTCTGTACAGTTGCAGCAGAACCTCCCTGCTTTTGTACTCCATCCCTCTCGCAATGAAGGCCAACATTCCATTCGCCTTCCTGATTACCTGCTGCACCTGCCAACTAACTTTTTGGGATTCATGCACAAGGACCCCCAGCATGTTGTAATTTCTCCCCATTCAAATAATATTCCCTTTTATGTTTTTTTTTTCCAAGGTGGATGACCTCACACTTTCTGACATTGTATTCCATCTGCCAAACCTTAGCCCATTCGCTTAACCTATCTAAATCTCTTTGCAGCCTCTCTGTGTCCTCTACACAACCCACTTTCCCACTAATCTTTGTGTCAACTGCAAATTTTGTTACACTACACTCTGTCCCCTCTTCCAGGTCATCTATGTATGTTGTAAACAGTTGTGGTCCCAGCACCGATCCCTGTGGCACACCACTAACCACCGATTTCCAACCCGAAAAGGACCCATTTATCCCAACTCTCTGCTTTGTGTTAGCCAGCCAATTCTCTGTCCATGCTAATACATTTCCTCTTACTCCGCGTACCTTTTATCTTCTGCAGTATCCTTTTGTGTGGCTCCTTATCGAATGCCTTTTGGAAATCTAAATACACCACATCCATCGGTACACCTCTATCCACCATGCTCGTTATATCCTCAAAGAATTCCAGTAAATTAGTTAAACATGATTTCCCCTTCATGAATCCATGTTGCGTCTGCTTGATTGCACTATTCCGATCGAGATGTCCCGCTATTTCTTCCTTAATGATAGCTTCAAGTATTTTCCCCACTACAGATGTTAAACTAACCGGCCTATAGTTAGCTGCCTTTTGTCTGCCCCCTTTTTTAAACCGAGGCGTTACATTAGCTGCTTTCCAATCCACTGGTACCTCCCCAGAGTCCAGAGAATGTTGGTAGATTTTAACAAATGCATCTGCTATAACTTCCGCCATCTCTTTTAATACCCTGGGATGCATTTCATCAGGACCAGGGGACTTGTCTACCTTGAGTCCCATTAGCCTGTCCAGCACTACCCTCCTAGTGATAGTGATTATCTCAAGGTCTTTCCTTCCCACATTCCTGTGACCAGCAATTTTTGGCATGGTTTTTGTGTCTTCCACTGGGAAGACCGAAGCAAAATAATTGTTTAAGGTCTCAACCATTTCCACATTTCCCATTATTAAATCCCCCTTCTCATCTAAGGGACCAACATTTACTTTAGTCACTCTTTTCCGTTTTGTATATCTGTAAAATCTTTTACTATCTGTTTTTATGTTTTGCGCAAGTTTACTTTCGTAATCTATCTTTCCTTTCTTTATTGCTTTCTTAGTCATTCTTTGCTGTCGTTTAAAATTTTCCCAATCTTCTAGTTTCCCACTAACCTTGGCAACCTTACACGCATTGGTTTTTAATTTGATACTCTCCTTTATTTCCTTGGTTATCCACAGCTGGTTATCCCTTCTCTTTCCGCCCTTCTTTTTCACTGGAATATATTTTTGTTGCGTACTATGAAAGAGCTCCTGAAAAGTCCTCCACTGTTCCTCAATTGTGCCACCATTTAGCCTGTGTTTCCAGTCTACTTTAGCCAACTCTGCCCTCATCCCACTGTCGTCCCCTTTGTTTAAGCATAGTACGCTCGTTTGAGACACTACTTCCTCACCCTCAGTCTGTATTACAAATTCAACCATACTGTGATCACTCATTCTGAGAGGATCTTTTACTCGGAGATCATTTATTATTCCTGTCTCATTACACAGGACCAGATCTAAGATAGCTTGCTCCCTTGTAGGTTCTGTAACATACTGTTCTAAGAAACAATCCTGTATGCATTCTATGAATTCCTCCTCCAGGCTACCCCGTGCGATTTGATTTGACCAATCGATATGTAGGTTAAAATCCCCCATGATAACTGCTGTTCCTTTTTCACATGCCTCCATTATTCCCTTGATTATTGCCCGCCCCACTGTGAAGTTATTATTTGGGGGCCGAAAACTACGCCCACCAGTGACTTTTTCCCCTTACTATCTCTAATCTCCACCCACAATGATTCAACATTTTGTTCATTAGAGCCAATATCGTCTCTCACAACTGCCCTGATACCTTCCTTTATTAACAGAGCTACCCCACCTCCTTTCCCTTCTTGTCAAGCCTTCCGAATTGTCAGATATCCCTGTATGTTTAATTCCCAGTCTTGGCCACCCTGCAACCACGTTTCTGTAATGGCCACCAAATCCTACCCATTTGTAATGATTTGTGCCGTCAACTCATTTACTTTATTTTGAATGCTGCGTGCGTTTAGGTAGTGTTTTAATACTAGTTTTTAAACCATGATTTTTAGTTTTGACCCCTCCTGCAGCCCCTTTATATTCATACATATTGTCCCTTCCGATCACCTTGTGGTTTACACTTACCCCAGTGCTACTCTGCTCTGTTGCCTCCTGCCTTTTGCATTCTTTCTTGGGATCCTGTTCATCTGAGCTCTCACCCATTCTAACTAGCTCAGAGCCCTCTCCTGGGTTCCGAATACTCCTTGCATTGAGGCACCGAGCTTTCAGGCTTGCCTTTTTATCACACTTTGACCCTTTAGAATTTTGCTGTACAGTGGCCCCTTTTTTTTGTCTTGGGTTTCTCTGCCCTCCACTTTTACTCATCTCCTTTCTCTCTTTTGCTTCTGTCTCCTTTTTGTTTCCCTCTGTCTCCCTGCATTGGTTCCCATGCCCTTGCCATATTAGTTTTAACTCCTCCCAACAGCACGAGCAAACACTCCCCCTAGGACATTGGTTCCGGTCCTGCCGAGGTGCAGACAGTCCGGTTTGTACTGGTCCCACCTCCCCCAGAACCGGTTCCAATGCCCCAGGAATTTGAATCCCTCCCTGCTGCACCACTGCTCAAGCCACGTATTCATCTGAGCTATCCTGCGATTCCTACTCTGACTAGCATGTGGCACTGATAGCAATCCCGAGATTACTACTTTTGAGTTCCTACGTTTTAATTTAGCTCCTAGCTCCTTTAATTCATCTCGGAGGACCTCATCCCTTTTTTTTACCGATATCGTTGGGACCAATGTGCACCACGACAACTGGCTGTTCACCCTTCCTTTTCAGAATGTCCTGCACCCGCTCCAAGACATCCTTGACCCTTGCACCAGGGAGGCAACATACCATCCTGGAGTCTCGGTTGCGGCCGCAGAAACGCCTATCTATTCCCCTTACAATCGAATCCCCTATCACTATTGCTCTCCCACTCTTTTTCCTGCCCTCCTGTGCAGCAGAGCCAGCCACGATGCCATGAACTTGGCTGCTGCTGCCCTCCCCTGATGATTCATCCCCCTCAACAGTACTCAAAACGGTGTATCTGTTTTGCAGGGGGATGACCGCAGGGGACCCCTGCACTACCTTCCTTGCACTGCTCTTCCTGCTGGTCTTCCATTCCCTGGCTGGCTGTGGACGCTTCACCTGCAGTAAGACCAACTCGCTACACGTGCTACTCACGTCATTCTCAGCATCGTGGATGCTCCAGACTAAATCCACCCTCAGCTCCAATTCCGCAACGCTGACCCTCAGGAGCTGGAGGCGGATACACTTCCCGCACACTTAGTCATTGGGGACACCGGAAGTGTAGATACACTTAAATTGGCAACAACAATGCTAACATTTACTCTCTGTTGTCGAAGAGAAAAAAGAAAAACTACTCAGCAATCACTTACCCCCTTGGCTGTGACATCAGCTTTGTTTCTTTCTACTTTTTTGCCTTCCCCCTGTAGCTGCACAAGCTGTCAGAATCTTGTAAGTTTCTATGAGATCCCCTCTCACTCTTCTAAACTCCAGTGTATAAAGGCCCAGTTCATCTAGTCTCTCCTCATATATATCAGTCCTGCCATCCCGGGAATCTATCTGGTGAACCTTTGCTGCACTCACTCAATAGCAAGAACGTCCTTCCTCAGATTAGGAGACCAAAACTGAAGACAATATTCCAGGTGATGCCTCACCAAGGCCCTTGTGCAACTGCAGTAAGACCTCCCTGCTCCGAGACTCCAATCCCTAGCTATGAAGGCCAACATATCATTTGCCTTCTTCACCGCCTGCTGTACCTGCATGCCAGCTTTCAATGACTGATGTACCATGACACCCAGGTCTCGTTGCACCTCCCCGTTTCCGAATCTGCCACCATTCAGATAATATTATGTCTTCGTGTTTTTGCCCCCAAAGTGGATAACCTCACATTTATCCACATTATACTGCATCTGTCATGCATTTGCCCACTCACCTAACCTGTCCAAGTCACCCTGCAGTCTTTTAGCGTCCTCCTCATAGCTCACAACGCCACCCAGTTTCGTGTCATCTGCAAACTTGGAGATATTACACTCAATTCCTTCATGTAAATCATTGAAGTATATTGTGACGAGCTGGGGTCCCAGCACTGAGCCCTGCGGCACTCCACTAGTCACTGCCTGCCATTCTGAAAAGGACCCGTTTATCCCGACTTTCTGCTTCCTGTCTGCCAACCAGTTCTCTATCCACATCAGCACATTACCCCCAATACCATGTGCTTTGATTTTGCACACCAATCTCGTGTGGGACCTTGTCAAAAAGCCTTTTGAAAGTCCAAATACACCACATCCACTGGTTCTCCCTTGTCCACTCTACTAGTTACATCCTCAAAAAATTGCACAAGATTTGTCAAGCATGATTTCCCTTTCATAAATCCATGCTGACTTGGACCGATCCTGTCTCTGCTTTCCAAATGCGCTGCTATTTCATCCTTAATGATTGATTCCAACATTTTCCCCACTACTGATGTCAGACTAGCTGGTCTATAATTACCCGTTTTCTCTCTCCCTCCTTTTTTAAACAGTGGTGTTACATTAGCTACCCTCCAGTCCATTGGAACTGATCCAGAGTCGATAGACTGTTGGAAAATGATCACCAATGCATCCACTATTTCTGTGGCCACTTCCTTAAGTACTCTGGGATGCAGACTATCAGGCCCCAGGGCTTTATCGGCCTTCAATCCCATCAATTTCCCCAACACAATTTCCTGCCGAAAAGGATATCCTTCAGTTCCTCCTTCTCACTAGACCCTCGGTCCCCTAGTATTTCTGGAAGGTTATTTGTGTCTTTGTGAAAATAGAACCCAAGTATTTGTTTTACTGGTCCGCCATTTCTTTGTTCCCAATTATAAATTCACCTGAATCTGACTTCAAGGGACCTACGTTTGTTTTCACTAATCTTTTTCTCTTCACATAGCTATACAAGCTTTTGCAGTCAGTTTTTATATTCCCAGCAAGCTTCCTCTCATACTCTATTTTCTCCCTCTTGATTAAACTCTTTGTCCTCCTCTGCTGTATGACAAAATTCTCCCAGGTTTGCTGCTTTTTCTGGCCAATTTATATGCCTCTTCCTTGGATTTAACATTATCCTTAATTTCCCTTGTTCGCCACGGTTGAGCCATCTTCCCTGTTTTACTTTTACTCCAGACAGGGATGTACACTTGTTGAAGTTCATCCATGTGATCTTTAAATGTTTGCCATTGCCTATCCACCGTCAACCCTTTAAATATCACTCGTCAGTCTATTCTAGCCAATTCACGTCTCATACCATCGAAGTTACCCTTCCCCAAGTTCAGGATCCTAGTTTCCGAATTAACTGTGTCACTCTCCATCTTCAAGAATTCTACCATATTATGGTCACTCTCTTCCCCACGCGGCCTTGCACAACAAGATTGTTAATTAGTCCTTTCTCATTACACATCACCCAGTCGAGGATGACCAGCCCTCTAGTTGGTTCCGCAACATATTGGTCAAGAAAATCATCCCGAATACACTCCAAGAAATCCTCCTCCACCGCATTGCTACCAGTTTGGTTAGCCCAATCAATGTGTAGATTAAAGTCACCCATGATAACTGCTGTACCTTTATTGCATACATCCCTAATTTCTTGTTTGATGCTGTCCCCATCCTCATTACTACTGTTTGGTGGTCTGTACATAACTCCCACTAGCTTTTTCTGCCCTTTGGTATTCCGTAGTTCCACCCATACAGATTCCACATCATCCAAGCTCATGTCCTTCCTTACTGTTGCATTAATTTCCTCTTTAACCAGCAATGCCACTCCACCTCCTTTTCCTTTCTGTCTATCCTTCCTAAATGTTGAATACCCCTGGATGTTGAGTTCCCAGCCTTGGTGACCCTGGAGCCATGTCTCCGTAATTCCAATTACATCATATCTGTTAACTGCTATCTGCGCAGTTCATTCGTCCACCTTATTCCAAATACCCCTTGCATTGAGGCATAGAGCCTTCAGACTTGTCTTTTTAACACCCTTTGCCCCTTTAGGATTTTGCTGTAATGTGACTCTTTTTGCTTTTTGCCTTGGGTTCTCTGCCCTCCACTTTTACTTTACTTTTCTTCATCTATCTTTTGCTTCTGCCCCCATTCTATTTCCCTTTGTCTCCCTGCCTAGGTTCCCACCCCCCTGCCATATTAGTTTAACCCCTCCCCAACAGCACTAGCAAACACTCCCCCGAGGACATTGGTTTTGGTCCTGCCCAGGTGCAGACAGTCCGGTTTGTACTGGTCCCACCTCCCCCAGAACCGGTTCCAATGTCCCAGGAATTTGAATCCCTCCCTTTTGCACCACTCCTCAAGCCGCATATTCATCTGAGCTATCCTGCGATTCCTACTCTGACTAGCATGTGGCACTGGTAGCAATCCTGAGATTACTACTTTTGAGGTCCTTTTTAATTTAGCTCCTAGCTCCCTAACTTCGTCTTGGAGGACCTCATCCCATTTTTTACCTATATCATTGGTACCTATATGTACCACGACAACTGGCTGTTTACCCTCCCCCTTCAAAATGTCCTGCACCCGCTCCGAGACATCCTTGACTGTTGCATCAGGGAGGCAACATACCAACCTGGAGTCTAGGTTGCGGCTGCAGAAACGTCTATCTAGTCCCCTTACAATGGAATCCCCTATCACTATAGCTCTCCCATTCTTTTTCCTGCCCTCCTGTGCAGCAGAGCCACCCACGGTGCCATTGGCGCTGCTGCCCTCCCCTGGGGACCCCTGCACTACCTTCCTTCCACTGCTCTTCCTGTTGGTCACACATCCCCTATCTGGCTGTGTAACTTTTACCTGCGGTAAGACCAACTCATTAAAGGTGCTATTCATGTCATTCTCAGCATCGTGGATGCTCCAGAGTGAATCCACGCGCAGCTCCAGGAACTGCAGCCGGACACGCTTCCCGCATATGTAGTCATCAGGGACACTGGAAGCGTCCCTGACTTCCCACATGGTACAGGAGGAGCATAACACGTGTCCGAGCTCTCCTGCCATGACTTAACCCCAAGATTAATTTGGCAACAATAATGCTAAAGGTTACTGATGAAGAAAAGAAAAAGAAAAACTACTCACCAATCATTTGCCCCCTTGGCTGTGAAGTCACCTTTCGATTTCTTGCTCCTTTTTTGCCTTCTCTCCCTGCTGCAGCTGCACCAGCTGGCCTTGAAAGGCCGCTCCGACGTCCCCGAATTCCCACATCTCGACTGCTGCTGGGCCTTTAAAGGCCGCTCCGACGTCCCTGAACCTCTTGCTGTGATGTCACACTTCGTTTTCTTTTCCTCCCAGGTTGGGGAGTCAGCACTGGTGGGGAAAACAAGACAAAGCTACACCTTCTGCTCCCACTTGCCCGAACTCTCCCACTTTCCAAACTCTTACCTTTGCACTCTGACCTGCCGCTTCACTCCATGCACTCAATATTTTTAAAACACGTTGCGCATGCAAAAATAAAATCACCTTCGGCCTGGGATAGCAGCGGTTGGAGTCGGCTGCGTGGAGGATCGGTCGAAGGCTGCCATTGCTTTTTTGGGATGGAAGACTTCAATTTTTATGCTGATTTTGTCTCCCTGGTGCATCTTGAAGAAATCACTGGACTTCTGCTAACATCTTGGAGGATTTTGGGCCACCAAGTCCGTTGAGGAAAAAGGTGAAGATTTAATTTTTATTTGACTGCTTAAAGTTCAATCATCGAAGAAGTAGTATTACAGGTAAGTTTACTTTTAGCAGTTTGATTTGTAAACCTCCATACAGTTGATGTAGTTTTAAATTTCCGAAAAAATTCTGTTGGACAGTCAGGGAGTCCCTTTCGGGCCAGCGCATATTTCTGTAACTGCAGGTAAGGATTTTTCTTACGGTGTTTCTTGGCTCTGACCGCCGATTTAAAAAAAAAAAAAAAATATATATATATAGTTCGTAGTGAAAGTTGGCCTTATGCCCTGAAATGGCATGTAACTTAGTTTTCCATGCACACCAGCGCCAGAATGTACAGCAACAAACATTCTGGCGCTGTTAGATGCCAGCGTCCCAAAATTGGGGAATCTTTTAACTAAGCTTGAGCGCCAGAAAAATCGCTCGGCGCCGAAAAAACGGCGCCCAATGCTGTGCAAACTTGGGCCCTATGTACCTGCACGATATTTTTCTGGTCATAACAATCTCATTCCCTGTCTGCCAGACCAGTCACAGATTCCATCAACTTTATTTAGACGTCTCTTAAATGGATGTTGCTTTCTTCTTGCATCTGAACCCTGGTTCTGCTGATACAATCTTTGTTTCAGCTCTGCTCCATTGTGCACATATAATGGTTGCTGAACCAAAACTGTACATATCCACCCCCTTTCCACCTCCTTCCAGCGCTGCCTTCGCATACCGAACTCGGAGAGTTGTTAACCTGTGGAATTCTCTACCGCAGAGAGTTGTTGATGCCAGTTCATTGGATATATTCAAGAGGGAGTTAGATATGGCCCTTACGGCGAAAGGGATCAAGAGGTATGGAGAGAAAGCAGGAAAGGGGTACTGAGGAAATGATCAGCCATGATCTTATTGAGCGGTGGTGCAGGCTCGAAGGGCCGAATGGCCTACTCCTGCACCTATTTTCTATGTTTCTCTGTCCACAGAAATAAGAGTTGAGTCGGGTTCAAAAAGATCAAATCACTTCAGCATACTGGCTAACAACTGTCAAATGGTAATATAGATCAACGTTAAATGCATTTGGAACAAGTAAGAGCAAATGGATTCAAAGTGAAGGATGCCAGTTAGCAAAGTTGGAAAATGAAAATAATTTGAATTGTTTGGTGACTATTTACTGAAGGTTTCCAGTCACTGTGAAGCAGTTACCAACAGGTGACCTTATTGAAGTGTATAAGATTACGAGAGGGCTTGACGAGGTGTTTGCAGAGAGGATGTTTCCACTGATAGGGGAGACGAGAACCAGAGGGCATGGTCTTAGAATAAGGGGCCGCCCATTTCAAACAGAGATGAGGAAAAATGTCTTCTCTGAGGGTTGTGAATCTGTGGAATTTGCTGTCTGAGAGCTGTGGAAGCTGGGACATTGCATACATTTAAGACAGAAATAGACAGTTTTTTCAACGATAAGGGGATAAGCAGTTATGGGGAGCGGGCGGGGAAGTGGAGCTGAGTCATGATATTGAATGGTGGAGCAGGCTCGAGGGGCCGTATGGCCGACTCCTCTTCCTATTTCTTATGTTCTTAAAACTGCTCAAATAATAGAATTTAATGGTTACGGTAGCATAGTGGGTCCATAATTGGACGAGTGTTCCAGAGGCCTGGACTAATAATCCAGAAAGCATAAATTAAAATCCTTTCATGGCAATTTGAGAATTTGAACTTGTGTTTATAAAAAAAAAAATAATCTGTAAATAAAATGCTGGTCGCAGTAAACATGACCATGAAGCTGTCTGATTGTTGTAAAAACCCAGATGTTTCATGAATGCCCATTCGGGAAGGAAACTTGGCATTTGACCTGGTCTGGTCTTCATGTGACTCCAGTCCTCTGTTAACTGCTGAGCAAGGCACTCGGGTAGGGAATAGTTTGATGTAACTAACACATTGTGGAGTACCTTCACCATATGGACTGCAGCAGTTCAAAAAGTCCCACTGCCACTTCAGGACTGGGGCTCTTTTCTCTCGAAAAGAAAAAGCTGAGGGGTGTCTCGAGATTATGCAAGGGTTTGATGAGGTAGATGTCGAGATAATTTTAATTGTGGGTGAGTCCAAAACTCAAGGCGATAAATCTAACATGGTCACTCCTAAAGCTAATCAAGAATTCAGGAGAAATTGCTTTATCCAGAGTGTGGTTAAAATGTGGAAATTGCTACCACAAGGAGTAGTTGAGGCGAATAGCATAGATGCATTTAAGGGGAAGCTGGATAAACACACAGAGCAAAAGGAATGGAAGGTTCTTGGAGGGTTAGATGGAGTTGCAGGAAGTTTGTGTGGAGCATAAACATCAGCATGAATCAGTTGGGCTGAATGGTCTGTTTCTATGATGTACATTCTGTGTAATTCTATGTAATTATCTTTGCCATATGACTGTTTCAAATGTCTCGTTTTAGAAATGTCTTCTATGACTGGGGCATAATTTTTGAGATTGGGTTTCTAAGTGATTTGTTTCTTTCAGGATTATGATTGGTGCCGAATCACCGACTCGACTGTGTTTACTGGGAGTGAATATTCTTCTGATGGTGTTTTCTCTTTGTCATTGCAAAATTTTGCATATCTGATTCAGACCTTGTTAGTAAATTGGTTCTTCATGTTACTGTCCTTATTTAATCTAGTTCAGTCTAAATTTCTGCCTGGCACTCTTTTCCATTTGTTCTTGCATCCCTTAAGCTAAGACTAATGTTTGCTGTCATAATTCTACGGTCTGACCCAATGGCATTAAATAAGTTGTAAGCTTCAACATTCCTGACGCTGTTTTTCCATTTTTTCCATACTAAGATGTAATCCAGCTGGGCTTTCTTAGCATTTGGGGATTTATATGTCCAAAGTTTTCCTCTTTTCTTTGCAAAATTATTATTTGTAGACCAGAGGTTAAATTCCATGATGTAATCGAGAAGTAATTTTCCGTTTCCATTTGTATCATCATGAAATGAGTAGCAAACTATTTCTTTACTCAGCCATGTGTTCATATCACCTCCAATAATCAAGAATTTGAGCTGGGATGAATTCTGTTCTCCACAATTCTTCATAAACTTGCAGTTGACTAGCTGTAACAGGTTATTATGGTGACCAATGGATTGCCAGAGAATTCTGCAACAGATATTCTACTGTTAATTACATCTACAGATTGAGGACATTTTGCCATGTATTTGCTGAGAAGGAATCTTACTCCCACTGTGGCTTCTGTATTAATTTTTGTTGCTGAAGCTGTAACTAAAACCCATCCATCATGAAGATTCTGCTATTTTACTACTTTATTCTTATGATAGAGGTGATGATAGATCACTTCGATGTCATACTTTTGTGTCATTTCCACTGATTCCGCTTTTGAAAATATGCATTACAAGTACAAACGTTGAAGGTGGATACTTTTATTGCCCGTTTGCATTTCATGAATTTAATGCCAGCTTTCAGATCTCTGTCAGCCACAGCCCTTCCTTCAACATTTCGAGAAGGATTTGGGTTTCCAGTGTCATCAGTTGGAGACACCTCAACCAGTCGGCCAATAGCAAGTTATAAGGCAGGGACTTGAACCCTGGTGTTGTGTTTGGGACTGTCCATGGTTGTGTAATTATAATTGTGGATTTTAAGAGGGCCTTCAACACTATACACATCAGCCGAATGTTCAAAATTCTGAAGGCATGCAGAATTCCAGATAAAATCACTGTAGCAATCTTCGTGATGTATGCCAACACCATAACAATAATACGATCCTTTGAGAGTAAGATAGAGCCATTTCATATTGAAGAAGGAGGTCTTCAGGAAGATATACTGGCACTCCTTTATTTATCGTTGTGTTGGTCTATATAATGAGAAAACTGTATTTGCTTTATCATTCAGATGAAAAGGAGTTAAAGATATCCAGTAAGCAAGATCATTGAGTTTGATTTTACAGGTGACATTGCTCTCTGCAGTGACACAGTAGAAGACAGTCAGAAGTTATTAAACAAGGTGGAAAAATGAGCAAGTACGCCTTTGTCTTCAAATGAATGGAGAGAAAACCAAACATGTTATGTATGAATAAAGAGTCTGACCAGATACTGTGAGCTCAAAAGAAAGTGTGACCGTAGTCTTTTATTACAGGTCTCCAGAGTGCCTCTCCAGCCTGTGAGGCCTCCTGAAGTACAGGTACTCCCAAGGGATTGTGGGATCCCTTGGGATACCAAGCAATGAGCCCTCTGGTGGTTACACAAGGTATTTACAGGTTTACATATATAACAACATGCATGATACTAAGTATCAATAATGAAGCAAGAAAATTGAGAGCCATGCAAAAAGTAGTATTAGAGGAGGTTATTAGAACAACAGAAAAAGATATCAACTGCAGAATAGGTGAGGCGTGGTCATCTTGCGATCGAATAAAGGGAGTCTGGAAGTGCTAAGAGCCGGCCAGCAAAGAGAAGATCAAGATATTCAGAAGCACAGTGGAGTTAATGTTCATGTATGGCGCTGACACATGGACCTTTATGAAGTTACTGGAAACTAGATGGCAATTACACAAGACTATTGATATCGGCTGGAAAGACTGCAGGCCCATTGTGATACTGTATGGAGACTTACACAGAACAAGAACTGTAATAAAGCATAGAAGGTGGAAACTTGCTAGCCATTCTTTTACAGAAAATGAGAGTTGTGAATCTTTGGAATTCTTTACTTCAGAAGGCTGTGAATGCTGAGTCGTTGAGTATATTCAAGGCTGAGATGCGTAGATTTTTGGACTCATCATCATAGGTGGTCCCTCGAACAAGGATGACTTGCTTCCACGAGAGTTCACAGATGTTTCAATGGAGGACCCGATGTTCCAGTCCTGAAGTCCAGTTGAGGGGATGGAAGATGCCTGTGCGTGGATTTTTTTTAACGTGTGGTGACTGTTGCACACCAGCCACCACATGGGCTTGACAGAGCTAGGCCTTTATCCAGTGGCAAGGATTAACCAGGACGACTGGAGACCTGTTCTGCTGCACGGACCTAGTGCACACACATATCGCAGTGTGGGTAGGTCCGTGCTGCCCCTGAGCCCTCGGCTCTTCACTCCAGGAGAATCATAGAATGGGTACAGCACGGAAGAAGGTTAGTCGGCCTGTCGATCCAATGCCAACTCTCAGCTCGTCCCACTCCTCTGCCATTTCCCCCGTAGCCTTGCAATTTTTTTCCTTCAGATACTTATCCAACTCCCTTTTGAAAGATAAGATTGAGTCTGCCTCCACCACCCTTTCAGGCAGTGCATTCCAGATCCTAATCACTCACTGTGTAAAACAGTTTTTTCTTGCATCGCCTTCGGTTCTTTTGCCAATCAACTTAAATCTGTGTCTCCTGGTTCCTGACCCTTCTTCCAATGGCCACAGTTTATCTCTACTCTGTCCAGATCACTCATGATTTTGAACACCTCTATCAAATCTCCTTTTAATATTCTCTGCTCCAAGAAGAACCGCCCGAAATGAATCGAGGGATATGGGAATCTGATGGGAAAGTAGAGTTGAGGTCGAAGATCAGCCATAATCTTCTTGAACGGCAGAACAGGCTCGAGGGCTGTGTGGCCTACTCTTGCTCCTAATTCTTCGGTTCTTGTGAGGAACCAGTTGTAGCATCACTGTTCCGGAAACCAAAATATGGAAACAAAGGAGAGGTCAGCCTTGAATTAAGTTCAATATTCAATTTGTGCAAGATTCAGACATTATAATAAAGAATTACCATTATGCATGATGAATAAAGAGAAGTGGAGGACAGTCAAAGGCACTCCAACGATAGTCAACTGATGATTATATTGAAGACTAGTATACCAAATGAAGAAATGGGTAATGGTTTAAAGTAAAAAGAAACTGCTTGATTTCTTGTGTATTAAATGGTGGAGCAGGCTCGAAGGGCCGTATGGCCGACGACTCCTATTTCTTATGTTTTTATGTAACTGCTTCGATATATGCATAACCACTTTTTTTGTTATGTATCCACCTTCATATCCATGTTGCTATATTGGCTCTCAATATCATGCATCTTAATTACATCGTGTCCAAAGCAGGACTGTATGGAATGATTTTTAAAAATTAAATGTGCAACATGCACTGCATTTCCTTCAGCCATACACTTTGTTATTTCCTCAAAGAACTCTATTAATTGTTTGAGACATGACTTGCTTTTTGCAAATGGATATTAGCTGTCCTTAATTAATCCATGTCTTTGCAAATGAGTGTGAATTTTTTTTCCCATATTCTGGTCTTCAGAAGTTCAGTCACCACCGATGGTAAGCTGATGGGTGTATAATTACTGGTTTAACCCTTTCTGTTTTTGTATGGAGGTGTTAGATTGGTCAGTCTTCTTGCGCAACTTCCATATTCAAGGATATTAGAAGGATTGTGGTTGGAGTCTTTGCTATTTGCTCTCTGACTTCCCTCAGCACATTATCAAGGCCCAATTATTTTTTCCATTTTGAGTTCTACCAACTTTGAGTACGACTTTTTAAAATCTTTCGTGTTTATTAAATTATTCAGTCCAGTTACTCCATTTCTTCATCTTATGCCCTTTCATTCTGGCTATTTTGTAAAAATGAGGGTAAAGTACTCATTTAGCAACTTCACCATTCCCTCAACCTCCACATGGTTTCCTCTTTTACCTCAAATTGACTTTTTTGTGTCTTTCAAATCCTTATTATTTCCCTTTTATGCTTTATCCAAATTGGACAATTAAAATCAGTTTGATTGCCTCGACAATAAATATTCCAGTCTTCCCAAAGCCATTATCTCATTAGCATCCTAATTCCTTTGTCAGTTGTCGTGTTCTAGTGCAGCATTCAGATGATTTGCCCAGCAGCAGACAGGACTGGTGTAAGGTGGAGTTGAGCTAGTTTGTTCAGAAGTCATGAGAATGATGGGGGGAGAATTGCTCAATGGAATAACGTTGATAAATGAATAAATTGACAAGCAGACTTCACTGCATTGTGAAGAAGATCTGGATTTTACTTTTAACCTCGTTCAGGGCTTTCATTACTTTGCACCTTCACCTTTACAGTGATGCTCTCTCTTTTTGATAGAATGTTCATGTTTGCTTTGGCATAAAATAATGTCCTTCTAAACCCTGTTCTCTGATATCAGTTTCACTTTTTCAGTTTCTTGTATTCAATTGTGTAGATTCCAAACAAATAGAATTTTTGTTTATTTTGAGGGGCTTAATTTGTTCTTGTTTTAGCAAGTTTTCCTTTTGAACTAAGTTTAGTGCTTTATCATTGCTTTCATTTTTGTATTTTAAACAACAAAATTGGGACGATTAGAGCCAAGTGCTTCAAAAAGTGGAAACCCAAAAACCAGTATGAATCTTTTGGAAGGGGCTATTTGAGTCTATTTGTTGGCAAAGCTCACCATTTGTATCTGATAATGAACCTTTATCTAATGTCATTTTCACATTGAGTGAAAATTATCAACTCCTTGGATAAAATAACAATGTTCAAACTAAATTACATCCAATACGCAAGCAATGTCTTATAACTTCTGATACTTAGTCTGTATATGTATATGGGTATTCGATTTGTGTTGCACTTTTTCAATGTCTGGAAACTCAACTGGAGGTTTCCATTCATGTTTAAAGGTGATAAAGTATCCCAATTAGCTTGTCTTGGACAATCTCTCACTACCCAGTCGAAGTTATATTAATTGTACACAAACCAACAATATCTCAACAGGAATGCAGTGCAACTTTGAGTCAAGTGCATTACTTCTACTTCACGGGTGGAATTGAATACAATATTCATAATTAACACTAGCTTAATTAACTATTCTGACACAATTAATGCCATCACAAGGTTAAGCATCGAGAATTGCAATGTATATACTTCATATTGCATTAATTGATAGACTCTAAATCATTGTAAGCGCTGCCGTAATTTGACGACCACAAAGCATTTTGCTTTCTGACAGTATTATGGAGCTATATAAAATGTGCAAGATTGCAGTATGGTTTAGCAAGGTTAATTTTACAGTTTGTATTAAACTTGTCAGAAATAACTTTACGGTATTTGACTTCCTCTGAAATATTTTTTAAAAAAATACACCTTTTCCTTTTAATAGGTTGGCTGCTGTAGCATTGGGTAGTTCTGCCTTCCTGTGGGGGATACTGGCTTCTCATCTGGGGATCCCTGTGGTGTATTGCAGTCCATGGTTATTGGCTTCCTTCTTTGGTTGTGTTTTTATCCTGGTTTGCACATAGGTTACCTTTCTGTACTGCAAAAGGTTATTTTTCTTGAGTTCAGAGGCTTGAACTGTTTGCTGATTTCTGTGCGACACTTAATTCTGTTCTGTTAAACACGTAACATTTCTTAATAGTCCAACTTTTATGCCTTAAAAGTGTCTGCCTTTCAAAGAACTGGATAAATACAACTTCTTTTGGCTTTTTGTTTTTCTAGAAAGCTTGCTTAGAAAATTGTGGGAACCTTCTTGCAAATTCGCACTTCCTGAACCATTTGAATCATCTCGGTAGCTCTCTATATTAGGGGAAAGTATGGGTTTATATATCTTGGACAGGAAATTCATCATATTACCAGCACTTCCCACCCAGAAATGCGAATTTGATCAAATAAAAATCAATTGCTGCCCACATTCCCACCGGCAGTAAATTAATCAGATATTCACTGCCGGCGGTGTTCATACTGCCTGTCCATCGGTGAAGGCCCCAGAAATGCAAATTTAATCACTAACATCCATTTACTGGCCGCCCTAAATACCGTCCTGAAAAGTAAGATCTTACCTTATCTTAGCCGATCTTAAGCGGACGGTACGTACCCTTCTCAGATCTACTTGGAATTATACATACTCAGCCCTTTCAACACAGTCCAATTGAGATGAATAATGTTAGTTTACCAATCTCCAGCCCAGCCCCTTATGGTCCTGAGTTCCTCTCTCTTTCAACGCCCCCCCACACTTAACTGTGGTCAAATTGCCTGTTAACACATGCAATTAATGTTGACATGTAATTAATGACAATTTGGATGAGTTATTGGAAAGCAAATAGTGCCCATGGAACCAATCACAGCAAGTCAAAAGCTTTAAGAAAGGAGTAAATTGACGAGAGGAAAAAATGAATTGGAAAGGAAAACTGTTGCTACTATTTACTGGGACGGTGGGGGGCGGCGGGTTGCAGGGAGTGGGTTCACCCATTGATTGCATTTGATCATTTCATAGAAACCTAGCTACAAATCCAAATCGTCATTTAAATTCTCGCAGAATTATCTTCAGCTTTTTCGGCAATTGACACTGTTTCTTACTCGCACTCCTCGGATTTCCAGCATTTCTCTCCGTTCCTTTTCCTCTTTCCCTAAATCCAATACTCTTGCTGCTTTCCTTCTGCCCCTTCTTCTAAGTTCAACAATCTCCTGCCAAGGTGCTGCTGCCCTGCTGAAGTCATGTCACCAACTGATTGATTAGCCCAACCTGCCGATAGCGCCTGCTTAAATTGAGACACAGGAAAGACGGAGGCGATGCAAAGGGTAAATACAGAGCAAAGCAGCTAAGGCAACAAGAAAGCAAGACCAAAGAACACCAGTGCAGCACTGTAAATTTTTTGTGCTCAAATGGAGACAAAATGCATGATGGCTGATACAGTCCATTCTTCAGAGTAACCGGTATCTCTTTCCAAGATTTCGTTTGCATGAGACTAAAAAGAATTATTGTCAAGCTGATGCATTTATTGATGTTCCAAGTGTGTTGCCTTAAATGATGCTAGGCTATAGCTGCATGCTCGTAACACTCAATGAAGTGTATTCCCAGTTTGTTGAAATACTTAATCAATCCGGGTCATTCTGTCAACCTAGACCATGTCAAAAGTGTGGAGGAGGTGTGAATTTGATCTGACTGGGGATGTTAATGGAATTGGCTTCTGGAAATGAAAATGCGACCATATATTTCTTCAACATCTGTTCATAATGGGTTTAAAAATTATTGGTTTTTTGGAACAAGAATTGGTTTAGAGTATAACAGATACGCAAAGAGAATCGGGTTACACCGTTTTCTTTTCGGTTAAAAGCTGAGCCCAAAGTCCCACGAACTGCAACAATAGTTCTATGCATCCCTCTTCAGAGGAGGGGACCTTGCTTCCTTCATGTTCTTTCGGAAATTGCTGGGGTATTCAGCAAACACTCTGGGCATATACCTAATGGCCACGTTCTCTGCACACATGGTGCATGCAAATGATAAAGGACAAGTAACCAGTGTACTAGTGGAGCTCTTCGAGATAAGCGTACTCTGGCACGCTGCACCGCTTGGGAAAATTGGCTTATATTTATGCTGGGAGTGTTACATGACATGGTTGTTCACTAACACCCACTGTGCAGGGGTGGAACAAATCTTCTACTCTTTAGCATGCATCAAATTGTTGGCAGTGGAGTTATTCTATGCTTCATTCCCGTTACCGTGGACATTTCCATTACATTTTAATATGAACTTTGTTCTAATTTCAAGAACATCAAGCTCGGTGAATTATCATTCTGCCACTTTAATGATTTAAATTATTGGACCAAAGTTTCACAGTTCGAGGCATTGCCCGCTTGCCTCACTCGTCAAAAAAAAATCGCGCATGCGCAGAACTCTACCTCCAATCTTTGCCGAGTCTAATGACCTGCACCGTCTGCCGTTGCCGGCCGCTACATTTCCATGAAAGTCGCGCTGGAGGATTGCAGCGGGTGGTGAAAAACCACGGACCGCCTGAATGCTGCCAAGAAACGGGCGCCAGCGGGACATCATCAATTTTGGCCCCCCTAAGACGATCCCACTTATGGAACTGTCATTGACAAATCAAGATGATTAATTCTATCTGGGGGATGTTTTCTAAAATGTCATTCAACTGATTTAGAAGTTCGAAACTGATGCTCGATGGTTTAAAAACGAGATTTTTGCTCAAGTCATGACCAGGACTTAAAAACCCTTTCCCTAGTTGTATCAAGGTTCTTCATGCTCATGAGTCTTTTTGCACAATGCCCATTGCACTTTTCTGAGGTGGCTAGTCAATACCCTTGGGAGGTTTTTAGCCAGACTGAGCCAACCAAGCACCAGTCTTATTGACCCTTCTGGTAAGGAGGACAAGGATTGATATAAACCACTGCACTGGTATATTATATTGGTAAAACCATAGGTTACTGTGTAAAGGTGGGCTAGTTAAGTTGAATGCCCTTATCTTTTTAAATTCTGTGTACTGTTTTTGTGATTCTTGCATATCATTATCATCATCATCATAGACAGGCCCTCGGAATCGAAGAAGACTTGCTTCCACTCTTAACATGAGTACTTCGGTGGCTGTACAGTCCAATATGAGAACCACAGTCTCTGTCACAGGTGGGACAGATAGTCGTTGAGGGAAGGGGTGGGTGGGACTGGTTTGCCACACGCTCTTTCTGCTGCCTGTGCTTGATTCCTGCGTGCTCTTGGCGACAAGACTCAAGGTGCTCGGCGTCCTCCCGGATGCACTTCTTCCACTTCGGGCTGTCTTTGGCCAGGGCCTCCCAGGTGTCAGTGGGAATGTTGCACTTTTATCAGGGAGGGTTTGAATGTGTCATTGTAACATTTCCGCTGCCCTTCTTTGGCTCATTTGCCGTGAAGCAGTTCCGAGTAGAGCACTTGCTTTGGGAGGCTCGTGTCTGGCATGCAAACTATGTGGCCTGCCCAGCGGAGCTGATCGAGTGTGGTCAGTGCTTCAATGCTCGGGATGTTGGCCTGGTCAAGGTTGCTAACGTTGGTGCGCCTGTCCTCCCAGGACATAGCATTATACATTGTATCTGTTAACTGTTGTAGAGAATTAAGGCAAGTGGAACAAACTGATGTGGAATTATCTGAATAAGTATGTATGGCAGGAGAGGGGGAGCTACCTCCAAAAGGTAAATACATTGAGTGTATTTAGGGCTGCTTCTTGATGCAATATGAAAAACTTTCATTATCCATAAATATCATCCAGACTGCTGTAGCTTTTGTTCCTACTTGCACGAAGGCAGACATCCTCATCACCCTTGTCAAGTTCTAGTGGCTTCCCATGTCCCAGACCTGAGGGTTCTTGTTGAGACCTTTTAATTCTCTCCACGATATCTTCTTTCCTTTCTCCCAGTTGATGTTGATTGATTTTATTCCTGCTTCACCATCAGTGATTGCTCCTTCAGCCAGCATGCCATGACCTTTTGGAATTCCCAATCAATATCTCTACCTTGTCATTTATCTGCTTTTCTCTTTAACCATGCTAAAGCCTTCTCTTGAGTCTCTTCCGTGTATTCCTCTTGCTTTGTGTCATCCCACTGGACACTTAAGACCTTAATCACATAATTTATGCTCATAGTTCTGTGCAGTAATGAAGGATTGTAAACCAATGCCTGTCTGCCTGTTCAGGTGGAAGTAAAAGCTCCCATGGTACTATTCGAAGAAGAGAAAGGAGTTTTCCAAGTATCTTTACCAACACACTGTCCTCAAAGAATTCACAGAACATTATTAACTGGTCATTTCATTGCATTACTGTTTGTGAGACCTTGTGTGCTAATTGGCTACTGTGTTTGCTGACATTACAGGTTGTGACTGCACTACCAAACTATGAATTGGATGTGAAGTGCTTTGGAACATTCTGAACATATGACAGGACATCTTATAAATTACTGATATTTTTAGTGTTAGTCTTCATATCGTGACCTGGGTAAGGGAGAGGAGATGACTAAAAGTTCTAGTTTACAAGAAAGCTGATTTTAAGGTGGAGGTGCAAGTGGGGAAAACAAGTTAAGAAAAATGAAGGTGGAGGAAGGAAGAGAAATCATGTCCAGCAGATCCTTGGAACACGGGTCCAAGGAAATGGCACTGCTTTTTAAAATTCAAATATGACTGCAAATATATACTTCCTATGAGAGAGAGACGAGATGAAATACGGGAAGAATTGTGATTTGAGATTGGTATGTTGTGCCAACTAGGATTGAATTGGAAAGAGATGTTTGAAGAAAACAGGAGCTAAACCCAACTAAAGATCTAACTTCATGCTGTTGACTTGTAGGATAGGGATGCCACTTATCGAGTCAATACTGATTCAATAAGTATTCATAAGGGAGGTAGATCGCGTCCTAATTTAGTGACGAGTGGAAGACCCATGGATTTGGGGTAGGAAAAAGCTGAAAAGTGATCAGATCCTTGAATGGGACATTAATGTTCATGACCTGGCTGGGTCTTTTCTCATTCCTACATTCTTGTCTTGTGATGTACACACCAAACCTCTTTCAACACTACTGTTTAAATTGAAAGTTCTTGCCTCGTGTCAGCATTTGTAATTTTTCTAAACTTGAAAATGCTGAAAAAAAAATCATTAAATTTGCACAGGAGGGGTTACTTCAGCTCTGAACTAGGTAATTGAAAAAGTTTGGCAGCATCCTAAAGGGGAAATATTACCTTGACTGTTAAATGGAAAATTATTTTGTGACTTAACGAAGACCAAGATTTTAATTTTCAGCGAAGGAAATGCAGCAACATTACTGCATTTGGCTAAAGAATTGTAGTGAAAAAACAAACCTTACATTGAGTATCATGAATTCCTTTGCAAAGTCCTGTCATTTTGTCATTGCTCCTCTTATCAGCAGGTTTAAAAGATAAATTAAAACCCAATATATTCTGGAATGGCTGGATTCATTCTGAATTCTTTGTTTGACTTACTGTTTCATGAGCCTGTGCCATGTATCTCAGATCCTCCATATTTTATTGAAATATTTTCCAATGGAGTTCTTCGAGTGGTGTTTTCTGGAGAAGGCATCAACTTGAGAAGGATGCTAAACTTGGACAAAGGTCTTCATTATTGTATTTTGTCTGCACATAATTAAGGGAAGGGAGTATTCTTCTGTGTTAATGTTCATTTTGGGGAGAAAAAAAAAGAGCAGAGTGGTTTTTTAAGGCTACAGATTTCAACTGCACCTGCATTCTCCTGCCAAAAGAATGTTAAGCCCCTATAAATCTTCTAGACATTCTTACCGCTCCACGTCAGTTGGGTAAAGGAGATGTGCCCAGTCCCACCAACCCACTCCACTCCATTTTTGCCCCAAGCCTGCTCTAACTGTGGCGCTGGAGGCTGCAGCAGGTATTGTAGATGTGGATGCAGCTTGGAGGAGGCCATTTTTTATGTGCATTGTGGAACTTTGTGCTTGCCTGCATAGCGTTCTTTGATATACTTTGGGGTTTCAGTCAGGACTTCTGCTACTTGTATGTATCTGTGCTCAAAGTAGTACTTGGCATTCTAAGCATCGATTTTCCCAATGGGAATGCCATTCATTTTGAAGCTATGAAGAGAAATAGGATGAAGATAGGCCAGAGACCAGATTCGAGATTCAGAATCGGGGTCATAGAAGGTGTGGACATGCAGTTACTCGTGTCTTAGACCAAGAAGTTCTGTCTTGGCTGTCTCTGAACATCTGTGCATCTGAAGGATGCGCTCCCCTCGGTGCCGACTGGGGAAATACTTTGACTGCTGGCCTAGTTAAACATTAGGTGATCTGTGCCACATGAGCGAGTCAACAGCTTGTTGCTGCATCAAGCAGATCACTCATGTCCTATTAAAGAAGGTCGCAAAATTAATTTCCTTCTCAATGGAGAGAAGGAAAGAGAGCGAGATACCTGTATCAAGTTCCATATAAAGCCCATCACGTTGACCAAACTTTTAATCACTCCATCTTGTATCTGCTTCTTGGTTCTGCATCCATTTTGTGTAATACCGCCTCTGTGCCATGCCTTGGCGTGTTTTATTTTCGATTGTTGTTTGAAATTGCCCTCCATCGTCAATGCCTTGAATAAGATAGATGAATTGAGTAGAGCAAGTTTGATAATTGAGCATTTCACGTGAGTTTGGTGGTTAAATTGAGGACTGAAACTAACTTGTTCAGCTTGCTAACTGAGGCAACATGTGGAACTTGGGTTTTGAGTTAAATGCGCCATCATTGGAATTACTGCGGCAATGTGGTTCTTGATGTTGGGAAATCTGAAAACTTCACCCAGACCTTTCAGTCAATGTTGTATTTTGTCAACCATGTGTAACTAAATCTTGGGGCTAATAGCCAGGTACTGAATATAGAAAAATTGAACAAATGGTTCCACCTATTTTGGACATCTAGAAACACCGCTGCATAATATTGAAGAATCATTCATCTCAATGCTGTTTGTGGGACTTTGCTCAGTGCTAAGTGGTTACTGTGTTTAACTAATAACAGTAACTGCATTATGTTATTCAATGTGTAGACATTCGGTTGTTTGAGAGAGGTGGTAAGGTATTTTATCAATGCAAGTTGTTTCTAAATGGATATTCAGTGGGAATTTTCATTGACATTTACAATAGAAATAATATATCTCGGAAGGATTTAGAGATGGTTGTGCAGTTTTGTTCCGATGACTGACGACGTCAAGAACGAAGTTCAACTTAATTTTATGGAATGCATCATTGGATTGTTTCACATCTCCCACAATACCCAGTATAACTATTTGAGGTTTCAATATTCAATCACTTTCTTGTAGTTCACATATTGCTATTGTTTCATAGTTGACACAGCATAGTTTCTTGATGGTATTCTTGGAATTCACAGTTGCATTCTCGTTCAAATTTTATTGCGACATGTACTCAAAATCAAATCATTGATGAAGAAGCAGCCCAAAGGATTTCCCCATATAGAAGTTTCAATGTGTTGTAATTTAAAATGGATATGATTAATATGGAGTATACATAAGAACATAAGAATTAGGAACAGGAGTAGGCCATCGAGCCCCTCGAGTCTGCTCTGCCATTCAACAAGATCATGGCTGATCTGGCCATGGACTCAGCTCCACTTACCCGCCCGCTCCCCATAACCCTTAATTCCCTTATTGGTTAAAAATCTATCTATCTGTGATTTGAATACATTCAATGAGCTAGCCTCAACTGCTTCCTTGGGCAGAGAATTCCACAGATTCACAACCCGCTGGGAGAAGAAATTCCTTCTCAACTCGGTTTTAAATTGGCTCCTCCGTATTTTGAGACTGTGCCCCCTAGTTCTAGTCTCCCCTACCAGTGGAAACAACCTCTCTGCCTCTATCTTGTCTATCCCTTTCATTATTTTAAATGTTTCTATAAGATCACCCCTCATCCTTCTGAACTCCAACGAGTAAAGACCCAGTCTACTCAATCTATCATAAGGTAACCCCCTCATCTCCGGAATCAGCCTAGTGAATCGTCTCTGTACCCCCTCCAAAGCTAGTATATCCTTCCTTAAGTAAGGTGACCAAAACTGCACGCAGTACTCCAGGTGCGGCCTCACCAATACCCTATACAGTTGCAGCAGGACCTCCCTGCTTTTGTACTCCATCCCTCTCGCAATGTGGCCAACATTCCATTTGCCTTCCTGATTTCCTGCTGCACCTGCCAACTAACTTTTTAGGATTCGTGCACAAGAACCCCCCAGGTCCCTCTGAACCGCAGCATGTTGTAATTTCTCCCCATTCAAATAATATTCCCTTTTACTGTTTTTTTTCCCCAAGGTGGATGATCTCACATTTTCTGACATTGTATTCCATCTGCCAAGCCTTAGCCCATTCGCTTAACCTATCTAAATCTTTTTGCAGCCTTTCTCTGTCCTCTACACAACCCGCTTTCCCATTAATCTTTGTGTCATCTGCAAATTTTATTACACTGCACTCTGTCCCCTCTTCCAGGTCATCTATGTATATTGTAAACAGTTGTGGTCCCAGCACCGATCCCTGTGGTACACCACTAACCACCGATTTCCAACCCGAAAAGGACCCATTTATCCCGACTCTCTGCTTTCTGTTAGCCAGCCAATTCTCGATCCATGCTAATACATTTCCTCTGACTCCGCGTACCTTTATCTTCTGCAGTAACCTTTTGTGTGGCACCTTATCGAATGCCTTTTGGAAATCCAAATACACCTCATCCATCGGTACACCTCTATCCACCATGCTCGTTATATCCTCAAAGAATTCCAGTAAATTAGTTAATCATGATTTCCCCTTCATGAATCCATGTTGCGTCTGCTTGATTGCACTATTCCTATCTAGATGTCCCGCTATTTCTTCCTTAATGATAGCTTCAAGCATTTTCCCCACTACAGATGTTAAACTAACCGGCCTATAGTTAGCTGCCTTTTGTCTGCCCCCTTTTTTAAACAGAGACATTACATTAGCTGCTTTCCAATCCACTGGTACATGACCGAATTGATCAGGCATTTTTTTCAGGCCTGAGTGTTACCAGGTCCAACTTGATACATCAAGTTATAAATATGATTTTAATCTACTTTTTTTCCATTCTCTCTCCTTTGCATCGTGAGTTATGAGTTATGTGTTTTGGCCTTGGTTGGTGGTCATCTGGAGGCCTTACTTTAAAATGAATATATGTGTGAGGGTCAGATACTTGTCGTTTTGTATGGAGCAGCCAGAGATATCCAAGGTAAATGTCGTTAGTGTACATTGGAGCCTGGGATGGATTGGAGTTTGGAAGAGGCTGGTGTGGTGGTATTCCAGTAGGAGCTGGGATTGTAGTTAGAAGCTCGTGTGTGTCTGAATTTCAAAGAAAAAGCGAAGCTATTTTTTGGTAGAACCTTTTGGCTGATTGGCCCTACTTGCTTGAAATGTAATTTTCAACCTGCTGTATCTTGTACATTAACTGGAAGGGGTGGAAGAAAAAATGGCCAAAGCCAATATTAACAGCTGAACTATGTATGCTGCCACAATAACATGTTTCAGTGCATCAGCTCTCTTAAACTGTTAACAATTTATTTGTCTTCTAGAGACCACTTTGAAAAAAATGTCCCAGTCTAACTTTGTGGCTCCAATGATGCGACCAGGCTAAATCTCAAGGTGTTCTTATTCAGTAGTTGAAAAACTTCCTTTGACCATAAATTGAGGTCCAAAAAGGTTAAATAAAAATTGAGTGAAGCTATATGGTAGAATTGAACTTGAAATAGAAAACGGGAAAAGAACAAATGGGCGCCACTTGTTCTGTTTATATAAGGACATGTTTTCTACAATTGTCCTGTATATTAGACATAGTATTAACGCTCCTCTTTGAATAATGGATTTATTGACTGCAGTGAAACCTGTACAAATGGACACCCCATAAAACGGATACTTACTGATAGTCCCAGATAATTTATATTATAATACAATGAGCAGAAAAGTGGCAAATGGAATTCAGTCTGGAAAGATATGAGGTAATGCATTTGGGGAGGGCTAACAAAGCAAGGGACTATACAATAAATGGAGAAGTGCAGAGGGACTTTGGATTGCATGTCCACAGATCCCTGAAGGTAGATAAGATGGAAACGAAGGCATACGGGATACTTTCCTTTTACCAGCCGAGGCATAGAATGTAAGAGCAGGGAGGTAATGCTTGAATTGTATAAAACACTAGTTCGGCCACAGCTGGAGTACTGTGTGCATTTCTGATCACCACATTACAGGAAATAAGATGCAGACGAGATTTAAGAGGATGTTGCCAGGACTGGAGAATTTTAGCTATGAAACATGATTGGCTCGGCTGGGGATGTTTTCTTTGGAGCAGAGAATTGAGGTGTAAAATATCATGAGGGGCCGAGATAGAGTGGTTATGAAACCTATTTCCTTAGCTGAGAAGTCAACAATCAGAGGCATAGATTTAAAATAATTGGTAGCAGGATTCGATGTGAAATGAGAAGGGACTAATTAGCAATCTTGTTGTGTGAAGCCCCTTGGGGAAGAGTGACCATAATGTAGTAGAATTCTTCATTAAGATGGAGAGTGACACAGTTAAATCAGATACTAGGGTCCTGAACTTAAGGAAAGCTAACTTCGACGGCATGAGGCGGGAATTGGCTAGAATAGACTGGCAAGTGATACTTGAAGGGTTGACGGTGGATAGGCAGTGGGAAATGTTTATAAATCATGGATGAACTTCAACAATTGTACATCCCTGTCTGGAGTAAAAACAAAACTGGTAAGGTGGCTCAATCGTGGTTAACGAGGGAAATTAAGGATAGTGTTAAATCCAAGGAAGAGGCATATAAATTAGCCAGAAAAAGCAGCAAACCTGAGGACTGGGAGAAATTTAGACTTCAGCAGAGGAGGACAAAGGGGTTTAATTAAGAGGGGGAAAATAGAGTACGAGAGGAAGCTTGCTGGGAACATAAAAACTGACTGCAAAAGCTTCTATCGATATGTGAAGAGAAAAAGATTGGTGAAGACAAATGTAGGGCCCTTGCAGTCGGATTCGGGTGAATTTATAATGGGAACAAAGAAATAGCAGACTAATTGAACAAATACATTGGTTCTGTCTTCACGAAGGAAGACACAAATAACCTTCCGGATGTACGAGGGGACCGAGGATCGAGTGAGAAGAAGGAACTGAAGGATATCCTTATTCGGCGGGAAATTGTGTGAGGGAAATTCATGGGATTGAAGGCTGATAAATCCCCGGGACCTGATACATCCCAGAGTACTAAAGGAAGTGGCCCTAGAAATAGTGAATGCATTGGTGATCATTTTCCAACAGTCCATCGACTCTGGGTCAGTTGCTATGGACTGGAGGGTAGCTAATGTAACAACACTTTTTAAAAAAGGAGGGAGAGAGAAAACAGGTAATTATAGACCGGTTAGCCTGACATTAGTAATGGGGAAATGTTGGAATCAATCATTAAGGATGAAATAGCAGCGCATTTGGAAAGCAGTGACAGGATTGGTCCAAGTCAGCATGGATTTATGAAAGGGAAATCATGCTCGACAAATCTTTGGGAATTTTTTGAGGATGTAACTAGTAGAATGGACAAGGGAGAACCAGTGGATGTGGTGTATTTGGACTTTCAAAAGGCCTTTGAGAAGGTCCCACAAGAGCCTGGAGTGCAAAATCAAAGCACATGGTATTGGGGGTAATGTACTGGCGTGGATATAGAATTGGTTGGCAGACCGGAAGCAGAGAGTTGGGATAAATGGGTCCTTTTCGGAATGAGAGGCAGTGACTAGTGGAGTGCCGCAGGGCTCAGTGCTGGGACCCCAGCTCTTTACAATATACATCAATGATTTGGATGAAGGAATTGAGTGTAATATCTCCAAGTTTGCAGATGTCACTAAGCTGGGTGGCAGTGTGAGCTGTGAGGAGGACGCTAAGAGGCTGCAGGGTGACTTGGACAGGTTAGGTAAGTGGGCAAATGCATGGCAGATGCAGTAAAATGTGGATAACTCTGAGGTTATCCACTTCGGGGACAAAAATATGAAGGCAGAATATTATCTGAATGGCGGCAGATTAGGAAAAGGGGAGGTGCTGCGAGACCTGGGTGTCATGGTTCATCAGTCATTGAAGGTTGGCATGCAGGTACAGCAGGTGGTGAAGAAGGCAAATGGTATATTGGCCTTCATAGCTAAAGGATTTGAGTATCGGAGCAGGGAAGTCTTACTGCAGTTGTGCAGGGCCTTGGTGAGGCCTCACCTGGAATATTGTGTTCAGTTTTGGTCTCCAAATCTAAGGAAGGACGTTCTTGCAATTGAGGAAGTGCAGCGAAGGTTCACCAGACTGATTCCAGGGATGGCTGTGTGAATGTTTAAAAATGTACAGAGACATTGAAGTTGAGAACGTGGGAATTGTATAGGGACAGTATAAGCTAACAAAGAATTCATGGAGGAATAGCCATGACATCTCAGACTCGAGACTGCGAAATGTTACAACACTAACACATATTGAAACAAAACCCACAGCTTGCAGAAAAACCTCAAGGTCTTATTAAATCATGTTATTAACCTGAAACATTAACAGAAGGTCTTTGTTTAAAATCAGACCATACTTAGGTCGGCTTATGAGTGGACAAAGGGAAAGAGGGTTCTAAGAGGATAGGCTGGACTAGGATGTCACTCTAGTCCTATCTTGTTATCTTTTGCCAAAAATGTATAACCATCGTGCCTTTACAATGTAACGTCACTTTGTCCGTAGGAAGTGGGTGCGTTCGAACAGACTTGCATTCCTTCTGTCTGATAAAGTCCCCGATCGGATTTGCTTTTTAAATAAAAGCTTGCTTTGTTTAAAGCACAAACGGTATTCGTTTTAGTAATTTTGCTGAACCAGATTGAGAGAAAAGAATCTACATTTACAGCTGGACTGACATGTGGGGATAGACTGGATTAACTGAGCCTTTATACACTGGTGTTTAGAAGGATGAGAGGGGATCTCATAGAAACATATAAGATTCTGACAGGACTGGACAGGTTAGATGCGGGAAGAATGTTCCCGATGTTGGGGAAGTCCAGAACCAGGGAACACAGTCTAAGGATAAGGGGTAAGCCATTGAGGACTGAGATGAGGGGAAACTTCTTCACTCAGAGTTGTTAACCTGTGGAATTCTCTAGCGCAGAGAGTTGTTGATGCCAGTTCATTGGATATATTCAAGAGGGAGATAGATATGGCCCTTACGGCCAAAGGGATCAAGAGGTATGGAAAGAAAGCAGGAAAGGGGTACTGAGATGAATGATCAGCCATGATCTTATTGAATGGTGCTGCAGGCTCACGGGCCGAATGGCTTATTCCTGCTCCTATTTTCTCTGTTTCTCTGACTCCTTATCCTGAGACTATGCCCCTTACACACTCCCAGCACTGCAAATATTAGCAGCAGATGCAGCACACAGACAGGGGGAGCCCGGACAAGTGTCTGCAGTAAATGAATCCCCTCCAATTAGGCTGGAATTTTTTTTAAAATTTCAAAATATACTTTATTCATACTTTGTACAGTACATTCCAAAGCAGTTCAGTACATTTAGCTGCGGTCAGCAATCATATTTGGCTGGAAATCTGCCAGGCACTCTTGCCCGACAGTGGCTACTTTGGCCTGTGAAGGTTACTGCCGTAGCTGCTCCCAGAGTCAGGATATCCCTCCCTCGATGGAAATGGGTCCCGAGATGGCAATCAAATGGGAAACCCAACAAACAGAAAATGAAATTAAATCACATCCTGTTGGCAGGGCCCCAGAATTGGGCATGATCCCAGGTGAGGGTGAAAAAGAAGGAATGCTTATGGAGATACAGCCAATCCTGGAACATTTGGCTCATCTGGTTTACTGTACAGATAATGAAATTCCTCCTCATCTCTAACTTAAATGGGCGATCTCTTAATCTGAAACGATGCCTCCTAGCTAATTCTTGATTCCCCCACGAAGGGAAACATCCTCTCAGCATCGACGCTATCAAGTCCCCTCAGAATCTTTTATGTTTCAAGAAGCTCACCTCTCATTCATCTAAACGCCAATGAGTACAGGCCCAATCTGCTCAACTTTTCCTCGTAAGACAGACCGTTCATCCCAGGAATCAACCTCGTGAATCTTCTCTGAATTGCCTGCAATGCAAGTATATCCCTCCTTAAATAAGGAGACCAAAAGTGTATGCAGTACTGTAGGTATGGTCCGACCAATGCCCTGTACCGTTGTGGCAAAACTTCCCTGTTTTTATCCTCTCTTCCCCCTTGCAATAAAGGCCAGTTCCATTTGCCTTTCTAATTACTTGCTGGACCTGCATGCTAACTTTTTGTATTTCATGTATGAGGACACCCAGATCCCTCTGTACCACAGCATTCTGTAGTCTTTCTCTACTTAAATAATATTTTGATTTTCTATTCTTCCCAGCAAAGTGGATAACACATTTTCCCACGTTATACTCCATCTGCCAAATTCTTGGCCACTCACTTAACCTATCTCTAATCCCTTTGCAGACTCTCTATTCTCCTCACAAGTTGCTTTTCCACCTATCTTTGTATCATCAGCAAGTTTGGCTACAATACACTCGGTCCCTTCATCCACGTCATTAATATAGATTGTAAATAGTTGAGGCCCCAACACTGATTCCTGTGGCACATCACAAGTTACAGTTTACCAACCTGAAAATGATCCATTTATCCTGACTCGGTTTTCTGTTTGTTAGCCAATTCTCTCTCCATGCTAATATATTACCCCCAACACCATGAGCTGTTATCTTGTGCAGTCACCTTTTATGTGTAGGCACCTTCTCGAAGGCCATCTACTGGTTCCCTTTTATCCACCCAGCTCGTTGCATCCACAAAGAACTCAATAAATTTGTCAAACACTATTTCCCTTTCATAAAACCATGGAGACTCTGCTTGATTGTATTATGATTGTCTAAATGTCCTGCTGCTGCTTCCTTAATAATGGATTCCAGTATTTTCCCAATGGCAGATGTAAGGCTAATCGGCCTGTAGTTACTGTTTTCTGTCTGCCTCCATTCTTGAATAGGGGCGTTACATTTGCGGTTTTCCAATCTGTTGGGACCTTCACAGAATCGAGGGAATTTTGGAAGATTGCAACCAATGCATCCACTTTCTCTGCAGCCACTTCTTTTAAGATCCTTGGATGCAAGCCATCAGGTCCAGGAGACTTGTCAGCCTTTAGTCCTGTTAGTTTGCCTCGTACTTTTTCTCGAGTGATAATTGTATTTCTTCCTCCCTTTTGCCCTCTGATTTTCGACTATTATTGGGATGCTTTTTGTGTCTTCTACTGTGAAGACAGATACAAAATATTTGTTCAAAGTCTCTGCCATTTCCTTGTTTCCCATTATTAATTCCCCAGTCTCATCTTCTAAGGGACCAACATTTACTTCAGCTACTCTCTTCCTTTTTATGTACTTGTAGAAGTTCTTACTATCTGTTTTTATATTTCTTGCGAGTTTACTCTCAATCTATTTTCTCCGTCTTTATTTTTTTTTTTCGTCATCCTTTGCTGATTTCTAAAATCTTCTGGCTTAGCACTGATCTTCACAACATTGTATGCCTTTTTGTTTCCATTTCATACCATCCTTAACTTCCTTAGTTAGCCACGGATGTTTGTTCTTCTCGTAGAGTTTTTCTTAATGGAATATATCTTGAAATATTTCCTTAAATGTCTACTACTGCTTATCTACTGTCTTATCTCTTAATCTATTTCCCCAGTCCATTTTAACCAACTCTGCCTTCATACGTTCGTTAATTGTCTTTATTTAGGTTTAAGACATTCATTTCAGACCCAAGTTTTTCACCCTCAAACTGAAAGTGAAATTCTATCGTGTTATGTTCACTCTTCCCTCGAGGATCCTTTACTATGTGGTCATTAATTAATCCTGTCTCATTACACATTACCAGATCTAAAATAGCCTGTTCCCTGGTTGGTTCCAGAACATATTGTTCCGAGAAAATGTCCCAAATACATTATGAACTTGTCCTCAAGGCTACCTTTGCCAATTTGTTTTGTCCAATCTATATGAAGAGTAAAGTCGCCCACTATCATGTCAGTACCTCTCTTACAAGCCCCATTATTTCTTGATTTATTCTCTGTCCTACAGTGTAGCTACTGTTACGGGGCCTATAGACTACTCCCACATCTACTCCCACCATTGACTTCTTTCCCTTGCTATTTCTTCCCTCCACCCAAACTGATTTGACATCTTGATCTTCTGAGCCAAGATCATTTCTCACTACTGTACTGATCTCATCCTTTATTAACAGAGCCACCCCACCTCCTTTTCCTTTCTACCTATCCTTCCGAAATGTCAAGTATCCTTGAATATTCAGTTGGTCACCATGCAACCATGTCTCTGCAATGGCTATTAGATCATACCCATTTATTTCTATTTGTGCCGTCAACTCAGCGATCTTAATGAATGCTATGCGCATTCAGATAAAGAGCCTTTACTTTTGTCTTTTTACCATTACTATTTTTTCTTACTCTGACCCTATTTGCTGATGCACTCTTATGTTTGTATGCTTCCTGTCACACTCTGGTTATCATTACCCATATCTCTACTCTGCACTGTTGCCTTGTCCTTTCTCTTAATTTCCCCTCACTTGAACCTTCCTTGCCACTATTTCGTTTCAAGCCCTATCTCCAGCCCTAGTTATTCGATTCGCCAGGACACTGGTCCCAGCATGGTTCAAGTGAAGCCTCTCCCAATAGAACAGCTCCCTCTTTCCCCAGTACTGGTGCCAGTGACCCATCAATTGAAACCCATTTCCCCCACACCAATCTATGAGCCACGCATTCAACTCTCTGATCTTATTGACCCTATACCAATTTGCTCATGGCTCAGGTAGTAATCCAGAGATTATTACCTTTGTGGTTTTGCTTTTTAATTTAACCCCCAGCAACTCATACTCTCTCAGCGGAACCTCTTTCTTCATCCTACCGATGTCATTGGTGCCTGCATGGAACACGACAACTGGATCTTTCCCCTCCAAAGTTCCTCTCCAGCCCTGAGGAGATGTCCTTAACCCTGACACTGGGCAGGCAATGCAGCCTTCGGGACTCATGCTCTCGGCTGCAGAGAATGGTATCTATCCTCCTAACTATATTGACCACTTCCACCATTACATTCCTTTTTACTCCCCCCACTTGAATGGCCCTCTACACCATGGTGATTTGGTCAGTTTGCTCATCTTCCCTGCACCCTGTTCTCTTTCACACAGGCTACAAGAACAAGAACGAGTGCAAGGGCTCAGGCTCTTCCAGTGCTACCTTCTGGATCCCCATACCTATGTTACTCATCGTCATGCCTTCCTGTCCTTGACCAAGGAATAAATCTGAAGTACTTAACTTAAGGGGGTGTGACTGCCTCCTGGAACAAAGTGTCCAGGGAACTTTCTCCCTCCCTGATGCATTGCAGCATCTGAAGCTCAAACTCGAGCTCATCAACTCTGAGCCGAAGTTCCTCGAGCTGCAGACACTTACTGCAGATGTGGTTGCTATGGATCACACTGGTGTCCACCAGCTCCCACATGCTACAGCTGCAACACATCACCTGCCCTGCCATCTCTCTTGTATTTTATCCAACTAATTAGGTTTTCAAATTTTGAAATCACTCAATTGTTTACAGTTTTTAATCTAGGTAATAATCTTGTTTAATTTATTAAATTTAGTTCTATGCTTTTCGTCTTTGCTGTAACTTAGCCCAAAGTCCTAATTTAACACTATTTGTTGGTATTTATTATCTTTTAAGCAGTACTTCGTATCCCTACCTCACCGAATTCCAACACTTGGCAAATTCCCCAGGTTAAGCTGCTCTGTGCTCATACTGTTATTATTAAGTCACTTAATTTTTTACTTACCCCAATTGAAATTTTTAATTTCATGGCTTTTAGTTTAAACCAGTGCCTGAGTTTAGAGAGAAAAAAAGAGGGGAAGAAAGAGAAAAATTCTCACCAACCAATCACTTACCTGCTTTCCTGTGATATGAGGTTTTTTTTCTCTTTGTTTTTTTGAACTCATGATTCAAAAGCGGCCCGTCCGCTCCTGCTGCTGCTCCCAACTAGCCCGGTCTGGGCCTCGAGCCTCTGGCTTTGTTGAAGCACTCCGCTGCCACTGGTTCCCTCACAGGTCCGTCCGCTACCAACTGCTGCTCTTGATTCTGTATAACAGGTGACTTCCTAGCCATGCAGTATTTGAACTAAAATCTATAAGTAAGATCTGCTCAGGGAATATGGAGAGCTTATGTCGTACTTAATTTAAATTCTTCCATTTATACAGTATCTTTAATGTAGTACAAGGTCTGAAGTTGTGAGGTAGCATGGGGTCAGACCGAAGGTGTGAAGTAAGAAGGCATCTGAAGGTGAGGAGAGATAAAGTTATGGGAAGGGATTTAAGGGGTGAATTCTACATTCTGGAGCAAGGTGGCTGAAGGCTCTGCCGCCATTGGTAAATTTTGCAAAAGGGAGAATTGGCAGTCGACCAGAATTGGAAGAGAAGAGGCTGTGATGTGGAACTGGTTGAGTTTGGAATGGAAGAGTAGAGCAAGGTTGTGGACAGCTTTCCAGATGGGGATGAGAATTTTTAAGTTGATGCACTGTCAATTGGGGAGCCATTGTAAACCTCCTGGAAGTACATGGATATTTTCTGTGAACTTGTGCTGCTCGGTTGCAGTGAGCTGCTCTGTGCCCTCTACTCAAATGATTATTTGGTATGAACAACCGCTGAGGTAACTGCTCACATCAGACCCTGCAACCATCACCACTCTGTTGGCTTGATGCCTTCTGAATTATGCACAGCAAGCAAATCACTTAAAAGCATTACCTTGAACATACATGGCTTGCGTTTTCTTGCCATGGAAACCTGTTCCTCCAGGGGCAGGCTGGAAACAAATAAAAATGCTTTCTTAACAGTCTACAATATTGAAGCAACCATCTCTTGATGTTTTTTTTAAAAGTCCACAGAGTTGCACTCCAGACTGTTGTGCTTGAAGAGGTGACGGCGGATCGTTTGTACTAAAACTGTCTCATTGAGCCAGTTATCCCAGTTTAGATGGAGAAATAAAATGTTCCTCATCATGCCATACCAGTGGGATAAAGCCAGTTGGAATGCTGTTAGCTTGAGAATGATGTTCAATAATGAGGCCAGAGTAAATAATATTTCTGGTTTCTGCCATCACTGTTCAAATGCAAAATAATCTAGAATCTGATGCAATCAACTGCAAACATGCTACTGACCAGCAACTTACATTTGCTGTTTCTTTTGAGAAATACTCAGACAATCCTTGAATCAAGCTGGTGGGATCATTTCAGTTGGGGAATTCAGCACAGCATAAAGGAGCAGATCTGTTGCTTGTTTTTTTTTAAAAAAGGTACAAACTATGTTATGGTGCATTCACACTCCACTCGTTAATTGCCTATGTCAACCAAAGCTTGGCACCAATGCAAAACTTGAGGTACAAATAAAGTGCGAAGGCCAGAAGTGACTTTGAAGCAGAGTCATAATTCTCTCCTCCATGGGGTCTCTGACTTTGACACCTGATTCAGGTTGTATTTGCATTATAACTATACATGACTCTTTTTCGGCAGTCCCCCGGAGTCGAGGATGACTTGCTTCCACACGAAAATGAGTTCTAAGTTGACTGATGAGACCAATGCGAGATCTTACAGTCTCTTGTCATCGGTGGGGCAGGTGGTGGTTGGAGGGATGGGTGGGTGGGGTGCTTAAGTTGTTGTACGCTCCTTCCGCTGTTCGCGGTTGGCTTCTGTGTGCTCCTGGTGAAGACTCTTAAGGGCTAGAAATTGGCCAACCTTGCGCCCGTTTTACCACCATTTTTTCGCGGTAAGTGTTTTTTTGGCACAAAAAAAATTTACTGCCAGCTTTCAAAATTGGCCAGTGATTTAACGGCGGCGGTAAAAAAAATAACGGCCACCCTTTTTTTTGGACTGTTTTTGTGACGTCATTGGGCGTCAAATGGTCCGATACCACTGTTTCTGAAAAATTGGCCAATAGTGCGGTGGGAAAAACAGCCAAAAAATGCAAGTCTTACCAGGTCGGATCCACGACGAAACCGGCGCTAATGCCACCAACTTGAAAAACGGAGCTACAGTTCAGTGAATGAAAGCATTTGGAGGGAAGGCTGCGTTTTACACTTTCGCGTTTTGTGAGTTTATACTTCGTTTTTCAAGATATTTAAGGACATTAAAAAGAATGGGGCCTATGCTTTCTCTGCCGTTATTGCTGGCTGTTTTTTCTATGGAGCAGAGACCTGGGAGAAGGCTTATTTAACAGCGTAATCAAAGAGCTCGCAGACTTATGGGGAGGACGCCCCCATGAGTTTTCAGGAAACAGCGCTCATACCTGCACCTGGTTGAAGCACAGTGCGTTAGAAGGCTTTGCTTTCGAAAAGAGGTGGTCACCGAGATATGCCAGCTCTTAAAGGCAGACATACAGCCTGCAAGCATGAGGAAGACTGCACTGCCCGTCGAGGTGAAGGTGACTGCGGCACTTGCCTTCTATGCCTCCAGCTCCTTTCAGGCATCAGCAGGGGACATATGCTCCATCTCGCAGTCCGCTACACATCGCTGCATTTGCCACGTGACGACTGTACTGTACGCACACAGGAAGAACTTCATAAACTTACCAATGACCATTGAGCCACAGAATGAGAGGAATTGCTGCCTTCCCCAAGGTGTAGACTACCATTGACTGTACGCACATCGCCTTGCGAGCACCTTTTGAGGATGCAGAGGTTTATATTTCAAAAGTTTTAACATTCAAAAATGCTGTTGAAGTTACGAAATTCACATTTGCAAAGTTTCATTTATGTACAACTGTACAAATTTTTAATACATTACAAGTTATTTTTTCACCTAAACCAAACTTGTGCAGTGTCTCATTTGAAGATTAACGGGGAAATAGTCAGCCTGGTGGGATAGCGTGGGTAGTCAATGATGAAACCTGCCGTTCAGCCTTCATGCAAAACGTTGAATTATCAGCTGCTGACCTTAGGCTTTTGCAATGGGGAAAGCTGCATGAGCATCCTCCCCTGTCGCCGTGGTGGTGGTAGCATGGGTCCTCGTCCTCCTCCTTGTCCTCCTCCTCCTCCTCTCCCCTCTCTCCTCTCCCCTCTCTCCTGAGGTGGTTCTGCAATCCCCAGTGACTAATCTGTCGCCTCATGATGGCCAAGGCGTGCAGCACACCACAATGAACTCAGCGACCTGCTCAGGGTTGGATTACTGCTGTTGGAGGCCAGATGTAAGAGACTCCATTCGAAGCTGGGGCTGCAGATGGCATGGCTTCTGAGTGGCGAGGCTGCTGCTCAGCCACACCACTCACTGGTGATTTCAGTCTGGGTGGCATGACACCGGGGACTGGAGGGCCATGAGTTGAGACAGTCAATTGCCGCTGGGCATTGACAGTCTCTGTGTTTTGGCTTGCAACTGCAAGCTGCGAAAAACCCTCCCTTATGTCCGCAGATAGTGATGCGATGTTTGCGGCGATCCTGCCCATGACCTTGGAGTTGTCTGCTGAGCTGGATGCTCTCCCCAGACAGTCTCACCAAATCCATTTGCCTATCTGCCTGCCCTTTGGCAGAGGGGCTTTGGTGACTCAGTCTCTGCACAGATGGCATATGGGCATCTGTCCTGGGTGTGCTTTGCTGCAACAACTGGGGCCCAGGGCCTTGGATGCTGGATAACCGGGGAATGTGGTGTCCTCATCCGATGAACTGATGGCTGCAGCTGAAGTGGTTCGTGCCTGCATGGGCACCCCCACCCCCAAATCACTTTGTTCCTCCTCCTGTGGAGGTTCCTTAGCAGGGCTGAGGTCGGTATCCTCGACCATAGCATCCTTTGAGTGTGGGGCTTCATCTGGTGCATTAGATGACTCGGAATCCACATCCGCAAAATAGAAAACGGATAACTGGTTAGCAGTAGGGGATGGGGCAGATTGACATCAGTAGACTCACATACCGCGGGGCTCATTTGAAGGACCACCAATACTGCATTACATGTCGACGACTGACAGTACATTGCATTAATTGAACCCTCGCCCGCAGATCAGTACATCACATAAACCGAAGCCTAGCCCATAGACACTACATAACATAAAATTGAACCAACTCAGACCATGGACTTTGCAGCACTTGCCCTCACTTTCCAACATGGGGTCAGCACCCCCACAGATCGTCGATCTCTGCGAGGCACCCATCAGACCTGCCACTCGACTTTGAAGGTGGGTTAGTGAAACCAATCTTGGCGGACCACTGCCTGTTTTCTGCTGCTCTCAGCGGTTGTGGGGCAACTTTCCCTGCAAAGATGACAATACAAATTTTTAATGGGGCCTTTCTGCTCTAGCGGTACACACAGATAGTCATCAAAGCATTTGTACCATACTGTGTGCATTTAGTGACCCGGATAGTTGCATCTGGTTAATAAGGAAAACATCAAAGTGCAGAAACATCTTTTAAGATGTCAAAAAGCAGTCTCTAGAATGTGTGATGATCATTCATGACAAATAAGGTGCAACACTAAAGCCGAGCGATACCAACATGTGTCACATTTACAATTTAAGTAATTGGAGTGCATAAATAAGAATATTACTTCCTCTTACGACCCTCCAATGATCATTCCACCTCACCTCTTCCTGCACTGGATATGGTCCCTCTGGATAGAGTCCACTGAGGAAACCTGCTCAGACGCACTTCTCCAGACATGCACCATAGCAGATGGGTGTAGTTTTCCACGACCCTTCCTCGAGATCTCACCCCATCTGCTTTCTACAGCAGTGATTAATGCCTCATCAGCATCCTGAGTGAATATTTTGGCCCTCATGAGGACCAGCCCGGCATGAGGTTGAAAGACCATCCGACAACTGAAAAACAAGGCCTCAGGAGCAGATGGAATCCCCACCGAAGTACTAAAGCATAGCAGAGAAGTACTCTTGGCGCAAATCCATGACCTCTTCTCTCTTATTTGGAAGGAGAAGAGCATGCCAGGGGATCTCCAACGCCATAATAGCAACCATCTTTAAGAAAGGTGACGAGTTCGACTGGTAATTAGAGGAGTTTCCCTTCTGTCTGCCACAGGGAAAATCATCAATAATCTTCCTCCATCGTCATCTCCCAGTGGCTGAAGAACTCTTCCCAGAGTCGCAATGCCACTAAGGGGCACAAGGAACATGATCTTCACTGCGTGACAAATCCACATGACTATGCATGCTAAACAGCAGAAGCAGCATGCTTTTGACGGAGCTAAGCGATCCCACAACTAACTGATCAGATCAAAGCTCTGCAGTCCTGCAACATCCAGTTGTGAATGATGGTGGACAATTAAACAAATCATGAAGAGGAGGCTCCATAACCAGTCCCATCCTTAATATTAGCGGAGCCCAGCATGTGACTGCAAAAGGTGATGCTTAAGCATTTACAACCACAGAATCATAGCAATTTGCAGCACAGTAGGTGGCCATTTGACCCACCATGTCCATGCTGGATGGCAAAGAGCTATCCAGCCTAATCCCACTTTCCAGCTCTTGTTCCGTAGCCTTGTAGGTTAAGACACTTCAAATGCATATCCAACTACTTTTTTAAATGCTAAGAGTTTCTGCCTCGACCACCCTTTCAGGCATTGAGTTCCAGGGACTTGTGGGTGAAAATGTTTCTCATCAAATCCCCTCTAAACCTCCTTCCAATAATTTAAATCGATATCCCCTGGTTCTTGACCCCTCTGCTGAGGGAAATAGGTCATTCCTATCCACTCTATCAAGACCCCTCATAATTTTGTACAACTCAATTGGGTCTCCCCTCTTCAGCCAGAACTGCCAAGTGGATGATCCATCTCGGCCTCTCCCTGAGCTCCCCACCATTACAGAAGCCAGTCTTCAGCCAATTTGATACTTGATATCACTCCAGTTACAATGTAAAAAATTGCCCAGGTATGTCCTGTCCACAAAAAGCAGGACAAATTCCATCAGTCCATTCAGTCATCAATTAATGGAAGGTGTCGTCAGCAGTACTATCGAGTGGCCCTTACTCTTACTGCTCAGTTTGGGTGCCACCAGAACCACTCTGCTCCAAACCACATTCCAGCCTTGGTCCAAACATGGACAAAAGAGCTGACTTCCAGAGGTGAGGTGAGAGTGACTGCCCTTGACATCAAGGCAGTATTTGACCGAGTGTGGTATCCAAGAACCCGAGTAAAACTAAAGTCAATGAAAATCGTAGGGGTGGGGGGAGCGGGGGAACATTCCACTGATTGGAGTCATACTGAGCACAAAGGAAGATGGTTTTGATTGTTGGAGGCCTATCACCTCAGCCCCAGGACATCGCTGCAGGAGTTCCTCAGGGCAGTGTCCTGGGCCCAACCATCTTCAGCTGCTTCATCAAAGACCTCCCCTGCAGCATAAGGTCAGAAGTGGAGATGTTCGCTGATGACTGCAGTGTTCAGTTCTATTCTCAACTCCTCAGATAATGAAGCAGTCCATGCCCGCATGCAGTAAGACCCGGACCGACTTTCAGGCTTGGGCTGCTAAGTGGCAAGTAACACTCGCACCATGCAAGTGCCAGGCAATGCCCATCTACACCAAAAGAAAGTCTAACTACCTCCCCATGACATTCAATGGCATTATCATTGTCGATTTCCCCCACCAACAACATCCTGGGGGGTCACCATTGATTACATAAGAACATAAGAATTAGGAACAGGAGTAGGCCATCGAGCCCCTCGAGCCTGCTCCGCCATTCAACAAGATCATGGCTGATGTGGCCGTGGACTCAGCTCCACTTACCCGCCCGCTCCCCATAACCCTTAATTTCCTGATTGGTTTAAAAAATTAGAAATGCAACTAGACATAAATACTGTGGCTACAAGAGCAGGTCAGAGTTTGTGTATTCTGTGGCGAGTGCCTCACCTGATGACTCCCCAAAGCCTTTCCACCATTTACAAGGCACAAGTCACGATTATGATGGAATGCTCTCCACTTGCCTGGATGAGTGCAACTTCAACAACATTCCAGAAGTTCGACGTCATTTAGGACAAAGCAACCCATCGGCACCCCATCTACCACCTTAAACATTCACCCTGTCCACTACCGGTGCACTTTGCAGTGTGTACCATCTACAAGATGCACTGCAGCAACTCTCCAAGGCTTCTTAGACAACACCTCTCAAACTCACAACCTCTTACCACTAGAAAGACAAGGGCAGCAGGTGCACGGGAACACTACCACCTGCAAATTCCCCTCCAAGCCACACACTATCCTGACTTGGAAATATATCGCCATTCCTTCATTGTCACTCGACCAAAATCCTGGAACTTCCTCCCTAACAGCACACGGACTGCAGCAGTTCAAGACAGCTCGCTACCACCTTCTTGTGGGCAATTCGGGATGCGCAATAAATGCTGACTTTGTCAGCGATGCCCACACCCCGTGAATGAGTAAACGCAAAATCTGTGCAAAGCTCACATTGCAGTGGTCGTCTAAATGTATCATTACAGAGAAAGAATTTTATGCGAGTTTGCTGTTGGATAGAATCAGTGGTGAGTCTTTTAGTGCTTGGAATGTAGCTCACTGTGTTCTGAAAATAAGGGAGAAAGGATATATCCTGGAGCATTATTGTGAGAATTTATTTGAGCTTTTAATCCTCAGGCAGTCCTTCGGAGTCTTGGATGACTTGCTTCCACGCTAACGAGTTCTGAGGTGGCTGATGAGTCCAATGCGGGATCTACAGACTCTGTCACAGATGCGGCAGATGGTGGTTGAAGGGATGGTTGGGTGGGGTGCTTGGTTTGTCGTACGTTTCTTCCGCTGTTTGTACTTGAGTCTCTTCGTCGGGAGTACACAGTTATCAAGTGTTCGATGCCTTCCCAAATGCTGCTTCTCCACTTTGAGCGGTCATGGGCCAGGGAGGTTTTGAGTGTGTCCTTGAAGCATTTCCTCTGCCCTTCTGGGGCTCACTTGCCATGATGCAGCTCGGAGCAGAGTGCCTGTTTCGGGAGTCTGGTCTTGGGCATGCGGACTACATGGCCCACCCATCGGAACAGATTGAGCGTGATGAATGCTTCGATGCTGGGGATGTTGGCCTGAGAGAGAACACTGACATTGGTACGCCTATCCTACCAATGGATTTGCAGAATTTTGCAGAGGCAATGTTGGTAGTACTTCTCCAGTGCTTTGAGGTGCCGACTGAAAGTTGTCCATGTCTCTAAAGCATAAAGGAGGGCAAGAATCACTGCTGCTCTGCAGACCAGGAGTTTGGTGTCGGTTTTGAGATCTTGGTCTTTAAACTCACTTCCTCAGGTGACCGAAGGCTGCACTGGCACACTGAAGGTGGTGTTGGGTTTCGTTGTCGATGTCTTCCCTCGCTGACTGGAGGCTCCCAAGTTATGGAAAGTAGTCCATGCTGTCCAAGGTCTTGTCGTGGATCTTGATGATCGGGGGGCAGTATTGTGAGGTTGGGGCAAGTTGATGGAGAATCTTTGTCTTACGGATGTTTAATGTAAGGGCCAGACTCTTGTACGCTTCAATGAAGGTATGAACGATGGTTTGGAGTTCGGCCTCTGTGCACAAACGCAAGTGTCATCTGCATATTGTAATTCAATGACAGAGGTTGGACCAACCTTGGTGCTCGACTGGAGGCAACGGAGGTTGAACAATTTCCCGTTCGTCCTGTAATTAGCTTCACTCCAGCACGGAGCTTGTTGGAGGTTAGATGAGGCATTGCAGCAAGAAAAATTAAGAGCGTTGGTGCAATGACACAGCCTTGCATGACCCGGTCTACACTTGTATTGGGTCTATGGTGGATCCGTTGATGAGGATCACTGCTTGCGTGTCATTGTGAAGCAGGCAGAGGATGGTGACAAATTTTTGAGGACAGACAAATTTGCGGAGGACATTTCATAATCCTGCATGGTGAAAATCATGTCAGTTGTGCCTCAGTGGGCGGAATTCGTATTGACTCTGGGAGGAGCTCTTCAGCCACTGGGAGGAGGTGATTGAGGAGAATTCTTGCAATCATTTTCCCTGTGGCAGACAGCAGGGAGACTCCTCTGCAATTACCCCAATCGGTCTTGTCAACTTTCTTGAAAATGGTCACGATTATGGCATCTATGGGATCCCCCGGCTTGCCCTCCTTCCAGATGAGAGAAATGAGGTCATGGATTTGCTCCAAGAGTACTTCTCCACCATGCTTTCGTACGTGGGCGAGGATTCCAACTGCTCCTGAGGCCCTGTTGTTTTTCAGTTGCCGGATGCCCTTTTGAATCTCATGCCGGGCTGGAGTAGTGCCGAGATGGTGATGGGTAGCATGCTGTGGGATGGAGTCGAGGACGCTCACATCAAGGACCGAGTCATGGTTAAGAACATCTTCGAAGTGTTCCTTCAAGCAGGCACTGACTGATTCTTTGTCCCTGATGAGTACGTCTTCGTTCTTGGCCCTCAATTGGGTAGGACTTTGAGTGCTTGGGCCGTAGATGGTCTTGACTGTTGTAAAAAAGCTGCACACGTCATGGTTGTCGGCTGAACAAGATGGCGGCGGCCCAACCACTGGGCATCTCAAATTGGGCGGCGAGTCGCGAGGACACCAGTAAATATCGCAGTTCCAGGGTCCACAGGTGGCAAGAATCATTTTTAATACTAAGGCTGATGCAGTACATCTGAGAAAGATACAATGGGGAAGAAACAGAAAATGTTTCATATTGTTTATATGTAGTTAGGAGTCAACATGGCAAATTAAATGCAACCAGAATTAAGATTCATTTAGTTACTACGTACCAAGGGTTTTATTGCAAGAATCTGAGATTTTGAAAGTTTAAAGCTGACTGGATTTTGTTTCAGTGATGTGCTGGATGAACTTTCACAAGATGTAATACTCCTGATGTCCATGAGATGGCATTAGTAGCCTAGGCTACTAATCAGGTGGATATCAGACCTTTTGTACTGATTATTGAAATTTTCTATAGTTGAAAAATGAAATAAATCTGATATATTGTGTACCGCATAGGACCAATAATAAGCTGTCGTACTGTTTTTTTTCAAAAAGGTTCTTATCATTTTACTGCCAGTTACAAGGGGGAAAATTGGAAGTTATACATGGCACATGTAGATTTGATACAGTAGCTGTTTGTTGGATAGATTTATTTGGCATCGAAGTATATCTTTTATAAAATGGTTCTTTTCATACTAAAGAATGGGGGTATGTTTTGTAATTGAAGTATTGGAATAAAAGGTTGTTGACCGCATTACATGTTTTTGTTTCTGTTCTGATACATCAGAGTCCAACAGCATAAGCATCAAATAATGTCAACTTGGTACGCAAAAGAGATGTAAAAAAAAATTAAATTTTTGCTGCAGTGATTTTAAAATGCATCTTGGCTTGAGTTGAAGAGGTGTGTTTGTGCAAAGTATATTATTGCTCAACGCAATAAATTGTTTCCATCTGCTTCCCTCAGAAGAGTGTTACCAGTCTTGTTGTTGAATTCACCCGTACAAAACTAGTGAACTAATATATCCCATATGTATTTGAATGGATGGAGCAAGAAGTTTATTGGTCAGTCTTGGCGATTTCCCCACAACACATTTCAATCCATCATTTGTTCTTGGATTTTGACTGGAAAATACATCATTTTGTTTGTCTTTCTAATCGTATAGAAAATGAACTGTAATGATTGCTTTGTACCTTGTATTTTTATTTAATCTTGTAAAACTGTATCAATGATGTGACAGGTGTTAGCCACTGCACTAAGCATCTGGAATGCAGTACTCCAAAAACTGCAAACAACTTTGAAACTTTTGCGGAACAGTTAAATTGTATTGTTCATATTTTATCCAGTGTATTTTGTCCAAAATTTCTGGAATTTGATTAAATGCTTTAACAGTGTAGTCCAATAGAAATCACTGGCTAGCCACAGATGTGGCTACAGCAACACTGTTATAGACACGTACTCATTTTAGTCGAAAATATCTTGCACACAATACTGGTAAATTTATGTAAGTTTTTAAGTTCTTTTTAAAAAATCTACCACCATTGAGTGTGAAACTTCGTAGTCTTTCTCTTTCACCACAGTTTAGAATTCTGCTGTGAATTTATCAGACACAGCACATCTTAGTGCAGCTTCTCGGTTTTTGTCCACCAATTGCAAGTGGTACTTCGGCTTCATCACTGATTGATGAGAATGTTAACTCTCAACGAGATGCTTAAGACCCACCCCTACTCTCCATCCAGTACGCGGTTGGATGCTGCTCCCCCTTCGCCAGGACGTGCCCTCTTGGAGTTGCTAATTACTGGTTGTGCTTGCTTGCTTTTGTCCTGGAGCCCTAATTCAGATTGGGCATATTGAGCACAATGACAGCTCCCCCTTCCATATGATGTTGATGGTGTTTCCTTGGTGCTGAAGTCTGACATTTTCACCCATGTTGCACAACAAATTGACAGATAACCAAGGAAGTAAAGCGCGCGCGTACAATCAAAAAGCATTTTCACCATACCATCTTACCAACAAACACAAAGGTTGAAGTACATATGTGTAAGATGTGCAAATATGAGTTGCGATCACATGCCCTATGATGGTGTCTATTTCTCACATTTCATTTACTAATCAAAAATTCAATTAGTTACATCTAGATTTCCAATTAGCCATGTGTGGCCAGTGGCTAATGTTGGCTATTACTGCGCTAACCTAATCAGTAATTTATAATGTCATTGGAATGTTTCTTTGTCGCATCCTTGTCACTCATTCTCAGATGTCCATCATCTATCGACCTGCTATGCAAATGCACGACAATAGGATACATAGTACAAAAAGAAAACTGTTTCGCTTTCAACATTTTTAGTACAGAAAAGTTGTGGTAAAGTTGTTTTGCTGAGTTATGTAAACTCAATTGCAGTTTTTCACAAGATAACTCATCCATTCAGAGCAAGCCAACTCTGTCATAAGAACAGAAGAATTAGGAACAGGAGTAGGCCATCTAGCCCCTCGAGCCTGCTCCGCCATTCAATAAGATCATGGCTGATCTGGCCGTGGACTCAGCTCCGCTGATCTGGCCGTGGACTCAGCTCCACTGACCCGCCCGCTCCCCATAACCCTTAATTCCCTTATTGGTTAAAAATCGATCTATCTGTGACTTGAATACATTCAATGAGCTAGCCTCAACTGCTTCCTTGGGCAGAGAATTCCACAGATTCATAACCTGCTGGGAGAAGAAATTCCTTCTCAACTCGGTTTTAAATTGGCTCCTCCGTATTTTGAGGCTGTGCCCCCTCGTTCTAGTTTCCCCGACCAGTGGAAACAACCTCTCTGTCTCTATCTTGTCTATCCCTTTCATTATTTTAAATGTTTCTATAAGATCACCCCTCATCCTTCTGAACTCCAACAAGCAAAGACCCAGTCTACTCAATCTATCATCATAAGGTAACCCCCTCATCTCCGGAATCAGCCTAGTGAATCGTCTCTGTACCCGCTCCAAGGCCAGTATATCCTTCCTTAAGTAAGGTGACCAAAACTGGACGCAGTATTCCAGGTGCGGCCTCACCTATACCCTATACAGTTGCAGCAGGATCTCCCTGCTTTTATACTCCATCCCTCTCGCTATGAAGGCCAACATTCCATTCGCCTTCCTGATTGTCTGCTGCACCTGCAAACGTAACTTTTTGGGATTCATGCACAAAGAGTTTCATGCACAAAGAGTTTCATGCACAAAGAGTTTCATGCACAAAGAGTTTCATGCACAAGGACCCCCAGGTCCCTCTGCACCTCAGCATGTTGTAATTTCTCCCCATTCAAATAATATTCCCTTTTACTGTTTTTTTTTCCCAAGGTGGATGACCTCACATTTTCCGACATTGTATTCCATCTGCCAATCCTTAGCCCATTCGCTTAACCTATCTAAATCTCTTTGCAGCCTCTTTGTGTCCTCTACATGGGATTGGGGGTAGTGTACTGACGTGGATTGAGAGCTGGTTGTCAGACAGGAAGCAAAGAGTAGGAGTAAATGGGTACTTTTCAGAATGGCAGGCAGTGACTAGTGGGGTACCGCAAGGTTCTGTGCTGGGGCCCCAGCTGTTTACATTGTACATTAATGATTTAGACAAGGGGATTAAATGTAGTATCTCCAAATTTGCGGATGACACTAAGTTGTGTGGCAGTGTGAGCTGCGAGGAGGATGCTATGAGGCTGCAGAGTGACTTGGATAGGTTAGGTGAGTGGGCAAATGAATGGCAGATGAAGTATAATGTGGATAAATGTGAGGTTATCCACTTTGGTGGTAAAAACAAAGAGACAGACTATTATCTGAATGGTGACAGATTAGGAAAAGGGAAGGTACAACGAGACCTGGGTGTCATGGTACATCAGTCATTGAAGGTTGGCATGCAGGTACAGCAGGCGGTTAAGAAAGCAAATGGCATGTTGGCCTTCATAGCGAGGGGATTTGAGTACAGGGGCTGGGAGGTGTTGCTACAGTTGTACAGGGCCTTGGTGAGGCCACACCCTGGAGTATTGTGTACAGTTTTGGTCGTCTAACTTGAGGAAGGACATTCTTGCTATTGAGGGAGTGCAGCGAAGATTCACCAGACTGATTCCCGGGATGGTGGGACTGACCTATCAAGAAAGACTGGATCAACTGGGCTTGTATTCACTGGAGTTCAGAAGAATGAGAGGGGACCTCATAGAAACGTTTAAAATTCTGACGGGTTTAGACAGGTTAGATGCAGGAAGAACGTTCCCAATGTTGGGGAAGTCCAGAACCAGGGGTCACAGTCTAAGGATAAGGGGTAAGCCATTTAGGACCAAGATGAGGAGAAACTTCTTCACCCAGAGAGTGGTGAACCTGTGGAATTCTCTACCACAGAAAGTAGTTGAGGCCAATTCATTAAATATATTCAAAAGGGAGTTAGATGAAGTCCTTACTACTCGGGGGATCAAGGGGTATGGCGAGAAAGCAGGAAGGGGGTACTGAAGTTTCATGTTCAGCCATGAACTCATTGAATGGCGGTGCAGGCTAGAAGGGCTGAATGGCCTGCTCCTGCACCTATTTTCTATGTTTCTATGTTTACACAACCCGCTTTCCCACTAATCTTTGTGTGCAATACATGCCTGCATTAATCACCCCAGAAACCAACTGTTAAACAATTCCAGATTTTTGTCTCTACCACCCTGTATAGAAGTTCATTCCACATGTTCTTCAGTTTATCAAGAACTTATTGACATCAGTTCCAAATTTGCCTTTCACCAATTTGAATCCATGTCTTGTTTTCCTGTCACTGTTCAGGTATTCTCTTTACTTTTTCTGCATACTTTCAATATCCTCCTTGAGGTCCTCTCATTGGGCTCAAGTTTCGGCTCGAGTTGCTCCTATTTTTTTGGAGCAACTAGTTTAGAATAGAGCATCTTAGAAATTGTAATTCCTCGGCATTTAGTTTGCTCCAATTCTAGTGAGTTCGAATAGTTTCATTTTAGAAATGTTTTTTTCAAAAGGGGGCATGTCCAGCCACTTACGCCTGTTTTGCAAGTTTAGGCAGCGAAAACTTACTCCAAACTAACTTAGAATGGAGTAAGTGTAGATTTTTGTATGCTCAGAAAAACCTTGCCTGCACTGACAAATCAGGCATAAGGAACGAGAGATGGTGGGGGGGGGCGGCGGGGGAAGGGAAGTTAGAGTTAAGTTCGGGAATTTTACAAGCATTTAACACTTCACTTCTGCAAATAAAGAGCCATCATGAATAATAAATTATAAATAAATCAAATAAAAAAATTAATTAAATTTTCCGACCTCTGAAGCAGCAGCAGCAGGCACCGAGCTGTGAGATTTCGGCCAGGGGATAGGGGCAGCGTGAGGCGAGGGAGAGCGACTTCCACAGAGCCCGGCAGTAGCAGGCTCCGAGTTGCTGAGAGAAGTTCGGCCGTTCGGCCTGGGGACAGGGGCGGCATGAGTCGAGAGCGACGTCAGTCAAGCCTGGCAACGGCAGGCACCGAGCTGCGGAGAGAAGTTTGGCTATTCGGCCAGGGGATCCGGGCGGTGTGCAAAGCACCGGGAGGGAGGGAGAGCCAGCCAGCAAGTTTAAAAGTTAAATTTTTACTTCAAGCATGGGTGTTGCATTATCAACACCATGGATTATGCAATGGTTCTCCATCAATTCACTGCATTGGAGGAGAGAATTGATTAGAGCTCACCACACCAGGAACGTCATAGCCTGTAGACTGATGGGCAGGAGGCCTTACCCACGTCGGCAATATAGAGCCAGGCGTTGGTACCTGGACAATGAGTGAGGCTGATTGTGTCAAAAGGCTGCGTTTCCGCAGAGAAGTTGTCGTTGAGATCTGTGATATGCTGAGAGCAGATTTACAGCCCAGAAGCAGAACGCCGACTGCCTTGTCTTTTGAAGTGACTGTTACAGCTGCACTTTCCTTTTATGCCTCAGGATTGTTTCAAGCTCCAACTGGAGATGTGTGCGCCATCTCTCAACGTGCAATACATGCCTGCGTTTACCAGGTCACGGCTCACTGTATGCGTGGAGGAATGACTTCATCAAGTTCCCAATGACCGGCCAAGCAATGCATGACAGGGTTGTGGGCTTCTCCAGGATTGCTAGCTTCCCAAAGGTACAGGGCTGCATTGATTGTACCCACATCGCCTTGCGAGCACCTGTGGGGGATTCCGAGCAGTACAGGAAGAGAAAAGGTTTCCACTCCATTAATGTGCAGCGCATGTGTGACGACAAGCAGCGCATCATGTCAGTCGATGCAAGATAGCCTGGCAGCACCCATGATGCGTTCATCCTACGCGACAGCGTTCTATCTGACATGTTTCAGTCGTAACCAGAAGGCAGAGCTGGCTACTGGGAGACAAAGGGTACGGCTCATGATACCCCTCCGCGTAACACGGACGGAAGCTGACCATCAGTACAACATTGCAACGCGCAGCATCATAGAGAGGACCATTGGCATCTTGAAACAGCGTTTCTGATGCCTGGACCATTCCGGAGGCTACTTGCAATACTCCCCTGAGATTGTTGGTCAGTTCACTGTTGTGTGCTGCATGCTGCATAACTTAGCCATCATGAGACAGCAGGAGACCCACATGAGGGAAGAGTGCCTGATGATAGTAATTTGGAAGAGCAGGATGAGGATGATAAAGACGATCAGGAAAGCATGCAAGTGCCTGCTGCCGGATCATGAGGTTGGAAGAGGGCGGTCCATCGTGCTCCTTTAACGATTGCTCAAGCCCTGCACCAGCAGCTCATTCGTGAACACTTCAATTACTGATGCCTGAGGGCACTGCAACAACTGTTGCGCATGGACATGTTTATTTTTTGGAGTTGTTCCTATGTTGTGTTGTGTTAATGGAACATGTTTCAGTTTTAATGAAAAAATATTTTATTCAAAAGTTCACGTTAGTGTAATAAAATATTTGTTGTTTCAAACTTTATTTTTAAATATGACTCTTTAAGACTACTTAAAAACTTTAAGATCACTTATAAACTTGTAAAGTTACAAAAGTTAAAAATAATTTCAATGTGAAAAATGTTACTATAGTTACATCAAGAACAAGAACAAAAGCAGCAAAGAAAAGCTGCAACCATCTCTCATCCACATCTCGGTGCATGTTCACTTCTTCATGGGGGTGTAATTTGATTGGCCAGGCTGTGTGCCCTTATTGCAGCAGTTACCTCCATGAGGGCCTGTGCCATCACTTGCATCCTCTCCCTGACGGCCTGTGCCGTCGCTTGCACTCACTTGGACATTCCCTTCCTCATTTCCCGTCATTACCGTTACCTCTTCACCCACTGCACTGATGTTGCCCACGAGTGATCGGGTAAGGTAATTGTTCTCCACATCCAATGCCACAACCTGAGCCACATCTGTTGCACGCTGCATCTCAGGAGAGCGTGTTTCCAATCTCCATCTCCTCTGCCTGGATCTGCCTTGCAGCACCACTCCAACGGGAGGCACAGGCTGGGACGGTGGGACCCCGAGTGTTCCAAGCGGCACCACTCCAATGGGAGCCGCGTGCTGGGATGGTGGGGCCCTGGGTCTTGCATCCGGCACTACTCCAGTAGGAGGCGCAGGCTGGGACGGTAGGGCAGTGGGTGTAAACTGCTGCATTGCACCAGCAGCACCACTGGGATCCGCAACGTCGGAATCTGTGAAACCATAGAAGGTGGACCCAGAACCTTTGCAAGAGTTTGAAACACTGATGCCCGTTGATGTGGGCTCAAATATCAAGTTCTAAAGTCTCCCCTGAAGACATTTCAGTCAACGTCTGCAGCCACCCTTGGTCTGGATCGTCCGTATCTGGTTCTTAATCTTAAGGATCTTCAGGATTGGCATCATCTTCTGCAAAATATATCAGAACTGTCAAATGTTTAGCAGCACAGAAGGGGGCAGGATGGGAGGCATGAGTACTCTCTCTCATAGCAGGCCAGGCAGCAGGTTGATTTGTAGGGCCACGATGCATTTTTTCAGGACTTATCCTCTCCCTCGCGTGTGCACCCAGCTTGTGCTGTACTGATTGCTTTTCTCCATGTACGACTCATCGAAGCAGTGACCCTCTGTTCCAAGGGTGTCACTGGATGCAGATTTGGCACGCCGCCTCGTGTTCGATTTCTTTCCCTTTTGTTGTGGGCCAATTTCTTCTGCAAAGATTAAAATATAACTTTTTACAGAGTGCATCTTTCTACAGGGTGGGACATATACAGATGGTCACATTTACCATTCAGATTCCATTGAAAAATGAAAATATTGCTTGCACTCGCTACTTGACCAAGGTCATGACATTTCTTTTTACACTGGCTTCCAGATCTCCTGGTATGCACCACTGCGCAGTAATCTTCTGCAACTTGGTTCCAGCGTTTCTTAATTTCTTTGGGTGGCACTTTTGTGCGACCTCTGTTGCTGGTATCCAGCTCCTGCCATCTCTGCTCAATGACATTCACTCCTGTCTCCACTTCCTCATGCAATAAATTCTTTGTTCTTGGTGGACGTTGTTCCAGTGCTGTATTGAATTGACACTCTGATTTTTCAAAACACACAGTCCTTATTTTGGATACACCAATGCAGCACTTGCTCTGGAAGTTTAGCAGCAACAAACAGCACTCACTGATTTCAGCAGGTGATTTCTTCCACAGTACTCCTAAAAGCACTCCTTCAGGCACAAAAAATCACTCAAGCCTTTGCACAGCTCCACAAAAGCAAACAGCACTGTTCTTCATGTACCTTTTTAAAAATGGCCGAGTGCCAATGTTTGTGTGCCACTACGCATGCACATTTGCTGCAGTACGCATGCACAAGGCTGCCGGCACTTAATATGATGATGTGATCTAGCCCCGTCCCCCTGCCGGCAGTTCTTCGGCACAACGCTTTGGCCCCGCCCCCAGCAGCTCCTGCTGCGTTTTGCCGACCTGGAAAAGGTCTGAAAAATATCGGAGAATACGGAAGTAGGTAATAGGCGCACTTTTTGTTCGAGGAAATAGGGGTGCCTCTCGGAGGTGCGCCATTCTAAGGGAAAGCCAAAACTTGGGCCCATTGTCATTGCCGAAGTATTTTCAATCCTCAGATTCTGACCATCATCATGCCTCTTTTCTGCACCTATTCCAGAACTTCAATATCTCCCTTATATGCCAGTGATAGAAGCTGATCACCTTTATAAGAGGTATGGCCTGACGAGAGCACTGTGCAACTTCAACATGATGTCCTCCTTCATGACACACTGATAAATTTATAGCTTTTATGTACTTTTTAGATGGGTCAATAACTAGAACTGTGATCAATGGACAGTAATTCTGACAGTGCAACAATCGCTCAGTGCTCCATTGATGTGCCAGCCTAGAATATGTGCTCAAATGTCTGGAGTGGTGCTTGAACCACAACCTTCTGATTCAGAGGCAAGGGTGCTCTCACTGAGCCAAAGCTATCATTTTTTGAAATATCGTGCTAAACAGCAGAGCAGTAACATGACTGTTACCCCAACAGTGACATGGCACTGTATATTGTACCTGTCACTAAATTTCTTAAGAAATGCAAACACACTACTGTTGATTCTAGTACGATAAGTCTAGCTAGCATTTGTTGCAATGTGGCCAACATTGCTGATCCATCAGAGGAGATAGTTCCAGAAACTGAATACATTCTGATATGAAGCTATAGACCCTTGAAGTGCTTTTATGTTTCAAAGGAAATTTTATATATATATAGATACAGCACAGAAGGACGACTTTCATGCCATCATGCCTGTGCCGGCTCTTTGAAATAGCTATCCAATTACATCCATTCCCCTGCTCTTTCCACATGGCCTGCAAATTTGTCCCCTTCAGGTATTTATCCAATTCCCTTGTCAAAATTACTGTTGAATCTGCTTCCACCACCCTCTTGGACAGTGCATCCAAGTCATGATAATTTACTGCATAATTTATTTTTCCTTTTGTGTCTCCTCTGGTTCTTTTGCCAATTGCCTTAAATCTGTGTCCTCTGGTTACTGACCCTTCTGCCACTGGAAATTGTTTCTCCTTCTTTACTCTTAGCAAAAACCCTTCATGATTTTGAACACCTCTGTCAAATTTCCCCTTAATTTTTTCTACTCAAAGGAGAATAATCTCAGTTTCTCTCGTGTCTCCACATAACTGAAGTCCCACATCCCTGGTACTCTTCCAGTAAATGCACCCTTTCTGAGGCCTTGACATCCTTAAGTGTGGTGCCCAGAATTGTCCACAATGCTCCACCTGAGGCCTCTATTTACAAAGTCAAGTATCTTGTATGCCTTTTTAAACAACCTTCTTAACTTGTCCTTCCTCCTTCAAAGATTTTTTTTTAGGTACCAGATCTCTTCCTGCATCCGCTTTAAAATTGTTCCATTTAGTTGATATTGCCACTGCTCATTCTTCTTACAAAAATGAATCAGTTCACACTGCTGAAATTTCACCTGTCATGTTTCTGCCCATTTCATCAGTCTGTCTCTGTCCTCTTAGTCTATTACCTCCTCACTCTTTACGACATTTCTGAGTTTCATGTGAGCTGCAAATTTTGAAATTGTGCCCTTTCTACCCAAGTCCAGGTTATGAATATATATTAAAATGAGCAGTGGTCCGAAAATCTACCCCTGGGGGACACCACTGCATACTTTCCTCCAATCTGGAAAACAACTGTTCACTATTGCACTCTGCTCTCTGTGCCTCAGCCAGTTTTATATTCACGCTGCCACTGCCCCATTAATCACATGGGTTTCAATTTTGCTAACAAGTTTATCATGTGGTGCTGTATCACATGACTTTTGAAACTCCATATACACCTCAACTGCACTATCCTCACCAACCCTATCTGTTACTCCATCAAAGAATTCGATCAAGTTCGTCAAAATGATTTTCCTTTAACAAATCCGTGCTAACTGCCATTTATTTTCCAAGTGCCAATTTTGTCCTGGATTAATGTCTCAAAGTTTACCCACCATTGACGTTGGGCTGACTGGACTGTTGTTACCAGGTTTACCCCTCTCCCCTTTTTTAAACAAGGGTGCAATATTTGATAACCTCCGGTCATCTGGCACCACTCCCATATCTGAGGAGGATTGGAAGATTTTGGCCAGAGTTTCTGCAGTTTCCACCCTTCCTTCCTTCAGCAATCTTGGATGCTTCCCATTCGGGCCGGGTGATCTTTCTACTTTGAGCGCTGCCAACCTTTTAAGTACCTCTATCTATTTTATCCTATCCAATTTCTCTACCACTTCCTCTTACTATGACATTGGCAGCATCTTGTTTAGTGAAGACAGATGGCAAGCACTCATTTAGTACCTCAGCCAAGCCCCCTGCCTCCACAAGAAAATCTCCTTTTTGGTCCAGAATCAGTCCCACCCTTCCTTCAACTGCCCCTTTACTATTAATGGGCCCAAGTTTCAGGTGGAGTTGCTCCTATTTTTTTGGAGCAACTAGTTTAGTTTGGAGTATCTTAGAAATCGCAATTCTCAGAATTTAGTTTGCTCCAGTTCCAGTAAGTTAGTTTACTTTCGTTTCAATTCAGTTTTTTTTTCAAAAGGGGGCGTTACCAGCCACTTATGCCTGTTTTGCAACTTTAGGCACCGAAAAGTTACTCCAAATTAACTTAGAACGGAGTAAGTGTCGACTTTTGTACGCTCAGAAAAACCTTGCGTACACTTTCGAATTAGGCGCAGGTAGCCAGAGATTTGCGGGGGGGGGGGGGGTTTAAGTTAGGGGATTTTCCAAAGCATTGAACACTTCACTTTTAAAAATAAAGAACCATCATCAATAATAAATGATCACTAAATCAATAAATAAAAAATAAAAAGTTCCGACCTCACCTACCCATTCGGGAGCCTGGCCAGGGCTAGGGGCTGCATGCTGCAGGCTGGAAATCGGCACTCTGGCCGCGATGAGGGAGACCATTTGGCCAGTGACTTTCTCCTCCACTGTGGAACCCCTCCAATATATCTTGCCTTGGGGAGATATCCAGTCAGCCATGCTTGCAGCGGGGAGCCCATTCGGCCAGGGTTCGGGTCGGCGTGCTTCGGATCCCTCCCACACAGCCAGCAGCATACGCACACAGAATCTGGGGGCCAGGAGCTACTGCGCATGCATGCAGCTGCCGGCACTCTTTTTGGCCCAGGGCTGTAGCTCCGCACCCCCGCCGTTGTGCTGCGTCGTGCTGACTGCTGAACAGGCCTGCTGCACTCGGAGAATCGCGAGGTAAGTTTTTGCCGCGCTTTTCATTCTACGAAATAGGCAGACCTCTCGGAGGTGCGCCGTCCTAGCGGATATCAGAAATTTGGGCCCAGTATGTTAATGGAAGAATTTTGGGTTTCCTTTTATGTTACCTGATGATCTACTCTCGTGCTCTCTCATTTACACTTTCAGTTCTCCTCTGTACTTTGTGTATTCAGCTTGGTTCTCAACTATATTATGAACCTTCCTACAGTCTTAAGCCACCCGTTCTCTCATTTTAATCTTTATATCTTCAGTGATCCATTGGAGTTTTAGCTTTGGATATCCTTCCTTTCCCCTTGTGGGAATGTGTGTAACCTCTACCTGAACCATTTCTTCTTTGAAGGCCACCCATTACTCATTTGCTGTTTTACCTGCCAATCTTGGATTCCAAGGGCCAGATCCATTTTCAACTCACTGAAACTAGCCCTCCTCCAGTTGAACATTTTCACATTTGATTTTTCATTGTCCTTTTCCGAATGATAATTGTGATCACTTTCCCAAATGCTTCCCCAATGAAGCATGCTCCAGTTGCGCTACTTCATTCCCCAAGACTGGATCCAGCACTGATTCCATCCTTGTTGGCTGGAAATATACTGATAGAAACATAGAAACATAGAAAATAGGTGCAGGAGCAGGCCATTCAGCCCTTCTAGCCTGCACCGCCATTCAATGAGTTCATGGCTGAACATGAAACTTCAGTACCCCCTTCCTGGTTTCACGCCATACCCCTTGATCCCCCGAGTAGTAAGGACTTCATCTAACTCCCTTTTGAATATATTTAGTGAATTGGCCTCAACTACTTTCTGTGGTAGAGAATTCCACAGGTTCACCACTCTCTGGGTGAAGAAGTTTCTCCTTATCTCGGTCCTAAATGGCTTACCCCTTATCCTTAGACTGTGACCCCTGGTTCTGGACTTCCCCAACATTGGGAACATTCTTCCTGCATCCAATCTGTCCAAACCCGTCAGAATTTTAAACGTTTCTATGAGGTCCCCTCTCACTCTTCTGAACTCCAGTGAATACAAGCCCAGTTGATCCAGTCTTTCTTGATAGGTCAGTCCCACCATCCCGGGAATCAGTCTGGTGAATCTTCGCTGCACTCCCTCAATAGCAAGAATGTCCTTCCTCAAGTTAGGAGACCAAAACTGTACACAATACTCCAGGTGTGGCCTCACCAAGGCCCTGTACAACTGTAGCAACACCTCTCTGCCCCTGTACTCAAATCCCCTCGCTATGAAGGCCAACATGCCATTTGCTTTCTTAACCGCCTGCTGTACCTGCATGCCAACCTTCAATGACTGATGTACCATGACACCCAGGTCTCGTTGCACCTTCCCTTTTCTTAATCTGTCACCATTCAGATAATAGTCTGTCTCTCTGTTTTTACCACCAAAGTGGATGACCTCACATTTATCCACATTATACTTCATCTGCCACGCATTTGCCCACTCACCTAACCTATCCAAGTCACTCTGCAGCCTCATAGCATCCTCCTCGCAACTCACACTGCCACCCAATTTAGTGTCATCCGCAAATTTGGAGATACTGTATTTAATCCCCTCGTCTAAATCATTAATGTACAATGTAAACAGCTGGGACCCCAGCACAGAACCCTGCGGTACCTCACTAGTCACTGCCTGCCATTCCGAAAAGTACCCATTTACTCCTACTCTTTGCTTCCTGTCTGACAACCAGTGATCAAGAAAGTTCTCTCGTGCACATTTCAGGAATTCCCCCTCCTCTTCACCTTTTACACTATTAGTTTCAGTCTATATTGGGATAATTTATCTCCTTCCAACTATTTGAGGCACAGCCTCAAAATACCAAGGAGCCCATTTAAAACCGAGTTGAGAAGGAATTTCTTCTCCCAGAGGGTTGTGAATCTGTGGAATTCTCTGCCCAAGGAAGCAGTTGAGGCTAGCTCATTGAATGTATTCAAATCACAGATAGATAGATTTTTAACCAAGAAGGGAATTAAGGGTTATGGGGAGTGGGCGGGTAAGTGGAGCTGAGTCCACGGCCAGATCAGCCATGACCTTGTTGAATGGCGGAGCAGGCTCGATGGGCTAGATGGCCTACTCCTGTTCTTAATTCTTATGTACTTATGTTTATTTGGTGGCCTATAGTATACACCCAACAGCGGAATAGCTCCTCTATTGTTCCTTAATTCTTACCAAATCGAGTCTGTCTTTGAACCTGCCAGTACATCATTCCTTTCCAGTGTTATAACAGTATCTTTGATAGATATTGCAACCCCCTCCATTTTTCCCTTCCCTATCTTTCCTGAATGCTTTGGAATACTAAGTTCCCAATGCTCGCCTTGTTTGAGTCAGATCATCGTTATTACTACTATATCAAAATCCCATGTGGCTACTTGTGCCTGCAGCTCATCAACCTTATTTACCATGCTCCATGCATTTATGCACATGGAGTCCAAGCACACTTTAGTCTGTTTTGCATTTCTCCCCTGTCTGATCTTTCATATTACTGAATTCCTCTTTATTCTAATGCTGTTGATCTCTGCCAGTCCTCTGTGTGCTTTGTCTTGCCACGCTCATGTTTTATTCTGGTGGCTCTGTCAAATTAGTTCAAATGGAAACATTTGCAGGGCTATGGGAAATGAGCAGAGGAGTGAGACCAATTATGTAGCTCTTTGAAAAACATACACCGGCACCATGGGCTGATTGGCCTCCAATGCTGTGAGATTCGATCGGGTGCATCCATCAATGGACATTTGGTTCGCCTGCTGTCAGCCACATGTGTAAATTTAAACATAAGCAGCACGGCCTACATGGAACTGAAGACATCATAGCCCTATGATCTGTAAACCTGCCATTTAATTAAAAGTGTCTGCAATAGTATAATGGGCTCAATTTTGGCCATGACTTGCTCCAATTTTTTTGGAGTAAGTTGGTTTTTCTGGCGTAAGTTTTTTTTTTAAAAAAAAAAGCCACTTTCCCTAATAAACTTGCTCCAGAATAAATTAGTTCGGTCCGATTTTTTTTTTTTTCAAAAGACGGCGTTCCCAGCCACTGATGCCAGTTTTGGCCATTTATGCCACTTTGGTCAGCTAAAACTTAGTCCAAATCGACTTAGGTCAGCGTATGTGGCCAGCTCTGAAAAACCTTACGGGCAGTTGAGAAAGCGCCGCACATTAGTACGTTGGCGGACATTAAGCCAGGGAGAGGGAAGGGAACTGGAGAGGACCTGAAACTAAACAACCGAGCACCAAACATTGCAAGGAAAAGCTCAAACAATTAAAATACTAATAGGAATCAAGTAAATCCTGCCACGATCTTTAAAGTCGGCCCGGGAAGGCAGCGGGCGGGCTTGTACTTGAGGCCATTTGGCCTGGGCTAGAGGCGGCAAGACGTGCACTGGGAGTCCCGTCGTCCAGGGTTAGGGGTGGCTGCAAATGAACCGGGGTGGGGGGGAGCAGAGCGACCGACGCGGCATCGGTGGGGTGAGCACTTTTGCAATGCTCTGAGACACTAACAGCACTTTTGCAATGATCCCAAACACAGGACACTGCTGCTTGTATTCAGCAGTTAATTCGGTTCAGAGCTCTCCTTCTGGCACGAAAACAAAACCAGCTGCAATTACCTTTAAAAATAGCCGAGTGCCAAGTTTCGTCGCTGCTGAACATGCACGCACATTGGACCCGACACCACTGCGCATGCGGGCAGCTGCTGGCACTGTTTTCGATGCAGGGCTGTAGCTCTGCCCCCTCCCCACTGCACTATGTACGCCGCACCAGGATCCAGGACACTCGGCTGAACAGACAGGATGGGGGCACGTATTTTCCACGCCGTTTCCAGCGCACACAGTCGGCGCATCTAGGGTAAGTGCGCCGAAAAAAGGGGTTGGGGAAAATTGAGCCCAATATGGGTAACAATCGAGGTTACTTGCAATTTGCATTGGAGACCAATAGTCTTTTGGAGATTGGCACCTGATAAATCGATATTGATGTCGATGTTCCTCTGAGACTGGAAGAAAAAAAAATGGCAAGTTAAAAGTAACTTTGAAGCAGTATTTAATACCACAGTGGAGAGATTTTTTTAAATGGTGTTGTCAAGAAAGTACATACACACACAGATTTTATGAAACCATTATGAATGAACACTTTAATGATACATGTTCATTTTGAGGCCCTTGTACATTGAGGTGTCCATTCACACATTTTATGATATTTTTGGATATGCTTTATTCCTGAAAGTGTCTGCTCCAAGAACTCTGCTGCTGTGCCGCCAAATCTGGCAAATGTGACATTTACAGTGCAAAAACCATTCGACGACCGCACTGGAAACTTCTGAAATCTCTGTTTGGCAATTGAATTCTTCAAATAAATTTTAACTAATTTCAGAAACCAAGAGCTGTTTGCAGTTGTCAATGTAATGTAAACATGCTCTTTGTTTATTAAGCTGGTAACTTGTTCTATGGTACAAATCCCCTTTAAGGAATGAGTTCTTCACATCCATGCCCCCCTCCCATAAAAATCTTTGAGAAAGTTTCAGAAAAGAGAGGCATAGTTGGATTTCAGTAGTTGCTCTGAAAACATAAAAACATCTCACTTCATCATGAACTGTCTTCACCTACATATGTCTTTTACAGTGTGATATTTGTGCTTTCTACAAAAATAGTGTTCTTGAAAAGGCCTAAAATTATTTCACGTTACTATATCTTGTAGGATTTTCAGCCCATAATTTATGTAACCTCAAAGGACACTATTTCCAGCCAGGGCAGGAACCTTGTGATTATTGTATTTGAATTTTATAAGCAACAATTTGAAGTATAATAATTGTGCAATCAGCGTTAATCACTTACTCTCCAGTTGTGATTGTTGTGCACAGTCTCTTAATTGTGGGACCACTAATTTCCACCCTCAAACATTGATCAATCTGTCATTGTTAAATTGGCTTGCAGTTTTCTAATGTAGATTTCAGCACTTTCAGTCCTCCTCTTGGAACATGCAGTTCTGTTCTGGTTTCTTGTCCAGCTGAGTTTGTGCCACGCCTGGCACAGCTTCTCAGTCTTCTGGACGGCAGTTTTCTATTGGAATTTGGACCTGAGCTTCAGGGTTGATGTATTTGGAATTTCTTACTTCTTTGCTGTAATTGAGCCCCAGTGAGCAAGTATACTCTGGTCGCTGAAATTCCAGTTGCTTCCATGTATTGAAACGTGCGTATTTGCCAAGTGTTTTTCGGAACTCAAGCCTACTGTTGAATTTTTGTGTAACATTTCAATGCATAAACATTTATCACATTTATTAAATTATTTTTAAGCCACTCAAAACTCATGATGCCTTTTTAAGTTATTTGTTAACTGATTTTTGTGAACACGACAGAAGTCAATAATTCAGATCATTTTCCGTCTACACCCTTTATTTATTCCTGTTCACAGGAATTTGCAGCTAAAATTACTCAGTTTGAGTGAAGTGTTTTTAAAATAATATTTACTGCAAGTTGGACATACACCAAAAATACAGCCAGAATTGGACAGTAACCTTTTTGTGCAATGTGTTGTGTGACATCTGTTGCGGTGGTTTAGTAGTTTGTAGAAATGCTTGGAGATAAAATAGCTGCGGTGGCAGCGTAGTGCGTTGGAACACCATCATGGAGCACCACGGAGCATTGGGGCGTGGACGCAATTCCCCACACTGCCAAACTCCGACTTAGTTGTGTCACCTTGAGGTGCTTCTGATTAGAACCCAGGGGATTTCCCCATGGAAAGGAGGGGAATGAGGGAGGGTTGAAGCTTTCGTCACCCATGGCTACTTTCGCGCACCACGTGTCTGGTTCGAAGAAACATTGGCACAGGTCTGGGGTGCAGCTTGGCTGGAGTTAGCATGTGACCTGGTTTGCAAACAAAGACAGACAACTTAGAAATGTCTGCATATGCAATTAATTTCTACTAAATAAATAACTGGTGTTCTGTAGGCATTTTGTGCACAGCAAGATCCTACCAGACATGAGATGAATGAGAAGTTGATCTTTTATTTTTGATGGCGTAAAGTCAGCCAGGATATTTTTAAGTAGTACTCGGGATCTTTTAACGTGCACCTGAGCCACTGGAAGATAGGGCTTCAATTTAATGTCTCCTCTGAAAAACAGCATCATCAACAATATAGCTCTTGCTCAGTTTGTGTGTGTGTGTGTGTGTGTGTGTGTGTGTATATATATGTATTATCTTAAAAACTCAGCCCCAAACTGCCAGCCTCAAACCAGTAATATAGGGCCCAAGTTTCAGCCTCAGTTGCTCCTGATTTTTTGGAGCAACTGGTGTAGAACGGAATATCTTAGAAATTCAAATTCTCGGCATTTAGTTTGCTCCAGTTCTGGTCAGTTAGAACAGTTTCACTTTGGAACAGAATTTTTTTTTTTGCAAAAGGGGGCCTGTCCGGCCACTTACGCCTGTTTTCAAAGTTTCGGCAGTGAAAACTTACTCCAAACTAACTTAGAATGGAGTCAGTGAAGATTTTTGTACGCTCGAAAAAACCTTGTCTACACTTTAGAAAATCAGGTGTAGGCGACAAATCAGCCGTAGGGAATGGGGTGGGGGGGGGGTTTAAAGGGAAGTTGACAAACATTAAACACTTCAGTTTTACAAATAAAGAGCCATCATCAATAATAAATGATAAAAACATCAATAAATCAACCAATAAATCAATCAAAAAAAATTAATAAGAAATAATTATTTAAAAAAAATCAATAAATGAAACATTTTCTACTTATCGACTGCAGCACTGGGAGCCCTCCAACAGCGTGCTGGGATGCGTCCCCCCCCCCCCCCCCTCCCCCAGTGTGTCTCTGTCAGTGTATCTCTCTGCCTGTCTGTCTGTGTGTGTCTCTCACTCTCTGTCTGTGTTTCTGACAGTGAGGGGGAGGAGAGGGGGGGGCGGAGGGAGGAGGGGGGCAGGAGGGAGGAGGGGAGAGGGAGGTCAGGTCGGGTGTTGGGGGGCGGGGGAGCGCGGGTCCGATCCGCGGGTTGGAGTCGGGTCGAGGTTGGGTCCGCGGGTGGGGGGGAAGTGGGAGTCGGGCCGGGAGGAAGCAGGAGCTGGGCGTGGGAGGCAGCCTTCTGCACGCAGCCCCAGTGAGGCCATTCGGCCAGGGCTCGGGGCTGCGTGCTTCGGGCCCCTCCCACACAGTTTTGGGCGCCTGGAGCTACTGCACATGCGCGCCCACTGTCGCGCGCATGTGTAGAGGTCCCAGCACTGTTTTCAGCACAGGGACCTGGCTCCGCCCCCTACAACTCGTGCTGTGCTGCGCCCGACTCCAGAGGACCAGCAGGGAGCCGGAGAATACGTAAATTTTTTTTAGGCGCACTTTGTGGCGCGAAAAACGGGTGTCCAGGTCGTGGCTGCGCTGTTCTAGGCGCGGCCCGAAACTTGGGCCTCCGATCTCAGGATTTAGCAACAGCAACCTTGAGATTTCCCCTGTTTTTGTAATTTTATCCCAATCCCTTCTTTTAGATTACTATCTTTTTTAATCATTTGGAGTTGCATATCATATTATTTTATATGTAATCAATTTTTTTAAAGCTGATAATTCAATACTTTATAAATTCCAGCAAGAAAGTTTATTTTACTAACTTCCCAGTCTAGTGAAGTTTTGACTGTGGTTCAAAAATTAATATGTAAATTGAAGACTTAAATGGCAAACTCTATTGGCTGGATTGTAATATTCTTATTTTCCTGCTCCTTAAAATATGATTTAACTTTACCACTTTTTTAATGTGATGTTAACCATTCTTTAAATATATATTTTTAGTTTTTGATCTCTTTCATTGTTGAAGTAACTATTCACTGTCAAGTAATTGCAGAAGGAAACATTATACATTTACATATATAGTCGAATGCACTGGTTGCTACTATAATAAGATTCGTGAAGAAGGTCTGACCAATACCATATGTGTGCTGTTCATAAGTTTGGTTAACTTTTTGTCCGTATTTAATCCTTTACACTGTTATACAATATAAGCTTTGATTATCGAGAATACAGCCTGCTGATTGCTGGCTAGTATTTGGATCGTGGACTCGATCTACAGACAAAAATCTATAAATCTCACAGCATTAAGGAATTGAATACAGGTGTGCTATAAATTTTTGATTGCTGTACGATTTAAACAGGGAAAGTCCACAATACTGACAGCTGAGCTTGTGAATTGTCATGAAGTTGTGTTGTCTGTACTTTTATAATTAACTTTAATGCTCTATTAAACATGGCTTTTATGATTAGGAATTGATCTCCACTGATTCCTTTTTTAATAAGACTTGAACTATCCTGTGTTGTGCAACATATGTATATTCCATAACTGGTAATAAATGCTTTAAAATGTTAAGCTTTAACTGAAGCATTATCCTTGTGTATAATATCTATACAAATCGTAGTGGTTGATGTGTATTTCATCCCTTTATAGGGAATAAAAGTGAAAACAATGGCTCCTGGATGACATTATCCTGTGTTGGTTTTCCAAAAGTGGTTTTTCATTTCAGTGTATTAAATTTTTTTTACTCATCTTGAATAATATATAATGTGGAGTTAGAATCTTAGACCTTGACAGCACAGAGGAGGCCATTGTGCTTGTGCCGGTTCTCGGAAAGAGCTGTCCATTTAGTTCCATTTCCGTATTCTTTTCCCATATCCTTTTTATTTTTTTTATTTTTCAAATATTTATCCATTTCCCTTTTTAAAAACTACTATGGAATTTGCTTCCACTGATACTTGCGGTGGGTCATTCAATATCCTAATTACCCTGAGACTAAAAAAAATTCTTCCTCGCTCTTTGAGAGGAACACATCCATGGCATTTCATTTATCAATATACTCCGTTATTTCCTCAAAGAACTTCATTAAATGTGTCAGGCATGACTTGTCTTTTTCAATTCATGTTTGCTGTCCTTAATTAACCCATGTCTTTCCAGGTGAGAATGTCATCCCACATTGTGGCCTCTGGAAGCTTACCCATTACTAATGTTTGGCTGACTGGTTGATAGCTAACCTGATTTATTTCTTTATCCCCTTTGAACAGAGGTACTATATTGGCAACCCTCCAGTCCTTTGGCATAACTTGTATATCCAAGGATCTTTGAAAGATTGTGCTCAGAACCTCTGTTATTTCCTCTCGGACTTCCATCACCATTCTAGGATGCATGCCATAAGGGTCCCGGGTACCCTTTATCACTTGTTCACCTCCAATGTTTTCAATATTATTTCTTATCGATAGTTATCCTATCTAATTATTCTTCTCCCGTTTAATTTCCATGACCTCGCTCTTCTGTGAAAACCAAGGCAAATTATCCATACCTTCATGCTCTGCAACAAATCTGAATATTTTTATTATCTAATTAGCCCAACCATTTTTTTAACTTTTTTATTTTTCATGCTTCTTTACAATCGTGTACTAGTTCCCTTTGTTCTTCATTTGTTCTGTTTTCCTTTCTAAAGCTTTTTACTTCTCATATATTTGTCTTGATTTTCTTCTGTATTATTAGCCCCAGATATGCCACCAGGTTTTTTTTTGTCCCGCTTTATCTTAACTTCTTTACTTTTTTTTCCCCCCCCAAGTTCAACTTTGAATTTTAATTTCTGTACTCATCCAAAGAACTTCAGCTTTGGTGCACCACCTTTACTTCTTGTAGCAATGTCTTTACTATAAATTTACTGGCAACGGTAGTGTCATGGTTACGTTACAGGACTAGTAATCCAGATGACTGGACTATTTATCTGGAGACATGAGTACAAATCCCACCACGGCAGCTGGGAATTTAAATTCAGTTAATTAAATAAATCTGGAATAAAAAGTTCATGTCAGCTAGTGACCATGGGGCCAAGTTTCGGCCTGAGTTGCTCCTGTCTTTTTGGAGCAACTGGTTTAGAATGGAGTATCTTAGAAATTGCATTTCTCGGCATTTAGTTTGCTCCAGTTCTAGTCAGTTAGAACAGTTTGCGTTTGGAACAGATTTTTTTTCAAAAGGGGGCGTGTCTGGCCACTTGCGCCCGTTTTGAAAGTTTAGGTCGTGAAAACATACTCCAAACTAACTTAGAATGGAGTAAGTGTAGATTTTTGTATGCTCAGAAAAACCTTGCCTACACTTAGAAAATCAGGCGTAGGTTACAAATCAGGCGTAGGGAATCGGGGGGGCGGGTGGGTTTAAAGGGAAGTTTACAAACATTAAACACTTCAGTTTTACAAATAAAGAGCCATCATCAATAATAAATGATAAAAACATCAATAAATCAACCAATAAATCAATCCAAAAAAAAATGAATAAAAAATTAAAAAAAATTAAAGAATCAATAAATAAAACATTTTCTACTTACCGACTGCAGCACCGGGAGTCTTCCAACAGCGTGCTGGGACCCCCCAGTGTGTCTCTGTCTCTCTGTGTGTGTCTCACGCTCTGTCTGTCAGTGTTTGTGTTTCTGACAGCAAGGGGAGGGGGGGGGGAAGGGGGAGAAGGGGGGGGAGGAAGGAGGAGGGAGGTAGAGGGGGGTGAGGGTTGTGGGGGTTGGTAGGGAGGGAGAGGGGGAGGGGAGGGAAGAAGGAAGGGGAAGGGAGGGAAGGAAGCAGGAGAGGATAGAGAGGGAGAGAAGGAGGCTGGGCCCAAGACTTCGGGCTGGATTTACAGGTAGGTGGCGCGGGGGGAGGGTCGCGGAGGTCGGGGGCGGGGCTAAGAGAGTCGCAAGTCGGGGGGAGCGCAGAGGTCGGGTCGCCGGAGGGGGGCGGAGGGGGAGCGGAGGTCGGGTCGCCGGGGTTGGGAGAGCGGGAGTTGGATCAGGTCCGGTCAGGTCGGAGGTGAGCCTTATCCACGCAGCCCCAGTGGGGCCATTCGGCCAGGGCTAGGGGCTGCGTGCTTCGAGCCCCTCCCACAGTTTGGGGCGCCTGGAGCTACTGCACATGCGCGCCCACTGTCGCGCGCATGTGCAGAGGTCCCGGCACTGTTTTCAGCGCAGGGACCTGGCTCCGCCCCCGCCCAACCGCCTCCCCAGCTCATATTGCGCCGCGCCCAGCTCCAGAGGACCTGCAGGGAGCCAGAGAATAGGTGAGGTTTTTTTTGCCGCACTTTGTGGCACGAAAAATGGGCGGCGCGGCCCGAAACTTGGGCCCCTAAAAACTACCAGATTGTCGTAAAAACCCATCTGGTTCACTAATGTCCTTTTCGGGAAGGAAATCTGCTACCCTTGCTTGGCCTGGCTATACATGACTCTAGACCCACAGCAATGTGATTGACTCTTAACTGCCCTCTGAAATGGCTTAGCAAGCCACTCAGTTGTAACAAACTGCTACAAGAGACAATAATAAGAATAAAACCGGACTGACCACGTGGCATCGACCTCGGTATTGGCTATGGACACGACAACGGCACACCCAGCCCTGTCGACCCTGCAAAGTCCTCCTCACTAACATAGAAACATAGAAAATAGGTGCAGGAGTAGGCCATTCGGCCCTTTGAGCCTGCACCACCATTCAATAAAATCATGGCTGATCATTCCCTCAGTACCCCTTTCCTGCTTTCTCTCCATACCCCTTGATCCCTTTAGCTGTAAGGGCCATATCTAACTCCCTCTTGAATATATCTAATGAACTGGCATCAACAACTCTCTGTGGTCGGGAATTATACAGGTTAACAACTCTCTGAGTGAAGAAGTTCCTCCTCATCTCAGTTCTAAATGGTCAACCCCTTATTCTAAGACTATGTCCCCGGTTCTGGACTTCCCCATCATTGGGAACATTCTTCCCATATCTAACCTGTCCAGTCCCGTCAGAATCTTAAGTTTCTGTGAGATCCCCTCTCATCCTTCTAAATTTGGTGATTACCACCCTCCCTCCTTCAGCTGATGAATCAGTACTCTATGTTTGAACAAGTGCTAAGGGTAGCAAGGGCACAGAATGTACTCTGGATGGGGTCTTCACTGTCCATCACCAAGAATGGCTCGGTGGCACTACTGCTGACCGGGCTGACGAAGTCCTGAAGGACATAGCTGCCGGACTGGGCCTGCAGCCGGTGGTCAAAGAACCAACATGAGGGAAAAACCTACTTGACTTCGTTCTCACCAATCTACCGGTCAGAGATGCATCTGTCCATAACAGCATTGGTAGCAGTGACCATCGCACAGTCATTGTGGAAACAAAGTCCCGTCTTCACACTGAAGGCACCTCCATCGTATTGTGTGGCACTATCACTATGCTAAATGGGATAAATTCAGAACAGACCTTGCACCTCAAACTGGGCATCCACGAGGCACTGTGGCCATCAGCAGCAGCACAATTGTATTCCACCACAATCTGTAATCTCCTGGCCCGGCAAAGCCCTCACTCTACCATTGCCATCAAGCCAGGGGACCAACTATGGTTCAAGGAGTCATCCAGAAATGCATGCCATGAACAGCACCAGGCGTACCCAAAAATGAGGTGCCAACCTGGGGAAGTTGCAACACAGGACTACATACATGCTAACCAGCGGAAGCAGCATGCTATAAACAGAACTAAGCGATCCCACAATTAATAGAAAACTCTGCAGTCCTGCCACATCCAGTCATGCATGCTTGTGAACAATTAAATAACTAATGGGAGGAGGAGGCTCCATGAGTATACCCATCCTCAATGATGTGGGAGCCCAGAACGGAAATAAAAAGACAAGGCTGAAGCGTTTGCAACCATCTTCAGCCAGAAGTGTCAAGTGGATGACCCATATCGACCTCCTTCTGAGGTCCCCACCATCAGAGAAGCCAGTCTTCAGCCAATTCGATTCACTCCACGTGATATCAAGAAGCAGCTGAGCACACTCGATACACCAATGGCTATGGGCCCCAACAACATCACGGCTGTCATGCTGAAGACTTGTGCTTCAGAACTGGCCGCACCTCTCGCTAAGCTGTTCCAGTACAGCTACGACACTGGCATCTACCGGCCCATCAGTCTACTCTCAATCATCAGCAAAGTGATGGAAGGTGTCGCGACAGTGCTATCAAGCGGCATTTACTCACCATAACCTGGTCACCGGTGCTCATTTAGGTTCCGTCAGGACCACTCGGCACCAGACAGTATTACAGCCTTGGTCCAAACATGGACAAAAGAGCTGAATTCCAGAGGCGAGGATGACTGCCCTTGACATCAAGGCAGCATTTGACTGAGTGTGGCATCAAGGAGCCCAAGTAAAATTTAAGGCAGTGGGAATCAGGAGGAAAACTCTCCACTGTCTGCAGTCATACCGAGCACAAAGGAAGATGGTTGTCGTTGTTGGTCAATCATCCCAGCCCCAGGACATCGCTGCAGGAGTTCCTCAGGGCAGTGTCCTATGCCCAACCATTTTCAGCTGTTTCATCATTGATCTTCCCTCTATCATAAGGTCACAAGTGGGGATATTAGCTGATTGTAGTATTCAGTTCCATTCGCAACTCCAGATAATGAAGCAGTACCTGGACGATATTCAGCCTTGGGGCTAATAAGTGGCAAGTAACGTTCACGCCACACAGGTGCCAGACAACAAGCCACAGTCTAACCACCTCCCCATGATATTCAACAGCATTACCATTGCTGAATCCCCCCATCATCAACAGCCTGGGGAGCACCATTGACCAGAAACTGAACTGTACAAGCCACATAAATACTATGGCAACAAGGGAGAGTCAGAGGCTGGATATTCAAGGAGTGTCTCACCACTTGACTCCCCAAAGCCTTTCCACCATCTACAAGGCACAAATCAGGAGTGTGATGGAATACTCTCCACTTGCCTGGATGAATGCAGCTCCAACAACACTCAAGAAGTTAGACAACATCCAGGACAAAGCAGCCCGCTTGATTGACACCCCATCCACCACCTTAAACATTCACTCAATCCGCCACTGGCACACTGTGGCTGCAATGTGTACCATCTAAAGATGCACTGCAGCAACTCGCCACGGCTTCTTCAGTAGAACCTGCCAAACCCGCGACCTCTACCACCTAGAAGGATAAGGGCAGCAGGCGCATGGGGGTTACCATCACCTGCAAGTTCCTCTCCAAGTTACGCATCATTCTGATTTGGAAGTCTGTCGCCGTTCCTTCATCATTGCTGGATCAAAATCCTGGAACTCCCTCCATAACAGCACTGTGGGAGTACATTCACCACAAAGACTGCAGCGGTTCAAAAAAAGCGGCTCACCACCACCTTCTCGGGCAATTGGGGATGGGCAGTAAATGCTGGCTTTGCCAGTGACTTCCACATCCTGTGAACGAGTAAAAAAAAAAATGCAAGTTTTTGTTGTACCCTTCTCTCCTACTTCAATGCTTCCCATGATTTGGATCATGGCCATTTTTGCCGATTCTTCAGTTTACTTGGGATAATTAACTTTTTTATCTCCTTAATAGGGATCAGTAATTTAAATTGCATTAAATTAATTTCTTTGTCACTTAAATCTTTCCTCCACCTCTCAACTGTTTCAATGTCCAGCTGCATTAACTGAAACGAAGAAGTCTGAAGGTTTATGATCTTTGATGTGATGTCTGGAAGATAACGAGAGGTTGATGTTTTCAGTGCTGCTGTGCCAAGTACCTCTTGCTAGCCATGTTGACTGTGATAGACAGCATACTGTTGCAGGTTCTCTGCTAACCCCTCGGCAGCGAATGATGAGTGAGAAGGGGATGTGCTGTTGTCATTTACTGGCAGTGAAAAATTGAATTTTTAGATTCCAAGTACCCATTTAAATAATTGAATTGAAGCTTCTGTCAGTGACTGGTTCGGAATATTGAAAGGAGATGTAATCTGGGTCTTAAAAATGTTGGAAGGCATAGTTAATTTTGGTGTAAGTAAGCTCTTTAACTTGGACTGTGTGTAGAGATCTGGAGCATTTGAATACAAAATAAACAAGCCTCAAGGAAGATTCGCGATTGCAAGAAACTTTAATCCCTATGGAGAAGTAGAGATATGCAAAAGACTTATAACAAAAACAGTTAATGCTGTGTTGATGAGCTCATTCAGTAAATAAGGGAATGGGACAGGGATGGAAGTTAGACGGCTAAGTATAGATGCAGATGTCAGTTGCTTCATCGAACACTATAGTCCCTGTGCTGCTGGGCCCAGAAAAACATTATCCATGGAAAGTAACCGGCTGAGTTTCAGTACTTAATTTCTGGTAATTCTGTTCTCTTGCATTTCTATGAGTCATATGTTTATATACGATAAATATTATTGTAATATGGTACAGCACATAGTAAGCCGGAGAATATGCTCTCTCACCTGTTTGTGTTGTCTTATTATTTATTTCTCTGTCTGCTCTTCTGGTCCTGTTTCTTTCGCCTCTGGTTTTTCTCATTTATTTCGGTTTCTTTTTGTCCTCTTCTGTTTCTGTCCTTTGTTCTCCCTTTTTGGATGGGAGGTGGTTGGTGGTGTGGTTGGGAATGGAGTCACCAATGCTGTAGACTGCATTTAGGAAGGGGATTGCAGGGAAAATGTGGCCCATTGCAAATCCCTCCCCAATCCCATATATTTTCCCCCACATGCTTGCATGAACTATGTTTCCTACCCCTTTACTTTTCCACTTACCTCTTCCCTTGGCTCTCACACTCCCATCACTCCCTACTTCTTTTACCAAGAAGCGACCTACTCAATCCCTATATTCCTGTTTTGGTGATTTTGCACTTAATCCTCCATATATTCTTCCTCTGTGCCCAACTCCCCAACCACTACTTGCTCCCTTTGAAGGTGGATAATGAAAGTCCAAAGGTCCCTTCACCCTCTGATTAGCCGCTTCTCTTTTTTTCTCTGTCTCTGTCTCTCTCAGGTGTTATCAATTAAGAATCTCTGTCTCACAGATGTTAACAATTACAACACGTACATTTTCCCACTCAATAAAACATGGATGAGAGAAATTAGAGCATTTCTATTGGCTTCAAAATTAAATTTAATTAAAAAAATTTAACCAGCATTAATATGAGGAATTTTTCTTTCTCACTCCACTTAATGCATTGTCTGGATGATAAAATACAAAACATCCCTGTTTTTTTTTCTCGCATCTAAACATATTTCAAAACACACACACTCAATAATAAATTACATCAGTGCATCTTATTGAATTTCTTGTACATTCTGGGAAATTGGGTATGTTGCATATGCTCAGACCTGTTGATTCAAATCTTTGTGACAGGAGGAGATCTTGTACAAACAAAATGATCATAGTTTCTGAAAGTTTTAAGATTGACAAACCAATACCAAGGCTGAGTGTGCTGGACTCCACCAATGTTAAAAGGGTCCAAGGGAGAACAATGAGAATTAAAAAGTAATTTTACATGATGTCAAACATGGATTTTAGAAAAGCGTGATGATTATGAAGAGAAGAAAATATGAAGGAGGTAACGAATTCCATAATTTTGAAATTATGGAAAGAATGAGTTAGAGTGGGAAACTATCTTGTGTCTTGATTTCTGCGCAGTGGAAATGTAATGAAGAGTGAGATGTGTTCAGGATGGCATTTTGGGAGTCAAGAGGAACTCGTGATGAAAATTCGGCAAAGCACTGACCACAGTAATGTTAATTAAACCAAGAAAAGTAATGAAAGAAGCAGACATTGGTACCACATACGTGTCTATCAAGAAAATGAACTGAACAATGGTCTTGTTGTTTTATTTTTAACACCAATGGAGGTAATAGTGCTACCATTTATTAAATCAGAATTGATTGATATGTAGTACTTTTTTTTTAAAAAAGGAAACAACATCATTATAAATGTCATCAGTAGCTATGCTTTTGGATGGACTATTTTCTTTGCCCGTCCGTATCTAATATTTATTGATATTGTTGCACCCTTTCTATTCAGGTCAACCATGGGTCTGACTAGATTGCTGTGTGAAGTGTACAAATAGAACAGCTGTAAATTAAGCCGAAACCTGCTTCACTGTTTCTGTAAACAACTAAAATCCAGGGAGACCAGGACTCTTCACAAACTGATTCAAAATTTGCTGCTTCTCGGGTGTCCTGGGCTTGAAATGGGTGGTTTTGTTTGTATGTGAAATTTGTATTTGCTTGTGTAATTTAATACTTCTGCTGAAGGATCCTGTAATCCCTGAACTTCTGTAATTCTGCACAGACAGATGCACTCTTGCCTTAACCTGGTTCTTTAAAATATTTTTACGAGGGTGCAAGCACAGAGAAACCTGGGGGTGCATGTGCACAAATCTTTGAAGGTGGCAGGACAAGTTAACAAGCAGTTTATAAGGCATATGGGATCTTGGGCTTTATAACTCAAGAGATCGAGTACAAAAGCCAGGAACCTATATAAAACACTAGTTTGGCCCCACTTTAGGAAGGACAAAAGACTTTGGAGAGGGTACGGAAGAGATTTACTAGAATGGTTCCAGGAATGAGAGATTATAGTTGCATGGATAGACTCGCGAACTTGGGGTTGTTCTCCTGGAGCAGAGAAGACTAAAAGGAGATTTGTTAGAGGTGTTTAAAATCATGAATGATTTAGATAGGCTAAATAAAGGGAAATTGTTCCCAATGGCTGAATGGTTGATAACGAGAGGGCACAGATTTAAGTAATAGGCAAAAGTACCAGAGATGACATGAAAAAAACTTTTTTACACAATAAGTGGTTTGGATTTGGAATGCACTGCCTGATAGAGTGGGAGATACAGATTTAGTAATAGCCTTCAAAAGGAATTGGATAAATACTTGGAGAAAAAATTGCAGGGATATGGGGAAAGAGCCGGGTAGTGGGACAAACTGGATTGCTCTTCAAAGGAGCTGGCGCAAACTCGCTCGGCCAAATGATCTCCTCCTGTGCTGTACTATTCTATGATTCTAGCACTTGGGTCCTGACTCTAATATGAATATTTAATATAGTGGAATATAATACATACTAGCTCAATTAAGTGACCACAATATACAATACACAGATGACTATTTGATAAAGAGAGGGACTTTAAAAAATGGCCAGAAAGATGGATGACCACCTCGTGTACTCTTAAGTACAGATTACACTGTGTTGGTTTGGCTATGACTGGCTGAATAACTCCGCTGTGCCTTGTTGTTCGAGTACAGTATCAATTATTAAGTTGTGCTTGCTCTGATAAATTGTTATGTACTTTGAGACTCGAAGGTGCAGTGCATAAATTCTCTCATCCGTTGAATTCATTTCAATTCAGTACGTACAATATTTTTATGAGAATTTTGTTTCATTTATATTTTGTTATGCCACGTTCCCCCACCCTGCTGCTATACAGTATGTTGAACTTTGAATGTGATGAGCTCTAGGCTGCAGACTTCACAATACTCGTTAGTGTTGTCCATGACTAACTGTTATTTTATCCACTGATGTGCAGTGTGGCAAAAGGGAACATCCAGTTTCTGAGTTTGAATTCAAAGCACTGTTTTAAATGTAAGGTTGAAAAATTGTATTCTATTGAGACATGGTTTGATTGTAAAATTCTTGTTTCATCCAGGGCACAACGACAAATGACATAATTCTTCACTGACAAGTTGGCATAGGTGGGCTTGAGCAAAGAGAAGGACATTTTCTCGCTACTTAGTGCTAACCTGACATTCCTGTGTGACATTTCGTGGAGGAAATCATGCCAGCATTATCAACAGGATCTGGAAATGATACAGGTACAGTAACTCTGCTTGAGATTGGCAATCTCTCGGTTTTATCTTGTATTTTAATGTGATTGTCGCTGTTTGCATTGAATTATGTCATTTTGCTTCACGTGGAGAAAAAGAATAGATCAAAAAGATATCATAAATTCTGAAGAATTACTGACGTATAGTAAATACAGTGGGATTTATTTCTTGAGGAAGAAACCTGACATCTGTTTAACAGACTTGTTGTAGGTGTCTGCACCTGATTGTGTCAGGCTCAAGCCATGGAAAATAAACTGCAGTGAGCTGCTGGGATGCATAGGAAGTGATGTGATGCCATCAGTAGTTTCCTTTGGGTTTCTGTATCTTTACAGTTCAATGTTAGTAATTCTTTTGGTTTGTAGAAAATGTTTTTGTGATCAAGGTTAATTTCAAACAGATGTGAAAGTCACTTACCGATCAATACGGGAATACCCAGGACACTGTGGCACTTGAGTGTATATGCTTTATGTTTCTTTGCAGCTCAGTTGAAATATTACTTTCTTCTCTGTCCCCTGCACATCCACTACCGCTGCAGCAAAATGTATCTGAAAAGTTGGGTGGGGGTGCCTTATTTTCTTGACCTGAGGTCACATTGTGAAAGTGCACAATTTATTACTTTTAGCTAAGTTCTTGCCTGCAAACATTTAAATATTTATAAAAGCAAGGTTGATTGATGTGGAGAGGTTGCAAAAGTTGACCTTGTGTGCTTTTGACATTAAAAAGGGCTATTGATTTTTTTTGTACATCTTTCACAACTGTTTTCAAAGGATGATGATTCGAAGAGGGAGTCTCGACATCAGTTATCCCATGTATAATTGTAAGAAAAACACAGAGAAGAATCCTGATCATTAACATGATTTTTGTTCTTTCTGTCTTGCAAACAGTCAAGGTAAACAGTAAAAATTTGTCAAGGCTCAGTTCCGGCCACAAAGCTGGTGAGGCGGCTGCAATACGCGCCCAAACTGGGAGGCTTGAGGCCAGATCAAATTTGGGCCTCCGGTCTCAACTAAGTAATCTGGGTGAGGTGCCAGTGCCAATAGCATCTCCACAGGTAGCTCGCCCTTCTGCAATATCGAATTTTGTGCCACCTCCCTCTCCCGCAGTGGCCTCAGCTAAGTTCCGGGGTGCAGGGGGAGAACAGCGGGAGGAGGTCTGATTGCAGTGGCGTCTGGAGGAGCACTCTTAATTTTGATGAGGAGCCAGCAAGAATAACATTTGTTTTTGTGAACTTATCTTTTGCTGGCGACCACTTGCTGGTTACATCCATGCCAGCATAATCTGAGGGGAGCAGTCCTCGCGCCTGCTCTACTCCAGGCAGATCAATTTCCCAGAAAGGTCCTAAAAATATCTTGGGTCCCTTGCATATGCTAATGAGAAGCTTGACGCCTGATTTCGGCAATCACTTGAAAAATTGACCCAATAATGGGTCAGGCATCTTTCAGGCATTCCTGGGACGCAAAAACTGGCCCTCACTGTTCCGATATAATGCCTGTGATACTGCGAAATGTCCAAATTATAGGCCAGTGTTCCAAATAGTAGGTGCTGATGACCCTGGGGAGCTAGCACGGAGGAGTTCGCAGAACAACGGATAAAGGGAGGTCGGCCCAAAGCCACGTTCTGCGTTAATTTCGATGGTGTCAAAGGTAGCAAACTTAACCCAGATGTAACACAGCATATCTATTGGTATACTTGTTCAAGAGCAAGTCACCACATTTGGAGCAGATAGTTATTTTGGATTTTACATACAGTAGTCAGTCTATATGTGTCAGTTCTAAATACCAAGAACTTTGATAGTGCTTCAGGAACTTAAAAAAAATTGAAGATGAAGTTGATCATCTTTCCAAAATTGCTCAAAACCTCCCCGATTAAAGGGCGGCGGGGGAGAGAGAAAACGGGTAATTATAGACCAGTTAGCCTGACATCAGTAATGGAAAAAATGTTGGAATTAATTATTGAAGATAAAATAGCAGCGCATTTGGAAAGCAGTGACTGGATCAGTCCAAATCAGCATTGATTTATGATAGGGAAATCATGCTTTACAAATCTTCTGGAATTTTTTGAGGATGTAACTAGTAGAGTGGATAAGGGAGAACCAGTGGATGTGGTGTATTTGGACTTCCAAAAGGCTTTTGACAAGGTCCCACACGAGATTGGTGTGCAAAATTAAAGCACATGGTATTGGGGGTAATGTACTGACGTGGATAGAGAACTGGTTGGCAGACAGGAAACAGTCGGGATAAACGGGTCCTTTTCAGAGTGGCAGGCAGTGACCAGTGGAGTGCCGCAAGGCTCAGTGCTGGGACCCCAGCTATTTACATGATACACTCAGTTCCTTCATCTAAATCATTAATGTAATATCTCCAAGTTTGCAGATGACACTAAACTGGGTGGCAGTGTGAGCTGTGAGGAGGACTCTAAGAGGCTGCAGGGTGATTTGGACAGGTTAGGTGAGGGGCAAATGCATGGCAAATGCAGTATAATGTGGATAAATGTGAGGTTATCCACTTTGGTGGCAAAAACACAAAGGCAGAATATTATCTGAATGGCAGCAGATTCAGAAAAGGGGAACTTCAACGAGAGCTGGGTGTTATGGTCCATCAGTCATTGAAAGTTGGCATGCAGGTACAGGTACAGCAGGAGGTGAAGAAGGCAAATGGTATGTTGGCCTTCATAGCTAGGGATTTGAGTATAGGAGCAGGGAGGACTTACTGCAGTTGTACAGGGCCTTGGTGAGGCCTCACCTGGAATATTGTGTTCAGTTTTGGTCTCCTAATCTGAGGAAGGACGTTCTTGCTATTGAGGGAGTGCAGCGAAGGTTCACCAGACTGATTCCCGGGATGGCAGAACTGATATGTGAGGAGAGACTGGATCAACTGGGCCTTTATTCACTGGCGTTTAGAAGGATGAGAGGGGATTTCATAGAAACTTATAAAATTCTGATGGGACTGGACAGGTTAGATGCAGGAAGAATGTTCCCGATGTTGGGGAAGTCCAGAACCAGGGGACACAGTCGAAGGATAAGAGGTAAGCCATATTGGACTGAGATGAGGAGAAACTTCTTCACTCAGAGTTGTTAACCTGTGGAATTCCCTACCGCAGAGAGTTGTTGATGCCAGTTTATTGGCTATATTCAAGAGGGAGTTAGATATGGCCCTTATGGCTAAAGGGATCAAGGGGTATGGAGAGAAAGCAGGAAAGGGGTACTGAGGTGAATGATCAGCCATGATCTTATTGAATGGTGGTGTCGGCTCGAGGGGCCGAATGGCCTACTCCTGCACCTATTTTCTATGTTTCTATGAGCAGTGCAAAGCAACACCTCTAAACCTACAATTTTATTTCAGTACAGAATAATGTAGGATTGGAACATCAGGGAAAAAGGACATTTTACACTTCTGTTGTGAAGGTATTACCCATGAATATAAGGAGTAGCTTTTTCCTTTGCTTCTCATTGTTATAATCTGGGTTGTGTTGTCATCAAAGTTGGTTTTATTCATTTCACACATTTGTATATAAAATGTGAACAACAAAAGGGGTAGTTTTATGCTGTTCTTAGCCAGGTTATATGAAATCAGATTTGCTTTTGGGTTGTGAAAAGATTTCAGACCACAGAAGTTATATCAATCCTAATGGATTATACACATGCTTTGACATTTGGAGTGAGCCTAATGTCGAAATTTTTTTCAAGTTTGTTTTGATTTGATTCTATTGGTAATGCAGATTCGTTGGACAAATGACAGGAATGCAAGTTACTTCGGGATTGTATGATTAAAATTAGGCTAGTTTGATTTTTATTGCTGGTATAATTGAATTTCTTCGGGCAGCGCGCACACATTTCAATTTAGAAGTAAGTTTTTTTTTCCTGCATCAAGTATGTACTGTGTTTTAGCCATCTCTAGAGTTTAATTTAAGAAATGTTTGAATTGTAGCAACTGACATCGATATATGTGAATGAACTGTCTATCTACAATGGAGTGCTCCAGAACATTCTTGACCTGAGCTTTGAAAAAAAATTCATGTTGACTTTTTGCCAATGAATGAGGCTGATACTTGTACAACCATTAGTCTATACAGCATTTAAAGTAAATACTGAAGATAGCTCGTGGTAATAAAAACGCTTTGTTTTCCTTAGAGAGGTGGTGTCAAAGATTAATGGGTCATTTTGTGCTGAGCTGCAGTCCACACTCAGATTTGCTGCTATTAGTTTCAGTGGATGATAATGAGCTCGATTTTGCTCTCAAAATAACTGAGAGGCTAATGGCGCTTGCCGTTATTTATGCACAAATGGTACAGCAATTTCAGGCGAGGAGCAGATGTGCGGTTAAATGCCAATATCCAAAAAGGGAGAAGTCGCCGAATGCTCTAAGCTAACTTTTAAAATATAAAGGGTCTAATAGTGCATGTTGGAGATGAAATTACCTCCCTATGTAAAGAAGGATAAGTCTCCAACGATAAATATGTTCGAAGTTTACACTTTACACAAGGGAGTAAATCCTAATGTCGAGTGATTGGAGTTTAGACTTGTTTTATCCATTGTGAATTGCTATATTTTAAAATATATGGGGCCAGGGACTAGAATTGCAGAACTTTGCTCTCTTCCTCTTCTCCCTTAAATACAGCACTCTGTGCCTCAAGTATTATAGACGTAAATTTGACTAGCAGAGAACTGTAAAAGGAACTATAACTTTTAAAACTATTTAAAAAGATTTTAAAGCTAAATACTGACTTTGGACGCTGTAAATGGGATTGTTCATTCTAATTTCAAATGCTTAGATTACACACAAATAAGGGTATCATTAGCCAATGATATAAGTAAACATAATCTTTAGGTAGGATTCCTGTAATAGTTCGTGATTGTTAGAATGACGCTCACCAGCAGATCTATTTTTAGTGTAACACAAAGCCCTACTTTTTACTAATGTGGGGGATTTTATACATGGCCATAGTGCCCATATTAACTTTACCAATTATTAAATGTGTTTTAAAATAATTTAAGAATATTACAAAAAATAAACAACATCAGTCTGAAGAAGGAATCGGAATTTATCAAGTGCCTTTCAGATCCTCAGGACATTGCAAACCACTTAATAGCTAATGATGTACTTTTGAAGTGCAGTCAGTGTTATGATGTAGGCAAATGCAGCAGGCACAACAGCAATGAGCTGAATGACTTTTTGGTTGAAGAAGTAATATTGGCCAGGTCACCAGGAGAAATCTCCTGCTCTTCTTCGAATATTGCTGAGGGATCTTTCACGTCCACTTGAGAGGGCAGACGGTATCTCAGTTTCATGTCTCATCCGAAAGACAGTAAAAGAAAGACTTGAAAAACTTTGCATTTATATGGCGCCTTTCACGACCACCGGATATCTCAAAGCATTTTGCAACCAATTAAGTACTTTTGGAGTGCGATCATTTTTGTAGTGTGGAAAACAAACCAGCCAATTTGCACACAGCAACTCCCACAAACAGTAATGTGATGATGACCAAATAATTTGTTTTTGTTATGTTGATTGAGGGATAAATATTGGCCAGGACACCAGGGATAACGCCCCTGATCCGCTTCAAAATAATGCCATGGGATCTTTTACTTCCACTTGCGAGAGCAGGCGGGGCCTCTGTTCAACATCTCATTTGAAAGACGGCACCTCCAACAATGCATTGAAGGGCCAACCTAGATTATGTGCTCAAATCTCTGGAGCTGGGCATGAACCCACAATCTTCTGACCTGGAGGCGAAAGTGCTGCCGCTGAGCCGAGGCTGGCACTGTAAATTCAATGTTGTGCCAAACAGCAATTTCCTGAACAACAAATAACCTGGTCACACCACCTAAGTATTTGAATTAGATTTCTGGAGTATTCTGAATATGAAGTGTTTGGAAAGTGCTGTGTTACTATCTTTGTATAGTATGTGACAAATAATTACTTGAAGTTTAGCACTTAAATTTGTTTGTAAAATATGATGCAGGCGCTCCTTTGTATTGCTACATTTTTGAATGTTCTTTTGAAGCCATGTAAAGTGATCCTGTATATTCCTTGATCTGAAATCAGTCACAAGATGGACATGTGGATGTTAAATTTGACTTGCACCCCAAAAATGAGCTAGCTTGAGATCGAAACCAAATTCAATTTCAGGCCTCATTTAAATGCCACCGACACCAAACAGGTGGCCTCCCCTGCAGCTCCTCGGCCAGGATGGATGGGAAATTGATCGATAGGAAATTGATCGATAGAGATGGCCACAAAGTCGTAGCAGTGTAAAATCGGCAGCTGCAAGTTTATTTTCTCCTCCAGGGTGTCCAAATAAATTGGAGATTAATTTATTCCTAAAATTCTATTTATAATAATTGCAATTGACAGTTATCTACTGAACTGTAGTTCTTGTGCTATTATAAAGCAATATTTGATCAAGGAAAACTGAGTACTAGCTACAGATATAAATGAAACTGAGAGATTAATTTATTCCGAAAATGTTATTTATAATAATTGAAGGGATCAGTGCTGGGACCCCAACTATTTACAATCTATATTAATGACTTGGAAGAAGGCACTGAGCGTAACGTAGCCAAGTTTGCTGACGATACAAAGATGGGAGGAAAAGCAATGTGTGAGGAGGACACAAAAAAATCTGCAAAAGGACAAAGACAGGCTAAGTGAGTGGGCAAAAATTTGGCAGATGGAGTCTAATATTGGAAAGTGTGAGGTCGTGCACTTTGGCAGAAAAAAAATCAAAGAGCAAGTTATTATTTACATGCAGAAAGATTGCAAAGCGCTGCAGTACAGCGGGACCTGGAGGTACTTGTGCATGAAACACAAAAGGTTAGTATGCAGGTACAGCAAGTGATCAGGAAGGCCAGTGGAATCTTGGCCTTTATTGCAAAGGAGATGGAGTATAAAAGCAGGGAAATCTTGCTACAGCTATATAAGGTATTGGTGAGGCCACACCTGGAATACTGCGTGCAGTTTTGGTTTCCATATTTACAAAAAGATATACATGCTTTGGAGGCAGTGCAGAGAATGTTCACTTGGTTGATTCCGGGGATGAGGGGGTTGACTTATGAGGAACGGTTGAGTAGGTTGAGCCTCTACTCATTGGAATTCAGAAGAATGAGAGGTGATCTTATCGAAACGTATAAGATTATGAGGGGGCTTGACAAGGTGGATGCAGAGAGGATGTTTCCACTGATGGGGGAGACTAGAACGAGAGGGCATGATCTTAGAATAAAGGGCCGCACATTTAAAACAGAGATGAGGAGACATTTCTTCTCAAAGGGGTAAATCTGTGGAATTCGCTGCCTCAGAGAGCTGTGGAAGCTGGGATATTGAATAAATTTAAGACAGAAGTAAACAGTTTCTTAAACGATAAGAGGATAAGGGGTTATGGGGAGCGGGCGGGGAAATGGAGCCGAGTCCATGATCAGATCGGCCGTGATCTTATTAAATGGCGGAGAAGGCTCGAGGGGCTGTATGGCCTACTCCTGTTCCTATTTCTTACGTTCTTAAAATAATATTTTCTATCATTTCGACTGCAGCTATTGCTTTCAATTAAATATCTTCCAAATGACAGAGCTCCAGCATCTGTAAACATCGGCCAAGCTCCTGAACAGCTACTTCTGAGTAAACAGATGTTAAATATTCTTAAATAACTATGAACAATTTTTTTTAAATGGTGATATATGTAGTTTATGGTGGATGCAACACCTTAAATCTAATGAGGGTCAATTGTTCTCTTTTTGAAAACCTTTTTTTTAAATTTACAACACTTCCAACTTTTTACACTAAATGGAAGTGAACTTCCATCGAGTATGTTGAGAATTGGTGTTCAGGTGCCACATAATCTTGCCTGAGGCCAAAAATTGCTGCCAGGTCCCTGTCCCTGTTTTCCTTCAAAACCAGAATTTAAAAAAAAAATCAATTTATGTAGTAGCTACTATTAAAATGGCATAATAAACTAAAAGACGACTACTGTGCATTGTGTTAACCCAACGGGATGGAATTTTAGAGCGTGCTGTGTGCCTGTTTTTTAATAACACTATAAAGTTTTATAGTATTAGTCTGGCAGAGAGATAAGTATTTCTAATTTTTTAGTTGCTAATTTTGGTGACCTTTATTTTAGGTGGACTATATGTTCTTGCTTTCTCAATCTAGTAAAGGTGCGCTGTGGATCTGATTCCACTTTACAAAATCATTTAAAACCTAATCAAAGATTGTGTGAAACGGAACATTTTCTTTTACCTTGCGCATCGAATTATTTTGTTCAGAACCATATGGAAACATCTAACATCTCAACAATGAGCAAACGTAGATACCATGCCTTTTTTAAAAAAAAAAATCATAAACCCTGCTTTATAACTTGCACAGACTTTGCCTAATAGCTATGAGGGATATGACAAGAATGGTGATATTAAATTTCTCTAGACTAACAGTAAATTTTTCCATACTGATGTCAAAAATGTTGAACATCTGGAGCCTGCCGGTGCAGGGCTCACTGCAGGAACATTTTTATCAATTTTTAGTTATTCTCTTGCTAGCTACTAAAACCTTTCCATACGGTGCTTCAGATCAAATAAAGACTTGAGCAGTTAAAACTTAAAAAAAAGAAATAGGAAGTTAAACATTGGGACGGCACCATTAAAATTTATTTTTTTAATGTTAGTAGCACATGGGGATTCGACACACAGTTTTTCTGTCTAAGTGCATCTTGGAATGTATAGTAAAAATTGTTCGCAGTACCTGAAATAAAAATCACTTGACAGTTTTATTTTCAAACCATATTTGTGCCTTTATTGCATGCAATAACTCGCATGCCGATTGAGGCAGTAACGCCGCAGAGTTCATGTTCCCAAATTGTAAGAACAAATTTTGTAACTTACATTCAAATTTGGGGGATTCCATTTGGTGTTGCCATCTTTTTAACCTGAAAATTAAATTTGATATTTATTTCATTCCGTTTCATAATTTGTTCCCAAGTGCCTCATAGTATGGAGCCACTGCCAATGCTGCTGTTGAGCCAATCAGTCTGTGCCGTAAAATTCTGTGATTTTGGAGGCCTGCGAGAATGGAGCAACTTCTAATTTACCCTTCATCCACTCACAGCACTTCCTCTCTGGCTGCACCTGAAATCAGGAATTGGTGTGTCAAGTCTTGGGGGAGAATTCTAATCCTACCACACTCGCGCAGCATATCTGAAGCTGTAACCTCCATTAGCTTTAGTTTTGAAGATCAAAAGAAAAAGTTAAAAGGTACAGCTCAAATATTAAGTGATTAAGTTTCACTAATGGTTTTGTTGGATAAATACTGTTTGTAGTTCAACTATATAGACTGGCTAAATTCCCACTCTGAGTTATCTGATGTCCATTGGGATTTCAGTTGGATTGGCTACAATTTTCTTCCCAGTCTGTGCAGCAAGGAGGACAAAATAAAACACTGCCTGGCTTTCTACTTCCGATTACTAACCAGTGAACTGTACTGGCAAGTGGATGTTGGGTAAGGACAGAGTGGGCTCAGCTGTCCTCCCCCCTCCCTTGTTTAATAATGTACAAGCAGTCCTTGTTTGGGCTCTCACGTGTTAAATAGCCACTTGAGTGAGGTACTGGAAGGCAGCTGTTTCAGTAGAATCATGTCGAACAGGAATTGATGCCACCAATTAGGAGAAATGAGGAGGAAATTGGCAAAGAAAGTTGCAGATAGTTTACTGTCTCAGCTGCATCTGATCACAATAAAATCTGAGGTCTCTGTACATTGTAAACATTTGTAGCTGAAGAAAATGCATTATAATGCTGTGTCCTTCGCATAACGCAACTATTTCTGTGTTTTCATTTTGCAGTGAGTTCCAGAATGATTCTAGAATCTCACGCAATCTATTAAATAATAGGCCCCACGTGAAATAGGATTTACTTATAAATTATGCAGTTCTTATTTTGTTGTCTACATTTATGCCATTTTTAAATATCTGTTTATAAATTAAAAATGAGCAAGTGAGTAGCTTTGCGTATGTTTGAATTAATGGTGAATGAAATAATTTGCAATTAACTTTTTAAAATTATTGGATACTATAATTTCCAGGTGGGGGCAATATATGCTACTTCAATGTTCCATAAATTGTTGCGTAATCCTTAAAGGCCGACACATTAAACCAGTCTATTTTGTTTGAATTAACAAAATGAAGGACTGCAATGGAAATTTAACTGCAGAGTTTATTGTGTAATGTTCCATGCCAGTAAAATTAAAATATATTTGGCCATTAGCAAGTCGAGATGTAAATTCCCAATTTAAAAGAAATATTAAGTGGACTATGTAGGCACTCGGCAACACAAATGTATTTTCCCAAAAGTTGTGTACAAACTTGTAGCAGGTGTTATGGAATCTGTTTTTACACAGTTCCCTGCCTTTCAAATGAAGTTGCTGCAGACTAGGTGCACGCAACATTCACTAGTGCAAGAAGGCGCCTGACTCCGAACTCGAGTATCTCAACGAATGGAATGCTGTTTCTGTATCAGAGTCTGCATTCAGTTACTAAATGAAAAATTTGGATTGGGAAGGACTTATCACTTACTCTGTTCTGTAAAGTTTTTATAACCTTGGCACAGCGGAGTACTTTTTTTGCCTTCACAATCTTGGACAACACTTTGTTGTCCCACACTTCTGGAATGCAATATCGATTCTTGAGACTACATGTTCAAAATGGCAGAGCTGCTAATGCATTCTAAACTGGGATGAAGTATGAACAAAAGTAAAACCTTTTAATAGTTATAATATTTTATAGTTTAAAAGCATTTGCAGCAACAGTTTTTTTTTTCCCCAATGAATTCAGAGCCAATTTTCCACAATGCAGCGGTGACGAGAATCACGGAAGTGGCTGGGAGGAGGCTGCCACATGAAGGAGCTGGATCAGCATTCGTAAGAATAGAATATTAAATGGCATATTTTCACAGACAGGAATTAAAATACTGCACTGGAAATAGCAGGTTGTGTGATTGCCACATTGCACACTGAGGAAAAACCCTTTTAGCTACAGACCTGTAAAATTGAGTAAGTTTGGGTCCGCCCTTCTGCAACAGGAGCATTCCTTGGCTGCCATCACTGTTTGTTTAGCATTGACTATGTTGTAAATGTCGCCCTGTAATACATAAAATAAATCTTATGATACTATGTTGTAATCTGTAGATAGGACATTTAGGGACCAGTTATACTGCATGTTACATTGCAAGACTAGTGTGAAATGGATGTTATAGACGCCATGTCATTTAAAGGTTTGATTTTTTTTCCTGTGGATTCTGAAGCCAATTGAAGTCTCTGAAGCCAAGAACACTTTGTTCATGCATGCACACATATGCACTAAAGAGAAAAAATATTGTCACAGTGCATCCAACATGTGTCCTACCATACATCTCAACTCAAGAAGCCAGAGTTACACAGCCATCTGCCAGTTTACATAATGCTCAGAGACCCTCAATTGCCCATTTTTAAAAATGCTGATATGAGCAATGGAGTCAGATCAAACTGATCTGCTCCAAAACTCTGCTGCTGCTTTTCAGTTGCAAAAAGTGGCCATATTCTTGCCGTTTTTTTAAATAGTCCGTATGAATTTTATAAATAATAGCTTGAAAGTACAAGATGTGCTAGTGCAGAATTTAGTGAAATTGTGGTAAAGCAGCTACCCCACGCAGTTCAATGTAATGTTTGTTATTCACTCACACTTTGATTGTGTTTTGAAGTAGTTTTGCTCCAGATGAGAAAGTTGGGATAATTTGAGATGTTTTAAAAAAAAAAATGTATTGGTGTGATGTGGGCAACATTCCCGCTAAGCTGCACAGCCCCGCAGCTGTCTGGCGATCCAGCGCAGGCTGCTTACCAGCTTTTGAATGAGTGTTTTCGCGCATGCACAAAACATTGAATGGGCCACGCAGCCCTTTAAAGGGACTGCGTGCACACAAAAAAATGGGGTAACATTGGATGTGAGTGTTGCTGACAAGACTGGCATTTCATGGCAATCTCCAGTTATTCTGAGAGGGATGGTAATGGGCTGCCTTCTTGAACCTCTGCAGTCCATGTGAAAGTGCTCCCACAATGCTGTTAGGTCGGAAGTTCCAGGATTTTGACCCAATGATGACGAAGGAATGGCGATTTATTACCAAGTCAGGATGGTATGTGACTTCCAGGTGAACTTGGAGTTGATGGCATTCCCATGCACCTCCCGACCTTGTCCTTGTAGTTGGTGGAAGTCGCAGGTTTGGGCGGAGCTGCCAAAGAAACCTTAGCGAGCTATTGCAGTGCATCCTGTACGTGGTCCATTCTGCAGCCACGATATGCCGATGGTGGAGGTAGTGAATGTTTAAGCCAGTGAATGGGATGCTGATCAAGTGGACTGCTTTGTTCAGGGTAGTGTCAAAGTTCTAGTTGAAGCTGCACCCAGGCAATTCCAACTTGTTCTTTGTAGCAGGTAGAGAGGCCTTGGGAGTCAGGAGGTAAGCCACTCTCTGCACAATATCCAGCTGTCGACCAATTCTAGTAGCCATAACATTGATGTGGCCAGTTCAGATTCTGGTCACTGGTGACCCCCAGGATGTTGATGGTAGGGGGATCAATGATGGTAATACCATTGAATGTTAAGGGGAGGTGGTTATGCGCTCTCTGTTTGGAGATGATCATTGCCTGACACTTGTATGGCATGAAAATTACTTGCCATTTATCAGCCCAAGCCTGGATGATCTCCAGATATTGCACGCAGGCATGGACTGCTTCTTTATCTGAGAATGATGCTATGTGCTTGACATTTAGCATTTTATTTCATTATGAAGACAATAAAACTGTGGACTGAGAGGCACTGATGAGCGCTAGACTTTCCAATTCACATCGCCCATCTATGACCCATATATCGCCCAAAACGGACCTCTATCGCCCATTTTGAGCAAAAAGTGGAAACTAGGCCAGAAAGATCGCCGGAAAAATAAGCCCCTCAGTTTTGGCTCACTTCGCCGAGCTGATCGCTCACACATGGCCGATTTGAAGTTTCAGCACATCGCCATCACATGTCCGAGCTGATCGCTCGCTGAGAACATCACTGGGTAATAGTTGCTTTTCCCGGGCTTTACTGAAGTAAATGGGCACTACGGACGCCATTTTGAAGATGGAGACAGCTAAAAAATCGTGCTGAGATAGTTGAGAGTTATTTAAGGGTCCTGTATAGATAGATCTACTCAGATTATTAATTAATTTTACTAATAGTCGAGTGGATTAGGCATTTTTTAGTAAAAAGTGCATTTATAACAAGTGAAAATAATTATTGAAAGTGATGGGGCCTGGTGTTAGACTGGGGCTGGAATAGAGAGAGTATTAGACTGAAATTGGTATACAGTGTTAGACTTTAAAGAGAGAGTAGTTTAATAGATTGACAATTTTTAGTGACAAGTGCAGTTATAGCAAGTGAAAATAATTATTGGTAGTGATGGGGCCTATGCTTTCTGCGCTATTACTCGTAACTGCTCACACACTGGTTTCTGAAAGGATCATTCGAAGAGGTGGCAGAGTAATGCGTAGACGGAGACAGAGGAGGTGAGCATACAGCCAACCAAGATACTTCGAAAAGCAATCTTGCCTCAACTTGTCTGAAAACGCGTATCTCAGGAGGCTGCGCTTCCGGAAGGAGGTCATTGATGAGATTTGCAAGCTCGTCATGGGGGATTTGCAGCCTTCCAGCACCATCAGAACCGCACTGTCCGTTGAGGTGGTTACTGCATAGAAACATAGAAAATAGGCGCTGGAGTCGACCATTCGGCCCATCGAGCCTGCACCACCATTCAATATGATCATGGCTGATCATGCACTTCAATACCCCATTCCTGCTTTCTCTCCATACCCCTTGATCCCTTTAGCTCTAAGAGCCACATCTAACTCCCTTTGGAATATATCTAACCAACTGGCCTCTCAAATTTTCTGTGGTAGAGAATTCCACATGCTCATAACTCCTCATCTCTGTCCTAGCCTACTACGCATCGGGATCCTTTCAGGCTTCAGCTGGCGACATCTGTATATCTCAGCATGCCAGACATTGCTGCAGTCGGCAGGTGACTGAAGCTCTTTACGCTTGCAGGATGGACTTTATAAGCTTCCCCATGACCAATGAAGCGCAGACCGGGAGGTGATTTGGGTTTCTCGAGAATAGCAGACTTCCCCAAGGTGCAGGGAGCAACAGACTGCATGCACATTGCGCTGAAAGTCCCTTTAAAGAACGCGGAGGTGTTTTGTAACAGAAAGGGATTCCATTCCCTAAATGTGCAGCTTGTTGTCGACCACAATCAAATAATCATGACCGTAAATGCTACATTTCCTGGCAGCGTACATGATGCGCACATTCTGTGTGAGAGTGCTATCCCTGACCAGTTTGTCAATCAGCCAGAAGGTCACGGTTGGATGCTGGGGGATAAGGGATATGGCCTTGCCAGTTGGCTGATGACCCCATTGCGTAATCCCGTCACTGAAGCAGAGAAGCATGACAATGAAAGCCACATAGCGACACGCAACATCGTCAAAGACAATTGGAGTCCTAAAGCAGACCTTCAGATGCCTGGACCATTCTGGTGGCAGCCGACAGTGCCATCCTGACTAGGTTGCTGAGTTTATTGTGGTGTGTTGCATGCTGCATAATCTAGCTATAAGGAGAGGACAACTAATGCCAGATGGGGCTGCAGGTCCACCTCCAGAAGGAGGGGAAACGTAAGACCCAGCCGGCGAGGAGCAGGAGGCTGGTGCGGACAATCAGCCTGGTGATGTAGCCATGGTCCCACGGCTCTCTTTCTCCCTCCCCCTGCCAGAAGACCATAATCCCGTGGCCCCCCCTCCCCCCACCAGAAGACCATTACCCCGTGGCCCCCCCTCCCCCTGCCAGAAGACCATTACCCCGTGGGAGTTATGTGGCTGCAAAGCTGTTGCATCAGCAGCTCATAAATGAATGCTTTGCATGAACTTGCATTGGGGACAGTGAAATTTACATTTACAGTTATGGTTAAACAAAAGTTGCATTTGCGTTGAGTTTCGTTTTTAGCCTCGCCTGCACTGGCCTTGCCTGTCCATTGTTGTACAACATTTGCATTAATGCTTAACTGAGCTAAAGTTGTATTATTATTGTAAGACAATGCACAACAATTGTTAGATTCAATAAAACTTTTAATTGTGAAAAAGGATTTTTATTCAACAACCCCCCCCCACAAGTATACATGAATATTAACATTTTAAACAAGAAAAAACACACACACCCCCTCCATACCTGCGGCCAAGTTTCCCTCCACATCCTTTTCACCCCCGCATCCGAGGCCCTTCCGCCCATTTTGGTCCCCCCAGACCGAGGCGTTGCTGGCCTGCAGCGGGCAATGCTAAGACTTCCTGCCATGATGGTGGTGTTGACGTGGAAGACGAGGGTAGTGGCTCGTCTTCCAAGTCCAGAGGAACTGTATCCTCTGTACTCGTTAGAGTGCTCGGGGTGTTACCAGGATCTAACACGGCACCTTGGGGTGCACTGCCGTGTCCAGCCAGCAACGCATACCAAAGGGCATTTGTTGCGGTGGTCTGTTGGCGGACTCCTTCCAGGGTCTGCCGTGCTACCTCCAATAGCTCGGGTAGCACGATAGACACCTGCGAAAAGTCTTGTGAAAACCCTTGGAGAAGATCGCGACCTATAGCGACCATCTCCGTGCACAGGGACATCAAGTCCTCCAGGTGATCATCCGGAGGCGATTGCTGACCTCGCTTACCTGGCCTCTGTGGGGTTGGCGTGCACAATATGGTGCGCCTGAGCGTTGCCGGCTGCATACCGCTTGGTCCTGGTGCCTCTTCTGTCTCAAGTGAGATGACCACAGGATCATCCCCCCCGCCCCCCCAAAAATGTTGTCCTCTTCCTCCTCAGGCTCAGTTGGCATCTGCTGCTGCTGCTTCTCCACCACCACCACGTGTGGTGGCCGAATGGGTTTCGAAGCCTACGAGCGCCGCCGCACGCTCTCTCTGCTGCAGCAGTCAGAAAGGCTTCAATGCTATCAAACACCCCCAGGACAGTTACAACACGGGTCCAATACAGATTGACACCCCCTCCACAATGTCCCATCGAACACTTAAAAGACAGCTACAGCATGGGGTTCTTTAAAGAGTAAAACTCCCTCTTAAATAGTCCCAGGGCTCAGAGCCCTGTCGGGATCTTAACATGGAGTTTATGTAATACATGTACGAATCATAAAATACAATTCCATCCAGGAGATTCAATGTTATACTCTCAATTTTCATAAAATAAAATGCTACTTACTCTTGCTGCAGCCACCAGGCTATTCCAGTGTTTACGGCTTTGGTTCGAGCCCCTCACCTCGTGAGCTGCCGAGGTCACCAAATTTTGCGAGAGGTGTGCACCCCGAGTTAAGTTCCCCCACTGTGAAATAACCTCATTGACAAGTGCCTCGTTTGCCTCGTCGCTGAAGGGCTTTGCCCTTTTCCTGTCTCCCTCTGATGTCTGTACTTCATGCGATTTATGTACTTCAGACATTTTATATCGATTTTTGAATGTGTGGTTGATTGATTTTTGCTTTCTCTGCTTTCTGCTTACTTCTCTCACTCTCTCTATCTCTCACTCTCTCTATCTCTCACTCTCTCTCTCTCTCTCTCTCTCTCTCTCTTTCACCACCCTGTACCTTCTGCGCATGTGTGGATGACCCCTGACCTCCCAAAACGTGGGAAAGCCAGTCGGCCGGATAAAAAAAAAAATCTCTCACATGCACGGAAGGCCGTTGCTCGGGAAACTTTTGACTACCTCATTCGGTGGGCGAACGTCACATCGGCAAAAAATCAGCGCCCATTCCACATCGCCGGCCTAAGGCCGAGTGGAAAATAGACCATGTTCCAGCGATCAGTAAGGCTGAGATGTCCCACATCGCTGGAACAAGGCCCATTTTTTGGGGGCGATGGCCACCTAGTGAAAAATCTAGCCCATAGTGTTCTGGCCCACTGCTCCACCCTGTTCGCTGTTACAACAGTACCTCAATTTTATTATGACAGAAACGCACTCCCTTTTTTTAAAACTCAATTATCGTGCAGAGTGCAACATTCTTTTGCTTGAGCATAAAGCTCGGTTAATCGCAATCGGAGTGGATTGCAAACAGAGTGGAAGCTGAAAATTTTGTGAAAGTAGGAATTCATTGGAGAGGAGAAAGGTAGTTCTCATGTCTAAAGTTGGGCATGAGAACTGCCTTTCTCCTCGAATGAAGGAGTGCAGCTGCAGAACACGAGGATTCTAAAATAAGAATAGAGATTAAGTATCTAGATATCTAATATTTCGGACCTTTGAGGTTAGTGATCTCAATGGTTCTTGTTTAGCAAGGGTAAATAATTAGTTTTCGGTTAGTTCGCCTTGGGGAGCAAATGGAAAAATAACTGTCATTTAATACTATAAAATATTTTAGACCTAATTAAGAGCAATTATATAAATAATCACCTTTGATCTGAGTTTTTCTTCAAGTTTCTAATTAGAATGGATGTACAGCTGCAATCCGTAGCCTGCAATTCTTGTGCCACATGGGAACTTCAGGACGCTTCATGTGTTCCAGAGGCCCACCTATGCAGGAATTACCTCCAGCTGCTTGAACTCAAGGTGAGGGTTTGAGTTCAAAGGGCAGCTGGATTCAGTGCAGGGCATGCACGTGAATGTTTCCTGGATCATAGGTTCCAGGATGTCGTCACCCCACAGCCAGCTAGAGATCAGAATAGCAAACAGGTGGCCATCTAGAAGTGTAATAAGAGGCAGGCAGTGCAGGAATCTTCAAAGTGTGACACACTCAAACTGGTATTCAACATTGAGTGAGGGTGACAACAACTCAAAGGAATGCATTTTCGAGCCTGGCACCATGAGGCAAAGGACTGCACAGTCGGGTATAGCCAAGTGTAGGAACGCAGTCGTAGTTGGGGAGTCTATAGTCAGGAACGGACGGGCAGTTCTGCTGGCGGCAACGCAAATCCTGTATGGTATGTTGACTCCCATGTGCCAGGATAAGGGACATGGCAAGGGTGCAGAACATTCTGGAAGGGGGAAGAGCCACAAGTCATGGACCATGTAGGAACCAATGACTTGGAGAGAAAGAGAGTTGAGGTCCTGCAGTCACAGTTTAAGGAGCAAGGGAGGAAGTTTAAAAAGCAGGACCTCAATGATAATCTCTGAATTACTCCCAGTGCCATGTGCTGGTGAGAGGAAGATACAGCAGGTTAATGCATGACTAGAGACATGATGCAGGAGGGAGGGCGTCAGACTCATGGGACATTGGGATCAATTCTGTGACTGGAGGGGCATGTTGAAGATGGATAGGTTGCATCTGAAGAGAGTTGGGATCAATATCCTCGTGGGCAAGTTAAACTAGTGCTGTGGGGTAGGGTTTAAGCTAATTCGGCAGGGGGCTGGGCACCAAGATTCAGTATTTTAAAAAGTTACAAACAAGGTGCACAGAGGAATGGGAGAGACAGTTGGAGTTTGAAATAATACAGAATTAGGAGGGATCATGGAAAATACAAAGATGTCTTAAGTTAGGTTTGAAGTGCATGTGTGTAAATACATGAAATGTATTTAATAAGGTTGGTGAGCTGTAGGTGCAAATAGCCACGTGGGAATATGGCATAGTGGTGATAACTAAGAGCTGGCTCAAGAAGGGGAGGATTGGATGCTTAATATTCCTGTCGACAAGGTATTCAGGAAAGATAGGGAGGGAAAAAAGGAGATGGGGTAGCAGTTTTCATCAAAAAAACTATTAGAGTGTGAAAAAGAATGTTCTTGAGGGATCACAGACAGAATCTATTTAGTAGGATCAGTTTGGTTGGAGTTAAACAGTAGAGGAACGATTACTCTACTTGGTGTATTTTATCAGACACTAAATAGTGGGAAAGAGATAGAGGAGCAGATTAGCAAATAAATTGCTGAGATGCAAGAACTATAGAGTAGTGATAATGGGAGACTGCAACTGCCCCAATATTGAATAGGGCAATGATTGTGTTAAGCGCAGAGAAGGGGAGGAATTTCTGAAGTGTGTTCAGGAGAACTTTCTTGATCAGTATGTTTCCTGCCCAACGAGGGAGGAGGCATTGCTGGATCTAGTCCTGAGATGTGAAGTGGAGAATGTCACTGTGGGAGAGCATCTCATGCATAGTGATCATAGTATCATCATATTTAGATTGGTTATGGTGAAGGACAAGGAGCAATCTAGAATAAAAAAAACTTAACTGGAGGGGAGCTAATTTCAGCAAATTGGGTAAATTAGAGTCAAAGAGTGAGGGGCAGAAATGGAATGGAGCAATGGGCGGCCTTTGTCCTAGGGGGAGCGTTTGCTAATGCTGTTGGGGAGGAGTTAAACTAATATGGCAGGGGGATGGGAACCTATGCAGGGAGACAGAGGTAAAAGATAGAAATGAGAATAGTAAAAGTGGAGGGCAGAGAAACCCAAGGCAAAAAACAAAAAGGGCCACATAACATCAAAATTCTCAAGAGGCAAAGTGTGTTTAAAAAGACAAGCCTGAAGGCTGTGTGCCTAAACTGCGAGGAGTATTTGGAACAAGGTGGACGAATTAACTGCGCAGATAGCAGTTAATGGATATGATGTATTGGGCATCACGGAGACATGGCTCCAGGGTGACCAAGGCTGGGAACTCAACATCCAGGGGTATTCAACATTTACGAAGGAGACACAGAAAGGAAAAGGAGGCAGGGTGGCGTTGCTGGTTGAAGAGGAAATTAATGCAATAGTAAGGAAGGACATTGGCTTGGATGATGTGGAATCGATATGGGTGGAGCTCCAGAATACCAAAGGACAGAAAACACTGGTGGAAGTTGTGTACAGGCCACCAAACAGTAATAGTTAGGATGGAGACAGCATCAAACAAGAAATAAGGGATGTGTGCAATAAAGGTACTGCAGTTATCATGGGCGACTTTAATTTACATATAGATTGGGCTTACCAAACTGGTAGCAATGCGGTGGAGGAGGATTTCCTGGAGTGTATTCAGGATGTTTTTCTTGACCAATATGTCAAGGAACCAACTAGAGAGCTGGCCATCCTAGACTGGGTGATGTGCAATGAGAAGGGACTAATTAGCAATCTTGTTGTGCGAGGCCCCTTGGGGAAGAATGACCATAATATGGTAGAATTCTTTATTAAGATGGAGAGTGACAGTTAATTCAGCAACTAGGGTCCTGAACTTCAGGAAAGCTAACTTCGACGGTATGAGGCGTGAATTGGCTAGAATAGACTGGCAAATGATACTTAAAGGGTTGACGGTGGATAAGCAATGGCAAACATTTATCGATCACATGGATTAACTTCAACAATTGTACATCCTTGTCTGGAGCAAAAATTAAACCGAGAAGGTGGCTCAACCGTGGCTAACAAGGGAAATTAAGGATAGTGTTAGGTCTAAGGAAGAGGCATATAAATTGGCCAGAAAAAGCAGCAAACCTGAGGACTGGGAGAAATTTAGAATTCAGCAGAAGAGGACAAAGGATTTAATTAGGAGAGGGAAAATCGAGTACGAGAGGAAGCTTGCCGGGAACATAAAAACTGACTGCAAAAGCTTCTATAGATATGTGAAGAGAAAAAGATTAGTGAAGACAAACGTAGGTCCCTTGCAGTCGGACTCGGGGGAATTTATAATGGGGAACAAAGAAATGGCAGACCAATTGAACAAATACTTTGGTTGTGTCTTCACGAAGGAAGACATAAATAACCTTTCGGATGTACTCTGGGACCGAGGGGTTAGTGAGAAGGAGGAACTGAAGGATATCCTTATTAGGTGGGAAATTGTGTTGGGGAAATTGATGGAATCGAAGGCCGATAAATCCCCGGGGCCTGATTATCTGCATCCCAGAGTACTTAAGGAAGGGCCTTAGAAATAGTGGATGCATTGGTGATCATTTTCCAACAGTCCATTGACTCTGGATCAGTTCCTGTGGACTGGAGGGTAGTTAATGTAACACCACTTTTTAAAAAAGGAGGGAGAGAGAAAACGGGTAATTATAGACTGGTTAATCTGTCATCAGTAGTGGGGAAAATGTTGGAATCAATTATTAAGGATGAAATAGCAGCACATTTGGAAAGCAGCGACAGGATCGGTCCAAGTCAGCATGGATTTATGAAAGGGAAATCATGCTTAACAAATCTTCTGGAATTTTTTGACGATGTAACTAGTAGAGTGGACAAGGGAGAACCAGTGGATGTGGTGTATTTGGACTTTCAAAAGGCCTTTGAGAAGGTCCCACAAGAGCCTGGAGTGCAAAATTAAAGCACATGGTATTGGGGGTAATGTACTGGCGTGGATAGAGAATTGGTTGGCAGACAGGAAGCAGAGAGTCGGGATAAACGGCTCCTTTTCAGAATAACAGGCAGTGACGAGTGGAGTGCCGCAGGGCTCAGTGTTGGAACCCCAGCTCTTTACAAGAGACATTAATGATTTGGATGAAGGAATTGAGTGTAATATCTCCAAGTTTGCAGATGACACTAAGCTGGGTGGCAGTGTGAGCTGTGAGAAGGATGCTAAGAGGCTGCAGGGTGACTTGGACAGGTTAGGTGAGTGGGCAAACACATGGCAGATGCAGTATAATGTGGATAAATGTGAGGTTATCCACTTTGGTGGCAAAACCATGAAGGCAGAATATTATCTGAATGGCGGCAGATTTGGAAAAGGGGAGGTGCAATGAGACCTGGGTGTCATGTTACATCAATCATTGAAAGTTGGCATGCAGGTTCAGCAGGTGGTGAAGGCGGCAAATGGTATGTTGGCCTTCATAGCTCGGGGATTTGAGTACAGGATCAGTGAGGTCTTCCTGCAGTTGTACAGGGCCTTCGTAAGGTCTCACCTGGAATATTGTGTTCAGTTTTTGTCTGCTAATCTGAGGAAGGACGTTCTTGCTATTGAGGGAGTGCAGCGAAGGTTCACCAGACTGATTCCTGGGATGGCATGACTGAACTGTGAGGAGAGACTGGATTGATTGGGCCTGTATTCACTGGAGTTTAGAAGGATGAGAGGGGATCTCATAGAAACATTTAAAATTCTGACGGGACTGGACAGTTTAGATGCAGGAAGAATGTTCCCGATGTTGGGGAAGTCCAGACCCAGGGGACATCGTCTAAGGATAAGGGGTAAGCCATTTAGGACTGAGATGAGGAGAAAGTTCATCACTCAGTGAGTTGTTAACCTGTGGCATTCCCTGCCGCAGAGAGTTGTTGATGCCAGTTCATTGGATATATTTAAGAGAGAGTTAGATATGGCCCTTACGGCTCAAGGGATCAAGGGGTATGGAGAGAAAGCAGGAAAGGGGTACTGAGGGAATGATCAGCCATGATCTTATTGAATGGTGGTGCAGGCTCGAAGGGCCGAATGGCTTGCTCCTGCACCTATTTTCTATGTTTCCGATAAAGAGCTTCTACATTTTTTTAAATCATTTTTTCCTGCTTTGACCTCACTTTCAGATTCATATTTGTTTATACATTCTGGCACGCTGTGGTTTTCATTTCCCCCAGTGCTACCCTGCTCTACTGCCTTCTCTTTATTCTTTGACTTTGTAAATTTTCACTCACCTGAATCTCCCTCCCCCACTAATTCGTTTAAAGCCCTCTCCACAGCCCTAGTTATTTGATTTGCCAGGAGCCTAGTTCCAGCACAGTCTAACTGGAGCCCATCCAAATGGAACAGCTCCCTCTTACCCCAGTACAGGTGCCAGTGTCCCACAAACCAAAACCCATTTCTCCCACATCAGTCTTTGAGCCACGTAACTGGTTGTTGGAGGTCAATCATCCCAGCCCCAGGACATCGTTGCAGGAGTTCCTCAGGGCAGTGTCCTCGACCCAACCACTTTCAGCTGCTTTATCAATGACCTTCCCTCCATCATAAGGTCAGAAGTGGGGATGTTCGCTGATGACTGCACAGTGTTCAGTTCCATTCACATCCATCCTCAGAAAATGAAGTCGTCCAAGCCCGCATGCAGCAAGACCTGGACGACATTCAGGCTTGGACTGATATGTGACAAGTAACATTCGTGCCACACAAGTGCCAGGCAGTGACCATCTCCAACAAGCTAAAGTCTAACCCCCTCCCCTTGATATTCAGTGGCATTACCAATGCTGCAACCCCAACCATCAACATCTTGGGGGTCACCGTTGACCAGAAACTTAACTGGACCAGCCACAAAAATATTGCGGAAACGAGCGTCGGTCAGAAACTGGATATTCTGTGGCGTGTGTCTCACCGTCTGATTCCCCAGAGCCCTTTCCACCATCTACAAGGCACAAGTCGGGAGTGTGATGGAATACTCTCCACTTAACTGGATGAGTGCAGCTCCAACAACACTCAAGCAACTCGACACCATCTTGGACAAAGCAGCCCGCTTGATTGGCACCCCATTCACCACCTTCAACATTCACTCCCTCCACTGCCACCGCCCACCATGGCTGCAGTGTGTACCATCTCTAAGATGCACTGCAGCAACTCCCAAACACGCCAACCTCTCCCGCGTCAAAGGACCAGGGCAGCAGGCGCATGGAAGCACCATCACCTGCAAGTTCCCTTCCAAGTTAAGCACCATCGTGACTTGGAAATATATCGCCGTTCCTTCATCGTCGCTGGGTCAGAATGCTGGATTTCCCTCCCTAACAGCACTGTGGGAGTATCTCTGAAGTGACTGGCCCACTTGAGACTCATGTCCAGTTTGCATTCACACACAAAAAGTGCAATTGTTACTTCTGTTGAATCATAACCAATGTTAAAATGGCAAGTGGTATTGGAGCACTAAATGTTCCATTTAGAGGTGATTCGTTGCGCATTGCTTTAGGCTTATCTCTGGCTGAGCAACCGTTTCTCATACTGTTTATTTTTCCATGTTAATTTACTTGATTTCCTTCCCCCACTGTTGGTATATGTCTTGTCTTGCTTGGTTCATCTTACAGATGGCCTGGCTAAGACTGGGAATATCCTGTGTGGAAAATTGAGGCCAAGACTGAACTGATTATACCTCTTTGTGGTTGTAAGATCTCTAAGCTATAATCTGGTGATAGTTGTAAAAGTTTAAAGTATAGCTTGGAAAGAGGTCTGTCCATTTTGGGAACATAGCCCCTTGACATCCTTAGGCAGTGTAGAACTCGTTGGCTGTGTTCTGTCTGTAGCTGTGATGGAGTCCACAGACTATATTGTCAAAACAAACTCCTGTCAACAGTTATTAGAAACTTTTGTTATTTACTATGTGCTGTTGCTGTGATACACTTGGGTATCGTCCTTAACAAAATGAATTTCCAAAATCTTTATCTGTAAGACAACTTCTTGAGTTCTGGACAGTGGTAATTTAATTTGTTCTGTCATCTGTTTCTGCACTGATAAATCAAAAGTAAGAGCTCTATTTAAGACTATCCATGTTAAGGACCTTTAGCAGAACAATTACAGCCATATTGTATGGCTTCTATTATTGAACTGGATAACACATCTATTGCTGTGAACAAAATCTATTTATGTTCACCATAAAGCGTTTGGTGAAGCTATGGGCTAGTTTTTTGACTTTGATGATATCGGGGCGGTAATGGCGGCGGGGCGGTAAAGTTTGTGCCCGAGAACAGTTTGCACCTCAGTCATCAAAATTGGGCAGCTGGGCCCTGAGTCTGGGGGCGCAGCGCTAAGGGAGGCGTTGGACACCTCTCTTGGGCGTTAGCATCAGAAAATCCCGAGTAAAAGAGCCGGACCGCGAGCACTCCGAGAGACGCCTGGGGAGAAAAAAAAGATTTAAAAAAAACCCCGCAAAAACCTTTCCAGTGCATAGCCTACGCCACCACAATATAAATCACCAAAAAAATTCAAAGAAAAACTAATCGCACTTACCTCAGGACTGCATTACTTAGCTCTCTGCAATCAGTACCGTCGGATTGCCTCTGCCGTGCGGGCATACGAATCGACCGGGAGTCAAAAAGCGCGCCAGTGTCGCAACCAGGGGCATTGCACTTCCGAGCGAAACCGGCCCCGAAAACCCCAGCTGACCACCCATCCTAAAGACCTAACTGCTATCATTGCCGCCGCTCCGGGGCGAAAAACAGAACACAAAGGATCCGAACATTCGCCCCTATATTTGATTAAAGAATGAGGAATTTGAGTTTAAATTTCAGATCACCACTGAATGTAGAATTAGTAATTTTTAAATGAAAGTATTATGTCAAGGAATGTTTCAGGTAATCGAGCCCTCCTTAACTGTCATGAATTGTAATGTTGCAGAATTAAATTGTTTCCTTATGGTTGGAATTTTATAAGTGGCCAAATATTTCGGAAACTAACTTTAGAGAATCGTTCTGAGAATACAAAATTTAACTCTACTTACCATTCCAGCAGGTCAGGTACAGTGAGGAACATCCGGAGTTCCGGAATCCATACTGGCACGATTCCGGACACCAGGACGATCCGTGGTGGGGTCATCCGGAATGTTCTGGAATCCGGACTCCCGCCTTGGGCCACCACTGACCTCTCCGCCGACCTTTCCCCCACCTCGGGCCGCTTGGCCCGACCCTCCTCTATCAACCGACCTACCTTGGCCCAGGCGTTTCCGGACTTGGGACGTCGGAAAGGCGATCCGAAGTCCGGAAATACACGAACCTGGGCTCGGCCGTTTCCGGATTCGGGATGTCGGCCTCGGTCCCAATGCTTCCGGATTTTCGATGCTATACCTGTATTCAGAAAAATTGGTTGATAACTAAAGATCCAAGTATGCATGCACAGTTTAAAGGAATGGTCATGGGGACATTTACCATAAGATTGTGGCATCAAGCGCCACGACTGCAGAATTTCTCAGTAAAATCTTTGTTTACCTTCACCCCTACCTCCCATCGCACTGTTTTATCTAGTTTGTCTGCTGGTCCTTGTAGCACAGTGGCAACTTTTAACATAGTTAAGATGATTCTGAACAACATTAGTGCCTTAAAAATGAGATTTTTTAAAAATTGTGCCAGTGTCATGGATATAGGTTAACCGCAAAACCATGTTCACAAAAAATTTATTATTTGGAGAAGCCCTTATCTGAATTACTTATTAAAAATTGTTTAAGTAATTTACTTTTTGTCAGCATGTTACAAAGTTTAATGGGAAAACTAGGCCAAGCATTGGGTGGGGGGTGCTGTCTGTAATTTATATTGGAGGAAAGTTTCAAAAGCTTTGAGTCTACGTGAGGGTTTAGAAATATGGTGGTGATGGTGCTTAAGGTCACAATTTTGTTTTTACAATGTTCCCTTAAGCATTCCTTTAAGATGACATCCTTTTTATAGAGTCATAAAAACATCGTTCTTCAGTCAGTGTCCCCAGTAGACACTGCATGCTTTGGTATGCAGTTTTTTTCATCATTTGATTTTTATTTTAGATGTTAACACGTTTTATAATTTGAGATCAACAGATTCTGCTCAAAATGTAATTAATTTTCATTGTCTTGTATCCTCCAACAGCAGCTTTTATTTAGCTTTACATTCCCAACTTTCTCAGAAGTACCTTGTAGTTGGAATATTTTGGATTTATAACAATTTGTCACAGCATAATAGAAACTTTACTGATATTAAGGACACTCTTCAGTTGCTTACATGGTCTTGTTGACTCGGTTTATTAAAAGTTATTTAAATATGTGGAATGGTTCTTGTTACTCCTGATTAAAATTGGATTAAAAGGAGCCAAGGACATTCTTTATGTATTAACAATGCACTTTTCATATTTTGAACTGGCAAGGTTTCATGGTGCAGTGGAAAGTGAACCCAGAGCATTCCTTAAGGCTGGAGTTCCATTGTGTTCTGCTATAGTACAGAAACCAAAATAAAACACTGCTGTGAGCAAGTAATGGTTCTGTTCATTTTTTTGTGGTGTACTGTAAAATCAAGACATCTCCAAACATTGGGTTGAATTATGTACGCTGTTGGCATCTTCACTAAATTGATTTGGGCATTGTTTGTCTCCCAGTGCACTGCACAACAGTGTGGACGGGCATCAATTCAACATTTAAATCTGTTTCCGGGAAATCCTTCTTAAAACCTATCACTTCGACCAAGCTTTTGGTCACCTGTCCTAATGTCTCCTCCTTTGGCTTGGTGTCGATTTTTGTCTGGTTACGCTCCTGTGATGCACCTTGGGGTGCTATATGCATGTAAGTTGTTGGCTTGCTGCTGGAATTTTAAGGTTTTCAGTATCAGCGACGAATGGTCACATAAAACCTTTAAGTGTTGGGCTGCTGCCTCTTGTATGCTGTGTTTGTGGAAGTAGTTTGAAATAAACTTGGAATGGTCTAGATTTTTCTATGGACTTGTGTTCCATTGTGGGTAAGGTGTTGATAAGGCGACACCGGGAATACTGCATGCACTTTTGGTTTCCGTATTTACGAAAGGATATACTTGCTTTGGAGGCAGTTCAGAGAAGGTTCACTAAGTTGATTCCGGAGATGAGGGGGTTGGCGTATGAGGAACGGTCGAGTAGGTTAGACCTCTACTCATTGGAATTCCGAAGAATGAGAGGTGATCTTATCGAAAAGTATAAGATTATGAGGGGGCTTGACAAGGTGGATGCAGAGTGATTGTTTCCACAGATGGGGGAGACTAGAACTAGAGGGCACAATCTTAGAATAAGGGGCCGCTCATTTAAAACAGAGATGAGGATAAATTTAATCTCTTGAGGGTTGTAAATCTGTGGAATTCACTGCATCAGAGAGCTGTGGAAGCTGGGACATTGAGTCAATTTCAGACAGAAATAGACAATTTCTTAAACGATAAGGGGTTATGGGGAGTGGACGGGGAATTGGAGCTGAGTCCATGATCAGATCAGCCATGATCTTATTGAATAGCGGAGCAGGCTCGAGGGACCGTGTGGCCTACTCCTGTTCCTATTTCTTATGTTCTTCTTTTGCTTCAGTAATCTCAAAAAAAAATGAAGAGATGAAGATGGTAATCCAGTGCCATCAAGAAGATGGTGTCATTTTTGCTTTTGATCTGGTTCCAGGATGATCATAATTTCCAATTAGTGATTTAATTTTATTGTTCCTGCTCTTTTCTACATCAGTGCGGCATTAAATCAAAGAGCCACCAGAAAAATGTGCATTTTCTTTGATCGTGAAGTTTTACTTTTTTAAAATCAAAGTGCATAGAATACTGAATCTGGAGTTTTTATTAAACCACATTTTTGGGCTCTACTTCCATTCTATTTTAGGGGAGGGGAGGGGTTAAACTAATATAGCAGGGGGATGGGAATCTATGCAGGGAGACAGAGGGAAGTAGAATGGGGTCAGAAGCAAAAGATAGAAAGAAGAAAAGTAAAAGTGGAGGGCAGAGAAACCCAAGGCAAAAAGCAAAAAGGGCCACATTACAACAAAATCCTAAAGGGGCAAAGGGTGTTAAAAAGATGAGCCTGAAGGCTCTGTGCCTCAATGCGAGGAGTATTTGGAATAAGGTGGATGAATTAACTGCGCAGATAGCAGTTAACGGATATGATGCAATTGGCATCACGGAGACATGGCTCCAGGGTGACCAAGGCTGGAACTCAACATCCAGGGGTATTCAACATTTAGGAAGAATAGACAAAGAAAAAGGAGGTGGGGTGGCACGGTAGAGGAGGATTTCCTGGAGTGCATAAGGGATGGTTTTTTAGACCAATATGTCGAGGAACCAACTAGGGGGGAGGCCATCTTAGACTGGGTGTTGTGTAATGAGAGAGGATTAATTAGCAATCTCGTTGTGCGAGGCCCCTTGGGGAAGAGTGACCATAATATGGTGGAATTCTGCATTAGGATGGAGAATGAAACAGTTAATTCAGAGACCATGGTCCAGAACTTAAAGAAGGGTAACTTTGAAGGTATGAGGCGTGAATTGGCTCGGATAGATTGGCGAATGATACTGAAGGGGTTGACTGTGGATGGGCAATGGCAGACATTTAGAGACCGCATGGATGAACTACAACAATTGTACATTCCTGTCTGGCGTAAAAATAAAAAAGGGAAGGTGGCTCAACCGTGGCTATCAAGGGAAATCAGGGATAGCATTAAAGCCAAGGAAGTGGCATACAAATTGGCCAGAAATAGCAGAGAACCCGGGGACTGGGAGAAATTTAGAACTCAGCAGAGGAGGACAAAGGGTTTGATTAGGGCAGGGAAAATGGAGTACGAGAAGAAGCTTGCAGGGAACATTAAGACGGATTGCGAAAGTTTCTATAGATATGGAAAGAGAAAAAGGTTAGTAAAGACAAACGTAGGTCCCCTGCAGTCAGAATCAGGGGAAGTCATAACGGGGAACAAAGAAATGGCGGACCAATTGAACAAGTACTTTGGTTCGGTATTCACTGAGGAGGACACAAACAACCTTCCGGATATAAAAGGGGTCAGAGGGTCTAGTAAGGAGGAGGAACTGAGGGAAATCCTTATTAGTCGGGAAATTGTGTTGGGGAAATTGATGGGATTGAAGGCCGATAAATCCCCAGGGCCTGATGGACTGCATCCCAGAGTACTTAAGGAGGTGGCCTTGGAAATAGCGGATGCATTGACAGTCATTTTCCAACATTCCATTGACTCTGGATCAGTTCCTATGGAGTGGAGGGTAGCCAATGTAACCCCACTTTTTAAAAAAGGAGGGAGAGAGAAAACAGGGAATTACAGACCGGTCAGCCTGACATCGGTAGTGGGTAAAATGATGGAATCAATTATTAAGGATGTGATCGCAGTGCATTTGGAAAGAGGTAATATGATAGGTCCAAGTCAGCATGGATTTGTGAAAGGGAAATCATGCTTGACAAATCTTCTGGAATTTTTTGAGGATGTTTCCAGTAGAGTGGACAAGGGAGAACCAGTCGATGTGGTATATTTGGACTTTCAGAAGGCTTTCGACAAGGTCCCACACAAGAGATTAATGTGCAAAGTTAAAGCACATGGGATTGGGGGTAGTGTGCTGACATGGATTGAGAACTGGTTGTCAGACAGGAAGCAAAGAGTAGGAGTAAATGGGGACTTTTCAGAATGGCAGGCAGTGACTAGTGGGGTACCGCAAGGTTCTGTGCTGGGGCCCCAGCTGTTTACACTGTACATTAATGATTTAGACGAGGGGATTAAATGTAGTATCTCCAAATTTGCGGATGACACTAAGTTGGGTGGCAGTGTGAGCTGCGAGGAGGATCCTATGAGGCTGCAGAGCGACTTGGATAGGTTAGGTGAGTGGGCAAATGCATGGCAGATGAAGTATAATGTGGATAAATGTGAGGTTATCCACTTTGGTGGTAAAAACAGAGAGACAGACTATTATCTGAATGGTGACAGATTAGGAAAAGGAGAGGTGCAACGAGACCTGGGTGTCATGGTACATCAGTCATTGAAGGTTGGCATGCAGGTACAGCAGGCGGTTAAGAAAGCAAATGGCATGTTGGCCTTCATAGCGAGGGGATTTGAGTACAAGGGCAGGGAGGTGTTGCTACAATTGTACAGGGCCTTGGTGAGGCCACACCTGGAGTATTGTGTACAGTTTTGGTCTCCTAACCTGAGGAAGGACATTCTTGCTATTGAGGGAGTGCAGCGAAGGTTCACCAGACTGATTCCCGGGATGGCGGGACTGACCTATCAAGAAAGACTGGATCAACTGGGCTTGTATTCACTGGAGTTCAGAAGAATGAGAGGGGACCTCATAGAAACGTTTAAAATTCTGACGGGGTTAGACAGGTTAGATGCAGGAAGAATGTTCCCAATGTTGGGGAAGTCCAGAACCAGGGGACACAGTCTAAGGATAAGGGGGAAGCCATTTAGGACTGAGATGAGGAGGAATTTCTTCACCCAGAGAGTGGTGAACCTGTGGAATTCTCTACCACAGAAAGTTGTTGAGGCCAATTCACTAAATATATTCAAAAAGGAGTTAGATAAAGTCCTTACTACTAGGGGAATCAAGGGGTATGGTGAGAAAGCAGGAATGGGGTACTGAAGTTGCATGTTCAGCCATGAACTCATTGAATGGCGGTGCAGGCTAGAAGGGCCGAATGGCCTACTCCTGCACCTATTTTCTATGTTTCTATGTTTCTATACAATAGTAAGGAAGGACATTAGCTTGGGTGATGTGGAATCTGTATGGGTTGAGCTACGGAATACCAAAGGGCAGAAAACTCTAATGGGAGTTGTGTACAGACCACCAAACAGTAGTAATGAGGATGGGGACAGCATCAAACGAGAAGTTCGGGATGCGTGCAATAAAGGTACAGCAGTTATCATGGGTGACTTCAATCTACATCTTGACTGGGCTAACCAAACTGGTAGCAATGCGGTGGAGGAGGAATTCCTGGAGTGTATTAGTGGTGGTTTTCGAGACCAATATGTCAAGGAACCAACTTGGGGGCTGGCCATCCTAGACTGGGTGATGTGTAATGAGAAAGGACTAATTAACAATCTTGTGCGAGGCCCCTTGGGGAAGAGTGACCACAATATGGTAGAATTCTTTATTAAGATGGGGAGTGACACAGTTAATTCAGAGACTCGGGTCCTGAACTTGGGGAAAGGTAACTTCGATGGTGTGAGACGTGAATTAGCTAGAATATACTGGTGAGTGATACTTCAAGGGTTGACGGTTGAAAAGCAATGGCAAACATTTAAAGATCACATGGATGAACTTTAACAATTGTACATCCCTGTCTGGAGTAAAAATAACATGGGGAAGGTGGCTCAACTGTGGCTAACAAGGGAAATTAAGGATAGTGTTAAATCCAAGGAAGAGACATTAAATTGGCCAGAAAAAGCAGCAAACCTGAGGACTGGGAGAATTTTGTAATACAGCAGAGGAGGACAAAGGGTTTAATTCGGAGGGGGAAAATAGAGTATGAGAGGAAGCTTGCTGGGAACATAAAAACTGACTGCAAAAACTTTTATAGATATGTGAAGAGAAAAAGATTAGTGAAAACAAACGTAGGTCCCTTGCAGTCAGATTCAGGTGAATTTATAAAGAGGAACAAAGAAATGGCGGACCAGTTAAACAAATATTTTGGTTCTGTTTTCACGAAGGAAGACACAAATAACCTTCTGGAAATACTAGGGGACTGAGGGTCTAGTGAGAAGGAGGAACTGAAGGATATCGTTGTAAAATGGGAAATTGTGTTAGGGAAATTGATGAGATTGAAGGCCGATAAATCCCCGGGGCCTGATAGTCTGCATCCCAGATTACTTAAGGAAGTGGCCATAGAAATAGTGGATGCATTGGTGATCATTTTCCAACAGTCTATCGACTCTGGATTAGTTCCTATGGACTGAAGGGTAGCTAATGGAGGATACCTAATGTAACATCACTGTTTAAATAAGGAGGGAGAGAGAAAACTGGTAATTATAGACCGGTTAGCCTGACATCAGTAGTGGGGAAAATGTTGGAATCAATTATTAAAGATGAAATAGCAGCACATTTGGAAAGCAGTGACAGGATTGGTCCAAGTCAGCATGGATTTATGAAAGGGAAATCATGCTTGACAAATCTTCTCGAATTTTTTGAAGATGTAACTGGTAGAGTGGACAGCGGAGAACCAGTGGATGTGGTGTATTTGGATTTTCACAAGGCTTTTGACAAGGTCCCACACACGAGATTGGTGTGCAAAATCAAAGCACATGGTATTGGGGGTAATGTACTGACGTGGATAGAGAACTGGTTGGCAGACAGGAAGCAGTCTCGGAATAAACAGGTCCTTTTCAGAATGGCAGGCAGTGACTAGTGGGGTGCCGCAGGGCTTAGTGCTGGGACCCCAGCTCTTCACAATATACATTAGTGATTGAGATGAACGAATTGAGTGTAATATCTCCAGGTTTGCAGATGACACTAAACTGGGTGGCGGTGTGAGTTGGGAGGAGGACGCTAAAAGGCTGCAGGGTTACTTGGACAGGTTAGGTGAGTAAGCAAACGCATAGCAGATGTAGTAAAATGTGGATAAATGTGAGGTTATCCACTTTGGTGGCAAAAGCACGAAGGCAGAATATTATCTGAATGGCGGCAGATTAGGAAAGGGGGAGGTGCAACGAGATCTGGGTGTCATGGTTCATCAGTCATTGAAAGTTGGCATGCAGGCGGTGAGGAAGGCAAACGGTATGTTGGCCTTCACAGCTCGGGGATTTGAGTATCGAAGCAGGGAAGTCTTACTGCAGTTGTACAGGGCCTTGGTGAGGCCTCACCTGGAATATTGTGTTCAGTTTTGGTCTCCTAATCTGAGGAAGGACGTTCTTGCTATTGAGGGAGTGCAGTGAAGATTCACCAGAATAATTCCTGGGATGGCGGGACTGACATTTGAGGAGAGACTGGATCAACTGGGCCTTTATACACTGGAGTCTAGAATGATGAGAGGGGATCTCATTTAAACTTTTAAGATTCTGATGGGACTGGACAGGTTATATGCGGGAAGAATGTTCCTGATGTTGGGGAAGTCCAGAACCAGGGGACACAGTCTTCGGGTAAGGGGTAGGCCATTTAGGACTGAGAGGAGGAGAAACTTCTCCATGCAGAGAGTTGTTAACCTGTGAAATTCCCTACCGCAGAGAGTTGTTGATGCCAGTTCATTTGATATATTCAAGAGGGAGTTAGATATGGCCCTTACGGCTAAAGGGATCAAGGGGCCTGGAGAGAAAGCAGGAAAGGGGTACTGAGGGAATGATCGACCATGATCTTATTGAATGGTGGTGCAGGCTCGAAGGGCCGAATGGCCTACTCCTGCACCTATTTTCTCTGTTTCTATGTTTCTATCATTAGATTCAAATAACCATTTTATGAATCTGAGGATAAGAATCCAACCCTTTAAAATATGTTAATGCACAATTCACTTTCTACGAAACATATTATGGGCCCAAATTTCCCCAGGAGTTGCGCCGTTTTTTTTGGAGCAACTTGATTTTTCTGGATTATCTTTTTAGTTGCAATTCTGGCCATTTAATTTGCACCAGTGCAAGTGAGTTAGTTCGGGTTTTTTTTAGTTTCGTGTTTTTTTCAAATGGCCTGTTTTGGCCATTTAAGCAAGTTTAGCCAGCTAAAAGTTACTCCAAACTAACTTAGGCCAGCGAAGGTGGGCACTTTTGTACACTCAGAAAAACCTTGCGATGACTTAAGAAATCAGCACAGGCAGCCAGAGATGGGGGTGGGGGAGGGCGGGGTGGGTGAGGGGACCTTGCAAAGCACTAAACACCTTCATGACAACATTAAAGAAGCATAAAAAATACATTTAAAGCACCAAGCACTAAACAAAGCAGTGCATTTGCACCAAGCACAAAAAGTAATAAGCAATTAATTAACAAATAAAAAATAGAAGGAACCCTGCACCTAAAGCACCAAGACCAAAGTAATAAGCAATCAATCAATCAGTAAATAACAAATAAAAAATAGAAGTCCTACCTTAGGGAACGCAGCGTGCCACCGATGAGGGAGCCCATTCGGCCAGGGCTAGGGACGGCATGCTTCAGGCTGCTCTCACACAGCCTGCACTCACAGATTCGGCCTGCCAGGAGCTACTGCACATGCGCGCACACTATGTTCAGTGCCGGGACCTGGCTCCACCCCCAATCCACTCGGCCACGCTACGCCACCACTGAGGAGAGGCTGGGGAGTGGCCAGAATCGGGAGCAAGATTTTCGGTGCTCTTGGAGACGGACAAAAGTGGTGCACCTCGGGTGAGGACGCCAGAAAAAGGGGTTGGGGAAATTTGAGCCCGAAATGTCTGTGCGAATAACTATAGGTCGCCACTTTTAAAATGACACGACTTCTTTCACTCTTCAAAACAAAGTATGCGTTCAGAGTATTTTTGTGCATAGTTGCTGATAAAATAATACTGGTAACCATAATCAAAGTGTTTCAATTAGAAATACAGGTTAACCCTTTCTTGTTTTTAAAAAGACTTATATGGATTCATTCAGTGTTGGCTTTTAGTGAAATAAGTAAGATTATCTGAACTTGGGTGTATTGTATAACCACTATTTCCTCTTCTGTTCACTCTCCTTTCCCCCGGTACATGAAACAAGCATTGTAGGTGAAAAGCAAAAGGGATATAGTAACATATCACTGTAATTAATTATACTGTAATCAAATATTTACGGGGCTTGGATGATGTTGGTTGAAACATATGATCAATGGCATATTAAATAATGGTTCCCTGGAGGCCATCATAACCTGCCTGTTTTTGTAGACTGCAGCCGGGTGAAAGTAGAAGTTTGTCCTTTTACCCTGTGTAATCCTCCTGGAAAATCAAACATGTGGTGTGACTTGACTTTAAATGATGCCAGGTTACCTCCCTAAACGGGTCTTGAGCTTTCACTGTTGCTGCATTACTTAGACTCACATTGATGGCTGTTGCCTGATAGATGGATTGTGCTTTATGCTACTGTGGAACAGTATGCTACTGTCTGCATTTTGGAAGCTGGCGGGGAAGCGTGCCACTCATAGTTGGGACATTGCCTTTTGTAACCCTGAGCATCTCCAGAGATTTAAATTCTGATTAAGTTCTGTTTCACAGCCTGTGCATTTCCGCAATTTAAAAAATCAAACCGTCCAGACAGGCAGTCGCAAAAAAAAAAGTGTCTGTTAAATTGATAAAGATTTCTGTTGCATTTCACTTATTGTGTTTCATATTTATTCACAGGTCTGTATGAATTGTTGGCTTCCTTGCCAACCCAGCTGCAGTCACATGTGAACAGCCAGGAAGATCTGACCTTCCTACGGGATATGTTTGGTGAAAAAAGCCTTCATTCACTAGTGAAGGTAACCACAGTGTAAACTAACCAAGAAAGCATATGGAAAAATGTTTTGGGTATAAGCTGGTCATCTGACGACCATGTTATTGCTAGACAAAAACAAGCAGCTTTTTATTACACTAGTTTTATTATGAACATTGCTTGAGTGGAAGTTGTAAAAAGAGACACTTCCCAAAGTGCATAGACGGATAGTTTTAATGAGGTGATTATCTGGTACACTGCTACACTGCATTCATCTCGCCAGCGTATTGTTTTTCTTGAGTTGGATTTAGTTTATTAAAAAAAATACCTTTCCACAAAATAATGGAGGAATCGCACTACGCTCCCTCCCAATGCAGTGGACCATCTGTGAACAAGGCTTCCTCCAATACCAATCTGAAGCAGCCACTTGGGGACTCAGAAGAATGCCTCCGAATAAATGGAGGCTCATTATTTTACTTAATCCCTTCAGTACCTATAGAAATGCACTTGGTCTCCACCAAACACCTCCCTTGAGCAATGTGGCTTAAATAGGGAACTTGGCCAACTGAGTAGAGCTTGGAACCTGGCATCCATTGCTGCTTGAAATGTTTGTTGATGCTCTTAACAGGCTGTTAACCGTACTGCCTTGTATGGGAGAAAGAACGAACATTTCCAATGTTGATCCTTTTGCAACTCTGAGTGACTTGCATAATTTGGAAACACATAGAAAAACCTAATAGTTACAAAAGCTTCCGATTCATGGTAGGGAACGGTAGCATAGTGGTAATGTTACTGGACTCGTAATCCAGAGGCCTGGGCTAATAATCCGGAAACAAAGTTCAAATCCCAGCAACGGCCATCTGGGGAATTTAAATTCAGTTAACTCAGTAAATCTGGAATAAAAAGCTAGTTTGAAACTACTGGATTGTGATAAAAACCCATTTGGTTCATTAATGTCCTTTGGGGAAGGAAATCTGCCGTCTGTACCTGGCCTGGCCTTTGTGACTCCAGACCCACAGCAATGTCATCATCATGTGGTTGACTGTTAACTGCCCTCTGAAATGGCCGAGCAAACCACTCGAGGGCAATTAGGGATGCCCACATCCCGTGAACAAATTAAAAAATATATTCTTTTTTGTGTTGTCCCGTCCCCCTCTTCCCTGCGCCCCCGCCCCCTCACCAACTCCCCCGTTTATTTGTGTTTTTGATTGAATACAAAGTGCTTGAACTAATTGCCGAGGTCGGCAGTGTGAACAATTTCAGTAGAGATGACCAATATATTAAGGATGTTTGAACATTGATGGTATTTGTTAAATAAATTCCCACATAACATCACATTCAATAACTTCTAAGCCAATACCTTTAATCATACCATTAAAACTTGTTGTTTTAAACGGAAGTATTGAACAGATTGACCCAACAAAATAAAACACTGCTACTTAATCGGAATACCTTGCAACAGTTTGATTCTTAAAGGATCTGTGTGATGAGACGCTGAGGTATGTATTTCTGTACTAGTCTCAGTCTAAGTTAAATAACAATACAGCATTTCAGGGCCCTTTCCATGTGAACAAATCTAGACATTTGAATGGTGTGTATACTGTATTTTATGTAAGTGCTATTTAAACATACACCAATAGATGGGGTAGGAGTGTAATAAAACAGTGGTTGTCAAAACTTTTTTGGTTGAAGGACCCCTTTTCAATAGATTAGTTATCACGGACCCTTCCCCCAATCGAAATTATGATACTGCATAATATTCATAATTTGAAAGTGCTGCATGTAAAGAGTGTTTTAACAATGCTTTGATAACCGTGTTTTCTTAAATGAGATGGATGTGCCTGCTTCTCACTGCAGAGTCTGTCTATCCTTGGTGTGTTGTTTTTCTCCAGGTGAGCTGGGGAGGGGGAGTGGTGAGGGGCAGAAATTCTGCAGCGTAAACTCAACCACCATGTTTTCTGAAAACCTTGGTATCGCAATGCGAAGGGCTCCATACCAATTGTATTTAGAAGGTGGCATGATTTTGGCCACACACTACTTTGTGTCATTGCACAGTCTGTGATCTGTTTTAAAGAGGGCTCTTCTGGTGAGTTAGCTGAGTCGGCTTGTTTTCCTTCCCTGTAAAATAGCATAGCATTTTATCCAGTAGAGAGACTTAGGAACTTATTAAACTTTTAGCCATTCCGCTCAGAATAGTCTCTAAACTGCAAACTGAAGCTAACCATTCTATTGTTTTTTTTTAGCATGGACAACGAGGAAAGCTATTGTTGGTAAACAACAATTTGGAAATTGATCTAAATGGGTTTATAACCTTCAGACGTGTCCCTTCCAAGGGGAGACGGCTAGCCCATTCTGCACTGCACATGTGGAGCTGCGCTCCCTCCTCCCGGCTCACACCAAGCCCGGCTCTCACCCGGCCTCTGGCTGCACTTGCACATTACTTCACAGACCCCGCCCCGGAAAGTTTCGACGGACCTCCAGTGCTTATTTGCAACGGTGAAATGTTCTGATTCGTCCCCTTGCTCACATAACCTGATTGCTGATTGGTCCCCTTGGAGGATAAGACACACCCAGCTGTTTCTCTAGAATGTGCAATTCGAACCGCCTGCCTATGTCATCATTGACTTTGCAAAGTGTAATTGGAGCTATTCTGACTGCCGATTCCAGACAGCAGAGAGTTCACTCTTACAGGTTAAGACCTCCCCCACCCCCCATCCACCACGATATCCCCAGCCCAAGTTGCTGACCTGCGCCCCCTGCCCAAGTTCCTCCCCCGTGACTTCATGAACCCCCCCCCCCCAGGCCCCCAACAAGTTCCTGACATTACCCCCACCCACCTCGCCATAGATGGGGCATTATGTGTGGGTCATGGATTGTTAACAGGTTTATTGGGTATGAAGTGAATAGTGACAGTATCGTGAGTTGCTGATTTCGTCAAACTCCAATGATGTCATCTGTCACACGCACCAAATTTTCAGAGAAATCAACCATGTTTTAGGGGAGGAGAGGGAGAATGTAGTGTAGGTGTCAAGGGGATGGGTTTGGAAAAATGTGATCCGTCTTCCCAGAGTGTTCCCTCTCTCCCACATTCTCTCTCTCCCTCATTCCCTCACTCTCTCTCTCTTGCTCTCTGCCCTGCTCGCTCGCTCTCTGCCCCAAAAGGCCGCGGAAATGTTCGTGTAGATAATCACAGCGATATTCTAGGCAAAAGTCATGGAGACAACCCAAAAGCCCGAGAACAGCTCCAGTGGCGATGAGCTCCACGCGGCTTGTCGTTCGGCCGCACTTCAGGCTCCCTCATATGTCGCACTGCGCTTGCGTGACCAGATCGGGGGTGGAGTCCAAAACGTGTATGTGCAGAAGGACACAAAAAAGTTGTTACAAATAATCATTCTGCTATATATAGGGAAGACTTTATTTTGTTCTTTTTCATAAGAACATACGAAATAGCAGCAGGCGTAGGCTATTTGCCCCCCGCGCCTGCTCTGCCATTCAATAAGATCATGGATGATCTGATCATGGACTCAGCTCCACTTCCCTGCCTGCTCCCCATAACCTTGTCCTCCCTTAATCCTCAAAGATCTGTCTATCTCCGCCTTAAATATCTTTCCTTCTTTGTTTCTTTCGTAACTTGCTCCTTGACGAACTAGTTATGGTCTCAGTTACTTGCATCCCTTCTGAAATCTTATAGACCAGCAATATTTATCCAATTCTACTATTGTAAAAACTTCGATTCTTTCTGAGCTTCTTTTCAGAAATGACTGGCCCAAGTTTGTTAAGTACTCTCTCAAAACTCAGCCCTCTGACTCTGAATAAGTCATGTGGTTCCTGTCTGCATTGTCTACAGGGTTTGACTGTTTTGGTGACCAAACTGGAAACATTACTCAAGGGGCCGTCTGGTGAGAGCATTGTGCAGTTTTAGTATAACATTCTCCTACTGTCTTGGCTGCAAAGTTCAGCATTAAATCTGTTTTTTTGTTCTGCAGTTGAGTACCAAGTATACTAATTGTAATGGGGCTATAATTCCGGCTTCACCAGGTCCGTATGAAATACGCATGGACCTGGCAAGGCCTCGCAAAAGTCGGTTTTCGGGGCGCGATGCGCATGCGCCAAAAACCAGCTTTTCCGATCTGTGAAGATTTGTCTTGACAGATCCTCCGCAACCCTGCAGGAAGGACATTCGCACAGCCGAGATTGGGCTATTTGCCCAACCCATGCCCAGCATAGCTTACTTTTATCAGCGTAACAGTTTTAAAACAAATAAAAATTAAATTTAAAAACACTTTGTTAAAAACCCTGTCCATTCAGGTAAGTTTACTTTAAACCGTATTAAAAGACATTAAAAACATTTCTAAAAATATTTTTTTCTCTAAAATATTTAATTAATTTTAATTTCAATGAATTTTAAATATGAGATGTTTTATGTATTATGTTGTGTTTCTTGTCTTAGGAGTTTACTCTCATTGATAATAATGGGAACTTGTAAAAATGGAGTTCCCATTAATATCAATGAGAATGCTGCAGAGTGATTGTGGTCCAGGCCCACGTGACTCCAGCTTTTTCGTGCATACGGGGAAGTCATCTCCCTGTACGCTACGCATCGAAAGAAGGCCTCCAACCAGAATCGAAGGTACCCTCGGGACCGCAAGGTACCCTTTGCAACAGATTTTTGGCTCGGAGGCGTTCGTCCGAAGGAAGCCTCTGATTGGAATTTTAGCCCCAATAAATAATTGAAATTTGTTCCTGTCATCGTTGTGAATTTAAAAAAATTGTATTTATGTCACACTTACCACAACCTAAGGATGTCCCAAAGCAGTTTACAGCCAATTAAGTACTTTTGAAGTGTAGTTACTGTTATAACGTAGGAAACATGGTAGCCAATTTGTGCACAGCAAGCTCCCACAAATCGCATTCTGATAATGACCAGGGAATCTCTTTCTTTGAGTGATGTTGGTTGAGGGATAAATGTTGGCCAGGGTTCACTCGATTGATTCCTGGGATGGGAGGGCTGTCTTATGATAAGATATTGTGTGGAATGGGCCTATACTCCGGAGTTTGAAGAATAAAAGGTGATCTCATTGAAACATACAAGATTCTGAAGGTGATTGCCAGGGTAGATGCAGAGAGGTTATTTCCCCTAGCTGAAATGTCTAGAACAAGGGGGCACAGTCTCAGGATAAGGGGTGTGCCATTTAAGACTGAGATGAGGAGGAATTTCTTTGCTTAGATGGTTATTAATCTTTTGGAATTCTCTGCCCCAGAGGGCTGTGGTTGCTGAGTCTCTGAATATATTCAAGGCTGAGATAGATAGATTTTTGGAGTCTAGGGGAATCAAAGGATATGGAAATCGGGTGGGAAAGTGGAGTTGAGGTCGATGATAGGCCATGATCTTATTAAATGGGGGAGCAGGTTCGAGGGGCCGTATGGCATACTCCTGCTCCTATTTCTTATGTTATGTTCTTATGACATTGTTCTTTGAAATATTGCCATGGAATCTTTGATGTCCACCTGAGAGGGCAAACAATGTCTGAGTTTAACTTGTACCTGCGACAGTGCAGCACTTGATCGAGTGTCGGCCTCGATTTTGTGCTCAAGTCCCTGCACTGGGGATTTGAGCCCCACAACCTGCTGACTCAGAGTTGAGAGTGCTATCCCTGAGCCGCACCTATTTTGAAGCATTCACTTGGAGGAACACCGAGATCTCGGATGGTTTTTGGGCTGGAGGAGGTTTTAGAGATGGGGAGCAGCGAGGCCATGGAGGAATTTGAAAACAACGATGATGGGCGAACGGAACTTGGTGTGAATTAGGATACGGGCAGTCGAGTTTTGAATGAGTTCAAGTTTATGAAGGGTGGAAGATGGAAGGCCAGCCAGGAGTGCGTTGGAATGGTCAAGTCTAGAGGTAACAAAGGCATGGAGAAAGGTTTCAGTTGCGGATGAACTGAGGCAGGGCAAAAACGGATGATACGGTGGTGAAAGTAGGCAGTCTTGGTGATGGAAAAGGGATACGGTCGGAAGTTCATCCAAGGGTCAAATAGGATACCAAGGTTGCGAATGTCTGATTCAATCTTCGACATTGACCAGGGAGAGGGATAGAATCGGTGGCGAGGGAACGGTGTTTGTGGTGGGGGAAGACAACAATGGCTTTGGTCATGGTAATATCTAGTTGGAGGAAATTTCTGCTCATGTAGATCTTGATGTTGAACAAGCAGCATAACAAATCAAGGACAGTGGCACTGTCAAGAGGGGTGGTGGCGAGGAAGAGCTGGGTGTCGTCAGCGTACATGTGCAACCTGGCATGTTTTTGGATAATATCGTAAGGAGCAGCATATAGATGACACATAGGAGGGGGCCAAGGAATAGATCCTTGGGGGACTCCAGAGATTAACTGTGTGGGCGCAGGAAGAGAAGCCATTGCAGGTAATAAAGCAGTCCGTGCCTGCATGCAGCAAGACCTGGACGACATCTATGCTTGGGTTGATAAATGGCAGGTAACATCCATGCAGCACAAGTGTCAGGCAATGACCATCTCCAATGAGAGCAAATCTGTCCACCTCCCCATGGCATTCAATGGCATTGCCATTATCTGATCCCCCACCGCCAACATCCTGGGATGTCACCATTGACCAGAAAGTTAACTGCACCAGCCACATAAATACTGTGGCTACAAAAGCAGTTCAGAGGCTGGGTAATCTTCCACAATTGACTCAAATGCTGACTCCCAAAAGCCTTTGCACCACCTATAAGGCACAAGTCAGGAGTCTGATGGAATACTCTCCGTTTGCCTGGATGAGTGCAGCTCCAACAAGGAGAACAGCAGGAGTAGGAGTGTGTGTGTGTACACTTGGCGTATGCAGTGGAGCCTGGTCTCCAATCGTCTTGGATCCTCTTGCCATTGTTCTGTCAAGCCCGTAAGGGAGCGGTTGGGCAGCTATTTTATCACCCCATGATAAAAGAATTCACGCATCGGCATCTTTCACCCTTTAAAATGAAGTTCGAGACCTGGAACATTACGACCCTCATGGACAACCCCAACAGCAACAGACTCCGCGGAACACAATACTGCTATCGTTGCCCTGGTACTCGGAAGTTATTTTTTAAGCCATTCTCGACTCTGAGGGACTGCTGAAGAAGAAGAGGAGCTCCAATAACACAAGACGCTCGACACCATCCAGGACAAAGCAGCCCACTTGATCGGCACCGCATCCACCATCGAAAACATTAATTCCTTCCACCACCGGTGCACCGTGGTTACAGTGTATACCATCTGCTCAATTGAAATATATCACCGTTCCTTCATCGTCACTGTCAAAATCTTGGAAATCCCTACCTCACCGCACTGAGAGAGTACCTTCATCACACAGACTGTAGCAGTTCAAAGACAATTAGGGATGGGCAATAAATGCTGGCCTTGTCAGTGACACCCACATCCTGTGAATGAATAAATTTTTTTACAAACGTGATTTTCTAGCTACGACTGGCTAGGTAAGAATAGAACCAAGCAAGGGCTGGAGGAGCATGGAGAGGTACATGAGAAGGCAAGATGTGGTCGACTGTATCAAAGGCTGCAGACAGGCCCAGAAGGATGCGGAGGGGATCGTTCACCACGGTCACAGTCGCATAGGATGTAATTTGTGACTGTGATGAGGGCAGTTTCAGTCTTGTGGCTGGGGTAGAAACCTGATTGGAGGGGTTCAAACATGGAGTTGAGGGAACGATGGGCACGGATTTGGGAGTTCACAACACGTTCAAGGACTTGGGAGAGGAAAGAGAGGTTGGAGATGGAGCGGGAATTTACAAGGGTCATGGGTGTGCTTTTTTGAAAAAGGGCATGATGACAGCAGATTTGAAGGCACATAATTACACTCCGACTGCACAATCCAAATTCATCTCTCGGCATCATAGTGGTGGGCAAAGATATCTAGTCTCAGCCAAGGCTTTTCAGAGTGACCTTCGAGCAGAAACTTTAGTGAAGGAATTAAAAGACACAAAAGACAATTCTAGATAAATGTCATTTTTTGATTTAAAAAAAAAAAGTTTCAGCCCTTATTTTAGACATTAGAAATTTTCGTTACTGGGGCGAAATGGTGGATGTGAATTTTTCTAAAAGCAGTTTGAACAATTTGTAGGGAAAATATACTGCAATTATCCAGTGGTCAGATTACATAATTGTGCTGACACGTTTACACTGTACATATGTGCATTGGAATTTATTATGGAAGGAAGTTGGTCCAGAAGTATCATGATGAGAAGTAAGGTTTTATAGCCAAATGATTAGAAAGCATTTTTTGTTAGATAATATATAATAGCCCAGAAATTGTGGTCGGAGGCTTCCCGTGGCAGATGACACCGACCTGAAAAGTTTCTACGACTCCACCTGCTGGTGCAAGAGGTTCGGAGACTTACGGTCCTGGGCCTCCACGCAAAGGCCTGCTTAGAGGCCCACGTATCCCAGGGACTTATGCGTACGAGTCCCTGGGATCACATGGGCCAGTCCTACCAATCCAAATCGGGATATTCCCATTCATGCTTGTGGTAATTTGAATCACTAAGTATGAATGGGAGTACCCCCCAAAACACGCAAACACTTAAAATAAATATTTTAAAAAATCACATTTAAAATTAATCAAAATGGAATTTAATTTTTTTAAACAAAAATTTAATTAAAAAAAAATAAATGTACATATTTTAAAGGGTCTAAAAATAAACTGGTCTTATTTACAGGATTTAAAATGTTTAATTTTTTTTAATGTCTTTTTCTGTCCTTTAAAAGTCTTACGCTGATAAAAAGCAGGCCTTTCAGTCCGAAGAATTTCAAGGGCATTCATTGGGCAAAAGCCTAAATCTCTGCCCGCGGAGGCCCTTTACCTCCAGATGCGAGCGACCTGTCGAGGATTCTTGACAGATCACCAGTTCTGGGTTAAGGCTTCATATTCCTCAACCCGGAGCTTGCAGGGCCCCTTTGGGCGCGTGCGTACGTGGCTGTCGGGACAGTGAATTTAGGGTCAACGACTCTTATAGTTGTGCTTCCTTTCATCTCTCTTCTTTCCAATACTCTGCCCCCTCAAATCCCTACCCCAATCGTTCATTACTCTTCCATCTTCCGACTCTTGTGCCGCCGTCCCAGGCTTGACTCCCTCTTGGATAAGCTGACAGCTTCCCTCTGTTCCTCTCTTTACATCTTACAAAGGGCCCATCGAGGCACTCGTCGCTGCGTCCTTGCAAGCAGCAGCTCCAACTGTCCCGTCGACCTTCCCACCCAGCACGTCCACTGGTGACTAATCTTGCCAATCTCCTCCCCGTCCAACACAGCTCTCCCAGTGCTGACCTTGTGGACGCTGGCAATGGGTCAGCCATCACCGACCTTCCCGCATCTCCCTCCAGGATTTCCACTCGCTAACAAGGCCCTTGCCAACCATGAGCTTATCGTGTATGATTTCATCGACATTGTGGCCCTGACGGAAACTTGGTTGAATGGTAATGCCACCTTAACTTAAATGAAGTTTCCCCGCCAGGCTATACCTTCCATAACTTGCCCCGCTCAGACTGCCGTGGCTCTCATCAGCAAATCATCCCTTGGTCTGCCCCCCCCTACTCCTCCGGCACTTTCTCCTCCTTTGAACATCTTGCCTTGTTCCATCCCCCTCGATTCTCATTTCAAATTCTTGTTCTTGACTGCTCACCGAAGTACCATAAAAATGTTATTACCTACATATCGTCACTGCTTTCCTCCCTCAGTCTCTGCAACGAGTGACTTCTCATCCTCAGTGATTTCAACCTCCATCTCTATTCACCATGCTCTCTCTCTTGAGTTTACTAACCTCCTATCCTTCCTTAATCTCTCCCTCCATGTAAACTCCCCAATCCAATTTCACAGCCACCGCCTCGATCTTGCCATCTCTTGTGGCCTTGCTGCTCCCTTTGTGTCAATTGCAGATAAGGCCATCTCTGACCATTTCCTGCGCAACAACATCCTCACCACCACCTTTGATGCCCTAGTCCCTATTAAAACAATTACACTCTCACCCTGGTCGCTCCCCTGGTACGGCCCTCATCTTCACTCCCTGAAGTCCAAGGGGCGCAGATTTGAACATTCACTGACCGATCTGGTGGGACTTCATAAAGCATTGTTGGGTCCTGCCCTCGTGTGCCAAAATTGCTCACTATTTCAGAATCATTGTGGAATGCAAAGATAAAGCCCTACTTTTATTCTCCACTGCTAACCATCGTCTTAAACCCCTCTCCATGGTCTCTTCCACCCTCACCTCCAACAAAAAGTGTGAGGAGTTAATGGACTTTTTTATGTCTCAGATTGAGACCATCATTCAGCTCTGTCTGCCACTTACCTTCCTTCCCCTAGCTCACCGGGTTACACTTTATCCGATGTTCATCCCGCCCTCGCCCAGAATTCACGTCTTCAGTTTCTCTCCGATCTCCCCTCATGACCTCTCCACGCTCACCTTGTCCATGAGACCCTGCTCCCTTGACCCTATTCCAACTAAACTGCTGACCACCCAACTTCCGACCACCCAACTTCCTTTTCTGGCTCCCATGTTAGCTGACATTAATGGTTCTCTCTCCTCAGGTACTGTCCCCACCTCATCCCCCCTCCCTCAAGTCTGCCGTCATCAACCCTCTCCTCAAAAAAAAATCCTTTGACCCCTTTGTCCTTGCAAACTACCGCCGCATCTCCAACCTCCCTTTCCCCTCCAAAGTCCTTGAACGTGTTGTAGCTTTCCAAATCTGTGCCCATCTTTCCCGCAACTCCATGTTTGAATCCCTCCAATCAGATTTCCACCCCTGCCACAGAACTGAAATGGCTCTTGCCACAGAACTGAAATGGCTCTTACCAAAGTCACAAATGACATATTTTGTGACTGACAAAGTTGACTATCCCTCCTCTCCCTTCTTGACCACTCCATTCTTCTCCAACACCTCTCTACGGTCGTCCAGCTGGGTGAGACTGCAATCATAGCCAGAGAATCACCTGCAATGTCTTCTCTTCCCGCTCCTACATCGTTACCTCTGGTGTCCCCCAAGGATCTATCCTTGGTCCCCTCCTATTTCTCATCTACATGCTGCCCCTCGGCGACATCACCCGAAAACACAGCATCAGTTTCCACATGTATGCTGACGACACCCAGCTCTGCCTCACCACCACTTCTCTTCACCCCTCTACTGTCTCTAAATTGTCAAACTGCATGGCCGACATCCAGTTCTGGATGAGCAGAAATTTTGCGCAAATAAATATCGGGAGGACTGAAGCCATTGTTTTCAGTCCCCGCCACAAACTTGGTTCCCAAGCCACTGACTCAATCCCTCTCCCGAATATCTGTCTGAGGCTGAATCACATTGTTCGCAACCTTGGTATCATATTTGACCCTGAAATGAGCTTCTGACCACATATCTGCAGCATAGCTAAGGCCGCCTTTTTCCACCTCCATAACATCTCTGCTCTTGCCTCAGCGCATCCTCTGCTGGAACTCTCATCCATGCCTTTGTAACCTCTCGACTTGACTATTCCAATGCACTCCTGGCTAGCCTCCCACGTTCTCCCCTACATAAACTTGAGGTCATCCAAAACTCTGCTGCCCGTGTATTAACTCGCACCAAGTCTCGTTCACCACTGTGCTCGCTGACCTACATTGGCTCGATTTTTAAAATTCTCATCCTTATTTTCAAATTTCTCATCGCCTTGCCGCTCCCTATCTCTGTAATCTTCTCAAGCCCCACAATCCCCTGATGTCTGCGCTGCTCTCATTCTGCCCTCTTGAGCATCCTTGATTATAATCGCTCAACCATTGGTGGCCATGCCTTTTGTTGCCTAGGTCCTAAGCTCTGGAACTCCCTGCCTAAACCTCTCCGCCTGTCTACCTCTCTTTCCTCCTTTAAGAAGCTTTAAAACCTACCTCTTTGACCAAGCGTTTGATTATCTGCCCGAATTTCTCCTTATCTGGCTCAGTGTCAAATTCTTTGCCTTATAATACTGTTATGAAGTGCCTTAGGGCATTTTACTACATTAAAGGCACTATATAAACAGTGGTTATTTGCACTAGTTTTTTGTGTGTCCTTCTGTGCATTGGACTCTGGCCCCCTTTTGAGTATAGGCCCTCGATTCGGTTATGCATGCGCAGTGCGATATACGAGGAAGTCGGAAATGGACCCAAACCACGAGCTGCGTGGAGCTGGAGCTGGAGCTGGTTCTAGCTTTTGGATTATTTGAAACATTTTTACGGCCTTCTGTGGGAGAGAAAATATTGAGCGAGAGAGAGAGAGAGAGACTCTGGGTGGGGGAGGAGTAGGAGGAGGAGAGAGTGAGAGATTTGGGGGGGAACGAGTGAGACTGGGGGAGCGAGAGAATGGGACTGGCGGGGGGATTGGGGGGGCAGGCAGAGAGCGAGAGAGAGACTGGGGGGAGAGAGAGAGAAAGACAGTGTGTGGGAGAGAGAGAGGGGCTGTCGGCAAGGGGAGTCTTCCAACACCCACCCCCATTACACCCACACCCGATTTCTCGGAAAGTTTGGTGCATGTGTGACAAAGGACATAATTGGAGTGGATGAAATCCGGAAGTCACGACACTGTCACTTCATTTCATACCCAATAAACTGGTTAACAATCCATGAGCCCCACACAATGCACCATCTGTGGTGCAGCGGGAGTAAGGTCAGGAATTGGGCTGGACTGCCGTGTTTACCCTGGCAGTCATCGGGGCACGGCATACGGGTTGGGTGAGTCTCAAAACTCTGACGATGTTGCAATCCAAGTGTTCACACCCAGGCGCAGCTCTCCCCGGTGGTGCTTCCAAGCAAATGCTGAGCCGAGGATTGCGACCGGGGAAAATCAGCTGCGCGTCCATTTTTTCGTCACGGAAGGTCAAAACGCGGCCAAAACCCGGTCGCAAACCACCCGAAAATCCAGCCGATGGTGTGTGATATGCTCTGATAAAACCACCTCACTTTGCATTTCAATTTTTTTCATTGTCATTTCACTCCTCCCCATAAAATGGCTTGTCACAGTTCTGTAACAGATGCTGACTTCAACAAGAAAATAGTTCATTCAAATTGGGCTGTTTGAGCATCTGAAGTCGTTAATTTTCATCCTTGAGTACATTGGAATTATTCATCAAAACATTACAATACTGTGGTTACTGGAATATTCTTTTTGTGCTTTGAATTATTTGTTTCATCTTTTCACTTTGAGAAATCAATTTCTATACTTAAACACCAGGAGCAACGGCTCAGTAATTTCAATAGATAACCATCAGATTCAAATAAACCCTGAGGCAGAACAATGGTTAAGCAAATAGAAAATTTAAAGAAGTCTTTTGATACTGTACATTTTGCATCCTTACAAGGTAATTTTTGACTTCAAAGTGACAGAAAAGGTGTCATGTCACTGCAGTGCAACTGAAACTGGTGAAAATACAACTTTTAACATTTTAGAACTGAAATGAAATCTCAAAGTGCCCAGGTCATCCACTCGAATTGTCTTTCAGTTCTAAATAACAAGACCTCCAATGCAGGCTGAACAGATCTCTGGTTTTCTTGAATTTGAAAATAGTGGAAGTGGGGTTGTATAATAGAATCCTTGAAAACTTACTGGTGCGCTTACAGAAATGAATATCTGATGGGCTGACTTTATCCTGCTTTTATATTAAAACAGTTTGTTGTGGAATAATCCAAATTGACTGCTTGGTGAGAACTCCTCATTCTTTTCAAACAGGTTTTCAAAGATGCATTTTGCTTTTCACAAGCCCTAGGTTTTAACCCCTTAAACCCAGAATGATTTCTGTTTTCTTGAAATAAGAAAAGACAGACTTGCATTCTATATAGCACTTTTCATGACCATTGACTATCGTGAAGCACTTTATAGCCAATTAAGTACTTTTGGAGTGCAGTCACTGTTGTAATGTGGGAAATGTGGCACCCAATTTACACACAGCAAGCTCCCACAAACAGCAATGTGAAAATGACCAGATAATCTGTTTTTGTTATGTTGATTGAGGGATAAAATATTGGCCAGGACGCTGGAGATAACTCCCCTGCTCTCCTTCAAAATAGTGCAATGGGATCTTTTCCGTCTACCTGAAAGAGCAGAGGGGGGCCTCGGTTTCATGTCTCATCCGAAAGATGGCACCTCTGTCAGTGGCACTGGAGTGTCAGCCTAGATTTATGTGCTCAATCCCTGGAGTGGGACTTGAGGGGGTAGTCTGTCACTGCTTAAGGTTGATATCGCAGTATCACTGCAGTGCATTGTCAAACAAGGTGTAAGACGTGCCCAAGGGGATTTAATAGACCTCTTGGGCATTTCTTTAGTCAATCCTGCAGTCAATTTAAATGTTTGTTAGCTTGATGCAGTCCACATTCTCTAAATGTTAAAAAAAATTACTGGCTGGGGAGCTTGATGCATGTTTTAGAACAGTAACTGAAGTACAAATCTACCCGTGCATCATGATTGAAACACTTAAAACAATATTTTCCAATTAAAGTAAGACAATAATGCAATTGCTTTGAGACAAATTTAACAGTGCCTCTTGCATCATTTTTAATTAAAATAGAAGACCAGTTCCCAAAATACAGAAGTAGTTCCCATTGCTTATTACTGAGAGGTATGAACAATTTACATTTCCTTATTGATCATACAAGCCAGATTATTTTTAATTGGTTCTTTCTCTTCCCAGTGCAAGTTCCTTCAGATCAATGGAGCAGAGTGCTGATTTTAAAACCCAACCTTTGAAACAAGGGGCTGGATTTTTGGCTAATTTGCACCCCGTTTAGCACCTGAGCGGGGCATAAAAACGAGGTGCGCAAGTTTTGCACCTGGGCAGAACTTTTGGCAATGGTTTTGCGATGGTGCTAAAACTTAGCGCCCGCCTGCTGTTTTCAACATTTGGGTGACGTAAATCATCGTGCATCGCTGCGCTAGCGCCCCGAGCGGAACTTTCGGCCATATCGCCCAATTTAGCGTCCGCCCAGGAACCCGCCAGCAAAAAACGAGCGCACCAGGCGCTAACAGCACCATCTTGGAAACAAATGACAAAGTTTGAGTTCTGAGTGATTAAAAGCATTGGGAGAAGAATGCTGCGTTACTGCATACTTTGCATTGTGAAGTTTATGTGAGTTTATAATTTGTTTTAAAGGACATTTAAGTGCATTTTAAAAGATGGGGGCTATACTATGTCCGCCATTATTCCTGGCTGCTATATGGCGTTGAGCTGCAAGATGGCTTATTGATGATCATTTTGAACATAAGCAAAGAGGATGCAGATGTCTGGCGAGGAGGCCTTACCCCCAATGACTTTACAGGGAACATTGCTCAGACCTGCAGCCCTCTGAGGCACAGTGCGTTAGAAGGCTGCGCTTCCAAAAAGAAATGCTGACAGAGATATGCCAGCTCAAAGGCAGACCTACAGTTTACCAGCGGCACCAGGACTGTACTGCCTGTCGAGGTGAAGGTGACTGCGGCACTTGCCTTCCACGCCTCCGGCTCCTTTCAGGCATCAGCGGGGGACATATGCTCCATCTCGCAGCACGCTACACATTGCTGCATTCGCCAGGTGACTACTGACTGTACGCATGCAGGATGGACTTCATAAACTTCCCAATGACCAAGGAGGCCCAGAATGAGAAGGCTATTGGTTTTGGATGATTTGCTGGCTTCCCCAAGGTTCAGCGTGCCTTTGATTGTATGCATATCGCCCTGCGAGCACCTTTACTGAATTCAGAGGTTTACCAAAACCGAAAGGGATTCCACTCCATGAACGTACAGATCATCTGCGACCATGCTCAGCGCAACGTGGCAGTCAATACCCAATATCCAGGGAACATCCATGATGCTTTCATCTTGCGTGAGAGCACTGTCTCAGGCCTGAGCTGGAGGCTCGGGGACAAAGGTTAAGGCCTCGCCCACCTGGCTCATGAGCTCCCCCTGACAGAAACTGTGCATCGCTATAATGAGAGCCATGCAGCCACACGCAACATCGTCGAACAGACAATTGGAGTGCTCAAGCAGTGCTGCCGATGCCTGCACCACTCTGGAGGCTGCCTGCAATACTCCCTCAGCAGGTCTCTGAGTTCATTGTGGTGTGCTGCATGATACACAACTTAGCCATCATGAGGGGACAGGATTTGCCAATGGGGTTTGCAGGACCACCTCAGGAGGGAGGGGGAGGAGGAAGAGGAGCCTGGCGAGGAATCCATTACATCGGAAGCATCGTGGAAATTTTGCCGCTGCAAAAGCCTTACATCAGCAGCTCATAATTGAAAGCTTTGCTTGAAGAGTGAATGGCATGTTTGACCATTGCCTGGTCACTCTATCCCACAATGTTGACTATTCCCCCTCTTATTCTGCAAATGAGACACTGTATCGGAATGGTTGTGAACAAAAGAATTCATGAAACGTTGAAACTTTAATAGAATAACAAATGGTGATTAAAGTGTGAAACCACCGCCACCACGCTGCAATGTTGGGTGGAGAGACATTGGAGACGCCTCCTGGGGAGACACAGGACGAGCTTGTGACTTGGAAGGCCCAGCTTCTGACTGGCGAACTTCTCCATCGGCGTCGCCAGTCACTGGTGGTGTGGGGATGGGTCTGGGTGTCACACTGGGGAACTCGGAAAGGGTGCTCGCCATACTCTCTGGGACTTCGGGGTGACTGGTGGGGGCCACCAGCCTCGTGTGGGCAGTGATGGCCTCGCAGGTTTTGCGGCTCGCACCGACAATCTACAACCCAACCTCAGTTATGGTTGCAGTCAGATTCTTGATCGTCGCAGGAATCCTACCCACAACATCAAGGAGCTGACAGGTGAGCTGGATGCTCTCCCTGGATAGTCCCACCATGTCCATTTCCACGTCCGCCTGTCTGTCAGCAGACCGACTTTGTCAACTCGCCCTTTGGAGAAATGGCATACGGGATTCAACCTCAGAACAGCGTTGCTGCACGCCACTAATCCCAGGAGCCTCAGAGATCTCCAAGCCCAGGACTATAACATCATCTTCTGACGAGGTGATTGCCAGTGGAAAAAGAATTGTAGAGTGCATCTGTTCTGCTCCCGCACCCCCCCAGGAGTCGGCTGCTCTTTCAACTCCTCTTCCTCTTTCTCCTCTTCCTCCTCCACATGATGGCCTGACGTGGAGGATTGATCTGAGGGGTGAGGCGCATGTGACTGGTCATCTGGAAGTAGAAAACAACAGACGAGTTATGTTGGTAAACTTGTATTTACTCTGTACAGCCACCAGAGGGCTCATCCCCTGGAGAGCTAAGGGATCCCATAATCCCTTGAGAGCACAGGTATTTCAGTAGGCCTCACAGGTTGGAGAAGCACTCTGGAGACCTGCAAATAAAAGGCTAAGGTCACACATTACTTTGAGCTCAGTGTTCAGTCTGACTCTTTCTCCATACATAACACGAGTGGTTAGCAGCAGGGGGTGGGAGGGGGGGGGGGCAGGGTGACATGAAGGTGGTCACATAGCACAGGCTCATTTAAAGGACTGCCGCTACTCCATTATATCTAGTCCACAGACACTGCATCACAATGCCCAACCCTAGTCTAGAGACATTGCATCACATTGCCCTAACCCAACCCAGGCAGTGTGCAGGACTTACCCTCAGTATGCAAGCGGGAGTTAGCACCACCACTGGCAGTTGTCTGACCTGAAATGCCGATGAGGCCTGCCACTCACTCCTCCAGGCCTGTAATTGGCAGGGTCTGAGGCGGACCTCCGTTTATTTGCGGCAGTTACAGGACTTCTTTGCCTGCAAAGAAAAAAATGGGAATGATTACCAGAGGGTCCATCTGCTCTTGTGGCACACACACAATGCCACCAAAGCACTTATACCATACTGTCTGAATGTAATTAGAATCCTCTGTTTATTGGCCTTGGAAGTTGTATGTGGTTTATCAGGAGGACATCAAAGTGGGGAGCCATCTTGAGATCTCAGGAAGCAATGTGTGAAGATCATTCATGGCATGAGGGCAAATAGTGTGTCAGATTTATAATTTAAGTGATAAAGGGGTACATCAATAAAAATCGTCCTCTTCCTACCCTCGAAAGATCATTGAACTTTTCCGGCACTGCTTCCTGGTCCTGATCAGTGTCCAAGGCAGAGACCTCCTCAGCAACCTCCCTCCAGATTCTGTTAAACATGTGTGGCAGGGGTTTAGATCCACCCCTCCTGTGTAGTTCCTGCCATCCCCTCTCCATAGCCCCCACAAGAGCTTCGTTAGCCTCTTGTGAATATTGTCTCGTGTGTTGCCTGCTGTCTTCCTCCTCCATTATCAACCGAATAATAAAATGGCTGATTCAGCCCCAGATGTACTGCGCATGCGTGTGGCCGTGCCCTGCATTAGCGTTTGTGGTCGGACAACAGACCAGAAGCGTGGGGGGAAAAAAAGAATTGTGCATGCGCAGAATGGTCGATTTTTTTTTTAGGACCGGAACTTTCGGCTCAGGTGCATAAATTCTATCGTGCAACGCCGGAGTTAGCGCTAACGCCCGTCGTGAACTTTCATTTGGCAAAAGTTGCGCGCTCTGGCACAACGCTGATATATTTTTTTGTTTGAAACTTGCAGTCCATTTTCTTGGTTCAGCTGATACTGATCATTTGAATCCAATCATTGGTCCTGCCAGGTATTAATTTGATTTATTGAAGTTCAAAGTGAATCCTTTTGAAGACTTTAGCACCAAATATGCAGCACCAGTTTCATCCAAGGGTGTATTAGTTGTGATTTGTTTAGTGGCCATGTGACTAATACCCTACTTTGAATGAAAGACTCAGTTGGGTTTTATCAGACTCACATTATAAATTATGCAACTGCTCATAAATTTTGAAGTCTTTACAAGCCTGCAGAATAAAAACATTTAATAACTAATGAAAAAAATTATGTTAATCTGACAAAAAGAAACACTGGGAGTCATATGGTACTTATCAACATTCATCTGCCAAATATTTTAGATCACTTTAGATTAGTGCACTCCCATGCAAACAGTAAATTATACCGGGAAATCTTTTCAGGAAAACCCATTTATTTTTGATGTTTGCATACCATTCATTATACATCTTTTTTTACTTTGTCATTGGAGTATTTAATGTGCTAGGCTGATTTTTTTTTTATTATTCCTTTTTACTGGTCCCCTTCTGTGGCTTTTCACTATTACTGCTTTGGTGAACTTTCTGGTCTCAGAATGGGCAGGCAAACTTCTTGGCTTATTTATAGTATACTTATTTCAACAACCATTGTGAGATGTGTCCACATCTGGTTGAGTCTTGTTGAACTGAGCGAAACTACTTTTTGATCACTGAGCAAAATATTTTTCCTAGTACTGCACATCACATGTTAACGACAGTTATACCTGGCATATTGATTAAATGGTGAGGTACTGCAGACATATAAAAGGAGCCCATGACAAGAAAGCTAATTTCTCTTGGGTGATCAATACTAAGTCAAAGCCTTTCCTCATCATACTGTACTCCCTGAAGGAAGCTCAGAAGACTGCTTACCTTTAGTCTCAGCACTAACTGACAATGTTCAAGATGAAGACGGTTACGTTTTTGTATTTTCTTAGCTTTTTTTTTTGTTCTAGGTTTATTTTTTGATTTAGCATCATCAGCTATTGCCATAGGTGAGCCTTCATTTCCCATGAACAATGGTTTCACTTGCCCAGATATCTAAATAAATTTGAAGAATGCCCAGGCATTGAAAATAAATCAATCTTCAATTAGATGTGGCCTATAATTTTATTGTATGCCCTCATGAAAGCCTCCTTTATTCAGAAGCTAGAAGAATACTGGGGGTGGGTGGCATGGTTGGTGGGGGCCATGGTGTGTATGAGTTCCACAGAAATAGATTAGCAGGTCTTTTAATTTCATTCATCGGTTGTGGGCATTGCTGGCCAGGCCAGCAATTATTGCCCATCCCTAATTGCCCTTGAGAAGGTGGTGGTGAGTCGCCTTCTAGAAATATTGCAATCTGTGAGGTGAAGGTACTCCCACAATGTTGTTCGGGAGGGAGTTCCAGGATTTTAATCCAACGACGATGAAGCAATGGCGATATATTTCCAAGTTAGGATGGTGTGTGATTTGGAGAGGAAATTTCAGGTGGTGTTCCCACATGCCTGCTGCTCTTGTCCTTCTAGCTGGTAGAGGTCGCGGGTTTGGGAGGTGCTGCCGAAGAAGCCTTGGCGAGTTGCTGCAGTGCATCTTGCAGATGGTACACACTGCAGCCACGGTGCGCCGGTGGTGGAGGGAGTGAATGTTTGAGGTGGTGGCTAGGATGGCAATCAAGTGGGATGCTTTGTCCTGGATGGTGTCGTGCTTTTTTCTTGCGTGTTGTTGAAGCTGAACTCATCCAGGCAAGTGGATAGTATTCCATCACACTTCCGACTTGTGCCCTGTAGATGGTGGAAAGCCTTTGGGAAGTTAACAGGTGAGAAACTCTTCGCAGAATACCCAAACTTTGACCTGCTCATGTAGCCACAGTATTTATGTGGCTGCTCCAGTTAAGTTTCTGGTCAGTGATGACCCCCCAGGCTGTTGGTGATGGGGGATTCGGCTATGATCATGCCATTAAATGTCATGGGGAGATGACTACACTTTCTTGTTGGAGATCATCATTGCCTGCTACTTGTGTAATGCGCATGTTACATGCGACTTATCAGCAAATGCCTGGATGTCATCCAGGTCTTGCTGCATGTTGGCAGGGACTGCTTTATTGTAACAACATAAGAAATAGGAGCAGAAGCATCTTTGTATCATTAGCAAAACTTGGCTACATTACACTCGGTCCCTGAGAAGTTGGGAATGGAACTGAACACTATGCAATCAGCTAACATCCACACTTCTGACCTTTCATTGAAGCAGCTGAAGATGGTTGGGCCTAGGACTATGTCCTGAGGAAATCCTGCAGCAATATCCTGGGGCTGAGATGAATTGCCTCCAATAAACACAACCACCGTCCTTTGTGCTTGGTATGACTCTCACCAGTGGAGATTTTCCTACCTGATTCCCACTGGCTTCAATTTTACTGGGGCTCCTTGATACCACACTTGGTCAAATGCTTCCTTGATGTCAAAGGTAGTCATTCTCATCACCTCTGGAATTCAGCTCTTTTGTCCATGTTTCGACCAAGGTTGGACTGAGGTCTGGAACAGAATGGTCTTCGCGGAACCCAAACACTGCATCGGTGACAAAGTACCGCTTAATATAACTATTGGTGACCCCTTCCATCACTTTGTTGCTGATTGAGAGTAGGCTGACGGGGTGGTAATTGGCAGGATTGGAATTGTCCTGCTTTTTGTGGACAGGACATACGTGGGCAATTTTCCACTTTGTCGGATAGATGCCAATTTTGTATTTGTACTGGTCTTTGCCTGGCTGTTATGGGAACAGGAATAGGCTGTTCAGCGCTTTGATTCTTTCTGTTCTGGCATTCAGTTAGGTCATGGCTGATCTCTATTAATTCCCATATACCTGCCTTGGTTCTGTAACCCTTGGGGGCCGAAATTGATGAACTTACCGCTCACTGCTGCCCACTGCCGCTGAAATTGCTCTGCTCGAACCGTCCAGTGCCACTTTCAACATGGACTGGAGCGGGCGGGAGTCGAGAGCCGCCAGGAAGCTCCCGCCAACGTCAGCGGGCGGCCGATGCGCATCCCACCTTCGGGCGGGAGTTGGCGGCAGGACAGCGGTAGACCGCGACATGGAGGCTGCTCTGTCCTCAATGGTAAGTGTGAAGATGGGGGAAAATCAGGTTAGTGACATTTTTTTACATTTATTTCTTTACAGGGACTTATCTGTATGGGGTCCCCTGAAGGTCGCATGTTTTTTTTAAATGCTTTATATTTTTAGGTGTTCGACCCTCCATGGGCCCGACTCCATCCTCGGCAGCGCTTGGGCGGCAAGCGCATTTGCTGCCGAGAATGAGAGCTGCCGCCCAGATTGGCAGCGTGTGTCGCTGCTTTGCCGACCTTCGAGGGACCTTGCTGATGAAAAGCCGCCCAAAGAATCATTTGGGACATCGGCGGTCCTTTGGGCGACACTTGAGTGGGGGGGGGCGGGGGACGGAGGCCTTCATCAAATTCGAGCCCTTAATACCCTTGCCTAACAAAAATCTATTAATCTCAGTTTTGATATTTTCAATTGTCCTAGCCTCAACAGCTTTTGGGCATGAGAGTTCCAGATTTTCACTAACCTTTGTGTGGGGAAGTGCTTCCTGACATTACCCCTGAACAACCTATCTCTAATTTTAAGTTAATACATAAGGTCATCATCCTGGAACATTAACTCTTTTTCACTCTCCATGGATGCTGCCTGACCTGCTGAGTATTTCCAGCATTTTCTGTTTTTATTTCTAATCAGTTTATGCCCTCTTGTTCCGATATATAGTTTGCCTTTATCTATACTATGAATTCCATTAAACTTAATCACTTATTTCATATGTGTTTGTTTAGGTTTTAACTGCCAAATGAATTCATTAAATAATAAAATAATTAATGAAAAATAGCATTGACGAAGTACAGATTTCAAGGTAGTTATTAAACTCAACTAAGAATAGATAGAAAACAAAATGTCAGGACTGCTGTACCAAACTGTATATTTTACATGGCAGTTCTTTTGTTTTTTACAGTGTCCATGTCAACAATGTGGCTTGTATAATTTCTGAGGCTATGGACAGAATCTTCAATTTGAACCAGCCAGGATGAGACATAATTTCCAACAATTGACTAGGACTAAAATAAAATGATTAGTTCCATGGACAATCAAACACATTTTTAAACAAATACTAGATGTTTGTATTTGAATTGAATGGCTTTGCCCCTTTATGACATTTGGGAGAAGTTCGAAAAATTAATTTATTATGATATCGAACCAGTTTGATGTCCTAATGAGCAAGAGCTCTACTTGCCAATGAAAAACAGCCATGGATGATGAGAGGTAAGGGACAACATAAACTAAAGGAAAATTACAGAAAAGTGCAAAAAATAGCCCAGATCCTGGCAACTAGGAGAGTTACAAAGAACAACAAAAGGTGATAAAAGTGACAAAAAGGGAGTATGAAAAGAAACTTGCAAGTGGCATCAAATTCAACACAATATTTTTGCAATTAAATCTGGTAATGGTGGGCATGTTGAATAATTATTTTGTGCAGAATTTACAGAGGAAGAAGAGGATGGCATGCCTGACATCGCAAGGAAATTAATATTGGGATGGGGACTCACCAAAATTATCATAAGCAAAATACAGTAATGAAGAAAATAATGGCACTTAAGTGTGATGGATGGTTTCCATCCCAAGGTTTTAAAGGAAGTAGGTGAGAATAATGCAGATGCCCCAATTATAATCTTTCCTTGTTCCCAAGATTAAGGAATCTTTCTTCAGATTGAAAAATTGCACATGTCACTTTGCTATTTAATAAAGGTGAGAGCACAAAACCAGGGAATTATAGAACAGTTATCCTAACATTTGTTGTTCGGAGTCTGTAAGTGTGACTGAACACTGAAATTTTTCAGCGAATCAGAGAGCCAGCATGGACGTCAAGGGGTTCCTCATGCGTGAGAAACCTGATTGAACTTTTTGAAGAAGTAATTGAAGTTGTGGACAGGGGAATGTCTATGTATGTTATTTATATGGACTCCCAGAAGACATTCAATAAAGTCCCTCATAAGAGATTGTTAGCTAAAGTTGAAGCTTATGGAATTGAAGGCAAATTATTGACCTGGTTAGGAAATTGGCCGAGAGACAGAGGAGACAGAGAGTAGAGATAATGGGCAGGTACTCAAATTGGCAGAATATGACTAGTGTCCCACAGGGATCTGTGTTGGGGTCTCAACTATTCACCGTATTTATTAATGACTTGGATACATGACTCTCTATCCCATCATCTAAGTTTGCCAATGACGTCGATAGGCGACCTTTTCAGCAGTGTAAATGGAAACATAAAATTACGAGTTGGTAATAAATTAAGTCATTGGGCAAAACAGTGGCAAATGGATTTCAATATTGGCAAGTGTGAGGTCCTTGGACCTAAAAAGGATAAATGGTGAAAAGCAAGAAATAGTGGCGGTCCAAAGAGACTTGGAGACCTATGTACATAGATCATTAAAATATCATGGACAGGTGCAGAAAATAATTTAAAAGTCTAATGGAATGCTGGGCTATATATTTGGAGAGCAAGACGTTCGGTTATGCTACAGTTATACAAAGTCATGGTTAGACCACACCTGGAGTAATGTGTTCAGTTCTGGGCACCACATCTTAGGAAGGAAATATTGTCCTTGGACGGAGTACAGCGTAAATGTAGCAGAATGATACTTGGACTCCAAGGGTTACATTACAAGGAGAGATTACACAAATGAGGGTTGTATTTCCTGGAATTTAGAAGGTTCAGGGGTGATTTGCAAAGTTTTCAAGGCAGTAAGGGGAACTGATCGAGAAACTATTTCTGTTGGTTGGGAAGTTTAGGACCAGAGGACACAGCCTAAAAATTAGTGTCAAGGCTTTCAGGAGTGAAGTTAGGAAACACGCCTACACACATGGCAGTTGTTAATTTTGAATCTGAGATTGATAGATTTTTGTTAACCAAAGGTATTATGTGATATGGGGCAATGGAGTTCGGTCACAGATCAGCCATGATCTCGGTGAATGGCAGAACCGGCTCGAGGGGTTAAATGGCCGACTCCTGTTCCTAAGTTCCCGAGCTGTGGAATTCCCTCCCTAAACCTCTGTCTCTCTTATCACACACTCCTCCTTTAAAACGCTCTTTAAACTTTACCCCTCTGACCATGCTTTTGGTTACCTAATGTCTGCTTATGTGGCTCGGTGCCAAATTGTGGCTAATGCTTCTGTGAACCGCATTGGGATATGAATGCAAGTTGTTGCATGCCTCACTCATGATAATGAGCTGACAACACCATTTCACGTGGTCCCAGAAATCTTGTGACAGGCATGTGCAACGTGCATCCCACGCCATGTGCAACTGTTTTCAGGAGAGATTGAAATTCAAGGCTCAAATCTTTCACATTATGTTCTATGTTTCTGCACTGTCGATTATTGGATCACTTCAGCGAACTGATTTTATCAGAATGAGATTGTACAAAATGTTTTGTTTGGTGAGATATTACATTTTGAAGACTTTTTCAGTAAATGTTTCAGAAATTTAATATTTGAAATCCTGAAGTCTTACACCACCATTCAAAGTTTAAAATAAATACTTTTTAATTGCACTATATTTGTGACCTCACAAGTGACATAAGAACATAAGAATTAGGAACAGGAGTAGGCCATCTAGCCCCTCGAGCCTGCTCCGCCATTCAATAAGATCATGGCTGATCTGGTCGTGGACTCAGCTCCACTTACCCGCCCTCTCCCCATAACCCTTAATTCCCTTATTGGTTAAAAATCTATCTATCTTTGACTTGAAAACATTCAATGAGCTAGCCTCAACTGCTTCCTTGGGCAGAGAATTCCACAGATTCACAACCCTCTGGGAGAAGAAATTCTTTCTCAACTCGGTTTTAAATTGGCTCCTCCGTATTTTGAGGCTGTGCCCCCTAGTTCTAGACTCCCCTACCAGTGGAAACAACCTCTCTGCCTCTATCTTGTCTATCCCTTTCATGATTTTAAATGTTTCTATAAGATCACCCCTCATCCTTCTAAACTCCGAGTAAAGACCCAGTCTACTCAATCTATCATCATAAGGTAACCCCCTCATTTCTGGAATCAGCCTAGTGAATCGTCTCTGTACCCCTTCCAAAGCTAGTATATCCTTCCTTAAGTAAGGTGACCAAAACTGCACGCAGTACTCCAGGTGCGGCCTTACCAATACCTTATACAGTTGCAGCAAGACCTCCCTGCTTTTGTACTCCATCCCTCTTGCAATGAAGGCCAACATTCCATTCGCCTTCCTGATTACCTGCTGCACCTGCAAACTAACCTTTTGGGATTCATGCACAAGGACCCCCAGGTCCCTCTGCACCACAGCATGTTGTAATTTCTCCCCATTCAAATAATATTCCCTTTTACTGTTTTTTTTTCCCAAGGTGGATGACCTCACACTTTCCGACATTGTATTCCATCTGCCAAACCTTAGCCCATTCGCTTAACCTATCCAAATCTCCTTGCAGCCTCTCTGAGTCCTCTACACAACTCGCTTTCCCACTAATCTTAGTGTCATCTGCAAATTTTGTTGCACTACACTCTGTCCCCTCTTCTAGGTCATCTATGTATATTGTAAACAGTTGTGGTCCCAGCACTGATCCCTGTGGCACACCACTAACCACTGATTTCCAACCCGAAAAGGACCCATTTATCCCGACTCTTTGCTTTCTGTTAGCCAGCCAATTCTCTATCCATGCTAATACATTTCCTCCAATGCCACGTACCTCTATCTTCTGCAGTAACCTTTTGTGTGGCACCTTATCGAATGCCTTTTGGAAATCTAAATACACCACATCCATCGGTACACCTCTATCCACCATGCTCGTTATATCCTCAAAGAATTCCAGTAAGTTAGTTAAACATGATTTCCCCTTCATGAATCTATGCTGCGTCTGCTTGATTGCACTATTCCTATCTAGATGTCCCGCTATTTCTTCCTTAATGATAGTTTCAAGAATTTTCACCACTACAGATGTTAAACTAACCGGCCTATAGTTACCTGCCTTTTGCCTGCCCCCTTTTTTAAACAGAGGCGTTACATTAGCTGCTTTCCAATCTGCTGGTACCTCCCCAGAGTCCAGAGAATTTTGGTAGATTATAACGAATGCATCTGCTATAACTTCCGCCATCTCTTTTAATACCCTGGGATGCATTTCATCAGGACCAGGGGACTTGTCTATCTTCAGTCCCATTAGCCTGTCCAGCACTACCCCCCTAGTGATAGTGATTGTCTCAAGGTCCTCCCTTCCCACATTCCTGTGGCCTGCAAATTTTGGCATGGTTTTTGTGTCTTCCACTGTGAAGACGGAAGCAAAAGAATTGTTTAAGGTCTCAGCCATTTCCACATTTCCCATTATTAAATCCCCCTTTTCATCTTCTAAGGGACCAACATTTATTTTAGTCACTCTTTTCCGTTTTATATCTGTAAAAGCTTTTACGATCTGTTTTTATGTTTTGCGCAAGTTTACCTTCATAATCTATCTTCCCTTTCTTTATTGCTTTTTTAGTCATTCTTTGCTGTTGCTTAAAATTTTCCCAATCCTCTAGTTTCCCACTAACCTTGGCCACCTTATACGCATTGGTCTTTGATTTGATACTTTCCTTTATTTCCTTGGTTATCCACGGCTGGTTATCCCTTCTCTTGCCGCCCTTCCTTTTCACTGGAATATATTTTTGTTGCGCACTATGAAAGAGCTCCTTAAAAGTCCTCCACTAATCCTCAATTGTGCCACCGTTTAGTCCTTGTTTCCAGTCGACTTTAGCCAACTCTGCCCTCATCCCACTGTAGTCCCCTTTGTTTAAGCATAGTACGCTCGTTTCTGACACACTTCCTCATCCTCAATCTGTATTACAAATTCAACCATATTGTGATCACTCATTCCGAGAGGATCTTTTACTAGGAGATTGTTTATTTTTCCTGTCTCATTACACAGGACCAGATCTAAGATGCCTTGCTCCCTTGTAGGTTCTGTTACATACTGTTCTAAGAAACAATCCCGGATGCATTCTATGAATTCCTCCTCCAGGCTACCCCGTGCGATTTGATTTGACCAATCGATATGTAGGTTAAAATCCCCCATGACTACCACCGTCCCTTTTTCACATGCCTCCATTATTCCCTTGATTATAGTGACACAAATGGATTTTTTAACTTCATCTTCAAACTGTCTATTGTTGTTCCTGAACACCTCATTATAAATAATCATCTCGTCTACAAGAGAAACTGGATACTCTAACAAACACAGATGGAAAATATAGAGGTCAAAATAATCTGTCTAGCAGAACATTGAAAAGTACGTTTCCATACTCGTGTGTTTCATTTTTGTGCAGAAATACAATATTGCTATATAATCTGCGAGAAGCCACTTTACCATATGTATGTCAGTTTATTTAAACCTTTGACTGACGATTTATGCCCATTTTCTTGCATAGCATGATGCCAGTGAACTACTTGTTACTCCCGAGAGAAACTTCCTGAAACAAAAAGGCTGTGCAGGCATCTGTGGCAGAGCTTTAACAAGGTTGCAATTTAAATTCAAATTCCTTGTTACAATCTTTTTCTTTCAGAAAGGACAAATCAAAAATCCATGGTACTTTGGAGATTGTGAATTGATTTTCATGTTCTGAATTATATTTGTTTCTTGGGTTGGGTTTGGTTTGTAATTGATTCTTAACAATAGGTTGATAAGATAATGTATATGGTGGGGGCTCTTAGCCATTATTTCAAAATTGCGCCTTTATTGTTGAACCTTGATTTTCTTCAGGAATTTTCATCCACTTTCCTGGAACAACTTCAGCTGTAACAGTGGATGTCTCTGTCCCTTTGATTTTCATCGATCAGCACTATGTCTTGCCTTTCCCACACATTACATATGGCACCCTCAATAGACAAATTCAGTTCTCAGGTCATTGATATCAGTCACTTTCACACTGCTCATGAAAGTTAATTTAGAATTTCTCTTATCTGGATCATGTTTCTATGGAAGGCTGAAGTTACTTGTACCCAAAGCAGTTTTTCAGCTTTGGCTCCTGTTTTTTTAATTACAAAAAACATTTGATTTATATCTGCGTCTGGTTCAACAGTTTACATCAACCACAGGAACCCTTGTAAATTTCAATTGGAACAGGACTTTATATTGTCAATACTATTGCTTGTTGCACAGGTCAGAAAAGAGGCTTCTACCATGTGAGCACATCAATCAGAGTGGCTGAAACAGAATTTCATTGTACGGTGATTCAGAAAAGCATGCCAAGTTGGTGCTCAAGTCTTCCCACTGTAATTCAAGGAAAATCCAGTGAAGAAACATTAGGAGCACTGAGTTTTCTGTAGCAAACAAAACATTCTGCCGTGTCCAAATTAAAATTGCCATTTATATCAGATAATCTCTCAAAATTATTTCCAAGTATATGTCGAAGTGTGCTGAAGATGCAATACTCGCCATAAACCTGTGGCAAGATTTACTCATCCAGGCACTGTCTGGACTTTGAGGGCCTCGAATGAATATCTTCATTTGGCAGATGTTCTTTCTGTTTTGATGTGTTGTGTGAAAGGTTGACTAACCATGTCCATCTTAACACTTAGGATGTACTGGTTTTAATTTGCACAGTCTCCGCTTGGAAGGGAACCTTTCTGTAACCCTTCAAAAATCACAGTGTGAACATACTGCCCTACTTCCGCTCCCAATCTACCCGTGACCATTTTGTGTGGGGCCATCATAAGGACAATCCAAGCGTTCACCTGTTTCAGACAGGAGCCTCATTACAGTATTCATATCATCATCTTCTTAGGCGGTCCCTCGTATCGAGGATGACTTGCTTTCACACCAAAAAGGGATGAGTTCACAGGTGTTTCAGTGAAGGACCTAACATTCCAGGTCCCGAGCTACATATTGAAGGGTGGAAGATGCCTGTGCGTGGATTTTTTTAACGTGCGGTGGCCGTTGCACACCAGCCACAGGCTTGAAAGAGCTCGATCTTGTTCCAGTGTCAAGGATTAACCAAAGCGACTGGCGATCAGCTCTGCTGCACAGACTTAGTGCGCACACATATCTCAGTGTGTGCTAGCCCGTGCTGCCTCTGGGCCCTCACCTCTTTTGGGCTCCGAACTCGCGCCTCTCTTGGGCCCCGATCATGTCGTTCGACAATCTCTTGCCGCTCCTTCACCCCGACCTCGCTGCTCCTTTGCTGCTTGCCACCTTTCCTGCTGAACTGCCCACACTCCAATCAGTGACCTTGATTTTGGTGACGTCCAATCCAGTCGCTCTTCTCCAAGTTGTCTCCCTCCTGCACCAGCTCGCACTGCTCCCTGAAGTGACATGCCTCCATGCTGCTCCTCCCTCCTTTTAAGACCCCGACTTGCGGCTGGTGGTTTCTCGCAGGTTACGGCCTCCATGCTGCTGAATCCAAATAGTTGTCCTGTGATGCCATTTTCACTTGAAATCGTGGAAGTTGCAGAATCTTAGAGCACAGATGGATGCCATTTGGCCCGTCGTGCCTGTGCTGGGAGTTGAGTGGAGTGCTGGACACACCCAAAATTAATAGGTGCTATATGCTGGAAATTTGAAGTGTTAGTGAAAGGGCCACTCAACTGTGAGCACTCCGATCATTTGTATCTGTCTGGAGAAAATCATTGCTTCATTCATAGTGACATCGTTGGATTTTTGATACAATTTGCTGAGTGGTGAGACTGACCTCGTTTTTGGCCTCCATGTGGGAGAACATCTAGCAACAGTGACCACAAAATGATATGGTTTTAATTGGTGGAATTAAAGGCACTAAAAGTCTATAATTCATATTAGAATTGAATGAGTTTAATAAGAAAGCTAGTTATATTAAATTAGATGAACATATTAAGTTTTAGAAAGAATTAAGAACTTGAAAATAGAGCAGATGGGCCAGATGATATCAACCAGAGGGTTCTCGGGGAGATGGGACACTTGCTGTGCGAGCCCCTAGCTCGTACATTTAATAGCTCACTGTACTTGGGATGGTTCCTATAGACTGGAAGGAGGCTAATGTCGTCCTCAGCTTAAAGGTAAAAAGATGTATCCAGGTAACTATAGGCCCTTCAGTTTGACAATCAGCAATAGGCAAGATGGTTGAGGGCATCATTTCGGGATTCAATATTCAAGTGCTTGTCTCGAGAGGGGCATATTTGGGACACCCAACATGGCTTCATAAAAAGGTTGTGTCTCACATATCTAATTGTATTTTTTGAAGAAGTTACAAGTTGGTGGATGAGGGAAGCCCAGTAGGCATTGTCTACTTAGACTTACAAAAAGCTTTTGCTGAAGGTGCTGCACAAGAGGCTTCTTTATAATGTTGAAGCCTCTGGTATTTGTGGTAATATACTGAGCTGGTTTGAGAAGTGGCTGGCAGGACTTCGGCAAGAAGTAGTTATAGATGGAATTGGATCTGTTTGGAGACCAGTCATCGATGGTGACCAGAAGGAATCTGTCCATTGCCCTTTATTTTTATTAATGATCTTGATGTAGTTGGAAAGACAAGGATTAATTAGGGACAGTCAGCACAGATTTGTTAAGGGAAGATCGTGTTTGACTAACCTGATTGAATTTTTTGAGGGGGTAACCAAGAGGGTTGATGAGGGTAGTGCATAAGATGTAGTATATATGGACTTCAGCAAAGCTTTTGATAAGGTCCCACATGGTAGATTGGTCATGAAGGTTAAAGCCCGTGGGATACAGGGCAAAGTGGCAAGTTGAATCCAAAATTGGCTTGGAGGTAGGAAGCAAAGTGTAATGATTGATGGATGTTTTTGTGACTGGAAGGATGTTTCCAGTGGGGTTCTGCAGGGCTCAGTACTGGGTCCCTTGCTTTTTCTGATGTACATTTATGATCTAGATTTGAATATAGGGGATATGATTAAGAAGTTTGCAGACTACACTAAAATTGGCTGTGTGGTTGATAATGAAGAGGAAAGTCATGGGCTGCAAGAGGATATCAATCTACTGGTCAAGTGGGCAGAGCAGTTGCAAATGGAATTTAATTCAGAGAAGCGTGAGGTGATGCACTTTGGGATTGCTAATAACGAAAGGGTATACACATTCGGCGGTAGGCCACTTAATAGTGTCGATGAATAAAGGGACCTTGGAGTGCTTGTCCACCGATCCCTGAAAGTAGCAGGCCAGGTGGATAAGGTGGTTAAGAAGGCATAACGGAATGCTTGCCTTTCTTGGCCGAGGCATAGAATATAACAGCAGGGAGGTTATGCTTAAATTGTATAATACTTTGGTTCGGCCACAGCTGGAGTACTGCATGCAGTTCTGGTCGCCGTATTATAGGAAGGACGTGATTGCACTAGAGAGGGTGCAAATGAGATTTACTAGGATGTTGCCTGGAATGGAGAATCTTAGTAATGAGGACAGATTGGATAGGCTGGGTTTGTTCTCATTGGAACAGAGGAGGTTGAGAGGAGACTTCATTGAGGTGTACAAAATATTGAGGGGCATGGACATAGTGGATAGCAAGGGCCTATTTCCATTGGTGGAGGGGTCTATTACAAGGGGGCATAGTTTTAAGGTGGTTGGCGGAAGGTTTAGAGGGGATTTGAGTGGGGGTGGGGGGCTGCTTTACGTAGAGGGTTGTGGGGATCTGGAACTCGTTGCCTGGCAGAGTGATGGATGTAGAAACCCTCACCACTTTGAAGAGATGGTTGGATGGGCACTTAAAGTGCAGTAACCTGCAGGGTTACGGACCATGAGCTGGTAATTGGGATTAGTCTGAATGACCTTTTGTTGTGTGGCGCAGATATAATAGTAAGTACTGCAGAGAATAGAATAAAGGCCAGCGTGATCTCCTGGACTAGTTTCGATCGTCTGGATGGGTTGAAGAGGAATTTTCCCAGATTTTTTTCTCTCTAAATTGGCATGGGTTTTTATCTGGTTTTTGTCTCTCCCAGGAGATCACATGGCTCCGGTTAGGGTGGAGTGTGGAATGTTTCAGTATAAGGGGTGTTGTAGTTGTGTGAGGCGGACTAATTGGGCTGGGTGCTCTTTGCCTTTTCGTCATTGTTCATAGGTTTATATGTAACCTTTAGGGCTGCTGACCAAGGGCCATGCAGCTTTGTCGGCCGGCGCAAACACGATGGACCGGAATAGCCTCCTTCTGCGCTGCAAATTTCTATGTTTTTTATGTAGGTGTTGGGGGCATGATCTACAAATTTGCAGATGATAAGATCTGTGCAAGTGTTATGACTGTAGACGATGCTCATCTGCTTCAGGCGTAATGTGTTGAGAGATTGGGTTCATGACCGGCAAATTATATAAACTTGGATAAATGCAGTGTTATGCACGTGAGCCGGGCAAATGCTCAGCATTCATATACCCTTCAGGGAAAATCATGAAAGGCGGCAGAGAAAAAAGTGATTTGGGCATTCTCGTGCATATATCTCTAAAGGTACATGAGCAACGCCATGAAGCGATAACTAGAGCATTTAAGAGTGTTGGGGTGCATTCATAGAAGAATTGGGTATAAGACGAGTCATAGTATTTTGTCCTTGTACAAGACATTGGTCAGCGTCACTTGGAATACTGTGTCCAGTTTTTGTCGTCTCAGATGCTGGATGACCTTGAGGCTTTGGCAAGAGTACAGAGGAGAGCCACTGGACTAATTCCCAATAAAAAACCATCAAGATAGGGTTGAGACTCTACACTTTAAGAAGCATAGACTTAGAGGTGATCTGATTGAGGTTTATAAGATAATGAAGGGAATAGACTGTGTTCCAGTTGATGGTTTGTTCCAATTTAATAAGTTATGGAGGACCGGGGTCACAATTTTAAATTGTACAAGGCCAGATCTCGGTTAGATGTGAGGAGGCGGTTCTCTTCCCAGAGCATAGTGGACCTCTGGAACAGGCTGCCGTCTTCTGCAGTGGGCGCCGATTCGGTGAATTCATTCAAGTGTAAACTAGAACTGGTTGGGGCAAACGTCACCTCTTACAAACGGTTGGTACTTCAGGGAATTGAGTAATCTCCTGGACTAGTTTTGATTACGTAGATGGGTCGAAGAGCAATTTCAAAGATAATTTTTTGGGTGGGGTGGGGAGTGTATATATTGTGATCAACAATTGTGTGGGCCAGGCTGGATGAACCATAGCTTCTTTACCTGTCCGTCATTATTCATATGTTCATATTCATATGTTCGTGAAAGCCTTCAGAAAGCTGAGGATAATACGCAACGTGGGAGTTCTCTTGATTCCTCCATTCTCGTTGGAGGAAGAGGACGAGCAGCAGCAGTTGCGGGGAACCGAGGTGAAGCTGCAGTTGCAGCTGTTACAAGTCCATAAAGGAGGAGGGCTATTGTTGGTTGTCTTTATCCGATCTATCGGCGTAAAGTCAACTACCTCTAGTTTACTGAGGAACAGTGATAAGGAAGCTGCGCTACTCCTGGACAAGGCGGTTTCTTATAAATTTACTCATCATTGTTTCGGTCACAGTTACTCTGAACATCTTAGTTTAGGAAGAATGTCCAGTTCATGGATAGGGTACAGAAAAGATTCGCCAATATGATATCAATGATGTGCGGCTTTAGTTATGAGCATAGAGTAGAGAAACTGGAGCTATTCTTCATTGGATTAGAAACGTTTGAGATGTTCAAAAGTATGAAGGGCTTGATGAAGGAAATATGAAAAAATATTCACTCAAGTTGGTGTCATCGTCAGGGTGCTCCAGTGTGTTTTTGATGTAGGTTTTGGTTGACAACCGTATATTCAGAAGGTTCTTGAGCAATAGGTGGTTCTGTCTTTTCCCAGTTCAGGAGTTCAGATGGTTTATCAATTTGAGTCCACATTGCAATGATGAGTTAGAACCCACTTAAAGCAGTTAACCTCAGTTAAAGAATTCTGGTAAAATGACTAAGAATCTCTAATCAGTGCTTTAATGGTCACTTCAGAACAGCCTCATATATCATTCGAAGTTACTTTTCTATTGTAATTTTTTCGACTGATTCATCTGTTTAAGAACAAAACTATATCTTAAAATAAATTTTAATTCGTTTAGCCAAAACCACACTATCAATTGTCATGTTTTTCTATTTTTGAAAAACAGCAGATTATAGTGGTATCTTTATTATTTGCAATGTATAGACAACTGGCATAAGGGTAGATGGTTTTCCATGCGGCATATTATCTCATACTTAATGCATCAGTAAAAATTTTGCTTCATAAGCAGTGTGGGCTTGTCCAAAGAAACTGATTTTTTGCAGTGAAACGGAATAAATTAGTCCTAATTGTTTGCTGTTCTAGCAATCCTACGTTTTGCTCTTACTTCACAGCATACTTAGTATTTGGTTATTTCTGAAAATGTGCTTGCAGGATCAGTGAAACTGAGTTTTACCGATGTTCTCCTTAAATATCCTACAATGTTTTAATAAAATTCATTTCAAATATTCTGCAACTGGTGATACATGACTTGTTTTCAATCTTTCATTTGAGCAATAATTTCCACTGAGAAATCTTAAAGAATGATCTTGGACTATTATTCAGTCTGACATGTAGTGCGATGACTAGACACCCTATGTTTGGACTATTAATTTTTTAGTGGAGCAGATCCAAGATCCTTTTGGGGTTTGTGGTGTGCTTTCCTATGCTAGATATTTCATAATCTGTGTCACCACCTCCCTCCTCAAATGATCATGGTGCCTGAGGATGTGATTATGGAAGAATCATTTACGGAGACATGAAAGTTTTTTAACTTTTATTTTTATTCAAGAAATTCTGGTGCACATTTTGTGAAGTTGCTTTACAGTTTTATTGCACTGCACTGTTTTAGTCTGTAGATTTTTGCAGAAAACAGACATTTATTAACTTATTTACGGCACCTGCACAAAATGGCTATAAGAAATAAACACACTGCATGAAATACAAAACTTCTCTACATTTTGGCAAGCATATGTTTAAGTTGTGAAAATTGCTGAGATTATTATTACTTTTGAGTACATTTTTCTAAACAGTAGGTATTATTTTCCAGATTAAGATGATGTGTTGGCTTTCTTCCTCAAAATATTGAATACATTTGCAATTCCTTTTATTTGGCAAAGTAAGCTGTTTTTTAATAATAGGAATGTTGATGTGTTTATCCAGAAGCCATTTTTTAATTCTGTGCTATTTTGAGTCTAGCTATCCCGACAATTATTTGCAGTTCTCTGAATCTCGAAATACTTTGAAAATTGGATTTTATTCACTGGCATTGCTTAGTTTTCTCTCTGGCTCTCTACGGAACACAGTTTGATTATGTTATTAAGAAATACATTTTCCATCTTGTGTTTATATTTATTCCTTTACTGGAATGTAGAGTTCAGTCTCCATCAAAAGTGATCTACTTCTTACCTTTCCCTTCTGCCCCATACCATCCCATCCGTATGCTATAAATCAAGGGTTCTCAATCTTTTTGGTTCTGAGATCCCCCTTCCATGTTATAAAAATTCCACTGACCCCCGTAACACACGAGTTTTTTTTCTGTATGAAAAATAGTTATACAATTAAACATGTATATTTATTATTATTTTTGTTTTATTTAATTGTGACTAAATAGGAAGAGAATTTCGTCACGTATTAGCCCCGCCCTTTTTAATCAATAATTGAAAATTAGATGCAATTCTATTTTTCCACTACCATAAAGTCCGAGACAAACTAACAGGATATGATCTGAACCAGGCTGTAAACCCCATCATACTGGCACCCACCCTATTCCCAAAAATACCGCTTTCGCTTCGCTACCACTGAGGCCTAAAATTCAAGCTTCAATTTGCGCAGCGATAAAAATCGGCATTGCATGAGGATTCGTGGCACAAACCGCAAATTTTCTGCAGCTTTACTCCAAGGCTGATACTGCTGCGAGAGGGGCCTTAGGAAGGGGGAAAGCACCAAAAAAAAATTGAAAAAAATCAAAATCATAAAACATTCACAAGACACTTCACTATCGAATCGCTGAAAAAGAATTTAAAAATAAAAACTTTTAACTTAACTTTTTTGCAGGTCTTCATACTTGCCACTGCTCCAAGGGCTGCAACGCAGCTTTTTACCTGCCAGTAATTTTTGCGCTATAAACAGGTGCACGCTGAGCAAATTTTTGGCGAAAGTGATATTTTGAGTCTTGCATGGCAGCGGTTTGCTCCCCAGCAGTATTTAAAAACTGCCGCCGCAAGACGTGCCTGAAATTCCCGCCAAAAAAACGGTCGCAAGGTTGGTAGATTTTTAGCACTTCGTTTAACTTCATTGATTTTGTAAATTCAACATTCACGATGCTGAGAATGATGTGAATAGCACGTTTAGCGAGTTGGTCTTACCGCAGGTAAAGGGTACACAGCCAGATAGTAAATGGGTGACCAACAAGAAGAGCAGTGCAAGGAAGGTAGTGCAGGGGTCCCCTGTGGTCATCCCCCTGCAAAACGGATACACTGCGTGGGTATTGTTGGGGGGGGGATGACTCATCAGAGAGGAGCAGCAGCAGCCAAGTTCATGGCACCATGGGTGGCTCTGCTGCACAGGAGGGCAGGAAAAAGATTGGGAGAGCTATAGTGATAGGGGATTCGATTGTAAGGGGAATAGATAGGCGCTTCTGTGGCCGTAACCAAGACTCCAGGATGGTATGTTGCCTCCCTGGTGCAAGGGTCAAGGATGTCTCGGAGCGGGTACAGGACATTCTGAAAAGGGAGGGTGAGCCAGTTGTTGTGGTACATATAGGTACCAACAATATAGTAAAAAAACGGGATGAGGTCCTACAAGACGAATTTAGGGAGCTAGGAGCTAAATTTAAAAAGTAGGACCTCAAAAGTAGTCATCTCAGGATTGCTACCAGTGCCACGTGCTAGTCAGAGTAGGAATCGCAGGATAGCTCAGATGAATACATGGCTTGAGGAGTGGTGCAAAAGGGAGGGATTCAAATTCCTGGGACATTGGAACTGGTTTTGGGGGTGGTGGGACCAGGACAAACCGGACGGTCTGCACCTGGGCAGGACCGGAACCAATGTCCTGGGGGAGTGGTTGCTCGTGCTGTTGGGGAGGAGTTAAACTAACATGGCAGGGGGATGGGAACCTGTGCAGGGAGACAGAGGGAAATAAAATGTAGGCATAAGGAAAAGATAGAAAGGAGAATAGTCAAAGTGGAGGGCAGAGAAACCCAAGGCAAAAAACAAAAAGGACGACATTACAGCAAAATTCTAAAAAGACAAGCCTGAAGGCTCTGTACCTCAATGCGAGGAGTATTCGGAATAAGGTGGACGAATTAACTGCACAGATAGCAGTTAATGGATATGATGAAATTGGCATCACGGAGACATGGCTCCAGGGTGACTAAGGCTGGGAACTCAACATTCAGGGGTATTCAACATTAAGGAAGGATAGGCAGAGAGGAAAAGGAGGCGGGGTGGCGTTGCTGGTTAAAGAGGAAATTAATGCAATAGCAAGGAGGGATATTAGCCTGGACGATATAGAATCGGTATGGGTGGAGCTGCAGAATACCAAAGGGCAGAAAACGCTAGTGGGCGTTGTGTACAGATCACCAAACAGTAGTAGTGAGGTTGGGGACAGCATCAAACAAGAAATTCGGGATGTGTGCAATAAAGGTACAGCAGTTATCATGGGCTACTTTAATCTGCATATTGATTGGGCTAACTAAACTGATAGCAATGCGGTAGAGGAGGATTTCCTGGAGTGCATTCGGGATTGTTTTCTAAACCAATATGTCGAGGAACCAACTCGAGAGCTGGCCATCCTGGACTGGGTGATGTGTAATGAGAAGGGACTAATTAGCAATCTTGTGCGAGGCCCCTTGGGGAAGAGTGACCATAATATGGTAGAATTCTTTATTAAGATGGAGAGTGACACAGTTAATTCGGAAGCTAGGGTCCTGAACTTCAGGAAAGGTAACTTCGACAGTATGAGGCGTGAATTGGCTAGAATAGACTGGCGAGTGATACTTCAACAGTTGACGGTGGATAAGCAATGGCAAACATTTAAAGATTACATGAATGAATTTTAGCATTTGTACATCCCTGTCTGGAGTAAAAATAAAACAGGGAAGGTGACTAAACTGTGGCTAACAAGGGAAATTAAGGATAGTGTTAAAATCAAGGAGGCGGCATATAAATTGGCTAGAAAAAGCAACAAACCTGAGGACGGAGAAATTTAGAATTCAACAGAGGAGGACTGAGGGTTTAATTAAGAGGGGGAAAATAGAGTACGAGACGAAGCTTAGGGAACATAAAAACTGACTGCAAAAGCTTTTATAGATATGTGAAGAGAAAAAGATTAGTGAAGACAAACGTAGGTCCCTTTCAGTCAGATTCAGGTGAATTTATAATGGGGAACAAAGAAATGGCAGACCAATTGAACAAATACTTTGGTTCTGTCTTCACGAAGGAAGACACAAATAACCTTCCGAATGTACTAGGGCCAGTGGATCTCGTGAGAAGGAGGAACTGAAGGATATCCTTATTTGGCGGGAAATTGATGGGTTTGAAGGCTAATAAATCCCCTGGGCCTGATAGTCTGCATCCCAGAGTACTTAAGGAAGTGGCCCTGGAAATAGTGGATGCATTGCTGATCATTTTCCAACAGTCTATCGACTCTGGATCAGTTCCAATGGACTGGAGGGTAGCTAATGTAACACCACTTTTTAAAAAGGGAGTGAGAGAAAACAGGTAATTATAGACCGGTTAGTCTGACATCAGTCGTGGGGAAATTGTTGGAATCAATTATTAAGGATGAAATAGCAGCGCATTTAGAAAGCAGTGACAGGATCGGTCCAAGTCAGCATGGATTTATGAAAGGAAAATCATGCTTGACGAATCTTCTGGAATTTTTTGAGGATGTAACTAGTAGAGTGAACAAGGGAGAAACCAGTGGATGTGGTGTATTTGGACTTCCAAAAGGCTTCTGACAAGGTTCCGCACAAGAGATTGGTGTGCAAAATTAAAGCGCATGGTATTGGAGGTAATATACTGACGTGGTTGGCAGACAGGAAACAGAGAGTCGGGATAAATGGGTCCTTTTCAGAATGGCAGGCAGTGACTAGTGGAGTGCCGCAGGGCTCAGTGCTGGGACCCCAGCTCTTTACAATATACATTAACGATTTAGATGAAGGAATTGAGTGCAATATCTCCAAGTTTGCAGATGACACTAAACTGGTGGCGGCGTGAGCTGTGAGGAGGACGCTAAGAGGCTGCAGGGTGACTTGGACAGGTTAGGTGAGTGGGCAAATGCATGGCAGATGCAGTATAATGTGGATAAATGTGAGGTTATCCATTTTGGGAGCAAAAACACGAAAGCAGAATATTATCTGAATGGCGGCAGATTAGAAAAGGGGTGGTGCAACGAGACCTGGGTGTCATGGTTCATCAGTCATTGAAAGTTGGCATGCAGGTCCAGCAGGCGGTGAAGAAGGCAAATGGTATGTTGGCCTTCATAGCTCGGGGATTTGAGTATCGGAGCAGGGAGGTCTTAATGCAGTTGTACAGGGCCTTGGTGAGGCCTCACCTGGAATATTGTGTTCAGTTTTGGTCTCCTCATCTGAGGAAGGACGTTCTTGTTGTTGAGGGAGTGCAGCGAAGGTTCACCAGACTGATTCCAGGGATGGCTGGACTGTCATGAGGAGAGACTGGATCAACTGGGCCTTTATTCACTGGATTTTAGAAGGATGAGAGGGGATCTCATAGAAACGTATAAGATTCGGACGGGACTGGACAGGTTAGATTCAGGAAGAATGTTCCCGATGTTGGGGAAGTCCAGACCCAGGGGACATAGTCTTAGGATAAGAGGTAGGTCATTTAGGACTGATATGAGGAGAAACTTGTCAGTGAGTTGTTAACCTGTGGAATTCCCTGCTGCAGAGAGTTGTTGATGCCAGTTCATTGGATATAATCGAGAGGGAGTTCGATGTGGCCCTTACGGCTAAGGGGATCAAGGGGTATGGAGAGAGAGCAGGAAAGGGGTACTGAGGGAATGATCAACCAGGATCTTATTGAATGGCAGTGCAGGCTCAAAGGGCCGAATGGCCTACTCCTGCACCTATTTTCTATGTTTCTAAACTCTCCCTCCATTTATAAAGCCCAGGATCCCATTTGCGCATTGTAATTGTACAAAGCTGATATAATTGATGGTGATTGTAATTGGGTTGTCGCAATATCAGGGTTGGTAAGGCAGATGAAAAAGTTGTTGGAGATGGCCTTGTCAGTGTTCGAGGCCATGAGAGATGATCAACTTTAAAGGAGAAGCTGTGGCTAAATGAAGGGTAAGATTGAATAAGTGCAAGAACTCTGAGAATTTGGCTACAAAAATTTAGATAAAGGTGGAAGTCACCAAGGTTTAAAAAAAAATTATTTGGTGTGAAAGCTGAGGGAGGAGATTTTGGTGTAGCATTCTGTGCAGCACTTTGGAGGGTTGTACACAACAAGGATTTTAAGTGTGATGAGAGCAGTGAAGATTCTTGAGGATGGGGAGAGCAGAAAGGAGTCCCAAGTGGAACAATGCAAGAGCTATGCTACCCCCACAATAGTTTGGGTAAGTTATGTGATGGAATGCCAGATGGGGCACTTTTGGTCAGGGGTAACGGTCACCTCCTGTAAGCCAGGTTTCAATCAGTGCCAGGAGGTTGATCGATTCACAGAGGTCATGGATGACGATGGCCTTGGTTGCGAGGGAGGCAACATCGTGGAAGGTGATACGGAGTGGGAGAGTGATTGTTTGCTGACTGAGATAAGGGGACAGTAGAAGAGGTGACATGGATGGGGAAGTGAAGGTAATTTGGTAGAGGATATCAAATGAAATCCAGATAGAGACTTTGAGCTTGTGTAAGGGAGTCTTCGGCAGCAGCAGGAACAAAGATAGGCTTAGACAAAGTGTGAAGTGAAGGATTGGAGGCATGGTGCTGGAGAAGAGTGAATCGCAGGAGGAGAGAGCAGATTATGGTCTGCAAATGGCAAGAAAGAACAAGTGTAGTTTGGGGCTCAGGTCTGGAATAAAGACCAATATTCACAGACGAAGGAACATAGAGGGAGATTTTTAATTATTTGGACTAATGTCAGAGAGTTTTGGCATGGCATCGATGGAGGCACATACACAACGATAAAATGTCCAGTACTTCAGGGCATGTCTTGAGGACGTAGCTTCCAGGCAGGAGGCAGTAGTTAAGCTAAGTCGGCCTTGCAGTACAATAGAGCTTTTAAATTGTAATCACTAAGGAAGGTCTCGGCAGTATTTCCTGGCAGGCTGCATAAGTGGTGAGAGATTAATTCGAATGTATGGAGAAATTAATGGTTAGCTGAGAAATGATCATGAAGAAGCAAATACCATGAGCTTCAGAAAGTACTGAACTCAAATTGAATCTATCCAAGAGTATGAAAAGAAGTTAGCAGGTGTGGTGGCAAAAATTTTTGCAAGCTTGAATATGGATGGTGATAAGGCACCAGATAGCTCCTGTGATTGCAGTCTTTGCAAGCACAGTCCTCAGAATTATAGCTCGGTTAGCGACATCTTGGGATATTAAAATATTGTTGATTGCTTTTACACTCGCAAGTTTGCTCCTATATTGCTTTCGTTCGAACAAAGGAATCAATTTAGGGGCATCTGCAAGAGTAAAACTGATCATTCCAAGCCAACATGGGTTTATAAAAAACAGATTTAATTTTTTTTTTACAGCAATTCTTTGAGGATGTAACCGAGTAAATTTAGAACAGATATCAGGAAAGCCTTCGTAATTCAGAATGATAAATGTTTGTAAATGCTACCAGTCAAGATAATAACTTTTTCCACCAGACTATTAACATTTGGCTTTAAAATGGTACTTCCTCACTTCCCTTCTCACTTCTCTAGCTTTTGAATTTTTAACTCTAGTCACCTGATATTTGAAACCCTCTGAATAATTTACCAGGATGACCAGTTCCCTTCAATGGCCCCAAGTTTCCACATGATTTGCTCCTGATTTTTAGGAGCAACTGGTGTAGAACGGAGTATCTTAGAAATCGGAATTCTCGTCATTTAGTTTGCTCTAGTTCTAGTGAGTTAGAACAGTTTCACTTTGGAACAGAATTTTTTTTTCAAAAGGGGGTGTGTCCGGCCACTTACGCCTGATTTCAAAGTTTCATGAGTGAAAACTTACTCCAAACTAACTTAGAATGGAGTAAGTGAAGATTTTTGTACGCTCGAAAAAACCTTGTCTACACTTTAGAAAATCAGGCGTAGGGAATGGTGGGGGGGGGGGGGGCGGGGTTTAAAGGGAAGTTTACAAACATTAAATACTTCAGTTTTACAAATAAAGAGCCATCATCAATAATAAATGATAAATACATCAATAAATCCACCAATAAATCAATCAAAAAAAATTAAGAAATAATTTTTTTTTTTTTTAAATCAATAAATAAAACATTTTCTACTTACCGATGCAGCACCGGGAGCCCTCCAACAGCGTGCTGGGATGCCCACCCCAGTGTGAATCTGTCAGTGTCTCTATATCTCTTTCTGTCTGTGTGCATCTCTCATTCTCTGTCTGTCAGTGTCTGTGTTTCTGACAGCGAGGGGAGGGGGGGAGAAGGGGGAGAAAGGAGATGGAGATGGGGAGAGGGGGAAAGGAGATGGGGTGAGGGGGGGGGAAAGGAGATGGGGTGAGGGGGGGGGGAAAGGAGATGGGGTGAGGGGGGGGGGAAGCGGGAGCCAGGTCGGGTCCGGAGGTGGTGTGGGGGAGCGCGGGAGTCGGGTCCGGTCCGGGGGCAGGGGGGGGTGGGAGCGGGAGTCAGGTCGGTGTCGGGTCTGGTCCGGGGGGGGTGGGAGTCAGGTCGGGAGGAAGCAGGAGCTGGCCGTGGGAGGAGCCTTATTCACGCAGTCCCAGTGAGGCCATTCGGCCAGGGCTAGGGGCTGCGTGCTTCGGGCGCCTGGAGCTACTGCACTTGCATGTGCCGAGGTCCCGGCACTGTTTTCAGCGCAGGGACCTGGCTCCGCCCCCTACAGCTCCTGCTGCGCTGCGTCGAGGGCCAGAGGACCTGCAGGGAGATGGAGAATCTGGAGGGTTTTTTTAGGCGCACTTTGTGGCGCGAAAAACGGGCGTCCAGGTCGGGACTGCGCCGTTCTAGGCGCGGCTTGAAACTTGGGCCCATAGTGTTGACCATTTCAATTACGTCAACACATAAACCTTTTTTCCAAAAAATAGCCCTAAAATACAGCTGAAATTTGTGGAATTATCCATTTTAATTATATCATCTGTATGTGTCAAAAATCCCAGATGATCTATAGGGAGTACTTGATTTATTTTTGATATGGATCAACAACAGCAAGGAGTAGTGCAGTCCGGCAGCTGAAAAGAAGCAGCAGGCCAGAGGAAAAATGTAGCTCCAGATGGGACGCAGCTTGGGATGAAGCACGAGCCAATGTTCAATAATGCTACGGGGGGATGCGGTGGAGATACTTGAGATCTGGTCTTGCTGGAATCAGCTGTTGTTAATGAATTGCCAGACATGCTTTTAAGTTTCACAAAATACAACAAACCGAATTTCAATTAAATTCAAAATATACTGTCTGAGCCGAATGCGTTTATAGGGACATGGTTTGTGCAGCTTCATTTTTATTAGGCATTATCATCGATAGAAGTGTGCAGAGTGCTTGTATGGCCATTTACTATATTGGCGGTGTACTGTCCTTTTTTTAGTCAGCAGTAGCAAAAACAAAAATTCTTGGGCTCCCATTAGGCAATAAATTCCAAAGCAATGAACCAGATGTATTCAAAATATTACTACAGATGTCATCCACTATAATAGAGCTTCAACTATATTGCCAAAAAATTTAGAAACACAAGTTTCAATTCTGCTAATTCCATGCATTTCATTATGATTCAAATGCATGTAGTGGATTTTTGACTTTCAAACTGTCTTTCCTGCAGTAATGTACAGAATTAAAAAAACACAATGTTGTTACAGGTTAAACTGATAACTTTTAAATGAGTGCAGGACATGAAAAATACAAGATGGGATTTTCCTATAATTCTGTGGTAGAAAAGATGTACTCAATACTTGATGCGATTTGAAATGGCCCCAAAGTAATTTTGGATGGAAGTGCTTTTCAGTATTTTGTAACTTGTAAAATTCATTTGTGATTACACTGCATTCTCAACATATTTTCCAGGTGATTTGTATATGTATGCTGAACTTTTATTTCCACTGTTGAAATTTATGATGAATTGCCATTATGTGTCTGACTTCTTTAGGTTTCCATGAATATTTTTTCTTTTGTTACAGAAACTTCTGTTGTGTTTGTTCAGTAAGATTATATTGCCCTATTTCCTTTTTGCTGGATAAATTATATTAAACATTCTGCGATTACTTTCCAGATCCATGAAAAACTTCAGCAGTATGAGAGGCAGAGCCCGACACCCATTCTTCAGAATGCAGCCACTTTGGCAGACGACGTAAGTGTCCTACATCTTTGTAATGAGATCATTGGGTATGAATGCATCCACTTTTATGGAATTAATAGTTATGTGAGGTGAAGTCAGATCAGTCATTTTCTTTTTCCAATAGAGCTGTACAACTTTTTATTTTCTTACGTATTTATTATCTGTTGATGTATTTGGGGGGTGGCGGGTGGGCGGGGAGAGGAGATCAGGCTTTTTCCTTGTTAAACACAAGCCTTGTTTAATTTGAATAGCATGTTAAATCCTACAGGGAGGAGCGGTGTGAACTGTCAAATGACATGATATGATATTTTTGAGAGCACAAGAAAAACAGACAAATGTATAGATCTATTAAAATATACAAAGCAACAGCTTGGATGAAATAACAGATAAACATAGTGAAACAAATTCGGCATAAGAAATAGCTACAGTAAAACTTATGTCAAACTCCTACCTATAATGTTTGGATATGATTTATGGTTTTTCCTTAACAAATTGTCCATGCAGCTGAGAATGATTAATATTGTAAGCATTAACTGAGTTGGTGCCCAGTTACTTGTATTTAACAACTTTATGCTCATGTGTTGCTCACCACTAATGTTGCTGTTGTTTAAATGTTGAAGTTTCATTCAAGTTGCTTTCATGGCATGGGCAAGTTTTGGCAGCCCAAAAAATAAGTGTAGATAAATTTGTTCTGTCATTTTGCAGGCTTTCACTTGTGGGGGGATATCTTGAACAATGGGAAATAAGCTTTACCCGAAGCCCGGAGCGTTTGATGAATGAATGTTTTAAAGATATTTCTCGTGTTGTAGGTCACTGTGCTTCACCTTCTTTATACAAGTTCCATTGTAACAAATGGTTATAAATCTTAAGCCTGCTTCTGTGGATGTCTTGTTTATATAGTTCAAAAATCTGCTTTGTCATTACGTTGGTGCACTAATAAATAAAAAATACAAGGAAGCTGAGAGGACCTGCACCAAGTACCAAAACTTACAAAGCACTAAACAAAGCGCAAAAAGTAAGAAGCAATCAATAACAAATAAAAAGGTCGACGAATCGGCAAGGCCCTGAGGTCGGTGGGGCCCTGAGGTCGGTGAGCTACATGTGTGCAGCTTTCACTCGCTGCTCCGTCGGCTCCGAACAGCCTCAATCCCGGGGGATGCCGCGCCGCTCCGCTCCCCCCCGGCTGACACTTCGAGCCCTGCATTATTGGTGAGGTGTAATCACCTGGAGAAGTCCTTGTGGATTTCGCTGTCAACAGTCCTTTCTCACTGTGTCGATCTGCTCCCGGTGCTACCCTCAATCTCCGACTGACTGCAACTCAACTTGCATGCATGTGCAGTTGAAACTCAGAGAAAGTTCAGAATCTCTTTCGTGAACTTAAACTGGGGTCTCAAGCGATCTCGTGCATCCCAGAAAGCAAAATGAAAAATGGACCACATAATCAATCAATAAATAAACAAATAAAAAATAGAAGTCCTACCTTCAGCAGGCCGCTGATGAGGGAGCTCATTCGGCCAGGGATCGGGACGGCGCACTTTGCGCCCCTCCCACACAGGCTGCAGAGTATACGCAGAGATTCTGGGAGCAAGGAACTACTGCACATGCACGCACACTCTACCGCAGAGGCCCCGGCACAGCATTCAACGCCGGGACCTGGTTCCGCCCCCGAATCCAATGGCCAAGCTACGCCACCATCGAGGAGAGGCTGGGGAGCGGCCAAACTCGGCCTGAAGATTTTTGGCGCCCAAATCGGTGTACAAAAGCGGCGCACCTCTAGTGAGTGCGCCAGAAATCTCTGCTGGCCAAATTTGGGCCCAATATACTTATTGTCCTCTGAAATGGCCTAGCCAGTCCTTCAGTTCAGTGCAACTAGAAATGGGCAATAAATGTCGCCTTGCCAGTATCATCCACATCCTGACAACAACCTTAAAAAATGGTGATTCACAAATGATTAAGTATTTCAAACCTACATTGATCTCTGTTTGAAATAATTTTTCGTGAGGATCTATGGAGTAGATTTTTTATTAGGTCCGTTTAAAATTCTGACGGGGTTAGACAGATTAGATGCAGGAAGAATGTTCCCAATGTTGGGGGAAGTCCAGAACCAGGGGTCACAGTCTAAGGATAAGGGGTAAGTCATTTAGGACCAAGATGAGGAGAAACTTCTTCACCCAGAGAGTGGTGAACCTGTGGAATTCTCTACCACAGAAAGTTGTTGAGGCCAATTCACTAAATATATTCAAAAAGGAGTTAGATGTAGTCCTTACTACTAGGGGGATCAAGGGGTATAGCGAGAAAGCAGGAATGGGGTACTGAAGTTTCATGTTCAGCCATGAACTCATTGAATGGCGGTGCAGGCTCGAAGGGCCGAATGGCCTACTCCTGCACCTATTTTCTATGTTTCTACGTAATGCAGCATCACAGAGTGAGAGGATTCGTTACTTGTGCTGCAATACCACACACGTGAGTTCTAGATCTTGCCTGGCTATCTGGGTGTGGTGAGGATTCCTGACAGGCAGAGAAAGAAAAACTGGCATTTTTATTGTGTGCATTCTAGTGAACTGTTACAGAGCAGAATTGGCAGAGGTCTGGGAATGGAGTTATGTGTGTCTGCTGTGTCTCATTGGGTAGCATACTCTCCTCTGACTTCGAATGTTGTGGGTTCAAATCCCACTCCAGGGACTTGAGGATGTAAATTTAGGCTGACACTCCAGTGCAGTGCTGAGGGAGTACAGCACTGTCAGAGGTGACGTCTTTCGGGTGAGATGTTAAATCGCTCTCTCTGGTGGACATAAAAGATCCTACGGCACTATTTAGAAGAAGAGCAGGGGAGTTATCTCCGGTGTCCTGGACAATATTTATCCCTCAATTAACATAACAAAAACAGTTTATCTGGTCATGATCACATTACTGTTGGTGGGAGTTGCTGTGTGCAAATTGGCTGCTTTGTTTTCCAGATTACTACAGTGACTACACTCCAAAAGCACTTAATGCGCTTTAGAGCCAATGAAGATGTCCAGTGGTCGTGAAAGGAGTTATATAAATTTAAGTTTTACATCTTTACATCATCTTTACCTGGTCCAATGGAAGATGGACTTAACCCCAAAAAAGGGGAAATAACTCTTTGTTTTTTAAAAAAAATTAATGTTGGGGTTCTGATTTAAGTTTTTATACTTTCACTGATTTCAGGTATGACAGGGATATTCCTCGATCCCTTCCCCGCAAACTGGAAATGGAAATCTGACTTTTTAAAACTGGAGAAAAGTGCTGAAATTAATTTAGGATGCTTTCACATACTCGAGAATCAAGCTGCATTTTTCTCGATGCAGTTCAATTTTTTTGCTGATCTTTTTACCACATTTTTTCTTGTATGCTTCCAAACTTGTCGACTATTTTATTTTCATAATAACATGCTGATGCACACTGCACAAGTTGCACTAAAAACTATCGTGTTTCCTGTCGTGTCTGGTTCATATTGCATGACTAAGTGCTCGAAGAGTCCTTGGGGATAAAGTATTAGTACTCTGTAGACAGTGGACAGTTGCATAATTATGCCGTTGATAGTTGCTCCGGGAGGGAAGGAAAATAAAATAGTGTGACAGTGAGTTTCCCATGAACACTTCCAGCAAACCCAGTATCACCAGCTATGGAGTTAGCTACCCTACGGCAATTTCATAATAAAGTGAAACTTTGACATGGTTTTTCTTTTAATTTCTTCCCCTCTATTTTGTCTTCACAAGGATCAGAAAAGGTTATGAATTCAAGCTCTTTACAGAATTGCAGAAAACTACACTTGCTGGAGGATTTTATGTTTAATCCCTCAGGGTACAATGGACATGATCTTCACGGTGCGACAACTGCAAGAGAAATGCAGGGAACAGCACCAACCCTTGTACATGGCCTCCTTTGACCTCAAAGGCCTTTGACACTATCAAACGTGAGGCACTATGGAGTGTCCTCCTCCGTTTCGGCGATCCTCCGCCTGCTCCACAACGACATGCAAGCCATGATCCTGACCAACGGATCCACCACAGACCCAATCCACATCCGGACCAGCGTCAAGCAGCAGCACTCTTCTCGATCTTACTCACCACAATGCTCCATCTCACTCTCAACAAGCTCCCCACCGGAGTGGAACTAAACTATAGAACCAATGGGAACCTGTTCAACCTTCGTCGCCTCCAGACTAGATCCAAGGTCGTCCCATCCTCTGTCATCGAACTACACTATGCGGACAACGCTTGCATCTACATACATTCAGAGGCTGAACACCATGCTATCGTCCATATCTTCACCGAGGCATACGAAAGTATGGGCCTTACACTAAACATCTGTAAGACAAAGGTCCTCCACCAACCTGACCCCGGCACACAGCACTGCCCCACTCACCCCACTCCCCGGTCATCAAAATCCACAGCGCGGCCTTGGACAACGTGGACCATTTTCCATACCTCGGGAGCCTACTATCAGTAAGGGCAGACATCGATGACTGGCACACTGGAGGCAGTGTTGGATCTCGTGTGCCAGCCTTGGGTCGCCTGAGGAAGAGAGTGTTTGAAGACCTGGCTAGACTTACGGCACATCATCGCCCATTTAGCGCCCATCTAAGAGCTGAGACGCAAGCTATCACCCATATTTTCTGAAAAGTGGAAACTAATGCCCGATTATAACCAACGTCAACCTTGTGCAAGGCTGAGATGTGGACCATATACAGTAGACACCTCAAGGCGCTGGAGAAATACCACCAGCGCTGCCTCCGCAAGATCATGCAAATCCATTGGGAGGATAGACGCATCAACGTCGATGTTCTCGATCAGGCCAGCATCGAAGCACTGACCACGCTCAACCAGCTCCATTGGGCGGGCCATATCGTCTACATGCCCGACATGAGACTCCCAAAGCAAGCGCTCTACTCAGAACTCCTACAAGGCAAGCGTGGTGGGCAGAGGAGACGTTTCAAGGACACCCTCAAAACCTCCTTGATAAAGTGCACCATCCCCACTGTCGCCCGGGAATCCCCAAGACCGCCTGAAGTGGGGAAAGAGTATCCGGGAGGGCGCTGAGCACCTCGAGTCTCGTCACCAAGAGCATGCAGAAACCAAGCGCAGACAGCGGAAGGAGCATGCGGCAAACCAGAATCCCCACCCACCCTTTCCTTCAACGACTGTCTGTCCCACCTGTGACAGAAACTGTAATTCCTGTATTGGACTGTTCAGTCACCTGAGAACTCACTTTTAGAGTGGAAGCAAGTCTTCCTCAATTTTGAGGGACTGCCTCTGATGATGATGATGATGAGCACAATGTAAACTGATCGAATTTGACTCATCATTTTGAGTCACACTTTCTGCTAGTGAGTTAATGGTATTGCTGGAAACTTTTGAACAAGTCCATGGCTCAAAACCCCTTGCTTATTGGTGAAGGGTGCATTGTGGCCTACAGAAGGAAAGAAATGAGAACATGTAAAATACAAACATAGTTTTCTGTGAAGAATAGAAAGTTATAAAGAAAAAAAGTCAAGTCAGTAGTGCAACAGAGGAAATTTGATTTGATACCATTTTGGAAATTTTACTTGCAAAACTAAGGGCTCGACTTTCAACTTCACATTGCCCATCTTTGGCCCATTTCTCACCCAAAATGGACCTCTATCACCCATTTTGAGCAAAAAGTGGAAACTAGGCCAGAAAAATAGGCCCCCAAGTTTTGGCTCACTTCGCCAAACTGATCGCCCACACAAGGCCCATCCCAACTTTTGGCACGTTGTCATCATGAGGCCGGGCTGATCGCTCGCTGAGAACAAGGCTGGGTAAAAGTTGCTTTTCCCGGGCTTTACAGAAGGAAATGGGCACTACGGACGCCATTTTGAAGTTCGGAGGAAGGGTGGAGACAGCTTTAAAAAAAAAAAAAATCATGCTTAGATAGTTGTTATTTAATGGTCCTGTATAGATAGATCTACTCAGCTAATAAATTATATTTAATTTTAACAATAGTAGCCTAGTGGATTAGCCTTTTTTAATGAAAAGTGCATTTATACCAAGTGAAAATAATTTGAGAAAATGATGGGGCCTCGTGTTAGACTGGGGCTGGAATAGAGAAGTAGACATAGCTTGGTATACAGACTGGGGCTTATATAGAGAGAGTAGTTTCATAGATTGACATTTTTTGGTGAAAAGTGCATTTATAGCAATTGAAAATAATTATTGATAGTGATGGGGCCTGTGCTTTCTGTGCCATTACTTGTAACTGCTCACACGCTGGTTTCTGAAAGGATCAATCGAAGAGGTGGTAGAGAAATGTATAGACAGAGACAGAGGAAGCGAGCGTGCAGCCAACGAAGGTACAAAGAAACGTAATCTTACCTAAACTTGTCTGAAAACACGTGCCTTCGGAGGATGCATTTCCGGAAGGAGGTCATCGATGAGATTTGCCAGCTTGTCAAGGGTGATCTGCAGTCTTCCAGCACCATCAGAACCACACTGTCCGTTGAGGTGAAGGTTACTGCAGCCCTAGCCTTCTACGCATCGGGATCTTTTCAGGCTTCAGCTGGCGACATCTGTCATATTTCTCAGCACGCTACACACTACTGCATTCGGCAGGTGACTGAAGCCCTTTACGCTCACAGGATGGACTTTATAAGCTTCACTATGACTAGGGAGGCACAGACCGGGTGGGCTTTGGGTTTCTCGAGAATAGTAGACTTCTCCAAGGTGCCAGGGAGCAATAAACTGCATGCACATTGCCCTGAAAGCCCCTTTAAAGAACGCAGAGGTGTTTCGGAACAGAAAGGGATTCCATTCCCTGAATGTGCAACTTGTTGTCAACCACAACCAAATAATCATAACAGTAAATGCTACATTTCCTGGCAGCATCCATGATGCGCACATCCTACGTGAGAGTGCTATATATGGCCTTGCCAGTTGGCTGATGACCCCACTGCGTAATCCCATCACTGAAGCAGAGAAACGTTAAAATGAAAGCCACATAGGGACACGCAACATCGTCAAAGACAATTGGAGTCCTAAAGCAGCGCTTCAGATGCCTGGATCATTCTGGTGGCAACCTACAGTACCACCCTGATCAGGTCACTGAGTTTATTGTGGTGTGTTGCATGCTGCATAACCTAGCAATAAGGAGAGGACAACGAATGCCAGATGGGGCTGCAGGTCCGCCTCCAGAAGGAGGGGAGATGGAAGAGCCAGCCGGCGAGGAGGAAGAGGCTGGGGAGGGCAATCAGCCTGGCGATCTAGCCATGGTCCCGCCACCTCCCCCCGCCCCCCCCACCCCCCCAAGACCAGTACCCAGTGGCAATTACGCGGCTGCTAAGCTGTTGCGTCAGCAGTTCATTTATGAATGCTTTGCATGAACTTGCATTGTGGATCATCACATTTACAATTATGGTTAAGCAAAAGTTGCATTTGCGTTGAGTAACGTTTTTGCCTTGCCTGCACTGGCCTGGCATTTGCATTAATGTTTTAGCTTAAGTAAACTGATGTTACAATAAAAGAATGAACAACTAATGCAGAATAACTAAAAATGTTATGCTTAAAGTAACTAAACACAATGCACAACAATTGTTAAACTCAACAAAATATTTTAATGAACAAAATGAATTTAACTTTTTTATCAACACCCTCTCCCTACCCCCCACCCCAAACAGCAATGAACGCATGAACTTAAAAAAAAAATGTAACATGTATATTGAAAAAACAACCCCTGCTCCTGACCGGCCACGTTTCTTTCTCTACAGGTCCTTTATCACCCCGTGTTTTAACATCACCCCCCCGTTTTGGTCTGTGCAGACCGAGACGAAGCTGGCGTTCAGCGGGCAACAGCAAGACTTCCTGCCGTGGTGGAGGTGACGGATTGGAAGGCGAAGCCTGAGGCTCGTCTTCCGAGTCAGGAGGAACTTTATCCTCCGTACTCACTTGAGTGCTCGGGGTTGTACTTTGAACCAACACAACACCTTGGGGTGCAGCGCCTGTCCAGCCAGTAATGCATGCCGAAGGGCATTGCTTGCGGCAGTCTGCTCTCGGATCCCCTCCAAGGTCTGCCGTGCTAACCAGTTGGAGAAGTTCGTGGAGAACAGGCTCCAGTTCGTGGAGAACTGATGGAACCCCTGGATAAGCTCGCGACCTGTCGCGACCGTTTCTCTGCACATGGAGATCAAGCACTCTATCTGCCCCTCCAAAGTAAGCAATTGCTCACCTCGCTGACCCGACCTCAGTTGGGTCGGCGTTCGCAATATATCGCACCTTGTCATTGACGGCTGAACACCGCTTGGTCCCCAGTGCCTCTTCCTGCTCAACTGAGATGACCGCAGGTTCATTCCCCACCCCCCACAACAATGGACGGATCCAGCAACTCGGGATATAAGTCATTCTCCTCCTCCTCCTCCTGGAGGTGAGGAAAGTGCTCTTATTCTTGGGAATCCTCGTGTTCCTCCTCTTCCTCTTCCGAGGTAGTTGGTGGAGGTGCAGGGGACGGCTGCAGTGTCACGAGCTTCTCAGGTTGACCTTAAAATCACACATGACATTTTTAAAGAACTTCTGAGAACATAACTGAACAATACCAAGGGATCATGCATATCAATACTTTTCACTACCACAGAAAGCTGTAGCGGCTACATTCCCTGCTTCTTAGGCACAAGGTCTGCATGCATGCCCTGACATGACATCATTAGTATATCATGAGTACATCACAAGTATATAGCATATTGCATTATAATTACAGGATATTACATCAGTGACTTATTTAAGTTTTTAATACTGTTTGACATATTGCACATTACACAGTATACATTACTCATGAGACGCAAGGCTGGGTTCGACCAGACCACGGTGGTGACTAAACGGCTGTCATGGCCAATCAGCGCGGCCGCACGTGATTTAATTTCTGATAAAGGCTGGAGTTGAGCAGAGCTGCCCCCTGTCCACCTTTGCTCTGACCAGTTGATGGATACCTTCTGCAAACGAGAAGAGAGCATGGCATGGCATAAGCTAATGCATTTGGTAGTTTCTTGAGATCACAACAGTTTAAAATGTTACATGCTGCTTCAGATCACTGTCCGGATCTTAACATGGTTTACGTAATACATTTAAGAATGACAAACTTAAATTCAATGCAGGAGATTCAATGTTCTAATTAAAATTTGCATGCATCAGTAAAATATTACCGTTAAAATATAGATATAAATATAAAATGCAACTTATTCTTGCTGCCGTCAATAAGCTATTCCAGTGTTTTCGGCACTGGTCAGGCCCCCTCGCCTCATGGGATGCAGACGTTACCATATCGGCAATCTCCACCCATATTTTTCTATAGACACGGGGTGGAGGACTTGACTTGCAGGTAAAATAGGTTCAGCAGCTGCCAAGCTGCAGAGCCATTTAAAAACCAATCAAACATGTCAGAATCTGCAGATTTTGGCTTTGACCAATGAATTTTTTTTCAGAGCTGCGAGCAAATTGCTGGAGTGCTGCTGTTAGCTAATTGTTCCACAGTCAGCATGTTTCATATGGATACACTAAGGGAACAGCAGCTACTTGTTCCTCTGCAAGTTATCAATCATTCTCAGCTTTCGACGATCTATCCCAGTCCATGGTGCAATTTTTTGGGTTACCCACCAAGAGCTGTAGAATACACTCTATAACTGCTGAACAACAAACTTGTGAGTGGGTTGGGGCATAATTCATAACGTACAGATTCTCAATGTAATATATTTTTGCTTTGTATGAGGTAATTCAAATGTGTAACATTTTAAAATCTAAGTTACATTAACTTGCAGAATGCAGGCTGTTCTCGGAAAGTTACTCTCTTCTCCCCTGCCCGCCCCCCGCAATCATGATGCCACTTTTCTCTCTTGTGGTGTCATCCTCGTGCAATATGTTAATATTTAACAGACTAATATGGTGCAGCTGTGGAACTTATGTCATGCTACTGTATTTTTCCTGTACATCGCACTTTCACTTGTTTTCCCGTGTTTCATTTTAGATTTTCAATCCTATCACAGGGTATCTGCATGCATGATTGTAAATACATCAAGAAAAAAACAAAGGAAATTGTTATTGTACAGTTTTCTTTTGTATAAAGTCGAAGCATTTATAACTTGCTGTTTGCCCAGAAGATATTTCTTTCTTTCCAGCCTTCTTGGTCCTCAATGTTTTCTTTTCTGACTGTTCTTCTTTTGAACTGTTTCTGGTTCCTTTCTTATGCTCATGGTTTCATTTCCTTCCTTATTTCTCACTTCAACCCTATCCTGGTTCTGTTCTGTTTATGCTTCTCTTGTTCTTCATTCTTCCCAGAGACTTCTTATGTCCTCATCCACCTGCCTTCTTCCTGCCCATTTCCCAGATGAGCAGCACCACAAATCATGGAATGATACAACACACAAATATGCCATTCAGCCCATCGTGCCTGAGCTATCCAATTAGTGCCACTCCCCTGCTCTTTCTCCACAGTTCAGCAAATTTTTCCTTTTCAAGTATTTATCCAATTCCCTTTTGGATGTTATTATTGAATCGATTTCTACTACCCTTTCAGGTGGTGCATTCCAGATCACACCAACTCTGCGTTTATAAAAAAAAAACAATTCCTCACGTCGCCTCTGGTTCTTTTGCCAATTGCCTCTGGTTACCAAAGCTTCCACCAGTGGAAACTGTTTCACCTTATTTACTCTTATCAAAACCATTCATAATGTTAAACACCTCTGTTAAATCACCCCTTGAAATTCTCTGCTCTAACAAACCCAGTTTCTCTAGTCTCTCAACATAACTGAAGTCTTTCATCCCTGATATTCTAGTAAATCTCCTCTACGCCCTCTTTAAGGGCCTTGACATCTTTCCCAAAGTGTGGTGCACAGAATTGGCTACAATACTCCAGCTGGTGTCTAACCAGTGTTTTATAAAAGTTTAGCGTAACTTCCTTGCTTTTGTATTTTAGCCCTATGTTTATAAAGACATGGATAACATTTGCCTTTTTAACAGCCTTCACAAGTTGTACTACCACCTTCAAAGACTTGTGTACATACACCCCTAGGTGTCTGTTCCTGCTTCCCCTTTAAAATTGTACCATTAAGTTTATGTTGCCTCTGCTCATGCTACGAAAATGAATCACTTCACATGCCTGTTAAACTTCATCTGCCATGTATCTGACCATTTCACTCGGCTGTCTCTGGCACAATGTCAGGTTCCACATGTACGCTGACGACACTGAGCACTACACTGCCACCACCTCTCTTGACCCCTCCACTGTCTCTAAACTGTCACACCGATTGCCCGACATCCAGTACTGGATAAGCAGAAATTTCCTCCATCTAAACATTAGGAAGACCGAAGCCATTGTCTTCAGTCCCCGCCACAAACTGCATTCCCCAGCCACCTACTCCATCCCTCTCCCTGGCAACTATCTGAGGCTTAACCATACTGTTTGCAACCTAAGTGCTATACTTGACCCTGAGAAACCAACCATATATCCACGCCATCACTAAAACTGTCTGTCCGTCTCCGAAACAGTGCCCGATTCCACCCCTGCCTCAGCTCATCTGCTGCTGAAACCCTCATCCATGCCTTTGTTACCTCTAGACTTGACTATTCTAATGCACTCCTGGCCAGCTCCAAATTTCTACCCTCTGTAAACATGAGGTCCTCCAAAACTCTGCTGCCTGTGTCCTAACTTGCACCAAGTTCTGTTCACCTTATACAAGTCTATTATGTGGTACTTTCTCAAACACCGTTTGAAATTCTGAATCAACAACATCAATCGCACTCCCCACCCTCCCTCCTCTTTCTTACTTCATCAAAGAATTCAGTCAAGTTTGTCATAAACAAATCCATACTGTCTGTTATTCATCAATCCATATTTTTCCAAGTGCCATTTAATTTTGTCCCAGATCAATGTCTTTAAAAGTTTCTCCACCTGACGTTGGGCTGACTGGCCTTATCCCTCTTCCCTTTTTTGAATAGTGATCTAAAATTTGCAATCCTCCCATCCTCCGGAACCACTTCCATATCTAAGGAAGATTGGAAGATTGTGGCCAGAGCCTCGTCAATTTCCACCGTTAGTTCCCTCAACCGTTAAGTTTCTCCTCTATCTATTTTTATCCTGTCCAATTTCTCCAGTACCTCCGACTTAAAAACATATGAAATAGGAGCAGGAATAGGCCATTTGGCCCCTCGAGCCTGCTCCACCATTGAATAAGATCATGGTTGATCTGATCATGGACTCGGCTCCACTTCCCTGCCTGCTCCCTATAACCCTTTATTCCCTTATCGCTCAAAATTCTGTCTATCTCCACCTTAAAAATATTCAGTGACCTAGCCTCCCCAGCTCTCTGGGAGAATTCCATAGATTTACAACCCTCTAAGAAGAAATTCAGTTTTAAATGGGCGGCCCCGTATTCTGAGACTATGTTGTCTAGTTTTAGTTTACCCTTTGAGTGGAAATATTCTCTCTGCATCCACCTTGCCAAGCCCCCTCATTATTATATGTTTCAATAAGATCACCTCTCATTCTTCTGAACTCTAATGTGTAAAGGCCAATCTATTCAACCTATCCTCATAAGTCAACCCCCTCATGTCCGGAATCAACCGAGTGAACCTTCTCTAAACAGCCTCCAATGCAAGTATATCCTTCGTTAAATACAGAGACCAAAACTGTACGCAGTACTCCAGGTGTGACTTCACCACTACCCAAACAGTTGTAGCAGGACTTCTCTGCTTTTATACTCCATCCCCCTTGCAATAAAGACCAGCATTCCATTTGCCTTCCTAATCACTTGCTGTACCTGCATACTAACTTTTTGTGTTTCATGCACAAGGACCCCCAGGTCCCTCTCTACTGCAGCACTTTGCAATTTTTCTCCATTGAAATTACAATTTGCTTTTTTATTTTTTCTGCCAAAGTGGATAACCTCACATGTTCCCACATTATGGGCCCAAGTTTCCACATGATTTGCACCTGATTTTTGGAGCAACTGGTGGAGAACGGACTATCTTAGAAATCGCAATTCTCCACATTTTTTTTTCTGCAGTTCTAGTCAGGTAGAACAGTTCTACTTTGGAACAGAATTTTTTCTTCAAAAGGGGGCGTGTCCGGCCACTGACGCCTGATTTGAAAGTTTCCACAGTGAAAACGTACTCCAAACTAAAGTAGAATGGAACAAGTGAAGATTTTTGTAGAACTGAAAAAATCTGTTCTACACATTAAAAAATCAGGCGCAGGTTACAAATTAGGCGTCCAGATGAGGTGGGGGGAGGAGGGGGGGGAAGGGAAGTCATTAAATTATATAATAAATCCTTATTTATACTTCGACAAATATTATACAAATAAATCCAACCTGAATAAACATTTATAAGCAAAGAAAAGATTAAATAAACCATCTTCCTACCTGTGTGAAAGTGCTTCAGGCAGGCCTTTCGGGACCGAAGGCTGAACGGGCCGGCCCGAGACTTCGGGCAGGGCCCGTCCCCAGCACCAGATTTCAGGTAGGTGGCGTTGGTTCGGGTCGGGTCAGAGAGAGAGAGAGAGAGAGAGAAAAGGGGGAGAGGTCAGGTCGGATCCAGTCCGGGAGTGGGGGGGGGGTCGGGTCGGGTCGCGGGGAGCGGGAACAGGAGCGCGGGTTGGGTCCAGTCGGGGGGGGGTGGGGCGGAGCGGGAACAGGAGTACGGGTCCAGTCGGGGGGAGGGCGGAGTGGGAACAGGAGGTCGGGTCCAGTCGGGGAGCGGGAACAGGAGCGCGGGTCGGGTCCAGTCGGGGAGGCGGGGAGCAGGAACAGGAGCGCAGGTCGGGTCCAGTCGGGGAGCGGGAACAGGAGCGCGGGTCGGGTCAGTCGGGGGGCGGGGAGCGGGTGTCGGGTCTGGTCCGGAGGCGGGTGGGGTGGGGAAGCGGGTGTCAGGTCTGGTCCGGAGGCAGGGGGGAGCGGGTGTCGGGTCTGGTCGAGGGGGGGGGGAAGCAGGAGCTGGCCGTGGGAGGAGCCTTATTCACGCAGCCCCAGTGAGGCCATCCCTCCCACACAGTTCGGCGCCTGTAGCTACTGCACTTGCGTGCCCACTGTAGTGCGCATGTGCAGAGGTCCCGGCACTGTTTTCAGCGCAGGGACCTGACTCCGCCCCCCCACAGCTTGTGCTGGCTGCGCCGAGGGCCAGAGGACCTGCAGGTAGGTGGAGAATACCGAGGATTTTTTTAGGCGCACTTTGTGGCGCGAAAAACGGGCGTCCAGGTCGGGACTGCGCCGTTCTAGGTGCATGTGGAAACTTGGGCCCTATATTCCATCTGCCAAATTTTTGCCGTCTCACTTAGCCTGTCTATACCCCTTTGCAGATTTTTTATGTCCTCACAATTTGCTTTCCCACCCATCTTTGCATCATCACCAAACTTGACTACATTACACTAGGTCCCTTCATCCAAGTCATTAATATAGATTGTAAGTAGTTGAGACCCCAGCACTGATCCCTGTGACACCCCACTAGTTACTGTTTGCCAACCAGAAAATGCCCCATTTATCCTGACTCTCTGTTTTCTGTTAGTTAGCCAATCCTCTATCCATGCTAATATATTACCCCCCAGCCCCGTGAACTTTTAGCTTGTGCAGTAACCTTTTATGTAGCACCTTATCGAATGCCTTCTGGAAATCCAAATACACCACATCCACTGGTTCCCCTTTATCCATTCCTCCTTTACTGTAACATTGGCAGCATCCTTTTCTTTAGTGAGATGGATCGTGAGATGGCATCAAACAAGAAATTATGGGTGCATGCAATAAGGGTGCAGCAGTTATAATGGGTGACTTTAATATGCACATAGATTGGGCTAGCCAAACTGGAAGCAATACGGTGGAGGAGGATTTCCTGGAGTGCATAAGGGATGGTTTTCTAGACCAATATGTCGAGGAACCAACTAGGAGAGGCCATCTTAGACTGGGTGTTGTGTAATGAGAGAGGATTAATTAGCAATCTCGTTGTGCGAGGCCCCTTGGGGAAGAGTGACCATAATATGGTGGAATTCTGCATTAGGATGGAGAATGAAACAGTTAATTCAGAGACCATGGTCCAGAACGTAAAGAAGGGTAACTTTGAAGGTATGAGGCGTGAATTGGCTAGGATTGATTGGCAAATGATACTTGAGGGGTTGACTGTGATGGGCAATGGCAGACATTTAGAGACCGCATGGATGAACTACAACAATTGTACATTCCTGTCTGGCATAAAAATAAAAAAGCGAAGGTGGGTCAACCGTGGCTATCAAGGGAAATCAGGGATAGTATTAAAGCCAAGGAAGTGGCATACAAATTGGCCAGAAATAGCAGCAAACCCGGAGACTGGGAGAAATTTAGAACTCAGCAGAGGAGGACAAAGGGTTTGATTAGGGCAGGGAAAATGGAGTACGAGAAGAAGCTTGCAGGGAACATTAAGACGGATTGCAAAAGTTTCTATAGATATGTAAAGAGAAAAAGGTTAGTAAAGACAAATGTAGGTCCCCTGCAGTCAGAATCAGGGGAAGTCATAACGGGGAACAAAGAAATGGCGGACCAATTGAACAAGTACTTTGGTTCGGTATTCACTGAGGAGGACACTAACAACATTCCGGATATAAGAAGGGTCAGAGGGTCTAGTAAGGAGGAGGAACTGAGGTAAATCCTTACTAGTCGGGAAATTGTGTTGGGAAAATTGATGGGATTGAAGGCCGATAAATCTCCAGGGCCTGATGGACTGCATCCCAGAGTACTTAAGGAGGTGGCCTTGGAAATAGCGGATGCATTGACAGTCATTTTCCAACATTCCATTGACTCTGGATCAGTTCCTATCGAGTGGAGGGTAGCCAATGTAACCCCACTTTTTAAAAAAGGAAGGAGAGAGAAAACAGGGAATTATAGACCGGTCGGCCTGACATCGGTAGTGGGTAAGATGATGGAATCAATTATTAAGGATGTCATAGCAGCGCATTTGGAAAGAGGTGACATGACAGGTGCAAGTCAGCATGGATTTGTGAAAGGGAAATCATGCTTGACAAATCTTCTGGAATTTTTTGAGGATGTTTCCAGTAGAGTGGACAAGGGAGAACCATTTGATGTGGTATATTTGGACTTTCAGAAGGCTTTTGACAAGGTTCCACACAAGAGATTAATGTGCAAAGTTAAAGCACATGGGTTTGGGGGTAGTGTGCTGACATGGATTGAGAAATGATTGTCAGACAGGAAGCAAAGAGTAGGAGTAAATGGGTACTTTTCAGAATGGCAGGCGGTGAGTAGTGGGGTACCGCAAGGTTCAGTGCTGGGGCCCCAGCTGTTTACACTGTATATTAATGATTTAGATGAGGGGATTAAATGTAGCATCTCCAAATTTGCGGATGACACTAAGTTAGGTGGCAGTGTGAGCTGCGAGGAGGATGCTATGAGGCTGCAAAGTGACTTGGATAGGTTAGGTGAGTGGGCAAATGCATGGCAGATGAAGTATAATGTGGATAAATGTGAGGTTGTCCACTTTGGTGGTAAAAACAGAGAGACGGACTATTATCTGAATGGTGACAGATTAGGAAAAGGGGAGGTGCAACGAGAGCTGGGTGTCATGATACATCAGTCATTGAAGGTTGGCATGCAGGTACAGCAGGTGGTTAAGAAAGCAAATGGCATGTTGGCCTTCATAGCGAGGGGATTTGAATACAGGGGCAGGGAGGTGTTGCAACAGTTGTACAGGGCCTTGGTGAGGCCACACCTGGAGTATTGTGTACAGTTTTGGTCTCCTAATCTGAGGAAGGACATTCTTGTTATTGAGGGAGTGCAGCGAAGATTCACCAGACTGATTCCCGGGATGGCGGGACTGACCTATCAAGAAAGACTAAATCAACTGGGCTTGTATTCACTGAAGTTCAGAAGAATGAGAGGGGACCTTATAGAAACGTTTAAAATTCTGATAGGTTTAGACAGGTTAGATGCAGGAAGAATGTTCACAATGTTGGGGAAGTCCAGAACCAGGGGTCACAGTCTAAGGATAAGGGGTAAGCCATTTAGGACCGAGATGAGGAGAAACTTCTTCACCCAGAGAGTGGTGAACCTGTGGAATTCTCTGCCACAGAAAGTTGTTGAGGCCAATTCACTAAATATATTCAAAAAGGAGTTAGATGTAGTCCTTACTACTTGGGGGAATCAAGGGGTATGGCGAGAAAGCAGGAATGGGGTACTGAAGTTGCATGTTCAGCCATGACCTCATTGAATGGCGGTGCAGGCTAGAAGGGCCGAATGGCCTACTCCTGCACCTATTTTCTATGTTTCTATGTGAGTACCTGAGCCATACCCTCTGCCTCCATAAGAAATTCATTTTTGTCCCTAATCAGCCATTCCCTGACTTTGAATACCCGTTTACTATTTATGTATTTATTGAAGGCTTTTGGGTTCTCTTTTGTTACCTACTAATCTATTTTCAAACACTCTGTGATGCTCTTATTTTCTTAATTTTTCATCGTTTTTGTATTCAGCTTGATTCTCTACTGAATTATGAACCTGACATTTATCATAAGCTTCCTTTTTCTGTTTCATTTCAATCTCTGTGGGGCCAAAATTGCCCCCCGCTGGGTTTGAGGTGGTCATTTTGCGAAAAGTGCTTTGTTTTGCGGCGGCATGGGAAGCGCCAGTGCTAGCACAGATTTGGGCTGTTGTTTTGTTTAAAAAAAAAGTTACCTGTGGTAACTGAGCCCTGCCGTTTGCGGGGCGTGAGGCTCAGCGCCTTGTTAAGTACGAGCGCGGCACCGATGACGGCAGCGCGGTGCGGATGTGCCGCTTCACGCTGATGCCTCAACGTCCTTAGGGGAAGGTCGCTGCAAGCTCTGCAGCCTCTTTAGTGACACTCACTGGGCCATCAGGGAGGGTGTTGGCTGGGCCAGCAGCCTGGCACCGAAGAGGGGATGCAGGGTTGCATGTTGGCGGCCTGGCCACACCAGTGGTTACTATTGTCAGGCCGACTGAAAAGTCGGCCGACAACAAAAAGATGGTGGCTGCCGCACTGCCACCTCCCCATCGGGAGAAGCTGTTGTATCGCCCCTCGCCAACCCCTCGTCCCGTGGGGCAATTTCCCCCGAGGGGCGCAAATGGATCGGCGCTCACAGCAATGAAGTCATCGGCATGCGTCTGCCGCGCTAATCGCGGGCCGCAGCACAAACACTTTTCGCCGGCGAAGCCCCAGGGGCAATTCCATGTGGGTCGATGTGGCCCATGTGCTAACTCGTTTGCGCCGGCCGGCAGCGCCAACTGGCCCTGCGCAAAGGGGCAATTTCGGACTCTACACCATTAGTGATCCAGGGAGCTCCAGCTCTGGATGTCCTTTTCCCCTCTTGTAAGAAGGTGTCTCGTCTGTATCCAAACTATCTCCTATAAGAACATGAGAAATAGGAGCAGGAGTAGGCCATATAGCCACTCGAGCCTGCTCCGCCATTCAATACGTTCGTGGCTGATTCGATCATGGACTCTCTCTCAACCCTTATTCCCTGATCATTTAAGAAACTCTCTATTTCTGTCTTAAATTTATTCAATGTCACAACTTCCACAGCTCCTTGAGGCAGCGAATTCCACAGATTTACAACCCTCAGAGAAGAAATTTCTCCTCTTCTCCTCTTCTCAGTTTTAAATGGGCGGCCCCTTATTCTAAGATTATGCCCTCTCGTTCTAGTCTCCCCTATGAGTGGAAACTTTCTCTCTGTATCCACCCAGTCACGCCCCCTCATAATCTTACACATTTCGATAAGATCACCTCTCATTCTTCTGAATTCCAATGAGTAGAGGCCCAACCTACTCAACCTTTCCTCATAAGTCAACCCTTTCATCGCTGGAATCAACCTTGTGAACCATCTATGAACTGTCTCCAAAACAAGTATATCCTTTGGTAAATATGGAAACCAAAACTGTACGCAGTATTCCAGATGTGACCTCACCAATAGCCTGCACAACTGTAGCAAGACTTCCCTGCTTTTATACTCCATTCCCTTTGCAATAAAGGCCAAGATGCCATTGACTTTTTTGATCACTTGCTGTACCTGGGTCAAACAGGGCTGCGTCATCGCTCCAACTCTCTTCTCAATCTTCCTCGCTGCCATGCGCCACCTCACTGTCAACAAGCTCCCCGCTGGAGTGAAACTGAACTACAGAACCAGTGGGAAGCTGTTTAATCTACGCCGCCTCCAGACCAGGTCCAAGACCACCCAAACCTCTGTCGTTGAGCTGCAGTACGCGGATGACGCCTGCGTTCTGCGCACATTCTGAGGCTGAACTCCAGGATATAGTTGATGTATTCACCGCGGCATATGAAAGCATAGGCCTTGTGCTTAATATCCGTAAGACAAAGGTCCTCCACCAGCCTGTCCTCGCCGCACAGCACTGACCCCCCAGTCATCAAGATTCACAGCGCAGCCCTCGACAACGTGGACCACTTCCCATACCTTGGGAGCCTCTTGTCAACAAAGGCAGACATTGATGCGGAGATTCAACATCACCTCCAGTGCAGCTTGAGGAAAAGAGTGTTTGAAGACCAGGCCATCAAACCTCCCACCAAGCTCATGGTCTACAGGGCTGTAGTAATATCCGCCCTCCTTTATGGATCAAAGGCATGGACGACTTACAGAAGACACATCAAGTCGCTGAAGATATATCACCAATGATGTCTCCGCAAGATCCTGCAAATCTCCTCGGTGGACAGACGCACCAACATCAGTGTCCACGCCCAGGCTAACATCCCCAGCAGTGAAGCACTGACCACACTCGATCAGCTTTGCTGGGCAGGCCACTTAGTTCATATGCCAGACACGAGACTTCCTATGCGGAGCTCCTTCATGACAAACGAGCCAAAGGTGGACAGCGGAAACGTTACATGGACACCCTCAAAGCCTCCCTGGTGAAGTGCGACATCACCACTGACGTCTGGGAGACTCTGGCCAAAGATCGCCCTAGGTGGAGAAAGTGCATCCAGGAGTGCGTTGAGCTCTTCGAATCTCAACGCTGCGAGCGTGAAGAGGTCAGGCGCAGGCAACGGAAGGAGCGTGTGGTAAATCGTGCCCCCGCCTTCCCCCGACGAATATCTGTCCCACCCGTGACGGGATCTGTGACTCTCGTGTTAGACTGTTCAGCCACCAAAGAACTCACTTTAGGAGTGGAAGCAAGTCTTCCTCGATTCCGTGGGACTGCCTATGATGATGATGTACCTGCATACTAACCTTTTGTGTTTCATGCGCAAGTACCCCCAGGTCCCATTGTACTGCAGCACTTTGCAATCTTTCTCCATTTAAATAATAACTTGCTCTTGATTTTTTTTTTTCTGCCATCTCTTTGAACATCTTCCATTGCTTATTTACTGTTTTACCTGCCAATCTTCAATTCAAATCCAGCTAGGCCAGATTCCTTTTCAACCCATTGAAGTTAGCTGCCCGCCAGTTGAATATTTTCACATTTGATTTTTCTTTGTACTTTTCCATAACTACTATAAACCTAATATGGTAATCAATTTATCCAAAATGCTCCCTCCCTGAAACATGCTGCAGTTCACTTCTGTCCTCAGAATTAGATCCAGTACTGGTTCCTTGCTCATTGGGTTGGAAACATACTGATCAAGAAAGTTCTCTTGAATGCATTTCAGGAATTCCTGCCCTCCTTGGCTCTTTACACTATTATTTTCCCAGTGTATGTTAGGATAACTAAGTCCCCCAATTTTACTATTCTAATTTTCCTGCCTCTTTCTGCAATTTGCCTGCAAATTTGTTCCTCTATCTCCTTCCCATTATTTGGAGCCTGATGGAATCTATTTATTTGAGTGTATATTATCTTTGAACCCTTAAGTACATCATCCCTTTCCAGTGCTGTCACAGCATCTTTGATCAATACTGTCACCAACTCCTCTTTTTCCTTCCCAATCTTTCCTGAATAGATTGTAGCTAGGAATATTAAGTGCCCATTCCACCCCTTATTTGAGCCAGATCTCCATTATTGCCACCGTATCATTATCCCACGTGGCTGCTTGCGTCTGCAGCTCACCAATCTCATTGACCATGCTCCAGGCATTTCCGCACATGCATTCTAAACCTTTCTTAGTTTGCCTTGCATCCCCCCCACCCCCTGCCCCCGAGTCTGATCCCTCCTATTTTTGAACAACTCTATTACAATGCTCTTTGTCACTCCCTGTCCTCTCTGCACCTGTAACTCATCTCTAATGCTTCATCCTGGTGCCTCTCCCTTTGCCAAATTAGCTTAAACCTCCCCCACAGCAGCACTTAACCTCCTGGAACATTGAGGTGCAACTTGTACATCTTGTACAGCTTCCTTCTGCTCCAGAACTGGGCCCAATGCAGCAGGAATCTGAAGCCCTCCCTCCTGCACCATTTCTCCAGCCATGCATTAACCTGTCTTATCTAACTGCATCTATACGCAATAACACATTGCACCAGGAGTAGGCCAGAGGTTACTACCGTTGAATTCTTACTGTTAAACTTTCTCCCTAGTTCCTGAAACTCTGTCTGTAGGACCTTGATCCTTTTCCTACCTACATCATTGGTTCCAACATGGACCACAACTTCTGGCTGTTCCCCTTCCCTGTGTTGCACCTGTTGAGTGATGTCCTTTAACTGGGTAACAACACACCATTCGGTAGTCACCGCTGTGGTTGCAGAAACGCCAGTCAATCCCCTGATGATCGAATCCCCTATGTATTTCTACATTTTGCTTTGCTCCACGGTGCCGTGAATGTGCTCTAGACTGCACTCCCCTGAAGTGTCGTCACCCTTGCCGACATTCAGCACTTAAAACTGATTTGAGAGTGGCACACTCCCACACTGCCTGCCTCTTCCTGCCACGCCGATGGCCACCCACTTACTATCCTCCTGAAGTCTCTCTAGCTGCGGGGTGACCACCTCCTGGAACGGAACGCACACTGCAGGAAATTCTTAGCCTCCCATACGCCCTGCAGTGACTCTCGCCGTTCCTCAAACTCAGAAACCCTGAACTTGTGTTCGAGCAACTGGAGGTACATCCTGCACACGTGGTTATCCAGGACAGATGAAACGTCCTGGAGTTCTCGCATGGCACAGGAATTGTTTCCTTTTTTGCAAAATCAGATTGGGAAATATAATTTTGACCTTGAAGTGATATAAGTTGTTTACCTCTTAACCACTCCCCGTCCCCCCAATAACTTATTTCAAAATCTGATTACCCTTTCAATGGACTCAATTTTCCCTGAGCCCATTTTCTGGCATATTGCCTGAGTTGCACTGCTTAATTAGGTAAATAAATGCTTCAGAAAAAAAATCTCTGCAGTTTCGCCAATGTTTGGCCTCTAATCTGCAGCCGCGTAGCGTGGCCAGTCGCCTCGGGGGGGTGGAGCCTGCATTCTGCACTGGAAAAGGAAGTCGAGCCTTCTGCGCATGCACGGGGAAAAAAACTGACGTTCTTGACGTCGCTGAAATGGCCGTGCATGCGCAGTAGAGCTCCGAGTGAAGTGTCTTCCTGGTCAGCTGCGGTGAGTACCCTCCCCTGCCGAGCCTCTCTGGTGCCTTCCCGCCACTCTGTGGCCCCCGGTTTCGTGCCGGCCAACTAACTCCCTTCACCCTGAGCCTCTCCAGGCCTTCCCGCCGCTCTGTTGCCCCCGATTTTGTACTGGCCAGCTTACTCCCTTCACCCCAGCCCCTCCGGTGCCTTCCCGCCGCTCTGTATGGCCCCCGATTTCGTGCCGGATCAGGTCCATTCTGCTTCCTGCCCCGCCCGGGCCAAATGGCCTCCGATTTACTTACCTGCGCCGATTTCTTTAACGCTCTGTGCAAGGGTTTTCTCGCGAGACCACATACACTGGCCTCAGTAGAAATGGAGTAACTATTAGCTGGCCAAAGTTGCCTAAATGGCCAGAATTGGCATAGGTGGCTGGTAACGCCGCCTTTTGAGGGAAAAAAAACTTACCTAAAAAAAACAGTAACTAACTGAGTTACGCTGGTGCAAATTGATTGAGGAAACTGGGGATTTTTAAGTTAGGCCAGAAAAAGCAGCCTTCTCCAAAAAAGAAACGGTGCAAATACTGGATAAAATTGAGCCCAATAAAACTAATGTTTCCTTATATCCGGCTTGAATCTGCCTCCTCTTTGCTTATAATTGTTCTGTTGTATAATTCCAAGTCAAATAACCCTAGCTTGACCCTCGACATCTCTCGCCTCTAATTTGAAAATCTGTCAAATTGCCTGTTTTCTTTTTTACAAGGAGAATCACAGTTCTTCGAGTCTATCCTTGAGTTTTATTCAATCATTCCCTGACCAATTTAATCTCCTCTACACCTTTTCTAGCGCAGCTAAATTCGTCCTATAGTGGGAGTTCTAGAACTGCACACTGTCGTCCAAGTGTGGCCTGACCAATGCTCTCTGTCATGGCAAGACTACTCCCTTTGAGCTATATCTGCAGGAAAATATTACGGATGCTAAAAATCTGAAAAGGAAAAGAAAATTGCTGGAAACACTCAACTGGTCAGGCAGTATCTGTGGAGAGAGAAACATTGTTAACGTTTCAAGTTCATGACCTTCCATCAGGACTTCCATACCACTTAGGGTCTATCTGTCTCTCTTCCACATTCCCAAGGGTGCCTCCTCCTCTTAGCCACGTTTTCCATGCTTCCCTCCCCTTTTTGCTATTCTGCTGTAACCACCTCTTCTGGACCCATCTTTTGTTTCTTTACTTGTTCTATTATTGGTCCCTTTGCCTTGCACCATCATCCTTTTTGTCGCTTCATCATTCATGGCCTCCACCATATCACAGACCTTTGTTCTTTTCTTGCTTCCCCCCCCCCCCCCCCCCCCCCCCTACACACACACACACACACCACGCACAATGCCCACTTTTCCCTAGCTCTGTATTTGCTTTAAAAACTGTTAATCTCTCGCATCTTCCAGTTGTGATGAAAGGTCATCGACCTGAAACATTGACTCTGTTTCTCTCCATAGCCTGACTTGCTGAGTTTTTCCAACATTTTCTGAATTTACTCCTCTGAGCTTATGCTCTTCCTTTTTTTACTCAGCCTAACATCCCATTAGTATTTTTGTCAGCAGCCAGACATTGACTTGATGGTTCTATTCATTGTGGTTCCCAAATCCCTATCCTGATCCATCTTCGTCAGTATTTTCCCATTAATCCCTCTGCCTGTTCCATTGATGCTGCATTTGCCAATTGGCCACCCAACTCCACAAATCATACTAAGTCCTTCTAAAGCTTGCCTCATTTTTCACCATATTAATAGCACCTGTAAAATGTTGGTTTCCGCAAACTTTGAAATCAAGCTAACCGCTTCCAGATAATATATTAAAATGTTGGAGTGCCAGTCCCAAAATTGAGTCCTACAGAACTGCACTCCCCACACTCCACCATCTAAAACATTTAACATTTACCTCAACACCCCCTGTCCACTTTCTATTGCCTGGCCATGATTTGATCCATCTCAGTATGCCATCGCCAATATCATTAAACATAAGAATATAAGAAATAGGAGCAGGAGTAGGCATCTGACCCCTCGAGCCTGCTCAGCCATTTAATACAATCATGGCTGATCCGATCATGAACTTGGGTCCACTTCCCTGCCCACTCTCCATAACCCCTGATTCCCTTATTGTTTAAGAAACTGTCTAATTCTGTCTTAAATTTATCCAATGTCCCAGCTTCCACAACTCTGAGGCAGAGAATTCCACAGATTTACAACCATCTAAGAGAAGAAATTCCTCTTCATCTCAGTTCTAAATGGGCAGTCCCTTATTCTAAGATCATGTCCTCCAGTTCTAGTCTCTCCCATCAGTGGAAACATCCTCTCTGCATCCACCTTGTCAAGCCCCCTCATAATCTTAAATGTCTCGATAAGATCACCTCTCATTCTTCTGAATTCCAATGAGAGGACCAACCTCCTCAACCTTTCCTCATGTCAACCCCCTCATCTCCGGAATCAACCTTGTTAAAAAGTGCATGACTTCACACTTTCCAATATTATACTCCATCTGCCAAACCTTTGCCCACTTACTTAGCCTGTCTATGTCCTTTTGCAGATTTTTTGTGTCCTCCTCACACATTGCTTTTCCTCCCATCTTTGTATCATCAACAAACTTGGCTACATTGCACTTGGTCCCTTCATCCAAGTCATTAATATAGATTGTAAATAGTTGGGGTCCCAGCATTGATCCCTGCGGCACCCCACTAGTTACTGGTTGCTAACCAGAGAAGTAACCATTTATCCCGACTCTCTGTTTTCTGTTAGTTAGCCAATCCTCTATCCATGCTAATATATTACCCCCAAACCCATGAACTTTTACCTTGTGCAGTAACCTTTTATGTGGCACCATAATGCCTTCTGTTCATTTTTTTAAATATATACATGCATTCTTGGGATTTGGGAGCCACTACCATGGTTCACATTTATTTGCTATCCGTAGTTCCCCTGGAGAAGATGATATTTTGACCCAGTGGCAATGAAGGAAAGGGGCAACATGTGTTCAATTCAGGATGGTGAGAGACTTTCAGGGGAACTTGGAGGTGATGGTGTTCTGTTGCACCCTATGTCCTTGCCTTTGGTGGTGGTAGAGGTTCCAGTTTGGGAGATGTATTGACGAGTTGCCACAGTGTATCCTGTAGATAGTCCACACTATGGCGGTGGTAGACAGAGTGGATGTTTAAGCTAGTGGATTGGGTGTCGTTCAAGCTGACTGCTTTATCCTGGATGGTGTCAAGTTTCTTGAGTATTGATGTTGCTACACCCATTCAGGCAAGTGGAGAGTATTCCATCATACTCCTAACTTGTGCCTTGTAGGTGGTGGAAAGTCTATAATCAAGTTTTGAACCAAGTGGTCCTGCCAGAACTGAGCATCAGAGAGCAGGTTATTGATGAAAAAGTGCCGCTTTATAGCAATGTTGATGATTCTTAGCAGCTGCTGATGATTAGGAGTAGGCTGATTGGGCAATAATTGCCCAGGTTGGATTTGTCCTGTTTTTTTGTGTGTAGGACATACCTGAGTAACTTTCCATAACGTTGCATAGATACCAATGTTGTAGCTGTACTTGGATAGTTTAGTTAGGGGTGCGGCTATTTCTGGAGCATAGGTCTTCAGCAGTACAGCCAGGATGTTGTTTTAGCCTGTAGCTTTTGCAATGTCCAGTGCATTTAGCTGTTTCTTGATGTCACATGGAGTGAATGGAATTAGCTGAAGACTCGCATCTGTGATGGTGGGGACCTCAGAAGGAATCATCCAATCGGTACTTCTGATTGAAGATGGTTGCAAATACTTTCGCCTTGTGTTTTGCACTCGTATTCTGGGCTCGAACATTGTTGAGAGTCGAGAATCTTAATGGAGTCGCCTCCTCCCGTTAGTTTGTTTAATTGTCCACCACCATTCACAACTGGATGTGGCCTGATTGCAGAGCTTTGACCTGATCCGTTGGTTTTTAGCTCTGTCTGTAGCATGCTGTTTTCACTGTTGAGTAACATGCATGTATTCCTGTATTGGAGCTTCGTCACATGGCAACCTTATTTTCAGGTATACCCGGTGCTCTTCCCAGCATGCTCTACTAAACTTCGAATTGAACCAGAGTTGTAAAATGGGTTTCCATGAGTCACGTTATCAATTATCAAAAGCTTTATTGATAGCGAATTATATCATTTTACATTCTTGCCCTTGCCTACATTTTGTTATTTATCAAAAAATTCTGTTCAAATGCTCTGGTGTGATACATCTTTTGTAGATCCATCTTGATGCTAATTAGTTTATATCTGCTCCAACACCTTTTCTCGAGTCGTGATGAAACTTCTTGGGCTGGATTTTTGGCTTGTTGCCGTCACTGTTTTCACCCCGAAGTGGCAGCAGTGACAGTGGTAAGCACTTCCGGGCGGGCAGTCAGCTTCCAGCGCCCCTCCAGAACTTTCGGTGCTGGTTTCAGTGGGGCACGGAGCATTACTGCCCGGAAGAGGCAAACTGGTGTGCAACACCTCTGGTTGTGACACTGGCTCGATTTTTGCCTCCCGCCCGATCCGTAGCGCTCCGTAGAGCGTCCTGCTGGGATCGCCTATGAAAGCTGGCAGACTGAGCTGCAGCGGCTGCAATGTCGACCTCCAGTAAGTGTGATTTATTTTTTGCGATTTATGTTGTGGTGGCGTGAGTTATTTATTGGGAATGCTTTTGGTGTTTTTCTTTTAAGTTTTTTCCCCGCCCCCCCCCCCCTCCGGCCCATCCCCAGGCCCCTCTCAGACCATTCCAAGGCCGACTGCTTAGCTCGAGATTTTCGCTTGCTCAGCCGGCGTAGTGCTGTAAAAGAGCTGTGTAACGCCTCCCTTAATGCTCCGCCCCGCACTCGGGATCCAGCTGGTGAATTTTGCTGATTGAGACGCAAAGTTTACTGCCCCACCGTCAATACCGCCCTGAAATGAGCAAAGCCGAAAATCCAACCCAAGTTTATAGGTACCCTGATTTCCGTAGATCCTTTTTTAAGTAAGAACTCCCAAGTTTACTGAATCTCAGTCCTTTTTCTAACATTCTTAATTATTTCTGGCATGGTTCTAAGAGTGCACTGCTGAGTTCCAAGAGAATCCTATGTTGATTTCCATCGAGCCCAAGTGCTTTACTTACTTGGATCTATTATAGTAACCGAGCAGCAACTGAGTACTTATGTTATTCGATTACATTCCCCAGTCTTGGAATGTCCACTTTTCTACTGCCATTGCACCGTTCTTTCCTTTTGTAAATACATCACTAAAGAACTCATTTAAATTTTCAGCTATGTCCACATCATCTTTAATTTGGAGAGGAATATGGGATTTTTCTTAGTGTCCAGGCCAACACATTCCTTCAGCCACCAGCACCAAAAACAGATGGACTCATTGTTATTTAAATCCTTGCTTTGTATCAAGTTAGCTGAGGACATGCTTCTGAATGAAACAGGTTTGAAACTAATTATTTTTGTGAATTACTACATTCACATGCTAAAACTAGATAAAAATGCCACATTTTTGCTACAAGAACCACCTACTGTCCAAATTTGGATTCTGCAGAAGCAGTCCTAAATGTAGTGGTCACTTAGGGCCCAAGTTTCCACATGATTCGCGCCTGATTTTTAGGAGCAACTGGTGGAGAACGGCCTATTTTAGAAATCGCAATTCTCCACATTTTTTTTTCTGCAGTTCTAGTCAGGTGGAACAGTTCTAGTTTAGAACAGAATTTTTTCTTCAAAAGGGGGCGGATCCGGCCACTGACGCCTGATTTGAAAGTTTCCACAGTGAAAATGTACTCCAAACTAAAGTAGAATGGAGCCAGTGAAGATTTTTGTAGAACTGAAAAAACCTGTTCTACACATTAAAAAATCAGGCGCAGGTTACAAATTAGGCGTCCAGAACGAGGTGGGGGGGGAAGGGAATTCATTAAATTCAATAAATCCTTATTTATACTTCTACAAATATTATACAAATAAATCCAACCTGAATAAACATTTATAAGCCAAGAAAAGATTAAATAAACCATCTTCCGACCTGTGTGAAAGTGCTTCAGCCAGGAAGAATTCTGCAGCCGTTCATGCCGCTGAGCGAGAGAGAGAGAGAGAGAGAGGTGGGTCGGGTCGGGGAACAGGAGCGTGGGTCGGGGGGGGAGCGGGTCTCGGGTCGGGGGGGAGCGGGTGTCGGGTCGGGGCGTGGGGGGGAGCGGGTGTCAGGTCGGGGCGGGGGGGAGCGGGTGTCGGATCGGGGCTGGGGGAGGTGGAGCGGGTGTCTGGTCGGCGGAGGGGGCGGGGAGCGGGTGTCTGGTCGGGGGGGGAGCGGGTGTCGGGTCTGGTCGGCGGGGGGGAGCGGGTGTCTGGTCGGCGGGGGGGGTGGGGGAGGAGTGGGGGTCGGGTCTGGTCGGCGGGGGGGGGGGGGGAGCGGGTGTCGGGTCTGGTCGGCGGGGGGAGGGGAGAGAGCGGGTGTCTGGTCGGCGGGGGGAGGAGAGAGAGCGGGTGTCTGGTCGGCGGGGGGGGAGGGGAGCGGGTGTCGGGTCTGGTCGGGGGGAGTGGGGGAGGGGGTTAGGAGCGGGTGTCGGGTCTGGTCGGCGGGGGGGGGGGGGGGGAGCGAGTGTCGGGTCTGGTCGGAGGGGGGGAGCAGGAACTGGCCGTGGGAGGAGCCTCATTCACGCAGCCCCAGTGAGGCCATTCAGCCAGGGCTAGGGGCTGCGTGCTTCGGGCCCCTCCCACACAGTTCAGAGCCTGGAGCTACTGCACTTGCGTGCCAACTGTAGCGCGCATGTGCAGAGGTCCCAGCACTGTTTTCAGCGCCGGGACCTGGCTACGCCCCCCCCACAGCTCGTGCTGGCTGCGCCAAGGGCCAGAGGACCTGTAAGTAGGTGGAGAATACCGAGGATTTTTTTAGGCGCCGTTTTAGGCGCGAAAACGGGCGCCCAGCTCGGAGGGGCGCCCGTTTCTTTTTCTTGTGGAAACTTGAGCCCTTAGAAACTACTGATCAGGAGAAAAAGGTCTTGTGACATTATGCCCATTGATTTCTTCAAGTAATATTGCTTCAACCGAATCGTGCCATTTTTACATGTATTCAGACTTTTTTTAAATAAAAAGTGAGTTTCAAGAGAAATCTGTTGAACTGCAGACTGTACTGTAAAATAATTGGCAATGCACACTTCAGTATGGCACAGTAAGGGCCTTTCACTCCAGTGGGACGTTTTAAATACATTCTACTGGAGAAGGCAAATTTAGCTCCCAACAACAAAATTTTAATGAATCTTTGGAACTTGCCCAATTATCAACAACTGGGTTTTGTCAAACATTACTACTAAATAAATTCTTAAAGGAGCAATGGTGTCTGATTTATGTGAGTTTCATTTCAAGACAGAATTTGCTGCTTTACTCTTTTCTCTTTTTCTCCTTTTCTGTATTCCGTCCTCTCTTCTTTCTTCTCCCACAAACAGCGACGCATGGTGGAGTATGGTTTCAGGAATTCTGGCAGCCCTCCAGTAACTCCTACAAGTGATTGTTGTTCGTGTGCAAATTTGTAGAATGTTAGGCGGTCTATTCAATCGAGCAATTCAGCTGGGGTTTATCCTGTCCTCGTTCAATATCCACACACAGCGGGGGAGCACTATATGGACCCCGTGTATGGACTCTTGGCTGATTTCTCTTTACCACTAGCCCACCCACCCTGTCTCCAATCCATGGATATTGTGTACAAAATGTTGATGGGTCTGGATATCATGGATAGCGAGGGCCTTATTTCCCTTGGTCAATTACGAGGGGGCAGAGTTTTAAGGTGGTTGGTGAAAGGTTCAGAGGGGATTTGAGGGGAGACTTCTTCACGCAGAGGGTTGAGGGGGTCTGGAATTCACTGCCTGGAAGGGTGGTGGATGCAGAAACCCTCAGGACATTTAAAAGGTGCTTCGATGGGCACTTGAAGTGCCATAACATGCAGGGTTACGGACCAAGAGCTGATAAGTGGGATTAGACTGGATAACCTCTTGGCTGGCGCAGGTACGATGGTAAGTACTGCAAAGAATCAAATACATCCAGGGTGATCTCCTGGACTAGTTTCGATCGCCTGGATGGGAATTTTCCCAGATTTTTTTTTTTCCCCCAATTGGCCTGGGTTTTTATCTGGTTTTTGCCTCTCCCAGGAGATCACATGGCTCTGGTTGGGGTGGAGTGTCGAATGTTTCGGTGCAAGGGGTGTCGCAGTTGTGTGGCAAGGACAGGTTGGGCTGGGTGCTCTTTACATTTCCATCATTGTTCATTGTGCATAGGTTTATATGTAACCTTTAGGGCTGCTGACCGAGAGTCGTGCGGCTCTTTGTCGGCCGGCGCGGACATGATGGGCTGAAATGGCCTCCTTCTGCGCTGTAAATTTCTATGTTTCTACTTGTAATGTCCCCACTGCTGCTCTGACTGAGATCTGCTAACTCAGCACAAACCAGTGATTGAATCTTTTCTAGTCTCAGCAACAGTATTGCACAAGCTGTATCGACTTTTATGTGTGGGAAGGATAATGTCTTTTTAAGAAAACAGTGTTTACATAACGTACTCGAAAGCCAGAGCCTTATCACTATTATTTGCATTGCAGAGACATTATAACGTTCAGAGGGTTGGGCAGCGAGAACATTTTCTTATTCTCTGATTGACTGACTAGGAATTCCAGATATTCTGTACCACTGTACAATTGAAATCATATAAGTTCCAAATATTTTGATCTTCCTTGTTAGAGTAAATTCTAAGATACATCCCCAACAGTCGCGTTAAGAAGGAATGCATGATTCTTAAAAAAAAGAAACACAAATACGCAATAGGTTCGCCAAAATATGAAATGGGCAGACAGTTTAACATTTCAGATTCAGGTTCTTCATATCTTCAGAGTATTAGTTAGGCATATAGGACAATCAGATTTACAATAATACATTCCCAATCTGCTTTTTCTTGCCATCTTGGCTTGAGGACCTGATGGTTGTGTTAACGACCAGTGCTGGGATTCCCTTTCTACCTCATTCTCCAGCAGGAGAAAGCATTGGCGTGCTGTTGAGAAGCAGGGCTATACAGCCTCTGTACTCTGAAAGGGTTCTACAGATACTGGGTGGCAGAACCGGGGTTCATTCTGACATCTGATAGATATAGAGCCAGTGAAAAGAATTTGTGCAAGACTGTCTCAGATGACTCCAAGTTTTAGGTCAATAAAAGTGATACGTCCTTACTATACAGTATAAATGCACATGAGGCCCATGCTTGAGAGAAGGTCAATCTGTGACCTGTCCTTTATTTCACAGCACTCAAGTGATGGAAGTGGGTGGAGCTTCCCCTTTTATATCTGAAGGTCGAGGTTAGGAGTGTCTCCCACAAGTTCACCACCTAGTTGTCAGTGTTCTCACAGTGTACAACTTAGATCAGATTAGACATGGGTTACAATGTTGGTTGAATACATGACATCACCCCCCCCCCCCCCCCCCCCCCCAAAGTCTTATTGGGATCACAGGTTGAGTCTCTCTGGTGGTTTACGTTCCCTTGTAGAGCGCCTGAGTTGGGGCTCCGGTTGTTGGGCGCTGGCCTGAGTGTCTGCTGTTTGCGGTGCCTCAGGCCTGTCCGGACTGCCCACAGTGACTGGGCTCTCCTCCCCTTGGTTCCTGTGTTCGGTCACCTGTGGTGGAGTGAACTCTACATCGTGTTCTTCCTCTGCTTCTTCTATGGGGTTGTTGAACCCCCTTTTTGTTTGATCCACATGTTTGCGGCAGATTTGTCCATTGGTAAGTTTAACGACCAGAATCCTATTTCCCTCTTTGGCAACCACAGTGCCTGCGAGCCATTTGGGCCCTGCAGCATAATTGAGGACAAAAACAGGGTAATTTACAGCAATACATCGCGCCCTTGCATTCCTGTCATGGTAGTCATATTGTGACTGGCGCCTGCTCTCGACAATTTCTTTCATGGTGGGGTATATGAGGGATAACCGGGTTTTGAGCGTCCTTTTCATTAGCACCTCTGCGGGTGGAACCCCTGTGAGCGAGTGTGGTCGGGATCTGTCAGCCAACAGGAGGCGTGATAAGCGGCATTGTAGGGAACCCCCTTGGATTCTGAGCATCCCCTGTTTGATTATCTGCACTGCTCGTTCTGCCTGGCCGTTTGAGGCCGGCTTGAACGGTGCCGTTCTAACATGGTTAATTCCATTGCCTGCCATGAAGTGCTTGTGAAGCACGGGCCATTGTTGCTGACCAAGATGTCCGGTAGACCGTGGGCGGCGAACATTGCCCGTAGACTTTCTACCGTGGCAGAGGATGCGCTTGAATTTAAAATATCACACTCGATCCATTTGGAGTAGGCGTCTACGACAACCAAAAACATTTCCCCATGAAAGGACCTGCGTAGTCCACATGGATGCGTGACCAAGGCTTGGCGGGCCATGGCCAGGGGCTAAGGGGGGCTTCCCTGGGCGCATTGCCCAGCTGGGCACACGTGTTGCACCTGCGAACACAAAGTTCCAGATCTGCGTCTATCCCTGGCCACCAAACGTGTGACCTGGCAATTGCCTTCATCGTGACAATGCCCGGGTGCTCATTGTGGAGTTCTCTGATGAACACCTCGCTGCCCATCTGGGGCATGACTACGCGGTTTCCCCACAGTCGGCCTGAATCGAGAATTCATCCCTGCGCCTGTGAAATGGTTTAAATTCCTCAGGGCATGCCCTGTACGTGGCTGCCCAGTCCCCATTCAGAACACATTTCTTGACTGGAGACAATTTGTCCAGACTTTAATCTGACGGGCTGTCACGGGTGAGCCTTCACTTCCGAAAGCTTCAACAGCCATGACCATCTCAGCAGCATGCTCGGTAGCCCCCTCAGTGGTGGCTACTGGGAGCCTGCTGAGTGCATCGGCGCAGTTTTCAGTGCCCGGTCTGTGCCGAATTGTGTAGTCATAGGCAGCTAACGTGAGTGCCCACCTCTGTATGCGGGCCGATGCGTTTGCATTTATGGCCTTGTTGTCGGCCAAAAGGAACGTGAGGGGTTTGTGATCTGTCTCCAGCTCAAATTTCCTGCCAAACAGGTACTGGTGCATTTTCTTTACTGCATATACACATGCTCGTGCCTCCTTTTCTACCATCCCGTAGCCCCTTTCTGCCTGGGATAGACTTCTGGAGGCATAAGCTACCGGCTGTAACTGACCCTTGGCATTGACATACTGCAACACACACCCGACACCATAGGACGACGCATCGCACGTTAACACAAGTTTCTTACATGGGTCATATAGCGTTAACAGATTGTTGGAACATAACAAATTGCGTGCTCTATTAAAAGCCCTTTCCTGGCTGTTCCCCAGACCCATTCGCGACCTTTGCGTAGGAGCACGTGTAGCGGCTCTAGCAGCGTGCTCAATTTGGGAAGAAAGTTACCAAAAAAGTTCAGGAGCCCCAGGAATGAACGCAGCTCCGTTGTGTTACGGGGTCTGGGTGCTCTCTGGATCGCTTCCGTCTTGGACACAGTAGGGCTGATCCCGTCTGCTGCTACCCTCATCCCCAGGAATTCTACCTCTGGAGCTAGGAAGACGCACTTTGCCTTTTTCAGTCGCAGCCCTACCCGGTCCAGTCTGCGTAGCACCTCCTTCAGGTTGTGGAGGTGTTCTTCAGTATCGTAACCCGTAATGATGATGTCATCCTGAAAAACCACCGTCCCTGGAATCGACTTGAGGGGGCTTTCCATTTTTCGTTGGAAGATCGCGGCGGCCGAGCGAATCCTGAACGGACATCTGTTGTACTCAAAACAACCCCTTGTGTGTCGTGATGGTGGTCAGCTTCTTCGACTCACTCGCCAGCTCCTGGGTCATGTAAGCTGAGGTCAGGTCCAATTTTGAAAAAAGTTTGCCACCGGATAGCGTCGTAAAGAGGTCCTCCGCTCTCGGTAGCGGGTGCTGGTGTTGGAGTGACACCCGATTGATGGTGTCCTTGTAATCACCACATATCCTGACCAACCCATCCACCTTGAGCACCGGCACAATCGGGCTCGCCCAGTCACTGAATTCGACTGGCGAGATGATGCCTTCCCTCAACAGGCGGTCCAATTCGCCTTCTATCTTTTCCCGCATCACGTACGGCACCGCTCTGGCCTTGTGGTGTACTGGTCTGGCGTCCAGGTTTATGTGAATCACTACCTTGGCCCCCATGAAAGTGCCAATGCCAGGTTGAAACAGTGAGTCAAATTTGTCCAGGATCTGTGAGCATGATACTCGCTCCACAGAGGAAATTGCATTGACATCGCCCCATTTCCAGTTCATGACAGCAAGCCAACTCCTCCCCAGTAGTGCAGGACCGTCCCCTGCGACAATCCAGAGTGGCAGTCTGTTCTCCGAATCTTTGTGGGTCACGACTCCCGTGACGCTGCCTAGCACCGGAATGATCTGCTTTGCTTAAGTCCGTAGCTGTGCGTCAATCGGCGATAATTTTGGCCTCCTGGCCTTGGACGCCCACAACTTTTCGAACTGTTTGATACCCATCAGGGACTGGCTGGCCCCCTTGTCTCGCTCCATTGATACTGGGATGCCATTGAGGAGCACTTTCATCATTATCGGTGGCGTCCTGGTGTATGAACTGTATACGTGCTCCACATGAACTCGCTGAACTTCAGCTTCCAGCGATTTCCCCCAGCGTTCATTTCTGCAATTTCTGCAGGTATTTTGCTCACCTCTGCAAACTCCGGCTGAGTGTGTGCCTCCACGCCTCCAGCATGAGCTGCTGTTTGAATCAAAAGGTCCCTTGCCAGTCGATCGTCCCTGACTGCCCCTGTTATTGCCCTTGAATGCGCCATTAACAGGTGTTGATGGCCCCATTACTGGCCGCATTGTCCCTTGCAATGGCGTGAATCGCCGTTCAGCTTGCCATTGTCTCTGTCGAACTCCCCCTCTGGGTTCAACTACATGTTGGGGCATGCCCGACTGCCCTTGTCTGCCTGGAGAACTGTGTGCTGCTTTCACAATGTTGAATCTCTGTCCCAACCATTCCTTAACACAGTACCTCTCGTCTGTTCTGCTCGTGGCCATGCTCGCGTGGTTTAAATCCCAGTTTCTTGTCGCCATTTATACGTCCTTACTATACAGTGTAAATGCACATGAGGCCCATGCTTGAAAGGTGGTCAGTCTGTGACCACCTTTATTTCACAGCACTCAAGTGATGGAAGTGGGTGGAGCTTCCCCTTTTATATCTGAAGGTCTAGGTTTGGAGTGTCTCCCACAAGTTCACCACCTAGTGGTCAGTGTTCTCACAGTGTACAACTTAGATCAGATTATACATGGGTTACAATGCTGGTTGAATACATGATAGAAAGAAAGGAAAAAAAACAAATTGTACGACTTTTCCCAGAGCGCTTTATACTCAATGAATTACTCTTGAAATGTGGCAAATGTTGATTTTTATGCAAATGTTGCGGTTAATTTGTGCACAGCAAGTTTTTTAAACAACACTGAGTTCATCTGTTTTTGGTACTGGTGGTTGAGAGAATGTGTTGGCTTGGACATCAAGAGAAATTTTCTGACAGGTGAGATTGCTATGACTCAACCTGGACTGACAGTGAGTTATAAAGAAAGCCTAACAAAGCTAAATTTATTCTCGTTAGGATTGGAGTTTGGGTGAGAGATTTAGATTGAAGGACATGATAAAAGATTTCAAAATTTTAATAAATCAATGATTCGGATACAGAGGCCTTTCATGCAAAAAAAAAATGAAATAGCAGAGATGCGGGACATAATTACAAATTAGAAGAATTGTTACATTTTTCCTTAAACAGTAATTTATTCATGGAAAAGAATTGTTGACTTGCACATTAATCTGCCTTGTAGTCCACTGTGTGTCATCTCAGTTTGAATATTCAAAAGGGAACTGGATCACTTACTAATTCAACAATATAAAGGGATAGCGAAGAAAAGGGAAAATGAATAGACAAGGTCCTTATTGACTAAATAAAATGAGTGGGCCGAATTAGTTTCCCAAGAGAGTCAACATACCACATTGGCTGAAATTCAAACAGATTTGCTCTCATTGGGTACATTTTATTTAGTACCTGGGATGTGGGCTTAGCTGGCAAGGCCAGCATTTATTGCCCATCCCTAATTGCTCTTGACAAGGTGGTGGTGAGCCGCCGCCTTGAACGACTGCTGTCATTGTGGTGAAGGTACTCCCATAGTGCTGTTGGAGAAGAAGTTTCAGGATTTTGACCCATGACTATGAAGGAACGGCGATATATTTCCAAGTCGGGATGGTGTGTGCCTGGGAGAGGAAATTGGAGGTGGTGGTATTCCCATGTGCCTGCTGCCCTTATCCTTCTAAAGGGTAGAGTTCACGGCTTTGGGAGGTGCAAGTTGCTGCAGTGCATCTTGTAGATGGTACACACTGCAGCCACGGTGAGCCTGTGGTGGAGGGAGTGAATGTTTTAGGTGGCGGATGGGGTGTCAATCAAGTCCTTGTCCTGGATGGCGTTGAGTTCTTGTGTTGTTGGGGCTGCACTCATTCAGGGAAGTGGAGAGAGTTTCATGACACGCCTGACTTGTGCCTTTATCACACTGTTTCACTCTCAGCCCAACATTTTACTCGGGTCGATAACACTTGCTTTCAGTTGTGTCACAATTCATCAGATCTATCCAGAGGTTGTTGAGGACATCAGGAGAAAGACATGCTTCCCTTTGCTGGACCAGTCCCAATGTTTCTGCTCAACGACAGATAATGTCAACATGGAGGCCGTATATCTATCCTTTATCTGCGCACAGAGCTTTCTATAGTAATTTATTCTGTTTCCCCATATCCCACAAGTATATACTGTGTGAAATTTATACTGTTGATCCCTTTATTGACTTCAAAAACCACAGTTCTGTGACGTAAGGAAGTTTAACATCCCCCTGTCTAACAGTTGGTTGGTTGAACATGGCCTCCAGTCATCGGCACATTCCAGTTAATGGTCCAGTTATTAAAAGACAATGTCTAAAATTAAAGTCTTGCATCCGTGATGGTGGTTTATTAGTTCCTACAGATTGTCACGTCCTGCAAATTCTGGAGTGCAACCTGTTTACTAGTTAGCACCTTTTTTTTAAAAACAATAGTCTGAAATATTGGCCTGGAATTTGCTCTCATTTCGCCTTTGAAACTGACTGCCACTTCAGGATTTAGCGCATGCGCAGCCTAATGCAGAAATCCTGACGTGGTTGGTCATTCACTACTCCTCCACACGTCATTTCGAGTGTGGGCAGCAACATCGGCAGGGCCCAGGTACAGCGGAAGAGCGGGAAGGTCGGGGCGGATGAGCAGCGAGAGATTGTGGCAGAGGTTTATTGAGTGATTGAGGTGGAGGAGCAATGAGAGATCGTGGCTGAGATTTGGTGAGTGATTGTGGCGGAGGGTACGGGGCCCAGAAGAGCCGAGGGCCCAGGGGCAGCATGGGCCAGCCCACAGTGCGATATGCGTGTGCACTAGGTCCATACAGCAGAGCAGGTCTCCAGTCGTCCTGGTAAACCCTTGCCACTGGATAAAGGCTTAGCTCTGTCAAGCCCATGTGGTGGCTGATGTGCAACGGTCACCACACGTTAAAAAAAATCCACGCACAAGCATCTTCCACCCCTGGAGTTCAAGACTGGAATATTGGGCCCTGCATTGAAATATCTGTGAACTCATCCCTTTTGGTGTGGAAGTAAGTCATCCTCGTTCGAGGGACCGCCTATGGTGAGATGGTGGTAAGACATTGTGGAGTAAGTACATGTGTCAATCGCCACTGAATACCCAGCCTCTGACCCTGTTCATGTAGCCACAGTATTTGTGGCTGCTCCAGTTAAGTTTCTGGTCAACGGTGATCCCCACGATGTTGACGGTGTGGGAATCGGCGATAATAATGCCGTTGGTTGTCCTGGGGTGGTAGTTCGATACTCTCTTGTTGGAGATAGTCATTGCCTGGCACATGTGTGGCATGAATGTTACTTGCCACTTATCGGCCCAAGCTTGCATGTGATCATGGATTGCTTCATTATCTGAGGAGTTGTGAATGGAACTGAACACTGCAAATCATCAGTGAACATACCCACTTCTGACCTTCTGATGCAGTAGTTGAAGATGGTTGGGCCTAGGACACTGCCCTGAGGAATTCCTGCAGCGATGTCCTGGGGCTGAGATGATTGGCCTGCAACAACCACAGCCATCTTCCTTTGTGTGTTAAGTGTGACATTTTGAAGTTAACAGTTTGAGGGAGTCCATTATATCAATGGGGCATTCTATCCTGCAGGACTAATAGAAAGCAATGGATTAGATTAGAAAAGCATTCAAGTTTGTCACTGAGGTGTTGTGCTGAAATCTGTTTTGTATCCTTCTGCATATATATATGTCCGAGACTATGGCCCCGAACTTGGTGGAAACTAAGTTCCGCCTAAGCGCCGCCCAAAGGACTGCTGAATTACCTGACAGTACTTTGGGCGGGAGATTTGTGGAAAAGTCTGGGAAAGACCGCCCGGCAGCAAAAAAACAACTTCCGCCATGAATCTGGGTGGCAGCGGGCGGGACCTCCCAATATCGGCATCAAATGCAATCCTCGGCAAAGTACCGCCGAGGATTGAGTCGGCCCAGGGTCGGGGGGAAACCTAAAATTTAAAATTTTCAAAAAATAAAAAAAAACCTTGCAAAACCTTCAGGGGACCCCATCCACCTGAAGCACTGGAGAAAAAAATAAAGCAAGTTTACTAACCTTTTTTTACAGGTCTTCTTATTTATCGTTGAGGTTAGACCTGCCTTCATGCGGCGGTCCTTCCCCCTGCTGCAGCGGACTCCAGCCCGGACCAAACTGGCAGCTCGGCAGGCGGGAGGACACTTAAGTGAGTTGCACGCCAGCAGCCGGTTCCCAGCGGTCTTCCCACCCTCCTCCAAACTCGCTCGAAAGGGAGACCGCCCAGAACCGGCGGGAAGTGAGTGCACCAAGTTCAACTCCATTTGAATGGTGGGGAGGCAAAAGTGGACATTTTAGCAAATAGGCATGGAAGTGGTAGAATCGAATCCGTTGCTTTCTAATTTGTAACAATTTTGAATCAACTTGAGAAATTCATTATGTTGCAGTGGCTGAGAGAACTTTGGGGTTTTATACAGAGAGTTGGCACAGGTTCAATGGGCTGAATGGCCTCCTTCTGCGCTGTAACCATTTTGCGATTGCACAAAAGGTTTTCCTGATGTAGTGAAATTCATAAATGATATTTAAAAAGCATGTTTTTTTTTGGAGGTATGTATATTTGTGGTTTCAGTGTCTGTTGTGAGTAATATAGTACAAATGTAATTTTGTCTTAATATTTGTATTCTAATGCACCTGTAATGTTGGTGATTGGTCAGTGGCATTTCAAATAATCAGAATTTTCAGAGGGAGGAAACTTCATCCCATTTTCAGCTGTCACGATCCTTCCCTGTTGCTCTCCATCCTGAACCTTTTAGCATTCTACCTAATCTTTGATTCACTTCCAGATCCCCTGCTCCCTTCTACCAGTACCCACTTCAGGTCCACACTCTTCCTTTCTTATACCGAGGCACACTCCAAAATCTCGAGCTCTGCCCCCATACTCCCACTGAGACTTCCTCGGTGTTCCAGCTTTGCCTCCATTCCCCATGTCCAGCCTGACACAGCAGCTGCCAGTTCCTTGCTTCCCTGGTCATCCTGACTCCAAGTGTCATAGCCTTCCTGGTCATAACTGACTGTTATGATAGAGAATAAATCCATTTTGTACCCTTTTAATTACTGTTAAAATGGCAGCATTGTTAATTTCTTTGTTACTATATACTATTTATGTTCATGTTGACTGAGTTTATTTCGGGCATTTGTAATGTAACTTTTAGATTTGTAATTTATAATTATTTACTATTCGTAGAATAATTTATAATTCATCTATTTGATTTCTATGTATATAAATAAATAAGATTTTGTCCATAGTCTTTGTAGTGTACCAGATATTCATTAATATATTGATATTCACATGATTTTTAAGGATCGATCCTTTGTTCCTGGTTCAACTATCACTGTGAAGTCAAGCCCGTACATTCCCACTCCCAACCTACAATCTCAAGGCCCGTTCCCTTGTGCCAAGACAACAAGATAGCATAGGCATCAAGCTTCTGCTCCCAGAGAGGATTAAGATCATTTCTGCATCTGAGGTTTGTAGCCACAAATCTGCCTATAGATTTCTATGATAGATAGGGGAAAATTAGATTTGTGAGACCAGAACATAAGAATTAGGAGCAGGAGTAGGCCATACGGCCCTTCAAGCCTGCTCCGCCGTTCATTAAAATCATGGCTGAACTTCGACCTCAACTCCACTTTCCCACCTAATGCCCATATCCCTTCATTCACCTCGAGTCCAAAAATCTTTCTATCTCAGCCTTGAATATGCTCAACAACTTAGCATCCACAGCCATTTTGGGTAGAGAACTCCAAAGATTCACAACCCTCTGAGTGAAGAAATTCCTCCTCATCTCGGTCTTAAATGGCTGACTCCTTATCATAAGACTATGCCCCCTAGTTCGAGACTCTCCAGCCAGGGGAAACAACCTTCAGCATCTACCCTGTCAATCCCCCTCAGAATCTTACATGTTATGTTATGCAGATAAAAAAACAAAGGCAGGCAGACAAACCTATCTGGCCAATAAACATAATGATGAGGCAAACAGCGCTCACCATTATTAATGTTGAAATTGGACAGTAACTTACAACGACTGCACACGCGCTGTTCAATGCATAAATGAAGTTGCTGTCCGAAATGTCCTGCTCCTCATAAAAGTTGCGCGACAACGGCATCTCGCCAGGAGATTCACCGTTGAAATACATAGAACGACGTGAAGTTGCTGTACTTCGTTCATCGATACGCATTAAATGCAACAGAAAAAATTAGGGCTTGCCCATTCCAGTGTACGTGTCCTTTAATGGTGTGATGCCTTACTTACTACCAAACAACCTCTCTGCCACTGAAAATTAACTTTAACATGCGTGGAGTCTTATTTCTTCAGATTTTAATTTGTTGGAGATATTAAAAAAAAATTTAAATAAAAAATGTTTTTGCTTTTTCATTCTCTTAATCCAATCTTTTCTTTTCATTTTGTTTTCCGTACCCGATTTGACATTGAATAAAATAATCTAACTGACGCTTCCTGGTTCAGACACCTCGCTGTTCATCGATTCTTCAGTCTGATTGGTTCAGGAAATACATAGTTGCTTGTCCTCTTCACACAGGTTCCAGATTGTTGTCGAGGGCACTGTGACTTTTTGATAGTTAGCTGCCAGGAACTTCCAGTGCAAAACCCATAAAAAGTCTACGTGCAAGTGCAACCATTTGTTCGCCACTCACCGCAGAATCTGGCCCACTGAGATACAGAGGAAGTGTGTGAAAGGCATAGAGTTCCAAGCATACAGCAAGAGAAATGCACAGAGAACAACACTAAGACAGGATACAGAAAAAAGAGAAAGTAAGAGTCATAAACAAACACAAATATAGAGTTGCCAATAGGAAAAGATCTAGGAGGCAGAACAAATTGAAAATGAGACTGAGTAAGGTGGAAAGAATCAGAGATAGAGGAAGACAGATTTATTTTATATTTTGTGTAAAATAAAACCTGTATTCCATTATTTTCATAGTATAAATTAGTTGGTAATGGTGACAACACATGCACCACTTTCCTGCCATGAAATTGGTTTTTATTGGCTTGGAAAATAAAAAGTTGTTTGCCAAAATTGAGTGTACAGTGGTAATATAAACAGATCACAAGAAGAGGATTGATGACCTAATTTGAGTTAATCTCCTCCACCTATGTAATACAGTATATCCTGTGTCTCAACAAAAAAAAAGCAAAAATTTATCCTCAACTTGTCTGTATGCATTGCTGGTTTGTTTCTCTTAAAAATGTTAACATATTATGGTTATGTTTCATTTTTATGTTCTTCTTCACCACTTCATATGTAAACATTTCTGCAAATGATTTGGGAGGGGGGAAAGAGTAAGAATGTTACTTTAAGGTTCAGATAAAATGTAAACGTTGTATAGTGGTTGTGTTTATCACCCAGTTAAATGCTTAAGCGACAGATGTGTGTAAGCTGAACAAAATTATTTCATCCAAAAAAATGAAAAAAACCTAATGCATTGACCAGGTTTTGATTTTTTTTTCCTAATTATATAAATATTACAGCTCTTCAATGCATTATGAAACTCAATCCCACCTTACAATTTCTGCTGTTCGGGTGAATTCAGCAACATTTTATTATTCTCATCTATGTCTGAGAGACTTAACAGCCATATGTTTTGGAGGTTAAAGTGCTTTATAGGAGCACTTTTAATGGAAAAGAGTTAGTCATTTGTTTACAAGTACACTTTCTGATGTGATTTACAGCTTTGCCACATTATTGCATCATTTGCACACGTCTTTGCAAGATGAGAATGACGCGTGGCTATTCTGGCTCTTTCCCTCTAAACAAAAAAAGCTCGGAAAAGTCTTCATCATAGAACCCTGTTGAAACCCATTCATTAAGGGTATTACTAGTATTAAAGCGGTTTGAAATTCACATTCACACACTGTGCAGTATAGGTCAGGATTTATATCTACCAGATTGAATTCTGGTAAGTAACCTCCAACAAGAAATTGCATTTATGTCGCGCCTTCAATGTAGTAAAACATCCCGAGGCACCTTACAGGAGGGTTAGCAAACAAAATTTAAGACCGAGCCACATAAGACATTTGGACAAGCTTGATCCAAGAGGTCAGTTTTGAGGAGTGTCATAAAGGAGCAGGGAGAAGTAGAGAGGTTTAGGGAAGGAAATCCAGAGCTTGTGGCCTAGGCAGCTGAAGGAATGGCAACAAATCGTGCAGCAATTAAAATTGGGGCTGCGCAAGAGGCCATAATTGAAGGAGCTCTGAGATCTTATAGCATTGTAGGACTGGAGCAGGTTCCAGAGATAGGGAGAGATGAGTCCATGGAGTGATTTGAAAACAAGGATTTTAAAATCAAGGCAAGCCATTGTAGGTGAACGATGGGTGCACAAGCCTTGGTGCGAGTTAGAACTCTGGCACCAGTTTTGGATGAATTCAAGTTCATCGAGGGTGGAAGATTGGAAGTAGCCAGGAAAGCATTGGAATAGTCAAGTCTAGACGGAGCAAAGGCATGGATGAGGGTTTCATCAGCAGATGAGCTGAGGCAGGGGCAGTGGCACAGTCGGATGATAGAGGTGGAAATAAGAGGTCTTGGTGATGGAGCAGATCATCACTGGAAGCTCATCGCTGGGTCAAATACGAAACCAAGGTTGTGAATGGTCTGGCTCAGCCTCCGACATTGCCAGGGAGAGGGATAGACTTTGTGGCTAGGGAACTGAGTTTGCGGCAGGGACCGAAGACAATGGGTTCAGTCTTCTCAATGTTTAGTGGCAGGAAATTTCTGCTCATCTTGGATGTCGGACAAGGTGTATGAAAAATCAGACAGTGGTGGGGTGAAGAGAGATAGTGGCGAGGTAGAGCTGGGGATCGTCAGCGTACATGTGGAACCTGACATTGTGTTTTCAAATGATGTTGCTGAGCAGCAGCATGTAGATAGTAGAACAAGGCTAAGGATCGATCCTTGAGGGACGCCAGAGGTAACGATGCAGGAGCGGGAAGAGAAGCCATTGCAGATGACTCTCTGGATGCAACTGGATAGATAATAATGGAACTAGGCGAGGGCGGTCCGAACTCAGCTGGATGACGGAAGAGAGATTTTGGAGGAGTGTGTCATCAACCGTGTCAAAGGTTGCAGACAGGTTGAGAAAGGATGACTTACCACAATCACACAGGATATCAGTTGTGACTTTTTAATGAGGGCTGTTTCAGGACTGTAGTACGGGAAGAAACCTGACTGGAGGTATTCTAACATGGAATTCTGGGAAAGATGGGCAAGAATTTGGGAGACAGCGCATTCAAGAGGAAAGGGAGGTTGGAGATGGGGTGGCAGTTTGCAAGGACAGATGGGTTTAGGGTGTCTATTATTGAGGAGCAGGGTAATGATGGCAGATTTTAAGTGGAGGGGACAGTACCTGAGGAGCGATAACTGGTAGCAATATCAGCTAACATGGGAGCAAAGAAGAGAAGTTAGGTGGTCAGCGGTTTGGTGGGGATAGGGTTGAGGGAGCAGGAGGTGGGTCATATCGACAAGATGAGCTTGCAGAAGGCATGAGGGCAGATAGGAGTGAAACTAGAGAAAGTTGAGAGTTCAGGGCGAGGTCAAGGGAACCTTGGGGGAAGTTTGATCCAGTGGGCTTCGGGATGGAAGGGAAATGGCAGAGGCAGCTGAACAGATGTTCTCAATCACAGTGACAAAGAAATCCATGTCCTTACACTTGTTGGAGGTGAGAGTGGAGGAGGTAGGGGAGAGGGGTTTAAGAGGACGTTTTATCGTGGACAAGAGAAGCCGGGGTTATCTTGGCATTCTAGGATGATCCTGGAACTATTGGCAGAGGAGAGCAGGACGCAATCGTGCCTTCGGTGACCCAGCCAGATCTGGCGGTGAATGGCTAAACAAGTTGTCTACTATAAAAGTTCAAGAACAAACCCGCCATAACTGTAACTAGTACAAGGCAATGTCTTAACATTTCATTTTCAATCTTTCATTGTGATGACAAAGAGCCAAGTGCATAGAAACGTCGAAAATACATGCAGGAGTAGGCCATTCGGCACTTCGAGCCTGCACCACCATTCAATAAGATCATGGCTGATCATCACCTCAGTATCCCTTCTCTGCTTTCTCTCCATACCCCTTGATCCCTTTCGCCGTAAGGGCCACATCTAACTCCCTCTTGAATATATCCAACAAACTGGCATCAACAACTCTCTGCGGCAGAGAATTCCACAGGTTAACAACTCTGAGTGAAGAAGTTTCTCCTCATCTTGGTCCTATATGGCTTTCCCTTTATCCTTAGATTGTGTCCCCTAGTTTTGGACTTTCCCAACATCGGGAACATTCTTCCTGCATCTAACCCCTCAAGTCAGTATTTTATGTTTCTATGAGATCCCCTCTCATTCTTCTAAACTCCAGTGAATACAGGCTCAGTCGATCCAATCTCTCCTCATATGTCAGTCCCGCCATTCCGGGAATCAGTCTGGTGAACCTTCGCAGCACTCCCTCAATAGCAAGAACGTCCTTCCTCAGATTAGGAAACCAAAACTCAACACAATATTCCAGGTGAGGCCTCACCAAGGCCCTGTACAACTGCAGTAAGACCTCCCTGCTCCTATACTCAAATCCCCTAGCTATGAAGGCCATCATGCCATTTGCCACCTTCACCACCTGCGGTACCTGCATGCCAACTTTTAATGACTGATATACCATGACACCCAGGTCTCGTTGCACTTCCCCTTTTCCTAATCTGCAGCCATTCAGATAATATTCTGCCTTCGTGTTTTTGCCACCAAAAAAAAAAATAACCTCACATTTATCCACATTATACTGCATCTGCCATGCATTTGCCCACTCACCAAACCTGTCCAAATCACCCTGCAGCCTTTTAGCATCCTCCTCGCAGCTCACACCGCCATCCAGCTTAGTGTCATCTGCAAACTTGGAGATATTACACTCAATTCCTTCATCTAAATCATTGATGTATATTGTAAATAGCTGGGGTCCCAGCACTGAGCCCTGCGGCACCCCACTCGTCACTGCCTGTCATTCTGAAAAGGATCTGTTTATCCCGACTCTCTGCTTCCTGTCTGTCAACCAGTTCTCTATCCACGTCAATACATTACCCCCAGTATCATGTGCTTTAATTTTTCACACCAATTTCTTGTGTGGGACCTTGTCAAAACCCTTTTGAAAATCCAAATACACCACATCCACTGATTGTCCCCTGTCCACTCGACTCATTACATTCTCAAAAAATTCTAGAAGATTTGTCAAGCATGATTTCCCTTTCATAAATCCATGCTGACTTGGACCGATCCTGTCACTGCTTTCCAAATGCACTGTTATTTCATCTTTAATCATTGATTCCAACATTTTCCCCACTACTGATGTCAGGCTAACCGGTCTATAATTCCCTGTTTTCTCTCTCCCTCCTTTTTTCCAAAACGTGATGTTACATTAGCTACCCTCCAGTCCATAGGAACTGATCCAGAGTCGATAGACTGCTGGAAAATGATCACCAATGCATCCACTATTTCTAGGGCTACTTCCTTCAGTACTCTGGGATGCAGATTATCAGGCCCCGGGGATTTATCGGCCTTCAATCCCATCAATTTCCCTAACACAATTTCCTGACTAATAAGGATTTCCTTCAGTTCCTCCTGAATCAGCATGGATTTGTGAAAGGGAAATCATGCTTGACAAATCTTCTGGAATTTTTTGAGGATGTTTCCAGTAGAGTGGACAAGGGAGAACCAGTTGATGTGGTATATTTGGACTTTCAGAAGGCTTTCGACAAGGTCCCACACAAGAGATTAATGTGCAAAGTTAAAGCACATGGGATTGGGGGTAGTGTGCTGACATGGATTGAGAACTGGTTGTCAGACAGGAAGCAAAGAGTAGGAGTAAATGGGGACTTTTCAGAATGGCAGGCAGTGACTAGTGGGGTACCGCAAGGTTCTGTGCTGGGGCCCCAGCTGTTTACACTGTACATTAATGATTTAGACGAGGGGATTAAATGTAGTATCTCCAAATTTGCGGATGACACTAAGTTGGGTGGCAGTGTGAGCTGCAAGGAGGATTCTATGAGGCCTCAGAGCGACTTGGATAGGTTAGGTGAGTGGGCAAATGCATGGCAGATGAAGTATAATGTGGATAAATGTGAGGTTATCCACTTTGGTGGTAAAAACAGAGAGATAGACTATTATCTGAATGATGACAGATTAGGAAAAGGGCAGGTGCAAAGAGACCTGGGTGTCATGGTACATCAGTCATTGAAGGTTGGCATGCAGGTACAGCAGGCGGTTAAGAAAGCAAATGGCATGTTGGCCTTCATAGCGAGGGGATTTGAATACAGGGGCAGGGAGGTGTTGCTACAATTGTACAGGGCCTTGGTGAGGCCACACCTGGAGTATTGTGTACAGTTTTGGTCTCCTAACCTGAGGAAGGACATTCTTGCTATTGAGGGAGTGCAGCGAAGGTTCACCAGACTGATTCCCGGGATGGCGGGACTGACCTATCAAGAAAGACTGGATCAACTGGGCTTGTATTCACTGGAGTTCAGAAGAATGAGAGGGGACCTCATAGAAACGTTTAAAATTCTGACGGGGTTAGACAGGTTAGATGCAGGAAGAATGTTCCCAATGTTGGGGAAGTCCAGAACCAGGGGACACAGTCTAAGGATAAGGGGGAAGCCATTTAGGACCGAGATGAGGAGGAATTTCTTCACCCAGAGAGTGGTGAACCTGTGGAATTCTCTACCACAGAAAGTTGTTGAGGCCAATTCACTAAATATATTCAAAAAGGAGTTAGATGAAGTCCTTACTACTAGGGGAATCAAGGGGTATGGTGAGAAAGCAGGAATGGGGTACTGAAGTTGCATGTTCAGCCATGAACTCATTGAATGGCGGTGCAGGCTAGAAGGGCCGAATGGCCTACTCCTGCACCTATTTTCTATGTTTCTATGTTTCCTCATCCCTAGACCCTCTGTCTCCTAGTATTTCCAGAAGGTTATTTGCGGCTTCCTTCGTGAAGACAGAACCAAAGTATTTGTTCAGTTGGTCTGCTATTTCTTTGTTCCCCATTATAAATTCACCTGATTCTGACTGCGAGAGACCTACATTTGTCTTCACGAATCTTTTTCTCTTCACATATCTGTAGAAGCTTTTGCAGTCAGTTTTTTCTTTCATATTTTGTTAACATTCTGTGGCGTTCCTTGCAATAACAGCTTGCAAGTAGATAGTTCTTTTGAGGTGATTTTTGGAGTTGGCAGAGAGGTACCCAGGTTGATGTGTTGAAGGAGAATGTTTCTGCTGAATGGTCTGCCATCAAAGATGGAAGTGAGGAACCAGAGTCAAAAGACCAAAAAGCATGTTCTGGCACAAGCTAGAGAAAGTTGCAGCAGTACAGGTTGGACCGATGACGGACCAGCGAATTTTCCGAACCAACGCTGCTGACAACGACGTAAATGCGTTCTGCGCATGCGCTGCGCAGAAGCCTACTGCGCAGCATTTAGTCGTCCAGAATCACACTTTTTAAAAATCCTCAGGCCCAGCTTCAGCGCCTCAGTCAGCCGCCTGGCCTTCCCTTCCCTTCCCATTCCTTGGCCGGCCCGCTTACCTCAATGAACACCAACACTTCAAAAAAATCATGTCCATACACACGCACAAAAAAACTAGAGATCGGAGATAAAGTGGAGGATAAAGTCAAGGAAAGATGCCAACCCTTACCCATGATCCTACTCCCGACGCCAGCACATGTGTAAGCTGCAAACAGAGCCTGACTGGAGGAAACGGTAGCCTCCTTGCACCGAGACACGCACACGCACAACAACTGGAATATGCAATAGATCCTGAGAAGGAGAATCAGAGCCTGCCTCCCTCACTGACCCCCCGGACAGGTCGGAGCGCTTTGTACAATGCACAGACACAGACCCCCCACCCCACTGAGAGAGGGAGAGAGACAGCGAGCTGCAGGCAGCGCCATTGTGCAACATGCATGAGCTCTCTGCCTGTGGCTCCTGCTTACAGTCTGTGGGCATGGTCCCCAGCACCAGCGGAACTCATACTGACAGCCGTTCCAGCCAATCGCCGCACACACACACATACACACACACACCGCAGCAGCACCCCAACCCAGCCTGTGCACTGCAACAGCACTTAAAGGGGCAGTCCATGATGGGACTGATGCCAGATCAGGGATGTTTCCAAATTAAAGCGTCCTGGACTGGAGAGGTACAACCTGCATTGAGTAAATGGAGGTGAGATTTTTTAATTTCATGCATTAGAGGATGGGTAACCAATGGAGGTTGTTGTGTCGGATGGAACTGTGGGGGGTTGGAACAGGAGGCAAAGAGAGAGTTGGAGAAGCCTGGAGGTAACGATGGCACAAATCATTGTTTTAGAAGTGATTGGGGATGAGATATGATGAAATGATGTTTGAGATGTATGTGGGCAGCCTTGGTAATGGGTAAGATATGTCTTGAAGCTCGGTTCAGAATACAGGCTGCCTGTTTCAACTTGAGTGAGCAGCTGGTGAGGAAAATGGAATTGAGGGCTAGGTTGTAGAATTTGTGATGGGTGGTGAACTCAATGATCTTGCCGATACGGAGTTGAAAGTTTTTACTTATGCTCGATTTTGAAGTTAAGGACAGAACAACAATGGTTATGGAATGGAGATTTGTAGTAGAGAGAGAGAGAGAGAGAGTTAAGTTTAAGAAGCATGCATATAGAAGCTGACTCCATGCCATGGAGGAGAAGCCACCATTGGGAATGTGTTGGCTAATTTGAGATGGAATCAATGCAATGGAGAAAAGGTGATGCCACAGATATGCTTGACCAGAAGGTGAGACAGAGGTGATGGTATGAGTCGAGTCTGTTGGTGCCACATTGCTCTAAGATGATCATATACCTGTTAAAAGAATCTTTTGTTCTTGAAGGAATCACAAGCACATCAATTAAGTACCTTGAAAACATCAGATTGTGCGGGAAGGGGATTCGGTTCTTTTGTGTTAACTCTGTGGAGATTGAGTCATAAACATCTGTTGAGAGTTGTAACTGTGAAATGTTTAATAACTATATTTTCAAGACAAATTGAGTTTTCCTTTGCAGCTTTCAAACCAGTGCAGATGGAATACAAGCAGTTAGTATGTGCCACACTTTCCATTTTACCATATTTAGTCAACCTTAGTTGTAGGAGGGGGAGGGGTGGGGGGGCAGGCACCCTGATCTGTACCCTTAGAATAGCAGCACAATCTGCAAGTAATGGTGTAGATTTCACCACTGCACTGAAAGCAGATTACGAAGTGAATGTCCGGGATTGATCCTGCCTCTAACACTCATGTTTTGTTTGCAATGACTTTTCCTGTACATTGGGTGTTTGGATTCACCGTTCCATGTAATAAATCAGCTCTTGATCTTGCTGTAGAGTTGCCACATATGATTAGCTGAACTAAAGTGAACTGAAGGGCCCTGCCAAAGCTGGTCCACTGAGGGCTAGAGAAAAAGACTGGTGATTAATGGTCTGTTATTCTTCATGCTGGCCTTCGTTTGAACACCCAAAAAAGTAATAGCTTTGAACAAGATAGATTCTCAGATGTCACTAATGCAATGAGTAAAAACATTATTTCACTGACATTTTCTCTACCATTTCATTGTTTCATAGCTCACTGAGGATCTGCACAATACGCCAATGAACAGTGAGATCAGAGAACTGGTGAAGCTGCTATCACAGCCCCATCTCAAGGTGAGGACATATAACACATGTGAACGTGGTGTCTAAGTAAGCCATTTGCTTGAGTTTCATTGCTGTAGGCATTTAGCAATAAGTGAGACCAGAAAATTAAAATCTGATCCAACCTCAGGGTTCTGTTGCTGAAATTCCAGCTCTCCTTAGCTTTATCACATTTGTGTACTCTATATCAAGTCTCTGCACTTGAAAAGCATTGCGTCTGATGTAGAAAATGTTTTAACTCATGATCTTTTCTACTAGCAGGCTGATTGGGTGTATTGGTATCTAAAGGTCTAATTTATTAAATTTGCCTTCGGTACTGATTCCAGATTAAATAACACATTTAACCTCCTCAAAATTTTCGTGACAAGCATTGGGAATCTAAAATCTGAAAGATGAAGATGTGCAAGAACGATAAACAGCCTATCTAGACATAGGTAGTCCTTTGAGCAACACATTTTGGATACAATTGGTTTGTCTTTTGGTACACGTTGAGAAATTATTTTCTGTGCAAGCCAATCATTTTACCAATTAGTATGTTCCAAAAGATCAGAAGAAAATAACTAACAAAATGAGAGAATGGGAATGGAGAAAATAAATATGGTCGGTGTTAAACTGGAGAGGCAAAAGTAGCCTTGCAATCGCTATAATTGTAACCTGGAATGGAAACATTTCCTAGCTATGATTTTTACATTGCAGTTGGGTAATGGGTGAGATCTGATCCTGAATGGAGGAGATTTTTTTAAATTCATTCACAGGATGTGGCAAAGCTGGCATTTATTGCCCATTCCTAATTACCCTTGGCAAGGTGGTGGTGAGCTGCCACCTTGAACTGCTGCAGTCCATGTTGTGAAGGTACTCCCACAGTGCTGTCAGGTAGAGAGTTACAGGATTTTGACCAAGCGACAATGAAAGAACGGCTATATATTTCCAAGTGAGGATTGTGTGTGACTTGGCGGGGAACATGGAGATGGTGGTGTTCCCATGTGCCTGCTGCCCTTGTCTTTCTTGGTGGTAGAGATTGCGGGTTTAGGAGTTGCTGTCGAAGAAGCCTTGGCAAGTTGTTGTCGTGTATCTTGTAGAAGGTATATACTGTAGCCACAGTGCGGCAGTGGTGGAGGGAGTGAATGTTTCAGGCGGTGCATGAAGCTGCTTCGTCCTGGATAATATTGAGTGTTGGAGCTGCATTCATCCAGCCAAGTGGAGAACATTTCATCACTGTTCTGACTTGTGCCTTGTAGTTGGTGGAAAGGCTTTGGGGAGTCAGGAGGTGAGACCCAGAATACCCAGCCTCTCACCTGTTCTTGTAGCCACAGTATTTGTGTCACTGGTCCAGTTGAGTTTCTGGTCAATGGTGACCCCCAGGATGTTGGTGGTGGGGATTTGACAATGGTAATGCCATTGAATGTCAAGGGGTGTTGGTTAGACTTTCTCTTGTTGGAAATAGTCATTGCCTGGCAGTTGTGTGGTGCGAATGTTACTTGCTAATTAACAACCCAAGCCTGAATGTTGTCCAAATCTTGCTGCATGTGGGCAAGAACTGTTTCATTATCTGGAGTTGCAAATGGAACTGAACACTTCAATCGTCAGCAAACATCCTCACTTCTGACCTTATGATGGAGAGAAGGTCATTGATGAAGCAACTGAAGATGGTTGGGTCTAGGACATTGCACTGAGGCACTTCTGCAGTAATAACCTAGGCCTGAGGTAATTGGTCTCCAACAACTGTAACCATCTTTCTTTGTGCTAGATATGATTCCAGCCGGCAGAGAGTTTTCCTCCGATTCCCATTGACTTCAATTTTACTGGGGCTTCTTGATGCCACATTTGGTCAAATGCTGCCTTGATGTCAAGGACAGTCTCTCTCACCTCACCTCTGGGATTCAGCTCTTTTGTCCATGTTTGGACCAAGGCTGTGATGAGATCTGGAGCTGAGTGGTCCTGGCAGAGCCCAAACTGAGCATTAGTGAGCAGATTATTGGTGAGTAAGTGCTGCTTGATAGCACTGTCGACGGTGCCTTCAATCATTTTGCTGTGGCAAGAATATAGGCTATCACAGAGGTCCTGGTGTAATGGATTTATATCTCTCTTTCTCTAAACCTTGTTTTTAATATTTTTAGCATTCCAAAATCTTGCTATTTAACCGTGATGGTTTGTCACTTTTTTGAAATTATACATTATTACTCTTAAAGCTATCAACTGATCTAGCCTAAAATATAACCACCTGTAAATTTATCTGCTCAAACATTTTGGTTCTGTTCAGAGAACTACAGTCTTTACATCATTTAAGTAGTACGTTTGCTTCTTGCTCGGATTTGCCTTATGGTGAGTGTCGGATACATTTATACTTTTGACATTGAACCTGAGATTTGATTGCTTTGGACTTTAGGCAGGAAGTAAGAAATAAGATTTTTTTTTAAATTTGTAGTAACGTTAAAATAAAATATGGTATAGTTATATTATTGCCAGCACAATATTGATAACTTTCTGGAGTTGTGAGAACTGACAGTACAAGGTTGTGGTGCAATTTTAATGCTTGCTAATTGAGGACGTGAAGTTCCGTGGATGTGGTCTCTGATTAGAAACATACAAAATAGGTGCAGGAGTAGGCCCTTCGAGCCCGCACCACCATTCAATAAGATCATGGATGATCATTCACCTCAGTACCTCTTTCCTGCTTTCTCTCCATACCCCTTGATCCCTTTAGCCGTAAGGGCCATAATCTAACTCCCTCTTGAATATATCCAATGAACTGGCATCAACAACTCTCTGCGGTAGGGAATTCCACAGGTTAACAACTCTCTGAGTGAAGAAGTTTCTCCTCATCTCGGTCCTAAATGGCTTACCTATTATCCTTAGACTGTGACCCCTGGTTCTGGACTCCCCCAGCAACGGGAACATTCTTCCTGCCTCTAACTTGTCCAATCCCGTCAGAATTTTGTACGTTTCTATGAGCTCCCCTCTCATCTTTCTAAATTCTAGTGAATACAGATCCAGTCTCTCCTCATATGTCAGTCCTGCCATCCGGGAATCAGTCTGCACTCCCTCAATAGTAAGAACGTCCTTCTTCAGATTTGGAGACCAAAACTGAACACAGTATTCCATGTGAGGCCTCACCAAGGCCCTGTACAACTGCAGTAAGACCTCCCTGCTCCTATACTCAAATCCGCTAGCTAGGAAGGCCAAAATACCATTTGCCGCCTTCACCGCCTGCTGCACCTGCATGCCAACCTTCAATGACTGACGTACCATGACACCCAGGTCTCGTTGCACCTCCCCTTTTCCTAATCTGCCGCCATTCAGATAATATTCGTGTTTTTGCCACCAAAGTGGATAACCTCACATTTATCCACATTATACTGCATCTGCCATGCATTTACCCATTCACCTAACATGTCCAAGTCACCCTGCAGCCTCTTAGCATCCTCCTCACAGCTCACACCGCCACCCAGCTTAGTGTCATCTGCAAACTTGGCAATATTACTCTCAATTCCTTTGATTGTTGATTTAATTTTTAATACTGGAATATAGCAGATGGAGAAGTTGGCGATGTTACCTGAGAAACTTCTATGTGATTCAGTGGACGATCTGAGCTCTTTTTAGACTTCAATGTTAAACTTTTATAAAGTTACTTTCGAGCAGGCAGTGTAATCAATGTGTTTGTTTCCAAATTGTTTTGAGCAGGATGAAAAATGGCAAACCATTGCAGTTTTGCAATCCTACTGCTGCTAAAGTACTCCCAATTTCCATCAGTGCAATGGAAAAAGTACTTTACACTGGCACAAGATGTGCTGAAAACACCATCTTCGAATAAACCGAAAATAATGGGCTCAATTTTCCCCACTGATTTGCGCCGTTTTTTTGGAGTCGGCTGCTTTTTCTGGCGTTACTTAAAAATCTACAGTTTCCCCAATCAATTTACACCAGCGTAACTCAATTAGTTACGATTTTTTTAGCTAAGATTTTTTTTATCTAAAGAGGCGTAACAGCCACCTAGGCCAATTCTGGTCATTTAGTGAACTTTGGCCAGCTGATAGTTACTCCATTTCTGCTTAGGCCAGCGTATGTGGCTTCTGCAGAAAACTCTTGCGGAGAGTTAAAGAAATCGGCACAGGTAAGTAAATCGGAGGCCATTCGGCCTGGGCTGGGGCAGGAATTGGAGCGGACCGGGAAGGCACTCGCTCGGGGCCAGGAGAGGGTCGGCGGGGGAGGGAGCAGACAGACCGGCAAGCCCTTCGGCCTGGGCCAGGGGCGGAGTGCGGAGCGGACTGGGAAGGCACTCGCTCGGGGCCAGGAGAGGGTCGGCGGGGGAGGGAGCGGATGGACCGGCAAGCCATTCGGCCTGGGCTAGGGGCAGGGAGTGGAGTGGAGTGGAGCGGGGACCGGACCGGGAAGGCACTCGGGGCCAAGGTCCGTGCGGGGGGGGGGAATGCTTTTCTGTAAACTCTGTGGAATAGAAATTAAAAAATGTGCACTTACCTTAAGCTGCTGCGCCCGCTTGAGATTCCAGTCCTGGTCTGAAGTCCTCTCGATTGCCAACTCGGAGCTGTACTGCGCATGCATGTCCATTGCAACGACGTCAAAAAGGTAATGTTTTTTTTCAAGCGCATGGGCAGAAGGATTGGCTGCGTTTTTCGGCACAGACAGCAGGCTCTTTTCCCCGAGGCGACTGGACATGCTGCGTGGCTCCGGATTGCAGTATAAAGATCGGGGAAAGTTAGTACAACAATTTCTGGCACATTTCTGGACCTAAAAACCCGGCGTGACTCTGGCAATATGCCAGAAAATGGGTTTGGGCAAAATTGAGCCCGATAAATCTAATTTGTGGCACACCGGCCTTTGAAATGAAGGACAAATTATATTTCTGGTCACTCATTTCTTTAAATTTTTCTTGCAACATATCTTTGAAGATAGTTGCAGTTGACATGTATTGTAAAACCATTTCCATTGCCTCAAGTCACAACGCATGAGGTTGCAGAGGTTACTTGGTAGCAGCTGAGAAAAATCTGGCAGAGTATAATAGCACAGCTTCTATGAGTTTTTGACATTGCTGCCTCCAAAATACATGACTGTATTCACTAACATCCATTTTTGTGTTGTGTATTTTTTGCCCTTTGTCTCCAACTTTGGCATCAGCCAGAAAGGCAGCGCCAAGATGTATTCCTAACTGTAGGATTTGGAGCTCTATTTTTAACATGATGGTTGCCAGCAATAAATTACTTGTCCACAGTTAAGTGATGTAAAACTACCACAATTTATTTTTTAAAATGTGATTTAAAAAGTTGTAACTATATTGCACCAGTTCTGTGCAAAATCCAATGTATAAATGTTTATAGAAATTTTTTTTTAAAAGTGTGAAGGATTAGCTCCACATAAAGGTCATTTTTGTCTCAAGTACTGTTCAATATTCTCAGTGGAATTTCACAAGGAACAGCCACAAGGTTACAAGCAGCGGTTCCTCACGGTTGCTAAGTTTATCTTTTTCAACTCCTCCCCGCCACACTAAAAGCAAATGATTCTGGTTGTTCGGAGGCAAGTTCCTGGTTGAGGTCCGAGTGCAGGGGACTTGATTCAACTGAAAACAGTTTGACTGGGATTTTAGTGGTGTGGTGTGTCATGGAGGAATAACAAGAAATCAGCTAAAGGCTGGGCATTACCACACAATGTGATGAGAAATGCCCCAAAAATTCAATTGAGAGTAAACTTCACAAACTACAATCCTTCTCCAGTCTTGCTCATTCACCCCCCGCCCCCCCCCCACCACCTTGGAATTAATGGTCTTTCAATCTCTGAGCAGACTTCTCTGAACGTCTTTAACCCCGATTTCTAACATCCTCAAGGACTGTATCTGATGGTGACTGAGCACTGAGATCAACTTCTGGACTCGATACCGAGCTGGCAACTGGTGCCTTCCCCGCCCCCCCACCCAACCTCCCCAGGCAGATTCCTACACCCTGACTGTGTACCAGCACATGATTTTGACAAAAAACTATCTCATTCCCTGTCTGCCAGACCAGCCACAGATTCCATCAACTTTATTTAGACGTCTCTTAAATGGATGTCTCCTTCCTCTTGCATCTGAACCCAGGTACTGTTGATGCAACCTTTGCTTCAGCTCTGCTCCATTGCGCACATATAATGGTTGCTGACCCGAAACTGTACATACCCACCCCCTTTCCACCTCCTTCCAGCGCTGCCTTCAAATACCAAGCTATGTCCCCAGAAATAAGAGATGAGGAGAGTTCAAAAAGATCAAACCACTTAAACATACTGGCAAACGAATGTCAAATTTTGATATAGATAAAGGTCAAATGTATTTGGGGGAAAAAAATCAGCAAATGGATACATAGTGAAGGATGCCAGTAATCAAAGTTAGAAAATGCATTTAGGGTTCGGATTAGGTAGTTGCAGAGAAGATGTTTCCACGTGGGGGGATCAAAACTTGAGGCCATAAATGTAAGATAGTTATTCATAAATGTAATATGGAATTCAGGAGAAACTTCTTTATCCAGAGATTGGTTAGAATGTGGAAATCGCTACCGCAAGAAATAGTTGAGGAGAATGACAATGCATTTAAAGGGAAGCTAGGTAAACACATGAAGAAAGGAATGGAAGGTTATGCTGGTAGGGTTAGATGAAGATGGGTGGGAGGAGGCTCAAGTGGAGCATATAAACACTGGCATGGACCGAATAGCCTGTTTTGGGCCGAACGGCCTGTTTCTGTGCTGTACATTTTTTCAATGCAACTAGAAATGGGCAATCAATGCCAGCCTTGCCAGCGACACCCACATCCCAAGAATAAATAAATAATTGATTTCAAATGCATTTGACTGAGTCAGCACAAACTAGTCCAACCTTGTATAAATCACTTGAGACCAGATTTGGAATATTATGTGCAATTTTGGGCATCTTACTGTAGAAGAGACACAAAAACATACTGGAAATAGTGACGAACCAAGGGTCTAATGAGTGTGAAGATCTTAAAGTAATTAATATTAGTAAAGACAAAGTACTGGAGAAATTAATGAATCTACAAGCTGTCAAATGCCCTGGACCTGATGGCCTACATCCTCGGGCTTTAAAAAAGGTGCCTGCAGTGATGGTCGATGTATTGGTTTTGATCTTCCAGATTTCCCTTGACTTTAGAATGGTTCCCAGCCCACCCTGCATGCAGCAAGACCTGGACAACATTCAGGCTTGGGCTGATAAGTGGCAAGTAACATTCGTGCCACACAAGTGCCAGGCAATGACTATCTCCAACAAGCAAGAGTCTAACCACCGCCCCTTGACTGAGCAGGCTCGAGGGGCCAAATGGCCTATTCCTGCTCCTATTTCTTGTGTTCTTGACATTCAAAGGCATCATCATTAACATCCTGGGGGTCACTAGTGAGCAGAAACTTAACTGGACCAGCCACATAAATACTGTGGCAACAAGAGCAGGTCAGAGGCTGGGTATTCTGCAATGAGTGTCTCGCCTCCTGACTCCCCAAAGCCTTTCCACCACCTACAAGGCACAAGTCAGGAGTGTGATGGAATACAGTCCACTTGTCTGGATGAGTGCAGCTCCAACAACACTCGAGAAGCTCGACACCATCCAGGGCAAAGCATCCGCTTGATTGGCATCCCATCCATCATCTTAAACATTCACTCCTTCCATCACCGACATACCACGGCTGCAGTGTGTACCATCTACAAGATGTACTGCAGCAACTTGCCACGGCTTCTACCACCTGGAAGGACAAGGGCAGCAGGCGCATGGGAACACCACCACCTTCACATTCCCCTCCAAGTCGTACACCATCCTAACTTGGAAGTATATCGCCGTTCTTTAGTCGTCGCTGGGTCAAAATCCTGTAACTCCCTCCCTAACAGCACTGTGGGAGTATCTTCACCACACAGACTGCAGCGGTTCAAGAAGGCGACTCACCACCATCTTCTCACGGGCAATTCGGGATGGGCAATAAATGCTAGCCATGCCAGCAACATCCACATCCCATGAACAAATTTTTAAAAAATCAATTGGAAGGTGGAAAATGTAATTCTGCTGTTAAAGAAAGAGGGAGAGAGTAAATGGGGAACTATAAGGCCAGTAAGCCTGACATCAGCAGTAGAGAAGATGTTAGAATCTATTATTTGGAATGTTTTAACAGGGCACTTGGAAAATCATATTATTAGACAAAGTCATCACTGTTTTATGAAGGGGAAATCGTGTTTGACAAATCTGTTTTTTGAGAGTCTAACTAGCAGGGTAGATCACTGGGAATGAATGGTTGTAATATATTTGGATTTTCAGAAAACATTTGACAAAGCACCACAGAAGAAGTTGTTGTACAATATTGGGGGCAATATATTAGCATGGATTGAGGATTGCTTAATGGACAGAAAACAGAGTAGTGTGAAACAGGTCATTTTCAGGTTTGCAGACTGTAACTAGTAGAGTGCTACAAGTATCAGTGCTTGGGCCTCAGCTATTTACTATCTATATCAATGACTTAGATGAGGGGATCGAGTGTAATGCATGCAAGTTTGCTGATGATACAAAATTAGGTGGGAAAGGAAGCTGTGAGGAGGATGCAAAGGGATGTAGACCTGTTAAGTGATTGGGCAAGAAGATGGCAGATGGAGTATAATGTGCGAAAGTGTAACATTATCTATCCACTTCGGTTGGAAGAATGGAAAAGCAGAATATATTTTTAATAGGTGAGAGACTCAGAGACGAGTTAATATGGAGATTCAGAGGGATTTGGGTGCCCTTGTACGCAAATCACAAAGTTAATGTGGATGCAGCAAGCAATTAGAAAGCTAAATGATATGTTGGCCTTTATTGCAAAGAGGTTGGCAGTATGAGTGAGGAAGTCTTGCTGCAAATATATGCGGCTTTGGTGACACCATACTTGGAGTGCTGAAGACAAATGTAGGTCCCTTGCAGTCGGGTGAAGACAAATGTAGGTCCCTTGCAGTCGGATTCAGATGAGTTTATAATGGGGAACAAAGAAATGGCAGACCAATTGAACACATACTTTGGTTCTGTCTTCACGAAGGAAGACACGAATAACCTTCCAAATGTACTAGGGGACAGTGGGTCGAGTGAGAAGGAGGAACTGAAGGATATCCTTACTAGGCGGGAAATTGTGTTCAGGAAATTGATAGGATTGAAGGCTGATAAATACCTGGGGCCTGATAGTCTGCATCCCAGAGTACTTAAGGAAGTGGCCCTAGAAATAGTGGATGCATCGGTGATCATTTTTCAACAGTCTATCAACTCTGGATCAGTTCCTATGGACTGGAGGGTAGCTAATGTAACACCACTTTTTAAAAAAGGAGGGAGAGAGAAAACGGGTAATTATAGACCGGTTAGCCTGACATCAGTAGTGGGGAAAATGTTGGAATCAACCATTAAGGATGAAATAGCAGCACATTTGGAAAGCAGTGACAGGATCGGTCCAAGTCAGTGTGGATTTATGAAAGGGAAATCATGCTTGACGAATCTTCTGGAATTTGTTGAGGATGTAACTAGTAGAGTAGACAAGGAAGAACCAGTGGATGTGGTGTATTTGGACTTTCAAAAGGCTTTTGACAAGGTCCCGCAGAAGAGATTGGAGTGCAAAGTCAAAGCCCATGGTATTGGGGGTAATGTACTGACGTGGATAGAGAACTGGTTGGCAGACGGGAAGTAGAGAGTCGGGATAAACGGATCCTTTTCAGAATGGCAGGCAGTGACTAGTGGAGTGTCGCAGGGCTCAGTGCTGGGACCCCAGCTCTTTCCAATATACATTAACGATTTGGATGAAGGAATTGAGTGTAATTTCTCCAAGTTTGCAGATGACACTAAACTGGGTGGCGCTGTGAGGGGGACGTGAATAGGCTGCAGGGTGACTTGGACAGGTTAGGTGAGTGGGAAAACGCATGGCAGATGCAGTATAATGTGGATAAATGTGAAGTTATCCATTTTAGGGGCAAAAACATGAAGGCAGAATGTTATCTGAATGGCGGCAGATTAGGAAAAGGGGAGGTGCAACGAGACCTGGGTGATATGGTTCATCAGTCATTGAAGGTTGGCATGCAGGTACAACAGGCGGTGAAGAAGGCAAATGGTATGTTGGCCTTCATAGCTAGGGGATTTGAGTATAGTAGCAGTTGTACAGAGCCTTAGTGAGGCCTCACCTGGAATATTATGGTCAGTTTTGGTCTCCTAATCTGAGGAAGGACGTTCTTGCTATTGAGGGAGTGCAGCGAAGGTTCACCAGACGAATTCCAGGTATGGCTGAACTGTCATATGAGGAGAGACTGGATCAACCGGGCCTTTGTTCACTGGAGTTTAGAAGGATGAGAGGGGATCTCATCGAAACGTATAATATTCTGATGGGACTGGACAGGTTAGATACGGGAAGAATGTTCCCGATGTTGGGGAAGTTCAGAATCAGGGGACATAGTCTTAGGATAAGGGGTAGACCATTTAGGACTGAGATGAGGAGAAACGTCGTCACTCAGAGTTGTTAACCTGTGGAATTCCCTGCCGCAGAGAGTTGTTGATGCCAGTTCATTGGATATATTCAAGAGGGAGTTAGATGTGGCCCTTACGGCTAAGGGGATCAAGGGGTATGGAGAGAAAGCAGGAAAGGGGTACTGAGGGAATAATCAGCCATGATCTTATTGAATGGTGGTGCGGGCTCGAAGGGCCGAATGGCCAACTCCTGCACCTATTTTCTATGTACAGTTTTGATCTCCTTACCGAAGGAAGGATATATTTTCCTCGGTGGGTGCAATAAAGATTCACTAGATTGATTTCTGGGATGATAGGGCTGTCCTGTGAGCTGAGTAGATTGGGCCCATACTCTCTGGAATTTCAAAGATTGAGATGTGATCTCATTGCAACATTAAGATTCTGATAGGGCTTGGCGGAGTCGATGCTGAGAAGCTGTTCCCCTGGCTGGAGGGTCTCGAACTAGGCGACAGGGTCTCAAGATAATGGATTTCTCATTAAGGACTGAGATGAGTAATTTCTTGACTCAAAAAAGTTGTGAATCTATCCTTGGGACGAAGGGAATCATGATGTGAGAATAGGGTGGGAAAGTGGAGTGGATGGCGAAGTTGAGTCATAATCTTATTCAATGATGGAGCAGTCCCGAAGGGCCTACTCCTGCTCTTATTTCTTATGTAATGTTAAAAGGAACTGGTGCAGTCCTTCAACGTTGAGAGAATTGCAACAAGGAGAGTTTCGGGGCTGGTGGTGGGCAATGGGAGGTCTAATGTCAGGAAAGCCTTGTTTTTCGTGATCCAGGTTGTCAATCCACTGACAGAAACAAATTATGTTGATGTAAGCTGGTTATTTGAGTGACTCTGAAACACCTGAAATCTGGGGAAGTGGGTTTAAAATTAACTAGTGTCAAGCAAGTTGAGAGATTCGTAAAATAAATCTTTATTCCACCTGTAGAGTCGGAGATATGTGGCACTGACCCTGAGCAAAAGCAATTGACCCGTCGTCAGTTAACTCCTTCAGAAAGGAGCTGGTAGGATTTTGAGGCAAGTCGAGAGTGAGATGATCAAATACGCCATGAGACATAGGTGTTCTGCTTCTGCACTGGAGAAGAGGTAGGACTTGTCAGTCAAAGATAACAGATCAGGACTGATTATTGGAGGTACAGAGTTGGATCAATATTCATGTATTTACTTCAGTTCAAGGAACATTTATGCAGAGTGTTTTCTCATGAAGTGAAATGGTAGACTATATAAGGAGGAGGCTTAACGGAATGAATAGTCTCTTTATTGTTCTAAAGTAACGTAAAGCCTTGTGATGATCCATCCCAGTTCTCAACTACAAACTTCTGTGCCAGAATGATAATTGAACATGATATTGCCAAATTCAACAATCAATTTTGCGCCTCAGGCCAGCTAATCATGGAGAGATAAACAGTGATGTGCTTCAAACAAGTCACTTAGAAAACCAGAAATGGTGATGATTCCAAGTACCTTTTATGCACATTTCTGAAGGGAGCTTTTTGCTTAGTCTACAGAGCACGATCCAAGTGAATATTTTTGTCTGGTAGCATTAAGATCCAGTTGTGGTCTTTTCCACTGAATTTGGTGGAAAATGGAGTCTTTGTAAACTTCTAATAACATTCACTACCCAATGTAGCTACTTTCTGGCTGGGCGTGGTAGTGTTCCCAGCGGCAACTTTTACATTGAAGAAACTGTCAAGACAATTTAAATCAAATTCTTAGACCCACACAGAGCTGGATTGGTTTTGTGTGGGGCTATCAACCAAAAAATTGAAATAAAGTTGGAATGAATTTGATACATTAATTCAAAGCATAACAATTTGCTTTAAAAAGCCGTTTATATTATGCAATGCCAGCCAATTCCAACCTCATGTCAGTGCAAACTGTGTACTGCTACTCAAGTGAATGGCCAGCCAAATTGTATTTATGTAACTGGCACCTTAAAGGGTTACTCTGGCACAGTTGGTAATTCACATTGGTATGGTATAGCTAAACTTGAAATAATGGAGAGAGAGCTCGAAGAGACAAGAGAGCTATCCATGGCTAACTAAAGAAATAAAGGACGGTATCCAATTTAAAAACAAGGGCATACAATGTGGCCAAAACTAGTGGGAGGACAGAAGATTGGGAGGGGTTTAAAAGCCAGCAAAGAATGACTAAAACAATTATTAAGGGAAGATTGACTATGAAAGTAAACTAGCACGAAATATAAAAACAGATTGCAAGAGTTTCTATAGATATATAAAAAGGAAAAGAGTGGCTAGGGTAAATGTTGGTCCCTTAGAGGACGAGACCGGGAAATTAGTAATGGGGAACATGGAGATGGCAGAAACTCTGAACAAATATTTTGTATCAGTCTTTACGGTAGAGGGCAATAACAATATTCCAACAGTGGATAGTCAAGGGGGTATAGGGGGGGAGGAACTTAACACAATCACAATCACTAAGGAGGTGGTACTCAGTAGACAATAGGACAAAAGGCAGAGAAATTCCTTGGACCTGATGGACCTTGGACCTGATCCTAGGGTCTTAAGAGAAGTAGCGGCAGGGATTGTGGATGCATTGGTTGTAATTTACCAAAATCACCTGGATTCTGGGGAGGTCCCAGCAGATTGGGAAAACTGCAAATGTAACGCCCCTATTTCAAAAAAGGAGGCAGACAAAAAGCAGGAAACTATAGACCAGTTAGCCTAACATCTGTGGTTGGGAAAATGTTGGAGTCCATTATTAAATAAGCACTAGCAGGACATTTGGAAAAGCAAAATTCGGTCAGGCAGAGTCAGCATGGATTTATAAAGGGGAAGTCATGTTTGACAAATTTGCTGGAATTCTTTGAGGATGTAATGAACAGGGTGGATAAAGGGGAATCAGTGGATGTGGTGTATTTGGACTTTCAGAAGGCATTTGACAAGGTGCCATACAGGAGGTTGTTAAACAAAATTAGGGTTCATGGGATTGCGGGTAATATACTAGCATGGATTGAGGATTGATTAATGGACAGAAAATGGAGTAGGAATAAACGGGTCATTTTCGGGTTGGCAGGCTGTAACTAGTGGGGTGTCGCAAGAATCGGTGTTTGGGGCCCCAACTTTTCACAATCTATGTCAATGATTTGGATAAGGGGACCAAATGTAATATATCTAAGTTTGCTGATGATACAAAGCTGGGTGGGAATGTAAGTTGTGAGGAGGGTGCAAAGAGGCTTCAAGTGGATATAGACAGGCAAAGTGAATGGGTAAGAACATGACATGGAATATAATGTGGAGAACTGTGAAGTTATCCACTTTGGTAGGAAAAATAGAAAAGCAGAGTATTTTTTAAATGGTGCGAGATTGGGAAATGTTGGTGTTCAGAGGGAACTGGATGTCTTTGTACACAAATCAGTGAAAGTTAACATGCATGTACAGTAAGCAATTAAGAAAGCTAATGGTATGTTGGCCTTTTATTACAAGAGGATTTGAGTATAACAGTAAAGATGTCCTACTGCAATTATGTAGGGTCCTGGTGAGACTGCACCTGGAGTATTGTGCACCGTTTTGGTTTAAAGGATATACTTGCTATTGGGTGTACAACGAAGGTTCACCAGACTGATTTCTGGGATGGGGGGATTGTCCTATGAGAAGAGACTGAGGTAGACTAGGCCTATATTCTCCAGAATTTAGAAGAATATGAGGTGATCTCGTTGAAACATAGAAAAGTCTTATAGGGCTTGACAGAGTCGATGCAGGAAGGATGTTTCCTCTGGCTGGAGAGTCGAGAAACAGGGGTCACAGTCTCAGAATAAGGGGTCAGCCATTTAGGACAGAGATGAGAATACATTTCTTCACTGAGGGTGGTGAATCTTTGGAATTTGAGTATATTCAAGACAGAGATCGTTAGAATTTTTGGATATTGAGGGATATGGGGATAGTGCAGAAAAGTGGAGTTGAGGTAGAAGATCAACCATGATCTTCTTGAATGGCGGAACAGGCTCAAGGGGCCGAATGACTGACTCCTGCTCATAATTCTTATATTCTTATATAGTTGGAGAACAAGGATAAAAATACGATTGTTATATTAATGGGATTGTACTTCTGCCAGCACTGAATTAGAAACCAGAAATGCGATTGCAGCTCAGAAACTTCTGAAGTTCATAAGAACTTAAGAGCTTGAGCACAGAGCTGGGAGATTCGCAAACTGAGTGAGGAAATTTGAGCGCGCAGAAATTTTGTGGCGAGGAGGAAGGCAGTGGAGACGTCTGACTGAAAAGCAGGAGTGGAGCCACAGAACCCAAGGTCTCCATGTTAATTGACACTAAAGCAGACCTGCAGGACAGCGAAAGGAACGGCATCAGATAAAGGTCGGGGCCATAAAAGGAGTGGAGGTGCGACGGCTATGGGCAACGTGGCGACGTACTACTTCAGGGAGCAGTGCGAGCTGGTGCAGGAGGGTGACGGCAGCGAAGAGTGATGTCATCAAGGTCCAGGTCAGTGATTGGAGCGTGGGCAGACACAGCAGGAGCGACGAGAGACTGTGGAGGGACGAGAGGCGTGAGTTCGGGCCCAGGGGCAGCACGGTCCAGCCCACACTGCGATATGTGCGCACACTGGGTCCGAGCAGCAGAGCTCCAGTCACCTTGCCACTGGACCAAGACCTAGCCCTGTCAATCCCGTGTGGTGGCTGGTGTGCAACGGCCACCACATGTTTAAAAAAAATCCACGCACAGGCATCTTCCACCCTTCAGGATCTGGAATATTAGGTCTTTCATTGAAACACCTTTGAACTCATCCTTTTTTGGCGAGGAAGCAAGTCATGCTCGTTTCAAGGGACTGCCAATGAATGAATGTACTTCAGACGCCCCTATTTGTGAGAGGAAAAGAGAAGAGGAAATCTGTAAACCGATTAGGGAGATGAGCAGAAATAACTGTTGAAGATTTTTAATTTCCCATTCATTGATTTGGACAAGAAAGGGAGTAAATAGCGAAGAGGGAATGGACTTCCTAAAATATGATCAGGTACTCCTTTCTCAAGCAGTGTGATCATATGCCTACAAGGCAAAAGGTGTTATTAGATCTGGTTATAAGTACCAACATAGCTTAGGTAGATAAGTTAATTGGAGATGAACACCTTGGGAATAGTGAGCATAAAATGATCAGATTTAAAGTCCAAATAGAAAGGAATAAGAACATAAGAACATAATAATTAGGAACAGGAGTAGGCCATCTAGCCCCTCGAGCCTGATTCAATAAGATCATGGCTGATCTGGTCGTGGACTCAGCTCCACTTACCCACCCTCTCCCCGTAACCCTTAATTCCCTTATTGCTTAAAAATCTATCTATCTTTGACTTGAAAACATTCAATGAGCTAGCCTCAACTGCTTCCTTGGGCAGAGAATTCCACAGATTCACAACCCTCTGGGAGAAGAAATTCTTTCTCAACTTGGTTTTAAATTGGCTCCTCCGTATTTTGAGGCTGTGCCCCCTAGTTCTAGTCTCCCCCACCAATGGAAACAACCTCTCTGCCTCTATCTTGTCTATCCCTTTCATGATTTTAAATGTTTCTATAAGATCACCCCTCATCCTTCTGAACTCCAAGGAGTAAAGACCCAGTCTACTCAATCTATCATCATAAGTTAACCCCCTCATTTCTCGAATCAGCCGAGTGAATCGTCTCTGTACCCCTTCCAAAGCTAGTATATCCTTCCTTAAGTGAGGTGACCAAAACTGCACGCAGTACTCCAGGTGCGGCCTTACCAATACCTTATACAGTTGCAGCAACACCTCCCTGCTTTTGTACTCCATCCCTTTCGCAATGAAGGCCAACATTCCATTTGCCTTCCTGATTACCTGCTGCACCTGCAAACTAACCTTTTGGGATTCATGCACAAGGACCCCCAGGTCCCTCTGCACCACAGCATGTTGTAATTTCTCCCCATTCAAATAATAATCCCTTTTACTGGTTTTTTTCCCAAGGTGGATGACCTCACACTTTCCGACATTGTATTCCATCTGCCAAACCTTAGCCCATTCTCTTAACCTATCCAAATCTCCTTGCAGCCTCTCTGAGTCCTCTACACAATCCGCTTTCCCACTAATCTTAGTGTCATCTGCAAATTTTGTTGCACTACACTCTGTCCCCTCCTCTAGGTCATCTATGTATATTGTAAACAGTTGTGGTCCCAGCACTGATCCCTGTGGCACACCACTAACCACTGATTTCCAACCGGAAAAGGACCCATTTATCCCGACTCTCTGCTTTCTGTTCGCCAGCCAATTCTCTATCCATGCTAATACATTTCCTCTGACTCCGCGTACCTTTATCTTCTGCAGTAACCTTTTGTGTGGCACCTTATCGAATGCCTTTTGGAAATCTAAATACACCACATCCATCGGTACACCTCTATCCACCATGCTCGTTATATCCTCAAAGAATTCCAGTAAGTTAGTTAAACATGATTTCCCTTTCATGAATCCATGCTGCGTCTGCTTGATTGCACTATTCCTATCCAGATGTCCCGCTATTTTTTCCTTAATGATAGTTTCAAGCATTTTCCCCACTACAGATGTTAAACTAACCGGCCTATAGTTACCTGCCTTTTGCCTGCCCCCTTTTTTAAACAGAGGCGTTACATTAGCTGCTCTCCAATCTGCTGGTACCTCCCCAGAGTCCAGAGAATTTTGGTAGATTATAACAAATGCATCTGCTATAACTTCCGCCATCTCTTTTAATACCCTGGGATGCATTTCATCAGGACCAGGGGACTTGTCTACCTTCAATCCCATTAGTCTGTCCAGCACTACCTCCCTAGTGATAGTGATCATCTCAAGGTCCTCCCTTCCCACATTCCTATGACCAGCAATTTTTGGCATGGTTTTTGTGTCTTCCACTGTGAAGACGGAAGCAAAATAATTGTTTAAGGTCTCAGCCATTTCCACATTTCCCATTATTAAATCCCCCTTTTCATCTTCTAAGGAACCAACATTTACTTTAGTCACTCTTTTCCGTTTTATATATCTGTAAAAGCTTTTACTATCTGTTTTTATGTTTTGCTCAAGTTTACCTTCGTAATCTATCTTCCCTTTCTTTATTGCTTTTTTAGTCATTCTTTGCTGTTGCTTAAAATCTTCCCAATCCTCTAGTTTCCCACTAACCTTGGCCACCTTATACGCATTGGTCTTTGATTTGATACTTTCCTTTATTTTCTTGGTTATCCACGGCTGGTTATCTCTTCTCTTGCCTCCCTTCTTTTTCACTGGAATATATTTTTGCGCGTTATGAAAGAGCTCCTTAAAAGTCCTCCACTGTTCCTCAATTGTGCCACTGTTTAGTCCTTGTTTCCAGTCTACTTTAGCCAACTCTGCCCTCATCCCACTGTAGTCCCCTTTGTTTAAGCATAGTACTCTCGTTTCTGACACAACTTCCTCATCCTCAATCTGTATTACAAATTCAACCATATTGTGATCACTCATTCCGAGAGGATCTTTTACGAGGAGATCGTTTATTTTTCCTGTCTCGTTACACAGGACCAGATCCAAAATGGCTTGCTCCCTTGTAGGCTCTGTTACATACTGTTCTAAGAAACAATCCCGTATGCATTCTATGAATTCCTCCTCCAGGCTACCCCCTGCGATTTGATTTGACCAATCGATATGTAGGTTAAAATCCCCCATAACTACTGCCGTTCCTTTTTCACATGCCTCCATTATTCCCTTGCTTATTGCCCGCCCCACCATGAAGTTATTATTTGGGGGCCTATAAAACTACGCCGACCAGTGACTTTTTCCCCTTACTATCTCTAATCTCCACCCACAATGATTCAACATTTTGTTCATTGGAGCCAATATCATCCCTCACAACTGCCCTGATATCATCCCTTATTAAAAGAGCTACCCCACCTCCCTTCCCTTCCTGTCTATCTTTCCGAATCGTCAGATACCCCTGTACGTTTAATTCCCAGTCCTGGCCACCTTGCAACCATGTCTCTGTAATGGCCACCAAATCATACCCATTTTTAATGATTTGTGCCGTCAACTCATTTACTTTATTTCTAATGCTGCGTGCATTTAGGTAGAGTGTTTTCATCCTAGTTTTTAAACCATGATTTTGAGTTTTTACCCCTCCTGCAGCCCTTTAATATTCAGTGGTCCTTTTTGTTTCTTGCCTTTGGTTTCTCTGCCCTCCACTTTTACTCATCTCTTTTCTGTCTTTTGTTTTTGTCTTCTTTTTGTTTCCCTCTGTCTCCCTGTATTGGTTCCCATCCCCCTGCCATATTAGTTTAACTCCTCACCAACAGCACTAGCAAACACTCCCCCTAGGACATTGGTTCCGTTCCTGTCCAAGTGCAGACCGTCCGGTTTGTACTGGTCCCACCTCCCCCAGAACCTGTTCCAATGCCCCACGAATTTGAATCCCTCCCTGCTGGATAGCAGTTAATTTTTTTAAAAAGGAACACATTTCAATTCGGCAGATTTTAAAAAGATAAGTGAACTAGGCTAGATAAAAGAAAAATATAAGAGAAATTGACACACAATACTGTCGACCAGTAATGGATATTTTAAACAAAAAGGAGTTTTCAAATATGCTGCATATCATTAAAAAGGGAGTATACTTCAAGTTTCATGGTGCTGTGGGTAAAGAGGTTAGAAACAAACTAAAATTGAAGAAGAGGGTATATACAAACACACAACAATGATGGACTGTAAAAACATCAGGACCCCTAATACTCCAATCCACTAGCAACTATGTTATTTCCTGGAAGAGGCATAAAAACAGAAAAAAAAATCTAGGCCGATTCAGGGAAAAATTATCCTGGGAAATTCATCTCCGACCCCAGAAGGCGATCACAGGAACTTTTGGACCAAAGAACAGGAATGGCCCATTCTTTCCCTCGAGCCAGTGCCACCATTCAACTAGATCCTGGCTGATCTGTTCCTCAACTCCTGTTAGCAACCTTTGTTCCATATCTGGTGATATCTTTATCCAACAAAAATTTGGTCGTTTCAGTCTTGAAAATTGCAACAGACCTAGCACTCACAGCCTTCTTGGGGAGCGAGTTCCATATTTCCACTACGCTCTGTGGGGGGGAAAAAAAAACTATGTGCTGATTTTACTTGTAAGAATCCGAGCTCCAATTTTTAAGATTACGCTATCATGGATTCCCTCACCAGAGGTAACACTTTCTCTGCATCTAATCTAACAAATCCCTTCATCATTTTCTACACATTGATTAGATCAGCCTTCAACCATCTAAACTCAAGGGAATACAAGCCACGTTTGTGCAACCAATCATAATAATTTAATGTTTTAAACTCTGCTATAATTCTGGTGAATCTACACTGTACCCCTTCCAAGGCCATAATATCTTCCCCAAGGTTAGGTGCCCAAAATTAACACAGTACTCTAGCTAGGATCTGACCAAGACTCTACACAACTGAAGCATAATTTCTACCCCCCTCCCCCTGAGCTAAAGGCTAGGATTAGCATCAGGGGTTGTGAACATTTTAAAATCTTCAATTAAAGATGAAATTACTAAGTATCTAGATGAAGAGAAAATAATGGGGCAGATATTGCGGTGGGTATGATGGCATACTCTTGCCATTACGCCGCCATACCGCCTTTGAAATCCACCAAGTTTGGGATTTCTGCATGTGCTTGTGCATGCGCTAAATCCCGAACTTGCGATCTGTCAAGGTACGTCTTGACAGATGATCAGCACCAACGGCGAAATACTCATTGCTGGCGCAGAGTTGGGCTAATTGCCCAGCAATTACGTCCAAAGATTTTACGGGTTAGTGAAAGCAAGTGCAGGAGCTTGTTTCACTGTGAAAGGAACCCATTTGTATTGACCATTGAGAGGAAGCAGTGGATATAAAAACATAAGAAATAGGAACAGGAGTCGGCCACCTGGCCCCTTGAGCCTTCTCCACCATTTAATAAGATCATAGCTGATCTGATCATGGACTCAGCTCTACTTCCCTGCCCGCTCCCCATAACCCTTTATTCCTTTATCGCTCAAAAATCTGTCTATCTCCACCTTAAATATATTCAATGACCCAGCCTCCACAGCTCTCTGGTGCAGAGAATTCCATAGATTTACAACCCTCAGAGAAAAAATTCCTCCACATCTCAGTTTTAAATGGACGGCCCCTTATTCTGAGACTATGTCCCCTAGTTTTAGTTTCCCCTATGAGTGAAAATATCCTCTCTGCATCCACCTTGTCGCGCCCCCTCATTATTTTATATGTTTCAATAAGATAACCTCTCATTCTTCTGAGCTCCAATGAGTATAGGCCCAACCTACTCAACCTATCCTCATAATTCAACCCCCTCGTCTCCGGAATCAACCGAGTGAACCTTCTCTGAAATACGGAGACCAAAACTGTACACAGTATTGCAGGTGTGGCCTCACCAATACCCTGTACAGTTGTCGCAGGACTTCTCTGCTTTTATACTCCATCCCCCTTGCAATAAAGGCCAACATTCCATTTGCCTTCCTGATTACTTGCTGTACCTGCATACTAACTTTTTGTATTTCATGCACAAGGACCCCCAGGTGTCTCTCAACTGCAGCACTTCACAGTTTTTCTCCATTTAAATTATAATTTGCTTTTCTATTTTTTTCTGCCAGTGGATAACCTCACATTTTCCCACATTATACTCCATCTGCCAAACGTTTGCCCACTCACTTAGCCTGTCTATATATCTCCGCAGATTTTTTGTGTACTCCTCACAATTTGCTTTTCCACCCATTTTTGTATCATCAGCAAACTTGGCTACATTACACTCGGTCCCTTCATCCAACTCTTTAATATAGATTGTAAATAGTTGAGGACCCAGCACCGATCCCTACAATACAACATTTCCCCAAAATCGTGGAAAATCTGCTCATTGTTCACTAAGTTTAAAATAAATTGAAATGATACTGTTGACGAAAAAATCACCCACAGAAACAAACTACTTGTACTGAATGTTCAGATGTCATCAACCAAGTTTGAAGGGGATATTCTTTGTCTCCGAGCAGCCACCCCTAGAGTCTGCTTGCAGGTCCAAAGAAGTCAGGGAGCTTGGACTGTTGCAAGATGAAAGGATCATGGCAGCTTCCTGAGAATCTGACACACATCTGCATAATTATTTTATTGTGTTTGTACACCAGTTGAACATTGATGGAATGGAATCTCTTGTGCTTTATGAATACTCCGTGTTGATCTGGTGGTGTGTGGATTGCCACTTGCATGCAGTCAATGACACCCTGCACCTGTGGGAAGCCAGCTAGAGATGCAAACTCGAGCATCCCCTCATTCTGACTATCGCCATCACAGTGAAGTTGACACAAGTGCTGGCCCTGGCAAACAATCTATCAGTGACCTCCCTTATGCATTTATGTGCAGCCAAGTGGGAGATCCTGAATATGTCTCTCTTCGTACCCTGGAAGGATCAAGAGATTAATAAAAAATGTTGCAGGTGTTGTCACAGCTACTGGAAATGTGTGGCCTGCAGGTCGTCTTCTTGGAGTCTGCAGATGTCTGCCACCACCTGGCACGACAATCTGAGCACTGCTTGAGAGGTCAATGAAGCTGAGCCTCTGCCTATAAACCATGTTGCGCGGGTACTGCCTCCTGCGAGCTCCATCCCTCTGCTGCTCCCCTGCAGGTCTCTTCACAGCAGGCTGTTGCAGCTCACCATTTTGCTTACCACCTGCGGCGCTCTCCACGGCAGGATGGTTACCTTGCTCCTTGTCCAAGGTCCAATCTAAGGCAATCATGGCGCCACCTGTCCTGATCCTGAGTCTCAGCACGTCGAAAGTGCACGAATTGGTCTCAACAGAATTACACTCAGGAATCCTTTCCCAGTGGGAGGTAAGAAAACACCTGTGGGCACGATATATTGATGTATGTCTGACTTTTAATGAGCACTATGAATTGACTTTCAGTCTTCTCACTTTTGTTTCAATGGCGAGTTTCAGGAAGCGTGAAAAACCCGCGCCTGTGCTGTTAAATTTAAATGCCCGTTAAAATATTGTTGGAATACACTCCTTTAAAAAGACATCACTAATCTGTGTCTCCGGATGGGGTTACGCACACACAGCCGAACGTACCCAAGTTCAGCCAGAAAGTTTTGAGTATTGGAGCTGATTTCTGGATTCTAAGCCATGATCTCATTAAATGGCGGAGCAGGCTTTAGGGGCCAGGTGGTCGATTCCTGCTATTTCTTCTGTTATGATGTAAGGGAAACTTCGGCTCTTCTGCAGTAAGTACACTATTAAGTTCCCCATTACAAGTTAAACCCAAAGTAATTAGGTCTAACTGGGGTTTTAACAGCGCATTGACTGCTGGACAAAGGTTATGGGCTTGAAAAAAGAATCTAAATAGCCATTTTAACACAATTACAAATTTTAAGAAACTTTTAAAAAGTGTTGGTTTGTTCATTATTTCAGGATTGCCCTTTCCCCATGTGCGAGGCCAATCTTTGTTTTGCTCTCTAACATTTTTTAAAAGTTAAAATTTTAAGAATTTTGTTCGCTGTCTGTGAAAATTCTATGTTTTGATTGGCTGCTTAGACAACTTGTTGACATCACACCAGCTCGCACAAGGGGATCCCCACTAAAGTCCGTTTATTTGAATTGAACATCAGAAAACCCAAACTTCTCGACTCAAAGATCACGAGGTATTTGTGCAAAGCGTACTTTGGGGGCTAGTGGCGAACGCCTTTGCTTCGCTGCTGACTGCAAATTCTGCGCCAATTTGTTTATTCATTTGCTGTTCATGGGAACTCGCTGTGCAAAGGTTGGTTGCCCTGTATTGCAGTGACTGCATAATCCAGTGGTCGTAAAGCATTTAGGGACGTTCCAAGTCGGTTATAAGGTGCTATATGAATGCAAATCTTTTCATAAATTGCTGGGAATTTAACAAGTGGATGAGGTTAACTTTCCTTCAAACTTTTCTACTATCATTATGGGGAAGTGCTTTGCCTCTTGTCAGTTTTCCTTGATAGCCCCTGTCGCAATCAGGAATTTGCAGTGTGGATGGTTAGAACAGTGAACTTGCACCTTCCCTGGTGGATGTCACTTTGTTTGTTTTGAGTGGAAACTTAACTAATTTTGTTCAAATTGATAGTATGACTTGTCACAATACACAATTAATGTTTTTGATATTTTAATTATGTAACTTTAGTGTCAAAGAACAGAACTTTAAAAAAATGTATAAGCTGTTCTTAAAATGTTGCAATTTGCAGATGTCTCAGCATTTTCAGTCATTATTTCATCTGTGAGGTTATGTGTTGACAGATAATAAAGTTAAATTGTGTTTGTCAGTTTCCTTGTGAGCAAAGAAATAGAAATGAGTGCAGTGAAATTCTGAGAGCACATTTCCTTTTGAGACTTTTAATATCAAGTCTCAAGTCTAATACCAATTTAGGAATCATGAATCTTCACTTCAGAAATGTTTAAAATCTCTATTTGAAGCACTGAAAATGAGCCTTGCTGAATGTAAGTTAAGGAGTTAAAAGTGGAGTTGGGATTGTGCATTTATTTTCTTGCTGTGAATGCTGCTGTCCCGCTTACCCCTGTGCTCGACAACCTACATTGGCTCCCGGTTAAGCAACACCTCCATTTTAAAATTTTCCTCCTTGTTTTCAAGTCCCTCCATGGCCTCGCCCCTCCCTATCTCTGTAATCTCCAACAGCCCTCTGAGATTTCTACACTCTGCCAATTCTGGCCTCTTAAGAATCTCTGATTTTAATCGTTCCACCATTCGCGACCGTGCCTTCAGCTGCCAAGCCCCTGCCTAAACCTCTCCGCCTCTCTTACCTCTCTTTGTTCCTTTAAGGCGCTCGTTAAAACATACCTCTTTGACGAAGCTTTTGGTCTGCCGTAATATCTCCTTATATGGTTCGGTGTCAAATGTTGGATTCTGCTCCTGTGAAGCACCTTGAGACGTTTTACTTAGTAGTCGTAGTGAAAATTGTATGTCTATATTAAATGTTAACTATCCTCTGGATTATTCAAGAAGAAAAGATGCAGCCTGTGTTTGCAGGCTGTGTACTGAAGAAAAGATGTAGCTTGTGGCTGCAAGCAAAAAAGCCAATGGGTTCTAAGGAAAAAACAAAAGAAATAGAAGCAGGCGAAGGCCATTTCACCCCTCGAGCCTGCTCCATAGTTTAATAAGATCTGATCTGATCATGGACTCAGCTCCACTTTCCTGCCCACTCCCAATAACTCTTTATTCCCTTATCGCTCAAAAATCTGTCTATCTCTGCCTTAAATATATTCAGTGACCCAGCCTCCACAGCTCTTGGGGGAGAGAATTCCACAGATTGACAACCCTCAGAGAAGAAATTCCACCTCATCTCAGTTTTAAATGGGAGGCCCCTTATTCTGAGACTCAGTCCCATAGTTTTAGTTTCCCCCATGAGTGGAAAAAGCCTCTCTGCATCCACCTTGTCCAGCCCCCTCATTATCTTGTATTTTGACAAGATCATCTCATTCTTCTGAACTCCAAAGAGTCTAGGCTCAACCTATCTTCATAAGTCAACCCCCTTATCTCTGGAATCAACCAAGTGAACCTTCTCGGAACATCCTCCAATGCAAGTGTATGTATCCTTAAATACGGAGACCAAAACTGTACGCAGTACTCCAGGTGTGGCCTCACCAGTACCCTGTACAGTTGTAACAGGACTTCTCTGCTTTTATACTCTCTCCCCTTTGCAATAAAGACCTTCCTGATTACTTGTTGTACTTGCATACAACCTTTTTGTGTTTCATGCAAAAGGACCCCAGGTCTCTCCCTACTGCAGCACTTTGCAATTTTTCTCCATTTAAATTATAATTTGCTTTTCTATTTTTTCTGCCAAAGTGGATAACCTCACATTTTCCCATATTATACTCCATCTGCCAAATTTTTGCCCACTCACTTAGCCTGTCTTTTATATCCCTTTGCAGATTTGTTGTGTCTTCCTCACCATTTACTTTCCTACCCATCTTTGTATCATCAGCAAACTTGGCTACATTACACTCGGTCCCTTCATCCAAGTCATTAATATAGATTGTAAATAGTTGAGGCCCCAACACCAATCCCTGAGGCAACCCACTAGTTACTGTTTGCCAACTAGAAAATTACCCAATTATCCCGACTCTTTGTTTTCTGTTAGTTACCCAATCCTCTATCCATGCTAATTTCTTACCCCCAACCCTGTTGACTTTTATCTTGTGCAGTAACATTTTACGTGGAACCTTATAGAATGCCTTCTGGAAATCCAAATACACCACATTCATTGATTTCCCCCTTATCCACCCTGCTCGTTTCATCCTCAAAGAACTCCAGCAGATTTGTCAAACCCGGTTTCCCTTTCATAAAACCATGCTGACTCTGCTTGATTGAATTATGCTTTTCCAAATGTCCTGTTACTGCTTCTTCCTGAATGGACTCCAGCATTTTCCCAACGACAGATGTTAGGCTAACTGTTCTATAGTTTCCTGCTTTCTGTCTGCCTCTTTTTTTTTAAAATAGGAGCATTACATTTACGGTTTTCCAATCTGCTGGGACCTCCCCAGAATTCAGGGAATTTTGGTAGATTACGACCAAGGCATCCACTATCTCTGCAGCCACTTCTTTTAGGACCCGAGGATGCAAGCCATCAGGTGCAGGGGACTTGTCCACCTTTAGTCCTTTATTTTACCGAGTACGACTACTTTAGTGATAGTGATTGTATTAAGTTCCTCCCTCCCTATAGCCCCTTGATTATCCATTATTGGGATGTTTTTAGTGTCTTCTACCGTGAAGACCGATACAAAATATTTGTTGAATGTCTTTGCCATTTCCCTGCTCTCCATTATTAATTTCCCTCATCTCATCCTCCAGGGGACCAACATTTACTTTAGTCACTCTTTTCCTTTTTATGTACTTGCAGAAACACTTACTATCTGTTTTTATATTTCATGCTCGTTTACTTTCATAATCGATCTTCCCCCTCTCATTTTTTTAGTTCTTTGATGGCTTTTAAAATTGTCCCAATCTTGAGACCTTCCACTAGTCTTGGCTACATTGTATGCCCTTGTTTTCAATTTGATACCATCCTTTATTTCCTTAGTTAGGCACGGATTGTTATCACTTCTCTCACAGTCTTTCCTTCTCGGGATATATTTTTGTTGTGAGTTATAAAATATCTCCTTAAATGTTTGCCACTGCTCATCAGCTGTCCCACACTTTAGTCTACTTTCCCAGTCCACTTTAGCGAACTCTGCCTTCATACCTTTGCAGTCTTCTTTATTTAAACTTACCACGCTGGTTTGAGATCCAACTTCCTCACACTCCAACTGAATTTGAAATTCAATCATTTTATGGTCATTCATTCCGAAAGGATCCTTTACTAGGAGATCATTTATTAATCCGGTCTCATTACACAGTACCAGATCTAAGCCTGCTCCCTGGTTGGTTCCACAACATACTGTTCAAGGCAACTATCCCAGATACACTCTCTGAAGTCTTTCTCAAGGCTACCCTGGCCAATTTGCTTTGTCCACTCAATGTGAAGGTTAAAATCGCCCATGATTATTGCCGTTCCTTTTTATAAGCCTCCATTATTTCTTGATAGCAAGTGAGATCCAAAATTGGCTCAGTGGCAGGAAGCAAAGGGTGATAGTTGACGGGTGTTTTTTATGACTGGAAGGCTGTTTCCAGTCTGGTTCTGCAGAGCTCAGCACTAGGTTCGCTGCTTTTTCTGGTATACATCAATTAATTAGACTTCAATGTAGGGGGAACTGGTGAAGAATATGATGCAAAAATTAACCATGTGGTTGATAGTGAGGAAGAAAGCTATAGACTGCAGCAAGACATCAATAGACTGGTCATGTGGGCAAAAAAAGTGGAAAATGGAATTAAATCCAGAGCAGTGTTGGGTAATGTATTTTGGTAGGGCGAACAAGGCAAGGGAATATACAATAAATGGTAGGATACTGAGAAGTGTAGAGGAACTGAGGGACCTTGGAGTGCATGTCCACAGATCCATGGGATAACAGGACAGGTAGATAGATGGTTAAGAAGGCATACGGGATACTTTCCTTTATTAGCCAAGACATAGGCCCCAAGTTTCCTCACGCGGCGAAAAAGGCGCCCCTCAGAGCTGGGCGCCTGTTTTTCGCGCCGAAAACGGCGCCTGAAAAAAAACGCGGTATTCTCGAGCTCCTTGCAGCTCGATGTCTGCTTGGCGCGGCGCACAGGGGGCGGAGCCTACCACTCGCGCCGATTTTGTAAGTAGGAGGGAGCGGGTACAATTTAAATGAGTTTTTTTGGTGCCGGCAACCCTGCGCGTGCGCGTTGGAGCGTTCGCGCACGCGCAGTCTGAAGTAAATATTGGCACTTGGCCATTTTTAAAAGTGCTGCAGAAAAAGTGAAAATTTGTTTTTTGAACCCTTGCAAAGGCTTGCATTTTAATTTTCTTGATATTTCTGTGTGTGAGGGAGTGCTTTTAGCAGCACTGCTGAATAAATCACCTGCTGAATTAATGTTGGCTCTTTAACCAGTGTTACTGCAGCAACTGTGCATTTTAATTCAGCCTTTACAACTCGTTACCGTTTCAATCTCCACCACTCATTCTGTAATTAAAGGTAGACTGTGATAAACGGGACACATGCACTTGTTTGAGACTATTCCAATTCTTTGTAGCTGTTCAATTTTTAACATTTTTTAATAAAACCACATTGCCCTTCCATGATCAGCACTGAGGCTGCTTGCTGCTTCTTGCCCCTGCCGTCGGGACCGACGCCACGGCACACCCCTGCCTCAAGCACTCAGGCTGCTTGCTGCTTCTTGCCCCTGCCGTCGGGACCGACGCCACGGCACACCCCTGCCTCAAGCACTCAGGCTGCTTGCTGCTTCTTGCCCCTGCCGTCGGGACCGACGCCACACCGCTGCCTGAAAGGCCTGCCGGAAGCACTTTCACACAGGTAGGAACATGGTTTATTTAATCTTTTCTTTGCTTATAAATTTTCATTCAGGTTGGATTTATTTATATAATATTTGTATAAGTATAACTAAGGATTGATTGTAGAATTTAATGACTTCCCTCCCCCGCCCCCCACCTCGTTCCCGACGCCTAATTTGTAACCTGCGCCTGATTTTTTAATGTGTAGACTAGGTTTTTTCAAGCGTACAAAAATCTTCACTTGCTCCATTCTAAGTTAGTTTGGAGTATGTTTTCACTGTGGAAACTTTCAAATCAGGCGTCAGTGGCCGGACACGCCCCCTTTTGAAAAAAAAATTCTGTTCAAAAGTGAAACTGTTCTACCTGACTAGAACTGCAGAAAACTTAAATGTGGAGAATTCCGATTTCTAAGATAGTCCGTTCTCCACCAGTTGCTCCTAAAAATCAGGAGCAAATCATGTGGAAACTTGGGGCCATAGAGTGCAAGAGCTGGACAGTTATGCTGGAATTGTATAAAACCCTAGTTAGGCCACAGCTAGGGTACTGTGCACAGTTCTGGCCATCACATTACAGGAAATATGTGATTGCACCAGAGAGGACACAGAGGAGATTCATGAGGATGTTGCCAGGACTGGAGAATTTTAGCTGTTGGAAAGATTGGATAGGCTGGGATTGTTTTCTTTTGGAACAAAGGAGGCTGAGGGGAGACTTAATTGAGGTGCATACAATTGAGGTGCCGAGATAGAGTGGATAGGAAGGACCTATTTCCCTCAGCAGGGAGGTCAATAACCGGAGACCATAGATTTAAAATAATTGGTAGAAGGATTAGAGGTGGGTTGAGGAGAACTTTTTTCATCCAGAGGGGGTGGGGGTCTGGAAATCAGTGCCTGCAAGGGTGGTAGAGGCAGAAACGCTCATCGTATTTAAAAAGTACTTGAAAATGCACTTTAAATGACATAACATACAAGGCTAGTGGTCAAGAGCTGGGAAGTGGGATTCGGCTGGATAGCTCTTTCTCGGCTGACACAACACGATGTACCGAATGGTCTGCTCTGTAAATTTCTATGATTCTCCGAATGTAATACAGTATAAATGGTTTTGTTACATCAAAATGCTACCTTCAGGCATTTTTTCTCTCTGAACTGTTCATTTTAAGGCCTAGGAAGGTGACTGATAATGTTACTATTACATTGTTACATTAAGTGTTTTTATATTCCAGAACATTAATGTTTTTGGATTCCATATGTAGAATTGCTATGCGACACAGTACTAAGAGGGAAAATTAAACAGCTGTACCTGTTAACTTTTCTACTCTAAATGTTCATTTATTTACATGAAACCTTTTCAGACACGTTCTTATTTTTAGATTCGAGCTTGTGTTCATGCATAATTCTGAAACTGTCCAAGGACCCAGCTGTTAAAAGGTGATTGGACCAAGGCTGGGAACTCAACATCCAGGGGTATTCAACATTTAGGAAGGATAGGCAGAGAGGGAAAGGAGGGGGGGGTGGCATTGCTGGTTAAAGCGGATATTAATGCAATAGTACGGCGGGACATTAGCCTGGATAATATGGAATCGGTATGGGTGGAGCTGCGGAATACCGAAGGGCAGAAAACACTAGTGGGAGTTGTGTACAGACCACCAAACAGTACGAATGAGGTTGGGGACAGCATCAAACAAGAAATAAGGGATGTGTGCAATAAAGGTACAGCAGTTATCATGGGCGACTTTAATCTACATATTGATTGGGCTAACCAAACTGGTAGCAATGCGGTGGAGGAGGATTTCCTGGAGTGTATTAGGGATGGTTTTCTAGACCAATATGTCGAGGAACCAACTAGAGAGCTGGCCATCCTAGACTGGGTGATCTGTAATAAGAAGGGACTAATGAACAATCTTGTTGTGCGAGGCCCTTTGGGGAAGAGTGATCATAATATGGTAGAATTCTTTATTAAGGTGGAGAGTGACACAGTTAATTCGGAAACTAGGGTCCTGAACTTAAGGAAAGCTAACTTCGACAGTATGAGGCGTTAATTGGCTAGAATAGACTGCAAAAGATACATAAAGGGTTGATGGTGGATATGTAATGGCAAACATTTAAAGATCACATGGATGAACTTAAGCAATTGTATATCCTTGTCTGGAGTAAAACTAAAACGGGGAAGGTGGCTCAACCGTGGCTAACAAGGGAAATTAAGGATAGTGCTAAAACCAAGGAAGAGACATATAAATTGGCTAGAAAAAGTAACAAACCTGAGGACTGGGAGAAATTTAGAATTCAACAGAGGAGGACTAAGGTTTTAATTAAAAGGGGGAAAATAGAGTACGAGAGGAAGCTTGCTGGGAACATAAAAACTGATTGCAAAAACTTCTATAAATATGTGAAGAGAAAAAGATTAGTGAAGACAAATGTCGGTCCATTGCAGTCGGATTCAGGTGAATTTATAATGGGAACCAAGAAATGGCAGACTGATTGAACAAATACTTTGGTTCTGCCCTCATGAAGGAAGACGCAAATAACCTTCTGAATGTACTAGGGGACCGAGGGTCTAGTGAGAAGGAGGAACTGAAGGAAATCCTTATTAGGCGGGAAATGGTGTTAGGGAAATTGATGGGATTGAAGGCAGATAAATCCCCGGGGCCTGATCGTCTGCATCCCAGAGTACTGAAGGAATTGGCCCTAGAAATATTGAATGCATTGGTGATCATTTTCCAACAGTCTATCAACTCTGGATCAGTTCCTATGGACTGGAGGGTAGCTAATGTAACACCATTTAAAAAAAAAAAGGGAGGGAGAGAGAAAACGGGTAATTATAGACCGGTTAGCCTGACATCAGTAGTGGGGAAAATGTTGGAATCAATCATTAAGGATGAAATAGCACGCATTTGGAAAGCAATGACAGAATCGGTCCAAGTCAGCATGGATTTATGAAAGGGAAATCATGCTTGACGAATCTTCTGGAGTTTTTTGAGGATGTAACTAGTAGAGTAGACAAGGGAGAACCAGTGGATGTGGTGTATTTGGACTTTCAAAAGGCTTTTGACAAGGTCCCGCACAAGAGATTGGTGTGCAAAATCAAAGTGCATGGTATTGGGGGTAATGTATTGACGTGGATAGAGAACTGGTTGGCAGAAAGGAAGCAGAGTCAGGATAAACGGCTCCTTTTCAGAATGGCAGGCAGTGACTAGTGGAGTGCCGCAGGGCTCAGTGCTGGGACCCCAGCTCTTTACAATATACATTAACGATTTGGATGAAAGAATTGAGTGTAATATCTCCAAGTTTGCAGATGACACGAAACTGGGTGGCGGTGTGAGCTGTGAGGGGGACCCTACGAGGCTGCAGGGTGGCTTGGACAGGTTAGGTGAGTGGGCAAATGCATGGCAGATGCAATATAATGTGGATAAATGTGAGGTTATCCATTTTGAGGGCAAAAACACAAAGGCAGAATGTTATCTGAATGGCGGCAGATTAGGAAAAGGGCAGGTGCAACCAGACCTGGGTGTCATGGTTCATCAGTCATTGAAGGTTGGCATGCAGGTACAGCAAGTGGTGGAGAAGGCAAATGGTATGTTGGCCTTCATAGCTAGGGGATTTGAGTATAGGAGCAGGGAGGTCTTACAGGGCCTTAGTGAGGCTTCATCTGGAATATTGTGTTCAGTTTTGGTCTCCTAATCTGAGGAAGGACGTTCTTGCTATTGAGCAAGTGCAGCGAAGGTTCACCAGACTAATTCCAGGGATGGCTGGACTGTCATATGAGGAGAGACTGGATCAACTAGGTCTTTATTCACTGGAGTTTAGAAGGATGAGAGGGGATCTCATAGATACGTATAAGATTCTGATGGGAGTTGACAGGTTAGATGCAGGAAGAATGTTCCTGATGTTGGGGAAGTCCGAAGGATAAGGGGTCGGCCATTTAGGACTGAGATGAGGAGAAACTTCTTCACGCAGAGAGTTGTTAACATGTGGAATTCCCTGCCACAGAGAGTTATTAATGCCAGTTCATTGGATATATTCAAGAGGGAGTTAGATATGGCCCTTACGACTAAGGAGATCAAGGGGTTTGGAGAGCAAGCAGGAAAGCGGTACTGATGGAATGATCAGCCATGATCTTATTAAATGGTGGTGCAGGCTCGAAGGGCCGAATGGCCTACTCCTGCACCTATTTTCTATGTTTTTATGGACAGTTGACATATTATGGGATAGAGTTATGGAACAGCGACGGTTGCGATGACCACCTCATAGTAGCGGATTTGTGGGTGGAGGGCGAAGAATGTATGAGTGTGTACATATATATATATATATATTTTATATAGATCAGGGAAATGTAGCAAAAACAGTGGTTGTAATGGGAGATTGAGATTTTAATTTTCACAGACTGGGAGAAGCAGAACCGTTCAAGTCATAAATGGAATAAATTTCTAGAATGTGTTCAGGACAGTTTTCCACAACAATATGTTTTAAAATCAACAAGGAAATGGATCCTACTGGGTTTAGTGTTGAGTAACAAACTAGAATTTGTTAAGAATCTGATGGTAAGGGAACAGCTTGCAAATAGTGACCATAATATGATTTAATTTAGTATTGGATTTGGGAGGGAGGAGGGAGAGTCACATCTCAAAGTTTTAAATTCAGTAAGGCAAACTTTGAACGGATGGGAAATAAATTGACTGCAATAAACTTGGCTGAACTTTTAATGGGTGAATTTACAGACAAACATCGGGATGTATTCAAAGAAATAATTGGTAGAATATAAAACCAGCACAAGGCTAAAAGGCAAAGGCTCCACTTGCACAGTTAAGCAACAAATAAGATAAGAGACAGCATCAAGCTTAAAGAAAAGAATTACACAGTTGGCAGCTGTATTTCACTGTGGGCAAGTATGAGGTATCCACTTTGGATCTGGAAAAGACAAATTGAAATATTATCTTAGTGATAGACCAAGAGCTGTAGCACAGCCAAGAGAATTAGGTGTCTCTGCACAGACATCACTAAAAGCAATTGCACAGGTACAAAAGAAAATTAAAAATGTTAATGGAATGCAAGCCTTTCTTTGAAGGGGTTGGATTTCAGAAGTGAGGAAGTGAAGTCTTGATTAGACTCTGTCTGGAGTACCGTGTTAAGTTTTGGGCACTGAACCTCAGGAAAGATATGCTTGTCTTGGAAGGGGTACAGCGCAAATTCACCAGAATGATACCAAGGCTTCAAGGGTTAAATTATGAGGACGGGTTGCATAATCTTGGCTTGTGAATTTTTTGTCTGATAATATTCCTGTGAAGCGCCTTGGGATGTTTCACTACGTTAAAGGCACTATATAAATACAAGTTTTTGTTTTATTCCCATGAGTTTTAACCATTGTGGGCTTAGCTAATGGAGGTGTTTAATATGATAAAGGGATTTGATATGGTACAGAGCAACTATTTCCTCTGAGCTAGGCCACTTCGGAGTAAAACCAGGAAAGCACTTTTTACACACTCCCCACAAAACCCAGTGGATGCTGGGTCAATTGAAATTCTTGAGATTGACATATTTTTGTTTGGTAAGAGTATGAAGAGATCCAGAGCAATGGCAGATAAATGGAGTTGAGGTACAGAGCAGGTATGATCTAATTGAATAAAGGAACCGGCTCGAGGGCCTGAATGGCCCAATCATGTTCCTATTTATTGGAGAAAGTCGACATTTGCACAAAACCTAATACAGGTAATATCATATGTAGTGTTACAAAATTAATGGTCCTTAAATTACCCTACTTCCGACAGCGTGCACACAACGTATGCTGTCCGAAGCCTTCAGAACAGCTTGACAGGTTCCAGGTTTACCAGAACTTGCGATGTGTCCAGTTTTGATTGGACAGATCTCCGCATTCACTATAAAATCACTTTCCCTGTCGCACAGTTAGGTTATTTGCCCAACTACTGCCCAGCAAAAGTCCACAAAACCCTTACGCTGGGTAAAACCAGACATATAAGGCCGCCTTTTACCAGTGAAAGGGTTAAAATAAATGTTAAAATAGCATTTTTAATTGATTTAAACATTTAGGGCTAGATGTTCGGTTTTCGGTGAAAATGGAAGTTTTTGCCAAGATTACTGGTTTCGCTGCGCTATTGTTTTTAGGCCTTATGTCGGCGCATCGGTAAAGTCGGCATTACACGAGGATTCGTGGTGGAAACTGCGAGTTTTGGTAACTAGATCGGGAGCGTTGCGAGAGAGGACTTGGGAGGTGGACGAAAACAATTGCAAAAATCATTCACAAAACCCTTGCCTACTAAATTGCTGCAAAATAATTACAAAATAAAAACTTTTAACTTTTTTGCAGGTCTTTATACTTACTGTTGCTGGCAGGGCTGCACCGACAGATTTGACCCTGTCTGGCTTAGCGTAAGGGTTGGGAGAGTGCCGAAAGTACGACGGTCACACAATCTGCGGCATTGCATGTCGTTTCACATCTGCGCAAATCTCCCCGGTGGTACATGGAAGCTCCGCCTCAAAGACGTGCCTGAGGATCCTGCCAACCGAGTTTTCGCTGCGGATGGTCAAATCGCGGTGAAAACCCAGTCGCAAACATAGAAACATAAAAAATAGGTGCAGGAGTCGGCCATTCGGCCCTTCGAGCCTGCACCACCAGTCAATAAGATCATGGCTGATCATTCCCTCAGTATCCCTTTCCTGCTTTCTCTCCATACTCCTTGATTCCCTTAGCTGTAATCGCCATATCTAACTCCCTCTTGAATATATCCAATGAACTGGCATCAACAACTCTCTGCGGTAGGGAATTCCACAGGTTAACAACTCGCTGAGTGAAGAAGTTTCTCCTCATCTCAGTCCTAAATGGTCCACCCCTTATCCTAAGACTGTGTCCCCTGGTAGTGAACTACACCAACATCGGGAACATTCTACCCGCATCTAACCTGTCCCGTCCCATCAGAATCTTGTATGTTTCTATGAGATCCCTTCTCATCCTTCTAAACTCCAATGTTTTAAGGCCCAGTTGATCCAGTCTCTCCTCATATGTCAGTCCTGCTGTCCCGGGAATCAGTCTGGTGAACCTTCGCTGCACTCCCTCAATAGCAAGAACATCCTCAGATTAGGAGACCAAAATTGAACACAATATTCCAGGTGAGGCCTCACTAAGGCCCTGTACAACTGCAGTAAGACCTCCCTGCTCCTATACTCAAATCCCCTAGCTATGAAGACCAACATACCATTTGCCACCTTCACCGCCTGCTGTACCTGTATGCCAACTTTCAATGAATGATGAACCATGACACCCAGGTCGCGTTGCACCTCCCTTTTTCCTAATCTGCCATCATTCAGATAATATTCTGTCCTGGCATTTTTGCCCCCAAAGTGCATAACCTCACATTTATCCACATTATACTGCATCTACCATGCATTTGCCCACTCACATAACCTGTCCAAGTTAACCTGCAGTCTCCTAGCATCCCCCTCACAGCTCACACCGCCACCCAGCTTAGTGTCATCTGCAAACTTGGAGATATTACACTCAATTCCTCATCCAAATCATTGATGTATATTGTGAAGAGCTGGGGTCCCAGCACTGAGCCCTGCGGCGCGGCACTCCACTAGTCACTGCCTGCCGTTCTGAAAAGGACCCGTTTATCCCGACTCTCTGCTTCCTGTCTGCCAACCAGTTCTTTATCCACATCAGTACATTACCCCCAATACCATGTGCTTTGATTTTGCACACCAATCTCTTGTGTGGGGCCTTGTCAATAGCCTTTTGAAAGTCCAAATACACCACATCCACTGGTTCTCCCTTGTCCACTCTGCTAGTTGCATCCTCAAAAAATTCCAGAAGATTTGTCAAGCATGATTTCCCCTTCATGCTGACTTAGACCGATCCTATCATTGCTTTCCAAATGCGCTGCTATTTCATCCTTAATAATTGATTCCAACATTTTCCCCACTACTGATATCAGGATAACTGGCCTATAATTACCCGCTTTCACTCTCCCTCCCTTTTTAAAAAGTGGTGTTACATTAGCTATCCTCCAGTCCATGGGAACTGATCCAGAGTCGATAGACTGTTGGAAAATGATCACCAATGCATCCACTATTTCTCGGGCCACTTCCTTTAGTACTCTGGGATGCAGACTAACAGGCCCCGGGGATTTATCGGCCTTCAATCCCATCAATTTCCCTAACACAATTTCCCGCCTTATAAGGATATCCTTCAGTTCCTCCTTCTCACTAGACCCACTGTCTCCTAGTACTTCCGGAAGTTTATTTGTGTCTTCCTTCATGAAGACAGAACCGAAGTATTGGTTCAATTGGTCTGCCATTTCTTTGATCCCCATTATAAAATTCACCTGAATCCGACTGCAAGGGACCTACATTTGTTTTCACTAATCTTTTTCTCTTCACACATCTATAGAAGCTTTTGCAGTCAGATTTTATGTTCCCGGCAAGCTGCTTCTTGTACTCTATTTTCCCCCTCGTAATTAAAACCTTTGTCCTCCTCTGCTGAATTTTAAATTTCTCCCAGTCTTCAGGTTTGTTGTTTTTTCTGGCCAATTTATCTGCCTCTTCCTTGGATTTAACACTATCCTTAATTTCCCTTGTTCACCACGGTTGAACCACCTTCCCTGTTTTTTATTTTTACTCCAGACAGGGATGTACAATTGTTGAAGTTCATCCATGTGATCTTTAAATGTTTGTCATTGCCTATCCACCGTCAACCCTTTAACCTTCATTTGCCCGTCTATCCTAGCCAATTCACACCTCAAACCATCGAAGTTACCTTTCCTTCAGTTCAGGACCCTAGTTTCTGAATTAACTGTGTCACTCTCCATCTTAATAAAGAATTCTACCATGTTATGGTCACTCTTCCCCAAAAGGCCTTGCACAACAAGATTTCTAATTAGTACTTTCTCATTACACATCATCCAGTCTAGAATGGCCAGCTCCCTAGTTGGTTCCTTGACATATTGGTCGAGAAACCCATCCCTAATACACTCCAGGAAATCCTCCTCCACCGCATTGCTACCAGTTTGATTAGCCCAATTAATATGTAGATTCCAGTCACCCATGATAACTGCTGTATTGCATGCATCCCTAATTTCTTGTTTGATGCTGTCCCCAACCTTACCACTACTGTTTGGTGGTTTGTGCACAACTCCCACTAGCGGTTTCTGCCCCTTGGTATTACGTCGCTCCATCCATACCGATTCCACATCATCCAAGCTAATGTCTTTTCTTACTATTGCATTAATTTCCTCTTTAACCAGCAATGCCACCCCGCCTCCTTTTTCTTTCTGTCTATCCTTCCTGAATGTTGAATACCCCTGGATGTTGAGTTCCCAGCCTTGGTCACCCTGGAGCCATGTCTCCGTGATGCCAATTACTTCATACCCGTTAACTGCTGTCTGCACAGTTAATTCTTCTACCTTATTCCGAATACACCTTGCATTGAGGCACAGAGCCTTCAGGCTTGTCTTTCTCACACACTTTGCCCTTTTAGAATTTTGGTGTTATGTGGCCCTTTTTGCTTTTTGCCTTAGGTTTCTCTGCCCTCCACTTTTACTTTTCTTCTTTCTATCTTTTGCTTCTGCCCCAATTCTACTTCCCTCTGTCTCCCTGCATATGCTCCAATCCCCCTGCCATATTAGTTTAACTCCTCCCCAACAGCACTAGCAAACAGTCCCCCTCGGACATTGGTTCCGGTCCTGCCCAGGTGCAGACCGTCCGGTTTGTACTGGTCCTACCTCCCCCAGAACCGGTTCCAATGTCTCAGGAATTTGAATCCCTCCCTTGTGCCCCACTCCTCAAGCCACGTATTCATCTGAGCTATCTTGCGATTCCTACTCTGACTAGCACGTAGCACTGGTAGCAATCCTGAGATTACTACTTTTGAGGTCCTACTTTTTAATTTAGCTCCTAGCTCCCTAAATTCATCTTGTAGGACCTCATCCCATTTTTTTAATCTATATGCACCACGACAACTCCCTTTTCAGAATGCTCTGCACCCGCTCCGAGACATCCTTGACCCTTGCACCAGAGAGGCAACATACCATCCTGGAGTCTCGGTTGCGGCCGCAGAAACGTCTATCTGTTCGCCTGACAATAGAATCCCCTATCACTCTCGCTCTCCCACTCTTTTTCCTGCCCTCCTGTGCAGCAGAGCCACCCACGGTGCCATGAACTTGGCTGCTGTTGCCCTCCCCTGATAAGTCATCCCCCTCAACAGTACCCAAAGCAGTGTATTTGTTTTGCAGGGGGATGACCGCAGGGGACCCTTGCACTGCTCTTCCTGTTGGTCATCCATTCCCTATCTGGCTGTGTCACCTTTACCTGTGGTAAGATCAACTCACTAAACGTGCTATTCACGTCATTCTCTGCATCGTGGATGCTCCAGAGTGAATCCACCCCGCAGTTCCAGTGCCGCAATGCAGTCCATCAGGAGCTGCAGGCAGATGCACTTCCCGCACACAGAGTTGTCAGGGACACCGGAAGCGTCCCTGACTTCCCACATAATACAGGAGGAACATAACACGTGTCCGAGCTGTCCTGCCATGACGTAACCCTTAGATAAACTTAAATTGGCAACAACAATGCTAAAAGGTTACTTACTGATATAGAAAAGACAAAGAAAAATAACTTGCCAATCACTTACCCCTTTGGCTGTGACGTCACCTTTCGATTTCTTTCTACTTTTCTGCCTTCTCTACCTGCTGCACCTGCACTGGCTGGCCTCTTGTAGGCCTCACCAACACTGCTGCTCCGCCTCCCGACTCCCTGTGGGGCCTCCCGATGACGCTGGCCTCTTGTAGGCCTCACCAACGCTGCCACTCCATCTCCCAGCTCCCTCGGCAAAAATCCAGCCCTGTACACTTAAAATTAATTGAGGTAAATTTTGGCCTTTAAAATTTTTTAAATTTATTTTTCAAAATTAAAGTTTTTATTTTAAATGCTTAATTAAAGGGTCTTTTAATTAATTTTGAACATGTGATAATTTATTTTTATTTATGTGACATTTTATTTATTTGGTGATTTTTATGCTTATGGGGATTCCGTACGTAACAAGCATCTTAGCAACCCCTCTTTTTGATTGGTTGGCGTGGCCCGCGTGATCTTAGGGACGTTTGCGAATCACGTGCCCCTGGAATCCATGAACCCTTATGCAGGCCTATGCCTGCAGACCCAGAACTGGAAGAGTCTGAAGCTCTGGAGACACCAGGTAAGTTCGGGTTGTTTTTTGGTTCGTAGGCATTTGCTGGTGGCAAGCCTCTGAGCGCAATTTCTAGGCCTATGTCTATCATGCTTTTCATCCTCGGTTACAATTAATTGCAAGCATGATATTTTACATTCATTGCCTTTTACTGCTGAAAGTAGTAACTTCCTTGTTCTTTTTACTGGATTTTGGTTTTGTTGTCAACACAGTATGCTTCCATCTTTAGCCTCATTTTGTTTTACATTTTTTTGATTTGTCCAAGTTAAAGCTATCAATCTGCTAAATGGGCATTTGTGGAGAACCTGTTCACAGGGCAAAATAGTGAATGTTGGGTGTAGGGTATTTTTTGGTACATCCGTTTTGAGCCAATAAAAGAAATTGAGTGAAACAAGAGTTAACGTTGCAGGTCAATGACTTTGCTACAATAAAAACTTGCGATTATATAGCACCTTTAAAGTAGTAAAACATCCCAAGGCACTTCACAAGAGTATTAAAGACCAAAAAAATGTGATACCGGATCACATAAGGAGGAAATAGGGCAGAGATGTTCGTGTTAAGAAAGCAAATGGCATGTTGGCCTTCATAGCGAGGGGATTTGAGTACAGGGGCAGGGAGGTGTTGCTACAGTTGTACAGGGCCTTGGTGAGGCCACACCTGGAGTATTGTGTACAGTTTTGGTCTCCTAACTTGAGGAAGGACATTCTTGCTATTGAGGGAGTGCAGCAAAGGTTCACCAGACTGACTCCCGGGATGGCGGGACTGACCTATCAAGAAAGACTGGATCAACTGGAGTTCAGAAGAATGAGAGGGGACCTCATAGAAACGTTCAAAATTCTGATGGGTTTCGACAGGTTAGATGCAGGAAAAATGTTCCCAATGTTGGGGAAGTCCAGAACCAGGGGTCACAGTCTAAGGATAAGGGGTAAGCCATTTAGGACCGAGATGAGGAGAAACTTCTTCACCCAGAGAGTGGTGAACCTGTGGAATTCTCCACCACAGAAAGTTGTTGAGGCCAATTCACTAAATATATTCAAAAAGGAATTAGATGAAGTCCTTACTACTAGGGGGATCAAGGGGTATGGTGAGAAAGCAGGAATGGGGTACTGAAGTTGTATGTTCAGCCATGAACTCATTGAATGGCATTGCAGGCTAGAAGGGCCGAATGGCCTCCTCATGCACCTATTTTCTATGTTTCTATGTTTTAAGCAGTGTCTTAAAGGAGGAAAGAGAGGCGGAGGGGTTTAGGCAGGGAATTCTAGAGCTTGAGGCCGAATGGCCTACTCCTGCTCCTAAATCTTACGTTCTTAGACAACAGAAGGCACAGCCACCAATGGTTGAGTGATTATCAGGAATACTGAAGAGGACAGAATAAGAGGAGTGCAGATATCTCGGTGGGATGCAGGGAGGAGGCTGGGGGAGATGACAGGGAGGTGCGAGGCTATGGAGGGATTTGAAAACAAGGAAGAGAATTATGAAACCAAGAGCCAATGTATGTCAGTGAGCAGAGGGGTGATGGGTGAACGCGACTAGGTGCGAGTTACGACATGGGCAGCCGAGTTTTGGATGGCGTCAAGTTTACGTAGAGTAGAACATGGGAGGCCTGCCACAGGAGTGTGTTGGACTAGTAAAGTCTGGAGGTAACAAAAGCATGGATGAATGTTTCAGCAGCAGATGAGCTGAGGCAATGATGGAGACGGGCAATGTTACGGAGGTGGAAATATGCAGTCTTAATTATGTTGTGGATAACTAATATAAATGCAAAATACTGCAGATGCTGGAAATCTGAAACAAAAACAGAAAATGCTGCAAACACTCAGCAGGTCAGGCAGCATCTGTGGAAAGAGAAGCAGACTTAACGTTTCAGGTCAATGAACTGATCAACCTGAAATGTTAAATCGGTATATTTCTCCACAGATACTGTCTGACCTGCTGAGTATTTACAGCATTTCCTGTTTTTTTTTCTAATTTTCAGCATCCGCAGTATTTTACTTCAGTAAAAGAAATTTGAGTATTTGCTTCACTAAGAGCAGATTTCTGAAATGTTTCCCGTGCCTTTTAGCAATCTTATTAGAAATATAGAAACATCGAAAATAGATGCAAGAGTAGGCCATTCGACCCTTTGAGCCTGCATCGCCATTCAATGAGTTCATGGCTGAACATGCAACTTCAGTCCCCCATTAGTTCCTCATCCACTCCACAATGGACCTCTACAAATACAATTTGTAACTAAGTTGCTGTGCATTCCAGGACTGAGTCCCTATTTCCTTATTTGTCACGCAGGATCTTAATTATTCAAAACAAAATTTTTAAAAAATACACAAGTGAACTGAGGATCAGCTTTGTTGATTTCCCTGAGGCTGTTACAATTCCATGAAATGATCGGCAGTTGTTCGTGTCACGTTCCAATTGAACCATGCAACAGGGACTGAGCTCCAGCAAGGTAGCCACAACTCCTTCCCTCATGAAGTATATATAACTGTGAACTCATCCACATTAACGGTATACCTCAGAGACCACTTTGAACCAATAAGCAACTGCAATTTCCATTAAATTTTTTGCATTCTTCTCCATTACTGTGATTTTTTTTTTGAGGGAGGTTGCATTGCTGTTTTCTGTGGAAATCTCCAACATTTTTCTCTCTCCCTCACAATTCCAGACGGCGTCTTTTTTTGGCTTTTCCTTTTCCTTAGAAATGATCCAGTCAAGCCACTCAACAGACTGAGCCTAAAGCAAGACCAGAAAGATCCAGAAACATGCTAACAATCATTACCTTTTTTAAATGGTTCTGTAATTTTGGGCTATTTCCTCAAGGTTTCTTTCCACTGCTCTCTAAATGCATTTTATTTCAATAAATATGTGTCCATTGTGAACATTAGGCTATTTTCTACAGTGAATTTCAGTTTCCATTGAAATGTGGTTTTGTGGTCATCAGATAATATTAACTGATAATTGCATAACGTAACACAGAAACATAAGCCTGTGTTTAGAGCAGGGTTGAGAGTTTAGATCCTTGAAGTATAAATATAATGCATGTGTTTTAAGTTACACCAAGAGTAGCTTCTACAGAATTGAAAGAAGTGTATGTTGACATCTGCCATAAGAACATTTTGTTCTGCAAGGTTCAGCATAAACACATTTGGCATTATGTTCCTGACCTTGAGTGCACTTGGTAGATTTGGGGGTCTGTCTTTTCGCTCTGGCTTGCTTACCATCTTGGATTGCATAGTTCAAAATACATACGATTATTATATGGTTAAGCATTACTTTCTAGTTAAGGAAGATTAAAACCACATTTAACTTGAATGCCAACTGCTTTAAGAAGTGTTTTATTTACCCTATTGAATAAGTCCACTGACCAACATTAATAAGTCAGATTTATGTGGAATGTTTGACGTTATTTTTGTTGATGTAAATTACTGGAAAATTTGCTATTAATTTGAGCCACCGGTATTTTTATTTTGGAAAATTCTGTGAGTTGGAAACCAGTCTGTTTTCAAAACATTTATTCAATAGCAGCAACTGTTTTAGAGACACCGAGAACTTGCATTTATACAGTGCATTTCATGATTCAGGACATCCCAAAGCATTGACCAAGTACTCTTGTTGAAGTGTACTCCCTGTTGTAATGTACGCAAATGCAGCAGCCAATTTGCATGCAACAAGATCCCATAAACAACACTAAGATAAGTGACCAGATAATCTTATTTGATGGTGAATTGCTTGTGGGATAAATTTTGCCAATACACAAGGAAATTCCCCGACTGTTCTCCAAATAGTAGCTTGGAATTTTTTACATCCACCTGAGAGGGCAAATTGTTAAACGACTCATCTGAAAGACCGCACCTCCAACAGTGCAGCACTCCCTCAGTACTGTACTGAAGTATCACTGAGTAGTGCAGTGCTGACTATATTTTAATAGTGGTGTAAGCTGTTATGTTCAGAATCATTCCACAACATCTGCATATTGTAAGCTCAAACTGTTGTGACCTTGGTCTCTTTAATGTAATTCCAGAGTGAGTAAGCAGCATGGTCGACTGCCTTTTATACCTGCTTGCCCAGGGTGTGCAGGTGACCCTTGAGTCTCCCACAGGTGCGTCCCCTGGTGACAAGTCTTACACATTGGTAATGTTTACATACATAACGTCATTTCTCCCCGCCCCTCCCCAGCAAAGTCTTAGATACAAGTTATTTACAAGTTGAGGCGATCCGGGGCTCTGCGTTCCCGGGTTGATTGCCTGAGTTGAAGTCCTGGCATGGGTGAGTCGGTTGGATCATTGCTGCACTGTGGTGTGGCTGGTCTGATCGGACTGTCGGGTATGGTTGACTGCGAGGTTGATTGCTGGTTGGGTGTGTGTGGGTGGATCATTGATGGTCATGTCCTCTTCAAACTGTTCTTGGTTGTCAGTGCGCCGCAGTTTGGTCTGATCCAAGTGCTTTCTGCATGTTTGTCCATTCAAAAGTTTGACAACAAACACTCTATTTCCCTCCTTGGCTAACACAGTGGCAGCAACCCATTTGGGGCCATGACTGTAATTAAGAACAAACACAGGGTCATAAACCTCAATGTCACGCGATACAGCCGCGCGATCATGGTACACTTTATGCCAGTGACGCCGGATTTCGACATGATCATTGAGATCCGCGTGGGCTAAGGAGAGCCTGGTTTTGAGTGCTCTCTTGATTAGCAATTCTGCGGTGGGATCCCCAGTAAGCGAGTAGGGTCGCGTGCGGTAGCTGCGCAGGATCCGAGATAACCGGGTCTGCAGGGAACTGTTCGTCACGCGTCTCAAGCTCTGCTTGATGGTTTGGACTGCTTGACAATTGGATGCGGGCTTAAACGGCGCAGACCTGATATGCTTGATGCCATTTCGGGTCATGAACTCATTGAATTCTGAGCTGGTGAAACATGGTCCATTGTCACTAACAAGGACCTCGGGCAAACCATGGGTGGCGAACATGGCCCGGAGGCTTTCAATGGTGGCAGTGGACATACATCCATTTCAAGTAAGCGTCCACTGCTACTAGGAACATCTTTTCCAGCGAAACCTACGTGGACCCTGGACCACGGTTTGGAGGACCATGACCACAGACTCAGTAGGGTCTCCCTTGGTGCATTGCTCAACTGTGAGCAAGTGTTACATTGGTGTACGCATGACTCCAATTCCGAGTCAATGCCGGGCCACCAAACGTGCGACCTGGCGATGGCCTTCATCATGACTATGCCTGGGTGGATAAATATAGAAACATAGAAAATAGGTGCAGGAGTAAGCCATTTGGCCCTTTGAGCCTGCACCACCATTCAATGAGATCATGGCTGATCATTCACCTCCGTACCCCTTTCCTGCTTTCTCTCCATACCCCTTGATCTCTTTAGCCATAAGGGCCATTTCTAACTCCCTCTTGAATATATCCAATGAACTGGCATCAATAACTCTCTGTGGCAGGGAATTCCACAGGTTAACAACTCTCTGAGTGAAGAAGTTTCTCCTCATCTCCGTCCTAAATGGCTTACCCCTTATCCTTAGACTGTGTCCCCTGGTTCTGGACTTCCCCAACATTGGGAACATTCTTCCTGCATCTGACCTGTCCAGTCCTGTCAGAATTTTATATGTTTCTATGAGATCCTCTCTTATCCTTCTCAACTGCCAGGCAATGACCATCTCCAACAAGCGAGAGTCTGACCACCTCCCCTTGATATTCAACAACATTACCACAGTCGCATCCCCCACCATCAGTATCCTGGGGGGACCATTGACCAAAAACTGAACTGGACCAGCCGCATAAATACTGTGGCAGCAAGAGTGGGCCAGAGGTTGGGTATTCTGCGACGAGTGTCTCACCCCCTGACTCCCCAAAACCTTTTTACCATCTACAAGACACAAGTCAGGAGTTTGATGGAATACTATCCACATGCCTGGATGAGTGCAGTTCCAACAACACTCAAGAAGCTCGACACCATCCAGGACAAAGCAGCCCGCTTGATTTGCACCCCATCCACCACATTAAACATTCACTCCCTCCACTACCGGTGCACCATGGCTGCAGTGTGTACCCTCAAAAAGATGCACTGCAGCAACTCACCACGTCTTCTTCGGCAGAACCTCCCAAACCAGCGTTCTCTACCACCTAGAAGGACAAGCGCAGCAGGGGCTTGGGAACATCACCATCTTCAAGTTCCCCTCCAAGTTGCACACCATCCTGATTTGGAAATATATCGCCGTTCCTTCATTGTCGCTGGGTCAAAATCCTGGAACTTCCTCGATAACAATAATGTGGGAGTACATTCACCACACGGACTGCAGTGGTTTCAGAAGGCAGCTCACCACCACCTTCTCGGGGGCAATTAAGGATGGGCAATAAATGCTGGCCTTAAAAGCGATGTCCACATCCCGGAAAGAATTTAAAAAAAACCTGGCTGAGGGGCGATGACATCTTCCCTCTTAAGTGAAACCTCCCCTCCTGCTTTCCTCTGACAAAACTACTCACTATTGCAGGATCATACTGGAATGCAAAGATAACCCCCGGCTCCTTTTCTCTACGGCAAGCTGTCGTCTTAAACCTGCCTCCTCCACAGTCACCTCCAATAAGTGTGAGGAACTCATGGTCTTATGGTGGATGCAGAGAAAATGTTTCCACTGATGGGGGGGAGGGGGGGGGCTAGAACTAGAGGGCATGATCTTAGAGTAAGATCATTTAAAACTGAGATGAGGAGAAATTTCTTCTGAAGGTTGTAAATCTGTGGAATTCGCTGCCTCAGAGAGCTGTGGAAGCTGGGACATTGAATAAATTTAAGACAGAAAGAGACAGTTTCTTAAACGATAAGAGGATAAGGGGTTATGAGGAATGGGCGGGGAAGTGGAGCTGAGTCCATGATCAGATCAGCCACGATTTTATTGAATGGCAGAGCAGGCTTGAGGGGCTGTATGGTCTACTCCTGTTCCTATTTCTTATGTTCGTATTTGTCACTAAGATTGAGACCATCCGTTCAGCTGCTTCTGTCACTTCCCTCCTCTCCCCAAGTCCACCGGGTCAAACTTCCCTGAAGGTTTCCCCCTGCTCTAGCCCGAAACTCGCATCTTTCTCTAGTTTCTCTTCTAGCTCCCCTCATGCCCTCTCTGAGCTCATCTTGTCTGAGAGCCCAAGTCTTGCTCCCACGACTCTATTCCCACTAAACTACTGACCACCACACTTCCCTTCCTGGCTCCCATGTCAGCTGATATTGATAACGGTTCTCTCTTCTCGAGTACTTCATATCTGCCATTATCCCTCTCCTCAAAAAAACAATCCTTGACCCCTTCGTCCTTGCAAACAACCACCCCATTTCCAACATCACTTTCATCTCCAAAGCCCTTGAATGTGCTGTCGCCTCCAAAATCTGTGCCCATCTTACTCGGAACCCCATGTTTGAATCCCTCCAATCAGATTTCCGCACTTGCCTTAGTACTGAAACAGCTCACATCATAGTCACAAATGACATCCTATGTGTCTCTGATGGTGGTAAACTATCCCTTCTCGTCTTCTCTCCCCGTCTGCGGCCTTTGACACGGTTGACCACACCATCCTCCTCCAATGCTTCTCCACCATCGTCCAGCTGGCTGGGACTGCACTCGCTGGTTCCATTCTTAGCTATCCAATCCAAGAATCACTGCACCGTTACCTTTGGCGTGCCCCATGGATCTATCCTTGGCCCCTTCCTATTTCTCATCTGCATGCTGCCCCTCGGCGACATCATCCGAAAACACACTTGTCAATTTCCACAAGTATTCTGATGACACCCAGCTCTACCTCACCATTACTCTCAACCACTCTAATGTCTCTAAATTGTCAGACTGCTTGTCCAACAACAGAAATTGCCTCCAATGAAACATTGAGAAGACCGAAGCAATTGCCTTCAGTCCCCGTCACGAACTGCGATCCCTCACCACTAACTATCCCTCTTCCGGTAATTGAGGCAGAAACGCACTGTTCGTAACCTTGGTGTCGTTCCAGGGTTTTGACCCAGCAACGATGAAGGAACAGCGATATATTTCTTGTGACTTGGAGAGGAACTTGGAGGTGGTGGTGTCCTAGGTGGTAGAGGTTGCGGATTTGGGAGGTGCTGTCGAAGAAGTCTTAGTGAGTTGCGTTAGTGCATCTTGTAGATGGTACACACTACAGATGGTGCGCCGCTGGTGGAGGGAGTAAATATTTAAGGTGGTGGTTGGGGTGCCAATTAATTGGGCTGCTTTGTCCTGGATGGTGTGCTTCTTGAGTGTTGTTGGATCTGCACTCATCCAGGCAAGTGGACGAGTATTCCATCACACTCCTGACTTGTGCCTTGTAGATGGTGGAAAGGCTTCGGGGAGTCAGGAGGTGAGACACTCCACAGAATACCCAGCCTCTGACGTGCCACAGTATTTGTGTCATTGGTCTGGTTGAGCTTCTGGTTAATGGTGACCCCCAGGATGTTGGTGGTGGGGATTCGACAAAGGTAATGCCGTTGAATATCAAGGGGCGGTGGTTCAAGTTTCTTTTTTGGAAATAGTCATTGCTCGGCACTTGTGGTGCGAATGTTACTCGCCACTTACCAGCCCAAGCCTGAATGTTGTCCAGGTCTTGCTGCATGCTGCATTATATAGACTGATTCATTATCTGAGGACTTGTGAATGAGAAGTATTTCATCACACTCCTCCCAATCTTTGTAACCTCCTCCAGCCCGACAACCCTCCGAGATATCCGTGCTCCTCCAATCCTAGCCCCTTGCGCATCCCCAATTTTAATCACTCCACCATTGGCAGCCGTGCCTTCAGCTGGCGAGGCCCTAAGCTCGACTTCCCTCCCTAAACCTCTCCACCTCTCCACCTCTGTACCTCTCTCTCCTCCTTTAAGATGCTCCTTAAAATCTACCTCTTTGACCAAGCAACTGCCTTATTATCTCCTTATGTGGCTTGGTATCAAATTTTGTTTTATAACACCCTTGGGATGTTTTACTACATTAAAGGCACTATATAAATGTAAGTTGTTGTTATCTCAAACTACATCTTGCAAACACTGTTCTAAGTGTCACTGCAAGAGCAAATTGACAGCAATTAGGTAATGGGATGAATGTGGGAGTGGTGTGAAAGACCATTGGATTCTAGCATAAGACTTGTATAACCGAGGCATGAAATTAATGAATTGTCTTTCTATTTGTGCATTTTACATTTTTAAATGTTAGAACCAGTAGTATTTAGCTAGAGATGCAAATTTGTTGTTTTTTTTTAAAAGCATATCATTGCTCTGTTTTCTATATTTACAATGATTAGATGATTATATCCTGGTGAGTTTGAACATTGCTGAATATTTTTGGCTGATGTAACATAACTGCAATGCAAAGATAGAGTACTAATCATTTGAATTTGTCTCATGTCGCGTGACATTCGCGGTTGTAAATTCTTCTCCAGCCAGTGTTCTCCACCTTGTAGAACAACAGTTTTATATCCCTATTGCACTGTATTTTGCAAGCTGGAGTGACTAAAGCCTTGTCTCTTAGATATGGTATCACTCTTCCAACTGTTCCCAATCCATGGAAAACCAGAATGACAAAAAACATAATTTCTTGGTGTTTCTTTTTCCTGGTTTGCCTTTAAACTGCCTTATATTCTTAACTTGCACAAAGATGTGATGATAATATCATATTCTGTGATGTACTGCAAGGCAGTCCGCCCACTATTTTAAATGCATCCAGTGCAGGCAGTAAAACTGCCCAGAAGCGCATATCCTGCTTCTGATGCAATTGTCATGGAATCTGAACCGTTCGGATTTCTGTGTACTAGAAGCTAATATATTCATTTTATTGTCCAGATCTGAAATGTTATTCCAATGTGTGGGGGAAATAATGTTCAATCCTCAGCTGGTCAAAACCTAGAGATGTATCTCAGCAGCAGTAATGTTGCTTCACAAAAATAAACTATTGTATAAACTGACATCTGCTTTTATATGAGGCTAAATCTAAACAGTTAATTAATCTCTGAAGCCAAGAAACTAACTTCCTCCTTCTTGCCTGTCATTTTTCAGAAGTGTTTTATGTAACGCATGATGGTTTATTAACTGGATATTTGCAGGCTTTACTGTCGGTTCATGACACAGTGGCTATGAAGAATTATGACCCTGTATTACCCCCTATGCCAGATGATCTTGACGATGATGAAGATTCAGTGAAAATCATTCGACTTGTCAAAAACAAAGAGCCTCTGGTAAAGTGACATCTTTAGATTATACCCTCTTTTTAATTGTTTTGTAGCTGCATAAAGGCCATATACAGTATGTCCACCTGTGTCTGAATTACCTTTTAAAAATTGCATTCTGTCTTTGTTATATCTATCTTTAGTCTGTCTGTTATGTCATAAGTATTTACATGTACCTTGTAATAGATATTCATATGCTACATGTGACCTGCTCCTGGATGAAATGCTCCTGAATTTAAACATAAATTTCAGTTGTTAACTGATGTACCACACATGGGTAAAATTTGTTTCAACAAAACTCTTTATGTTGCACCTCCATATTCAATATAATGGCATTTGAGCACTAATAGGAGGATTGCAGTTGGTTTAACAGTGCCCATTCTTACTGCTGCAGTGTCATGACAGGGGTATAAGATTCGAGAAGGGCCCTGGTTCCAATGATTCAAGGTTGACCTGTATTGGGGACAGTGATTTAACTTTATTCAGCACAAGCAGCAGCAGTTTGCAGAGTAGAGTATCATTGAGACTTACCACTTATACTCTGTGTAGAAGCTGGAACCGTGAGTAAGCTGCACCCAGTGTCTCCATCTCCCGGGTGTCTCCTTGATTCTTCCTGAAATCATCTTCTCTTGAAATCTTCTACCATTTGTGGCTGTTAAGACCCCTTTCTTATACCTTTACTCCCATTCAAAACCTATGGAGTCCTCCTGAACGAATACCTGGCTGACCCCCAAACCCAAAATCCAATCATAAAAATTGTGCGTCTGTGGCACCCTAGCTTACGCAGGCTTGACACTCTTGCATCATCTGTTTTTGACCATCAAGACTCATATCTGGGGTAGTTATGGCAGTACAAAAGGAATATGGGCTGGATTTTCGGCTCATGCGCACCTCGTTTAGCTCCTGGACGGGGCGCTAAAACAATTTTTTTTTTTTGCGCAAAACAGACACACAACATTTTGCGCCCGGGCGGAACTTCCAGCAGTGGTTTAGCAGCGGCGCTAAAACTTAGTGCCCACACGATGTTTTCAGAATTTGGGTAACGTCAATAGCGCCTTGGCGGAACTTTCAAGTATATCGCGCGATTTAGCGTCCGCCTGGGAACTTGCCAGCAAAAAGCAGTCACCCCAGGGTGCACCCAGCGCTAACGGCGTCACCTTTAAAACCGATCTTTAAAACACCATCTTTACATCTTATCCAACCTTCCACTGACTAATTCGTTAAAGAAAAAATAATGCTGTTTTTAATGGCATATAATGGTCCCCTGCTTGTCACTTGAATTTATATCTCGAGGTCTTTTGTCATGCTGATTTGAAACACCACTCCAGTGCTGCATAACTGCACCAATCTGACATTACAGTGATGTTTGTTTGGCATTGCTTAAAGCTCCTTTCCAATCGATGTCTCATGCAGATAATAAATTGTGCTCATTTTATTTCAGTTTTAAAGAGCAAGAAATCTCAATTGTCCACTGACCACTTTTTTTCATTTCCTCCATTCCTTCACTTAGCCTCCATAGAGCAGGCTGTTGGGGGAAAGGCACGGCCAGGTGCAGCCTGTTCTCACTCAGCATCCATACATGTGCACTTTCCAGAAGGGTCACTAAACCACCTGTCACTATCTTGGGACAAGAGCCAGTTATACAGTGGCCATTGCTGTCTTGACTAATGCACTATCGAAAAGGATTGGGAGAAGAAGGCTGCCTTTTTCATAGTGAAGTTTTGTGTGAGTTTATAAAGGACATTTTAAAAGATGGGAGCTATCATATGTCAACCATTATTCCTGGCTGCTATATTTATACAGCGTCGACTACAAGAAGGCTTATTGATCATTTTGAATATATTCGAAGAGGTTGTAGACTTATGGGGAGGAGGCCTTACCCCCAACGAGTTTACAGGGAACAGTGCTCATACCTGCAGCTCTCTGAGGCACCGTGCAATAGAAGGCTGCGCTTCCGCAAAGAAGTGCTGACAGAGATATGCCAGCTCATAAAAGCAGAACTACAGCCTACCAGCAGCAACAGAACTGCACAGTTTGTCGAGGTGAAGGTGACTGCAGCACTTGCCGTCTATGCTTCCAGCTCCTTTCAGGCATCAGCAGGGGACAGGTAACTACTGCACTGTACACACGTAGGATGAACTTCATAAACTTCCCAATGACCAAGGAGACCCAGAATGAGAGGGCTGTAAGATTTTGGATGAATTGCTGGCTTCCCCAAGATTGAGGCTGCCGTTGACTGGATGCAAACCCCCCCAGCGAGCATCTTTACACAATGAGGTTTACCGAAACCGAAAGGGATTCCACTCCGTGAACATACAGATTGTCTGTGACCATACTCAGCGCATCATGGCAGTCACTGCCTTTTCTTTCTTTTTTATATCAGTCAGTAACTTTTAACATTGTTGATGCCCATTTAAGTGTATCTAAAGGTTAAGTCATGGCAGGGGAGGTCAGTCATGTGATATGCTCCTCTAGTACCATGTGGGAACTCAGGGACACTTCCGGTGTTCCTGACGACTACGTGTGCGGGAAGTGTATCCGCCTCCAGTTCCTGATGGACCGCGTTGCGGAATTGGAGCTGAGGGTGGATTCACTCTGGAGCATCCACGATGCTGAGAATGACGTGAGTAGCACGTGTAGCGAGTTGGTCGTACCGCAGGTGAAGGGTACACAGCCAGCTCGGGAATGGAAGAGTAGCAGGAAGAGTAGTGCAAGGAAGGTAGTGCAGGGGTCCCCTGTGGTCATCCCCCTGCAAAACAGACACACCGCTTTGAGTACTGTTGAGGGGGATGACTCATCAGGGGAGGGCAGCAGCAGCCAAGTTCATGGCACCATGGCTGGCTCTGTTGCACAGGAGGGCAGGAAAAAGAGTGGGAGAGCGATAGTGATAGGGGATTCAATTGTATGGGGAATAGATAGGCGTTTCTGCGGCCGCAACCGAGACTCCAGGATGGTATGTTGCCTCCCTGGTGCAAGGGTCAAGGATGTCTCGGAGCGGGTGCAGGACATTCTAAAAATGGAGGGAGAACAGCCAGTTGTCGTGGTGCACATTGGTACCAACGACATAGGTAAAACAAGGGATGAGGTCCTACGAAACGAATTTAAGGAGCTAGGAGCTAAATTTAAAAAGTAGGACCTCAAAAGTAGTAATCTCGGGATTGCTACCAGTGCCACGTGCTAGTCAGAGTAGGAATCGCAGGATAGCGCAGATGAATACGTGGCTTGTGCAGTAGGGAGGGATTCACATTCCTGGGGCATTGGAAACGGTTCTGGGGGAGGTGGGACCAGTACAAACCGGACGGTCTGCACCTGGGCAGGACCGGAACCAATGTCCGAGGGGGAGTGTTTGCTAGTGCTGTTGGGGAGGAGTTAAACTAATATGGCAGGGGGATGGGAACCAATGCAGGGAGACAGAGGGAAACAAAAAGGAGACAAAAGCAAAAGACAGAAAGGAGATGAGGAAAAGTGGAGGGCAGAGAAACCCAAGGCAAAGAACAAAAAGGGCCACTGTACAGCAAAATTCTAAAAAGACAAAGGGTGTTAAAAAAACAAGCCTGAAGGCTTTGTGTCTTAATGCAAGGAGTATCCGTAATAAGGTGGATGAATTAACTGTGCAAATAGATGTTAACAAATATGATGTGATTGGGATTACAGAGACGTGGCTCCAGGATGATCAGGGCTGGGAACTCAACATCCAGGGGTATTCAATATTCAGGAAGGATAGAATAAAAGGAAAAGGAGGTGGGGTAGCATTGCTGGTTAAAGAGGAGATTAATGCAATAGTTAGGAAGGACATTAGCTTGGATGATGTGGAATCTATATGGGTGGAGCTGCAGAACACCAAAGGGCAAAAAACGTTAGTGGGAGTTGTGTACAGACCTCCAAACAGTAGTAGTGATGTTGGGGAGGGCATCAAACAGGAAATTAGGGGTGCATGCAATAAAGGTGCAGCAGTTATAATGGGTGACTTTAATATGCACATAGATTGGGCTAACCAAACTGGAAGCAATACGGTGGAGGAGGATTTCCTGGAGTGCATAAGGGATGGTTTTCTAGACCAATATGTCGAGGAACCAACTAGGGGGGAGGCCATCTTAGACTGGGTGTTATGTAATGAGAGAGGATTAATTAGCAATCTTGTTGTGCGAGGCCCCTTGGGGAAGAGTGACCATAATATGGTGGAATTCTGCATTAGGATGGAGAATGAAATAGTTAATTCAAAGACCATGGTCCAGAACTTAAAGAAGGGTAACTTTGAAGGTATGAGGCGTGAATTGGCTAGGATAGATTGGCGAATGATACTTAAGGGTTGACTGTGGATGGGCAATGGCAGACATTTAGAGACCACATGGATGAACTACAACAATTGTACATTCCTGTCTGGCGTAAAAATAAAAAAGTGAAGGTGGCTCAACAGTGGCTATCAAGGGAAATCAGGGATAGTATTAAAGCCAAGGAAGTGGCATACAAATTGGCCAGAAATAGCAGCGAACCCGGGGACTGGGAGAAATTTAGAACTCAGCAGAGGAGGACAAAGGGTTTGATTAGGGCAGGGAAAATGGAGTACGAGAAGAAGCTTGCAGGGAACATTAAGACGGATTGCAACAGTTCTATAGATATGTAAAGAGAAAAAGGTTAGTAAAGACAAACGTAGGTCCCCTGCAGTCAGAATCAGGGGAAGTCATAACGGGGAACAAAGAAATGGTGGACCAATTGAACAAGTACTTTGGTTCGGTATTCACGAAGGAGGACACAAACAACCTTCCGGATATAAAAGGGGTCAGAGGGTCTAGTAAGGAGGAGGAACTGAGGGAAATCCTTATTAGTCGAGAAATTGTGTTGGGGAAATTGATGGGATTGAAGGCAGATAAATCCCCAGGGCCTGATGGACTGCATCCCAGAGTACTTAAGGAGGTGGCCTTGGAAATAACGGACGCATTGACAGTCATTTTCCAACATTCCATTGACTCTGGATCAGTTCCGATGGAATGGCGGGTAGCCAATGTAACCCCACTTTTTAAAAAAGGAGGGAGAGAGAAAACAGGGAATTATAGACCGGTCAGCCTGACATCAGTAGTGGGTAAAATGATGGAATCAATTATTAAGGATGTCATAGCAGCGCATTTGGAAAGAGTTGACATGATAGGTCCAAGTCAGCATGGATTTGTGAAAGGGAAATCATGCTTGACAAATCTTCTGAAATTTTTTGAGGATGTTTCCAGTCGAGTGGACAAGGGAGAACCAGTTGATGTGGTATATTTGGACTTTCAGAAGGCTTTCGACAAGGTCTCACACAAGAGATTAATGTGCAAAGTTAAAGCACATGGGATTGGGGGTAGTGTGCTGACATGGATTGAGAACTGGTTGTCAGACAGGAAGCTAAGAGTAGGAGTAAATGGGTACTTTTCAGAGTGGCAGGCAGTGACTAGTGGGGTACCGCAAGGTTCTGTGCTGGGGCCCCAGCTGTTTACACTGTACATTAATGATTTAGACGAGGGGATTAAATGTAGTATCTCCAAATTTGCGGATGACACTAAGTTGGGTGGCAGTGTGAGCTGCGAGGAAGATGCTATGAGGCTGCAGAGTGACTTGGATAGGTTAGGTGAGTGGGCAAATGCATGGCAGATGAAGTATAATGTGGATAAATGTGAGATTATCTGCTTTGATGGTAAAAACAGAGAGACAGACTATTATCTGAATGGTGAGATTAGGAAAAGGGGAGGTGCAACGAGACCTGGGTGTCATGGTACATCAGTCATTGAAGGTTGGCATGCAGATACAGCAGGCGGTTAAGAAAGCAAATGGCATGTTGGCCTTCATAGCGAGAGGATTTGAGTACAGGGGCAGGGAGATGTTGCTACAGTTGTACAGGGCCTTGGTGAGGCCACACCTGGAGTATTGTGTACTGTTTTGGTCTCCTAACTTGAGGAAGGACATTCTTGCTATTGAGGGAGTGCAGCGAAGTTTCACCAGACTGATTCCCGGGATGGCGGGACTGACATATCAAGAAAGACTGGATCAACTGGGCTTGTATTCATTGGAGTTCAGAAGAATGAGAGGGGACCTCATCGAAACGTTTAAAATTCTGACGGGGTTCAGACAGGTTAGATGCAGGAAGAATGTTCCCAATGTTGGGGAAGTCCAGAACCAGGGGTCACAGTCTAAGGATAAGGGGTAAGCCATTTAGGACCGAGATGAGGAGAAACTTATTCACCCAGAGAGTGGTGAACCTGTGGAATTCTCTACCACAGAAAGTTCTTGAGGCCAATTCACTAAATATATTCAAAAAGGAGTTAGATGAAGTCCTTACCACTAGGGGGATCAAGGGGTATGGCGAGAAAGCAGGAATGGGGTACTGAAGTTGCATGTTCAGCCATGAACTCATTGAATGGCATTGCAGGCTAGAAGGGCTGAATGGCCTACTCCTGCACCTATTTTCTATGTTTCTATATCCAGGGAGCATCCATGATGCTTTCATCTTGCGTGAGAGCAGTGGCTCAGGCCTGTTCCAGCGTCAACCACAAGACACGAGGTGGATGCTGGGGGACAAAGGCCTTGCCACCTGGCTCATGACCCCCCCCCCCCCACCTCCACCCGTAACCCTCAGACAGAAGCCGATGTCGAACAGACGATTAGAGTGCTCAAGCAGCGCTTCGGATGCCTGGACCACTCTGGAGGCTGCCTGCAATACTCCCCTCAGCAGGTTTCTGAGTCCATTGTGGTGTGCTGCATGCTACACAACTTGGCCACCATGAGGGGGCAGGAATTGCCAATGGGGATTGCAGAATCACCTAGCGAGAGGCGAGGGCGGGGGGAAGAGGAGGACGAGGGAGAGGAGCCTGGCGAGGAACCCATGCCACCACAGCCACAGGGGAGGCATCGTGGAAATTTTGCCGCTGTAAAAGCTTTGCGTCAGCACCTCATAATTGAAACCTTTGCTTGAAGAGTGAACGGCATGTTTGATCGTTGCCTGGCACTCTATCCCGCCATGTTCACTATTCCCCCTCTTATTCTGCAAATGAGACACTACACAGGAATGGTTAAGGTGAACAACAGATTTTATGAAAACTGTAAACTTTTAGAACTTTGTAAAAGGAATTTTGAAACATTGAAACTTTAATAAAAGTTCTGAACTTTTTTCACTTTATATAAACATAATTGGAAACGTTTCAAACTTTAATAAAATAATAACAGCAAAACAACAACCCCTGCCCCACTGTCTTTTACCACTGGCTCTTCCCCCCCCCCCCCCCCCCCCCCCTTACTCCTAGCCTCATCCCTTGCCTGCTCCCCCTACCCAAAGTGGCAAGAGTTCGTGCAGCAAGCTAGCCAGAGTCCTGCTGTTTTGGGGGGAGAGACATTGGAGATGCTGTTAGGGGATGAACTGGAGAAGCTCGTGGTATGGAAGGCCCGGCTTCTGACGGGCTTCTTGATTGGCGTTGCCAATCACAGGTGGTGTGGGGGATGTCTGGGTGTCACACTGGAGACTCCAGTGTGACTGATGGCGGCCATCAGCCTTGCATGGGCATGAATGGCCTCGTAGGTTTCGTGGCTCGCACCAACAATCTGAGACCCTACCTCCATTATGGTCGCAGTGAGTGTCACGATGCTCGCGGGAATCCTACTCAGGACATCAAAGAGCTGTCGGGTGAGTTCGACGCTCTCCCTGGGCAGACCCACCATGTCCAGTTCCACGTCTGCCTGTCTGTCAGCAGACCGACTTTGCCGACTCACCCTCGGAGAGATGGCATACGGGATTCGACACCAGAACTACGTTGCTGCACGTCATTCGTCCCAGGAGCCTCAGATGGGTCAAATCCCGAGAATGTGAGATCATGTTTGCCGGTGGCAAAAGAGGTGTTGAGTGAATCTGACCTCCCCCCACCCCCCAGCCCCCCTCCCCACAGTTGTCGTCATTGGTCTCTTTCCCTTCCTCCTCCTTCCCCACTTGATGGCCTGATGTGGAGGATTCATGAGAGGGATGCGGCGCCTGTGACTGGTCATCGAGAAGTAGAAAGCTGTTAGCAGCAGGGGAGGGACAGGTTGACATGAGGAAGGTCACATAGCACAGGTTCATTTGACGGACTGCCGCTACTGCATGATATGTAGTTCACAGACACTGCATGACATTACCCCAACCCTCGTCTACAGACACTGCATCACATTGCCCCAACCCCAGTCCACAGACACTGCATCACATTGCCCCAACCCAGCCCAGGAAGTGTGCAGGATTTACCCTCACTTGCCAATCGGGGGCCAGCAACCCCACCGGCAGTTGCCCGACCGGAGATGCCGATGAGGTCTGTCACTCGCTCCTCGACGTCAGTGAGTTGCAGGATGTGAGCCGGACCACCACCTGTTCGCAGCTGCTCCTGCCGATTGTGCGCCTTCTTTGCCTGCAAAGATGAAAATGGGAATGGTTACCAGAAGGTCTATCTCCTCTTGTGTCACAAACAGATAGCCACCAAAGCACTTATACAGGTTGAACCTCCCTGATCCGGAACCCTCGGGACCTGGCCTGTTCTGGATAAGGGATTTTTCCGCACGTGGGGTGGTCATGTTAAATTGGATGGTACAGGTACTGAGCAAGGGGATATCGGGGGCTGGCTGGCGTGGGACTGGGAGTGTGGCAGAGAGATCATGGCATGGCGGGGGAGCTCGGTTGATTGCATGGTTAGGTCAGTGATTTGCGGGAGTCGGCAGCGAGGAAGGACTTCAATTTGTTCATGTCGGAGTGGCCGGGAATGGTTCTGGACGAGGTGTGTTTCTGGATAAAGAAATTCTGGATAAGGGAGGTTCAACCTGTAACATACTGTGTGATTGTAATACAGTCCTCTGTTTAATGGCCTTGGAAGTTGCATGTGGTTCATCAGGAGGACATCAAAGTGCGGAAACATCTTATGAGATCTCAGAAAGCAATCTTAATAATGTGTAAAGATCTTTCATGGCAAATAGGGTGACAAACTAAGCCGACCTATGTGTCATGCATTTTAGGAAGCAACCCACAGAGTGCTCAGAGCCAGAAAAAGCATCAGAACAAATAGCGTCAGAGTTATAATTTCAGTAATGAAGAAGTGAGTGCATGAATGAAAATGGTACTCACTCTGACGATCCTGGTAAAATCATTAATTTTCTTTTGACACTGGGTGCGACTTCGAACCATGGTGTCAGAGGCAGCTATTTTTCTCCAGATCTTGTTAAACATTGCTGGGAGGGGTCCAGATCCACCCCCCTTTGTGCAACTTATCCCATCTCCCCTCAACAGCCCCAACTAGAGCCTCGTTTGCCTCTGGTGTGAATCTCTTGGCACGCTGGCTGGACTCCTCATTCATAATCTGCTCCTCCATTATCAAGTTCAAAAGTCAAATGACTGATTCAGCCCCGGGTGTACTGCGCATGTGCGTGGTCGATCCCTACCTGCATTAGTGTCTGCGATCAGACAGCTGACCAGAAGCACAGGAAAAAACAAAGCAATACATGAAGAAAAAAAAAATTGCGCACATGCTGATTTTTTTTCAGAGCAGAAGTTTTATCTCCAGCATGCAAAATCTGTTGTGCAACGGTGGAGTTGGCGCTAACGCTCGTCGGCAACTTTCAAATGGCGAAAGTTGCGCGCTCTGGTGCTAACGCTAACCCGGCGCGAAAACAAAATGTCACCGTAGTTTGCGCCCAGAAACGGGCGAAATCACAAATACCCGAAAATCCAGCCCTTGGTCTCGATAGGTTGAGATACAACTTTCACCCACAGCCTCACTATTCGCCTTTCGCAATTTCACCACAGGTTGTCTGGTTACAGCTTACTCACAGACTTTTAATTATAAGCAAAAGGGTTACATTTCATATAATTCAGGCTACTACCATTGCATACAGTTGATGATTACAGACTTTTATATTTAATTCTTAGACATGATTATAAATCCATGACTGATGATCATGAGATACTGATGATTATAAGATGATAAAGCAAGTATTCTAAAAAACAACAACAAATCTTGTTTAATCTTGCAGGAGGGAATGGGTAGCAGAACTTGTGTACTCGGAGAGATGCGTGGTGAACTGATAGCTGGCCTCTCCCTGCAGTCAACTCACCACTGATTAACAACAACTCTCAGTACAAAGTGAATGGTGGTACTGTTCCAAAACAACAATTGTTTTGTTGCTCTTCCAAGCCCATCTCTTGGTGATTGTCTTTTGTATCTATTGATTTGTAAGTATGGTATTAAAGTAATCAAGTATACATTTTGTTGTATTTTAAGACATTCTCATTCAAACAGGCTTTAAAGTTTGATGTTCGATGATGTGTTTTACGGTGAATATGGACTAATGGATAATAAGTGTTGGACCAATTCTGATCCTTTCATCAATGTTCCACAATCTCAAGACTCCCTTTTCATGATATAAACTTCAATGTCAGTGATTAAAATCTCTTTTTAAAACTTCTTGCTGAAATTCCAGTCTTAATTTGACAGATTCAATCAGTATATTATGTCAAAACTCAGAATTGTGCACTCATCATTACTGAAATATGGATCATTCAAGTACATTTCATCGACTTTGATTCTTCAGTAAATGGTGCTTAAAAAATTAAACTGGCATCGAAACCACAACATCTATTCAATGAAATATAATCATAATTATTGAAAACAATCTTGTGTATATAATGAAGGACAACATTTTACTTCAAGGAATTTCATTTTAAATTATGTTTAGACTTTGTAGTTATTGACACTTTTTAAATCAGAATTTTGTCTTCAGTGATTATTTTGAAAAAGAGCTTTATAATATTGACTGAGGTACCCTAATTTTTATTATTAAATAAACTGCTGTGAAGAATTCTTGTTCATTTTCTTTTTCTGGATTGATAGGGAGCAACAATAAGAAGAGATGACCACACTGGTGCTATTGTTGTGGCAAGAATAATGCGAGGAGGGGCTGCAGATAGAAGTGGTATAATTTTACTCCTACAGTTTTGTCAAAAAATTTATCAAAATACGGTCATTCAGAATGGGCAATTTAAGTTGCTGTATAGCTCAAACATTTTTTTTTAAATAGGCCTCATCCATATTGGAGACGAGCTGAGGGAAGTTAATGGAATCGTAGTTGATGATAAAAGACCTGAGGAAATCATTCAGATATTGGTATGTATGTCCCTTGGCACATTTGATTTATTTTGATTCCTCTTTTGTTCACCACTGCCCCACCTGACCCCTGCTCCAAAACTGATAAGAATATCCGATTTATTGTGTACCTATTACCTCACCCTTATCCACATTAGAATCCACTTTGTCCCGATCTCTCTGAATGTTATACTTTGCTACACAAGTTATCTGAACAAGCAATTTTGTACAATCAGCAAATATATAACTGTACTCAAACTGCCCTCTATATAATTAATGACTTGTGTAAACAACAGGCGACTAACTAATCTGTAGTTTACTGATTCATATCATTCCTTTTGCGACTACCATAATTAAGTTTTCTGCAACACAGTCATCAGATAGTGTACCTTTATTTACAGAGCTTCTAAAACGATTGACCAGAGCCTTATCTAATTGCTCAATTTTGTGAGTTCCCGATGGCCTGGAGAGAAGGTTCGGGCTTTGAAGGGCCGAAATTGCCCCGCATCCCGATCAGTGGCGGCAACCTTCCGGGGCCGGGACTTTTGCTGCCCGGCCCAGAAGTCTCGCCCTCGGCGTGAAATTGGACTTTGCACACCTGAAATGAGGCGGAGCGCTGTCTCGGGCACTCCACCTCGTTGGAAAGGCACTCCGGGGCGGCAACGCCGCACTGAGTCCAGTGCCGCGTTGAAGAGGCCAGCACTACACGGAGGCTCTGCATTGCGCTAACGCACTAAAACATCCCTCCCCTGCTGCACACTCTGCAGCTCCTTTGGTGGCCGCCACTGGGCCACCAGGGACGTGCTCAACCGGGCCAATGCACCCAAAAGGGAGTGCATGATGGCGGCTCAGTCGAGGTGCATACTGCGATTGTCGGGCCGATGAAAGAGTCGGCCAACAAAATAAAATTGGGGTTCGGGGTGCACACAGCCTCCCCATTAAGGGGCGCCCCGGTGGCGGATGTTTGCCAACTTCGCGCCTCACAAATCTGGCACAGACATTCGCCCACGCCAGCCTCGCGGCCCATGGGTCAATTTCCTATGCAGGGTGCCAAGGGATCGGAGTGGGACGGAGAGGTTGGTGTACACGGCAATGATGCATCACCTGTTGTGCACTGACATGGTGGGTGGCGCTACCAGTATATCACCCTCAAAACCTCCGAGGCAATTTTGCCCAAGGCGCTACCGCCACCCTCCATCGGACGAAAAGGCCAAACGGTGCAAAAGAAAGTAATTTCAGCCCCTGAGTCTCTTCATAAATACTTTTTGCCAATAGTCTTCATTCTTAGAATTAACTTAAAATACCTGTCAGTTCGTTCTTCTCCCTGCCCCTCCCAATAATATTTCTGTCCAAATAGGTCTCAACAGATCTGTTTGTTCTTGGAACAATTTATCAACTTCACACATAGCTTTACTTCTTTGAATACATCTTGGGATTATCTACAATCCTTTCTTTTTAGTTGCCTTCAACTGACTTATGATTTGCTCTACATACCACAATAGCTTTTATCCTTTGGGGTTCGCTAACTACTTGAGTCAGTCACAATAGTTTTAGTTGTGCTATGTTTCTCAATTTTTCTAATAAAGATATGCCGTGTATTCACATCCTTTTTTTTCTTTTTTTAAATTTTCTTCCTTTTTTAAATTTTCTAGTTCTACTTAATTCTTTATAGAATTGTTCTACCAATCTGAAGTCATGCACTTTGGTTTTTGCTATCTTAGGTTTTAGCCATTTGCTACAGGATCAGCATAAAATCCTTATGACCAAAATGTTCACCTTCAAAGAGAGGAACTTAGGAGTTCAAAAATATAATGCCTTGAAAATGCAAGTTCAAGTAGATAAAGCCATGAGGAGGTCAGGAACATTGTGGGTTTTAAAATTGGTGCATGGAGTAATGATAAATTTGGCCAAGCCAATGGTTAGGTCGCAGTTAGTCCTGTGTTCAGTTTTAGATGCCCTATCAGAGAGAGGAGATTAAAGCCACAGGAAGTGTGCAGCATAAATTCACCAAGATCATACCAAGGATAAGAACCCATCGTTATGAGAAGAGACAAGATTTGAAGACTTTTTCTGCTGAAGCAGGGGAGCCGCAACATTAGTGCTTAGGCCTCATCTATATGCAGTCGATATTAATGACTTTGATGAAGGGACTGAGTGCATTGTATCTAAATTTGCTGATGATGCAAAGTAAAGTGGGAAAGTAAGCTGTGAGGAGGACACACAGAGCCTGCAAAGGGATCTCGACAGGTTAAGTGAATGGTAATAATGTGACCGATGGAGTATAATGTGAGGAAATATGAGGTTATTCACTTTGGTGGGAAGAATAGAACATAAGAACATAAGAATTAGGAACAGGAGTAGGCCATCTAGCCCCTCGAGCCTGCTCCGCCATTCAACAAGATCATGGCTGATCTGGCCGTGGACTCAGCTCCACTTACCTGCCCGCTCCCCGTAACTCTTAATTCCCTTATTGGTTAAAAATCTATCTCTCTGTGACTTGAATACATTCAATGAGCTAACCTCAACTGCTTCCTTGGGCAGAGAATTCCACAGATTCACAACCCTCTGGGAGAAGAAATTCCTTCTCAACTCTGTTTTAAATTGGCTCCCCCGTATTTTGAGGCTGTGCTCCCTAGTTCTCGTCTCTCCGACCAGTGGAAACAACCTCTGCCTCTATCTTGTCTATCCCTTTCATTATTTTAAATGTTTCTATAAGATCACCCCTCATCCTTCTGAACTCCAATGAGTAAAGACCCAGTCTACTCAATCTATCATCATAAGGTAACCCCCTCATCTCCGGAATCAGCCGAGTGAATCGACTCTGTACCCCCTCCAAAGCTAGTATATCCTTCCTTAAGTAAGGTGATCAAAACTGCACGCAGTACTCCAGGTGCGGCCTCACCAATACCATATACAGTTGCAGAAGGACCTCCCTGCTTTTGTACTCCATCCCTCTCGCAATGAAGGCCAACATTCCATTCGCCTTCCTGATTACCTGCTGCACCTGCAAACTAACTTTTTGGGATTCATGCACAAGGAAAAAAAAAAGAAAAAAAAGGAAAAAAAAAAAGGGGCCTTGAAAATGTCTGCTGTGTCACCCAGGCGGGTGGCATGGTTTTAATGTTTATGTTTATTTTCAGGTAAACTCAAGAGTTTCATGCACAAGGAACCCCAGGTCCCTCTGCACCGCAGCATGTTGTAATTTCTCCCCATTCAAATAATATTCCCTTTCACTTTTTTCCCAAGGTGGATGACCTCACCCTTTCCGACATTGTATTCCATCTGCCAAACCTTAGCCCATTCGCTTAACCTATCTAAATCTCTTTGCAGCCTCTCTGTGTCCTTTATACAACCTGCTTTCCCACTAATCTTTGTGTCATCTGCAAATTTTGTTACACTACACTCTGTCCCCTCTTCCAGGTCATCTATGTATATTGTAAACAGTTGTGGTCCCAGCACCGATCCCTGTGGCACACTACTAACCACTGATTTCCAACCCGAAAAGGACCCATTTATCCCGACTCTCTGCTTTCTGTTAGCCAGTCAATTCTCTATCCATGCTAATACATTTCCTCTGACTCCACGTACCTTTATCTTCTGCAGTAACCTTTTGTGTGGCACCTTATCGAATGCCTTTTGAAAATCTAAAAACACCACATCCCTCGGTGCACCTCTATCCACCATGCTTGTTATATCCTCCAAGAATTCCAGTAAATTAGTTAAACATAATTTCCCCTTCATGAATCCATGCTGCGTCTGCTTGATTGCACTATTCCTATCTAGATGTCCCGCTATTTCTTCCTTAATGATAACTTCAAGCATTTTCCCCACTACAGACAGTTACCTGCCTTTTGTCTGCCCCTTTTTTTAAACAGAGGTGTTACATTAGCTGCTTTCCAATCCGCTGGTACCTCCCCAGAGTCCAGAGAATTTTGGTAGATTATAACGAATGCATCTGCTATAACTTCCGCCATCTCTTTTAATACCCTGGGATGCATTTCATCAGGACCAGGGGATTTGTCTACCTTGAGTCCCATTAGCCTGTCCAGCACTACCTCCCTAGTGATAGTGATTGTCTCAAGGTCCTCCCTTCCCACATTCCTGTGACCAGCAATTTTTGGCATGGTTTTTGTGTCTTCCACTGTGAAGACCGAAGCAAAATAATTGTTTAAGGTCTCAGCCATTTCCACATTTCCCATTATTAAATCCCCCTTCTCATCTTCTAAGGGACCAACATTTACTTTAGTCACACAGAATATTTTTTAAATGGTGAGGAACAATTAAATGTTGGTGTTCAGAGAGATTTAGGTGTCCTCCTATGGGGAAAAACAGAAAGTTAGCATTCAGGTACAGCAAGCAATTAAGAAGGCAAACGACATGTTGGCCTTTATTCCAAGGGGGATGGAGTTCAAAAGTAAGGATATCTTACTATAATTATACACGGCTTTGGTGAGACCACACCTGGAGTACTGTGCATAGTTTTGGTCTCCTTAGCCGAGGAAGGATATACTTGCCTTAGAGGGAGTGCAATGAAGGTTCACTTGATTGATCCCTGCAATGAGAGGCTTGTCCTATGAGGAGACATTGAGTAGATTGGGCCTATACTCTCTGGAGTTCAGAAGATTGAGAGGTGATCTCATTGAAACATACAAGATTCTGAGGGGGATTGACAGGTTAAATGCTGATGGGTTGTTTCCCCTGACTGGAGTGTCGAGAACTAGGGGGCATAGTCGCAGAATAAGGGGTCGGCCTTTTAGGACTGAAATGAGGAGGAATTTCTTCACTCAGAGGGTTAAAATTGTCTACCCCAAAGGGCTGTCAATGCTGAGTTGTTGAGTATATTCAAGGCTGAGCTGGTTAGATTTTTGAACTCTCGGGGAAGCAAGGGATGTGGGGATCGGGCGGGAAAGTGGAGTTGAGGTCACAGACCAGCCATGATCTTGTTGAATCGAAGAGCAGACTCGAAAGGCCATATGGCCTACTCCTGCTCCTAATCCTTATCAATATTGTAAGTATCGGGCATAAATTGGCACGCTATGTCGAAAGAGATTGTAAATATGGATGTATCCATCTTCGGCTTTCATAGCTTCCTGACCGCTTTAGTGGACTACCCTTCAATCTATAGTTGTATTTTCCTGTCTGCAAAACTTCACTTCCAGTTGTCATTCTTCTCGTCAGCTGTGGCTCAGTTGGTAACATTCTCATCTCTGAGTCATAAGGTTGTGGGTTCAAGTCCCACTCCAACGACTTGAGCATAATAATTTAGGCTGACACTGCAGTGCAGTGCTGAGGGAAAGCTGCACGATTGGAGGTGCCATCTTTCGGATGAGATGTTAAACCGAGGCCCCGTCTGCTCTTTCAGGTGGACGTAAAAGATCCCATGGCACTATTTTGAAGAAGAGCAGGGAAGTTATTCCCGGTGTCCTGGCCAATATTTATCCCTGCATCAACATAACAAAATAGATTATCTGATCATTTTCACATTTCTGTTTGTGGGAGCTTGCTGTGGGCAAATTGGCTGCTGCATTTCCTACATTACAACAGTGACCACACTCAAAGTAAAGCTGTAAAGCGCTTTGAGACATCTGGTGGTCGTGAAAGGCGCTATATAAATGGAAGTCTGTCTTCACACTTTTGTGACCGCTTTTTCCCATTCCATTTGTGTGACATAGCGATGTCACCTGCTCAGTGATGGAGAAATTGAGCCAATGGGTAACATTGACATAAACATGTAAATTGTTTCTGTCCCTTGCAGCAAACCTTCTCTCGATCTGGGAGGAGGTCTCAATTGATATTTCCTAAAAACCTTTTGACATTTTAGGAGTTAAAAGCAGGTCTTGTGAAAAAGCCATGCAGTTACTTTAAAAGCTGTTTGTTGAGAGGTATTTTGATTCTTTGATACAGATAATTTTGTTGAAAGGCAAAATTCACAGTGAAATAACAAGAACATAATTTATCAATTTGACTGACATTTGAACTAAATGAAAAGCCATGATTATCGAGAGCAATTAACCCATTCTGCGCATTCTCTTTGTTATTACTTACATTCTAATTTGATTTGCTGTGCATCATATTGCTTTTTGTTTAGAAGTGGCTACTATTTGCTTTAAACTGTAACATCTAATCCTCGTGGTAATATTCACCATTTTATAAGAGAACGTTGTGAGTTGGTGCAAAATTATAATAAATCCAGGAACCAGATGTGGGGTAATTAAACTCTCATATATGCACCTTCTTATTTATACATGAATCATTAATTGCAAAAAGATACTAAAAATCACAAATGGCGACAGATTCATTTTGATTTTAAAAAAAATTCATAATATCATCGGTTACTTTTGTCATTCTTGCAAGTTCTTACTTGTTGAACTAGAAGCTCATTAACTAATGTGTGCATTTTACAATATTGTCTAGGCTCAGTCACAAGGAGCAATAACTTTTAAAATCATTCCTGGCATTAAAGAGGAGACTGCAACTAAAGAAAGCAAGGTAGGCATGTTAACCAATTGAAAATGTTTAAGGAATCAGACATTATTTTTCCTGAACATGCCATGGCTTATACTGCTTCTGGTGAGTCCATTGCAACATGTTCATAAGCGATATGTGTGCGCACGAGGGCCGTGCAGCAGAGCAGGTCTCCAGTCGTCCTGGTTAACCCTTACTACTGGATAAAGGCCGAGCTCTGTCAAGCCCTTGTGGTGGCTGATGTACAATGTCCATCACACATTAAAAAAAATCCACGCGCAGGCATCTTCCACCCCTTCAATTGGAGTTCAGGACTGGAATATCGGGTCCTTCATTGAAACATCTGTGAACTCATCCCTTTTGGTGTGGAAGCAAGTCATCCTCGTTCGAGGGACCGCCTATGATGATGATGATGATGTTCATCAGACAAGTTAGAAATGATTTTAACTTCTTTCAGCTCTTTATTTTTAAACATACAGTATCAATCACATATTGTGAAGTTTGTGTGGTAGAACAAGGACTGAGGGTTTTTGATGCAATTTATTGACAGATATATACACACACATGTACATATGTATGTATATAAGTATATAGAGTGGTTCATTTTGCAGAAAGCACTGAGTTTCCCCCCCCCCTTGGGGCACGGGAGAAAATTGGAAGAGGCAGACTGCAACAAATCAGATGGGATAATAGTGAGTCAAAAGTTGATGACTTGTTGCCGGAACAGTATCTGCACAGGCGAAAGAAGCATTTAACATTAATCTTCATAATTCTGTGGACAATTGCCATAAATCTGAGAGTCCTTGTATACATCTTTAAGAAATGCACAATAATTTTTTGGTGAGGCATTCAAAGATTAAGAATGGAAAGAAAGTTTTCTGATGAAATTACAAACCTTCCAGTTCATCATCTCCAAATGTAACCTTGTTTAAGGAAATGGCATACAAATTGGCCAGAAATAGCAGCGAACCCGGGGACTGGGAGAAATTTAGAACTCAGCAGAGGAGGACAAAGGGTTTGATTAGGGCAGGGAAAATGGAGTACGAGAAGAAGCTTGCAGGGAACATTAAGACGGATTGCAAAAGTTTCTATAGATATGTAAAGAGAAAAAAGTTAGTAAAGACAAATGTAGGTCCCCTGCAGTCAGAATCAGGGGAAGTCATAACGGGGAACAAAGAAATGGCAGACCAATTGAACAAGTACTTTGGTTCGGTATTCACTAAGGAGGACACAAACAACCTTCCGGATATAAAAGGGGTCAGAGGGTCTAGTAAGGAGGAGGAACTGAGGGAAATCCTTATTAGTCGGGAAATTGATGGGATTGAAGGCCGATAAATCCCCAGGGCCTGATGGACTGCATCCCAGAGTACTTAAGGAGGTGGCCTTGGAAATAGCAGATGCATTGACAGTCATTTTCCAACATTTCATAGACTCTGGATCAGTTCCTATCGAGTGGAGGGTAGCCAATGTAACCCCACTTTTTAAAAAAGGAGGGAGAGAGAAAACAGGGAATTATAGACCGGTCAGCCTGACATCAGTAGTGGGTAAAATGATGGAATCAATTATCAAGGATGTCATAGCAGCGCATTTGGAAAGAGGTGACATGATAGGTCCAAGTCAGCATGGATTTGTGAAAGGGAAATCATGCTTCACAAATCTTCTGGAATTTTTTGAGGATGTTTCCAGTAGAGTGGACAAGGGAGAACCAGTTGATATGGTGTATTTGGACTTTCAGAAGGCTTTCGACAAGGTCCCACACAAGAGATTAATGTGCAAAGTTAAAGCACATGGGATTGGGGGTAGTGTGCTGACATGGATTGAGAACTGGTTGTCAGACAGGAAGCAAAGAGTAGGAGTAAATGGGTACTTTTCAGAATGGCAGGCAGTGACTAGTGGGGTATTCTTGCTATTGAGGTTCACCAGACTGATTCCCGGGATGGCGGGACTGATATATCAAGAAAGACTGGATCAACTGGGCTTGTATTCACTGGAGTTCAGAAGAATGAGAGGGGATCTCATAGAAACGTTTAAAATTCTGATGGGTTTAAACAGGTTAGATGCAGGAAGAATGTTCCCAATGTTGGGGAAGTCCAGAACCAGGGGTCACACTCCAAGGATAAGGAGTAAGCCATTTAGGACTGAGAGTGGTGAACCTGTGGAATTCTCTACCACAGAAAGTTGTTGAGGCCAATTCACTAAATATATTCAAAAAGGAGTTAGATATAGTCCTTACTGCTCGGGGGATCAAGGGGTATGGCGAGAAAGCAGGAATGGGGTACTGAGGTTGCATGTTCAGCCATGAACTCATTGAATGGCGGTGCAGGCTCGAAGGGCCGAATGGCCTACTCCTGCACCTATTTTCTATGTTTCTATGAGTGAAGAAGTTTCTTCTCATCTCAGTCCTAAATGGCCTAGCCCTTATCCTAAGACTGTGTCCCCTGGTTCTGGACTCCCCCATCATCTGGAACATTCTTCCCGCATCTAACCTGTCCAGTCCCGTCAGAGTCTTGTAAGTTTCTATGTGATCCCCTCTTATCCTTCTAAACTCCAATGTATAAAGGCCCAGTTTATCGAGAGTCTCCTCATATGTCATTCCTGCCATTCCAGGAATCAGTCTGGTGAACCTTTGCTGCACTGCCTCAAAAGCAAGAACGTCCTTCCTCAGATTAAAAATAACATCAGTTGCAATGGCCGGGAATCGAATCCAGGTCAACTGCTTGGAAGCCAGCTATGCTCACCACTATACCACCATCGCGCACATAAGTTGTGCAGCAGTGCTTCAGGGAACCTGCGCAACAGGCTTGCTCGTAAAAAAGCTGCGCATGCGAAGTACTTTGAATGGGTCACGCAGCCCCAAACAAAATTAGAGGGAACAGTGCCCACAACCCCCAAAGATCCTCTAATTCTGACCTCTTGAGCATCTCTGATCATAATTGCTCAACTATTGGTGGCCGTGCCTTCAGCTGCTCGGGCCCTCAGCTCTGGAATTCCCTCCATAAATCTCTCCGCCTCTCTCCCTCTCCTTCCTTTAAGACACTCCTTAAAACCTACCTCTTTGTCCAAGCTCTTGGTCATCTGTCCTAATCTCGCCTTCTGTGGCTCGTGTCAAATTTTGTTTTGCAATGCTCCTGTGAAGCGTCTTGGTAGGTTTTACTATGTTAAAAGTGCTTTATACATCAACTGTGGAGTCATCATCATCATCACAGGCGGTCCCCCGAAACAAGGATGACTTGCTTCCATGCCAAAAAAGGATGAGTTCACAGGTGTTTCAATGAAGGACCCGAACTACATCCTCAAGAGTGGAAGGTGCCCGTGCATGGATTTTTTTAACGTGTGGTGGCCGTTGCACACCAGCCACCACACGGGCTTGACAGAGCTAGGTCTTGGTCCAGTGGCAAAGGTTACCCAAGATGACTGGGGACCAGCTCTGCTGCACGGACCTAGTGCGCACCATGCTAGCAATGACTCCTGTGCAGATCTCGAATCTGCTCTCGCAAATATAAAGTTACTGGCTCTTCAATCTCACTCGTACTCCAAGAACCCTCATTTGTTTTTGTTGTGTGTCTGTAAAGCATGCACTCCCATGTTCCGCCACCAGAGAGCGCATCCCCTGAAGTCCCAAGGGATCCCAGCATTCCTTGGGAGCACTGTATCTCAGCCGGCCCCTAAGGCCTGTTCCTCACTCTGGAGTGTCTTAATAAAGACTGAGGTCACTGTTACTTTAACCTTCCTGTGTGCAGTCTCATCTGTGTTAGGAACACAATAACTGGCGCCGAGTATAGGAATCCAACGCAAAGATGCAGCAAACTGTGGGCATCCTGGAGAAGTTCTCGGAGGGTGAGGGCTGGGAAGCCTATCTCGAACGGCTAGACCAATACTTTGTAGCCAACGAGCTAGACGGAGAAGGAAGCGCTGCAAAAAGGAGAGCGGTCCTCTTCATGGTCTGCGGGGCACCGACCTGCAGCCTCATGAAGAATCTTCTGGCTCCGGTGAAACCCACAGATAATTCATATGAGGAGCTCCTGATGGTTCGGGAGCATCTTAACCCGAGGGAGAGCGTGCTGATGGCGAGGTATCGGTTCTGCACGTGTCAGCGATCTGAAGGTCAGGAAGTGGCGAGCTATGCCACCGAGCTAAAGCGGCTTGCAGGACAATGTGAGTTTGATAGCTACCTGGAGCAGATACTCGGACGTTTTTGGACTGGGCATTGGCCACGAGACCATCCTACGAAAACTTTTGACTGTAGAGACCACCAACCCTCAGTAAGGCCATTGCGATAGCACAGGCGTTTTTGTCCACCAGTGATAACACCAAACAAATCTCTCAGCATACAAGTGCTAGCAATGTTCATAAATTAACTGGAACTGTGTTTGCGAGCAGAAATGTACAGGGCAGAAACCACAAGTCTGCAACTGCCAGCAGGCCTCAGGTGACCCAGATGACTCAGAGTCTGCAACAAAGGATAAATGCAAGACAATTCCCACCTTGTTGGTGTGTGTGGAGGCTTCCATTCAGCCTATTCAGGCCGCTGCAAAGGGTATGTTTACAAGAACTGTGGAACAATGGGGCACCTCCAACGAGTTTGCAGACGAGCTGCAAGCTCTGCAAAACCTGCTAACCACCACGTGGCAGAAGAAGATCGGTACATGGTGGATCAAAGCAATTTCGAGTCTCAGAGAGAGGAGGCAAATGCTGAAGTACACGGGGTGCACACATTTTCGACGAAATGTCCACCTATAATGCTAAATGTAAAATTGAATGGCTTACCCGTAGCCATGGAACTGGACACTGGTGCTCGCCAATCCATCATGAGTAAAAAGATGTTTGAGAGACTGTGGTGCAACAAGGCATTCAGACCAGCCCTGAGCCCCATCCACACGAAACTGAGAACGTACACCAAAGAGCTCATCACTGTCCTGGACAGCGTCATGGTCAAGGTCACCTACGAGGGCACGGTGCACAAACTGCCACTCTGGATTGTCCTGGGCGATGGCCTCACACTGCTTGGAAGGAGCTGGCTGGGCAAAATCCGCCCACAGAAACTAAGACAGAGGCTATCAGGAACGCACCCAGGCCACACAACGTCACGGAGCTGCGGTCGTTCCTGGGACTCCTCAACTATTTTGGTAACTTCCTACCGGGGTTAAGCACCCTCTTCGAGCCCCTACATGTGTTATTGCGCAAAGGTGAGAACTGGGTTTGGGGGGAAAAAACAAGTAATTGCTTTTGAGAAAGCCAGAAACATTTTATGCTCCAACAAGCTGCTTGTATTGTATAACCCGTGTAAAAAACTCGTGCTAGCATGTGATGCATCGTCGTACGGAGTCAGGTGTGTATTACAACAAGCTAACATTGCGGGGAGGTTGCAACCTGTCGCCTATGCCTCCAGGAGCTTGTCTAAGGCCGAGAGAGCCTAAAGCATGATTGAGAAAGAGGCATTAGTGTGTGTGTTCGGGGTAAAGAAAATGCATCAGTACCTATTTGGCCTCCAATTTGAGCTGGAAACCGATCACAAGCCCCTCATATCCCTGTTCACCGAAAACAGGGGGATAAATACTAATGCCTCAGCCCGCATACAAAGGTGGGCACTCACGCTATCAGCATATAACTATACCATCCACCACAGGCCAGGCACCGAGAACTGTGCGGATGCTCAGTCGGCTACCATTGCCCACCACGGGGGTGGAAATGGCACAGCCTGCAAACTTGTTGATGGTGGCGCAGCCCGCAGACTTGTTGATGGTCATGGAAGCGTTTGAAAATGATAAATCACCTGTCACGGCCTGCCAGATTAGGACATGGACCAGCCAAGATCCTCTGATGTCCCTAGTAAAAAAAACTGTGCTGCATGGGAGCTGGGCCAGCATCCCCGTTGAAATGCAAGAGCTGATCAAGCCGTTCCAGCGGCGAAAGGACGAGCTGTCCATTCAGGCAGACTGCCTGTTGTGGGGTAACCGCGTACTGCTACCCAAAAGGGGCACGGAGACGTTCATCTCGGATCTCCACAGCACACACCCGTGTATAGTAATGATGAAAGCGATAGCCAGATCCCACGTGTGGTGGCCCGGTATCGACTCTGACTTAGAATCCTGTGTACGGCAATGCAGCGTATGTGCTCAGTTGAGCAACACGCCCATAGAGACACCACTAAGTTCGTGGTCCTGGCCCTCCAGACCATGGTCGAGGATCCATGTCGACTATGCGGGCCCGTTTCTCGGTAAAATATTCCTGGTGGTGGTGGATGCTTTTTCAAAATGGATTGAATGTGAAATAATGTCGGGAAGCACCGCCACCGCCACCATTGAAAGCCTGAGGGCCATGTTTGCCACCCACGGCCTGCATGACATACTGGTCAGTGACAACGGGCCATGTTTCACCAGTGCCGAATTTAAAGAATTCATGACCCGCAATGGGATCAAACATGTCACCTCGGCCCTGTTTAAACCAGCCTCCAATGGGCAGGCAGAGCGGGCATTACAAACCTTCAAACAGAGCCTTAAACGAGTCACAGAAGGCTCACTCCAAACCCACCTGTCCTGAGTACTGCTCAGCTTCCGCACGAGACCCCACTCGCTCACAAGAGTGACCCCGGCTGAGCTACTCATGAAAAGGATACTTAAAACCAGACTCTCGCTGGTTCACCCCAACCTGCATGATCAGGTGGAGAGCAGGCGGCAGCAACAAAATGTAAACGATGGTCGCGCCACTGTGTCACGGGAAATTGATCTGAATGACCCTGTGTATGTGCTAAACTATGGACATGGTCCCAAGTGGATCGAGGGCACAGTGATAGCTAAAGAAGGGAGTTGGGTGTTTCTCATCACAGACTTTGTCACAGGTGGGACAGATAATCGTTGAGGGAAGGGGTGGGTGGGACTGGTTTGCCGCACGGTCTTTCCGCTGTCTGCGCTTGATTTCTACATGCTCTCGGCGTTGAGACTCAAGGTGCTCAGCGCTGTCCCGGATGCACTTCCTCCACTTAGGATGGTCTTTTGGCCAGGAACTCCCAGGTGTCAGTGGGGATGTCTCATTTTATCAAGAGGGCTTTGAGGGTGTCCTTGTAACGTTTCCGCTGCCCACCTTTCGCTCGTTTGCTGTGAAGGAGTTCCGAGTAGAGCACTTGCTTTGGGAGTCTCGTGTTTGGCATGCGAACTATGTGGCCTGCCCACCGGAGCTGATCAAGTGTGGTCAGTGCTTCAATGCTGGTGATGTTAGCCTGGATGAAGACGCTGATGTTGGTACATCTGTCCTCCCAGGGGATTTGAAGTATCTTGCAGAGACATCGTTGGTGATATTTTTCCAGCTACTTGAGGTGTCTACTGTACATGGTCCATGTCTCTGAGCAATACAGGAGGTCGGTATTACTACAGCCCTGTCGACCATGAGCTTGGTGGCAGTTTTGAGGGCCGAGTCTTCAAACATGCTTTTCCTCAGGTGGCCGAAGGCTGCACTGGGGCACTGGAGGTAGTGTTGAATCTCGTTGATGCCTGCTTTTGTTGATAGGAGGCTCCCGAGATATGGGAAGTGTTCTCGGTGTCCAGGGCCACGCGTGGATCTTGGTGATGGGAGCAGTGCTGTGCGGTGGAGGACCTTTGTCTTGCTGACGTTTAGCGTAAGGCCCATGCTTTTGTACGCCTCAGTAAATACGTCGACTATGTCCTGGAGATTGTGAGGAGTATCACAAGTTGTGTAAGTTGTGAGGAGGATGCAAAGAGGCTTCAAGGGGATATAGACAGGGGAAGTGAGTGGGCAAAAACATGGCTAACGAAATATATTGTGGGTATATGCATATTGATACTAAGGGTTGTATTGCTATTCTGCACTACATTAAATGCTAGAATCTATTATTAAGGAAGTGGTAACAGGGCACTTACAAAATAATAATCGGATTGGGCAGAGTCAACACAGATTTATGAAAGGGAAATCGTGTTTGACGAATCTGTTAGTCTTTTGAGGTTGTCATGAGCAGAATAGATGAGGGGGAACCAGTGGATATGGGGTGTTTGGATTTTCAGAAGGCATGCGATAAGGTGCCACACAGGTTATTACACAAAATTAGGGTTCATGGGATTGGGGGAAATATACTAGCATGGATTGAGGACTGATTAATGGACAGAAGACAGAGAGTCGGAATAAACAGGTAATTTTTGGGTTGGCGGGCTGTAACGAATGGGGTACTGTAAGGATCAGTGCTTGGGCCTCCGTTATTAATAATCTATATCAATGATTTGGATGAGGGGACCAAATGTAATGTATCCAAATTTGTTGATACAAAGCTAGGTGGGAATGTAAGTTGTGAGGAGAATGCAAAGACGCTTAAAGGAGATATAGACAGGCTAAGTGAGTGGGCAAGGACATGGCAAATGAAATATAAAGTGGAGAAATGTGAAGTTATCCACTTTGGTCGGAAAAATAGAAAAGCAGAGTATTTTTTTAATGGCGAGAGATTGGGAAATGTGTGGTGTTCAGAGTGACCTCAGTGTCATTGTAGACAAATAACAAAGTAAATATATAGGTACAGCTTGCAATTAAAAAAGCAAATGGTATGTTCGCCTTTATTACAAGAGGATTTGGGTATAACAGTAAAGATGTCTCACTGCAATTATATAGGGCCCTGGTGAGACCACACCTGGTGTATTGTGTACAGTTATAGTCTCCTTAAGGAAGAATATACTTGTCATAGAGGGAGTGCAATGAAGGTTCACCAGACTGATTCCTGGGATGGGGGGAATTATCTTATGAGGAGAGATTAACTAGACTAGGCCTATATTCTCTAGAGTTTAGAAGAATGAGAGGTGATCTCATTGAAGCATACAAAATTCTTACAGGGCTTCACAAAATTCTTAGTGGCCTTGTTTAAGAAGGGAGAAAGGGATCAACCGAGTAATTACAGACCTGTCAGCCTAACCTCAGTGGTGGGAAAATTATTGGGAAAAATCCTGAAAGACAGGATAAATCTACATTTAGAAAGGCAAGGATTAATTAGGGATAGTCAGCACGGTTTGTTAAGGGAAAATCATGTTTGACTAACCTGATGGAACTTTTTGAGGAATTGGCGGGGTAGGGGGGTCTTTACGCAGAGGATTGTGGGGATCTGGAACTCGCTGCCTGGAAGAGTGGTGGATGCAGAAACCCTCACCACTTTGAAGAGATGGTTGGATGGGCACTTGAAGTGCAGTAACCTGCAGGGTTACGGACCTTGAGCTGATAATTGGGATTAGACTGGATAACGTCTTGCTGGCCAGCGCAGATATAATGGCAAGTACTGCAGGGAATAGAATATGGCCAGGGTGATCTCCTGAACTAGTTTTGATCGTCTGCATGGGTCGGAGAGGAATTTTCCCAGATTTTTTTCCCCAATTGGCCTGGGTTTTTTATCAGTTTTTTCTTTTGCCTCTCCCAGGAGATCACATGGCTCCGGTTGGGGTGGAGTGTAGAATGTTTCAGTATAAGGGATGTTGCAGTTGTGTGGGGCGGACTGGTTGGGCCGGATGCCCTTTACCTGTCCGCCATTGTTCATAGGTTTATATGTAACCTTCAGGGCTGCTGACTGAGGGCTATGTGGCTCTTTGTCGGCCGGCGGGACACGATGGGCTGGAATGGCCTCCTGTGCTGTTGTGAGGGGAAAACGGGAAGGCTTTTCCTCCCACGAGCGGGCCCCCTGATATAGGGGGTCGACGCTCACCCCAACCCGCGTAACAGCCCCCGGAGTTAGCAGACAGAGACGAATGGCAGGGTATAATGTACTGTCTGGAAAATGCTGCACTCACCTGACCTTAACCCAGCAGTTTGGACGCCATGTTTTAAAACGGATGAACTTGAAGAAAAGGCTGCATCAAGTTGGTGGGAACATTAAAGTCATTCGTGAGTGGACTTTAAGGGTGTTTGAAATCAATGCTCATAATCTGAGGGTACTGTAGTCTATCTGGATGAAGTTTTTGGCTGTTTAAGGGAAAGTTTAATGGCCCTGAAATTTCAGTCGGAGGCTTCTTTCGGACTAACCCCTCCGACCGAAGAATTTTTACAAAATTATTTTGTGGTCCCGGAGGAGCGTGGGATTCCGTTGGGGAGGCCTTCTCTTCCCATCCTCCAGTTTACAACGTAGAAGGTGCAGTCACATGTGACTGTACAATCAATCACGTACAGTATTCCACAAGCTTTCTCATTAATAGCAGTGAGAACTCCGTATCTGCGAGTTCTCATTGCTATTAATGAGAAGGAAATAAAACACTAAACACTATAATGAAAAAAAAAACACACCTCACATAATTAAAATTAATTGAAATTAAAGTTAATAAATGTCAGGAAAAAAAATTCTGGTTTAAAAAATGTTGTTTTAAAATTATATTATTAAATAAACTTATTGTAGTGGGCAGGGTTTTTAACGATAAAATATGTTTTTTATTTTAATGTTTTTCTGTGTTTTAAAAGTCTTACATCTGTAAAAGTAGGCTATGCGCTTGCTTTTATCAGGCGCAAGAGTTTTCAGGACATTTACTGGGCAAGATATGGGTAAATACTGCAGTTTTGTCCTTGCGAATGTCCTCGCTCCCAAGATGTGGAGGATTGTCAAGCTGGAGTTTAACAGATCAGAAAAGCCGATTTTCGGCACATGCGCATTGTGCGCTGTAAACATGTTTTGCGATACCTTCCTGGGTCTGTACGCACCCGGGGAGGCTGCAATTTCTGGGCTAATAATTTATATAGAAACATAGAAATTTACAGCATAGAAGGCGTCCATTTCGGCCCATTGTGTCCGCGCCGGCCGACAAAGCTGCACGGCCCTCAGTCAGCAGCCCTGAAGGTTACATATAAACCAATGAACAATGGCGGAAAGGTAAAGAGCACCCAGCCCAACCAGTCCACCCCACACAACTGTGACACCCCTTACACTAAATCATTCTACACTCCACCCCAACTGGAGCCATGTGATCTCCTGGGAGAGGCAATAAACATAAAAACCCAGGCCAATTTAAGGGAAAAAAAATCTGGGAAAATTCCTCTCCGACCCATGCAGGCGATCGAAACTAGTCCAGGAGATCACCCTGGCCATATTCTATTCCCTGCAGTACTTGCCATTATATCTGCGCTGGCCAGCAAGAGGTTATCCAGTCTAATCTCAATTACCAGCTCAAGGTCCGTAACCCTGCAGGTTACTGCACTTCAAGTGCCCATCCAACCATCTCTTCAAAGTGGTGAAGGTTTCTGCATCCACCATCTTTCAGCCAGCGAGTTCCAGATCCCTACAATCCTCTGCATAAAGAAGACCCCCCCCCCCACCCCAAATCCCCTCTAAACCTTCCACCACCTTAAAACTATGCCCCCTTGTAATAGACCCCTCCACCAATGGAAATAGGCCCTTGCTATCCACTATGTCCATGCCCCTCAATATTTTGTACACCTCAATGAAGTCTCCTCTCAACCTCCTCTGTTCCAATGAGAACAAACCCAGCCTATCCAATCTGTTCTCATAACTAAGATTCTCCATTTCAGGCAGCATCCTCGTAAATCTCCTCTGCATGCTCTCTAATGCAATCACGTCCTTCCTATAATATGGCGACCAGAACTGCACGCAGTACTCCAGCTGTGGGCTAATCAAAGTATTCTACAATTTAAGCATAACCTCCCTGCTCTTATATTCTATGCCTCGGGCAAAAAAGGCAAGCATTCCGCATGCCGCCTTAACCACCTTATCCACCTGGCACTCCAAGGTCCCTTTGTTCATCTACACTATTAAGTGGTCTACCGCTTAATGTGTGTACCGTTTCCTATATGACAGTTTAGAGGATTTTTAAAGGAATGGGGTCTGCAATTTCTCTGCTTATATTGCTGACTAATTACATGCTGCGGAATAGAGCTGGGAGAAGGTTCATTGAAGAGCATTATGTGCCCAATCAAAGAGGTGGCAGACTGCTGGGGAAGAGAAGACCTTACCCCCAATGCATTTACAGGGATAAGCGGTCATACTTGGACTTGTCTGATATAACGTGCGTTAGAAGGCTACGCTTCCGAAAGGGGGGTCATCAATGAGATATGCCAGCTCATTAAGAGAGACCTGCAGCCGACCAGCACCATCAGGACAGCACTGTCTGTTGAGGTTAAGGTGACTGTGGGACTTTCATTCTATGCATCGGGCTCCTTTCAGGCATCAGCTGGTGACATTTGCTGCATCTCACGTCACACATTGCTGCATTCGGCAAGTGACAGAAGTGCTTTATGGATGAAGGTTTGCCTTTATAAACTTCCCAATGACCAGGGAGGCACAGAGTGAGAGGGCTTTGGGTTTTTCCAGAATAGCAAACTTCCCTCAGGTCCAGGGTGTGATGGACTGTATGCACATTGCCCTTAAAGCACCTTTAGAGGATGCAGAGGTGTTTCGGAACCGAAAGGGATTCCACTCCTTGAACGTGCAGCTCGTTGTCGACCACAAGCAAATAATAATGGCAGTAAATGCCAATTTTCCAGAGAGCATTCATGATGTGCACATCTTGCGTGAGTGCACTGTCTCAGACCTCTAAGAGTCAGCCACAAGGTCAATGCTAGATGACTGGTGACAAAGGATACGGCCTCACCACCTAGCTCTTGACCCCCCCCCCCCCCCTTCCGTAAGCCCCAGACAGGTGCCGAGCATCGATACAATAACAGCCACGTAGTCAAAAAGACAATTGCTGAAGCAGCGCTTCAGATACCTGAACCACTCTGGAGGCAGACTTCAATACCACCCTGAACAGGTCGCGGAGTTCATTGTGGTGTATTGCATGTTGCACAACTTAGCAATCAGAAGGGGACAAGAATTGCCACAGCAGGACTGCAGGACCACCTCAGGATAGAGGGGACGAGGCAGAGGAAGAGGAGTCATCTCCCAATGAACCTATGACACCACCCACCCCTACACAGCAGGAGAAAGCCCGTGGTAGTTACGCAGCTGCAAAACTGTTCGGTCAACAGCTCATAAATGAACGCTTTGCTTGAACGGTGAGAGTTAAGTTTAAACCTTTCCTGGCCATTGTTTGCAATCCTTTTATTGATAACCCCTCATTTTATAAAAGTGAGTGAGACCACACAATAATTAAGTTGAATAAAATATGGTATAAATTTTGAAAAATGATTCTTTTGAAATAAATTAATAAATAATTCTTTTTAAAGTAAATGTGCAGCAAAATGTAAACAAAGCAACAAGATTGAAAACATTAAACACACAACACCCCGCCCATCTCCCCCCCAAACCTGGCAAAAAATCTACCTGCGCCCACCATTCCCACCGCCTTCCCCGTCCCCACCCCCCTCCACCTTACCCCCAATTGTTTTTTTACCATTACCCCTACCCCTGCCAGAGTTGGGATCAGGGCAGCAGGGCATCTCGAGCGCTGCTGCTGTTGTCGATCGGGGGAGGCGGTGGTTGACGGTGGAAGCACCATGTGTGGGGAATCTGGAGACGAGGAAGGGTCTGATGACCCGACTTCGGAGTCAGAAAATTACTATGCTCCTGACTCCCAGGTGCTGTCGGCATTGGTGGTATGACATCTTGTGCTTCAGTGCCATATACCGATTCCAGCATCTGCCGCATGGCATTAACGGAATCGGCGGTTCGCCGCATCACGACAATCAGCGCTGCCATGTCCTCCGATTGATGTGCTGATTGCGTGGCAATGTTTCCGGCTAGGTCACCAATACCCTGGAGGAGCTCTCGACCAATGTCGACGCTCGCCCTCGACACTGCAACCATGTCCAGGTCAACGTCTGCCTGTCTTCGAGCACACCTCCCTGCAGATTCGGCACAGGGGCTATCACACTCGGTGTGCCTTGCTGCACACCGCTTGTTCCCGCTACTTTGGAGCCAAATCCATAAAATATAAAATATGGATTCGGCTGAGGAAGTGGTGGTCGCAGGTATAATGGACCTTCGGAAAGTCAGACGGTGTCATTATCATAGTCATCCTCCCCAGTGTACTCGCCAGTCAAGACCAGTTGAACAATAATTGGTGCAGAGGGCTCTGCATGTTCATGCGCTTGGGCAGCTAGAAAACATAACAGAATCTTAGAAACATAGAAAATAGGTGCAGGAGTCGGCCATTCGGCCCTTCGAGCCTGCACCAACATTCACTAAGATCATGGCTGATCATTCACCTCAGTACCCTTTTCCTGCTTTCTCTCCATACCCCTTGATCCCTTTAGCCCTAAGGGCCATATCCAACTCCCTCTTGAATATATCCAATGAACTTGGCATCAACAACTCTCTGCGGCAGGGAATTCCACAGGTTAACAACTCTGAGTGAAGAGGTTTCTCCTCATCTCCATCCTAAATGGCTTACTCCTTATCCTTAGACTGTGACCCCTGGTGCTGGACTTCCCCAACATCGGGAACATTCTTCCTGCATCTAACCTGTCCAGTCCTGTCAGAATTTTATATGTTTCTATGAGATCCTTTCATTCTTCTAAACTCCAGTGAATACAGGCCCAGTCGCTCCAGTCTCTCCTCATATAATATAATTTTACCTCCACTTTGATGGTCGTGCAAATTTATTTTGATGTTGTAATTTTTATGGTAAGTACTGCAGGGAATAGAATACGGCCAGGGTGATCTCCTGGACTAGTTTCGATCGCCTGGATGGGTTGGAGAAGGATTTTCCCAGATTTTTTCTCCCTTAATTGGCCTGGGTTTTTATCTGGTATTTGCCTCTCCCAGGAGATCACATGGCTCTGTTTGGGGTGGAGTGTAGATGTTTTTTAGTATAAGGGGTGTTGCAGTGGTGTGGGGCGGACTAGTTGGGCTGGGTGCTCTTTGCCTTTCCGTCATTGTTCATGGGTTTGTATGTAACCTTTAGGGCTGCTGACGAAGGACAGTGTGGCTCTTTGTCGGCCGGCGCAGACACGATGGGCTGAAATGGCCTCCTTCTGCGCTGTAAATTTCTATGTTTCTATTTCTATATGTCAGTCCTGCCATCCCGGGAATCAGTATGGTGAACCTTCGCTGCACTCCCTCAATAGCAAGAACATCCTTCCTCAGATTAGGAGACCAAAACTGAACACAATATTCCAGGTGAGGCCTCACCAAGGCCCTGTACAACTGCAGTAAGACCTCCCTGCTCCTATACTCAAATCCCTTAGCAATGAAGGCCAACATGCCATTTGCCGCCTTCACCGCCTGCATGCCAACCTTCCATGACTGATGTATCATGACACCAAGGTCTCGTTGCACCTCCCTTTTTCCTAATCTGACACCATTCAGATAATAATCTGCCTTCATGTTTTTGCCTCCAAAGTGGATAACCTCACATTTATCCACATTATACTGCATCTGCCATGCATTTGCCCACTCACTTAACCTGTCCAAGTCACCCTGCAGCCTCTTAGCATCCTCCTCACAGCTCACACCGCCACTCAGCTTAGTGTCGTCTGCAAACTTGAAGATATTACATTCAATTCCTTCATCTAAATCATTGATGTATATTGTAAATAGCTGGGGTCCCAGCACTGAGCCCTGCGGCACCCCACAAGTCACTGCCTGCCATTCTGAAAAGGACCCGTTTATCCTGACACTCTACTTCCTGTCTGCCAACCAGTTCTCTATCCACGTCAATACATTACCACCAATACCATGTGCTTTAATTTTGCACACCAATCTTTTGTGTGGGACCTTGTCAAAAGCCTTTTGAAAGTCCAAATACACCACATCCACTGGTTCTCCCTTGTCCATTCTACTAGTTACATCCTCAAAAAATTCTAGAAGATTTGTCAAGCATGATTTCCCTTTCATAAATCCATGCCGACTTGGACCGATCCTGTCACTGCTTTTCAAATGCGCTGCTATTGATTCCAACATTTTCCCGGCTACTGATGTCAGGCTAACCGATTTATAATTCCCCATTTTCTCCTTCCTTTTTTAAAAGGTGGTGTTACATTAGCTACCCTCCAGTCCATAGGAACTGATCCAGAGTCGATAGACTGTCGGAAAATGATCACTTCCTTAATTACTCTGTGCCCTGGGGATTTATCGGCCTTCAATCCCATCAGTTTCCCTAACACAAGGGGTAAGCAGAAGGGGAAGGAAGGGAGGGAGGGTCATGGCGACATTTTAACACTTACATTGCGCAGACATATGTAGAGGAGCAACACTACTGCATTATACATCACCAAGAGACGCTACATGCAATGAACATGAACAGGATTTACAGATTCTGCACAGCATTATAATAAGATTTCATGGTTCCAGCAATACATTACATCATAGCATAATTTATACATTATGTTCATATGACTGTCTTACATGAATGTTGCACGGCCCGGGGATTATACGTGACTTGCGTGGCAACAACACCGGATCTGCACCCCCATGGGTGGCCAAGCGATCATGTGTCCCTGTGAGGGATGCGGCCCGCTCATCAAGGTCCGTGAGCTCTTCCAGCTCTGCCGAACCTCCTGCGGTGCGCCGTGCTCACCACGATTGAAAGCTTTTCTGAAAAGTTGACAATAGCTTGTTATAAGATAATTGTCCAGGTACTTGTACGCAGCACCCAGATAGACATCCACAATTAACCACCCCCAATGCCTTTCAACAATGTCCCATTAATGCACTATTAGCATGCAAGTGATGCATGATGAACGCATCTTAGTACAGGAAAACAATATAATAACATCATTGATAATAAATAATGCATCACACCAAGCTTACAAAGATTAACAACATCACAATGTGGCAGATTTACATTTTATGAAATGAGTCAATGCAGGATTAAAGTTATTACTTACTCTCGCGGCTGAAACAAGGTTGTTCCAGCACTTGCGGCACTGGACTGGCCCCTGATGGATCTGGGCAACTGAGGACACTGGCTCGGCAATCTCTGCCCATATTCACTGATACACATGCGGGCTGGGTTTCCCACGACCAACCCGGTCCCACCGTGCCTCCACTTCGTCGACCAAGGCAGCTTGGGCATCCATCGTAAACCGCTTTGTCCTCTTCCTTCCTACTACCTTGGCCTTCACCATCAATTGATCCTCACTATTATCAATTATATATAATCCCTTTGGATGAATCAGAGAAAAAAAAAATCAGAAACCGAGATGAATACAGAACTGGCAAGCAGTCTGTCTTTTTCTCCTTCTATCTCCCCCACCCTCATCTGCGCATGCGTGGGCTGACCCCTGACCCCCGAATCGCGGTAAAAAGAAGGGAAAAAAATGTGCATGCGCGGTAAGGCCGTTGCCAAGGACGCCGGCCTAACATGAGGAAAAAGTACCGCTCCTGCCTGACCACTACCGCTGTCACCGAGGAAAAAAAAATAAAACTAGCGGCTTTGGATGTTAGCGGTATTCCGGCGGTATTGAAAAGTCGAACAGTGTATACCGCCGGAATACCGGCAAGACATGGGCGGTAGCGGTAAAAGTGGAAAGTCTAGCCCTTTTATTCTGTAACTAAACTGCTCATTTATTGCCCTGATCTGAATAGCTTATATATATATTTTTTTTAAGTGACCATGTAGTATAATGCCGTAACATCAAATTTACTTTTGACTAAGTACACATGAGTGAATTTAGTATTTGTGACTTCTGTACAAAAACTCTTTTGCCTGCCAGGCTGTTGTATTGCTGAATCCAATAATGCAGTGAATGGGGCCAATTTAATAGCAATGAAGCCAGGTTGTACAGAATATTGAAACCAGTTTGGTGATATAAATGGGTGAAAGTTACATTGCTTCCTTGTATCTTGCTCACATAAAGTCTCTCTGTCCAGCCTCCAAACATGTAGGAACTTTTGTCTAATATCACAGATACTCAAGTGTTTGTGCTACTCAATAAATGCTTTCATTTCACTGTTGTGTTTGTGGCTAGCAGCCTGTAAAATCAGCCAAGCATATACAGCTTTGGTGATGATCATACGATAGAAATGGCTCTCCTCAAACTCTCAAGTCAATTTAGTGTAACCTTCAATAGCTCAGATGACAGGTTAGATTAATGAAGGAATAAAATAAATGAAGTAACTGTTTCTGACAGTCACTACCTTGTCGATCCACCACAGTTCTGTTTGGGATGGTGGTAAGAATTAAGGAATTGTCAACTGACTTACCTCAAATATTATTTCTTTTGTCAGAAATGCAGAAATTGAATAGAGCTTTACTTTATAATATATCTTTATTAATGTGCATTAAATTCTTAGAACCATGTGTCTCAAGATTATTTTTACAAGGGTGGAGGAATTATGACTGTAAAAAGTTCATGCAGCTGTTTGGTCAATGGATTCAGACTGGCATTTGAATCCTGGTTATAATATGGCACTACTCGACAATTCATTTCTTCCATTTTTTTATAGGAGCTATTGAGATCAGGAAAATGATTAGACAGGGTAACTGCATCTCTGGAGCAACTTGGAATGTTAGTCTTAGTTTGATTAAGGTTCTGGGGAAGTGAGAGAGTGACTGATTATTATTCTCAGCTGGGTTAACCAGAACAGAAATTAGAACTGTCTGGATTCCTTCCGTCATATTTATTCGCACCTGATGGATTAACCAAGCAGAACCATTGGTAAATGTTTGTGATCAACTACATCAAAGATGTAAGTCCTGGAGAACAGGTCAATTACTATTCCAGGCACGAAGTGTTACCAGTTAGCATTCACAGGTCAGGTGTACAGAGCTCTGGCTCTGCCACCGCAGTATGTCTTCACCCCAACCTCAGTAGAGCACTTTTGCAATAACATGATTTTTTTTCCATTTCCCACACTGGCCATCCTTCTTGTTTCTGAGTGAGACTGTCAATTAATGCTCAGTTTTGGTTTATTTTATGCTTTTGACATCTGCTTGTTAGGAATTGTGTTATGGCTTAGACTCTTGCAACCAGTTGTGGCAGGAGAACTTGTCATGTTGGTTTTGGCTGTACCACTCCGTCACTTAGGAGAAGCAACTTTAACAACGTTTACGGAATATTCTTCCGGTTGGGCTGTAATCCTTGTGCTGAATTTTAATTTGGTGGATAGCATAAGGAAATAAGGATCTACAGGATCAAATACACTGGAACACTCCAGAAAGTGAAATAGTTGAGATCGGGACACACCACATGATCCAGTGCTTTTAAAAGCACCAAGTAAAATAATTTGATATAAAATTGATGGGAAATTCTTATTTACCAAGAATGACCATTTTTCTTATAAATAGTTATTTTCTGTACTGTTCGTATAATTTAAAATATATAACCATTTGTTACAAAAGCTTTTTGCGGCAAAAAATTTAGTCTGGTCTTTATGTAGTTGTATTTCAAAAACAAAGCTCAAAGTACAGTTGCATAGCAAGGTCTAGAATTTGTGAACTTGGTGTCTGTTAGGTCTGTTAGCACTTAACAAGTAGCTGGTTTTGATTTGAACAGTATCATTTGATGTTACATCAAGAATAAGGTTGCACAGTGTTGAAAGTTTTGCACCATTGTTGTGTTTGCACCAGAAACAAGGTTTAACCCTGAGGATTCTGTTTTGATACGAGTCCCTGATACCCTGATATCTATGAAATAATTTATGCAGCTGAAAAACATAGTTATTAAACTGTTTTCATAGTGAATCAAACTGTTGCAGCAGCCGATATAGTCTAACTTTATAAAATCTAAATGTGAGCATTCTTTTTGGAACCACAGTGTACTTTTATATTACATTGGCATTAAAAATGGTAACTTGTTGTCCACTGAATATGAAAATGTTATAAATTACCTTCTGTAAATGTAATCATCAGTATCCGAAACCATAATATTTACCTTAATAATGCATACTGTGAGTAGCATTATCTGCAGTATATCATAAAATAAGACTTGGTTTGTGCTTCTCCATTTCTGCACAGCAGGTGAAAAGGTGATTCACTCTCCATCTAAAATGACTGAAAAATTTATGAATTGTGCATTTGTACTATGGAAATGCTTGGAATGCAGTAACATTGACAGTATTGTGTATAGTCTATGAATCTTGCCAGCATTCGCATCAAATTTTGCTCCTAACTTTGTATAAAATTGGCAAAGTTACATTATTTTTTTGTCGAATGCAAGGCAGCTTGGAATCAGTAAACACTTAAAAACCATGTCAGCTTTATTTTGTCTGAGGAAATGCATCTGTAACATTGACTTCTGCTCCAAACAGTGCTGCTGTTTATGGTTAGCTTACCACACATTTATCAGTTGTCACGGTGGTCAAGAAATGTAGAAATGACTGCTACGGTTTATTGTCTCCATACTATTCAATCTACTGTAATGGAATATCGTGATTAGACTTCAGGCCTTATAACAGCCAATTGTAGAGGGGAAATCTCATTTGGATAAGATGGACAAACATCACTGTCATTTTTGGGGGATGCTAAATATGTTTTTTCACTGTCCTACATTGTTCATATTTATTTTGGCACAGTAAAGAATTGCATTAAATAGCTCCTTTCACAACCTCAAGGTATCCCGAAGCACTTCACAGCCATTGAAGTACTTTTAAAATGTTGTATTACAGGCAAACACGAGACCAAATTTGCACACAGTCAAGTCCCACAAACAGTAATGAGATAAATGATCAGATCACCCGTCTAGTGATATTGGGTGACTGGTAAATGTTGGCCAGGACTCTGGGAGAACTTCCCCTGCTCTTCTTTGAGTAGTGGCATGGGATCTTTTATGTTCCTGAGAGAGCAGACATAGCTTCTGTTTAACTCCTCATCCAGAAAACGATGCCTCAAACAGTGCAGCTCTTTTTCAGTACTGCACTGAAGTGTCAGCAAATGTATGGGCATGTTCTGAATTATGTTTGTGAGAATCCTAATTAGTGCAAGGCTCCCAGGCTACTGATGAGACTACTCAGTGCCTGAAAGGATTTTCAAATAAATATTTTAAGCAACGAAATTTGTTGCTCTCCTTTCTGGTTGTTGCATTCAAAGCTGTTTTCTCACTGTTGATTCTTGATAGTTTTTTTGTACCTGATTGTCCATTGGAAGATTTGCTGTGTTCAATTATGATTTCATGCTGTTTTTGAACCAATCACGTGCATGTGTGTTACATTTTGTAGTGGCGACATGAATCAGCCAGGTGTTGATGTAATACTTTTCAGTGCGTCAGGCGTATACTATTCAAACACACACATAGAAAAAGAAACACTTGCAATTATATAGTGCCTTTCACCACCTCCGGACATCCCAAAGTGCTTTACAACCAATGAAGTACTTTGGAAGTGTAGTTGACTGCATCTCTTCATTTCTTCATTTTTAAGTATTTCAAATGTTAACATTTGTAATAAAATATTTGCATTTACATAAGTATCTTAGCATGCTGAAAAGCACTTCTCACAGTAAATTACTTTCTGAAGTAATTGTTACATAGGCAAGATGGAATATTTGGCTTGTAAGAAAATGATTATTTTATTTGTGGATGTGACCAGAAATGACTGTTGGTAATTTGTTACTGGTCAGTTCCAAATATTGTTGAAATGTGGTATCATCTATGCCAAATTGCCAGAAATACCCTTGACAGCTGCACAACTGTCATGTTTATAACCGTGTAAATGAGAATTGACGACAAAATTAGGTTTTTCAAACCATAATGCACTTCCAGGTGTGGTTATTTCATAATAGAACTAAAACTGCAGAAATGACCAGATTGTAAGCAATTTCAAACGTCAATACTAAGTCAATCTGCTCCTCCTCAGCCTTTGATACTCTTGTCCCCAGTAAAACTCTCGGGGACGATTTTCCCCAGATACATTTGGCGCTAAAGATGGGGTCTGAAGCTGAAATTCCATTTTAGCCCAGACTTAACGGGCCCAAGTTTCGGCCTGAGTTGCTCCTGTTCTTTTGGAGCAACTGGTTTAGAATGGAGTATCTTAGAAATTGCAATTCTCGGCATTTAGTTTGCTCCAGTTCTAGTCAGTTAGAACAGTTTCAGTTGGAACAGATTTATTTTTTCAAAAGGGGGCGTGTCCAGCCACTTACGCCCGTTTTGAAAGTTTAGGCAGTGAAAACTTACTCCAAACTAACTTAGAATGGAGCAAGTGTAGATTTTTGTACGCTCAGAAAAACCTTGCCTACACTTAGAAAATCAGGCTTAGGTTACAAATCAGGTGTAGGGATGCGGGGGGTGGGGGTGGGGGTTTAAAGGGAAGTTTACAAACATTAAACACCAGTTTTACAAATAAAGAGCCATCATCAATAATAAATGATAAATACATCAATAAATCAACCAATAAATCAATCCAAAAAAAATTAATAAAAAAATAAACAAAAAAATAAAAAATCAATAAATAAAAACATTTCTACTCACCGACTGCAGCACCGGGAGCCCTCCAACAGCATGCTGGGACGGGGCCCCCCCAGTGTGTGTCTCTGTCTGTCATTGTCTGTGTTTCTGACAGCGAGGAGGAGGAGGGAGGGAAGGATGGAAGGAAGGGGAGAGGAGAGGAGAGGAGAGGGAAGGAGGGGAGAGGGAGGAGGCTGAACGGGCCCGGCTGACGTGAAGAAGCCGGGCCCAAGACTGCGGGCGGGCCCCGCCGAAGGAGTTAAAGGTAGGTGGCCGGGGGCGGCGGGAGCTTGTGGCGTGTGTTGGGGTGGGTTGTCGGAGCGGGAGCTTGGGGGGGTCATCTGAGCAGGAGCTTGGGGGTGGGGGGGTCGTCGGAGCGGGAGCTTGGGAGGGGGGGGTCGTCGGAGCGGGAGCTTTGCGGGGGGCGGGGGGGTCGTTGGAGCGGGAGCTGGGGGGGTAGCGGAGCGGGAGCTGGGGTGGGGGGGTCTGGGGGGGAGCGGAGCGGGAGCCCGGGGTGGGGGGTACCGGATCGGGAGCTGGGGGAGGTGATGGGGGGTTGAGAGAGCCAGCTGGAGCCAAAGCAGAAGCTGGACGAGGGAGGTGCAGCCTGATCCCCGCAGTCCCAGTGAGGCCATTCGGCCAGGGCTAGGGGCTGTTTGCTTCGGGCCCCTCCCACACAGTTTCAGGCGCCTGGAGCTACTGCACATGCGCTACCACTGTAGCGCCTGTGCAGAGGTCCTGGCACGGATTTCAGTGCAGGGTCCTGACTCCACCCCCCACAGCTCGTGCTGCACTGTGCCGAGCTCAAAACGACCTGCAGGGAGCCGAGCCGGAGAATCTGCAGGTATTTTTTGGGTGCGAGAAACAGGCGTCCAGGTCGGGGCTGCGGCCCGAAACTTGGGCCCAACGATTCCAATGCTCTCTTGGCTGGCCCCCCATCTTCCACCCTCCAAAACTATTACGCTAGTCTGCTAACCTGCATCAAATCCCACTCACCATCACCCGTGTTCGCTGACCTACATTGGCTCCTGGTCCAGAAACAGCTTGATATTTAAATTCTTGACTCATGTTCAAGTTCCTCTGTGTCCTTGCCCCTCCCTATGGAACATAGGAACAGGAGCAGGCCATTCAGCCCATCGATCCTGTTCGCCATTCAGTTAGATCATGGCTGATCTGTACCTGAACTCCATTTACCTGCTTTTAGAAACATAGAAAATAGGTGCAGGAGTCGGCCATTCAGCCCTTTGAGCCTGCACCGCCATTCAATAAGATCATGGCTGATCATTCCCTCAGTACCCATTTCGTGCTTTCTCTCCATACCCCTTGATCCCCTTAGCCATATCTAACTCCCTCTTGAATATAACCAATGAACTGGCATCAACAACTCTCTGCGGCAGGGAATTCCATAGGTTAACAACTCTCTGAGTGAAGAAGTTTCTCCTCATCTCAGTTCTACATGGCCCACCCCTTATCCTAAGACTATGTCCCCTGGTTCTGGACTTCCCCAACATCGGGAACATTCTTCCCGCATCTAACCTGTCCAGTCCCGTCAGAATCTTATACGTTTTTATGAGATCCCCTCTCATTCTTCTAAACTCCAGTGAATAAAGGCCCAGTTGATCCAGTCATATGACAGTCCAGCCATCCCTGGAATCAGTCTGGTGAACCTTCACTGCACTCCCTCAATGGCAAGAACGTCCTTCCTCAGATTAGGAGACCAAAACTGAACATACTATTCCAGGTGAGTCCTCACTTGGGCCCTGTACAACTGCAGTAAGCCCTCCCTGCTCCTATATTCAAATCCTCTTGTCCATGTTCCTCAGTCCCCTTGGATAACAAAAATCTATCTCTGCTTTGAATATTTAAATTGACGTAGCCACAACAGCTTTTTGGGATGAGAGAGTTGCAGATGTCCATTACCCTTTGTGAAAATGTGCTGAATGATATCACCCAGAAAGGCTTAGTTCTAATAGTAATGTTCTGCCCCCTTGTTCTGGAACACTCACCTGCCCCTGAGGAAATACTCTCTACTCTATCAAATCCTTTCATCATCTTAAACACCTCAGTTAGATCATCATCATAGGCAGTCCGTTGGAATCGAGGAGGACTTGCTTCCACTCTTAACATGAGTTCTTAGGTGGCTGTACAGTCCAATGCGAGAACCACAGTCTCTGTCACAGGTGGGACAGATAGTCGTTGAGGGAAGGGGTGGGTGGGACAGGTTTGCCGCACACGCTTTCCGCTGCCTGCGCTTGCTTTCTGCATGCTCTCGGCGATGTGACTCGAGGTGCTCAACGTCCTCCACTTAGGGCGGTCTCTGGCCAGGGACTCTCGGGTGTCAGTGGGGATGTTGCATTTTATCAAGGAAGCTTTGAGGGTGTCCTTGAAACGTTTCCTCTGCCCACCTGGGGCTCGCTTGCTGTGTAGGAGTTCCGAGGTAGAGCGCTTGCTTTGGGAGTCTTGTGTTGGGCATGCGGACAATGTGGCCTGCCCAAAGGAGCTGGTCGAGTGTGGTCAGTGCTTCGATGCTAGCGATGTTGGCCTGTTCGAGGACGCTAATGTTGGTGCGTCTCTCTTCCCAGGGGATTTGCAGAATCTTGTGGAGACATCGTTGGTGGTATTTCTCCAGCGATTTGAGGTGTCTTACTGTACATGGTCCATGTCTCTGAGCCATGCAGGAGGGCGGGTATAACTGCAGCCCTGTAGACCATGAGCTTGGTGGCAGATTTGAGGGCCTGATCTTCGAACACTCTCTCCTCAGGCAGCCGAAGGCTGCGCTGGTGCACTGGAGGTGGCATTGAAACTCGGCGTCGATGTCTGCCCTTGCTGGTAATAGGCTCCTGAGGTATGGAAAGTGGTCCACATTGTCCAGCGCCGCGCCATGGATCTTGACTGGGGAGCACTGCTGTGTGGCGGGGTCAAGTTGGTGGAGTACCTTTGTCTTACGGATGTTTAGTGTAAGGCCCATGCTTTCATACGCCTCAGTGAAGATGTTGATGATGAGTTCAGTCTCTGAATGTGCGCTGACGCAAGCATCGTCCGCATACTGTAGTTCGCCGACAGAGGATGGGACAGTCTTGGATCTAGCCTGGAGGCAATGAAGTTGAACAGGTTCCCACTGGTTCTGTCATTTAGTTCCACTCCAGCGAGGAGCTTGTTGAGTGTGAGGTGGAGCATTGCAGCGAGGAAGATCGAGAAGAGGTTTGGCGCGATGACGCAGCCCTGCTTGACCCCAGTCCAGACGTGCATTGGGTCTGTGATGGATCCATTGGTGAGGATCACAGCTTGCATGTCGTCGTGGAGCAGGCAGAGGATGGTGACAAACATTTAGGGGCAGTCAAAACGGAGGAGGATGCTCCATAGTCGTTGACAGTGTCAAAGGAATTTGAAAGGTCAAAGAAGGCCATGTACAAGGGGTTGGTACTATTCCCTGCATTTTTCTTGCAGCTGTCGCGCCGTAAAGATCATGTCTATTGTACCATGTAGTGGACGAAATCCGCACTATGACTCCAGGAGGAGCTCCTCAGCCACAGGGAGAAGACGATTTAGGAGGATTCTAGCGACAACTTTCCCAGTGGCTTATAACGGAGATTCCTCTGGTAGTTGTCGCAGTCGGACTTGTCCCCTTTTTTTCAAGATGCTCACTATCTGAGATCTCCTGGCATGCTCTCCTCCTTCCAGATGAGATGAGGCCATGCATTCGTGCCAACAGTGCCTCTCCACTTTAGTGCTTCAGTGGGGATTCCATCTGCTCCCATTGCCTTGTTGTTCGTGAGCTAGCGGATGGCCTTTTCTACCTCGTGCAGGGCTGGGGTCTCACTGAGGTGGTGGCGGGTAGTATGCTGCGGGATGGAGTTGAGGACACTTGAGTCAAATGCAGAGTCTCGGTTAAGTAAATCTTCGTAGTGCTCCTTCCAGTGGATCCTTACTGCCTCGGTGTCCTCGATGAGTGTCTCCCTATTCTTGGCCAGCAGTGGGGTGGGGCCTTGGGTACTTGGGCCATAGGTGGCCTTGACTGCGGTGAAGAATCCTCGCACATCATGGCTGTCAACCAGCTGCTGAATCTCCTGTGCTTTCTCCACCCACCATCTATTCTTTCGGTCCCAGGTTTTTGTTGAATCTTGGCCTTAAGCCGTCTGTAATGCTGTCTTGCTGCTCCTGAGTTGGGTTGTTGTTTTAGGTTCAGCAATGCCCTGCGCTTACGATTTATTAGCTCTTGGATTTCCTGGTCATTCTCATAAAACCAGTTCTGGTGTTTCCTGGTTGAGTCACCGAGCGTCTCTTCGCAGGCACTGGTTATGGTGTCCTGGAGGGCAGACTAAGCACTGTGGGCATTCTGCGTCTGGGGGTCATCAAGGGTCATCAGGTTAGCTGTGAGGTGCTGACTGTATAGGGCTCTCTTACCTGGGTCTTTGAGTGACCCGGCATTGATATTTTAGCGGCACTGCTTCTGCTGCCTTCACCGCTTTGGGACTATATTGATGTTGATGAAACACATTAGGCGGTGGTCCGTCCAGCAGTTGTCAGCTCCTGTCATGGTGCGGATGATGCGCACATCCTTGCGATACCTGGCTCGAACGATGACATAGTGGAGCAGGTGCCAGTGTTTGGAGCGAGGGTGTTGCCACGATGCCTTGTACTTGTCCCTCTGGCGGAACAAGGTGTTAGTGATGACAAGGTCGTGTTCTAGGCATTTTGTCAGGAGCAGGATATCGCTGGAGTTGGTTTTCCCTACCCCCTCTCTGCCGATGACGCCTCCCCAGAGGTAGAGGTCTGTATCCTTGCCGACCCTGACTTTGAAGTCGCCGAGGAGGATCAGTTTGTCGTCCGTAGGGACGCGGGACAGGGATTTTAAGAGGCTGGAGTAAAACCCCTCTTTGATCTCATCTGTTGCATCGAGTGTTGGGGCGTATGCACTGGGGAGTTGGGGCGAGTCGGAGAGTGAGGAGACGTTCGCTAATCCCGCAGGGAGAGTCGCTGAGGCGATCGATCAGCTCGTTCTTGATAGCGAAACTGACTCTGTGAATGCGACGTTCTTCCTCTCGTTTGCTATTCCAGAAGAAGGTGTAACTTACACCTTGTTCCTTGAGCTGGCCTTCCCCTGCCCGCCAGGTCTCGCTTAGGGCGGCGATGTTGACATCGAAGCGTCTAAGTTCCTGGACAACTATGGCGGTGCGGCGTTCCGGCCTGTCGCTGTTAGCATAGTTCGTGAGGGTCTTGACAGTCCATGTCCCGAACTTCATATTGAAGGGTGGAAGATGCCTGTGCGTAAGTTCTTTTAACGTGGGGTGGCCGTTGCACACCGGCTACCACACGGGCTTAGCAGAGTCTTGGTCCAAGATGACTGGAGACCAGGCACTGCTGTATGAGCCTAATTGCCTACGGCGAGATGTGGGCCATAAGCTTGGCGCTGAGCAGTGTCCTTCGGTGAGATGGTAAGAGATCAGAGGCATGTCTGGGGGAAGGCATTGGGAAGATCAGCGGTCCATTTTGTGGAAGGAGGAGAGGTCAGAGTGACCACAGCCATTGCTGGAGAAAGGGAGGCCTGGACGTCGCTGATGGGTGAAGGGAGGCCCCGGACATCGCCGATGGGTGAAGGGAGGCCCGGACATCGCCGATGGGTGAAGGGAGGCCTGGACATCGCTGGGTGAAGGGAGGCCCGGACATCGCTGATGGGTGAAGGGAGGCCAGGACGTCACTGGGTGAAGGGAGGCCCGGACATCGCTGATGGGTGAAGGGAGGCCCGGACATCGCCGATGGGTGAAGGGAGGCCTGGACATCGCTGATGGGTGAAGGGAGGCCAGGACGTCACTGGGTGAAGGGAGGCCCGGACATCGCTGATGGGTGAAGGGAGGCCAGGACGTCACTGGGTGAAGGGAGGGCCGGACATCGCTGATGGGTGAAGGGAGGCCAGGACGTCACTGGGTGAAGGGAGGCCTGGACATCGCTGATGGGTGAAGGGAGGCCAGGACGTCACTGGGTGAAGGGAGGCCCGGACATCGCTGATGGGTGAAGGGAGGCCAGGACGTCACTGGGTGAAGGGAGGCCCGGACATCGCTGATGGGTGAAGGGAGGCCAGGACGTCACTGGGTGAAGGGAGGGCCGGACGTTGCCGATGGGTGAAGGGAGGCCAGGACGTCACTGGGTGAAGGGAGGCCAGGACGTCACTGGGTGAAGGGAGGGCCGGACGTTGCCGATGGGTGAAGGGAGGCCAGGACGTCGCCAGAGGAAGGGAGGCCCGGACAATGGTTGTCGGGAGGCCCGGATGTCGCCAATGGGTGAAGGGAGGCCCGGACATCGCCGATGGATGGAGGCCTGGAGGGAAGGCTCGCGCGTGTGGTAGGCCCAAACTGTTTTTGAAGCTGGTTGAAGGCTCACAACCGCTGAGATTGCTGGGGGTCGCTTGGATCAATTAGATCACCCCTTAATCTTCTATACTCAAGGGAATGCAAGCTTCATCTTTGCAACTGATCTTCATAACTTAACCCTTCTATTCCTGATATAATTCTGGTGAATCTGTGTTGCACGCCCTCCAAGGCCAATATACCCTCCCTGAGGTGCGCTGCCCAGAACTGAATGTAGTACTCCTGATGCAGTCTAACCAGAGTTTTATATAACTAGCATAACTTCAACCCCTTTGTATTCCAGCCCCCTTGAAATAAAGGCTAACATACCATTTACCTTTTTAATCATTTTTTTCTATTTGTCCACTAACTTTTAGTGATTTCTGTACATGGACTCCTAAATCTCTTTGCTCCTCCACAGTTGTTAGCTTCTTGACGTTTAGAATCTCATCCATCCCGACAACCTTCCAAGAAGTTTGCGTTCATCCAATTCTAGCCTTTTGTGCACCCCGATTTCCTTCACCCCACTATTGGCAGTCATGCCTTCAGCCATCGAGACCCTGAGGTCTGGAATTCCCTTAATAAGCCTATTTGCCTCTTCACCTCTCCTTCCTCCTTTAAGTCTGTCCTTAAAACATATCTCGAGGACCAAGCTTTTAGTCACCCCCCCCCCTACTATCTCCTTGTTTGGCTCGGTGTCCATTTTTGTCTTAGGCTGCTGTGAAGTTCTTTGCGATGTTTTACTATGTTTAAGGTGCTATATAAATGCAAGTTTTAATTACAAATCTATCATGAGACCTTCAATTATCAGGCTTCATTAAGCCTTACAATGATGAATACGTGATGCATTTTATTTGACACAATTTAAAAGGGCAATTGCAATATATTTTCTTATTCATTCTCGGGATATGGGTGTTGCTGGCCAGGCTGGCTGAAACGAAGTGGCTAACCGAGAGCAGTTAAAAGTCAACCACATTGGTGTGGGACTAGAGTCACATATCGCCAGACCAGGTAAGGACGGCGGGTTTCTTTCCATGAAGGACATTGGATTTTTATGACAATCCTATCGCTGCTGGTCACTTTTTCAACGGATACAATCTTTTTATTTCTAGATTTAAAAAAAAACTGAATTCAATATCTTAAATGGCTGTGCTAAGATTTGAACTTGCCTTCTCTGGATTATTAGCCCAGGCTGCTAGATTATTTAGTCTAGCAACATATCCATTCCACTACCATAACCTGTATAATTTAACACTTTATCATGTAATTTTGTTTTAAATTTGCATAAGTAAAATCCTCTCATTATGTTATGAAAATAAGTACTCAAAAGATAAAGTTGATCACATATGCCAAACTATTTCAAAAAGTAGAAAATATTAGACTCGGTCGGGTCGGGAGTGTCGGTCGGACCGCGGCCGGGTGAGGTCAGTCGGGCAGCCGAAGGTCGGGGAGGTCAGTTGGGCCGTCGGGGGTGTTGGTCAGGCCACCGGAGGTTGGGGGTGTCTGTCGGGTCGAAGCTGGGGAAGGTCAGGCAGCCCGAGGTTGGGCAGCCGGAGATCGGATTGAGGCGGAGAGAGGTCGCGCCAATACAGGGGGAGGTCGGGTGGCCGGAGGTCGAGGCGAGGCAGGGAGTCCGGATTTCAGAACATTCTGGATTCTGGAACGCTGGATTTTGGACGTCGTACCTGTATAATGGAGCAAGATTATGATAATCGTCCCAGGATGATGCAATATTAGCCATGGTAGCACAATGAATATGAATGAATTTATATGTTAAGTAATGTCCTTGTGTGACGTGACATGCACATCAGTTTTGTCCACGTTTATATTGGCCGGATTTTGCGATAATAGAAGTGAGGCTGTCGGCGCTCGCTGTTATTATGGGATAAATCAGATAGCAATTCCGAGTGTCACACGTGAGCAGATAAACGCAAAAATCCAGAAGTTGCTGTCAGATACTCGACACCTCCACAGGGTGCGCTGTTGCAGTCCTTGTTGATGACTCGGCAATGAAATGACTGCAACGGCGTGAACTTGCTGTACTTGCCCACTAGTTCTGCACGACAAACAGCTGAAAAAGTTGGGGCTAGTGCATTCAGGAGTAAGTGAGTTTTTAAACAGTGTGATGATAATTACTTATGAAAAACCTCTCTGGCGCTGAAAAAGTAATTTTAGAGGTGTGGAATCTCGTTCCTTCAGAAGACAATTGGTGTTGGGAGATTTTTTTTTTATGTTTTAAACTTTTTCTATCTGTCTCTCTTATCTCTGCTTTAATCTCATCTGTATTTCCCCATCTTTATTTTTCTTTCTGTACATTTAAATGTAATATATCCTACTTTATATTTCCTGGCTTTGACTGAGTGTCTCGGTGAGGATTCTTTAATCTGACTAGTTGACGAGCTTTGCTGTTGCTCACAGGCGCCAGAGAATCCCTGTGGAGAGTGCCGTGCTGGACAAGACGCCAGATTAGAGGAAATCTATGCTGAGAAGCCCACGGAAACTCTGTGGGCAGCTGCCAGCGAGCTGAACGGCGAGCGCTGTTCCTTTGCCGCTAACCGCAAAATCCAGGCCATTATTTATTTATATGTGACGTAATGACGCATTGAAGCACTGTGACCACACTCGATCAGCTCCGCTGGGCAGGCCACATTGTTCGCATGCCTGACATAAGACTCCCAAAGCAAGCGCTCTACTCTGAACTCCTTCACGGCAAACAAGCCAACGGTGGGCAGAGGAAACGTTTCAAGTGCACCCTCAAAGCCTCCCTGATAAAGTGCAACATCCCCACTGACACCTGGGAGTCCCTAGCCAAAGACCGTCCTAAGTGGAGGAAGTGCATCCAGGAGGACGCTGAGCACGTTGAGTCTCATCGCCGCGAGCATGCAGAAATCAAGTGTAGGCAGCGGAACGAGCATGCGGCAAACCTATCCCACCCACCCTTTCCTCCAATGACCATCTGTCCCACCTGTGACAGGGACTGTGGTTCTCTTATTGGACTGTTCAGCCACCAAAAAACTAATTTTTAGGAGTGGACGCAAGTCTTCCTCGATTCCTATAGGACTGCCTATGATGATGATGATAGGCAAAGAAAGAAAGAACTTATTTTATATAATCTCTTTCACATCCCCGGAGCGTCCCAAAGCATTTCACAGCAAATTATTTACTTTTGAAGTTTAGTGGTTGTTAAATTAACAAACACGGCAGCCAATTTGCGCTCAGCAATGCCCCACAAATGGTCGTGAGATAAATGACCAGATAATCTGTTTTTGTCTGTTTTGGTTGAGGAATAAATGTTGTCCAGGTCACACCAGGCTGTGTTGAGTAGTTCTTTTAGGTTGAAATCTACATTGACCATTCTTGTAGACTTCTATTATAATCCTTTCTGTATCTGTGCTGAATCTAAGGTTGTGGTGGGGGCAGGATTCTTGACATTGTTTTCTCTGCTCTTCTCCTCCTTTGCTGAAGGAGTTAGCAGCTTGCTGGAGTTCAATGTTAGACATTAGTTACCCCAGCGAGGGTGAGCAGGCTATTTGATTGCAAGGACATCACAATGGAGCCCATTCCTTTCCTTGCTTGACTTCCACACACGTGCACTTCCAGCAGGGGTTGATAGAAAGTGGTAGGAGAGGGAGCCGTGTCTGATTCTCTTGACCTTAATGCATGAGTGCTGATACAATTGTTGTGGGCCTGTTGGAGCATCCCAGCTGAGATCAGCTGACTCAGCACAGACCGGGGATTGAACCTGGGTTTGTCACCTGCCTGTCTCAGGTATTCGGTGAATAAGCTATTGTACAATGATGGGAGCTAATTCAAGGACACTTAAGTAACTGTTATTCTCAAGTTTAATAAAATATATCCGAAGTCGGTGAGAAGAAACAAACTGAGGGCAGAAAGTTGCTTTTGATTCCAATGATCTCCAGTGAGCATGTGCTGGAAACAGCCTATTTACTGCATCGGTCCTATGCTTGAATGCCAATATGATTTGATTGTTGGTCCCTGTTTATAAATTGTTTGGCACATGTCACTATAATCTTAAATTGTTGTGTAGCCATACCTGAATGATGTTTATATGTTTTGGGAGGATGAAACTTGATAAATGAACTAAAAATAAATACATTTATGGCACTACATGTTGAAGGACAATTACTAATACTCGTGTCTATTTCTGACCATATCAGTTGTTGGCAAAGTGCAGTGAGTGATCACTTGTTATGCAGCGGCAGTAAGCAATTTTATCCATTCTATAAAGTAATAATTGACTTTCTGAATTAAGAGAATCAGCCACAGCTATTGCATTTGGCAGTAGTTTCTTGTGCATGTAAAAGGGATATTGACTTTCCAAATAATGAGAAGTTTGTATCATTACACTTGTGGAAAATTTCCTTTGTTGATTAAAAGGTATTAATTTTGCTGAATTGTGAACTTGACTAGTTTTCAATATTTTCACAATTTTTTAATACTTGATTATTCTTTTTGATAAACAGAAGTGTTTGTAGGAATTCTGTGGAATTATCTTTTTTGCTGTCCCTCCCCAGTTTAATTTCTTCGTGTGCCCCCGGTATTACCAGATGCAAGTTATTCCTGGTATTTCAGATGTGATAAACATGTCATATATAATGTGAATAAACATGATTGTTTTTTTTTCTTTGCTAGATGTTTGTCAGGACTTTATTTGATTATGCTCCTAACGAGGATAAAGCTATTCCATGTAAAGAAGCCGGGCTTTCTTTCAAGAAGGGAGATATCCTTCAGATCGTCAGCCAAGATGATGCAACCTGGTGGCAAGCCAAACGCGAGTGTGATGCCAATCTGAGAGCAGGACTAATCCCTTCAAAGCAGTTCCAAGAGAGGTAACCACTAAGAATACAGCTTTAAGACTGCCACAAGAATACAACAATCTTCAAGAGCATATTTTGGTGCAAAAATACACATGGAAGGAGATCTTAGAAACCTTTGTTTTCTGATTATATTAATATGAAAACAGAATGTTTGTGTATAGTATAAATAGTTAGTAAGCTCAATGCCAAAATAGTTTGGATTTCCTCATATCTGGTTGAAGCAGTTGACAGTAAATGATACCATCAGTGGCATTCCAGTTTGGAAAAAGACACATGGAAAACAGTTTGATGTACAACACCAAACTGAGATTTAACAGTTTTTTGGCTCCACCAACTAAAATTTGAAAGCTTAAGGATTTGTTTTGTCTACATTAAAATCTAATGCATTGTTTTGCTTTGTGGTATTTTACAAGAATAAAATGCTGCTGTAATATTTGTTCTTAAAGGTTTTTTGTACTCTCATCGGCCCTTGGTCCAATATTGACAGTTTTTATAATTGGCTTCTTACAGGAGATTTGCACTTAGAAGACCTGTGGCCTTTGTTCAGCCACAAAAGAATTCCAATAGACGATCATGTAAGTCAATAAACTATGTGATGATTATTAAATATTTGCTCCAGTGCATCAGTGAATAAACCGCAAATATTTCAATCCAGTAATTTACTCCAGTTTATTTCTCTCCTTAGTTTCCCCTACCATCTCTGAACCATGCCAGCCTGGAGGATATGGCATCCAGACTAGAAATTCTCTACTCATGCCATTGCATGATTTGGCAGAAGTAGCCCTGATTCAAGCAGAGTGAAATGCTTAATGACAGTCTGTGGCAGTGCTGAGAATGGTGAAACTCTCCAACTGAGTCAAAACTATTTTAAGCGGTGTCAGCTGTGGCTCAGTCGGTCGCACCCTCGCCTTTGAGTCCGAAGATAGTGGGTTCAAGTCCCACTCCAGGATTTGAGAGTGCAAAAATCTAGACTGACACTCCAGTGCAGTACCGAGAGTGTGCTGCACTGCCAGAGGTGCCGTCTTTCAGATGAAACATTAAACCGAGACACTGTCTGCCCTCTTGGGTGAATGTAAAAAAATCCCATGGCACTGTTTCGAAGAAGAGCAGAGGAGTTTTCCCCAGTGTCCTGGCCAATATTTATCCCTCACCCAACATCACGAAAGCAGATTATCTGGTCATTATCACATTGCTGTTTGTGGGACGTTGCTAAGCCCAAATTGGCTGCTGCGTTTCCAACATTACAACAGTGACGACCCTTCAAAAAGTACTACGTTGGCTGTAAAGTGGTTTGGGACGTCCAGTGGTCATGAAAGGCACTATATAAATGCAAGTCTTTCTTTATACTAGACAACATGGAGACTCCGATTCATGACTATCAAGTTTGGAGTTATATACCAAGCCAACCTGAGCTTTTAGGTTGTTCCTACAATTGCAGTTCTAAAAACTATTTTAAGTGTACTCTTATTGTAATTTCACACTGATCTCTGGTGTATTCCAAATTTCCTTGTGTTAATTATTCTGCCAGGTAGATTTCCACAGAGCTTGACCAGCAGCAATTTGCCAGTTTTCAAGCACTTAGGAATTTCAGTCTTAACACCTACAGGAGCAGAATGGATTTCTGAACCACCGGTTAGAACATTCTTATGTGACTTGAAAAATTGGTCAACTTGATACCAACATGATGTGCTCCCTGTAAGGGCCCGAATTTACCGCCCAAAAATGCAAGTTTGGTCAAAAAACATGTACATACCACCGAGATACCGCTCGGTAGAAGATTCATCATTGACATACTGTCAAGTGGTATGCACACCGCCATGCAGAACCCCCTGCATACCACCCAAAAAGTACAAGTTTCATGACATACCACTGGAACTGCATACCGTCCTGGAAAAGGTGATTTTACTCAATCTTAAGTGGGCGGTAGTGCTCGGTGCCACCCACATATATTACTAAATATATTCAAAAGGGAGTTAGATGAAGTCCTTACTACTCGGGGGATCAAGGGGTATGGCGTGAAAGCAGGAAGCGGGTACTGAAGTTTCATGTTCAGCCATGAACTCATTGAATGGCGGTGCAGGCTAGAAGGGCTGAATGGCCTGCTCCTGCACCTATTTTCTATGTTTCTATGTGCCGCCATTTTGAAATCGGAAACAGTCAGCAAAAGCAGCACCTCAGTATTTCTGAGGTGCACAGTGACTTTACAGTGCAAATGGTATTTTTATTGGTACTGAGCACATTATTAAGGTAGAAGGCATTTGAGTTGATATTTTTTTCATTGAAAAATCATTTGAGTTTATCTCAGGATATTTGAGGAGATTCTGGAGATTTAAAAAGAATGGGCCCTGTACTATCTCAGCCTGTATTGCTGACTACTTGTCTAATGCAGGATCTAGATGGGAGAAGGTTTATTGAGCAGAGTTATCAGGGTAATGGAGGAGGTCGCAGACTGATGAGGAGGTGGAGAAGAATTTTCAAGGAGAAGCACTCGTACGTGGACCTGACCGGTCGAAGTGCGTTCAAAGGCTGCGCTTCCGAAAAGAGGTGATCAATGAGATTTGCCAGCTCGTTAAGGCAGACCTGCAGCCCAGCACCACCAACATTACTGCACTCTCTGTCACGATGAAAGTGACTGCAGCACTTTTCTTTTATGCATGCAGCTCATTTCAGGCATCAGCTGGGGACATATGCTGTATTTCTCAGGACGCTACTCATCGCTGCATTCGACAGGTAACCGAAGCACTGTATGCACGCTGGATGGAATTTATAAACTTCCCAATGACCAGGGAGGCACAGAGTGAGAAGGCTTTGGGATTTGCACACATTGCCGGCTTCCCCAAGGTGCAGGGTGCTGTTGACTGTGCCCATATTGCCATGCGAGCACCATTACAGGAGGCGGAGGTGTACCGCAACCGTAAGGGATTCCACTCCCTTAACGTGCAGCTCGTCTGCCCCATACGCAGAGCATAATGGCAGTGAATGCCTACTTTCCAGGGAGCATCCGTGATGCGCACATCTTGCGTGAGAATGCTATGTCTGACCTTTGAAGTCTGAGCCATAAGTTAAATGCTGGATGCTGGGGGACAAAGGGTACGCCCTCACCACCTGGCTCTTGACCCCCCCTGCGGAACCCTCAGAAATAAGCCGAGCAACGATATAATAAGAGCCATATAGCCACATATTATATTATCGAAAAGACAATTGGAGTGCTGAAGCAGCGCTTTCGAGGCTTGGACCACTTGGGAGGCAGGCTGCAATACTACCCTGAGCAGGTTGTTCAGTTCGCAGTGGTGTGCTGCATGTTGCATAAATCAGCAATCATGCGGGGACAGGAATTGCCACAGGGCACTGCGGGACCACCTGAGAAAAACACTGCGTTGATCTTCTTGTCATTGCCTGAAAGCACACATACATTGCCGTAACCTTGAGATAAATAACAGCATCCGTGTGACACTGAACTAACATTTGCATGGTACATGGCACATGGGGGGTGCATAAATAAAATCATTACTTACTCTTGCTACCCTCACCAGGTCATTCCACCTCTTACACCACCTTTCCCCGGTGTGTACCATTGTACTTGTGGAGGACACAGCCTCTCCGATCTATTCTGTTGTTCTCTTTTGCGGGGGGCTTTCCACAACCAACCTTCGTTAAGTCGGAGTATCTCTCCATGATATTCTCCAGCAGGGCAGGTAGCTCCATCTCGTCGAAGGTAGGCGCCCTCAACCTCCCGTCCTTCTCAATGTTCCTGCACTTTGACTTTTTCAGCATTTCCATTATATTTATATTTATTATGATTTTTGATAAAAATATGTATTATTTAATTATTATTAATATTTTTTGACTCTGGGATCTCTGATTAAACCAACTGACCCTCGAATACCTTGCTGCTTCTTCTCACGCTCTCTCCCTCGACTTCAACTCTCTGCGCATGCGCAGGTGACCCCTGACCACCGAAATCGCGGGGAAAAAGCATCTGAGGGGGGGAAAAAAGCAAAAATCAAAATTTGTGGATGAGCGTCCATCGACTAAAATATTGCATACCGCCCGCTGCACACCATGCGCATACCGGCGAAAGAAATTCCACCAACCGAGTGCTCTTCGGTCTCGGCGGTATTCCAGCAGTTTTAAACAACGCTCCGCTAGAATACCGCTGAGAAATGGGCGGACCTTACGTCCTGATGAATTTTGGGTCCTAAGTGTTTGGTTTAAGCAGCTGGACTGCCATGTTCTCAAATATGCATTTTCCATGAATGAATTAAAAACAGCTCTTTTTACCTTTGGCTGCACTAGACATTTTTAGCCATTATTATAGCACTGGGCATGACTTGTAAACTGAGATTGTAAGGTTCTCTACAAGCTTGGATAGGCTTAAGTTATTTTTTTTTCATTTTGATTCAACTTTTGATTTGTGGAATTGAGACCACATGAACAGGAGGAAGTTTTTAACTGCATCCAAATGTTGTTCATTTGAACAAGATGTAACCTACTTTAACTGGCAAGTTTTGTCTCTCAACTGGGGTACCACATTCAATTGTATTTGAACTTGAACAGAGACAAAAGAAAGAATGCATTGTGAATGGTACCAATTTTGAAAAGGCTGAAAGTTTAAAAATAATCTAAAGCAGGTATTTGCACGCAATTTTACATCTTGCAGTAATGAACTTTGTCTGTAGTGGCAACTTCTTGCAGACATTTCTCTTGATCAGTTTACCTAATTTACTTGAGTGCTTTAAACATACAAATAATTTAAAAATTTGTACTTTTTGTTGCAACTTGTGTAAATCAAGCATATAAAGTTCAGACTGCAAATTAAGGGACTAAAGTACTGGAATTGCACACATCTAATTACAGCAGTTTAGGGCAAGGTGGTGTTTACAAGAACAACTACAGTAATTCATAAAATATAGATGGTGTATTATTTTTCTCTCGATCTGTTTAAGATCTAGAGCATGATAAGAAAACACTGGTGCAAAGACAATGGGGTAGAGTTTTCTACTTTGGGCACAAAAGTGAAACAGTGCCCAAAATGTGCTTGGAATTGTGCTGGTTAGGTTCAAGTTCCGGATAAAATGTATTTGCATTAAAAAAAATCTTCCTTGAACCAGCACAATTGGGCAACGTAATAGAATATAATTTTTTTTCCCCTTTCAATTAAAAATTATTCCTTGATGTATTTAAGAGTGGTAACCTGGTGCGATTTTTATTAATACAACTGAAAATGGTCTATCTCCAAAAATTAGCCTTTCTGATGAGGGTGTCCAGTCCTTCACCTATGAGTAACCTGATTTTAAAATCACTGAAAATAACTTTAAAAAAAAATTACACTAAACCATTTAATAGTTTCGTTGGTGTAAAACTAGTCAGATTTTTAGCAAATTCAATATTGAGCGTAAGAAAATGAGCGCAATTTGAAGAGCCTTCCTTAACCATTGCAATCAGCAATGATGACTTGGGTGTGTGGCCAGTTTTGTGGGCGGGGCCTGATCCAGGCAAATTAAATCTTAAACCAATGTAAAAGTTCGCAGAAAACACAAACGTTAAGTGGTTTGGGGCATAACACACTTGCATTTAAAATTCCCTGATCTTTTTATGCTGGGTCGACCGATTTTTGCCCGGATTGCACTGATATTACTAGCGCGAATGAATGGAAACTTTATCTCAATATTCCAGACGGGAAACTAAAGATAGTTATCTTAAGATTAACCTTTTTATTTTGTAGCAAAAACATTTATTATTTTGTGTAATAAAACTAAGGCCTTGAGGTTTTAAAATGATATCAAGTTGAAAATAACTTGGCTGGTTCAGTAAAATATATGAAGATAAAAGTGGATTGCATTCCAAAATGTATTTAAATCTCCAAGTTTATGATTTGATTTATTGCAGAAGTTGAATATAAATTATCACAACTTGTTCTTAAAAACTTTTTATGGGAATTTAGATTCTGCTTTAAAAAGAAATGATTCAGCAATCTAGATTTCAGCTGAGGCAAAATGTAGCCCTCAAATATTTTGCACAGCTCAATGAAGAGCCATTTCCCATTGCAAGGTGTGTACCAAAATGAAAACAGAATTACAGTGCTTGAGTCTATCATTTGTACCTTGTTGATGCTTATAAAAAGGCAAACCTCTTTTTTGTTTTCTCCCCCCCCGTTTTTGTTGGCTGCTCTAAGATGAGGAAACTATTGAGAGTGGTAGGTTAACTTTTGCTGGCTCTTTTTAAAAAAAAAAAAATGCAATAATTTTAATCAGTTTACTTCTAGCTATTTTAATTTTGTACTTTTTCAATTCTTTTCTGCTTCTCAGAGGAAATTGAAGGTATTTGTACTTGCATTTGACGACAGAAATCATGTAATAATTTAAAAAGTACTAATACAATGTTAAACTGGTTTAGCAATTGTTAATTTTCAGATGTTTTGAAGGTGTAGAGCACATTGATTAAAGAGAATGCACGTGAAATGTATGATTCGATGTTTTTGTGTGCTCTAAATACCATTTTATACATTTATAGTTCAATGCATTTGACTTTTTTGCCTTTATTTACTAACATTTTAACAGTTTCCAGCGAATTCCATTCTTCGTGAGATGCTGTTACATTGGTGTCCACTGGACTTCTGCTGAAGAAAACATGCTGAAATGGAAAGTTTAAAGGACACAATAATATGTAAATTGTCACTTTCTGAATTTTGCAACCTATGGCACATAATGTCACTCACTGCTCTACCTATAAGAAAAAGAACCTCGAGGTTTGTGGCGTGGATCTCATTTCTTTAATATTCCTTTAAGATAGTCTGCATTAGCACATCAGATCAAATTTACTAGAGTATTGTTAGAAAGGGTAAAAGAATAAAAAAAACAAGGGATATTCCAACATTGAATAATGGATATAAAATAGGCAGTACAGATTTTTTTAAGCTTGTCAGCTGTCCCTTGCCATGATACCAAATGAGACAGTAGGTCTCATCAAAAGTAAATTTGAGCACCCAGGGCCAAAAGATTTGTTATATACTCAGCAGAGTTGGAATGACCTGAGGTTGAGCAAGAAGTAGGTGGTGATGTATCAGTGCAGGTTACTGAAAAAGAAGATAAACAATTAAGTAGATTGTACTGGATTCCATGTGCTCCTTAATTTTCTGAATGAGGTCCAGTCATGTATTTACTGTGCCTATACGTACTGATGTTTGGATGGCTGGCTGGCTGGTTATCCTGAAATTTTACTTGGATATACACTTGGGAGAAAACTAGTGATCTTTTCCATCTTGTTGATATAATAGCATGAAAGAAAGAAGATCCTTTTATATAAAAAAAAAGGACAGCAATATCAATGATATGGAGTACTTAAACTTTTTGTGCATTAATATGCAATTAAATGCTCCTTAAATCAGTTTTATGTTTGCATGTCCACAAAGTTTAATGACAGATCAGTACTTGCTAGTACGTGTGTTACTGTGCATCTATAGGATTAACGTGTCAATGCAACCAGTGCATAGTTGTTAAATATCTTGCTGATTTTGTATTGTTTTGGAGCAATACCATCGAAACGCAGACGTTTATAACAGAGAAAGATTACCAGCAGAATCTCAAACTAATCGCACTGCCACGCTTTCTCTCCATAACCCTGTGTCTTTCCCTGCTTCAAATGTTTATTCACTTTTTCCTTCACAGGTGCAATGATTTCTGCCTCAACCACTTGCTGTGATCCATGCTCCAGCAACCTTCTGCATAAAGAAGTTTTTTTTTAACCTGTCTCCTCGCTCTTTTTAATCACCATTTTAAATCAATCGCTCATCACTGACTGCCCAACCAGAGGAAATAGTTTCTTCCTATTTATCCTCAAAACCCTTTATTATTTTTAAGTAAGATCTATTAAATCTCCTTAGAATTTTTCCTCAAGTAGAAATAGTACCAGTATGTCAAGTTCCTCCTCATAATTGTAGTTTGTCACCCCAGTGAATCTACGCTATATGTTGTTTGTGGCTTTAATGCACTTTCTATAATTGGGAAATCCAAACTACACAAAGTATTATAACTGTGGCCTAACTATTGCCATGTACAGATTTATTGTATCCTCTTAGCTCTAATAACCTATGCTCCTATTTAGAAAATGCAAAATGTTGCTGGTCTTTTCATGACTTTATCCACCTGCACTCGGACTTTCGGGGGTTTTTGTATTCTCTCGTCTCTCTCTTCATCCATGACCCTTCAGCATCTTTCCATGCAGTGTACATTCTTGTTTTTCCTCCTAAAAGGCATTCACACACATTTCTCAAAATTAAACCATTTGTCTGCTCTTTTCAGTAACTTGTCATTGCCTTCCTTGCTGTTTGCCAACGCCCCTTTTATTTTGTCAGCAAAATTCTATATCAAACTACATGTACAAAGCATCTAGAACCTGGAACAAAAGTGAACCTAGCACTGACTAAAGGGTTACAGCACTTCCAACCCTTCTCCAATCCAAACAGCCTTTTATCCTAACTATGTTGTGGCTGTCAACCAGCTTTCTATCCATGATGCTACATTCCCTCTTAATAATCCTTTTGTGAACCATCTTGCCAACTACCTTCAGAAAATCCATATACCTTACAATTACTGCATTTCCTTACTTCCAGTTGGTTGGTTACTTCAACAAAAAAAAACTGTTAAAAGCAATTTGTATCTGACAAATTTAACATTCATGTTGGCTGTTTTTGATACGCATTTCTGGATGCTTACTAATTTTTTTTCAAATTGTGGATTCTAAGAATTTCTCCCCAGCTAGTGTTAGAATCCCAATTGCAATTACTTTGCTTAGCAGTGAAGGATAGTCACAAATCTCCTTTGCAAATCAAACTGTAACATAACAATTTCAGTCCTCCCTATTACAAATGTGTTGATTGTAGACTTCTGGAACTACACATCAGTTGCATTATAACAATATTGGCCTGGATTTTTTTGGTTAGCAGCGATTGAATGCCATCGCCATGCATTATACTTGCAGCTGGCCACAGACTTTTAGTGGACTTTTGTGTGGCACCTTGCAGTTATTAGAAATCCATTTCAGTGCAGCGCCCTCTACAGGGGATCTGGGACCTGTGAGCAGGACAGCAACAGCATGCCTCTTCAACCAATCAGATTGACGATTTCTTACTGAGACACAAGGATGGATTTTCGGTTTTGATGTTTTTAGGGCGATAATGGCAGCGGGTGGTACAGTTTGCGCCTCTGTGTAAGTTTTGGCAGCTGTGCCCTGCGTGAGGGGGCGCAGTGCTAAGGGAGGTGTTACACCTCTCTTAGGGCGTTAGGATGGGAAACTCCAAGTTTAAGAGCCGGGCTGGGAGTGCTCTGAGAGATTCCTGGATGGGTGGTGGGGGGGAGGGAACCTAAAAAAAAAAAAGCCACAAAAACATTTCCAAAACCTTTTCCCACGCCACCACAACACAAATTGCAAAAAAAAAAGAAAAAAACAATCACACTTACCTCAGGAGTCCATTACCTACCTCTCCGCTGTCGGCATCGTTGGACCGCCTTGTTTTCCCAGGCGGTGAGTGAGAGGTGCCCTTTGGGGCGTATGGGTCGGGTAATAGTCCAAACTCGTGCCGGTGTCGCAACCAGGGGCATTGCATACCGGGTACAGCTCTTCTGGGTGGTGCTGCTCAGTGCCGCCACTAAACCGGACCCGAGGATCGCTGTGGGGCGCTGGAGGCTTACTGCCGCCATTGCTGCCGCTCCGGGGCCAACAACGGAGCGGAGAGGAACCGAAAATCTGCCCCACAGAGTCCAAACCAAGAAGTGTAAGTTTAAAATATTTAATTCAATGTAGAATCATGTACAGAAAGTGAAACTAAGGGAAGAAAATAAAGAAGGGATTAAGAGAGTGAGATAGAGACAGAAAGAAAAAGTAAAAAAATTTATATTTTTTTAAATCTCCCCAAAATAATTCAAAGCTGAAGGAATGAGACTCTACACTTATAAAAGTAAATTTTCAGTGCCAGAAAATTTGTTTGGTAGTAATTAAGACTTTTTTCACGGCATTAAAAATTCACTACAGCAACTTAATGCCCTCCATGCATTTCGTACTGGTGCAGTGAAGCTTGTGGAGGAGCAGGGCAAATCAGACAAAAGTTTCCTGATTCCTGCGTTTAACTGGGTATGTACGAACGCTGGACGTTGCTGTCTGATTTACTCCATAATAACAATGAGCGCTGATAGCCTCACTTATTATTACCACAAAATCCAGCCCAATGTTTTTCGTTCTGCGCTAGGAGTTCTATTACTTAAGTAAGTTGTATCATTGGTATGAGCAAGTAGGAAAGCAATCTGAAACCTGACTGGTCGCCCACTCAGCAGTGGAAGATGCATCAAGTTGACTTGTAGATAGAAGTAGTACACAGGATTAGAGAATTTTATTTCCTTCCATTTTGATTTCTAAAATTGAACTGTGAAATCAATGGGATAATGTAATAGGGGCCACAGGTCAACATCTAGTTGGTAAGTGTTGCCATGTATATAATCAGCAACCCATTCTTTAATTTATGAAACATTTTAATGGGTTTGGTGGATCCCATGAGAGGAGAACTAAGTTATTACAGATAACACATGAAACCCACTGAAATGCTTAATAAATCAGAAAAGCAGACTAGTACATTAGTATACTAGCACAATTAAACATTCTACTTGATGCTCAACCTTAGGAATATGTAACTGTTCATAGGCTGCAATACTTATCTGGTAACACTTCTTAAAATGATTCTAAATTAGTCTGCATGAAGAGTATTGTTGAAGTGATTTTTAATTCAGGTTGTGAGCAACAACATTTATATGACTGGCACATTTTGTTTTGCATGTTGAATGATTCTGTTCCTTTCAAAAGATCACAAAATTGTTTAAGTGAGACTAAACAATTCTTGACCAAAGTACATTGATGAAGTGTCAGTTCCTGAATTGAATTTAAAACAAATTTTGGGGCCAGGAATCTGTAAAGTACTCTCTGTCCCTCCCATCTTTGCTTCCTGCTGCTGTATGCAAGATGTATGGGCTACACATACTGAGCTACAACACTTTAAGTACTGACTGATCTTTGTAGTTTTCATAATACGTTTCCTGTTACATGATTTCTGAAAACAAAACATATCTTTCATAACTAGTTGATGTGCTGTGGCATGGAGACGAGGCTAAATATTGTCTTTTGGTGAAATGACGATTGAGGGTAGAGTGTGCAGATGTTCATCAGTCCCCATTGACAAATGATGCATTTTGTCCATACTTTTACATTTCGAATGATAAATTTCTATATGTCTGCATTTATAATGGAAACTGCTAGTGTATACTTATCACATTGTAAGGAACTGCCCCCCCCCCCCCCCCCCAACCCTGGGTGGTGTTGCAGCACAATGAAGTTAATGCAGGACACTTTTGCATGGGTAGTTTCCATTATAAATGTGGATATCAGAACTTGTAATGGAAAAAGTTGACCAAGTTTTCAGATGTAGAAGATATATATTCAACACTAGAAATTTAAAGAAAGCGGAATTACAACACAAAACCTCCAGAAACTAGAATGGCCTGGTAACTGCAATGGTAATAGTTTGCTGCTAATTATTCAGAGAACCTAGAATCAAAACCCAGCTGGCGTTGTGAATAGTTGCAGATGCGACAAAAGACTTGTGTGCATTGTGGGAAGGCAACATTTAAGTGAATAATGGCTAAATGATTTGAATAAAAAGGTCAATAGATCTTTTACACAGTATTGGAATAAACTTTGACTGATATTTTGTGTTGTAATGTTGAAATCTTTCAGAACTCAAAGGGATGTCTTTTTAAATAAGTTTGTTTCATAAACCTAAGTTTGATGCAAAGTGTATTTGAAGTGCTTTGACATGCATCTGTTCTTTTTCCCCTTTTCTTCCTATTTAAAATATTGTTTGCAAATATATTTGCAGAAGCATTGTCCGAAATAGTAGGAAGGAGCATTCCATCCCAAATTGAAAACTGAGAGCTGCAAGGCAGTGTAGTGCTTGGTTAATTGGAGACAGCTTACCTTAATGGCTTGAGTTGTATCTGCATTTGTGGCTGAGCCTCTAACTTGTTCTGCTTCTTTCCCTGGCCTTTGTTCATTGTGCTTATATCCTTTCTCCAGAAGATGCTGAATATGGTGGCCTTGTCAGTGGACTCTATATAGGTGAGCAAATAGACACAGCGCATGCTAATCCTCTGTTTCTTAACTTCCTTTTTTCTTCGTCAATTCCTTTCTCGATAGTGGTGCATTAAAAATCACAGATTTTGTTTTGATGCATGTTGCTGTTTAGTTTGTCTGAGTGTTAATTAATTTGCTTTCTAAGTTGTAGCTAAGTTTCTCAATTTACATTTAAATTAAATTTTTTCTCCAAACAACAGCAGAACATCTGAGTCCAGAAGTCAAAGTACTGACTATGAAAGTTCAGATTCAGGCTTATGATGATTTTTTGCAGCAATGTTTTACAAGCATATGCAATAGTACTGAAAATCTTACTACTTGTGGCTGTTTTACATGCCGCATGATTTTTCCATTGACTTCAAAAAGCCAGACAGAGTGTAAATAGGGCTGCTGATTTGCTACCACTCATTTTGCACTACTGCCCAAGACAAATTTCTACATTATCTCCTACTAGTACATTTTTTTCTTCTCCCAGTTGAGAGTGAAAGAGGATGAGTTAACTGATTCCTTAAAAGCGAAAGTATAATACCATGAACAAAAGCAAAATACAGTGTATGCTGGAATTCTGAAATAAGAACAGAAAATGCTGGCAAACACTCAGCAGGTCAGGCAGTATCTCTCTCCACAGATGCTACCTGACCTGCTGAGTGTCTGCCAGCATTTTCTGTTCTTATTTATAATACCATGGAAGTTGCAAATGTGTTTTTGGTGCTCAAATTCTTTGTTTTGAGATTTGAATATTAACACTTGCTGAAAAAGGGAGGAAGATGATGAAACTCATTGGCATCAGCTTGTCCACACTTGTCCATAAATGTTTTAACAGTATTATCAAAAAATTACAGTCCTAGAAATCTGTCATGGGGGCAGTGATGCACATATTTTTAATGAAAAATAAGCACCTTATAATTGCTATTTATTTCATAAGATGCAGATGCTTTGCCTCACTGATATTGGGTGATCAGTGTTTAGAAGAATACATCATATTAGAACTGGGAAGATTTGAGCCAGAAGAACTAGGTTAGGTTTGTTTGCGGGTACATGTGAGAAATAGTACATCCCAAATCTGTGTGCATAAAATTGGTACATGGTATAGGCATGAACATTTGGGTGTTTGGGGAGGAATGATGCACATATTTCATAAGCATGTTTGTGTTAGCAAATTAGTTTTAAATTGGGTGTAAAACTAATTTTTCTCTGTTACTGCTGAGTAGAAAATTGCATTTTAGGTATTAATGTTATTTTTGATTAGTATTCTTCCCACACTCGGCATTTGGATATATGTTTAACACGCAGTGCTTTCTTGCCATTTGTGAACTTAAAAAACCCATTTAACTAGTTAGTAGAAGGTTGATTACATTCACTTTATACCACTATTAGAAGTACTGTGATCTCAGTCATTTATAAATTCATTCCTCCTTGTAGCAGTAGCCATTCTTTGAGGAGCAGGAAGAACAGAAGATCCATGCATGGAGAATATTTATTCCTTTTGTATAAGCAAAATAATTGTTATCGACATTAATTTGAGAAATATATGAGGGGATAGAAGCTAATCTAGAAGGTAAAGTTAGCAATATGCCAAATAATAGCTTTCTTCTATCTCATTGACTTGATCTTTGCTGCGTTTAACTGAAGGAGCATCACATATTATGTAATATCAGTTTTACAGAACTAGGAGAAAATTACTTTGGTACTGGTTAATGCACCATCACTAGCTGTATTAATTAGGTTACAAACACTGGATTTGTAGGGCTCCCATTTCTCAAAGTGGGGAGTAACCTTCGGCCGCACAACAAAAACTCTATGCCATTGACAGCTTTTCCAAAATTGGTCTCGAATCCCCATGTTTCAGACACCCATTGGTGATCGTTATCTATTCTGTTAACTGCAATAAAATAGAACAAAGAGGTAATTATGTTCTGAAACTGTAGAATGATTTAATGTTTGAACTGCTTCATGTTGCACTGTGCAAACCAGTGTATAATAAATGTATTGACTTCGTGCAGTAGTACTCCATGGGTAGTAAGATGAAGAGAAACATGTTTTTCATTGCTTAGCAATGCTTGTAAAGGGTGTTATATTACTTTCAGTCGCACTAATAATATCACGTTAACACAAAATTAAGTGAGGAAGAAGCTGCCGGTTTGTTCATCATGAAGTTTAGGGGGGAGGAACTTAACACAATCACAATCGCTAAGGAGGTGGTACTCAGTAAGATAATGGGACTAAAGGCGGATAAATCCTTTGGATCTGATGGCTTGCATCCTCGGGTCTTAAGAGAGATAGCGGCAGGTATAGTGGATGCATTGGTTGTAATTTACCAAAATTCCCTGGATTCTGGGGAGGTCCCAGTAGATTGGAAAACTGCAAATGTAACGCCCCTATTTAAAAAAAGAGGCAGACAAAAAGCAGGAAACTATAGACCAGTTAGCCTAACATCTGTGGTTGGGAAAATGTTGGAGTCCATTGTTAAAGAAGCAGTAGCAGAATATTTGGGAAAAACATAATTCAGTCAGGCAGATGCAGCATGGATTTATGAAAGGGAAGTCATGTTTGACAAATTTTCGAGAATTCTTTGAGGATGTAACAAACAGGGTGGATAAAGGGGAACCAGTGGATGTTATGTATTTGGATTTCCAGAAGGCATTTGACAAAGTGCCACATAAAAGGTTACTGCACAAGATAAAAATTCACGGGGTCGTGGGTAAAATATTAGCATGGATAGAGGATTGGCTAACTATAGAAAACAGAGAATCGGGATAAATGGTTCATTCTCAGGTTGGCAATCAGTAACTAGTGGAGTACCGCAGGGATCAGCGCTGGGACCCCAACTATTTACAATCTATATTAATGACTTGGAAGAAGGGATCGAGTGTAACATAGTCAAGTTTGCTGACGATACAAAGATGGGAGGAAAAGCAATGTGTGAGGAGGACACACAAAAATCTGCAAAAGGCTAAGTGAGTGGGCAAAAATTTGGCAGATGGAGTATAATGTTGGAAAGTGTGACGTTATGAATTTTGGCAGAAAAAATCAAAGGGCAAGTTATTATTTAAATGGAGAAAAGTTGCAAAGTGCTGCTGTACAGCGGGACCTGGGCACACAAAAGGATAGTATGCAGGTACAGCAAGTGATCAGGAAGGCCAATGGAATCGTGGTCTTTATTTCAAAGGGAATGGAGTATAAAAGCAGGGAATTCTGGCTACAGCTGTATAGGGTATTGGTGAGGCCACACCTGGAATACTGCATGCAGTTTTAGTTTCCATATTTAAGAAAGGATATACTTGTTTTGGAGGCAGTTCGTAGAAGGTTCACTAGGTTGATTCAGGAGATGAGGGGGTTGACTTATGAGGAAATGTTGAGTAGGTTGGGCCTCTACTCATTGGAATTCAGAAGAATGAGAGCTGATCTTATTGAAATGTGTAAGTTTATGAGGGGGCTTGACAAGATGGATGCAGAGAGGATGTTTCCACTGATAGGGGAGGCTAGAAGTAGGGGGCATAATCTTAAAATAAGGAGCCGCCCATTTAAAACTGAGATGAGGAGGAATTTCTTCTCTGTGGGTTATAAATCTGTGGAATTCGCTGCCTCAGAGAACTGTAGAAGCTGGGACATTGAATAAATTTAAGACAGAGATAGGCAGTTTCTTAACCGATGAGGGGAGCAGGTAGGGAAGTGGACCTGAGTCCATGATCAGATCAGCTCGAGGGGCTGTATGGTCTACTCCTCCTCATTACTTATGTTCTTATGAACTGTACCCAACATAATTAATGCCCGAGAGCAATGACTGTCACAGATAAAATTGTCAAGACAAGGCAGCTTTCTGAAATTTCTCCTTAGATTCCCATCCTGCACTTGAGTCCAACATCATAATCCTGGTCACTACTTTGCACAGATGGTTGCTCAGCTCCCAGTCGTGCATTAGCCATTGTGTTTCATTTAGTATTTGGTCATTTGTGCCTATGAAAGAGGAATAACCGTGAGAAAAGTTCCTTAATACCTTTCTTACTGCTGTACCCTGTGCCTGAGAGCGAGAGGATTAGGACAACAGTATGAAGGAAGTTACAAGAGACGAGACCAATTATGCTTGGTGGGGAAGATGAGCATAGCTCAACACTGGTAGTCCTTTGTTAATAAACCCTCGGCACAGAATAATATGAGTGTTTATAAACCAAGTGGCAAAAGCTAGATTGTTAAAAAATGTGTAGGATTAGTGGGATCAGAATTTGCTACTTTTGTAGATAATAATTTCATGATACTCTTTCATATTCAGACATTTAATGGTGCTAAAATAACACTTAAGTCTTACTCCAAGGTTAAAACTATCATAGCCCACATCATCTAGAATAACAAGTATTCCTGAATAAACATCTATATAAACAGCTTGGGCAGGAGTTTCCGCCAGGTTGCGCTTGATTTTTCTGGGCAGTTCGCCCGAAATCGGCCAAGCCGGTGTAAAAGATTGAGGAATTTCAAACGCAAATTATATACTGCGCGCATCAAATTTCTTCAATCTGTTGCATTAGTTTAAAAATATCGAGCTAGAAGCCGGTCCCACCCCCAACACTGGCCACAGCCCCAAATCGAATTTATCACCATGACAAGGTTCATTAATTGCGGCCCTTCGAGGAGGCTCTTAAAATTAAACTTTTTTTAAGGTATAAGGGGGCCGAAATTGGTGGACATACCGCCCGCAGACTATCGACACACCGCGCAAAATTGATCAAAAAATAGCTACGTGTACCGCCCATATACCACCTGGCGGGAAATCAATCAGCGACACACGGAGCACCCTACAAATGGCCCAAAAGTCCAACATTGGTAGAATACTGCCGACATACCACCGGAGCTGCACACCATCTGAAAAAAGGTGGTTTATGCTGGCAGTATGTAAACTATAATGTTCCTCCCTCCTCTTCCTCCTCCCTCCTCTTCCCCCCCCCCCCCCGCAGTGATTTATTTCTCCCTTAGCGACCTATTTCTCTCTTTTTCCGCCCCCCCCCCGAGAGATCTAGTCCTTTTTCCCCAAACCCACCCAGAAAAACACAAAAATAAGTAAATAAATAACAACATAAGTATTATAAATAAATCAAAAACACTGCACAAAACAATTAAAAAATCTAAACTTACCTGGAGACACATACCTGCAATCCAGCATCGGCAGTCTCTGGCCTCCGGACTGATCTTCTCGGGGCGGAGGGCTGGGTGAGGTCGATGGAAGAACACGCGTGCGCAGAACTCGGGACCCAAAGACACCTGAATCCCAGACAACTTACCCTTCACCGCCAGAGCAGACCGTCCATCGCACTCCGCTGATGCACTCTGCCCCAGTGGCACCAGGTAGTGAAGATTGACCTACCACCGTGTGACCGCCGAGAATTAGGCGGTCCACCAAAGTCGGGCACAAGGACTCAAATGGGTTATAAGCTTTAAAAAAAAAATTATTTAATTTACTTAGCCACTGAACTGCTGTACACCAGTGTAACTAGTAAATGGTTCTGTATAGTTTTTTGGAGTCATTTTCAATTATTTAAAATTGAGTTACTCACAGCTGATGGGCTCGACAGTCTAATTAAAAATGCTTCTTTGTGATTAACCCATTTTCATCTGTATTAATAAAACTGCACAGGTTATCACTTAAATATACCAAAGAATATTTTTAATCCAAATTTTTCCAAAAAATTTATGTTCTAAAATGCTGCCAAATTGTGCTGATTGATGGAAGATTTTATATTCAGCGTTATGCACTTGAGTTTGAGTGGAACCTTGGACAAAAAAATATCACTTCTGAAAACTAACGCAATTTTGAGTGCACCCAAAGCAAAAGCCCTTGACTCCCTATGTTTTCAACTGACATTCTGCTTCTTTGACAGTGCAGTTTCACTGAAATGTCAAGACCACTTGGTTCCAGAACATTTTTTTTATTCAGTAACATCTAATAGCTATGTTTTTATAATCCTAGTCAGATGTTTTTATGTACTCAAGGTATAATTATATCTTGAAATGGATTTCGGCATTTTGCTTTGTACAAACAGCTTTCATGCCATTTTCTGTTATGTATATAATTTACAATAATCACTGACATTTCAAGTGATGGTAAATGAGTGCAGTCGTGTAGTGGTTCTAGTACTGGGCTAGAAGTCCAACGGTCATTAGTTCAAATCGTCTCATAGATAGTGATAAAATTGAAAGCAAAAAATTTAATAATTTAACCCCAGAGAAAGTACCATAAAAATTGCCGGATTATTGTAAAATCCCAATTGGTTAACTATTGGCCTGGATTTTGCAGAAAGCGATGAAGGAACAGCTATCCACAGACCTGTTGCAGACTTTTGAGTGGCAATTTGCCATCATTGGGCGTTTTATCCATTGCAGCGCACTGTAGAGGGGATCTGTGGCATGTGTGAGCAGGGAAAGAACAGCATGTCTTTTCAACCAATCAAATTGAAGAACACGCAGAGTCTAAACCAGGAAATATAAATTAGAATATTTAATTGTAAAATCATGTGCAGAAAGTGAAATGAAGAGATAGAAAGAAAGATGGGATTAAAGGAGAGAGATAAAAGAGACAGGAAGAAAAACTTCTAAAAAAAAAAAAAAAAAATAAAAAAAAATTAATCTCCGACAATAATTAAAATCTGAAGGAATGAAACTCCATGGGCTGGATTTTCGGTTTTGCCGTTTTTGGGGCGGGAACGTTACCGGCTGGGAATAGATTGAACCCTTGTGAAAAATGTTTGCCATTTGGGCCCTGCGTCAGGAGTGCAGCGCGAAGAGACGTGTTGTACTACTTTTACGCCGTAAAAATGGGAACTTTTCCAACTGAAGTGTGGGCCGGGGGTGGGGGGAGACAAAAAAACCTCAAGAAACACAAAAACATTGCTTACGCCACCACAACACAAATCGTTAAAAAAAATAAATGAAAGAAACACTCGCACTTACCTTTTCTGCACTTTACCGACCTCACCGCCGCCGGCATGGCTGGACCGCACTGGTTTACCTGGTGGTCATCGCGAGACGCGTCGGGGCGTATGGGTCGGGTGCAAGTCAACCTATGTCGCAACGAGAGACGTTGCACACCCGGTGTGGCTCTTCCCAGCGGTGCTGTGAAGCGCTGCTGCAAAACCCAAACCGAAGCTCCCAATAGGAGACCCCTCCGCTCCATTTCACGTTGTTCCGGGGCGAGACCCAGAGTGCAAAGGTCCCTAAAATCCAGCCCCACAGCTGTATTTTTTAAAAAATTCATTAAGACTTAAAATGCCATTAAAAGTTCAGTTGCACCTAAATGCACCAGTCCTAACTTTTTCTGGCATGTTTAATGGGTATCTAGTGGGTACTTGCATGTGTTTCAAGGCCAAATCTATCAGCAAGGTACTGCTTTGGTGAAGCTTGTGGAGGACCAAGACAAATTGAACAGCAACTTCAAGATTTCTGCATTTAACTGTGCATGTCCAAACTCCGGAAGTTGCTGTCTAATTTACTCCATAATAATGGTGAGCTCTGTTTGCCTCACCATTATTCTAAATGCACAATCTGGGCGAAATTCATTTATGGAAGGGAACCTGTCGCACCTAAGTGGACAGGCCTGCGCAAAAGTCCACTCCCACACTATGGGCCCAAATTTGGCCAGGAGTTGCCCCGTTTTATTTTGGAGCAACTTGATTTTTTTGGAATATCTTAAAAATTGCAATTCTGCACATTTAATTTGCGCCAGTGTAAGTGAGTTAGTTAGGATTTTTTGAAAGTTTTTTTTTCCAAAAGGGGGCGTTACCAGCCACCTACGCCTGTTTTGGCCATTTAAGCTAGTTTGGACAGCTAATAGTTACTCCAAACTAACTTAGGCCAGCGTATGTGGCCGCACAGAAAAACCTTGCGGAGAGTTAAGAAATCAGCGCAGGTAAGTACATTTAAAGCACCAAGCACTAAACAAAGCACAAAAATAAGCATTCAATAACAAATAAAAAAATACAAGGAAGCTGCGAGGACCTGCACCTAGTACCAAGACTTACAAAGCACTAAACAAAGCACAAAAAGTAATAAGCAATTAATTAACAAGTAAAAAATAGAAGGAACCCTGCACTTAAAGCACCAAGACCAAAGTAATAAGAAATCAATAACAAATAAAAAGGTCGACGAATCGGCAAGGCCCCGAGGTCGGTAAGTCGGTGGGGCCCTGAGGTCGGCGAGTCGGTGGGGCCCTGAGGTCGGTGAGTTGGGACCCTGAGGTCGGTGAGCTACATGTGTGCAGCTTTCGCTCGCTGCTCCGTCGGCTCCGAACAGCCTCAATCCCGGGGGATGTCGCGCCGCTCCGCTCCCCCCCGGCTGACACTTCGAGCCCTGCATTATTGGTGAGGTGTAATCACCTGGAGAAGTCCTTGTGGATTTTGCTGTCAACAGTCCTTTCTCACTGTGTCGATCTGCTCCCGGTGCTACCCTCAATCTCCGACTGACTGCAACTCAACTTGCATGCATGTGCAGTTGAAACTCAGAGAAAGCTCAGAATCTCTTTTGTGAACTCAAACTGGGGTCTCAAGCGATCTCGTGCAACCCAGAAAGCAAAATGAAAAATGGACCACATAATCAATCAATAACTAAACAAATAAAAAATAGAAGTCCTACCTTCAGCAGGCCGCTGATGAGGGAGCTCAATCGGCCAGGGATAGGGGCGGCGCACTTCGCGCCCCTCCCACACAGGCTGCAGAGTATACGCAGAGATTCTGGGAGCAAGGAACTACTGCACATGCACGCACACTCTACCGCAGAGGTCCCGGCACGGCTTTCAGCGCTGGGACCTGGTTCCACCCCTGAATCCAATGGCCACGCTATGCCACCATCGAGGAGAGGCTGGGGAGCGGCCAAACTCGGCCTGAAGATTTTTGGCGCCCAAATCGGTGTACAAAAGCGGCGCACCTCTAGTGAGTGCACCAGAAATCTCTGCTGGCCAAATTTGGGCCCCATATACTTATTGTCCTCTGAAATGGCCTAGCCAGTCCTTCAGTTCAGTGCAACTAGGAATGGGCAATAAATATCGCCTTGCCAGTATCATCCGCATCCTGACAACAACCTTAAAAAATGGTGATTCACAAATGATTAAGTATTTCAAACCTACATTGATCTCTGTTTGAAATAATTTTTCGTGAGGATGTATGGAGTCGATTTTTTATTAGGTCCGTTTAAAATTCTGGCGGGTTGAGACAGGTTAGATGCAGGAAGAATGTTCCCAATGTTGGGGAAGTCCAGAACCAGGGGTCACAGTCTAAGGATAAGGGGTAAGCCATTTAGGACCGAGATGAGGAGAAACTTCTTCACCCAGAGAGTGGTGAACCTGTGGAATTCTCTACCACAGAAAGTTGTTGAGGCCAATTCACGAAATATATTCAAAAAGGAGTTGGATGTAGTCCTTATTACTAGGGGGATCAAGGGGTATGGCGAGAAAGCAGGAATGGGGTACTGAAGTTGCATGTTCAGCCATGAACTCATTGAATGGCGGTGCAGGCTCGAAGGGCCGAATGGCCTACTCCTGCACCTATTTTCTATGTTTCTATGTCCTGCAACGTGGGCGTCACTGACAAGGCCAGCATTTATTGCCCATCCATAATTGCCCTTGAAAAGGTGGTGCTGAGCTGTCTTCTTAAACCGCTGCAATACTTGTGAAGGTACTCCCACATTGCTGTTAGGGAGGGAGTTCCAGGATTTTGACCCAGCGACGATTAAGAAACGGCAGTATATTTCCAAGTCAGGATGGAGTGTAACTTGGAGGGGATGGTGTTCCCATGCACCTGCTGCCCTTGTCCTTCTCGGTGGTAGAGGTCAGGGGTTTGGAATGTGCTGCCGAAGAAGTCTTGGCAATTTGCTGCAGTGTATCATGTAGATGGTACACACTAGCCAAGATGCGTCGGTGTTGCAGGGAGTGAATGTTTAAGGTGGTGGATAGGGTGCCAATCAAGCAGGTTGGATGGTGTCGAGATTCTTGAGTGCTGTTGGAGCTGCACTCATCCAGGCAAGTGGAGAGTGTTCCATCACACTCCTGACTTGTGCCTTATAGATGGTGGAAACTTTGGGGAGTCAGGAGGTGAAACACTTCCCACAGAATACCCAGCCTCTGACCTGCTCTTGTAGTCACAGTATTTATGTGGCAGGTCCAGTTAAGCTTATGGTCACTGGTGACCCCCAGGATGTTGATGGGGTATTTGGCGATGATAATGCCATTGAATGTTAAGGGGCAGTGATTGGACTTTCACTTGTTGGAGATGGTCATTGCCTGGCACTTTTGTGACGTGACTGTTACTTGCCACTTATCAGCCCAAGCCTGACTGTTATCCAGGTCTTGCTGCAATTGGGCAATCATTAGCACACATCCACATTTCTGACATGATGGAGGGAAGGTCATTAATGAAGCAGCTGAAGATAGTTGGGCCTAGGACACTGCCGTCAGGAACTCCTGCAGTGATGTCCTGGGTCTGAGATGTTTGGCCTGCAACAATTACATCTTCCTCCTTTGTGCTCGGTATGCTATTAGTCCACCTAATTAGTATGTGATACCATATAATTGGAATCTACTTTTTAAGATATTGAACTTTCTGATCATTTAAAAAAAAATATGAATATATCCTTTTTCTTCAGCAATTCAGCATCATCAACTCTTAATTGATGAATTTGTGATCTGAATTACACTTTGCTGTTATTTTTTATTTAGATTTGTATAAATGCTATTCTGTTTTTAGTCTTTCTATTCAGGTATTAGATTGTGTGAGTGCAAACATAATGGAGGTGGAGCTGAAAAATTGTATATAGCCAAGTGTACCTTTTTTCAGACCTGTTTTCATTAAGGGTGCTGTATAAAAACTTGCAACCAACTTCAATATAGTGAGTACTGTACACTGTGGCATCAGCAATACATGATTTCATGCTGTGAAGCACAGTTTTCCATGTTTGTGTCAGGCATAGCTCAGTGTGTAGCACTCTCGCCTCTGAGTCAGAAGGTTCTCTGTTCAAGTTCCACTCCAGAGACTTGAGCACAAAAGTCGACGCTGACATCCCAGTGCAGTACTGAGGGAGTGCTGCACTGTCGGAAATACCGTCATTCGGATGAGACTGTTGAACGTAGGCCCGTCTGCTCTCTCAGGTGGACATAAAAGATCCCATGGCATGATGTCAAAGATGATATGGGGAGTTATCCCCAGTGTTGCATTGGTGATCATTTTCCAACAGTCTATCGACTCTGGAGCAGTTCCTATGGACTGGAGGGTAGCTAATGTAACACCACTTTTTAAAAAAGGAGAGAGAGAGAAAACAGGTAATTATAGACCGGTTAGCCTGACATCAGTAGTGGGGAAAATGTTGGAATCAATTATTAAGGATGAAATAGCAGCACATTTGCAGAGCAGTGATATGATTGGTCCAAGTCAGCATGGATTTATGAAAGGGAAATCATGCTTGACAAATCTTCTGGAATTTTTTGAGGATGTAACTAGTAGAGTGGACAAGGGAGAACCAGTGGATGTGGTGTATTTGGACTTTCAAAAGGCCTTTGACAAGGTCCCACATAAGAGATTGGTGTGCAAAATCAAAGCACATGGTATTGGGGGTAATGTACTGGCGTGGATAGAGAATTGGTTGGCAGACAGGAAGCAGAGAGTCGGGATAAACGGGTCCTTTTCGGAATGGGAGGCAGTGACTAGTGGAGTGCCGCAGGATCAGTGCTGGGACCCCAGCTCTTTACAATATATATTCATGATTTGGATGAAAGAATTGAGTGTAATATCTCCAAGTTTGCAGATGACACTAAACTGGGTGGCGGTGTGAGCTGCGAGGAGGTTGCTAAGAGGCTGCAGGGTGATTTGGACAGGTTAGGTGAGTGGGCAAATGCATGGCAGGTGCAGTATAATGTGGATAAATGTGAGGTTATCCACTTTGGTGGCAAAAACACAAAGGCAGATTAGGAAAAGGGGAGGTGCAATGAGACCTGGGTGTCATGGTTCATCAGTCATTGAAAGTTGGCATGCAGGTGCAGCAGGCAGTGAAGAAGGCAAATGGCATGTTGGCCTTCATAGCTAGGGGATTTGAGTATAGGAGCAGGGAGGTCTTACTGCAATTGTACAGGGCCTTGGTGAGGCCTCACCTGGAATATTGTGTTCAGTTTTGGTCTCCAAATCTGAGGAAGGACGTTCTTGCTATTGAGGGAGTGCAGCGAAGGTTCACCAGATTGATTCCAGGGATGGCTGGACTGACATATGAGGAGAGACTGGATCAACTGGGCCTTTATACACTGGAGTTTAGAAGGATGAGAGGGGATCTCATAGAAACGTATAAGATTCTGATGGGACGGGACAGGTTAGATGCAGGAAGAATGCTGCCGATGTTGGGGAAGTCCAGAACCATGGGCCACAATCTTAGGATAAGGGGTAGGCCATTTAGGACTGAGATGAGGAGAAACTTCTTCACGCAGTGTTGTTGATGCCAGTTCATTGGATATATTCAAGAGGGAGTTAGATATGGCCCTTACGGCTAAAGAGATCAAGGGGTATGGAGAGAAAGCAGGAAAGGGGTACTGAGGTGAATGATCAGCCATGATCTTATTGAATGGTGGTGCAGGTTCGAAGGGCCGGATGGCCTACTCCTGCACCTATTTTCTATGTGTGCTGGCCAATATTTATCCCTCAACATTACTAAACGGATTATCTGATCATTATCACATTGCTGTTTGTGAGCGCTTGCTGTGTGCAAACAGTGACTACACTTCAATAGTACTTCATTGGCTGTAAAGCGCTTTGGGACGTCCTGAGGTCGTGAAAGGCGCTATATCAATGCCAGTTTCTTTTTTTAGTTACAGTCCTTTAAGCCATGTCTCCCAATTAAATTAATAACACAGAAAGATGTCTCATGTGGATCTTCTTTGTCTTAATTAACAACATTTTGGAATGAATTGCATGGTCAAATTTCTACACACTGGTTACTTTTATCCAGAAGCCTTTCAAGATCATAACTATTTTACCAATATATTAAGTTATTTTCCTCATAAACCCTTTTCTTCCTGACGGAAAAGGTGGTTTATTGAGATTTGTGGTATTCTTCCAGATGAAAAAGGACGTGTGGGATTGATGAGCTATGGGAAGGGAAATCGAGATGAAGATGATGTGAATTCCAACTGTAACGCTTTAAAATAAATACTAGTCATTTTCAGCTGCATCTTCACTGCTCAACAAGAACTTGGAAAAAAAAAGTCTCGCATGTGATTTATAATTAGATTTTGGTTTTGTGAAACTTACTTCAAAGCATCAAATTACTAATTGTGTCTGATGTGACTCACCATCTCACCAGTCGTTGGTTTCCATTATTTGCAGTTGGTACAGTGTTGGTGCTAAAGATAAAGTTGTGTAAATTCTCATGTTTTAATTTATTTATTTTTTACTCGTGACTTAATGTTCCTGCAATGAAGCCTATTGGGCATTGCCTTGCATAGTTTGCAATTTTGAAACTTCAACTTAAATTATTTACTGATAAATGTTTTGTAAAAGGAAACTGTATTGTTGCAACAACATATTGTTTGCTGGAGGGGCCAGGAACCTGCAATATGAAAGTGGATATTTCAGGAACGCTCAGGGTGATCAAGAGGAAATGGAGATCACTGCTATGGCCTCTGCAAAAACAATTTTAGTCATTATGCTCTTGCATCCCCGTCTTTTAAAATCTGTCTTTCACAAAACAACTGTTTGAACTAACATCAAAGGAATATCGAACAACATGAGCATTATTTAATTTCTAATGGGTTTTGAATTCATTTTTTGTCCTATGATGTACTTATTTTCAATTTTAAGGAAGAATGGGCAGGAGGTAGATTGGAGCCTGCAGATTAACTTGGACCCTGTAACAATTTAACCTGGCAGGAGGGAATTTTGCAGCGGGAAAATTTGCACATCTGATTTTAATTAAATTTGCATGTCCAATCAAATAGCTGGAACTAACCATCCAATTGATTGTATGGTTTGAATGTAATGCAGATGTTGCTAAGTTAAACTATTATAGTCAGTGAACACAAAGAACTTTCTCATATAGTAATGACTATCGACCAAGTCTTCCTCCCTTCTGAAACATTTCAAGTTCATTTCCCAACTCGAGTGTAACTATTCTGCACATCCAAAATGCTGCATTATTTTTGCCAAGCTGCTCACACTCAAAATATTTCTTTGGTTGTAAAGTGCATATGTAATTATATATGAAATGCAGGTAAAATTAACAGCAGACCTTAAATATGCTGGAACCAAGAAAAATATAGCCTAACGGTTGACTGGACAAATTAAAAATATTAGCAATTGTCCTTTTCTTGGAAAGAGAATAATATGCACTTTACAAGAGACTTTCAGTTGGAGAGAAATTTTGTGGGATTGAACAACTGAATATAACTTATAAATAGCGAATTAAAAGTCTGCCAAATGCTGCGTGTACATGATTAGTTTTGTTTTGCTTGTATCACCGAGATTGAAGTATGAACATATGGAATTGACTGGCAGGAAAGGACCAGCTAGTCCATCAAGCTTGCCCCACACTCATCATGCCTAGAGCATCGGTACAGAGGGACCTGGGGGTCCTTGTGCATGAATCCCAAAAAGTTAGTTTGCAGGTGCAGCAGGTAATCAGGAAGGCAAATGGAATGTTGGCCTTCATTGCGAGAGGGATGGAGTACAAAAGCAGGGAGGTCCTGCTGCAACTGTACAGGGTATTGGTGAGGCCGCGCCTGGAGTACTGCATGCAGTTGTGGTCACCTTACTTAAGGAAGGATATACTAGCTTTGGAGGGGGTACAGAGACGATTCACTCGGCTGATTCCGGAGATGAGGGGGTTACCTTATGATAGATTGAGTAGACTGGGTCTTTACTCGTTGGAATTCAGAAGGATGAGGGGTGATCTTATAGAAACATTTAAAATAATAAAAGGGATAGACAAGATAGAGGCAGAGAGGTTGTTTCCACTGGTCGGGGAGACTAGAACTAGGGGGCACAGCCTCAAAATATGGGGGAGCCAATTTAAAACCGAGTTGAGAAGGAATTTTTTCTCCCAGTGGGTTGTGAATCTGTGGAATTCTCTGCCCAGGGAAGCAGTTGAGGCTAGCTCATTGAATGTATTCAAATCACAGATAGATTTTTAACCAATAAGGGAATTAAGGGGTCTGGGGAGCGGGCGGGTAAGTGGAGCTGAGTCCACGGCCGTAGATACTGGACTCTTCCCAGCCACCTAACCCTACCCCCGGTAGCCATGTAATCTCTTGGAAGAGCTGAGAAAATCCAGGGCCAATATGGAATGCCACTGCTGAAGCATTCCTCCTTCCCTTCTACCTTTTTATTTTCCTCCCTATTCTTTATAAGGTATTTTTTTCCAAACATACGTTCATAGATGAGCTCCCCACCCCACACCCATGTGCCCAATCATGTCTATGTGACACGGGTTGAAATAATTTTTATTTTCCCCGATTGTTCGAGCTGCTAGATATGTTGTTGCATGGGCTCAGATAGTCACCCTCAATTATGTCGTGAACAAAGTTCCACAACGTGTATTATTTGTTAATGTTGAGTGGGCTTAGCATTATACTTTTGTCCGATTGGCTTCATTGGTAACATTCATAATTTGGACTCCGTGACTTGTGCTCCTATTCTAGGCTGATAGTTCAGTGCAGTACTGAGTTCTGATTTGTTGTAGGTTCCCATCTTTTGGCTGAGATATTAAACTGAAGCCCAGTCCGCCTGTTTAGATGAAAGTAAAAGATCCCGTAGCATTGCGTGAAGAGTGGAGAATTCTTCATTGCGCCCTGGCTAACATTCATCGTTCCATCAGTACCATCAAAACATATTATCTAGTTATTTATCTTACTTGCTGTTTCTGGGAGCCTGCTTGTCTGGTGTATTTGCCTTAAAATTGCCTCAAGCATTCTAAAGCGACAGTAACTACACTTCAAAAGTAATTCTTTGGATGTTAAGTGCTTCATGACATCCTGAGGACATAAAAAATGAGATATAATTCTAGTTTTTCTAGTTACTCAGCAGAAGCAGAACACTATTTTCTGCACCAATTTTTTTAAATTGCAAGCCGCTAAAACACCTCGGTTTTCAAAAGTTCATTCCCATTTTCGAACATGTTGCCCTTTTTTAAAAAGTGGTCCTTTTTCAAGTCATCAAGGGGAGTGGATCTTCAAACTGACTCACCCTGCTCACCTGACAGTGGTAGTGTGTATGAATGTTGGATTGGTATGTAAATGACCATGTATAATCATTAAATGTATTGTATTGTGCCACAATACACTAATACTTAGACCACTGCCATTAGAAACATAGAAACATAGAAAATAGGTGCAGGAGCAGGCCATTCAGCCCTTCTAGCCTGCACCGCCATTCAATGAGTTCATGGCTGAACATGAAACTTCAGTACCCACTTCCTGCTTTCACGCCATACCCCTTGATCCCCCGAGTAGTAAGGACTTCATCTCACTCCCTTTTGAATATATTTAGTGAATTGGCCTCAACTACTTTCTGTGGTAGAGAATTCCACAGGTTCACCACTCTCTGGGTGAAGAAGTTTCTCCTTATCTCGGTCCTAAATGGCTTACCCCTTATCCTTAGACTGTGACCCCTGGTTCTGGACTTCCCCAACATTGGGAACATTCTTCCTGCATCCAACCTGTCCAAACCCGTCAGAATTTTAAACGTTTCTATGAGGTCCCCTCTCACTCTTCTGAACTCCAGTGAATACAAGCCCAGTTGATCCAGTCTTTCTTGATAGGTCAGTCCCACCATCCCGGGAATCAGTCTGGTGAATCTTCGCTGCACTCCCTCAATAGCAAGAATGTCCTTCCTCAAGTTAGGAGACCAAAACTGTACACAATACTCCAGGTGTGGCCTCACCAAGGCCCTGTACAACTGTAGCAACACCTCCCTGCCCCTGTACTCAAATCCCCTCGCTATGAAGGCCAACATGCCATTTGCTTTCTTAACCGCCTGCTGTACCTGCATGCCAACCTTCAATGACTGATGTACCATTACACCCAGGTCTCGTTGCACCTTCCCTTTTCCTAATCTGTCACCATTCAGATAATAGTCTGTCTCTCTGTTTTTACCACCAAAGTGGATAACCTCACATTTATCCACATTATACTTCATCTGCCACGCATTTGCCCACTCACCTAACCTATCCAAGTCACTCTGTAGCCTCATAGCATCCTCCTCGCAGCTCACACTGCCACCCAACTTAGTGTCATCCGCAAATTTGGAGATACTACATTTAATCCCCTCGTCTAAATCATTAATGTACAATGTAAACAGCTGGGGCCCCAGCACAGAACCCTGCGGTACCCCACTAGTCACTGCCTGCCATTCCGAAAAGTACCCATTTACTCCTACTCTTTGCTTCCTGTCTGACAACCAGTTCTCAATCCACGTCAGCACACTACCCCCAATCCCATGTGCTTTAACTTTGCACATTAATCTCCTGTGTGGGACCTTGTCGAAAGCATTCTGAAAGTCCAAATATACCACATCAACTGGTACTCCTTTGTCCACTTTATTGGAAACATCCTCAAAAAATTCCAGAAGATTTGTCAAGCATGATCTCCCTTTCACAAATCCATGCTGACTTGGACCTATCATGTTACCATTTTCCAAATGCGCTGCTATGACATCCTTAATAATTGATTCCATCATTTTACCCACTACTGAGGTCAGGCTGACCGGTCTATAATTCCCTGCTTTCTCTCCCTCCTTTTTTAAAAAGTGGGGTTACATTGGCTACCCTCCACTCGATAGGAACTGATCCAGAGTCAATGGAATGTTGGAAAATGACTGTCAATGCATCCGCTATTTCCAAGGCCACCTCCTTAAGTACTCTGGGATGCAGTCCATCAGGCCCTGGGGATTTATCGGCCTTCAATCCCATCAATTTCCCCAACACAATTTCCCGACTCATAAAAATTTCCCTCAGTTCCTCCTCCTTAATAGACCCTCTGACCACTTTTATATCCGGAAGGTTGTTTATGTCCTCCTTAGTGAATACTGAACCAAAGTACTTGTTCAATTAGTCTGCCATTTCTTTGTTCCCCGTTATGACTTCCCCTGATTCTGACTGCAGGGGACCTACGTTTGTCTTTACTAACCTTTTTCTCTTTACATACCTATAGAAACTTTTGCAATCCGCCTTAATGTTCCCTGCAAGCTTCTTCTCGTACTCCATTTTCCCTGCCCTAATCAAACCCTTTGTCCTCCTCTGCTGAGTTCTAAATTTCTCCCAGTCCCCAGGTTCGCTGCTATTTCTGGCCAATTTGTATGCCATTTCCTTGGCTTTAATACTATCCCTGATTTCCCTAGATAGCCACGGTTGAGCCACCTTCCCTTTTTTATTTTTACGCCAGACAGGAATGTACAATTGTTGTAATTCATCCATGCGGTCTCTAAATGTCTGCCATTGCCCATCCACAGTCAACCCCTTAAGTATCATTAGCCAATCTATCTTAGCCAATTCATGCCTCATACCTTCAAAGTTACCCTTCTTTAAGTTCTGGACCATGGTCTCTGAATTAACTGTTTCATTCTCCATCCTAATGCAGAATTCCACCATATTATGGTCACTCTTCCCCAAGGGGCCTCGCACAATGAGATTGCTAATTAATCCTCTCTCATTACACAACACCCAGTCTAAGATGGCCTCCCCCCTAGTTGGTTCCTCGACATATTGGTCTAGAAAACCATCCCTTATGCATTCCAGGAAATCCTCCTCCACCGTATTGCTTCCAGTTTGGCTAGCCCAATCTATGTGCATATTAAAGTCACCCATTATAACTGCTGCACCTTTATTGCATGCACTCCTAATTTCCTGTTTGATGCCCTCCCCAACATCACTACTACTGTTTGGAGGTCTGTACACAACTCCCACTAACGATTTTTGCCCTTTAGTGTTCTGCAGCTCTACCCATATAGATTCCACATCATCCAAGCTAATGTCTTTCCTAACTATTGCATTAATCTCCTCTTTAACCAGCAATGCTACCCCACCTCCTTTTCCTTTTATTCTATCCTTCCTGAATGTTGAATACCCCTGGATGTTGAGTTCCCAGCCCTGATCATCCTGGAGCCACGTCTCCGTAATCCCAATCACATCATATTTGTTAACATCTATTTGCACAGTTAATTAGCAGTAGCATTCTGTTTACTTACACTCCAATCCAAAGAATATGGAACATTTCTGAAGTAACTATTCACACTTTAATCAATTTTCATATTGTAAAATGTCTGAAGTGTTTATTTTTCATAATCAGTGAAAGTTCACAAATATTGAATTCTAGCATCATTTTTTCTGGTGTTAGAATGGAAAAGGCCAATTTGGCAGGAGCAATTAATTTTCAGATTCAACATCAATGTTCAGTACAGTAAAGTTGTGGGATAATGCATTTTTTTAAAACTTATTTCATAAGAGTTTGTATGATATTTTTGTTTTTTGGCTCTATAATGAGTCACACACAAATAAATCACCCCCTTTAGTGAAAACAAACATCACAAGCTGGCAACACTTACTGATAATGATTATCACTAACACTTGTGTTAGATTTTGATCTACTATTGGTGAGGGGACTGTGGTTTAAATAGAAAATCCTAAACATGCAGTGGGTTAAAATTTACCAACCAAAAATATGTTTAGTACCAATTATAGATAATGTTTTATTTTAACATTTCTTTTAAAGTGGGGCCCTTGCTTTAGATCAGCTGTTAGAAGCAGTCTGGGGCAAACGTCTTCTGTAGAATGACCCTTGATGTGACATGAATTCATGCTCCAGTTACATCATGACAAGAGAAAAGAGTTGCCCTCAATCCAGTATTTTGTTCATCAGTAGAGCAGGACTTCATGCCTCATGGTCATGATGGGAAGCAAGGCATGATCGTAGAGCATGTTCACTAACTAGCACTGTTGCATTCAGGTGCGTAAAAAGGACAAGAGCCACTTTTATCTTTGGAACACGCTTCTGCTGATTATAGTATCAGAGTTTATGCAACATTTTCAGGCTCTATTTTATGCTGTTAACTTCCAAAAAGGAATTCCAAATGTGCACGAATGTCTGATTCACCATCTTGGATTGAATTGGCAAGGTTGGCAAGAATTACCTCAGATGTTTTCAAATAGAGGTGTAGTGATTTGTTCGGGTTAGGAGTGACAGGTTCCAAAATCAAACTTACTGTTTTGGGACAGATGCTTTGCAGGAAAGGGATGCATGCAGTTGAGAGAATTTCAATCGTATCTTCTTCAAACGCCTCTCCATGAGAGGATAAGAAAAAAGAGCAATTAGTTGTAAATCAACTCCTCTTTACATGTAACTATTTACTAGTGTTCCTCAAAGATTTATTTCCCCATTCCAAGAAAAAAACCTTGATGGGGATCAGCAAAGGGTGGCTTACTTCTGCTTACCCACCTTTTCTTACCTATACAAAAAGGATCAGATTCAGCAGTTCTAATTTTTCAGGCATTGACGTGCTTTAATAACCATAATACTTGACATTTTTGTATTCATAGCCAAGCATTTTGATACTTAAAATCCATTGTGGAAGGTTCACTTCCCTTCCCTGTAAACTATAATCCTCTTTAGTGGTAAATATTTCGGATGGCCTTCTGCTTAAGCAGTTAATAATATCACCATGGAAATGAGTAGTTTAAGGATTAATGGATTTACAGTCAAATGATGAGCAAAATTGTTAGAAATAAGCCCATGTTTAGCCTCTTGTCAGCATGAAATTTATCTGCTCCTGATGCTGCTTGATCGGCCATGTTGATGGGGGAGAGGGAAGGCTTCTTTTCCCACGAGCAGGCCCACTGATATAGAGGGTCGATGCTCGCCCCAGCCCACGTAGCAACTCCTTTACAGGTTTGTAAGAAAGCCTGATGTCATTACGTGACATCGCATAATCATCCGAAAAATTATTTTTTAAGTCTTTGTGCCTTCAAAACTTGCTTAGAAATTAGGAATCCGTTAAAACAGCAGAAATCATTAGTAAAGCCATCATAATAAAAGTCTTTTCATCAGGAAAGACGGCATTTTAAATTAAAACTCCAATTTTTCTTAACTTCTAATTCAAGTACTTGCCAAAGATTTTTTTTTAAAACGAAACCACACATTTTTAATAGCTATTTTGTTTACTGAAATCCAATTTTCACACACGCTGTATACATTTCAACATTTCGTTTTATTTTACGGTCCCGTTCACTGGGCAAATCTTGTGTTTTATTTCTCTCTCAGCACAAAATCTAAACATCCGTGCCAGTTCCATTTTCTGTAAGAATTTAAAAATTCAGTAAGATTCTCTAATTCCCAGTTTTTTCTTTCTGTGCTGAGTTCGCATAGTTTAGATCTTTTCTCCTCGTTATTTTCAAAACCCTTCTGCTTGTTTAAACAATTCGGGACTTTTCTTGATAAACAACGTCCATTTTTGAAGTCTTTCAAACTGCAGTGAAACTTTCTCGTAATTTAAAATCATTATCAATGGAGAGTGTCTTTTACCTCTTCAAATTCTTTTTTTTTCCAATTAAACCAATATCTTTTTCACAGCCGATATCAACTTGTATTTAGTAAGTTATGTCTTTTTCCATCGCAAACACCCTTTTTTTTCCCCCAGCACCTAATTAGTGCGTTACGTCTTTTTTTTTCAGATCACTTTTCTTCAAATTCGTTCAATTTGTTTACTTTCAAAGTGGCGTCTTTATCTTTTTCTTTTCTCCATAACTAGAACGGAGTCTAGCACGTAGGCTTTGAGGGCTGCTTTTCGTTATCTCAAATTCCAGTTTCAAGGTCGTTGCAATGTTTTTTCTAAACAGCTAAAGCTTGCTGTTTTAACATTTTTCAAAAGTCCCTTTTAGACCTTCGCAGATAGTTCACCACTAGCTTTTTTATGGCATTCCGTAGTTACGCAAGTTACAATTAATGATTGGTTTTATTCGCCTTTTTAATAGCGTGTTACCCATCTTCTTCGGGGCTATGAGGGTCTTGGGTACTTCCTTAAATTCGTGTTAGGTATGCAGGACGCTATCTATATGTCTTCCCTTGGCGCCGTACACTCGTACCACTGTCACGCTTTGGGTCAATATATCCCGTCACTGCCGGGACGTTGTCTCTATACCCTCTCGTCCCTGCACCGTGCGCTCGTACCGCTTCGGGTCAATAGACCTCTCTCTCTATCTTCCCTTGCGTCGTACCCTCGCACTGCCGTGCTACCTCCACGCGCGCGTTTTAGGATGCACCTTTTGACCCCCTTTCACCCCTAGATCGTCCTTGTCCTCCGTCTCCGTCCCTCCGGGACTCATACAGATGGTTCTTTTGTACGGATGTCCTTCCCTTGCGGTTTACAATGCCACAGCTCTAACTTGAAGGTGGTAAATTAAAACATACTCACCCCAACAGCTGGGTCATTGTTCCGTTCGGGAAGTCCGTACCCTGCTCGCAGCGCCAAATGTTGATGGGGGTGAGGGAAGGCTTCTTTTCCCATGAGCGGGCCCACTGATATAGAGGTTCGACACTCGCCCCAGCCCACGTAGCAATTCTCGAAGTTAGCAGACAGAGACGGATGGCAAAGTATAACGATCTTTATCATGAACATCCGGGAACACCCCTTATCACAGCCGCCTGTGAGTGGAGATGCTCCCCGAACAGCACAATCATACAACTTTTATACATTTCAAAAACCCCTCTGTTCCTGGACAAGACCTCCCTAGATTTCTAATTGGACTACCTTATCAGTGCTACTTCTCTAATTGGACTACCTTATCAGTATTATTCCGGATTGACAGGTCATGAGCTCTGACTGACAGGCCATGATCTCGTGACCATCTTAGACCATTCCCAGAATGGTATCTCTAGGTTGGAATTTGTTATACATTTCCTTTGGTGCCATGAAGTCAATCTCTGGTCTCTTCGCAAGGTCTTACCAATGTCTGTTTAGGTTCTCACATCGTATCCTGTTGGAATATTATTGAATTGATAACTTCTGGAGCCTTGGTACAAGGCCGAAGAGAGGTCTTTTACCTCCTTATGGGTTGGTGCAGGAACCAGCACTTTAACCCTTGTCCCACTGGTATCCCTAATGCCAAATTTTCCTCTTACAGGCCAAGTGTATTAAAAAAAAAAATTGATAAATCCATTGCTGTGCAGATTGAAACACTTGCTTAGCTGTGAAGTGTGTTCAAATTTTTAAGTTGTGGATAGTATGATTTCTATATTTAATGATTGATGCAGGACAATAAACCACTATATATAGGTTTGTAAATTTAAAATGAAGCATTCAATTTAAATAGTTAGATCAGTGTATACAGAGACAATACTTCACTGCAAGTGTTAAAGGGATTGTTTTCATGAAAAACGTGTCAGGACTCTTTTTTGTTTGGGGATGGTAGAGAGCCAGAAGAGTTGGACTCTTTTAGTCCTGATAATGCAGCATGCAAGTGATGTATTCCAAAATGATTTACTTCATGGTATAATTTATTTGCAAACAAAAATACTTATTCACAAAGGTAGCGCCACTTCAAAACATGGCATGCAGGGCAAGAAACAACAAACAAGTCAGCATTACAAATTACTGTTATAATTTAGTCCAATAGGAAGTCCCTGTAAGGTTGTCCTCTGAGGAGAGATCGAGTACAATGGGCCTATACTCTCTGGAGGTTAGAAGAATGAGAGGTGATTTCATTGAAACTTAGAAGATTTTGAGATGGATGACAGGTTAGATGCTGAGAGGTTGTTTCCCTTGGCTGGAGAGCCTAGAAATAGGGGGACATAGTCTCAGGATAAGGGTTCGTCCATTTAGGACTGAGCTGAGGAGAAATTTCTTCATTCGGAAGATTGTCAATATTTGGAATTCTCTACCTTTATAGGGCTGTGGATGCTCAGTCGTGGACTATATTCAAGGCTGAGATTGATAGATTTTTGGATTCTAAGGGAATCAAGGGATGTGGGGATTGGGCGGTGAAGTGTAGTTGAGGTCAAAGTTCAGCCATGATCTTATTGAAAGGCGGATTAGGCTTGAGGGGTCCTATGGGCTGCCTACTGCTTCTATTTCTTATCTATGGGGAACATTGACTGCCTTGTCTCTTTCCCCCTCCCCCCAATGCATTTCAATTAACATCTTAGCTGACTTTTTAACAAAACTAATGCCACAAGTCGAAGACTAAAATTTCAACGTAGGCAGCTGAGTGATTTTAACCTTGCGCCATTTGGCATCATCTTTAGTCGTCTATCAAACAGATGCAGAAAAATTGCTCTAACTAGCATGCACTGAAATAGAATTGTTTATTTTATCCTTATTTGTTTAATCTTTTCCTAGCTTTCTGCATTTTGATTAGCTTTGAGCTAGTTGTAAGAGGTCAGTGCAGGGTCGTCATGTTGCCAAGTGCAGTTGTGTGCTTATCATAGTGACAGCTATCAGCAGTGAAGAGCACTTTCCAGTTTACGGTAATCTCCAAATTGTGAACGTCCATGTCATGCCTAGTATAGACTGAATGTAATTTGGAGCTATTTTATAATGTATCAGCAATCAAGTGTACCGTATCCTCTGAAGGTCACCCCCTACCATGCTTTTGTGCCATTTCCATTTCCTGCACTCTGACTGGGGTTTCCAAATTAGGGCTAATTCGTGCTATAACAATTTATACCCATTGAGACTTGGGTTGAAACTTTCCAGACTTGTTTCACTAGTATCTTTATCGGTTGTCAAATGCAATAGCCTCAGTCCCATCTGTCTGAACTGGACTCGTATTATGATGCTAGAGGTGAAAGTACATCATTAAAAAAATTCCTAAGCCAGATTGATCTGGGATACTGGTCTCTCTCTCGTTAATTGGGTTGGTTCATAAATTTGGTGTACAATCAAGTTTTAATCTCTCCCTTCAGATAGTGATAACTTAAAAAATGCCTCGATGACTTAAAATACTACAATAAAACTGAAGTCTGAAATATGTCTAGATCATTTTTCAAAAACTGCTTAAGTACTTATAACTCCCATTAATTGTCAATGGGAGTTATCAGATAATTATGTATGAGTGGTGTGTGCATACCATTCCTAATTCTGCTCTTGGTTGATGGGACCTAACTTAAAGCTGTAATTCTAAAATGCAGGTATAAATCCTCTTCAAGCTAACATTCTTTCCTTGATCGGATGCAGATGCGCCTGACATTTGCCATGTATTTCCTTTTCTATTTTCTCATAAATTAGATTGAGTTTTTATATTGCCTATATAAACTGTTCCCTACTTTTAGCAGTTTTTTCAGTCACTACATGTAATCCCTCACTTATTCACGATTGAAACCAATTTCCTGGATTTGTCTATTATGCCTAATTTTAGAACATTTGAACAGCAGCTTAAACTTGAGCGCACATTTTCTTGTCTGTGTTGGATTCTATTTATTTAATTACTGCTTATGTATTTGTGTAATGAAGTTAAGTAGGAAATGCCCCAGACTAGTGCTGTTTTCTTGTCCGTCAATAATTGTTGAATTGCTGAAACTGAACCAAAATCTCTTCAGCTGTGTGACTTTTGTTTGAGAACTCTCCTAAGCAGGATCTGCAACTCATGCTGATAGCAAAATCAGTCTCCAGCTGAATCATGTATCTACATAGCTTGTTGCAACAAATTAAGTAGCAATTATATGCAGCATATCAAGGTATTTACACATTGTATTTCACAAAATTAACTAAAACCATTTAGATTATATATATGTAAATAAAGATTTAGCGTGGTTTATGTGGTGCTCCAAAATTTCAAGATGGTGTGATTCTGTTATTTTATAAGTAAGCTTACCTATCTGGTTGCACATTTAATTGCTGTTTGGGAGAGGAAATTTTGTGTTAATCAAGGTACGAAATATCCAGTCTAGAGAATGCAAAGCGTTCACGTTTCAGCTACCCAGTGTTCGCATTGAGCATTCTAGGTCACTGCACCAACAAATAAATTCAAAGGAAAACTGCTTCTACTCTGCCCTAACAACGTGGCTTACCTTGAACCTCATGTTGACTACCACCTTTTGTGCATTTTCTGTGCCATTCATTTGTTGACCTTTCTGGGTGAGTTTCCTGGTTTAGTGTGTCTTTGAGCCAAATTTATAATGCAGACGTGTTCTAAATTAATTTCACTTCGTACTTAATAGATTGGCAAGTGTGGATTGGTTTCAAACCACGCCCTAAAGGTGACAGGCTTGTACAGTTTCCAGTAATTGCTTTCTATTATCAAAATTACCAAATAGTTATGACACTATTGTGCTCTATTTTGTCAGTGAAATCACCCAGACAATTGAGTTCCTTATCTCAGTTATACCTCCAGAGCAAATGCGATGGTCATATCCCCAGGAAATGAACGACAATAGGAGGGTTAGTCACATGGCTTCCGTTCATTCCTTAGCAGAGAAGCTGTATCGAGAGGCAGTTCTAGCAGCCCATCTGCATCACACAAAATGGTGTGCTGTGTGGAAGAAATAAGAAATGGAGGAAGGAATTAACAAATATTTCACATAATTAAAATCATTGCATAAATATTTGTATTGCTTGTGTGTGTGTGATCCAAATGTTTATCAATTTGACACTTTATTTCAGTTGACAGAAGGCAATATTGTATGTAGTGCCAAAGTATTTAACCCCATTAGTGTGAAAAGTTCTGCCTTTATGTACTCTCTTATTCCTGACCTTGTCAGCTGATGTATAATTCATGGTAACAGCAGTAAATCAACTAAAGTTTATCGGATTATGCAGATTTTACAATTTTTCTATAAAATTATTAATTACAGAAGGATACAAGTAATGACCTAGATATTACATATGCTAATGACAACATATAAATTCTTTTCTTGATTTTTTTTTAAGAAATGTTTTTTAAGTTTGACCTAAATTGTGTGAAGTGAATCTCAATTTACCAGCTGTACCTATTTTTGACTTGGTTCATAACCTACAAATGTGCATGTAGGTATTTTTAACGCTCTTATATATATTTCTACTGTATGTTCAGTCTCCAGCTGAATCATGTATCTACATAGCTTGTTGCAACAAATTAAGTAGCAATTATATGTTTAGGAAGAGGAAATGTTCCACATACATTTTCAGTATTCATTCCAAAGGACTCATGATTGTGCTAGGTGGCTTAAATGAATAATAGCATAATCATAATGCTGAATTTTCTTTGTTTTATATAATAACTCTTGATGGGATTTTATGCTGACTGGATGTTCTAACAATTCTCAATTCTTACAGCTGGTCTCAGAAGAAGTTTTCGAATGAGCAGAAAAGACAGAAAGACTAATAAGTCCATGTATGAAAGTAAAAGAAGTGAACAGTACGACACAGCAGATGTACCAACATATGAAGAAGTCGTCTCTTATCAGCATCAACCTAATGAAAAGTACAGACTTGTAGTTCTTGTTGGTAAGTGCCATTTTTAACTCCCACTGTATTTTTGTTCCTGGTTTTATTACCTTGTATTGATTTATTGACCAGGGAAAGTGTTATTAGCAATTTGTTGTGAGAATACTGACTATTCAAATTATTGGCAAAGAATTTGCAGTTGTAATGACGGCAAAACTGTCAGTGTTCATCATCATTACTCTGAAACTGACGACAACCTGCTGGCACATGCACAGTTAAACATAGAAATCCAGAAGTTGCTGAGAGTGATTGTCTGATCCTCCACAGGGTGTACTGTTGAAGTCCTCGCAGATGGAACTCTTTTATATAAAAAATTTTTTTTTTTAAATCACTTGAATTAACATGAACGTCAATTTCTTATGCTCCAATCCCACTGTGAAAACCCTCAACAAAGTAAAGCCTTGTTGACTGAGGTTTAACTGGGGTTTTAACAGCATACTCCATTATAATTGCTGATGAATAACCTCTCTGGCCCTGAAAATCTAATTTATATTTGTGGAAAGTCAAATTTCTCCATTATGATCAAAATTGCTAGATTTTTTTTTTACTTTCTTTGATATTTCATCTTTTACCTTAATCCCAATCTTTATTTCGCTTGTACAATGTTTTAAAAAGTGATGGGTAATCAGTGCCTTTTATTTCCTGGTTTGCTGTCTTTGAGAATTCTTCAATGTAATTGGCTGCGTAGACTGTTTGATGACATCACTGTTGCTGGATGCCAGAGATCCCCTTTTGGTGGCGACAGAATGAAATTAATGTCTGGCAAGGAGAAATCCACGCCGCAGAGATCGCTTGATCTTTGGGCAGATTTCTTAGAAGTCAGCGGCGAGCGCCGTCACCGCTCCACTGACCGCAAAATCCAGGCCATTGTGCTATGTCATGACCAATCTGTTTCAGCCTGTCAACAAATCCTAGAAAGGTTCTGCCTCGTTTGGTCGGCTAACATTACAATCATTTTAATTCTTTTTAAAATACGTACATCAATTCTGCTTGTTCTGTTATTCCTTTTTTTATATTAGTCAATGGTGCTTCATTCCTTTAGTTTGGTTTATTTTTGTTCAAACTGTCTTCTGACCTTTCTATAAACTTCTCAATTCTTTCTTTTTCTTTTATTTTTTTCTTTCTTTGAAATGGGATTTTGTATTTTGGACATGGGCGACACTTATGAAGACTGTATTTATTGTCCCTGCTACTGAACTTAATATTCGTCTCCCCACCATGACTGCACTGTATGTATTTCAGCAACTCACTAAGCACACTTCAACAGAACTTTCGAGCCCCACGACGTCTATCACGAAATGGACAAGAACAGCAACATCATGGAATTTATACCTCTGATCTGGCTGATCTGTCCCTCTGCTCAATTTGCCCACCTTTTCTGCATTTCCCTTTGACCCATACCCAATAAAATCTATCGTTCTTAGTCTTGAAACTTTCAGTTGACCCAACACCCACAGCCTTTTGGGTGAGAGAGTTCCATATTTCTACTACTCTGTGAACAAGCGCTTCTTGATTTCACTCCTAAATGGCCTACCTGTAATTTAAAAATTATCAGCTTGTTCTGGATTGCCCAACCAGAAGAAATAGTTTTTCTGTATCTAACTTGTCGAGTCTCTTTATCATTTTAAACACCTCTAAGATTACCACGCGGCCTTCTAACTACGAGGGAATATAAACTAAGTTTATGCAACTCTTTTTTTTAACTCATTGGGTAAAGAAGTTTCTCCTGAATTCCCTCTTGGATTTATTCATGACTCTCTTATATTTATGGCCTCTAGTTTTTGAATCCCCTTCAAGTGGAAACATCTTCTGTGTCTACCCTATCAAACCCCTTAATCATTTTGAAGAGCTCTATCAGGTCATCTCTTTTCTAGAGAACAGAGCACCAGCCTGTTGAGTGTTTCCTGATAGCTATAACCTTTCAGTTCTGGTATTATCCTTATAAATCTTTTTGCACCATCTCCAATGCCTCTACATCCTTTTTATAATGTGAACACCAGAACTGTTCACAGTACTCCAAGGGGCCGATTTCAGCAAGGCCTCCGCCCGCCCAAAGCCGCAGAGGGACCGGATGGTACTTTGGGCGGGATGGTCATGAAGGTCGTCAGGCAGAAAATGGAAGACAGAAGCCGCCAATCTGGATGGCAGCAGGCAGGAGATCGCATTCTCGGCGGCAGAGGCGCTTGCCGCCTACGTGTCGCCGAGGATGGAACCCACGGAGGGTCGAAGACCTGAAAAAAACCCAGCAAAAAATAAAAAAAGTATCCCAAGACCTTCAGGGGACATCATCCAGGTAAGTTGTGTTGAAAAAAAGTATTAAAATGTTCACTTATCTTTTTTTCAAGTTCTTCATACTCACCGTCGGGGACAGACCAGTCTCTAGCCAGCAGACCACCCCCGTTCTGCCACCGACTGCCGCCCACAGGAATCTGGGAGCTCAGCAGGTGGGTGCTCAGTGGCGCCACTCAGCGGGCGATTCCTGGCGGCTCTCCCCTCCCACCCGCTCCAGGCTACCCCGAAAGTGGCCGTGGGCAGATCTTCAGGAGGAATATCGGCAGGAGTGGGCGGTCAGGTGCTGAAAATCGGCCCCCAAGTGTGGTTTAACCATGGTTCTATACAAGTTTAACATGATTTTCACACTTTTCAATTCTATCCCTCCAGAAATAAAGCCCAGCGCTTGGTTTGATTTTTATATGGCCTTATTAACCTGCATCATTACTTGGTGGTTTGTGTATCTGTATCCCCATATTCCTTTGCTCCATTACCCTATTTAGATTCTTACTTTCCACGCACTACGTTGCTTCCTTACTCTTCCTACCAAAATGCGCCACCTCACACTTGTCTATATTGAAATTCATGTGCCAATTAAATGCCCATTCTGCAACTTTATTAACATTGTACTGTATTTTGTCACAACCTTCCTTTATATTGACTACAGCCCCCAATTTGATGTTGTCTACAAATATTGAAATTGTACTTCCGATTCCCGAGTCCAAATCGCTGATGCAAATTGTGAGCAACACTGGTCCCAGCACCCATCTTGTGGAACACCACTTTCCACCTTTCGCCAAACTGAGTAGCTGCCCTTAACCCCTACTCTTTGTTTTGTAGCCAGCTTGCTATCAATTCAGCCACCTGTCCCCTGACGCAACATGAGTTTACTATATAGTACCTCTGCAAAGGCCTTTTGAAAATCCAAATATATTGCATTTACAGCTTTATCCTTGTTTACTCTTTGTCATTATTTCAAAGAATTGAGTGAGTTTGGTCAAGCATGACTTTCCTTTTTGAAATCTGTGCTGACTACTCTTTATTATGTTTTTGGTTTCTAGATGTTTTTCTATTACATCTTGGAGTAAAGATCCCATTATCTTTCCTATCACCGATGTTAAGCTAACTCGTCTATAATCAGCCATCTGTAATTTCTTTCCTGGTTTGTCAATTAACTTCAGTTAACACCTTGCATGCACTTATTTACATTGTCACAATCAATGTTGCATTCTGAATGGCTTAAACACAATCTTACACTTCTATTTACTCATGTTTTCCCTTTCAAACATCTCCTTACATTTGTAAAATTTTAAAACTTAAATCTAGACCATTATTTCCATTCTTCACCAAAGTTGAGGATTTTATTACTGTTTAGGATTGAACATGGGCACTTGCAAATAGTGTTAAAATATTTATTTCTAGTTTTCTAATGGATTTTTCGAAAAGGATTCCTTTTCTGATGAACCCTTGCTTGTCTGGGCCCTTTCAGGGTCAACATGGTTTTATGTCTTTTGGGTATTTGTACAGAAATTAACCCTGCAATGGTAACAGCAGCTCCTATATCTGGAGCTACAATATTGCTCCAAAATATAGACATTCACCATACCAAATTGTCTGACTCATTAAAACTGCACATCGAGATTGTCAGGACAATTCTTCTATGGGAATGACCTTTTGGTAAACAAGAGCAAATCTCAGCTACATTAAGATCTAAAGAATGATTGTAATTTCGATCTCGTCTCCTTTCTCCTAATACCGAAGAGTCGCTTTAGTGACATCAGGGATGCAGAATCCTGCACACGTTGGAATTTAAGACCAGTCTGAAGGATATGTTGATCAGGAAGTGCTGGAGCTAGAAAAGCCATGCTGGCCAAGTGTACAGCAGGGTACTGACAATTTCTGGCTCTGGATACCTCTGAATTGGCATCATAGCTGGCCTTGGCTACTGTTCTGCAGGATGCTTTATGAAGTTCCTCTGAACTTTCCATAAAGACTTTCAATAGTAATCCCTTTTGTGGGGTAGGTGTGGGGGCAATGCACATGCTAGAAATAAAGATATCTCCTCCCAGGTAACATTTTAATATTTTTGATGGAGGGTAAGGAAAGAAAAAGAGCGTACATTTCCCACATTGTTCTCTTTTAAATCAATATATATTTACCAAACAAAGACGCCACACTTTTGCTATATTTTTATAAAAGGTATTGAAACAGATTTTCAGATTTTTGGCAAGGTTTGATTTTAAAATCTAATCAAACTTAAGTTTTTGTTTAGCAATAATATTAAGGTAAGGACAAATCAAATATTAGGTGGTAACATCACTGGGACAAAAATACAGACAAACTTCAACTTTATCTTAAAAGCTTAAGAATGTTTTTGTGAAACAATGTAAAACTTATTGGCAGCTATCTTTCCATTGGTAATTTCTTAAGTATTTCCTTCCAACATCTGCTGTGCATCAAGGAAGACCATTTTGAGGAGGGGTTGAATTCAATTATAGAAAAATCCATCAAAGCATTCTCCCTTTGTTCTGACGCCTGGAAGGATGCTGCTCTATGACAACCCTGTCTAAGATTGTGTGTGTTTCAGAGAGAAAAGAGGATGCAGTAAAGGCAAAGTCTGTATTTGTAATTGCATTGGATAACTGCTGTCATATCGTACTCTAATAGCGTATGACAAAAGATTAGAAAAATAACCATGCTAAATGATTTTCCAGAAGTGATGCATTATTATCATAACATAGTTGTCTGTATAAAATATAGCGCTCACATTTCATCCTGTAATGGATGATTTGATTCACACATTCAAAAACTATAAAATCTTGACAGTTTAGACTAAATTACATTACTTGCTGTATATGTTTCTCAGGATTTAAAAATTTCTGTAGTCTTATCGAGCCATATCATTTTTGAAATAAAGTGCAGTTGTTAGAAATAACCAAGTTACAGCTATCTCTGGTCACCTTAATAATCAGGATCAACTGTAAACCAATATGGTGGGTATATTGTGTTTAATCAAAGTTTAAGACTGAATATAACACACTAGTTATACAGCAAAAACATACAACCGTGACAAGCAGCTGATACCGATCCGATCAGAAAGACGGCTAGCGCACGTGAGCAGTTCTCTGGCTTGTGGCCTCTCTTCCTCTCGTCTAGAGCCTCCTTCAGTGAACATGGGATCACTCTCGAAGCGTGTTCGACCAGCCCAACTTCTGGTTCTTCCCTCCACCGTCTGTGGGGATAAGCCCTCTGTGTTACTTTTATTCTCTCTTTAGGGATGAGCCTGGAATGTGATATTGACAACACCTTTTGGCCTATAGAGGTTCCCCTAAAAACTCAATACCGAAAAGGGCTTCAAGTCCTTTGTCTCGATTCTTGTGTCAAAGCCCTCCCTAAAGATGTCTCATGATCTTGTTCACATGTCTTTTCCTGTTTATACTTACTGAAAGTTCTTCATTTGGAATTTGTCTTATCTCTCTTGCCCATATCTTTGCAGATACAATTGGTCCAAGGCTTGGCCTTGTACCCTTTCAATCTTGAGGCCCAGGCCAGAGCTGTCTCACTTCAGCCGATCGACACAAATACCCTAACTCCCATTCCTTCTACTCCAAGTCTTTTATACTAATTAACTTTTAATTATCTTCGCAAGCAGTTCTGTTAAGCAAGCTCCAAATTCTACCGTAGCATTATAATATGGTTATTAGCAATAATGGAACAAACATAGGTTGGCCTTCATTGACCAAATTAAAGACCAAGTCAAAATCCTAAACTTACAGACAACAGACAAGGCCACATCATGCTGTGGGTCCCCATGTGGAATGTTATGCATCCTCTAATCTAATTCATTAAAACACTGTCTCAATTCTAATGCAAATTGGAAAACGAAACTAAGCAGTCCCAGGTAAAACATAACTTCTACATTAACCCTTTACTTGCCTCGAGCAGAAACATACAATCATTTAATCGCAGTATTATTCACGTCATAGTTTTGTTCGTATAACCATTTACATTTTGGACACCCTGATTTCTAACACAGAGTATAAAATGGTGTAATCCAGGTACAAAATGCTAATAGTTTGTCATTGGTGCTCATGAGGATTTTTCCTACTTTTAAAAAGCCTTAAAGCCTTAGCAAGAATTAAGGGAAAAGCCATATTTAACTTGTGTTCTTATTAAAAGCTAAGCATGGAAATCTTGTGCAGCTGTGGAGGATAATTGAAAATTCAGGGCTAGAGTGTCCAAAATCACCGTAATTTGTGGAAAAGAACACGGAATTTTAAGTACAATTTACTTTCAGCATAGCTCAAGTTGCTGCGATATTTTGCGCTAGAAGCAGGCCCCGCCGATAAAACTGGCTACTTCCCCCAGATTGAATTAATCACCATTGGGTGTTTCTGCTAATTGCACTCAGTTGCAGACCTTCGAGGAGGCTCTTTTATAAAAAAAAAAATTTGGATCTCGAGCTTTTGAATGTAATTTTTTTTAATTTACGAAGGAACTGACTATTATACCCCAAAATAACTAGCCAATGGTTCTGTATGGGCCTAAATTCGCACTCCCATACGAATGCGCACATGGGGTGCCAGCAAGTTTCGGGTTTAAGTATACGAAGCGCATGTGCCTAAACCCGGAATTTGCGATCTGTCAAGCATCCGAAACTAAAGGGCCTCCGTGGACGGAGAGTTGGGCTATTTGTCCCACTCCTACCCAATGAATGTCCTTCAAATTCTTACGTAAGACTTTTAAAATCCAGAAAAAGATATTTTAAAAAAATTATAATAATTTCAACATTTAAAATCCTTTAAAAATAACTTTTTAATTTAGTTTTCAAAAAATTTAATTTTTGTTTTAAAAAATTAAATCCAATTTTTATAAATTTGAAATACATACTGAAAATAACTTTAAAAAATCATTATTTTGAGGGGTATTTCCATTCATACTTAGGGTGGTTCCGTATATATATATAGAACTCTCAAGTATGAGGGGGATCCCCCTCCTCTGATAGGTTGGACCAACCCACATGATCCCAGGGATGCGTACGAAACCCATACACTCCTGGGATGTGTGTGCCTCCACAAAGGCCTTCGCAAGTTTCCGAACCTCTGGGACTATTCTACTTTCGTAGAAATGTTTGTGATTGGAGGCATATCCGCCCACAGGAAGCCTCCAAACAGAAATTCTTGGCCAATATTTTTTTTAAGTAATTTTCAGTAATTTAAAATCGAGTTAGTAACAAGTTGTTACACTTATGATTAAAAATGTTTTTTTGTGATAAACACATTTTCAGCTGCAAGTTACCACTCTTTTAAAAGAAAATCAAGGAATATTACAGGTAAAAGCAAAATTAGATATTTTTTAAATTTGCGTTTTCAAACGCTGTCCAATTGTGCTGGTTCGTGGCACATTTTGCGTTTGATGATATGCAAACGAGTTTGAACAGAAACTCGACAAAACGGCAAAATTTGTGATTGCGCCCAAAGGAGAAACTCTGTCCTTAAGTATTTTATGCTGGGTTCATCCTAGAATTTGTTCTTAAACAAGAACGTATCACGATCTAAGTGAATAAGCAACTGGGGTTTTCTGCCTCAGCATGGTGCAGTGGTCATTGGCAGATGCTGTATAGTGAAGAAAAATGTGGCCTAGTTGGGCACAGAGAGTGCATAATTCATAACAGATTCTAAGCCAGGTAACAATAGTAGAGTCGACCTCGTCAGCATAAACGGGCTTTAACTCGGGATAAGACTTGCAAGGATATTCTCTCATCTGCGCTGCTTTCACTGTCCTCAACCTGGCACACAGAGGAGATATTTCAAGAGTCTGCCAATTTGCAGTTCATTGCTCCATTTAGGAGGCAATTGAAGCCATGTTTCATCACACATCAAGCTGCACATATTTCAGCAGCAGAGTCAGCTGCTTTATTTTCAAATGGTAGCTATTTTACACTGGACAAAATCTGATGTGCATAATAGGAAGGGTAATCATTCCATTGAAATGCAATTGGTATATCACTTGCAATGGAAAATAATGTCCCTCGATGCACGGTTCTGGAGGATATGCATGATGTAGTTCTGAGGCAATCAACTGTGACTACTGTGAAGGAGAAAGAAAGATTTAGGGATTCCAACTAGGAGATATGAACCTATAGTGCAACCATGGCTAATATCTCTTCATAAGTCCTGTACCCAACAACGAATAGATACAAGCGAGGCACATGAGTGCAAGAGCTCTCGTTGAGCAGACATTGGGATGTCAAATCAAGGGTTCAGATATTTGCACCAATCAATGGGTGCTTTGCAATGAGTCCTGGAAAAGGTCCTGCAAGTTATAGCAGTACGTCGCCTTGTATTGCCATGAACAATGGCTTCACAGAGTGTATATCTGTAGGTGTGTGGATGGTAACAAGTGGCATTCTAATGAGGTGTTTTTCTTGGGTGCATCTTGGAGACAATTGAGTTCTCCTCATTCTGTGAAGAGAGTAAATAGAGCACTGGGGTGAAAAATGGGAATAGCAAATTGGCAACCCGTTTTACACCTCGTCAAATGCTGAAGTTGCAGTCTATCATTCACTGCTCCTCCACAGGCTCCACCTCTCCAAGAGCCGGCAATCAGTGAAATCACTGATCTGGTGAAAACTTCCCTTTTTCTGAACAAATATCGCTGTTCGAAACCCCATCAAATGAGGTGTAGCTGGATTTTTAATGCTAATCTGAGTAATAACTACTGATAAACAGCTGTACTGGCCCTGAAAAATTTATTTTACATTGGTGGAATGTCAAATTTCTACATTAAGTTAAAAATGATTAGATTTTACAATTAATAAAAAATATATATTAAACATTTGTTCATGAGTGTGTATGTCCCAATCTTGATTTTGCTCTCAAATGTTTTTAAAGTGATTGATTATTGGTGCTTCCTATATCTTGGTTCTCTGTGTGATAATTCTGCAATGTGATTGGCTGCTTAGGCAGCTTGTTGACGTCACTGCAGCTCGCACTATGGGATTGCCACTTAACTCCACTGATTTCAACTGTTAGTCGGAAAAGCCGAACTACTTGTCACAGAGATTGCGAGATCTTTATGGGCAACTTACTTCGGGGCCAGCGGCGAATGGTTTTTCTTCACCGCTGACCGCAAATTGCAGGCCATTATGATTTTCTAAGTGCCCTGTTATCACGTCCCTAATAGATTCTGACATTTTCCCTTCTACTGATGTCAGACTAACTGGACTGTAGTTCCTGGTTTTCTCCCTCCTTTCTTGAATAGTGGGATAACGTTTGCTACCTTCCAATCCACGGAGACCATCCTAGAATTTAGGAAATTCTAGAAGATCAAAACTATCTTCTATTTCTGCAGCCACTTCTTTTAAAACCCTAGGATGTCGGCCATCGGGTCTAGGGGATTTGTCGGCTCTTAGTCCCATTAATTTCACCAGTACTATTTCTTTACTAATACTAATTTTTAAAAGTTCTTTAAGCCCCTCATTCTTACTAGGCCCTTCGTTCCCCACTATTTAAACTAGCTAATGTACTCATATTCAAAAAGAGTGACAAAAGAGACACTGGCAGCTACAGACCCTTTCGTCTTACGTCCAGTCCATGTGAAGTGATGGAATCAGTTATCAGGAATAAACTTGAGCATTATCTGTACAAGACCCGAGCTAACAGCAGTCAGCATGGATTCAGAGATGGAAGATCCTGCCTGACCAAGCTCCTTGAATTCTTTGAGGAAGTGACAACGCAAGTGGACTGTGATAAGCCCTATGATACTATGGTATTTTGATTTCCATAAGGCTTTTGATAAAGTTCTACACAAAAGATTGTTACTTAAACTCAAAAATGTGGGGATTCAGGGTAAAACTGCGAATGGGCAATAAACTGGCTCAAGGATAGAAAACAATGGGCTGGAAATTCACCAACCTTGTCCCGTTTTTTCGGCGATGTTTCTCAAAAATGGTTATCTGCTAATTTCGCCCAAGTCTTGCGCCAGCGGTTTTGAAATACCGCTGAAAAGCGACCGCCGGCATGCAAGACGGCTATCACTATAGTTTGGACTTTTGGCGCACCCATATTCTGGGTGAAAAAAAACTTCCAAGAAAAACCTGCGTTGCAGCCCTAAGAACAGCGGTACATATGAAGACCTGCAAAAAAGGCAAGTTAAAGTTTTTATTTTTAAATTTTTCAGCAACTCAATAGTTAAGTTTCTTGTGAATGTTTTATGATTTTTACATTTTTTTTTTGGTTTTTGCTATCTTTTTGTGTTTTTCCCCCCTCCCAAGGCCCCTCTCACAGCAGTAATTGGCCACTGACTAAAGTTGGCAAGGACTGAGGTTTCCGCTGCGAATCCTCGCGCAACGCCGATTTTTGCTGCTGGGTGCATTTTGTAATGAAACTTGGGTCTTTAAACAATGTCGGTGGCAAAAAATACCGCTATGACCAGAAAACTAATTTCTAGCTCAGAGTGCTTGTTTATGGAGTTATATTAGAGTGAGGGAAAGTACTGAATTAGGTGCCTCTGGACTGGTATGACTGTTACTGCTAATTTACATAATGACCTGGATTCAGAAACACACGAAAAGTAGTCAAGTAGACAGATCACAGCAAACTTGGAAGGGCAATAGAATTGGATGAGGCATCTCAGAAATTACATCAGGTTTGTAAGTGGGCAAAGCTATGGCAGGTGGAATATAATGCAGACATGCTTATGGTGCTAAATATAGGAAGAAAAGAAGTACATGCATATTTTATGAAAGGTGCTGAAATAGCAAAGGCTAAAGCTGAAGGAGGAAAAGGAGTCTTAGTAGATTTGATATTAAACATGTCCAATCCATGCACAACAATTAACAAAACTATACTATATAGTCAAACAGTAGACTATAAATCAGAGGAGATAATGATCAAACATATTTTGTCGGAAGTATTGTAATTTAACCCGAGGCCTTGCCTTCTCTCGAAGGTGGCTTTAAAAGATATCATGGCAGTTTGAAAGAAGAGCAGTGGAGTTTTCCCAGTGTCTTGGCCAATATTTATCGGTCAACCAACACCATCAAAAACAGATGACCTGGTCATTTATCACATTGCTGTTTATGGGAGCTTGCTGTGTACAATTTCACAAGAGACTACACCTCAAAGGTACTTCATTGTGAAGCACTTGGGTTGTCCCATGCACCTGCTGCCCTTGTCCTTGAGGTATAAATGCAAGTTTTCTTTTCTTTACTACACATTCTTAAAATTAAACAATACATTTATGTTCTTGACCTTTAATGATGCCACACAGATAGTATGCAGCGCCTAAAATCTGGAACCCTCGGCTGTTCCGGATTCTGGGCTTTTCCGGAATTTCGATTTGCTTTCTGACGTCACAAATCCAGAGACACCCGAGCCCAGGTTTGGGTATTTCTGGATTTTGGAATGAAAGGGTGGGGGGGGGGGGGGGAGGGTGGGTACCTGCCAAGGAGCTGTCCGGGACCCGCCGAGGTGTTCGCGTCAGGCGGGGCTCCACCGAGTAGGATGTCATCAGGCGGGCCGGCCGGCCCCACTGAGGAGTTGTCATCGGGCCAGCCCCGCCAAGGATGTTGTCGGGAAGTGCCCCGCCGAGATGTTGGTCAGAGCCCCGCCATGGAGGTCGTCTGGTGGGCCAGCGAGGAGGCCCCGAGGTAAGGGCAGCAGCGGTGAGTCAAGGCCCATGGTCGGGCAGGGTCGTCTGGTCCGGATTCCAGAACATTTTACGGATTCCGGACGACTCTGCCACCGATCGGTCCGGATTCTAGAACATTCCGGATTCCAGAACTCTGGATTCTCGATGATGCACCTGTATAATCATTCATCTTTTCTGCATATTTTCATGGAGATCTTTTATCCCATTTTAAAAACTTTGAAACAAATTATTTATTCAGGGGATGTGGACCACCATTTAGTGTCTATCCCTAATTGCCCTTGAGAAGGTAGTGTTGAGTCACCTTGTTGAACCACTACAGTCGATGAGATACTCCCACAGTGCTGTTAAGTCGGGAGTTCCAGGATTTTAACCCACTGACAATGAAGGAACAGTGATATATTTCCAAGTCAGGATGGTGTTCCCATGCACCTGCTGCCCTTGTCCTTCTAAGTGCTAGAGGTCACGGGTTTTGGAGCTGCTGTCAAGAAGCCTTGGCGAGTTTGCTTCATTGCATCTTGTAGATGGTACACACTGTGGACTCGGTGCACCGAAGGACACAGAAAATCTGCAAAAGGACATAGACAGGTTAAGTGAGTGAGCAAAAATTTGGCAGATCAAGTATAATGTTGGAAAGTGTGAGGTCATGCACTTTGGCAGAAAAAATCAAAGAGAAAGTTATTATTTAAATGGAGAAAGATTGCAAAGTGCTGCAGTACTTGTGGGACCTGGGGGCACTTGTGCCTGAAACACAAAAGGTTAGTATGCAGGTACAGCAAGTGATCAGGAAGGCCAATGGAATCTTGTCCTTTATTGCAAAGGGGATGGAGTATAAAAGCAGGGCAGTCTTGCTACAGCTATACAGGGTATTGTTGAGGCCACATCCATATTTACGAAAGGACAGACGTGCTTTGGAGGCAGTTCAGAGAAGGTTCACTAGGTTGATTCCGGAGATGAGGGGGTTGACTTATGAGGAAAGGTTGAGTAGGTTGGGCCTCTACTCATTGGAATTCAGAAGATTGAGAGGTGATCTTATCGAAACGTATAAGATTATGAGGGGGCTTGACAAGGTGGATGCAGAGAGAACGTTTCCACTGATGGGGGGAGACTAGAACTAGGGGGCATAATCTTAGAATAAGGGGCCGCCCATTTAAAACTGAGATGAGGAGAAATTTATTTTCTCAGAGGGTTGTGGATTTGTGGAATTCGCTGCCTCCAAGAGCTGTGGAAGCTGGGACATTGAATAAATTTAAGACATAGATAGATAGTTTCTTAACCAATAAGGGGTTATGGGGAGCGGGCAGGAAAGTGGACCTGAGTCCATGACCAGATCAGCCAAGATCGTATTAAATGGCGGAGCAGGCTCGAGGGGCCGTATGGCCTACTCCTGTTCCTATTTCTTATGTTCTTATGAAAGGGAAATCATGTTTGACAAATTTGCTGGAGTTCTTGGAGGATGTAACGAGCAGAGTGGATAAAGGAGAACCGGTTGATGTCATATATTTGGATTTCCAGAAAGCATCCGATAAGATGCCACACACAAGGTTACTGCACATGATAAGAACTCACGGGTTTGGGGGTAATATATTAATGTGGATAGAGGATTGGCTAGCTAACAGAAAATAGAGAGTCGGGATAAATGGGTCATTTTCAGGTTAGCAAACTATAACTAGTGGGGTGCCACAGGGATCAGTGCTGGGGCCTCAACTATTTACAGTTATATTAATGACTTGGATGAAGGGACCTAGTGTAATGAAGCCAAATTTGCTGATACAAAGATAGGTGGGAAAGCAAGTTGTGAGGAGGACGCAAAGAATCTACAAAGGGATATAGATCGGCTCAGTGAGTGGGTAAAAATTTGGCAGATGGACTGTAATGGAAAATGTGAGGTTATCCATTTTGGCAGGAAAAATAAAAAAGCAAATTATTATTTAAATGGGGAGCGATTACAAAATACTGCAGTAGAGCGGGATCTGGGGGTTTTTGTACACGAAACGCAAAAAGTTAGCATTTAGGTACAGCAAGTAATCAGGAAGGCAAATGGAATGTTGGCCTTTATTGCTGGGGAGATGGAGTATAAAAGTAGGGAAGTCCTGCTACAACTGCGCAGGGCGTTGGTAAGACCTCACCTGGAGTATTGCGTACAGTTGTGGTCTCCATTGGAGACATTCCTCATGGGGAAATCTAGAACTAGGGGGCATAGTTTCAGAATAAGGGGTCGCCTATTTAAAACAGAAATGAGGAGGAATTTCTTCTGAGGGTCGTGAATCTTTGGAATTCTTTATCCCAGAGAGCTGTGGAGGCTGTGTCTTTGAATCTATTTAAGGTGGAGATAGACAGATTTTTGAATGATAAGGGAGTTGAGTGTTATGGGGAACGGGCAGGGAAGTGTTGTTGAGACAGGATCAGATCAGCCATGATATTGAATGGCAGAGCAGGCTTGAGGGGCCAAATGGCCTACTCCTGCTCCTATTTCTTATGTTCTTATGTCAAGTCACCAAGGATGTTACGATAACCCAACTCCCATTCCTGAATCAAACTTCCTGCTGGAGCAGGAGTGGTGATATATCAATGGACACCAGGAATGTTCTAACTGCTGCAGCAGTGGAGGTGGAATAAAAAGCTGGAGGTGGTGTTGCACCCCAGCATTCCCTGTTGCTAGGAATTCTGTCTTGGAATCTTCCTTGGCTGAGTAGGATTGCAATAAGGCATTATTCTAGCATGTTCAATTGATTATCAAATAATTTACTAGTAATGTTCTAATTAATCTTTAGAATTACAATATTGCTGTATAGAAGTAGCGTCGTGCAGTCAATTAATCATCCTTTTTGAGAGTTTTGCGAACTTATGCATCTGATTTATAATGCTGGTCCCAGAAGAGCAGGTTAATTTAAGTTTAAAATAAACAGATTTGTCCTCTTGTCTGGCTTGCTTGTAAGTTAACCACCCACTCGTGACTTGCAACTGAAGATTATGCTTGTAAAATCATCCAATAACATGCCTGATTGAGCTTTACACACACAACAATAATTAGAGAAATGTGGTCCTATGGCACTCATTGCTTTTGAACATTGACTTCACCAGATTGCTTCGAACTCCCTTAATGAGAATGTTAAACTATTGTGGATTTTTAAAAATCAAGCATGTCAACAGTTGGGAAAATCAGTGCACGAGATTAATTGGATTCCTAAAGTGGCTTTGAATTAATTCTGAATATGAAAATGTGGTATCACTGATCCAGTGCTATTAAAATACAGTGCTGTCCATTTATCTTGAACCCCTTTTATATTGAAATGAAACTTATTTTGATAACGTAAAGCCCGAGTCACAGCTCCGCACATTAGTACAAAATACTTACCGTCTATGTCGACTTCAGCATAAAATCTGCCACAATTTTATTGAGTCCCTAACACACTCAAGGGAGTTTTGATGAAATTGACCGCAGAATCTTTGAAAGAGATAGCGTCTCATTACTTGGTCCTGAGTTTCAGCAACTCTGAGGGAAGGGAGCTTTACTGAAATTGACAGTGGTAAGATAATAGGAAACAGCATGTCTGCTTAAGTTGACAAACTGCTTATGTCAACAAAATTGGAATGGTTCCCAAGATGTTTTGCGTAAGATGGTAGGACTGTATAAGACTGAATGTGGTTCCAGCGACGTTGGAGCCGGTTTTCTGAAGAGCTCCCAATTTTTTTTTTTATAATCTGAAAGAAAGACTTGCATTTATATACAGGTTGAACTTCCCTTATCCAGAACTCCCTTATCTGGAACCACCTCTCGTCCAGAACCATTCCCGGCCACCGGTGGGCGCATGCGCAGAACTCCGACATGAACAAATTTAAGTTGTTCCTCGCTGCCGACTCCCGCAATCGCTGGCCTGACCCTGCGATTTCGCCCCCCGCCCTCCCATGATCCCTCTGCCACACTCCCAACCCCAAGCCAGCCAGCCCCAATATCCCCTTGCTCAGTACCTGTACCATCCAATTTAACGTGACCACCCCTCGTCTGGAAAAATCCCTTATCCAGAACAGGCCAGGTCCCAAGGGTTCTGGATAAGGAAGGTTCAATCTGTAGTGCCTTTCACGACCACAAGACATCTCAAAGCGCTTTAGTCAATGAAGTACTTTTGAAGTATAGACCCTGGTGCAATGTAGGAAATGTGGCAGCCAACTTGCACACAGCAAGCTCCCACAAACAACAATGTGCTCATGACCAGATAATCTGTTTTGTGATGTTGATTGAGGGATATCTATTAGCCAGGACACTGGGGCTAATTCCCTTGCTCTTCAAAATAGTGCGAGGGGATCTTTTCCATCCGCCTGAGAGAGCAGACGGGACCTCGGTTTAATGTCTCATCTGAACGGCCAACTGTGCAGCATTCCCTCAGTACTGTACTGGACTGTCAACCTAGATTTTTGTGCTCACGTCTCCGGAGTGGAACATACAACCACAACTTTTGACTTGGGCGAGAGTGCTCCCCACTCTACTCCCATCCAAGTATTTTGGAAGCTTTTCCCTATTTCATTCTGGTTAGGTTTTTTGCTATTAGTTTGGGGAGATTGATTTATGTTTTATTTGAATTCTACTGACTCGAGTCCATTTTGCTCCTACCATACACTGCAATCAAATCTGTAGCCTCTGCTGTCCATGCGCTGTGTCCAGAGAGCATGATAAAGTTTTTTTTTTAAGAAAGCAAGTTGTTGGCTGAGGCGGTCGCTGATGCTGTGACGTGCAGTCTCCTTCCTGCAGTCTTCCCAGACAAAATGTGACTCCCAATCCACTACCACCACGATTCCTACAAAGAAGGGAGGAAAGAAATTGGTCCAGGGTTCACCACTGAAAATACAGATCATCTTGTCGAATTGATTATGTCACAGAAAAGAGAGTGTATATGTACATGCTATTTGTTTTAATTCAGTCTCGGAATGTTGGCTTTACAAGACCAGCATTTATTTTCCATCTATTAGTTGCCTGAGCAGGTGATGATACATCTGAGTGGCTTGTTAGGCCACTTCAGAGGGTAGTTAAGAGTCGACCGCACTGATCTGGGACTGGAGTCACATATAGGCCAGAGTGGGAAAGAACTGCATGTTTCCTTCTCTAAAGGGGCCAGTTGGGTTTTTACAACCATCCAACATGGTCACTTTTACTGATACCAGCTTTTTATTTACAGATTTTTAAAAACTGAATTCAAATTCTCAAACTCTGGATTATTAGTCCAGTAATGTAAGCACTACACTACTGTACCCACAAACATTTCCTCGTGAAAACTTTCTCAATTTATATGCAAATGTTATCATTGGGAAACATATAAAAAAGATTGTTTTTTTTTAAGCCTATGTATTACTGTAGGGCAACAGTGACTGCACATTCCTGATCCCCCTTCATTCTACCCTTGACCCCATTTCCCCAGTGACATGTGGTTAGTGTTAAGTACAATAGGATCACTCACAGGTTTGACACCAGTCGTGACACAGAACGTTCTTAGATCAGCATGAGATCAGTGAGAATGAGGGTACGTGGCCCAGAATAACTTACTCATAACTTTTTTTTTTACACATTTCCAAAATTAAACCATACTGCTACTAAATAGCTTGTCAGTTGTGATGATGAAATACTCGTTTCTTTTTTGAGGGCTTAAGTTCAAGTAGTCTAAACTGACATTTAAATTTGATTCTTTAGTAGACAAGTTTCCCTTATTCTCACCCAAGCATTAAATGGAGCATTTTACAGCAGTTGAGTTCTTTATCTTGGGGAGTAGAGAACTAGTCCTTTTCCCACAGAAGTGTTCCTTGTATGGAAGAATCAACACTAGCTGTGATGAAGCCGAATGGCCCATAACCTGTTCCTTTTCCAGTTCAATGAAAAATGTGTAATGGCAGATAACAGCAATGGGGGTCAAGTTGGTTTAAACTGCAGTGAAGAGTATTGCTGCTGCTACAGATTTCAGATTGTATTTTTTTAAATAACATGACAGGGAAAATTGTATTCTGCACTTTCAGACCAGTTGGAATCCTTGGCTCTGTAATTTGCCTGAAATACTAGCTATCAAGCGCTTACTGCATTTGTCTGAAATTTCTCTCTGCTATGTTAGAAGAGCCATTAACACATTTTTCTTAAAAACAGGTAGATATCGCCACTGTCATTACAGAGAATTTCAGGCAAATGCATTAAGCATTCATATGCTAATATCTTGTGTAATTTCAGGGCTGATTAGATGCCCAGAACTGCATGCAATACTTCATATGTGTCCTAACCAATGCCTTGTACAAATTCAAAATAACTTCTTTGCTTTTATATCGAATGCAGCAAGGTAAAACATTCAGAATTCTGCTTGCCTTTTTATGGCATTCTCCCATCTATTGAGTTCTACATCTCTCTATTACCATTAAGATGTACGTTCTTTCATTGTATCAAGTGGAAATCATGTGTTTCAAGAGTGAAATAGTTTTTCTTTCCATATTGTTTGAGATCTGGTTCCACAATGATGCTAGTTGAGTAAACACATTTCACAGACAGCAAAAAGAAACTATATGGGAATGTATTACTTTATGTGAAAGAGAACTTTATTACACAGAGATGGACTTGTCTAATACAAGTACGGATACGATGGAAACCTTGTGGATAGGATTGAGACACATGAGGGAAAGGAAACTAGCACTGGACATCTGCTATAGATCTTCAGGTCAAGCAGAAGGATTTGACACAGAACTTTGTAATTAAATAAGGGTAATATGTACATGAGAATATATATATATATAAAACAGTTGTTGTAGATGATTTTAATTTACCAAAGATAGATTAGGAAATCTGTAAAGGGCGTAACAAAGAGTCAAAATATGCTCCTTGGCAAAATATTGGATTGTTATATGGTCAAGGAACCCACACCACACAGGGTGCTATTGAACATGATATTAAGTAACTAACGGGACAGTACAGCAGAGAACATCTTGGCAGCAGTAACCACAATATGGTAGTATTTAAGATTAGGCTCATGATGGAAATGAGAGTGAATACAATAGATGCATTCAACTTTAGAAAGGCAGATTCTGAGGGGTTAGCTAAGGAAATTGGATTGGACAGCACTGTTGGAGGGGAAAAGCATAGAAGCAAAGTGGATAATGTTTAGAAGTACTATACGTAGAGTAAATAACAGTTAGATACCACTCAGGAAGGAGGCTTAAAAGAGCCCTGGAATTATATAAGAATGTACAGCACATGAAAAAGGCCATTTGGCCCAACTGGTCTATGCTGATGTTTAAGCCTCCTCCTATCCCTCTTCATCTAATCCTATCAGCATATCTTCTATTCCTTTACCCCTCGTGTATTTATCTCGCTTACTGTTAAATGCATCTATGCAGGAAACAATTAAAGTAAATATGGGGTGTAAGGGAAATAAAAGATAGTTCCTAAATTATGAAGCTGGTATGGTGGACCAAGTCAAATATTAAAGCAAGGTAACTGAGGTTAAGAAACTGGCCAGGACAGCTTAAATGAAAAATGAGGTTCAAACATTTTTTTTTAAAACTCTGGGGCTGAAATTGCCCACCACCAGAAACGAGGCGCACCTACCGTTCTCAATGCATTCTGGCCGCCCCATGCATTGAGGTGGAGTATCCATCGAAATTCACCACTTTGGGGATTTTTTTTGAGCGGGGCGGAAGTGTCATCATGATGGGGGAGGAAGTGGGGGCAGGGCGGAGTGGCCGTCACTAGCAGGGCGAAAGTGAGGGCGGGGCAGAGTAGCCGACATCATCACACTGGCGCGTCACAACGTTAAAGGGAGGGCCACTGCAAACTCTGCAGCCACTTTAGTAGCAAACACTGGGCCAACATGGAAGGTTCCGGTCGGGCCAGCAGCCTGGCACCCGAGAGGCTGTGCTTTGCTGCCTGTTGGTGACCCGGCCGAACTCGCAGCCATAATTGTCGGTCCAACCAGGCAGTCAGCCGACAAAAAAAAATAACACGGCCGCGGCAGTGCACCCTCCCCTTTAAGGGTGGCCTTGCCACAGAGAGTGTACTGACCGATCGGTCGCAGGGCAATACCGGAAAAGGGGCAATTTCCCAAGGGGTCCCCGCCAGTCGGTAAGGGGTCGGCACAGGCACGCCACGGCGGGAAAACAGGCTGAGCGGTCCTGGGCACTGCTCCAAAACTCACGAAGGGCAAAATGTCGGCGCATCCACGGTGAGTCAGTGGCCATTCCGTGCCACCCGTGGCCGCTGCTTTCAGGCAGCCGGAGGCCTTATCAGAAGGGGCAGTTTCGGCCCCTATAAATATATCCACAGCAAGCCATGAAAATGGGATCTATTGAAAGATCCCAAAGGACCAAGGAATAATAAATATCCAAATGAATTCTTTGTGCATTCATAAGAGCATAAGAAATAGGAGTAGGAGTAGGCCATACGGCCCCTCGAACCTGCTCCGCCATTCAATAAGATCATGGTTGATCCAATCATGGACTCAGGTCCGCTTCCCTGCCCGCTCCCCATAACTCCTTAATCCCTTATCAGTTAAGAAACTGTCTATCTCTGTCTTAAATTTATTCAATGTCCCGGCTTCCACAGCTCTCTGAGGCAACGAATTCCACAGATTTACAACCCTCTGAGAGAAGAAATTCCTCCTCATTTCCGTTTTAAATGGGCGGCCCCTTATTCTAAGATCATGCCCCCTAGTTCTAGTCTCCCCTATCAGTGGAACCATCCTCTCTGCATCCACCTTGTCAAGCCCCCTCATAATCTTAAACGTTTCGATAAAATCACCTCTCGTTCTTCTGAATTCCAGTGAGTAGAGGCCCAACCTACTCAACCTTTCCTCATAAGTCAACCCCCTCATCCCCGGAATCAACCTCGTGAACCTTTTCTGAACTACCTCCAAAGCAAGTATGTCCTTTCATAAATATGAAAACCAAAACTGTACGCAGTATTCCAGGTGTGGCCTCACCAATACTTTGTATAACTCGAGCAAGACTTCCCTGCTTTTTACTCCATCCCCTTTGCAATGAAGGCCAAGATTCCATTGGCCTTTCTGATCACTTGCTGTACCTGCATACTAACCTTCTGTGTTTCATGCACAAGTACCCCCAGGTCCCGCTGTACTGCAGCACTTTTCAATAACAGAGTGAGCATCAATATTTACACCAGCAGAGAATTTAAATTTCTGTGGGAGAAGGAGTTAGATGGAGAAAGTAATAAAACAATTAAAATTTCACATAAGGCAGTCAGTGACAAACTGAGGAAGTTGACCGGCACTTGGCACAGATGGATTTTCTACAACCGTACTTAACAAAGTGGCCAATTAAATTTGTGCTATCCTTGACACTCTTTACGGAATCAGTCGAAATGGGAGTAGTTTCCCAGGATTAGACTGTAGCTAACATTGTAGCTATGTTTAAAAATGGGCATAGTTATGATCCAGAAAATTACAGCCCATTAAAGAATATTTGTTTATGGTACTGTTTTGGAGGCATCGGGAAAGAGGGATAATGAAACAGCTCGATAGATATGGTATGATGAAAAGGAATTAACATAGATTTCAAGGATGCAAGTATAAAAATTACACACTTTAACAATGCAAATTATGTGGCAATGATTTTTGCAGATTAGTTCACTCGGTAGGAAGGTACGTGTTATGAATTTGGGTCTACCACAGATATGTCATTGGTGTAAGTTGCTCTCAAGTGGTCTGGTTGCTTACTTTTTAATAGAAGTTGATCCCACTGCTCTCAATCTGCTAATGTTTTACTGCGATCCAGGAGTGTAATGATTAAAAACTCCCTTGTGATCTGGACCAGATGTCCACGTCTTAAGCACGTACTCCTTTAATCTCTTTGGAGGCGGACTAAGTTAACACAAGACGAGGTATTGTTTAGTTAATTTAGTAAACTGCTTTATTATTGAGTAGACAAAACACACAGAACACTGAATATGATGAAAGTTGCATGATGCAATCAGTTCATCTTATGTTTGCATACTGTTTAAAAAATAAAGAACATGTGTACTCTAGCCCATTTGGGATTCTTAAAGTCGAAGGATTGATTCACTCTGCTGTCTGCCCTACCAACAGTGTTCAGGCTATTTCTTCCTTGCAGCCTTTCTGTTGCTTTAGCCAACTTTACAGGCTTTCTGAGGTCTTGACTGAACTTGGGCATCTGCATTGGTTCTAAAAAGCCTCCCTCCAAGACTAATAGAGATCAAAATCTATATTAATGACTTGGAAGAAAGGACCGAGTGTAATGTAGCCAAGTTTGCTGCTGATACAAAGATGGGTGGGAAAGCAAATTGTGAGGAGGACACAAACAATCTGCAAAGGGATATAGACAGGCTAAGTGAGGGGGCAAAAATTTGGCAGTTGGAGTAAATGTGGGAAAATGTGAGGTTATCCACTTTGGCAGAAAAAATAGAAAAGCGAATTATAATTTAAATGGATAAAAATTGCAAAGTGCTGCAGTACAGAGAGGCCTGGGGGACCTTGTGCATGAAACACAACAAGTTAGTATGCAGGTACAGCAAGTAATCAGGAAGGCAAATGGAATGTTGGCTTTTATTGCAAGGGGGATAGAGAATAAAAGCAGCCAAGTCCTGTGACAACTGTACAGGGTATTGGTGAGGCCACACCTGGAGTACTGCATACAGTTTTGGTCTCCATATTTAAGGAAGGATATACTTGCATTGGAGGCTGTTGAGAGAAACATAGAAAATAGGAGCAGGAGTAGGCCATTCGGCCCTTCGAGCCTGCACCACCATTCAATATGATCATGGCTGATCATGCAACTTCAGTACCCTATTCCTGCTTTCTCTCCATACTCCTTGATACCTTTAGCCGTAAGGGCCACATCTAACTCCCTTTTGAATACATCGAACGAACTGGCCTCAACAACTTTCTGTGGTAGAGAATTCCACAGGTTCACAATTCTCTGAAGAAGTTTCTCCTCATCTCGGTCCTAAATGGCTTACCCCTTATCCTTAGACTGTGACCCCTGGTTCTGGACTGCCCCAACATCGGGAACATTCTTCCGGCATCTAACCTGTCCAATCCCTTCAGATTTGTATGTTTCTATGAGATCCCCTCTCATTCTTCTAAATTCCAGTCAATATGACCCTAGTCGATCCAGTCTTTCTTCATATGTCAGTCCTGCCATCCCGGGAATCAGTCTGGTGAATTTTCGCTGCACTCCCTCAATAGCAAGAATGTCCTTCCTCAGATTAGGAGACCAAAACTGCACACAATATTCAAGGTGTGGCCTCACCAAGGCCCTGTACAACTGCAGTAAGATCGCCCTGCTCCTATACTCAAATCCTCTCGCTATGAAGGCCAACATGCCATTTGCCGCCTTCACCGCCTGTTGTACCTGCATGCCAACTTTCAATGACTGATGTACCATGACACCCAGCTCTCGTTGCACCTCCCCTTTTCCTAATCTGTCACCATTCAGATAATATTCTGCCTCCCTGTTTTTGCCACCAAAGTGGATAACCTCCCATTTATCTACATTATACTGCATCTGCCATGCATTTGCCTACTCACCTAACCTGTCCAAGTCACCCAGCAGCCTCTTAGCATCCTCGTCACAGCGCACACTGCCACCCAGCTTAGTGTCATCTACAAACTTGGAAATATTACACTCAATTCCTTCGTCCAAATCATATATTGTAAATAGCTGGGGGCCCAGCACTGAACCTTGCGGTACCCCACTAGTCACTGCCTGCCATTCTGAAAAGGACTCGTTTATTCCTACTCTTTGCTTCCTGTCTGCCAACCAGTTCTCTATCCACATGAATACATTACCCCCAATACTATGTGCTTTAATTTTTCACACTAATCTCTTGTGTGGTACTTTGTCAAAAGCCTTTTGAAAGTCCAAATACACCACATCCACTGGTTCTCCCTTGTCTACTCTACTAGTTACATCCTCAAAAAATTCTAGAAGATTTGTCAAGCATGATTTCCCTTTCATCAATCCATGTTGACTTGGACCGATACTGTCACTGCTTTCCAAATGTGCTGCTATTACATCTTTAATAATTGATTCCAACATTTTCCCCACTACCGATGTCAGGCTAACTGGTCTATAATTCCTTGTTTTTTCTCCCTTTTTTGAAAAAGTGGGGTTACATTAGCTACCCCTCAATCCATAGGAACTGATCCAGAGTCTATAGAATGTTGGAAAATTACCACGAATGCATCTACTATTTCTAGGGGCACTTTCTTAAGTACTCTGGGATGCAGACTATCAGGCCCTGGGGATTCATCGGCCTTCAATCCCATCAATTTCCCTAATACAATTTCCTGACTAATAAGAATTTTCTTCAGTTCCTCCTCCTCACTGGACCCTCGGTCCCCTAGTATTTCCGGAAGGTTATTTGTGTCTTCTTCAGTGAAGACAGAACCAAAGTATTTGTTCAATTGGTCTGCCATTTCTTTGTTCCCCATTATAAATTCACCTGATTCTGATGGCAAGGGACCTACATTTGCCTTCACTAATCGTTTTCTCTTCACGTATCTATCGAAGTTTTTGCAGTCAGTTTTTATGTTCCCTGCAAGCTTACTCTCATACTCTATTTTCCCCCTCCTAATTAAACCCTTTGTCCTCTGCTGAATTCTAAATTTCTCCCAGTCCTCGGGTTTGTTTCTTTTTCTGCCCAATGTATATGCCTGTTCCTTGGATTTAACATTCCCTAATTTCCCTTGTTAGCCACGGTTGAGCCACCTTCCCCATTTTATTTTTACCCAGACAGGGATGTGCAATTGTTGAAGTTCATCCATGTGATCTTTAAATGTCTGCCATTGCCTATCCACCGTCAACCCTTTAAGTATCATTTGCCAGTCTATCCTAGCCAATTCAAGTCTCATACCATAGAAGTTACCTTTCTTTAAGTTCAGGACCCTAGTCTCTGAATTAACTGTGTCACTCTCCATCTTTGTGAAGAATTCTACCATATTATATTAACTCTTCCCCAAGGGGCCTTGCACAATAAGATTGCCAATAATCCCCCCTCATTACACAAGACCCAGTATAGGTTGGGCTGCTCGCTAGTTGGTTCCTCGATATATTGGTCTAGAAAACCATGCCTTATACACTCGAGGAAATCCTCCATCATATTGCTACCAGTTTGGTTAGCCCAATCTATATGTAGATTAAAGTCACCCATGATAACTGCTGTACCTTTATTGCACGCATCCCTAATTTCCTGTTTGATGCCATCCCCAACCTCATTACCACTGTTTGGTGGTCTGTACACAACTCCCACTAGTGTTTTCTGCCTTTGGTGTTCCGCAGCTCTACCCATACAGATTCCACATCATCTAAGCTAATGTCCTTCCTTACTATTGAGTTAATCTCCTCTTTAACCAGCAACGCTACCCCACCTCCTTTTTCTTTCTGTCTACCCTTCCTGAATATTGAATACCCCTGGATATTGAGTTCCCAGCCTTGGTCACCCTGGAGCCATGTCTCCGTAATCCCAATTACATCATATCCGTTAACAGTTATCTGCGCAGTTAATTCATCCACCCTATTACGAATGCTTCTCGCATTGAGACACAGCCTTTAGGCTTGTTTTTTTTAACAGTCTGTGTCCTTTTAGAATTTTGTTGTATTGTGGCCCTTTTTGATTTTTGCCTTTGATTTCTCTGCCCTCCATCTTTCCTTATCTACTTTCTACCTTTTGCTTCTACCCCAATTTTACTTCCATCTGTCTTCCTGCATAGATTCCCATCCCCTTGCCATATTATTTTAAACCTTCCCCAACAGCACTAGCAAACACTTCCCCTCGGACATTGGTTCTAGTCCTGCCCAGGTGCAGACTGTCTGGTTTGTACTGGTCCCACCTCCCCCAGAACCGGTTCCAATGTCCCAGGAATTTGAATCTCTCCCTCTTGCACCATTCCTCAAGCCATGTATTCATCTTAACCAACCTGCTATTTCTACTTTGACTAGCACGTGGCACTGGTAGCAATCCTGAGATTGCTTCCTTTGAGGTCCTACTTTTTAATTTAACTCCTAGCTCCCTAATTTCAGCTTGTAGGACTTCATCCCGTTTTTTAACCTATATCATTGGTACCTATATGCACCACGACAACTGGCTGTTCACTCTCCCCCTCCAGAATGCCCTTCAGCCGCTGCAAGACATCCTTGACTCTTGCACCTGGGAGGCAACATACCATCCTGGAGTCTCGATTGCGGCCGTAGAAACGCCTATGTATTCCCCTTACAATAGAATCCCTTACCACTATAGCTCTCCCACTCTTTTTCCTGCCCTCCTGTGCAGCAGAGCCACCCATGGTGCCATGACCTTGGTTGCTGCTGCCTTCCTCTGATGAGTCATCTCCCCCAACAGTACCCAAAACGGTATATCTGTTTTGGAGGGAGATGACCGCAGGGAACCCCTGCACTAACTTCCTTGCCTGATGGTCACCCATTCCCTATCTGCCTGAGTAACCTTTACCTGCGGTGTGAGCAACTCACTAAACGTGCTGTTCACGACATTCTCAGCATCGCGGATGCTCCAGAGTGAGTCCATGCGCAGCTCATGTGCCGCAATGCGGTCTGTCAGGAGCTGCAGCTGGACACACTTCCTGCACACACAATAGTCAGGGACACTAAAAGCGTCCCTGACTTCCCACATAGCACAGGAGGAGCATGACATGGGTCTGGGCTCTCCTGCCATGACTTAACCCTTAAATTAACTTACTTTGGCAACAATACCAAAGGTTACCTACTGATAAGGTTCACTAGGTTGTTTCCAGAGATGAGGGGTTGACTTATGAAAATAGGTTGAGTAGGCTGGGCCTATACACATTGGAGTTCAGAAGAATGAGAGGTGATCTTATCGAAACATATAAGATAATGAGGGGGCTCGACAAGGTGGATGCAGAGAGTATATTCCCACTCATAGGGGAAACTATAACTTGGGACGTAGTTGTTGAGGTTAAAAGAAGACTTCTCCTTCAAGCTGGACTCCCTGATATAAGGAATCGACACCCACGCCCGTATAATGACCATGGAATCAATCAGACAAAATCTTCGGCACACCTAGTTTATTCGAGCACATGCAAAGGAAAAGTTCAAACGTGAACCTTCCCAGAACAATGTTCTCACCCACAATTATATAACAAACCAAAGTGTGTGCTTCTCCCACAAAAGCACCGGTTGGTTTACTGCTCATCAGCGAAGTTACATTGATTTGTCTTCTCTTATCAGACTGGCTCTTAGTGGTGGTTCCCAACTGTTCATCTCCCGTCATATGTTAATTGTGTTTGTTCAGTGATGTGAACTTTGCCTTCGTCCCCATGACGTCTGATGTAACTTTGTTCCCAGACACTGGCTTTCTTATCTCTTCCCTCGAGACCCTAGTCAAAATATTATGTATCTTAACTGCTGACCTCTACTGTCTTTGTTATGTGTTACTAAGGTTAAGGATGGTTCATTAACCATCGGGCTTAAGTGTTATAAGTGTGCTGCACATACATAAGGAAGTGTTATATATAATCTGTCAATAGGCAATTACAATCCATACCGTAAGGTAGAGGAACTTCACCAATTCTTCAGACCCTCCTAGTACTGATGAGCCCTCTCAATCTGGACCATTTTACATGTCATCAATTCACTACCTTCAGTATCTCCTTTCTTGACCACCTATCTGTCTGCTCTTTGCCTGCTAGAACTCTATACCCCTTACAATAGTCTCAGAATATGGGTCCGCCTGCTTAAAACTAAGATGAGAAGGAATTTCTTCTAAGGGTTGTAAATCTATGGAATTCTCTGTCCCAGAGAGCTGTGGAGGCTGGGTCATTGAATATATTTAAAGCGGAGATAGACAGATTTTTGAGCAATAAGGGAATAAAGGGATAACTGGAGCGGGTAGGGAGGTGGAGCTGAGTCCATAATCAGATCAGCCATGATCTTATTAAATGGCGGAGCAGGCTCAAGGAGCCAGGTGGCCTACTCCTGCTCCTATTTCTTATGTTCTTAAAATCAGTTGTCAACACCAAGGTGTTCCAAATGATTAGACATTGCAAACAAATTCAACCCACCCTTTTCCTCAATGACTGTCTGTCCCACCTGTGACGGACTGTGTGGGTTATGTATTGGACTGTTCAGTCACCGAAGAACTCATTTTTGGAGTGGAAGCACGTCTTTCTCGATTCCGATGGACTGCCTATGATGATGATGCAAAACAATTACACATCCCGCATTTAAATCACCTTTTATTTGCCTATGGGTGGCCAACCCAGCATGGTACTGTCTGGGAAAACCACTCCCTTTCAGAAAAGCTTATTCCCAAAACATATATTATGACAGTTCACCTGGGGGAAAAACAGCAAGCAGAATGTTGATTGTAACAGCATGGAAAAGGAACAAGATCTTGAAGCTCAAGTTTAGAGGAGGGAAATTACATTGTCGATTTACATTTAACTACTTTACCCAGAAGGTAGTGAATGTGGAATGAGCTACCCAGGGAGGCAGTGGAAACATCCTATGGAAATAATTAAGGTTTAGACAGATAGTTGAGGGATTTGGGGATTTGAAAGGTACTAGTTTTGGGACCAGCCAGATGGACTGCAGAATCTTTTCCAATCCTGCACTTTTCTATGTTCGAGTACTGGAATCTGAAATAAAAACAGATGAAGCTCGAAATGCACAGATTAGTCATTATCTGAAAAACATGTCAACATTTTCAAGGAGGCCCTTCATCTGGCCTCATTGTCATCACTCCTTTTTACCCAGACTTTCAAAAAGTTTAAGGTGCTGTATGTTTGTTTAAACATTTTATGACATTTTACCCACAATGCAAGAACATCAGGAGTCATCTAGTACTTGTACTTTTTGACAGCCCTTTGGGATTGAAGTTGTATTGCATTTTTAAGGAGCAGGTGAATACTGTAAGAATGATGGAAGAAACAGTAAAACTGTCTGGCAGTCTTTTTCTGAACATTATTGAACCATTCTGCACATAGCCAAGAGGCCGATAACAGCTTTAATCTTTGGAAAGCTTTTTACGACTTTGTGAGGTGTTGGCCTTGGAATATGTAAAAGAAAATTATATATTGGCTGTATTTATGGATTGTGTAGTTGGGTCCAATTCTGCAATTGATAGTCGATGACCTGCTACAGCCAAACAGCTGACTGGAGCTGGGGAAGGACGGGGGCATTGGGTGAGAGTTGTGATGTGGGGGGAATTATCATTTAAATGTTGTAAAATGCTTTTTCTGTCTGTCCAGGCCAATCCTGTAAATCAAAGATTTTGGTTCATAAAACTGGTTTCTAAATTCAGAAAATAGTTTTATGTATTTTACATACTGCATCAGAGTTTAAAGGCTACACTTATGCTCGTGGATTATAGTACTTAGTGATTGGTTGATCGTCAGTGTTGTAAACCAGAAAATAGTTGTGTAGGGCCATTTATGACTGTATTCAGTTGGAATTTTAATGGAAAAAAAAGCATTAATAAGAACTATGTGGTGACTTACTAGTGGACCCTAAAGAAGGGAACAGCAGTGTATTGGAAGACAGTTCATATTTCTGCAGCTATAGTTTGAGTTTTTTCATCTGTGCCTGCTTTTGTAGGTCCTTCAGGAATTGGGCTGAATGAGCTTAAAAGGAAACTGTTGATCAGTGATTCTCAGCACTATGGTGTAACAGTTCCACGTGAGTATGACCCACTTTTCTTTCTCCATTTTGAACAAGTGCATAATGTTAGTTGTAGATTCTCAAACAATGACACAAGTGTAGAAATAAAATTAGCAATTTATGATTATTGAAAGGAGAAAGAGTTTCATTTACCCATTTTGATCATCATCAAAAAAAGTCTTCCAATTACTTGTTAAGAACTTTTAGTTTCAATAGTGTGTTCTGGGCTCAATGCTGTCAGCCATTTTTACTATGTTTTTATCCTTTGCCTATTAATTGATATCGTCAACAGCAACAATGGGAGAATCACACAAGGCTTAAAAAAAAACGCTGTTTGAACATTTGGAGTATCAAACCTCTGGTCTTGCCTGCAATGTCATACATAATAATTGGCACCTCTTGTCCCTTTCTGTTATTTATCTCTGTTGGCAGTTAGGCAATTGAAGCCTACACAAACTTTAAAGTAAGAACTTTGAAGATAACCTCAGGTACTAAATGCTAAGATGTTTTTCTACTCGGGATGTCCATTTTCCTTCGCTCACCAACAACAATAACAACAGCTTGTATTTATATAGCACCGTTAACGTCGTAAAACGTCCCAAGACGCTTCACAGGAGATTTATAAAAGAAAATTTAACACTGAACCAATTAAGGAAATATTAGGGCAGAAAGAGGTAGGTTTTGAGGAGCGTCTTAAAGGAGGAGAGAGGTAGAGGTTTAGGGAAGAAATTCCAGAGCTTAGGGCCTTGGCAGCTGAAGGCATGCCACCAATGGTGGGATGATTAAAATGGGGATGGTCGAGGCCAGAATGAGAGGAGCGCAACCACAGATATTGCGGAGCGTTGTAGGGCTGGAGGAGATTACAGAGATAGGGAGGGTCGAGGCCATGGAGGGATTTCAAAACAAGAATGGAAAATTTTAAATCAAGGTGTTACTTAGCCGGGAGCCAGTGTAGGTCAGTGAGCACAGGGGCTGATGGGTGGTCACCATCCTCCACCTGCTCCACGACGACATGCTGGTCATGATCCTTACCAACGGATCCATCACAGACCCAATCCATGTCCGGACTGGAGCCAAGCAGGGCTATGTCATCGCCCCAACCCTCTTCTCAATCTTCCTCGCTGCCGTGCTTCACTTCACAGTCGACAAGCTCCCTGCTGGAGTGGAACTAAACTACGGAACCAGTGGGAACCTGTTCAACCTTTGCCGTCTCCAGGCCAGGTCCAAGATCACCCCAGCTCTGTTGCCGAGCTACAGTACGCGGACAATGCCTGCGGCTGCACACATACAGAGGCTGAACTCCAGGATGTAGTCAACGTATTTACTGAGGCGTACGAAAGCATAGGCCTTACGCTAAACATCAATAAGACAAAGGTCCTCCACCAGCCTGTCCTCGCCGCACAGCACTGCCGCCCCCCCCCCCCCGCCCCAAGTCATCAAGATGCACCGTGCGGCCCTGGTCAACATGGACCACTTTCCTTATCTCGAGAGCCTCCTATCAGGCATTGACGATGAGATTCAACACCGCCTCCAGCGCGCCAGTGCAGCCTTCGGCCGCCGGAGGAAAAGAGTGTTTGAAGACCAGGCCCTCAAAACTGCCACCAAGCTCATAGTCTACAGGGCTGTAGTAATACCCACCCTCCTGTATGGCTCAGAGACGTGGACCATGTACAGTAGATACCTCAAGTCCTGGAGAACTACCACCAATGATGTCTCCGCAAGATCCTACAAATCCTCTGGGAGGATAGACGCACCAGTGTTAGTGTCCTCAACCAGGCCAACATCCCCAGCATTGAAGCACTGACCACACTTGATCAGCTCCGTTGAGCAGGCCACATAGTTCGCATGCTAGACAAGAGATTCCCAAAGCAAGCGCTCTACTCTGAACTCCTTCACAGCAAATGAGCCAAAGTTGGGCAGAGGAAATGTTACAAGGACACCCTCAAAGCCTCCCTGATAAAGTGCAACATCCCCACTGACACCTGGGAGTCCCTGGCCAAAGACTGCCCTAAGTGGAGTAAGTGCCTCCAGGAGTACGCTGAGCACCTCGAGTATCGTCGCCGAGAGCATGCAGAAATCAAGCGCAGGCAGCGGAAAGAGCGTGCGGCAAACCAGTCCAACCCACCCCTTCCCACAACGGCTATCTGTCCCACCTGTGACACAGACTGTGGTTCTCGTATTGGACTGTGCAGCCGTTAAGAACTCATGTTAAAAGAGTGGAAGCAAATCTTCCTTAATTCCAAGGGACTGCCTATGATGATGATGGTGGGTGAATGAGACTTGGCGCGAGTTAGGACACAGGCAGTAGAGTTTTGGATGACTTCAAATTTACGGAGAATGGAAGGCCAAGCGGTAATTGTCAATTCTAGAGGTAACAAAAACATGGAGGTAGTTCAGAGAAGGTTCACTAGGTTGATTCCTGAGATAAAAGGGTTGTCTTATGAAGAAAGGTTGAGCAGGTTGGGCCTATACTCATTTAGAAGAATGAGCGGTGATCTTATTAAAATGTGTAAGATTATGAGGGGGCTTGACAGCGTAGATGCAGAGAGGATGTTTCCCCTCATGGGAGAATCTAGAACTAGAGGGCATAATTTCACAATAATGGGTCGCCCATTTAAAATGGAGATGAGGAGGAATCTCTTCTTTGAGGGTCGTGAATCTTTGGAATTCTCTACCCCAGAGAGCTGTGGAGGCTGGGTCATTTGAATATATTTAAGGTGGAGATAGACAGATTTCTGAATGATAGGGGAGTTCCAGGGTTATGGGGAGCGGGCAGAGAAGTGGAGTTGAGGCCAAGATGAGATCAGCCATGATATTGAATGGCGGAGCAGGCTCAAGGAGCCAAATGGCCAACTCCTGCTCCTATTTCTTTATGTTCTTTGTTTTACGGCGCGGACAGGATGGGCCGAAATGGGCTTCTTCCGTGCTGTAAATTTCTATGATTCTATGAAATGCAAGTCTTCTCTCTCAATCAACTATGCCTAATAGGGTAAAACCTTGGAGAGATTTGTCACAAGTAGTGAAGCGCTTGATGGTATATATGTGCTTCTCTGTTACCGGCCAGTTCTTCACCACCCCCATGAAGGAAAGAACAATTCCACAACAACTCTTTGACCATCAGCAGTAATCATTTTTAATTTGGATTTGAAAGCTACTATTCTCAACAATTATATCAGTTAGCTAAAATGCAGCAGTTTATTTCTCATTTACATGCATTATGGAATCTTTTAATGCTTATTTAAAGATGTCAATTAAATGATGTCAATTACAGTTACCAGCTGAACCTTAAAAAAAAGAATTAAAATTGTTCTGACAGGTCTTTGCTGTCTTGATTATTATATATTTTAAAAAGTAGTTAGTTCAGCACAGTTATATAAATCTCATCCAAAAATCAATCAGTCCTCAGTTCAGTTACAGCTGGATTTTAGAAGGTCATATCTGTAATTGTTCAATTATTGATTAGTTAAGTAAAACTATTTCTTTAGATTGTTTGTAGTGTAGTTATTTATCTGAAATTATCTATTTCTATGCTTAGTACAGAACACCCCAAATTACATGTACAGAACACTTTCAATCCAATCTAACACAAAACGATAAATGGGACTTAAAGATATAACCAAGTCAACAAGCAAAAATCCAAACAAAATTCTGTCTAAGAATGACTGAACAGAGCCTTTCAGAAGATAAGAAAATAAAGCAGCTGAATAAAAAAGTTGAAAATTAGCAACTGTGGCCCCAAGTTAACACACGCGGTGAAAAAGGCGCACCTCAGAGCTGGATGCCTGTTTCTCGCGCCGAAAACGGCGGCGGAAAAAAAGTGCGGTGTTCTCGAGTTCCTTGGAGCTCGATGTCTGCTTGGCGCAGCGCACAGGGGGCGGAGCCTACCACTCGCGCCGATTTTGTAAGTAGGAGGGGGCGGATACAATTGAAATGAGGCTTCTTGGTGCCGGCAACCCTGCGCGTGCGCGTTGGAGCATTCGCGCATGCACAGTCTGAAGTAAACATTGGCACTCGGCCATTTTTAAAAGTACTGCAGAAAAAGTGAAGATTTGTTTCTTGGACCCCTGCAAAGGCTTGTATTTTAATTTTCTTGATATTTCTGTGTGTGAGGGAATGCTTTTAGCAGCACTGCTGAATAAATCACCTGCTGAAATCAGTGAGTTCAGCTTTTCACTGCTAAACTTGCAGAACCGGTGCTGCATTGGTACATGCAAATTAAGGACTGTGTGTTTGGAGAAATAAGAGTGCCAATTCAACTTTGCAATGGATCAACTTCCACCAAGAACAAAGAATTTCTTGCATGAGGAAGTGGAGATATTAGTCAACGTAATTGAGCAGAGATGGCAGGAGCTAGATACCAGCAACAGAGGTCGCATAAAAATGAAGAAACGCTGGAACCAAGTTGCAGAAGATTACTGCGCAGTGGTGCATACCAGGAGATCTGGAAGTCAGTGTAAAAAGAAATGGCACGACCTTGGTCAAGTAGTTAGTGTAAGTAATATTTCCCATTTTTAATTTAATCGTAATTGTAACCTGGCTATCTGTATGTCCCACCTTGCAGACTGACACACTCTGTAAAAAGTTATATTTTACTCTTTGCAGAAGAAATTAGCCCACAACAAAAGGGAGGCAACTCGGACAGGAGGAGGCGTGCCCAATCTGCATCCACTGACACCCTTGGAACAAAGGGTAGCTGCTATGATGAGCCGGACATGGAGAAAAGCAATCGGTACAGCACGTGAGGAAGAGGGTAAGTCCTGAAAATGCATCATGGCCCTTTAAATCAACCTGCTGCCTGGCCTGCTATGCGTGAGAGTACTCATGCCACCCACCCGGCCCCCTCCCTTGCTGTTAAGCATTTGACTGTTCTGATGTATTTTGCAGAACATGATGATGACGATGTTGCTGCTGCCAACCCTGAGGATCCTGAGGGTACAGAACAAGAACTAGTACAACCAGTTGCGGATGATCCAGACTGGATGACGGCAGCGATGACTGAAATGTCTGCAGGGGAGAGCTTCCAATTTAATGTTTATGAGCCCCCATCAAGGGGCATCAGAGTTTCAACCCCTAGCATAGGTTTTGGTTCCACCTTCCATGGTTTCGCTTCCGATGTTGTGGGTCCCAGTGGTGCAGCTGGTATAATGCAGCATTCTACAGTCAGTGCACTACCGTCCCAGCCTGCGCCTCCCTCTCGCATAGGTTCTGGTTCCACCTACTATGGTTTTGATTCCGACGCTTCGGGTCCCAGTGTTGCTGCTGATATGGAGCAGTTTACACCCATTCGTCCAACATCCCAGTCCACGGCTCGAACTCGAGTGCTGTCGTCTGGAACACCGAGCGTCCTACCGTTCCAGCCCGAGCCTCTCCCTCTAGTTCTGCCATCTGCAACACAGAGCATCCCACCATTCCAGCCCGAGCCTCTCTGTGTAGTGGTGCCGCTTGCAACACCGAGCATCCCACCGTCCGTGCCCGTGCCTCCCAGTGTAGTGGTGCCACGAGGCAGACCCAGGCAGAGGAGAAGGAGATTGGAGACACGCTATCCTGAGATGCAGCGTGCAACAGATGCGGCTCAGGTTGTGGCATTGGGTATGGAGACCAATGAGCTTACCCGATCACTCATCGGTGGCATCATTGCAGTAGGTGAAGAGTTGACGGTCCTGACGGGAGAAATAGCAGTAATGACACGGGAACTTAGGGAGGGAATGTCCGAGGGAGTGCAATCGACGGCACAGGCCATCAGGGAGGGCATGCAAGTGTCGGCACAGGCCGCCGGGGAGGGCATGCAAGTGTCGGCATAGGCCGTCAGGGAGGGCCTGGTTGAGGTAGCTGCTGCAATAAGGGCACACAGCCCAGCCAATCAAATGACACCCCCATGAGGAAGTAAACATTCACTGAGATATGGATGAGACATGGTTGCAGCCTTTCTTTGCTGCTTTTGTTCTTGTTCTTGATGTAGTTGTAGTAGTGTTTTTCAAATTGAAATTGTTTTGTAAGTTTTGTAACTTTACAACTTATAAGGAATCTTATGGTTTTTAAGTGATCTTATAGTGTAAATGCTCTCATTTTTTTGTATCTTATTTAATTTTGCACCGAAAAAGTGATCCTGAAGTTTAAGTTTCTTCAGAGTGTAAGATTTTTCACAATGAAACTGTTTTGTAAGTTTTGTAACTTTACAACATATAAGTGATCTCAGGGTTTTCAAGTGATCTTATAGTGTAAATGCTCTCACATTCTGTAAATTATTTAATTTTGCATCTAAAAAGTGATCTTGAAGTGTAAGTGATCTTAGAGTGTAAAATTTTTCACATAGCAAGTGTTTTGTAACTTTTGTAACTTTACAAGTTTATAAGTGATAACGTTTTTAAGTGATCTTCAAGAGTCATATTAAAAAGTATAGTTTGATACAACAAATATTTTATTAGTGACGTTAACTTTTCAATAAAATATTTTTTCATTAAAACTGTTTCATGTTCCATTAACACAACACAACGTAGGAACAACTGCAAAGAATAAACATGTCCATATGCAAAAGTGTTCGCAGAGCCCTCGGGCATCAGTAGTTGAAGCATTCACGGATGAGCTGCTGGCGCAAGTCTCGAGCAATCGTTAAAGGGGCACGATGGACGGCCCTCCTCCGACCTCGTGCTCTGGCATCAGGCACTTGCATGCTTTCCTGATTGTCATTATCATCCACATCCTGGTCTTCCGTAATACTATCATCATGCACTAGACCCTCACGTCGGTCTTCGGGTTCCACTACCAGCTCCTGCTGCCTTATGATGGCTAAGTTATGAAGCATGCAGCACACAACAGTGAAGTGACCGACAATCTGAGGAGAGTATTGCAACTGTCCTCCGGAATGGTCCAGGCATCGGAATCGCTGTTTCAATATGCCAATGGTCCTCTCAATGATGCTGCGCGTTGCAATGTGCGCCATGTTGTATTGACGGTCAGCTTCTGTCCGTGTCACGCGTATGGGCGTCATGAGCCAGGTGGTCAGGCCGTACCCTTTGTCTCCCAGTAGCCAGCTCTGCCCTTCTGGCTGCTGCTCAAATATGTCAGATAGAACGCTGTCGCGTAGGATGAACACATCGTGGGTGCTGCCAGGGTATCTCGCATCGACTGACATGATGCGCTGCTTGTCGTCACACACGAGCTGCACATTGATAGAGTGGAAACCTTTCCTATTTCGGTACTGCTCAGATTCCTCCACGGGTGCTCGCAAGACTATGTGGGTACAATCAATGCAGCCCTGTACCTTTGGGAAGCCGGCAATCCTGAAGAAGCCCACAGCCCCCTCATGGATCGCTTGTGCGGTCATTGGGAAATTAATGAAGTCGTTCCTTCGCGCATACAGTGCAGCCGTGACCTGGTAAACGCAGGCATGTATTGCACGTTGAGAGATGGCACACACATCTCCAGTTGTAGCCTGAAACGATCCCAAGGCATAGAAAGAAAGTGCAGCTGTTACCTTCACTTCAACAAACAAGGCAGTTGTCCTTCTGCTTCTGGGCTGCAAATCTGCTCTCACCATATCACAGATCTCAGTGACAACTTCTCTGCGAAAACGCAGCCTTTTCACACAATCAGCCTCGCTCATGTCCAGGTACAAGCGCCTGGTTCGATATTGTCGACGTGGTTAAGGTCTCCTGCCCATCAACCTACGGGCTACGACGTTCCTGGTGCGGTGAGCTCTAATCAATTCTCTCCTATGCAGTGAATTGATGGCAAACCATTGCATAATATGTGGTGTTGACAATGCAGCACCCATTCTGCAAATTTAAATATAAAACTGTCTATGTGGCTGCCTCTCCCTGTCCAAATGGCCTCAGTCCCCCTCACAGCTCGAAGGCTGCTGCTGTATCTTTGGCTGCCGGCCAGCCACTGACGCCGTCCCTAAAGCGTGGCCGAATGGCCTCAAGAACCTTAATGAGCTGCGTGTGTCCTGCGTTGATTCTTCGGCTGCCGGCCAGCCACTGACGCCGCTGCTATCTCATGGCCGAATGGCCTCACGTCGGTCCGCTGCTGCTTCTTCGCGGCCAGCCACGAAGAGGATGAAGGCCTGCCTTAAGCACTGCAGCTCAGCTCGAAGCTTGCTGCCGCTGCCGTCAAGACACTGACGCCACACCGCTGCCTCTGTCTCCAACATGAAAGGCCTGCCTCAAGCACTGCAGCTCAGCTCGAAGGCTGCTTGCTGCCGCTGCCGTCGAGACACTGACGCCACACCGCTGCCTGAAAGGCCTGCCTGAAGCACTTTCACACAGGTAGGAACATGGTTTATTTAATCTTTTCTTTGCTTATAAATTTTTATTCAGGTTGGATTTATTTGTATAATATTTGTATAAGTATAACTAAGGATTGATTGTAGAATTTAATGACTTCCCTTCCCCCCCCCCACCTCGTTCCCTACGCCTAATTTGTAACCTGCGCCTGATTTTTTAAAGTGCAGACAAGGTTTTTTCAACGTACAAAAATCTTCACTTATTCCATTCTAAGTTAGTTTGGAGTACGTTTTCACTCACGAAACTTTGAAATCAGGCGTCAGTGGCCGGACACTGGAAAAAAAAATTCCGTTCCAAAGTGAAACTGTTCTACCTGACTAGAACTGGAGGAAACTAAATGTGGAGAATTCCGATTTCTAAGATACTCCGTTCTACACCAGTTGCTCCGAAAAATCAGGAGCAAATCATGTGGAAACTTGGGGCCTAAGAGTTGGGAGAGCATGCAAAAATGAGCGAAGTTGGAGCAGTCTGTTGAAATTGTAACAAAGAGCATTTCAAGATATTTTCAGGTGCATCATTTTGTTTCTCATGGTTGTTTAAGCTATAACTTTCTCCCTGTACTATACAATTTGAATTCATCTGATCCTTTCTCACCACGGTTACCCAGAAAATATTTGTTTGCTGCGCATGCGGAAACCCGGAAGTTGCGGGACATTCAACAAACAAATGCAGCAAACAAATATTTTCTGGGTAACAGTGTAGAGGCATACCCCGCGAGGCCCGAGACCCAAACTCTCTGTAGCTTGCGAGCCTAGAGTAAGTTCAGAAACGTTTTGCAGCTCAGAGGCATACTCTGGAAGTACACTTTCGACCGCAAATTCAGGGCTACTATTGTATGAGCTGCATTCATAAAATTTGCACTTGGACCTGTTGCATTTACTAGTTTACGTAATACATTTAACAAAGAAAATTAAGATGTGTTTATATAAAACACTTTGAAGTTGTACTGGTTACAGTACAAGTTGAAACATTTGGAGCTATTTTAGTTAGCAACTGGCAATAGCCATATAGGAAACACACAAACCCCTCCCTCATGATGTGGTTGCGTATGCATCTTGAATATTTCAGAAATGCTATGCTAACAATTATTTCTTACAATATCTCAGTTAAAATACATAAGCTTCTAGTTACAGAAACAGTAATTTTATTGAGTCGTGGGGATTAATGACAATTATTAAGATTTATGGGGTAATTTTAGGAATTTGTGTTCCCAATCAAAACGCATATCAGGAATTTAGGCACCCCTCGCTCTAAAACTTTCCATCCATGCTCCATGCCAGAAGTGCAAAAATTTAAAGTAACCTCTTTAATTCCATTAAAAAGAGGTAGAATGAGTAATATTTCATTTATTTCTCTGGTAGATCTTTGGTACTGGTTGAAATAAAAGCAATAAAAAGGCACCAGTCAGGACTGAGCAGCATTGCCAATTTTCCATGGCGTAATAAAGATTTGTTATGCACAGTAATTGATCAAGAATCAAAGGCTGCAAGCCAAGCTTTAGACTAGGGTACATTCCAAAATTCATTCTGGTGGTGTTGTGCCTTATGGCATTAACGTTACACAATCTATATTCTATATAAGTCATTCAGATTGTTTCCATTGTCATTGCACCTCTTGTTACTATCTAGTTTTAGTGTTAATCACAAGAGAATAAGTTAGTTTGTAGTATTTTATCCAGGAGCCAGTTCCACTCAAAACATGGTACACTTGCCAGGAACACTTATGAAATATTTAATGAAATGTGATGCTGTCTCTTTGACTTTAAAAAAATTGTAACTAAAAATGCTCAGGATGTGTAGTGGGAGCCACTAGAATATCTTTTAATTATTTTGTTTTGTTACTTATATACATGTACAAAACCATTTTGTTTAAACAAAGAATAGGATTCAGCGGTGTTATTTGGCTAGAGGAAACAGTACACAGTTAATTACTTTCCTTAAATCAGCAAGACTTTTCCTTCTAAGCATTTTGAAGATATTTTTTAGGTATAATTGTCAGCTTTTTGTAACCATTCTGACATTTATGAAGAATAGAGGAAAAACTTTTCAATCTACTGTATAAAATACCATTCCACTGCCTCATATCTTGGCTTTAAAAAGCACGATGCTGAGGAATAAAATGACAGTTTGCCATATTTCTGAATAGCATCCAGTGGTGGTGACATTAAAATTAGACCACATAACACAGTTTGGTTTTATGGGCCCAAATTTGCCCAGGAGTTGCTCTTTTTTTTTTTTGGAGCAACTTGATTTTTCTGGAGTATCTTAAAAATCCCCATTCTGCACATTTAATTTGCGCCAGTTTAAGTGAGTTAGTTAGGATTTTTTTCTGTTTAGTTTTCTTTTCAAAAGGGGATGTTACCAGCCACCTATGCCTGTTTTGGCCATTTAAGCCAGTTTGGACAGCTAATAGTTGCTCCAAACTAACTTAGGCCAGCGCATGTGGCCACTTGTGGCCGCACAGAAAACCCTTGCGGAGAGTTAAGAAATCAGCGCAGGTTAGTACATTTAAAGCATCAAGACTTACAAAGCACTAAACACAGCACAAAAAGTAATAAGCATTCAATAAAAAATAAAGAATTGAAGTAAATCCTACCTTCAACTAAACTCTGCAGCGGCCGGCCTGTGCGGGAGGCCATTCGGCCTGGGATAGGGGCGGCAAGACGCACACCGGGAGGCTAGGCTCAACGCGGCATCTGTGAACGGGTGAGGGAGGGAGAGGCTGAACGCGGCATTGGTGGGGGGTGGGGATAGAGATCCACAGCGGCATCGGTGAAGGGTCGGGGGTGAGGATGGAAGAGAGATTCACAGCGGGCCCGCCCCAGCCGGTGCGGGAGACTCTTTGGCTGGGGATAGGGGTGGCGAGCATTGGGTCCTGCTCACAGCCTGCAGGACGTGCTGGGGGTCGAGGAGAATGCCGCACACTCCACTGCACATGCGGACAGCTGCCGGCACGGTTTTCGGCGCAGGGCTGTAGCTCCGCCCCCCCCCCCCCACTCCACTATATATGCCGCGCCAGGACCCTGGACACTCGGCAGAGCGGCCAGCATTGGGGCATATTTTTTGGCGCCGTTTCCAGCACACAAAGTCGGTGCATCTCGGGTTAGTGCGCCGAAAAAAGGAGTTGGGGAAATTTGGGCCCTGTATTAGCAGTAGAAATAATGCTGGATTATATAAGGTAATATGTCAGCTATAATTTATTTTAATTTAGGAACTCTTTAGATATAACATCTTGCAGAAATTTTCAACTGCTTTAATTATATTTCTGTAGACAGGCATGATTGCCAAATGTTCCAATGAAACAGAAAAAAAATCTTAAAACCTTTGTTACTTTGATTACACTAAAATCCCATTACTAGCAACTTGTGAGAATTACCAGCGGTTTAATATTTTTAGGCTTTTTAAAAAGCTAACAGCTTTCCATTTCTGATACTTTACATTGATCTTGAGCAACCAGTTTAATATTGGCAATTCTAAGGATTTTTATTTTAGTGTTTTGTCATCCACAGATACAACGAGGCCAAAAAGAAGCCAGGAAACTGACGGAGTGGAATATCATTTTATTTCCAAGCACTTGTTTGAGACAGATGTACAAAATAACAAGTAAGTTGAAAAATGGCACACTCTGTTTCATGCCAGCACATCTGGAAAGTTTCAAATGCAGTGATGAAAAGTATCGGAATATTTGAACAATAGGTTACTTGGAAAACAGATAGGCAAGTTGCTCAGGGAGTTAAATGTTACAGTTTTATTCTGTTATCAAACTTGGCATCACTGTCCTTCTTGTCGTAAACTGGAACCACTCATGCAAAATCTAAAAAGTAGATATTAGAAATAATTTGATGTACACCATAAAGATGTGCTTGTATATTTGTGTGTTCATGTGAGCTGAGGCAGTGTATTGTCTAGTTCTGTGCAGAGTATTTTCTGTTTATACTGCAAGTTTTGTTTGAATTTATTCCACTGACTTCAAATAGCAAAATGCTTTTCATAACTATAAAGTGTGTCTGCGTGCATTCTGTATAGCTTCAACTTTTTAATAGGAGCAGACTTCTAAGAAGTTAAAAGTTGACCAATTTTATTCTAATTTTTTAATCCAGGTTTATTGAACATGGCGAATACAGAGGAAACTTGTATGGAACAAGCATAGATTCTGTTCGATTTGTGTTGGCCAAGAATAAAGTGTGCCTGTTGGATGTACAATGTCATGTAAGTAGATATAATTCTTCAAAACACAAAAGACTAATTTTGGTTTGTCAGTCTTCATGAATGTGCAAAATTCAAATATTATGTTAAATAATTATGAAAAAAATGACTACTCGAAATCAACTTTCGTTCTTTGAACCCAAGTATTGTTTCATTCATACTGCAATTTAATTGCTCTACTGTAACTTGTAGCAGTAGATAAAGGACATGTTGCAGCAAAGAGTATTTCATCTACCTACAGCTTCTTCACACCCGAGCAAGGAGGGAGAAGGAGAACAGGACTGCCTACTGCCAACTTACAGCTCTGAGAAAAGTCTTCTCTGCACAAATTGCATAGTCAACTACTTATATTCACTGAATTTGTTCAACAAAATTGTCTTTCAACTCTGAACGCACGTAAATATGCCAATCCCCCAAAGGCTGGAATACCATTATTTTTTTCCCCTATTTTGTCTTTTTTGTCTCCTGGTGCCACGCTCAACTTATAAGCCAAGATGGAAGTCATGTAACCTGCTTCCAGGTCTCGTTAGTAGTGAAGCTGTTGCTTCAACTGTTAGTTGACTGATGAGCAAGTTGAACAGGCCAAAATAATTTTCCTTTAGATTTTCATTGTGGATGGGACTCTTTTTAATGGTATGGCCAAGATCAGGAATTTGTGTGGAAGATTATGGAAGCCAAATACCATTGCACTAATCCATGGCACAACACAGCCAAGAGATGACTAATATTAAATAAACTGTGCACAAGGAACAATATGTATGGCCTGTTTGAGGAATTGATCCATTCAGTTTCATTGAAAGGGCACAAAGTTTTGTGTGATCACTGAGGATACGAAAGGTGCCTTATACAGGAAACTTCTTTCTTTCCTGGTGAATATCCTCTATACTACCCTTCAGGAAAAAAAATTTCTAAATCGGTTATTAGAATACCTAGTTGACTTGCCCCCTTGTGGAAAAATCATGAGGTTAAGTTTCTGCTAGTTATATCAACGCTATCTGGGTAGATTTGGCCGAACCAACGCAAACAATCTGTGAATTTTAAACGTAAGTGAGTTACGCCAAACACCACTTGCATTCGTGTTTTCGGCGATCATTTCAGGCAGAATCAGGCCCCACCCACGAAACTGGCTATGCCCCCAGGTCGAAATTACGAGTTTCTGCCAATTGCATTGGTATGGGAATGCATGGCAGATGCAATATAATGTGGATAAATGTGAGGTTATCCACTTTGGTGGAAAAACACAAAGGCAGAATATTATCTGAATTCCGGCAGATTAGGAAAAGGGGAGGTGCAACGAGACCTGGGTGTCATGGTACATCAGTCATTGAAAGTTGGCATGTAGATACAGCAGGCGGTGAAGAAGGCAAATGGCATGTTGGCCTTCATAGCTAGGGGATTTGAGTACAGGAGCAGGGAGGTCTTACTGCAGTTGTACAGGGCCTTGGTGAGGCCTCACCTGGAATATTGTGTTCAGTTTTGGTCTCCTAATCTGAGGAAGGCCGTTCTTGCTATTGAGGGAGTGCAGCGAAGGTTCACCAGACTGATTCCCGGGATGGTAGGACTGACATATGAGGAGAGATCGACTGGGCCTGTATTCACTGGAGTTTAGAAGGATGAGCGGGCATCTCACAGAAACATATAAAATTCTGACGGGATTGGACAGGTTAGATGCAGGAAGAATGTTTCCCGATGTTGGGGAAGTCCAGAATCAGGGGACACAGTCTAAGGATAAGAGGTTAGCCATTTAAGACTGAGATGAGGAGAAACTTCTTCACTTAAGAGTTGTTGACCTGTGGAATTCTCTACCGTAGAGAGTTGTTGATGCCAGTTCATTGGATATATTCAAGAAGGAGTTAGATATGGCCCTTATGGCTAAAGGGATCAAGGGGTATGGAGAGAAAGCAGGAAAGGGGTACTGAGGTGAATGATCAGCCATGATCTTATTGAATGGTGGTGCAGGCTTGAAGGGCTGAATGGCCTACTCCTGCACCTATTTTCTATGTTTCTATGCTCTCCAAATTGTGCTCATTTTCTTCGGTCTACATGCACAAATAGGAACATTTTAAAAGTTTTTTCATCAGAAAATACTTAATTTATAAAACTGACTGGTGTACGCTCATACTATTAAATGGTTCAGTCGTTTATTGAAGTAATTTTCAGTGATTTTAAATCAGATGGAAGACTGGACACCCTTATTAAAAATACTTATTTTTGCAGATAAACTATTTTCAGCTGTATTAATAAAACTGCACCCGGTTACCACTCTTAAATGCTTTTTAATGGAAAGGAAAACAAAACGATTAAATTCTATTATGCTACCTGATTGCTCTGGCTCATGGAAGTTTTAACGTTTGTGATTCTGCAAATGAATATTAGGGGAAACTTGAAGCTAACCTAATCAGCACAAATTCAAGCGCATCTTGGGTGCAATATCCTGATTGCGCCCAATATGAAAACTCTACCCACATGTTTAGTCATTTCAATATTAGCAAAGAAAATATGTATTTTAAACTCCTGGATTGTAAATATTGGGTGTGGAAAATAGTAGCAAAAAAAGATATGTTTGGAGTACTAGGGAGCTTGTCTTAATACAGAACAAGTACAGTCCACAAAATTACATTATTACAGCAGTATAATGGTATGGGTGCTGCAACTATGTATTTATATAAAAATTAAACTGGACCAATATATTACTTGCCATTCTTTTTCCTTCTAAACGTTTTGACTGTTCTAGCTCAGCGGGTGGTGAAGAATGAGTACTGTTGAAAATATCCCAAGTTCTCCTCCAAACAATGTTTTGGACATGTCTTTTTACATACAATCCAGGGATTACATCACATTGGAGACTTATTAAAAAGGCTCTGAGCTGACTTTTTAATGACCATGTTATTACTAACATGGCCATGAGTAATTTGGCTAATCATTTTGTGCAGCATTGGCTTTAAAACACATACTGTACGTGAGACAGATCAACCAGAGCTTAAATTCTTCATATTCAGATGATCTCTAGATAATCTGTACAAAAGCAAAGTACCTGTGTTTAGTCCCCAGGTACCATCCCATATTTGATAAACCATGTTACTGCCTTTCGAAAGTTTACATTGGAATATATCCAAGCCTATGTGATACTGCAGATGGCTTGCTCTACATAAAACCTGCGATGTTGGTTTAGTTTGTTCCTCCATCTAAAGCATTTCACTTCTGTGTGGTAGCTGTGAAAAGTGTGAAACAAGTTTCCAGCCACCTTATTTTATTTCTTGCAGCTAATGCATTATAAATGAATTTGGACGCAGGTCAATCAAGTAATTTAAGCAAGCTTACTGCCCTCACTGGTAGCAGTTAGCAATGCCTTTACTTACGCTGAGTAACAGCAGCAAGATTGCTCTAGTTACAAGGCTTTTCCCAAGTTACAAAACGGTAATTTCTGTCTCCTTTGCTTAAGACATTACATCTAATATGCCTTTCAATACTGGTCCTGGAAAAGCTATGTAAAATAACCTTGGTAAATCTGCCATGGTGAAAAGTAAAGCTGTGGATGCTGGAAATATTCAGCGCATCTATCAGCATCTTAGAAGATAAGACAGGTTAAAAATTTTGTTTAGCTATCCATTGCCAGTTCTAATATCTACCTGAAACATTAGCCTATCTTTTTCTCTTTTCAGATATTGATGAAACTGCTGTGTATTTATAGCATTTTCTGTTTTTTGGTCAGATCTGCATTGGTTTCCATTACCAGGGTTCCATATGGTAGATGTCCAGTAACACTTGTAAGACCAATCCTCAATTTCCTGGAATTTTAGAATTGCAAGCAAAGCAGTATTTGAATCTTGACTAGCTTGTAATCCAAATAATCTAGGAGTTTACTTGAAGACATTTCAACCAAAAAAGATCCAGTTGAAGAAATGGCCTCTGGAACATTATGTAGAGAAACCTGTGGAGTGAGGTGGGCAGGGGAAGGTGGGATGGTGATGAAAGCATTATCAAACCCTCCTCCTCCTTGGAATCTATTCATAAAAGGATAATTTTGCTAATTGATTCTGGTCATTGAACCACTGGCAGCCTGTGGTTCAAGCCCTAAAGCTGTTGGTAGATGACAGACTCTGGGGAGCTAAGCATTGTTCCCATTTCCTTGGTCTAGGATAACATTGTGTTTCTGTTTGTCTTGTTATGATTCGATTTATATCGACTGCTGAGGTCAGTTTATTCAGACCTTATCACAGTGGTCAAAGCTGCCTCATGGAGCAGATGACTTGTATCAAACTAAAAGTGGTAATTGAGTTTATCTAATTGGTTCAAATGGTTCCAACAACAGTGCATACACTGGTCTTTTCAGCATAATAATACTTATTGTATCTAAATTCCTACGGAATAGCAAATGTCATTTGGGTACTTGAAGCAATCAATTCTATTCAAAAATGAAAGGCTAGACCTATCAAGTTTCCTATTTCATCTGGCCCCTTTCAGGAGATGGTCCTGAAACTATAGGAGTGCAGATGGAGACAAACTACTATTTTACCACTCTGATACTATAAACTGAAAGATAAACATGGAGGGCCCTTTACCTGTACTTCTCAAAGTCCTGTATCATTTGAGTGTTTCATTCATGCTGGTGAGTGAAAACCACTTTAGAGAGCTGTAAAATTCGTAGACGTCCCTCATCTGGCAGAACCCAGACGTCCCCTGTCAAATATAGTCTTGTGGCTGCAGGAGTTGGCATGCATAAGGGTGGAAACTTTCAGAGAATCATACCATGAGAACAGTCGAGTCTTGTAGTCTCTCAAAATGAATGTAATGGAAATAACAGATTTGATCAAACAAAAATGGGAATCTAATCTTAGATGGTCAAAGGATGAGGAGAAGTGGGAATTATTGAAGATTATAGCTCCCTCAGTCATCACCTATAACATTATTAAACAAAGGTTTATTTAAATCATTCTACACTGCATTAAGTACAACAGTTTAATGCCTCCATCTACAAGGTGGAAGGAATGTGGAGAGACAGGAACACCATTACATATCATCTGGCAGTGGCCCAGAACTGAAACTTTCTGGAACATTGTTTTGACTGAGCAGGGTGACCAGATAAGCACTACCATTGTCACAGACTAAGCCAGATGCGTCCCAGGCCTCACTTCTGGAATGTTGCTTAGCTGCTCTTGGAGGAAGCTGATAAATTTATGTGTGAAGTCTGACACTGTATTCTCTTTCCTTGATGCCAGATGTTTTTGGTAGGAATTAGGGCATGCCTCCAAAGTGTGGGAGACAGTTACTTCAGAAAAGATTCTGAGTAGAGTGTGGTTGACAGGTGCTAAGCCCTTGACAACTTGGGACTCGTTTTCTTGAACAATACTGGACCTGAGGATGCTCTGGCGCATTTTCACCATCAGTCAATGCCTGCTTCCTTGAATAGCTTCCTTAAACATTTGCCTGTGATAGTGATTACCAGCACTGAAACCCTCTGCTGTAAACGTCTACTGCATGCTTTGGAGGGTGAATTCTTTCATTAGCAACTAGATGCTACTGATGGCCATGTACAATCTTATGGCTGTGCTGAGTTCTGGGAATTAAAATATTTATTAAACAGTGGCTCAGGAAGAAGCCCTTTGCATTTTTATAAGAACAACAGCAGGGAGGGGGTTGCAGAGAAGATGTAATTTGTAAGCTAGTACCAGAAAATGACCATGAATGCTGTCGGATTGTCATAAAAACCCAACTGTATCCTTCAGGGAAGGGAACCTCACACCCCTACCTGGTCTGCCTCTTGTCCCAGAATATGTAGTTGACTCTTAAAAACGCCCTCTGAAGTGGCCCCACCACCTTCTTGGGGAAACGAGGGATGTACAATAAATGCAGCCTTGCCAACATCACCCGCATCGTCAGAACAAATAAATAAAAATGGGTCTGCAAAGCATTGCAGTTCTTCATGAACCAGTGAGACGAGACAAAGTCATACTAGTTGTACAAAGTATTTATTGCAAGCACATTAGTGGTAAATTTAACTTTCCAATATGCTTTTGCAACCAGATATGCTGAGAAGTAAAACAACATTACACTACTTAAATGTTTCAGACAATAAAGCATCTGAGGACATTGGAATTTAAACCATATGTGATATTCATCAAGCCACCATCGATTGAACGCCTCAGAGAAACCAGGAAGAATGCGAAAATCATTTCAAGCAAAGATGACAAAGGCTCTGCCAAACCATTTACGGTATGTTTTGCAGTTTATATAGACATTGAAACCTTTTATAACCAAAGTTGTTTCAGGTGAGTAAAGTTTTCATCTATATTTGTGTTTGTTTAGGTAAATATGGATTACTGGAACACTTTTGCATCCAGTGATCCTGCTGTTCATTCTTGAATGACCTAGAATAGATGTGTAGATCTCCAATTAAATTATCCTTACAATATATCTATACTCTTGATGTCAAGAGCCTCTGCTGCATAAATGAAAGATTTTAAGTGTTTATGATGTGTGCAGTTGGATTAGTAGCAAACTTACGGCCAATTTCTTGTCTACAGAGGGATGGTTCCCATTAGACACTTAACAGCCATCCACAATGAGACGTTTGCCTCAGTTGTATTAGGACATAATTTCTCGAAGTATAAATGTACCTTGCAGCCACTTGCGTATCAATTTTCTAATGCTTCAGGGTTTCTTGGACAATAGAAGAATGTAAAGTTCTCACTAGTAGGACATAAAACTACTTGAAACAAACGCAGAGAGTAGCATTCTGACTTATTTTAGATTAACAAAGGCAATAGCTATAGGGCCATATTTTCCTGGAAAAATAACAGCAATTCACAACGCACGCCATTATTAATGCACAAATCGGCCAGACAGTTCAGGGGAAGAAGAGATATGCCACGAGTTGCAAATCTTCATAAATTGCTCAGCGATTTACGCCATTCTGCCATTTGCCTCACATTATGGCACCTCGCCCTCAATCTCCCTATTATTTTTAAACGTGCTGGATTTGCACATTAATTTCCCATTCAACTTGCCACAGAACGTTAGGACTCACACTTAACAGCATAAGTACCTTTTTAACATGTTGTGTGGCACTACCATCGTGTGGCAGTCACCATCGCACAGTCCTTGTGGGGAAGAAATCCTGACTTCACACTGAGGACATGCTCCATCGTGTTGTGTGACATTACCGCTGTGCTAAATGGGATAGATTGCACAGACTGCAGCAGTGCAAGAAGACGGCTCACCAGCTTCTCAACGGCAATTGGGGATGGGCAATAAATGCCTTGCCAGCGACGCCCACATCCCATGAACAAATAGTAAAAAAAACTGTGATAATTAATACAATGCCAATCAACCTCTCCGTCCCAGAAAGAAGGGAACAATTTAAATTGTTGAGTCTCATTCCTGCACGTAGTAAATTCTTCTTGGAGATTTTTGAAATTTACATTTTTTTTTCTAACTTTTTCTTTCTCTCTCTCTCTCTCTCTCTCTCTCTCTCTCTCTCTCTCAATCCAATCATTCTTTTTCCACTCTTTCTGTTATTGATTTGACTCTAATTCACCCTATCTTCTCTATTGTTTCTCTACTTCTTTCTCAATCCTTAAGTCTTACTGGTTAAGGAGATAACTGTTAATTCTATCGTTCTCTAAGGTCCCAGATGTCCCATTGCCTTCGCACCTATCAGTTCAGACTTCCAACAAGTTACAGCACAAATTATATTCGAGCTGAAGGGTGCAGGAAAAAGTCTAACAGCACATGCAGCTGCTACAGCAAGATTTGGCACATAGATCCATTGTTCTGAATACAAGAAAGTGGATCCTGCTGTGAAATACCAGACTTAAGGGGCTGAATGGCTTACACCTATGTTCCTGTGCCGATTAAATTTTGTATTGCAGAAGATCGATAAACGTCCAATAGTGGAATGTTATTTTTCCTACCGTAAACTTACCAAGTAGTGTGACAAAACTTTTTCCAAAATGTTGGAAGGGATTGAATCATAGAATCATACAAATTTATGGGACAAGGGAGGCCATTCAGCCCATTGTGTCCATGCCGACCGAAAAAGAACTATCCAGCCTCATCCCACTTTCCAACTCTTGGTCCGTAATCTTGTAGGTTTTAGTACTTCAAGTGCATATCCAAGTACTTTTTAAATGTGATAAGGGTTTCTGTCTCTACCACCCTTTCAGGCAGCGATTTCCAGACCCCCATCACCGCCTGGGTGGAGAAAGATCTCCTCCACTGCCCTCTAATCTTTCTATCAATTACTTTAAGTCTATGCCCCCTGGTTATAGTAATGATTTAATGTGTTATATCACTTCTGGGACGCAAATTGAAACTCAACCTATATTAATGGATGAAAGTCTCCTCTAGTGGGCGGAGGTTCACTGTATAAAAGATGCAATAGTTTGGTACTCACTAGCACTAAATTGACGGTCTCAGTCAGAAAGATTACAAAGGTGGCTGGTGTGTGAAATGAATGCACCCTAACGGGTACAGTAAAGGGTGTTTTTCTGAGCAAGAAATAAAATTGTCTGAAATAGCCAGAGTTACAGAGAGCATTGCCAGTCCAAGATTTATTTATTTCTTATTATTAAATGATGAGTACTCCTGGTACAGTTTTAACTTTTTTTTAAGTGAATCTGGCATAAGCAGTATTCATGCAACCTTACATTGTAAAATTTACATTTTCACTTGCATGTGATATGAATTATTGTCTAAAGTTTTCTAATGACTGTTTTTATTATCCTCACCTAAACTGCTATATTTCACTTGTCTTGATGTGTAGAGTGCTGTGGATTTCTCGCAATCAAATATTATGAACATTAAATATATAGGTACTATGACCCTCCCCCCTCCACACTTGCATGGTCTATATGGTAAACTTTCTAGTGCACTGACAATACCAGATTCTTTTTTTCAAATTAGCAGATCTCGTGTGTCTTTCTCATAGTGAGTCAAGAGTGTGTACTGTTTTAGCAGAAATACCACCAGCGCTGCCTCTGCAAGATCCTTCAAATCCACTGGGAGGATAGATGCACCAATGTCAGTGTTCTCGATCAGGCCAACATCCCCAGCATTGATGTGCTGACCACACTCGACCAGCTCCGTTGGGTGGGCCACATCGTGCCCGACACGAGACTCCCAAAGCAAGCGCTCGACTCGGAACTCCTACATGACAAGCGAGCCCCAGGTGGGCAGAGGAAACATTTCAAGGACACCCTCAAAGAACATAACATAAGAACTAGGAGCAGGAGTAGGCCACCTGGTCCCTTGAGCCTGCTCCACCATTTAATAAGATCATGGCTGATCTGATCATGGACTCAGCTCCACTTCCCTGCCCGCTCCCCATAACCCTTTATTCCCTTACCGCTCAAAAATCTGTCTATCTCTGCCTTAAATATATTCAATAACCCAGCCTCCACAGCTCTCTGGGGCAGAGAATTCCATAGATTTACAACCCTCAGAGAAGAAATTCCTCCTCATCTCACTTTTAAATGGGCGGCCCCTTATTCTGAGACTATGTCCTCTAGTTTTAGTTTCCCCTGTGAGTGGAAATATCCTCTCTGCATTCACCTTGTCGAGCCCCCTCATTATAAGAACCTCCTTGATTAAGTGCAACATCCCCACCGGCACCTGGGATCCCTGGCCCAAGACCGCCCTAAGTGGAGGAAGAGCATCCGGGAGGGCGCTGAGCATCTCCAGTCTCATCGCCGAGCACATGCAGAAACCAACCGCAGACAGCGGAAGGAGCATGCGGCAAACCAGTCCCACCCACCCTTTCCTTCAACCACTGTCTGTCCCACCTGTGACAGAGCCTGTAATTCCCATATTGGACTGTACCTGAGAACTCACTTTTGGAGTGGAAATAAGTCTTCCTTGATTTCGAGGGACTGCCTGTGATGATGATACTGTTTTATAATAATAGGGGTGGTAGTACCATGTAGGGAATAATATCAAGCCCAGTGATTTACAGCAAGTGAATAAATTCAAATGCAATGACAGTCTAGGATTTGCAAGTGCTATGTGGATTGTTCATTATTCAGTGAAAACTGTAAATTGGTCGTCATCTTCCCAGCCAGTTTTGTCTCCATGCCACGGGGCAGTCTCCAATTCCATGCACCTCCTGGTCTTGTGCAGTACATCTAGCTGAAAATTGCATATCTGTGGACAATGGATGAATGTGTTCAGCAGTGATGACTTTCTTCATTTACCCCCTCATTTCAATAGTTGGCTGACATTATTAGACTTGTGTGAAAAATGGCATCTCAGATGCTGGTGCCTATAGAACTGCAGCCCAGCATTAGGGCATAGGCGTAAGAACGTTGGGTGGGGTGGGGGTGGGGGGAGAGAATTGATTATTTGCTTTAAGACTGCAGCACCAATTGCACCATACAATAGCTAAACACCCTTGTGGGAGAAGGGGCTTGTGATTTATTGGATGCATGGATCATTCACAGGCTTACTTGCAGATGTAAAGAAGTGCATTTAAGATAAAGCCTATTAAATCCATTTTTATGCACCGCAGTCTAGTATTTCATCCATGATTTAATGGCTCTCTTTGGCTAAATCGAGATCTTGTGTGATTAGAATTAATAAGATGCTGCTATACTGTTATGAAAATGGACCCTGTAATTTACAACAAAATGTGGCTTTTATCAGCAGTAACAGTTCTAGAATACCATTCCCTTACATATGTGTTGCTCTATTAATTTGTTCTTTTATTGAAAAAACATTACTGACTGCTTAAAAAAATAAATGATCAGTAACCAATGTTTAAAATACATGTACAAAACCCACACACAGGCAAGGTTTATAGCGAGTTTTCTAGAGACACAGGAAATCAGCAGAAGTAATCTTTCTAGAATTTTTGGATATTGTCCATTTTTTATGAACCTTTCAGTGTTGTAACACATTTCTGGCTACCAATAGGCTTGACCAGTTATGCAAGCAGAGGGAAAAAATGTGAAAAGACACTCTTAATGTTAACACCTGGAGTTGTGGGTAATGATGTAAATCTGTCCACTGGGATCTGGGAACCCAAGATAGTATGTAGAAGATTTTATTGTCTTTGTGAAAACAAGAAATTGCATCGTGCCATGGTCTTTACTTCTAACACAGAGGTTTGCAGCACTATACAATATGCTCTTTCATCAGTGGCATATTTGTGTTGTGTCACTGTGGAGAAGAGAGGGCTGAGACAGTTCCAACATAATTTAATGTACGTTGAGACCTTGTCCTTCCCTATTCTATCCACCACTAGGCAGCAGTGTAACATTGATATAGTTGAATTCCTGATGTAGTTGGTGTCCTTTTGTCATTACTGAAATGCCCATGGCTTTACACATGGGGAGTTGAGATCAAGCATAGTCTTCAGGTGAAGCAAGGTTAAAGGGCAAGGGTTAATTGAATCAGCTCACGCTAAAGTAAGATTTTTAATTAGGTTTTAAGAGATGTACAATGAAAGGTATGTGCATTTTTAGTCCCTATTTTAAAGTTACTAACTCTGGCATTTTTTTTACTTTTTATATTATTTATAGTTGAACAGCAAAAGTTACAACATTTTGGGAAGAGGTAGAGCTGCTAGGAGCATAGGAATTTCTCTGCAGTAGAAGCTGAGAAGCTAGGGGATATAAACTGAAGACAGTTTTCAGGTGAAACCAGTTAGAGGGTGGAATAATTACACTGATGTAATTCAGTCCACATTTTGACGTCATTTGTTCTATACTATTTAATACTTTGATTTTTATATTAATAATTAAAGATCAAAGAACTTTGACAACTTGAGAAGCGAAGTGGTAGAGTTGGTAGGAACAGATCTCTACAGTAAAGGCTAAGGAACTGCGGCAAACAAAACTGAGCTGCTGCAGCACTGCTACCAGCAAGAGTGCGCAATTACAGTGTGGCGGGTTTACATAGTCAGTCTTCATTATATGTTGTCACAGAAATTTATGGAAATGGGAAAAAATTTACCCAAAGTGTGCCAAAATATGACAAGTAGAAAAGCATGGTTTTATAGACGAGAAGTATGCAAACATAAGATTTTTAATATATTATAAGATAGATTTTCTTTTTCATGTTTTTTTCCTTCTCCCCCGCAAAAAAAAAGGGGAAGTAAAAGGCATCATTTTCTACTCATAGACATGATTCTAGCACATTCAGCCAAAATGATCCTGACTAAACATTGGTATATGTTTTTGATGACATGAAAATGCACATTAAAACATAAGAACATAAGAAATAGGAGCAGGAGTAGGCCATTTGGCCCTTCGAGCCTGCTCCACCATTCAATAAGATCATGGCTGATCTGATCTTGGGCTCAATTCCACTTCCCTACCCGCTCCCCATAACCCTTTACTCCCTTATTGTTCAAAAATCTGTCCATCTCCACCTTAATTTTATTCAAGACCCAGCCTCCACAGCTCTCTGGGGTAGAGAATTCCACAGATTCACAACCCTCTAAGAGAAGAAATTCCTCCTCACCTCTGTTTTAAATGGGTAACCCCTTATTCTGAAGCTATGCCCCTTAGTTCTAGATTCCCCCACGAGGGGAAACATCCTCTCTGTATCCATCCTATCAAGCGCCCTCACAATCTTATAGGTTTCAATAAGGTCACCTCCCATTCTTCTAAACTCCACTGAGTATAGGCCCAACCTGCTCAACCTTTCTTCATACAACATTTCAGTGGGAAGTTACTCTGTGATGGGGAAGGGTAGTGATAATTTCCGTGACGGTGGAGAATATATGCATTGAGTGAGTTAATGATTTTGTTGTACCAAATAAAACAATATAAATGCTTCACATAAATCAGAAACCGAGGGGGAATTTTAACCTTAAAAAAAAACTAGGTGGATTGAGGACATAGGAATAGTTAACGTCTTAAAAATTGGAAATCCGACCTGAACCCGCTCACTTCTGGTTTTAATGTTGGTGGACAGCCAACCAGCTGCCAGGAAGTGGGCTGTCTGTTTAAATATTATAACGAACCTGGATGCCTCTCCTTTCACCTCCATTTTGTCTTTAACTGTACCTGATCGGGTTTTGCACACCTTGCAGCAAGGCAAAAACTACTGGATTCAGGAGGTACACCTACCTGCTGGATCCAGAATCCCTGCCAACCCCCCCCTCCCTGCCATGGTCTGTGACGCCTCTACTCCTTTGATCAACCCCATTCTCCCACCCCCACCCAATCTTCTTGCCGCTCCTGGCCCAGCCCTTGATCTTCTCCCAGCCACCATCCCAGCAACCCCCACCTGCTCCTGCTCGATCTTCTTCCCAGTCTGACACCTCTATCTCTTTCAACCGCCCCCCCCCCCCCCCACCTCCTCCCAGTTCAAATTCCAATATGGCAGCTGGGGAATTTAAATAATTCAGTTAATTAAATAAATCTGGAATATAAAAGCTGATATCAGTAATGGTGACCATGAAACTACTGGATTGTCGTAATAACCCATCTGGTTCACTAATGGCCTTTCGGGTAGAAAATCTGCCGTCCTTACCTGGTCTGGCCTACATGTGACTCCAGACCCACAGCAATGTGGTTTACTCTTAACTGCCCTCTGAAATGGCGTAGCAAGGAGTGCCTTCACCACACGGATTGCAACAGTTCAAGAAGGCGGCTCAGCACCACTTACTCAAGGGAAATTAGGCCGGGACAATAAATGCCGGCCTTGCCAGCGACACCAGCAAGAATTAATATGTTAAGAAATGAGGAATGAAGGGAAAAGTTTGTTTTTCATACTTCAGAAAACTACCATTTTTGATGGATCTTGTTAATAATAGCAAATACCTTCAGTTAAGTATTCAATTTATGCCATTTCATTGCAGGAAGAAGACCTTCACGAAATGATCAAATCTGCAGAGCTGATTGAAGCCCAGTGCTCACATCTCTTTGACAAAATTTTGGTGAATGATGATCTTACAATTGCCTACAAGGAGCTGAAAACTACCTTAGATCACCTGGAGATAAATCCTTTCTGGATTCCAGTCAATTGGCTACATTCATAAAGCCACAAAAGTGAATAATAATATAACTGGACATTGTTTGGAAGCCTGGTAATATTGATGGTCATTCCCGGAGCAGTGGATGGTGCTTTGAAGTAAAACATTGCCACTTTTTTTTGCACTTTTAATGTCCAATAGCAAACCATGTTACTTTTGCTAATCGCAAGCTTTCATCTACCTGAAATGAGCAGTGCTAAAATATTTTCACTACTTGGGGAATAAATGTAGACACTTTCTGGTTTTACTACTGATGTAGATTGTGACCTTTTGAGGTGACGGATTTTATTTTTAAAAACACTGAAATATAAGTGTATTTTAGTAAATTATGGGTGATATTTGTTTTAAGTGAAATAACATATGGTTTAGGATGCTGATGAAGAAAATGCAATGCATCCAAGCAGGAAGCATTGGTTGTTCTATCTTCGCATGTCATCAGAACCAGAGGAATTCATGTATGTCTTGTATAATAAAAGGAAATCTAGTGAAATACTATATAAGAGAATTATTTGGAAAATTTGGTGTTTTACCATGTTGACGATGTGGTTCTTAAGTGTATTTTAAAAGGTGTTGGTTATTCATGCATATACAAAACCTGGTATTAAATCATGCTTGACATTCCATGTAAATTTACCTCACTAACTTGTGCTGATAATGCCACCAGCAGTGCACTGTAATTGTATTTTGCTAGGTGAGATGCATATGGTTTGTAAATTAGAGTTTTATTATATCTTGAGAATCTCAGATAAAATAGTTATACTTCCTTGCATCTTTAAATTTTTTTTAAACTTTTCCTAGTTATCCCAGATTAATAAATTACCAAATTTCATTTCTGTGTGGTGTTTTTAGTGAGGTGAATGGTTATCTTTGATATGCCAAGCAGCTCTATGAAAATGTTACTCAATTGTAATGTGCAATTTTAAGTGAATTTGATGTACTGCAATATCTACAAATATTAAAATCTTGACTTGTATTATCTTTATCAGAAGATTTAAGCCTAACTATCTTTTGTGCCTTCAGTTTTTTTTCTGCGCAAGCATCCACTTTTTTTTTTTTAAAATGGCATTTATCTAGTGCCTTCGGCATGTCCCTAAGCACTTCACTACCAATTAATTACTTTGGAGTGCAGTTACAGTTGCTATGCAAACAAATATGGGAGCCAGTTTATGCACATCAAGATCCTACAAACAGCAGTGAGGTAAATTACTAGTTAATCTATTGGTTGAGAGATGAATTTTGGCCAGGACATCTGGAGAATTCCCTGCTCTTTGAATTTCACATACACTTGAGTAGGCAGACAGGGTCTCCGTTTAATATCCCTGAAAGTTGGGCTCTCCGACAATGCAGCACTGCCTCAGTTTGCACTGAAATGTCAGCTTAGATTGTGTGCTCAAGTACTGGGGTATGCCTTGAATCCACAATCGCCTGATCAAAAGTGCAACAAACTAAGCCAAGCTGACTTTAGAAGCCTTGGTTCACCTTTTCTATTCCTTGAATAAGAGAGGATTAGATAGCAGGTGGAAAGTTTCATATTTTAACATTCTGCTTTGTATCCCTTTTAACTGATTTTTATTTTGTTATTTGGGAAGAAAATATTACTGGTTGGGCTGTGACATTGGCTTGGAGTAGTTTAGCCCCAATTTTAACTTGAGTTAGGACAGGCAGCAAACCTGTCTGAACCTCAGCAGTGTGTGGCCTGGGAAATTTTAACTTCCTGTCCCATCTGCATCATCCCAGTCAGTCACCTGCTCAAAACCAGCGGGAAGCGGAAGTTGGCTGGCAGGCGGCAGCGGAATGTCGGGTGGCAGGAGGCCGTCGCTAGGGACCAAAGGAACGGCCCCTGGCACCCGGGTAAGTAACGGGAAGGGGCCCAGGAGAGCCTCATGATTGGGGAAGAGGAGGGAGCTGTGGGCATGGCATGCCTAACCTTTACATAGAAACATAGAAAATAGGTGCAGGAGTAGGCCATTCGGCCCCTCGAGCCTGCACCACCATTCAATAAGATCATGGCTGATCATTCACTTCAGTACCCCTTTCCTGCTTTCTCTCCAATAGAAACATAGAAAACATGCTCCTGGTATCGCAAGAAATGTAAAACGGTAAACTAAAACAACTTAACTGCTTGGGCCTCTTCTGGCTCCAACTCCTCTTCCCACTATGTTGGCCTGGCAAGAAAGCTTCCCTGGACAGGTCTCTAGTTAAAATAGCAGCCGGGTCCTGATAATGTCATCAGAGCATGTTCTGCGTATTCCTGCCTGCTCCGAAGAGCAGGTTAACGTCTGAAACTGCAGGAAAAGAGCAGTATCTCAGTGGGTATGTGCTATGGGTCATTTTACCTGCACACCCACCCAATTTCCTTTAGGTGGGGAGGTTTAAAATTGTCCCTTTTATGTCTGAATGCAACAATAATAATTTGCATTTATATAGCGCCTTTAACACAGTAAAACATCCCAAGGCGAAACAATGTTTTTGAACTAACATATTAAAAATTCTCTTTAAAACAGAGCACTGTGAATAAATTATATGAACATACAAACAATCATTAATGAAAATTACTGGTATAAGATTAGTGTACAGAGAAAAAAATTCAAATATTGAAGAATTCAGACATGACATAAGGTGAACTTTTACAGTTTGTTCTGATGGCTAGTTTATCTAGTAAGGTGTGTAACCGCCAAAAGAAAGACTACAGGAGAGACATTTCACAGCTTTGTGTGACAGATCATGACTTCAATTTACTTTTTTATAACAGTTTCTTTTAAGTTTTCAGTACAAAATATATTTCTCTATATAACTCGTGCACAAACCTCAGTGAAGCACCAAGTCCCATTAATCCAGCACTTCGCCATGCACAGGAGAGAAGAAAAGTAGTGATTTAGTGATACTAAACTTGCATTTTAAAACAAAGTAAGGAGTTCCACAACCGAGGTTCTGAGGAAGGATGGCTTGGACTAGGCAAGAGCACGGAAATTTTATTTAAGGAAAAGAAAGGATCCCAATGAGAGCTGAGAAATAATTTACAATATTGATGGAACTGAAGTAATTTGTAGTTTGAGAGCTTTATAAGATTGTAATACTTGTGTAAGCTTGAACTTAAGTTACTTCATGTTCCAACATATTCTAAAGTTTAAATTTCATTAAATATATATTTATGGATATGGATCTTAGCCAGCTGAAAGAAAGAAGGTTAATGGAAAACTTTCACATGGCATTAATTCCTCTGATCTGAAGTAGCAAATGCTTATCCCAAGATCCAATTTTTTGCAGGATATTGAAATTGAAGGCAAAAGGATTAATTCCAAAATATTTCAACATGAAAGCTTAAGAAACTAAGTGCTCAGCAGTTGTTATTGTCCCAAATGTGCAAAGCTGAGAAAGCATTTCTTGTGTTTGTTTTCGAGAGTGGCTGGATGCTGTTTTTAAACTGGACAAATTTTGCCTTAAGGAGGGTTTTGAAAGCAAAGAGACTGGTAGTAAGGCAAAAATGTTTTTTGGAAGAGAATTCGAGAGAGCAAAGCCATAGTGGCTGGTAGATTGGCCTCCAGCTGTGGAGTGGAGGGAAGTGGGTTATAAGTAGTAATCTGGAGTTAGAGATTTTGTGCTTGGATGTATGGCTGGAAAAGATTGAAATTTGAGTGGACTGAGGTCATGAAGAAAGGAAAAGGATCTGAAAACAATTCAACCCTGCACAGGCCGGCAGTGCAGCTTGAGAACTGGGATCATGGGTAGGTGGAAGAGGATTCCGACTAATTGAGGTTTGTGAAGGATGGCAAACAGCATTTGAGAAATCAATCTTCAAGATGATGAAGGTCTGGATAATGGCTTAAGCAATGGCACGTGAGAGAAAGGTGAGCAAGTGGGCTATATAGCAGACATGGAAAATTGTACTGGAGCATCATTTGTAGTATTGAGCAGGGTTGAATGTAGAATTGACCCCAGCCCTATGGTGCTATAGGGAGCTATTAAGTGGAGGTCACGTATGTTTTCCACCACAAGGAAAGATAAATTGGAAGGATATTGATTACCAGGCTATATTTGTATGCCTTCATAATAGCTCCATTTCTCGTCAGGCTGGTGCGAAGGCTGAGTTTTTTTGCTGTCTGAATGACTTCTAATAACTTATATGTCAACCTACCTGTATTCGGAATCATTTTGGTAACAGCTCATCATCTAGACTGTACAGTTGTAGAGTTTCTGTCTATTGACTATGAATGAGCATAAAATGTAGTCCCAACATCTGTTTGCTCCCTGTTGAGGTCTTCTGACCACTCATTTGCGACTTCCAGAGTACTTTGCAATAAGTCACACCCTGCACGCCAAATCAGGTCTTATTTGGCACTATAAATCAGTGAGCTACAATGGACTTTGAGAATTCTTTACAGCTTGGTCCCATTGCTGCTTTTATTCTCTTGATCTTTCTATCTGTGCCAGCGATATTCCAACTCAATGGAAGGTTTTATGCCTCAAATCTTCTTTCAAATTTAATATTTTGTTCAGTCATGCACATCATTCATTTTTCTGCTATAACTTCTACCACCTACTTGGATCAGTATTCCGAAACAACAGTATTTCTGCTTGTAACTTTTGAGATTTTACTATTTGAGCTGTTGAATACAGATTTATTGGGGAATATCAACTGCTGTCTTCTCCCTCATCTGTTAACTCACTAAACTTTGCTCTCCAAACATATTTTAGTCTTCACTTGCACCCTCCGTGTCAGCCATGGCTCAGTGCGTAGCACTCTCACTTCTGAGTTCAGAAGGTTGTGACATCAAGTCACACTCCACAGACTTGAGCAAAACATCCAGGCTGACACGCAGAGCAGTACTGAGGTTACATTGACATTCAAATGAGATGTTAAACTGAGGCCCCGTCTGCCCCCTCAAGTGGACGTAAAGGATCCCATTTTGAAGAAGAGTAGGGGAGTTATCCTGAGTGTACAGGCCAATATTTGCCCCTCCACCAACATCAGTAAAACAAATTATCTGGTCATTAATCTCATTGCTGTTTGTAGGACCTTGCTGTGCGCAAATTGGCTGCCGCGTTTCGTACATAACTACGCTTCAAAAATACTTCACTGGTTGTAAAGCACTTTGGGATGTTCTAAGGTTATAAAAGGCACTATATAAGTGCACATATTTCTTTCTTTAGCACTGATATTATAGATGTTAGCTCACCTAAAGAAAGCCCATCCCTAATTGCCCTCAAAGGTGGTGGTGAGCCGCTGCAGTCCGTGTGGTGAAGGTACTCCCACGGTGCTGTTAAGTCGGGAGTTTGACCCAGCGACGATGAAGGAACGCCAATATATTTCTAAATGAGTGACTTGAAGGGGAACTTGGAGGTGATGGTGTTCCCTTGCACCTGCTGCCCTTGTCCTTCTAGGTGGTAGAGGTCACAGGTTTGGTGAGTTGCAGCAGTGCATTTATAGATGGTATGCACTACAGCCATGGTGGTGGAGGGAGTGAATGTTTAAGGTGGTGAATGGGGTGTCAATCAAGTGGGCTGCTTTATCCTGGATGGTGTGCTTCTTGAGTGTTGTTGGAGTTACATTCATCCAAGCTAGTGGTGAGTCAGGAAGTGAGACACTCGCCACAGAATATCCAGCCTCTAACCTGCTCTTGTAGGCACGGTATTTATGTGGCTGGTCCAGTTAAGTTTCTGGTCAATGGCGACTCCTCCAGGATGTTGATGGTGGGCGGTTCGGCGATGACCATGCCTGATTATGACAGATGTTGTTTTATTTAATTTAAATCAAACCTGGCAAATCTCAACTAATTTTGTTATTATTTCTTCCATTATGCTCTAAACTTATTCCTGTTCTAATTAATCTCTTTAATGCCTTACTGCCACGCTACTTTTCTTCCTGCTTTGAAATGTGCCCTTTTCTGAACAGGTTGGTCCCTGTATTCCTTCCACCTGCCATTCTATTCTTCTATTTGTGTTTTCTGAAGTTAAGGACACTTCTGATGACTCTCCAGTTACCCGTCACTTTGCAAGGTCTGGCCCTATCCATGAATTTTTGACTTGGCTATTCTATTGGTGATCTTGCTCCCTTCAGCAAATTTTAACTCTATAAAGCTCACCTGTTCAAAATACTGCTCCCATCTCTACGGATACTCTTCTAACACTTGTCTCTCATCCTGAACGGAATACAAGAAAAAGCTTGTTGAGTTAATCCTTCTCTGGACCCCAAATGGGTTTTTTTTGCAGCCTTTTTGTGTGTCTCTTTTGTTGATAATGCTATGGTAAATGCTCCCATCAGCATTCTTCTTTCCACTTCAATGAATAATGCTCACCTTTTCCTCTTAAAATTGCACCTGTTCTTTCTCCTTTCTGAAATGCTCACTGTTGAAATGAGTTTTAGAAAACTGTAATTCATTGCAGTCTTTCACTTTCTGCCTCAAAACTGTGTAACTTCTTACCTCTTTCCATCTTTCTTTCCACCAACAATCCTAAGATTATGAAAACCAAGCTTGATATTGCCTAATCACAACTTCCTGATTTACTTCATATATTTTACTCATTTTGTTCTCGTTCAAGTTATGCTTTATGGGTCTTTGCCCCTTATTCTGGTTTTTCAGTTTGAAAGATGGTGGATTTGGGGGAATCTATTCATCCACCAAGATGGCTGCAGCCTGCTTGGAGGAGCTGTAACATACTTGCCAATAATTGAGTGCTCATCATTGGATAGTTTTTATCGTCAACGGTAAATTTTATGAAAGCCGCCTATTGCTATGCAATCAGTTTCATTTAAGGACTGCTTGTTGTGCAGCCTTTCCTTTGCAGAAAAAGGGGTTCTGCTTGTTATATCCAATTGTGCACTGCAAAATGATACTGAAGGCAAGGTCACGTCACCTGATGATTTGTTTTTGCAAATATCTGTCATTTCCCCTCCCCCCACCCCAATCTGTGAAAGGGCAGACAAGACCTTTTTTTAATGTCTCAAATGAAAGCTGGCAGGATCGGATACAGTAGCATAGTGGTGTTGGGAGGACAGGTGCACCAACATCAGTGTCCTCGCCCAGGCTAACATCCCCAGCATTGAAGCACTGACCATACTCAATCAGCTTCGCTGGGCAGGCCACATAGTTCGCATGCCAGACACGAGACTCCCTAAGCAATTGCTCTTTGCGGAGCTCCTTTACGGCAAACGAGCCAAAGGTGGGCAGCGGAAACATTACAAGAACACCCTCAAAGTCTCCCTGATAAAGTGCGATATCACCACTGACACCTGCGAGTCCCTAGCCAAAGACCGGCCTAGGTGCATCCGGGAAGGCGTTGAGCTCTTAGAATCTCAACGCCACGAGCGTGAAGCGGTCAGATGCAGGCAGCGGAAAGAGCGTGCGGCAAACCAGTCCCACCCACCCCTTCCCTCAACGACTATCTGTCCCACCTGTGACAGGGTCTGAGGCTCTTGTATTGGATTGTTCAGCCACCAAAGAACTCACTTTAGGAATGGAAGCAAGTCTTCCTCAATTCCGGGGGACTGCTTATGATGATGGACTTGTAATCCAGAGGCCTGGACTAATCAGAGTGGAATCTAAATTCAGTTAATTAAATAAATCTGGAATAAAAGCTAGTATCAGTAATGGTGACCATGAAACTGCTGGATAGTTGCAAAAACTCATCTGGTTCAGTAATGTCCTTTAGGGCAGGAAATCTGCCATCCTTACCCGGTCTGGCCTATATTTGACTCCGGACCCACAACAATGTGGTTGATTCATAACTGCCCCTGTAATGGCCTAGCGGTTTAAGAAGGTGGCTCACCACCACCTTCTGAAGTACAATTAGGGATGGACAATAAATGCTGGCCTTGCTGGCAACGCCACATCTCATGAACGAATACATTTTTAAAAACCTCAAAGTGCAGCACCGCTTGGATTATGTGCTCAAGTCTCTGGAGTAGGGAGTTGTTGAACCCACAATGTTGTGACTCAGGTGAGAGTACTACATCTGGAGAAATTTGCTACCATTATCTGGATGATGAAACCTCACAACATCCACAGACACATCGTCTACATATCATCATCACCAATGATCTGCCGGGGCCATTAAAGGGAGCAACATGTGGCGGTATACCACTTTAGGAAGCAGCGCGTACTGCTGCAGAGTGTGACGGCTGCGAAGAGGGCGACTGGATTTGATGCCACCCAAATCCAGGTTGCTGATGGCAGTGCGGGCAGGTGCAGCTGGAGCAACGAGGTTGGGGCAAAGGAGCGGCAAGAGTTCGTAGAGAGATGTGATCGGGGCCCAGCAGAGGTGTGAGTTTGGGGCCCAGAAGAGGCGAGAGCACGGGCCAGCCCACACTGCGATATGTGTGCACGCTAGGTCCGTGCAGCAGAGCTGGTCGCCAGTCGTCTTGGGTAACCCTTGCCAGACCACCACACATTAAAAAAAATCCACGCACAGGCGTCTTCCACCCTTCAAGATGTAGTTAAGATCAGGAATATTAGGTCCTTCATTGAAACACTTGTGAACTCATCGTTTTTTGTGGTGGAAGCAAGTTATCCTCGATACGAGGGACTGCCTATGATGATGATGATCTGCCTAAGGCAGCTTGTGGCTCAATTCCTCCTTCTCCAAACTGCTCTAATTTGTGCTTCTCTCTTCAATTCTGCACAAGGTCTCCCAATCATCAGGCAGTCCAGAAGCATTTCTTGGTATTTTTCGTTCCATCAGCTGGGCAGATTGGCCTGCCAGCATGCAATGCTTTCACATTACCAGAGTTCATGTGCTGCCTGCATCCAATCGCTACCTGCTGTTTCTTGGGTGGAGCTGTGTGTATGGATGTAATACAAGTGTCATCAGGGCTGAAATTGCCCCTTTCTATAAGGCCCGTGACCGCCTGAAAGCGGCAGCCACGGGTCAATGCGTGCTGGTCGCGGAGGGGCCGCTATATTGTATATTGCCCTCCTTTAGTTTTGGAGCAGTGCACAGGACTGCCCCACCTGTTTTCCTGCCACATCATGCATGCGTCAACCCCTTACTGACCGGCAGCGACGCCCTTTCGGAAATTGCCCTGTAGGAGCGGCGCCACTGCCTGTCGGTGCCGGCTGACAGCTTTTTCTACTGGTACCATTTTTGTGGCTGGGCTGCCCTTAAAGGGGAAGTCGCACTGCCAGATACTCCATTTTATGTTTTGTCGGCCGCCTGCCAGGTCGGGCCGACAATTATGACTGTGGGTTCGGCCGGGCCGCCAACAGGCAGCCAGGCACCTTCTCTTGGGTGCCAGGTCACTGGCCCGGCCAAAAACCCCTCTGGTGGCCCAGTGTTTGCCACAAATTTCAATCAAAGTTTAAATATTTAGATGTTACAAATACTAAAAAGATGAATTCATAAAATGCAGAGAACTGAACTATTTAAAAGATACACACGATGTTTATGGAAAGTGGGGGGGGGGATTGCCTCAGATCAGGAGAAGATCGGGGCCAAAATTGCCCTCCGCCTGAAACGGGGCACACCTACCGTTTTTTAGGGTCTCCGTCTACCCCAGTGAATGGGGTGGACATTCCAGCGATTTTCAGCACTTTGGCTTATGTTTCCCTTTAACTGAAGGGAAGCGACGTTGTGACGCGTCAGCGCGCTGACGACTTGGAGCGTTGGCCACTCTGACCTATCCACACTTCTGCCCTGCCTGAGGCGGCCACTCCAACCCGACCACACTTCCGCCCTTGTCTCGACACCAACACTGCTCTAACCAGAAACATAAGCCAAAGTGCTGAAAATCGCTGGAATGTCCACCCCATTCATTGGGGTAGACGGAGACCCTAAAAAACGGTAGGTGTGCCCCGTTTCAGGCGGAGGGCAATTTTGGCCCCGATCTTCTCCTGATCTGAGGCAATCCCCCCCACTTTCCATAAACATCGTGTGTATCTTTTAAATAGTTCAGTTCTCTGCATTTTATGAATTCATCTTTTTAGTATTTGTAACATCTAGATATTTAAATTTTGATTGAAATGGGTGCATCTTTGAGAAATCTACTTTTTAAAAATATTTGTAGATAGTTTAAGATGTGAACTTTGAAAATTTCCAAAATGATATTGACAAGTGTAGATTAGAAATGGTTGTTGTCCCTTGTGATATCTGGGCTGCATTTACCCTGTAACTACAGCCAATACAAAGCACAGACACTGCAGTTATAGTGTAAATTCAGCCAGAATCCAGTGACAGAACCCAACCTGGCACTGGAGTGCAGCAGTGTGGGATTTCCTGTAGGAGGGAAACTCATTCCTCTTCATCACTACAGAGTCAATTTGGGCCTTAATCATTTTGCATCAGTGCTAAACCTGTACTATGGATGCAACCTTAAACAGTTAGACCATTTTTACTAGCTAAAACAGCTTTTAAAAATTGCTCAAAGTGAAAGTAAAGGAAAGGTTGTGTTTATTTGCAACACTAAATTTCTGATTGGTCCCCTTGGAGGACAAGACACACCCAACAGTTTGTCTGGAATATGTAATTTGATTCTGCCTGCTGGAATAATCAAAATCTTTGCAATGTGTAATTTAATCCATTCATTGTGACAGCTAGGCTCCAGAGCTCTCAGTTTTAACACTACAGCTTTCAGAGTACAGACAGAGCTCCTGGGTTAGGAGCAACCACAGTACTCTCACTGCTGAGTTCGGATAGGAAGGGGTGAAGCCATGGAGGGACTTTAACATGAGGAGGAAAATTTTTTAATCAAGGTGTTGGGCAATGTTCCCCTAATTTGTTTTGGGTGCACGTGCCCTTTAACGGGCTGTGTGACCCATTTAAAAAAATCTTGCATTCAAAAGCTGGTAAGTGGCCTGCGAGGGACCTCCAGACAGCTGCGCAGCTACATAGCTTCTGTGGCTCTCGTATTGGACTGTTCAGCCACCAAAGAACTCACTTCAGGAGTGGAAGCAAGTCTTCCTTGATTCCGAGGGACTGCCTATGATGATGATGATGCGTAGCTTAGCAGAAACGTTGCTGGTGGACCATGAGCCAATGTAGGTCAACAAGCACAGGGATGAATAGGACGTTGCCAGGAGAACATTGGAATAGTCAAGTCCAGCAAACAATACATAAATGTAATGCTATGCATGTTGCAGGACCAGCACAGAATACGCTTTCAATTTTTAAAAATTCATTTATTTATTGCCCATCTCTAGTTGCCTTTGAGAGGTTGGTAGAGAGCTGCCGTCTTGAATGATTGCGGTCTAATGGGTGGGGGAGGAGAGGGAGAATGTGGTGCAGGTGTAAAGGGAATGGGGTGGAAGAATGTGATTCAGGCCTAACGGGGCAGAAGAACATAATCACACCTGAGTTCCTTATCTTCAGTCCCCTCCACCCAGTTCCTGATCTTCTTACCAACCCCACCACCCCTGGAGTTCCTGATCTTCTCTCCTCCCCACCCCCGAGTTCCTGACCTGCTCCCTCCTACCACTGGGTTTCTGATCTTCTCCCCGTTCTACCCTCTCTCCCCTCTCCCCTGCGAGATCCTCTCTCCACTTCGATCACATCTCCTCTTCCCTTCGATCCCCCCTCCTCTTCCCCCCCCCGATCCCCTCTCCCTCTCTCTCCTCTCCCCACTTTGATCCCCTCTCCTTCCCCCTGCCCACTTTGATCCTCTCTCCCCCTTCGCTCCCCTCTCTTTTCTCCCCTTTCGCTCCCCTCCCCTCTCCCCCTTCAATCCCCTCTCCTCTCTCCCTCTTCAATCCCCTGACCTTCCCCTTTGATCCTCTCTTTTCCCCCTTCCTTTCCCTATCTAATTCCTGACCTTCTCCGCACAGATTGAAGTATAGCGAGGCAGTGCAGGCCGCAGCCACTGCACTGTTTGATACTTTGCCTGCGTGACCACATCGACTGCACATGCACAGTACCAAATGGGCGCTCATGCGCAGCGAGTCAAAGCGTTGTGCAAATAATCATTCCAGTATTAAAAAAACAGTCCAGTTATACTTACTGGTGTAGAAATCTCACAACTTTTGGAGTATATACACAAATTTTTTTGTAACACATAAAAAAAAATTCCCTAAAGCCACATTTGGATGCAAGTTTGAATAAGAGTTTGTGTTCCAATGAATTAAATGCTTTGTTGGAATGGAACCTTCCTAATTAGCTAAGTAATTATAACCTAAAGCGCCATCAAACATTCAAAGATTTCCTGATGTGTCTGTTTTTCATAAATCATAATTGTTGCTCTCTTTGATTTAAGACTGGTTTTAATTTAACTCAACCTGGGATGTTTCTCATATTAAAGAAATTAATTGGTCACCAATTTTAAATATCATTCTGTTTATCTTGTTTTGGACAGAGCATACCATTTTATTCTGATAAACTTTTCATAAATGGACTTAGTTCACATTACTTGATTCTTTCCAGAAATACTATTAATTGAAAATGGTTTAAGGGATCCCAGTCGATTTTGTAAAAGGAATTACCAGCCAAACCATTGGGACCTGAGGCTTTATTAAAGGCTGTTATTTAGCAATATTATTTACATCCTGGATTAATAATGGTGAGTTGAGAGTATCTTTTGAAATGTAATTAGTTTTTGGAAAGAGTCTAAGAATGAGTGGATTATGTCTTGATCCTTCAACAAGTACTGAAGTTTGCTTATTGTTTCTTTTGTGAAGTTTGATGTAGCTGAGAATTTTCTTTTAAAGTTTTTATTTTGGACCAACAACTTGCACTGATATAGTGCCTTTTACATAAGCACTTCATAAATGGGGTCAGACAGGAATAGAAGGAAAATTAGGGAAGGTGGCAGAAAGCCTAGTTGAAGAGGTAGGTTTTAAGCAGGATTTTGAAGGTGGAAAGGGATCTAGCTTGGAAGAGAATTTCATACTGTAGGGACAAGATGGTTAAAGCTCTGTCACCAGCGGCTGCATCTTCGGAGGTAGAAATGCTGCTGGGCTTCCTTTGAGGACACTTCAGATAGCTGTGGTGGGTGACCTCGAGCAGCTTTCAGCCTTGAGGGCCCGGCTTCAGCATCACGCCGTGAGCCAAGGCAGTCTGGTACAGCTAGCTGTGGTATTAGCAAGGGCACAGGCAGAGTGGGTGGCAGGGCTGCAGGCATGCTGCCTTCCTGAGAGAGGTCAGCAATGCCTCTCCCATGTAGTTAAGGCCACTCTTCTGGGACTGCGCCTCAGCACCCTTGCAGTCTCTGTGCGAGAACAGTCCAGGAGTGATGCAATTCTCTGGAAGCCCGTCAACATTGGTCTCCAAAGGCAAGAAGGCAGGCATCTGAGCTTTCACGGCAACAGTGTGACTTATTTTTCAACCCCTGTTCCTTTTCATTGACTTCAACTGCACCTTCTTGCCTTCTCATCACATCCCTCAATAGCATCTCTCTTTAGAAACCAATCTAGTTGTCTTTTGAACCCGTTTATACTGTCTACTTCAAGGAAAATTTCCCCAAAGTATCTAAGTACTGCATTGAAAACATTTATGGCTTTGAGTTGCATCTTCATCTGTATTTATACCCATGGAGCTTGGGCACAAAAGCTTTACAGCCAATAATTATATTAACAAAAGACCCTACGAAATCCAACATACTTTTTGTGAAATCTGACTTCTCCAGAGTTACGATATTGGTTGTGTACACATTAACAAATGTTCACACATGAAATCTTTTTAAAGTGGAACTGCAGCCTGCACCCATTTCCTCAGTGATGTGCCACTCATGCAATCACTCAAAAAAGTGATGGTTTACTATGATTACCACAGCTAACAGTACGAGGGAAAAGTTTATTATGGTAATGTACATTTAATTAATATTCACTGATTAGGCTTCTGGTTCGTCAGACCTGATTTAATTGTTGAGTGAGTTATTATAAACTTACCATCTTCGTTGTATATATTACCATCTTGACTGATGTATTTTCATGGAAGGGAATCCTTCCCCCATGCCTCAGGATATTAATAAATAAAATGCTGTGAACTTTCAAAATTGCAGTGAAGATATTCACGTAGTACATTGAAATGGGTTCAGTGTGAATCCAGCAGATAATAATTCATGTTTTTCTATACTCTTGGTTGCTTGATAGTCTAAGTGTTTGTAAGCTATACCAACACCTGGAATCAATTGCTTTGAGGACTGGGAGTCCGTTTGCTCACAGTTTTTCAGCACTGTGGAAATATCTTCTGTTTGGGTTGTACCTAACTGGAAAATCTCCATGTAATTTTGTAGGGAATGAACATGTGTACATAATCCATATAGTATAAGAATTTACTGCAACCAAGATGTATATAAATTATAGTGGTAATGTATTATATGGTCATTTTCTGGGCCTTGAGTTGCAATGATAGACCCATATGGAAAATCAATGTGGAAAAATTTGAGATTGTACCTGACTTCGTTTTTTTTAAAGCATTCACTATGCATGAACAATTTAATGCATAATATAACTTTATATTCTGATATTGATTCAATTCTATTTTTTTGGAATAAGCAATGACACTTTTATTCACTGGTAGGACTTTCATTAGATTCATTCATAAAATAACTTAATATTCTCTCCGAATAAAAATCAGTAGTTCTACTGAACATTTAGTTTTTGTTGACCTGATAAAGTTAAATATGTATATCAAAATTACCTGGATATAATGTAATTGTGAGCTGGTTTGTTTGATACTTCTTTATGGGACAACTTTATATTGATTACTGCTTACTGGAATGACACTTTCTGTAGGTATATGAGTCTACATTGTCATGATTTGGAATGCACTGCCTGAAAAGGTGGCGGAAGCAGATTTAATTTTAAAAGTGAATTGGATATATGCTTCAAAAGGAAAGGAGTTGCAGAGCTAGAGGGAAAGAGCAGGGGAGTGGGACTAATCGAATAGCTCTTTCAAAAGAGCTGGCACAGGCATGATGGGCTGAATTGTTTCCTGTGCTGTATGATTCTATTATCTTGTTACGAGTAGACATACTGCAGAGGCAGATGGGTCACCACTCGGTGGACTACCAAATGAATGCGAAGTGCAAAGCTCACCTTAGTGTTAAAATGGATAATATTGATTACAAGAGACTGAGCTAATATTTTGGGATTGCTGGCATATTGAGGGTGGGAGACCCGTGAATTCAATGACCATTACTGTCGCTGCAGGTGTAATCCATTGTGTCAGAGATGCGGTTCTAGAGGTGTGAACATCAATTCGGGAAAACCTATTGGAAATGTCAGTGTTTTTAACCATATTATAATTAATAGCTGTAGTTGATTGTGAAATACAGGTGGAACCCTCGAGACCTGGCCTGTTCTGGATAAGGGATTTTTCCAGACGAGGGGTGGTCATGTTAAATTGGATGGTACAGGTACTGAGCAAGGGGATAATGGGGCTGGCTGGCTTGGGGTTGGGAATGTGGCAGAGAGATCATGCAGGGGGTGGGGGGGCTGTGGATCGCGGGATCAGGCCAGCAATTGCGGGAGTCAGCAGCGAGGAAGAACTTCAATTTGTTCAAGTCGGAGTTCTGAGCATGCGCCACCCGGTAGCCAGGAATGGTTCCGGACGAAGGGTGGTTCCAGATATGGGAGTTCTGGAAAAGGGAGGTTCAACTTGTACATCCTTTAGAGCTTCCTTTGTTCCAATTCAGCCTTTAAAATCGAGAGGCCAGAACTGGAGCCCCATTTCATAGACTTGATCACATAATCTAGGCTGACATTTCAGTGCAGCACTGAGGGAGTATTGCCTTGTCAGAGATGCCATCTTTCAGCTGAGGCGTTAAACTGAGGCCCCATTTGGCCCTCGGGAGAATGTAAAAAATGCTATGGCACTATTTTTAGAGCAGAAGAGTATAATGTTGGAAAGTGGGAGGTCATGCACTTCGGCAGAAAAAATCAAAGCGCCAATTATTATTTAAGTAGAGGAAGATTGCAAAGTGCTGCAATACAGCGGGACCTGGGGGTACTTGTGCATGAAACACAAAAGGTTAATATGCAGGAACAGCAAGTGATCAGGAAGGCCAATGGAATCTTGGCCTTCATTGCAAAGGGGATGGAGTATAAAAGCAGGGAAGTCTTGTCACAGCTGTACAGGGTATTGGTGAGGCTAAGAGAGCCCTATACAGCCAGTGCCTCACAGCCAATTTGGCGTGCATTGATGACCCTGAAATGCTGAATGCCCACAGCACTTGGTCTGCCCTCCAGGCCTCTATAACCAGTGCCTGTGAAGAGACACTTGGTCACTCAACCAGAAAACATCAGGACTGGTTTGATGAAAATGATCAGGAGATCGAAGATCCAACAAAAAACTCGGGACCTAAAGAATAGGTGGTGGGTGGAGAAAGCACAGGAGATACAACAACTGGCCGTTATGCGAGGATTCTTCACTGCAGTCAAGGCCACCTACGGTCCAAACTCCCAAGGCCCCACCCCACTCCTGGCCAAGAATGGGGAAATACTCATCAAGGACACCGAGGCTGCCAGGGCTCGATGGAAGGAGCATTTTTAAGATCTCAATCGAGACTCTGCCTTTGACTCGAGTTTCTTGACTCCATCCCGCAGCATGCGACCTGCCCACCAACTCAGTGAAACTCCAACATTACACGAGGTAGGCAAAGCCATAAAACAACTGATGAATAACAAGGCTACGGGTGCGGATGGAATCCCTGCTGAGGCGCTAAAGTATGGCGGAGAGGGGCTGTTGACGCGGATACATGACCTCATCTCTTTCATCTAGAGGGAGGAGACCATGCCGGGAGATCTCAGAGATATAGAAACATAAAAACATAGAAAATAGGTGCACAAGTAGGCCATTCGGCCCTTCAAGCCTGCACTGCCATTCAATAAGATCATGGCTGATCATTCCCTCAGTACCTCTTTCCTGCTTTCTCTCCATACCCCTTGATCCATTTAGCTGTAAGGGCCATATCTAATTCCCTCTTGAATATATCCAATGAACTGGCATCAACAACTCTCTGCAGCAGGGAATTCCATAGGGGAACAACTCTCTGAGTGAAGAAGTTTCTCCTCATCTCAGTCCTAAATGGCCTACCCCTTATCCTAAGACTATGTCCCCTGGTTCTGGACTTCCCCAACATCGGGAACATTCTTCCAGCATCTTACCTGTCCAGTTCCGTCAGAATCTTATACGTTTCTCTGAGATCCCCTCTCATCCTTCTGAACTCCAGTGAATAAAGGCTCAGTTGATCCAGTCTCTCCTCATATGACAGTCCAGCCATCCCTGGAATCAGTCTGGTGAACCTTCGCTGCACTCCCTCAATAGCAAGAATGTCCTTCCTCAGATTAGGAGACCAAAACTGAACACAATATTCCAGGTGAGGCCTCATTCAGGCCCTGTACAACGGCAGTAAGACCTCCCTGCTCCTATACTCAATTCCCCTAGCTATGAAGGCCAACATACCATTTGCTGCCTTCACCGCCTGCTGTACCTGCATGCCCACTTTCAATGATTGATGAAACATGACACCCAGGTCTCGTTGCACCTCCCCTTTCTCTAATCTGCCGCCATTCAGATAATATTTTGCCTTCATGTTTTTGTCCCCAAAGTGGATAACCTCACATTAATCCACATTATACTGCATCTGCCATGCATTTGCCCACTCACCTAACCTGTCCAAGTCACCCTTCAGCCTCTTAGCGTCCACCTCACAGCTCACACCGCCACCCAGTTTAGTGTCATCTGCAAACTTGGAGATATTACACTCAATTCCTTCATCTAAATCGTTAATTTATATTGTAAAGAGCTGGGGTCCCAGCACTGAGCCCTGCAGCACTCCACTCGTCACTGCCTGCCATTCTGAAAAGGACCCATTTATCCCGACTCTCTGCTTCCTGTCTGCCAACCAGTTCTCTATCCACGTCAGTACATTACCCCCAATACCATGCGCTTTGACTTTGCACACCAATCTCTTCTGCGGGACCTTGTCAAAAGCCTTTTGAAAGTCCAAATACACCACATCCACTGGTTCACCCTTGTCCACTCTACTAGTTACATCCTCAAAAAAATGCCAGAAAATTCGTCAAGCATGAGTTCCCTTTCATAACTCCATGCTGACTTGGTCCGATACTGTCACTGCTTTCCAAATGCGCTGCTATTTCATCATTAATGATTGATTCCAACATTTTCCACACTACTGATGTCAGGCTAACCGGTCTATAATTACCTGTTTTCTCTCTCCCTCCTTTTTTAAAAAGTGGTGTTACATTAGCTGCCCTCCAGTCCATAGGAACAGATCCAGAGTCGATAGACTGTTGGAAAATGATCACCAATGCATCCACTATTTCTAGGGCCATTTCCTTAAGTACTCTGGGATGCAGACGATCAGGCCCCGGGGATTTATCGGCCTTCAACCCCATCAATTTCCCTAACACAATTTCCCGCCAAATAAGGATATCCTTCAGTTCCTCCTTCTCACTAGACCCACTGTCACCTAGTACATTGGGAAGGTTATTTGTGCCTTCCTTCGTGAAGACAGAACCGAAGTATTTATTCCATTGGTCTGCCATTTCTTTGTTCCCCATTATAAATTCACCTGAATCCGACTGCAAGGGACCTACGTTTGTCTTCACTAATCTTTTTCTCTTCACATATTTATCGAAGCTTTTGCAGTCAGTTTTTATGTAACCTGCAAGCTTCCCCTCGTAATCTATTTTCACCCTCTTAATTAAATCCTTTGTCCTCCTCTGTTGAATTCTAAATTTCTCCCAGTCCTCAGGGTTGTTGCTTTTTCTAGCCAATTTATATGCCTCTTCCTTGGCTTTAACACTATCCTTAATTTCCCTTGTTAGCCACAGTTGAGCCACCTTCACAGTTTTATTTTTACTCCAGACAGGGATGTACAATTGCTGAAGTTCATCCATGTGATCTTTAAATGTTTGCCATTGCCTATCCACCGTCAACCCTTTAAGTATCCTTTGCCAGTCTATTCTAGCCAATTCACGCCTCATACCGTTGAAGTTACCTTTCCTTAAGTTCAGGACCCTAGTTTCCGAATTAACTGTGTCACTCTCCATCTTAATAAAGAATTCTACCATATTATGGTCACTCTTCTCCCAGGGGCCTCGCACAACAAGATTGCAAATTAGTTCCTTTTCATTACACATCACCCAGTCAAGGATGGCCAGCTCTCTAGTTGGTTCCTTGAAATATTGGTCGAGAAAACCATCCCTAATACACTCCAGGAAATCCTCCTCCACCGCATTGCTACCAGTTTGGTTAGCCCAATGAATATGCAGATTAAATCGCCCATGATAACTGCCATACCTTTAATGCACACATCCCTTATTTCTTGTTTGATGCTGTCCCCAACCTCACTACTACTGTTTGGTGGTCTGTACACAACTTCCACTAACGTTTTCTGCCCTTTGGAATTCCGCAGCTCCACCTATACTGATTCCACATCATCCAAGCTAATGTCCCTCCTTACTATTACATTAATTTCATCTTTAACCAGCAACGCCACTCCACCTCCTTTTCCTCTCTGCCTATCCTTCCAAAATGTTGAATACCCCTGGATGTTGAGTTCCCAGCCTTGGCCAGCCATGTCTTCGTGATGCCAATTACATCATATCCGTTAAATGCTGTCTGCGCAGTTAATTCGTCCACCTTATTCCGAATACTCCTCGCATTGAGTCACAGAGCCTTCAGGCTTGTCTTTGTAACACACTTTGCCCCTTTATGATTTTTCTTTAATGTGGTCCTTTATGCTTTTTGCCTTGGCTTTCTCTGCCCTCCATTTTTACTATTCTCCTTTCTATCTTTTGTTTCTGCCTCCATTTTATTTCCCTCTGTCTCCCTGCATAGGTTCCCATCCCCCTGCCATGTTAGTTTAACTCCTCCCCAACAGCACTAGCAAACACTCCCCCTAGGACATTGGTTCTGGTCCTGCCCAGGTGCAGACCGTCCGGTTTGTACTGGTCCCACCTCCCCCATAACCGGTTCCAATGCCCCAGGAATTTGAATTCGTCCTTGCACCACTCCTCAAGCCACGTATTCATCTGAGCTATCCTGCGATTCCTACTCTGACTAGCACGTGGCACTGGTAGCAATCCTGAGATTACTACTTTTGAGGTCCTACTTTTTAATTTTTCTCCTAGCTCCCTAAATTCGTCTCATAGGACCTCATCCTGTTTTTTACCTACATCGTTGGTACCTATATGCACCATGACAACTGGCTGTTCACCCTCCCTTTTCAGAATGTCCTGCACCCACTCCGAGACATCCTTGACCCTTGCACCAGGGAGGCAACATACCATCCTGGAGTCTTGGTTGCAGCTGCAGAAACACTTATCTATTCTCCTTACAATAGAATCCCCTATCACTATAGCTCTCCCACTATTTTTCCTGCCCTCCTGTGCAGCAGAGCCACCCACGGTGCCATGAACTTGGCTGCTGCTGCTCCCCTCTGATCAGTCTTCCCCCTCAACAGTACCCAAAGCGATGTATCTGTTTTGCAGGGAGATGACCGCAAGGGACCCCTGCACTACCTTCCTTGCCCTGCTCTTCCTGCTGGTCACTCATTTACTATCTGGCTGTGTACCCTTTATCTGCGGTGAGACCAACTTGCTAAACGTGCTATTCAAGTCATTCTCAGCATCGTGCGTGCTCCAGAGTGAATCCACCTGCAACTCCAGTGCCGCAATGCAGTCCGCCAGGAGCTGGAGGCGGATACACTCCCCGCACACGTAGTCGTCAGGGACACCGGAAGCATCCCTGAGTTCCCACATAGTACAAGAGAAGCATAACACGTGTCTTAGCTGTACTGCCATGACTTAACCCTTAGATTAACTTAATTTGGCAACAACAATGCCAAAGATTACTTACTGATATAGAAAAGAAAAAGAAAAACTACTTACCAATCACCAGCCAATCACTTACCCCCTTGGCTGTGACGTCATCTTTCAATTTCCTTCTACTTTTTTTGCCTTCTCTCCCTGTTGCAGCTGCACAAGCACGTCTCTCACCGACTCACCAACGCTGGACCTTTTTATAGACGCAGTGATTGTGACCATTTTTTAAAAAGGGAACAAGTCCGACTGCGGCAACTACAGGGGAATCGCCCTGCTATCAGCCACTGGGAAAGTTGTCGCTAGGGTTCTCCTCAATCGACTTCTCCCTGTGGCCGAGGAGCTCCTCCCAGAATCACAGTGCAGATTTCGTCCCCTATGGGGCACAACAGACATGATCTTTGCAGATCGACAGCTGCAGGAAAAATGCAGGGAGCAGTGCCAGCCCTCATACATGGCACTTTTCGATCTTACAAAAGCCTTTGACACTGTCAACCGTGATGGTCTATGGAGCGTCCTCCTCCGTTTCGGCAGCCAACAAAGGTTTGTCAACATCCTTCGCCTGCTTCACAATGACATGCAGGCCGTGATCCTTACCAACTGATCCATTACAGACCAATTTAGGTCTGGACCGGGGTCAAACAGGGCTGCGTCATCGCTCCAACCCTCTTCTCAATCTTCCTCGCCGCCATGCTCCACCTCACAATCAACATGCTCCCCGCTGGAGTGGAACCAAACTACAGAACCAGTGGGAAGCTGTTTAATCTCCAGGCCAGGCCCAAGATCACCCCAACCTCTGTCGTTGAGCTGAAGTATGTGGACGACGCCTGCGTCTGCGCACATTCAGAGGCTGAACTCCAGGATAGAGTCAATGTATTCACTGAAGCATATGAAAGTATGGGCCTTGCGCTTAACATCTGTAAGACAAAGGTCCTTCACCAGCCTGTCACCGCCGCACAGCACTGCCTTCCAATCATCAAGATTCACGGCGCGGCCCTCGACAACGTGGACCATTTCCCATATCTCGGGAGCCTCTTATCAACAAAGGCAGACATTGATGCGGAGATTCAATATTGCCTCCAGTGTGCCATTGCAGCATTCGGCCGTCTGAGGAAAAGAGTGTTTGAAGACCAGGCCCTCAAATCTACCACCAAGCTCATAGTCTACAGGGCTGTAGTAATACCCGCCCTCCTATCGGATCTGAGGCATGGATGATGTATAGAAGGCACCTCAAGTCGCTGGAGATATATTACCAACGATGTCTCCGCAAGATCCTGCAAATCCCCTGGGAGGACAGGCGGACCAACATCAGTGTCCTCGACCAGGCTAACATCCCCAGTATTGAAGCACTGACCACACTCGATCAGCTTCGCTGGGCAGGCCACATAATTCGCATGCCAGATAAGAAACTCCCTAAGCAAATGCTTTATGCGGAGCTCCTTCGTGGTAAACAAGCCAAAGGAGGACAGCAAAAACGTTATAAGGTTATCCTCAAAGCCTCCCTGGTAAAGTGCGACATCACCATTGACACCTGGGAGACCCTGGCCAAAGACCGCCCGAGGTGGAGAAAGTGCAATTTAAGACCAAAATAGTTTCTTGAGCGATGGGGGGATGAGGGCTTATGGGGAGCGGGCAGGGAAGTGGAGCTGAGTCCATGATCAGATCAGCCATGATCTTATTGAATGGCGGAGAAGGCTCGAGGGGTCTTATGGCCTACTCCTGCTCCTATTTCTTATGTTCTTATGTAAGAGTTCTCTTGTTTTGACCAACATTATCCCTCAAAGATCATCACTAAAACAGATAATCTGGACATTGATCGCATAGCTGTTTGTGGGACCTTGCTTTGTAAAAATTGGCTGCCGCATTTCCCTACATTCCTCCAGAAGTATTTAATTGGCTGTGATGAGATTTGGGTCATGAATGGCACCATATAAATGCAAGTTTGTTCTTTCATTTTTTTCTCAATAAAACTAATTTTTATTTTATACCCTGATAGCAAGTGAGAATCTTGGCTCTATCTTGTGGAATAAGTTCTAAAGCAGCATTACATGACAGTTGAGTCTTCCAAATAAGCATTTAGAAGTTGTGAAAATAATGAGTGAATTTCCCTCAAGTAACAGAATATGAGACAATTGCAGAAGACGCAACATCCAAAGTTTTACAAAATTGAATTGAAAAAGAAAGACATCACATTATTAGAAAGGCCTTCTATATATGGGAGTTATTTAGATTACTTTTGTGGGGCCTTGAAAGAGCAGGAGTAATGTGGACCGCTGCTGCCAATGGCTCACTCCCTCCAATCATACACCCATCACCTCACCAGATCTACCTTTCTATCAAACGAGTCTGCCGACGGGCCGCCCTTTGTTACACCGGCCCACAGCCCATGAGCTGCAGTGGGAGACCCATTGCACCGCGAAGCTCACCGGATCTATGTCAATGCACCGCTTTGAGTACTGTTGGAAGGTGATGACTCATCAGGGGAGAGCAGCAGCAGCCAAGTTCATGGCACCGTGGGTGGCTCTGCTGCACAGGAGGGCAAGACAAAGAGTGGGAGAGCTATAGTGGTAGGGGATTTTATTGGAAGGGGAATAGATAGGCGTTTCTGTGGCCGCAACCGAGACTCCAGGATGGTATGTTGCCTCCCTGGTGCAAGGGTCAAGGATGTCTCAGAGCGGGTGCAGGATATTTTGAAGAGGGAGGGCGAACAGCCAGTTGTCGTGGCACCAACGATTTAAGTAAAAAACAGGATGAGGTCCTACAAGAAGAATTTAGGGAGCTAGGAGCTAAATTTAAAAAGTAGGACCTCAAAGGTAGTAATCTCAGGATTGCTACCAGTGCCACGTGCTAGTCAGAGTAGGAATTGCAGGATAGCTCAGATGAATACGTGGCTTGAGGAGTGGTGCAGAAGGGCAGGATTCAAATTCCTGGGACATTGGAACCGGTTCTGGGGGAGGTGGGACCAGTACAAACCGGACGGTCTGCACCTGGGCAGAACCCTAACCAATGTCCAAGGGGGAATCTTTGCTAGTGCTGTTGGGGAGGGGTTAAACTAATATGGCGGAGGGATGGGAACCTATGCAGGGAGACAGAGGAAAGTAGAATGGGGGCAGAAGCAAAAGATAGAAAGAAGAAAAATAAACGTGGAGGGCAGAGAATCCCAAGGCAAAAAGCAAAAAGAGCCACATTACAGCAAAATTCTAAAGGGGCAAAGTATGTTAAAAAGATGAGCCTGAAGGCTTTGTGCCTCAATGCGAGGAGTATTCGGAATAAGGTGGACAAATTAACTGCACAGATAGCAGTTAACGGATATGATGTAATTGACATCACGGAGACATAGCTCCATGGTGACCAAGGCTGGGAACTCAACATCCAGGGGTATTCAACATTTAGGAAGGATAGACAGAAAGGAAAAGGAGACGGGGTGGCGTTGCTGGTTAAAGAGGAAATTAATGCAATAGTAAATGCAACTGTATAGGGTATTGGTGAGGCCGCACCTGGAGTACTGCATACAGTTTTGGTCACCTTACTTAAGGAAGGATATACTAGCTTTGGAGGGGGTACAGAGACGATTCACTCGGCTGATTCCGGAGATGAGGGGGTTACCTTATGATGATAGATTGAGTAGACTGGGTCTTCACTCGTTGGAGTTCAGAAGGATGAGGGGTGATCTTATCGAAACATTTAAAATAATGAAAGGGATAAACAAGATAGAGGCAGAGAGGTTGTTTCCACTGGTCGGAGAGACTAGAACTAGGGGACACAGCCTCAAAATACGGGGGAGCCAATTTAAAACCGAGTTGGGAAGGAATTTCTTCTCCCAGCGGGTTGTGAATCTGTGGAATTCTCTGCCCAAGGAAGCAGTTGAGGCTAGCTCATTGAATGTATTCAAGTCACAGATAGATAGATTTTTAACCAATAAGGGAATTAAGGGTTATGGGGAGCAGGAGGGTAAGTGGAGCTGAATCCACAGCCAGATCAGCCATGATCTTGTGAACGGCGGAGCAGGCTCGAGGGGCTAGATGGCCTATTCCTGTTCCTAATTCTTATGTTCTTATGTTCTTATGTTCTTATGTAAGGAAGGACGTTTGCATGGATGATGTGGCATCGGTATTGGTGGAGGTATGGAATACCAAAGGGCAGAAAACACTAGTAGGAGTTGTGTACAGACCACCAAACAGTAGTAGTGAGGTTGGGGACAGCATCAAACAAGAAATTAGGGATGCTTGCAATAAAGGTATAGCAGTTATCATGGGCGACGTTAATCTACATATTGATTGGGCTAACCAAACTGGTAGCAATGCGGTGGAGGAGGATTTCCTGGAGTGTATTAGTGATGGTTTTCGAGACCACTATGTCGAGGAACCAACCAGAGGGCTAGCCATCCTAGACTGGGTGATGTGTAATGAAAAAGGACTAATTAGAAAACTTGTTGTGCAAGGCCCCTTGGGGAAGAGTGATCATAATATGGTAGAATTCTTTATTAAGATGGAGAGTGACACAGTTAATTCAGAAACTAGGGTCCTGAACTTAAGGAAAGGTAACTTCGATGGTATGAGACGTGAATTGGCTAGAATAGACCGGCGAGTGATACTTAAAGGGTTGACAGTGGATAGGCAATGGCAAACATTTAAAGATCACATGGATGAACTTCAACAATTGTACATCCCTGTCTGGAGTAAAAATAAAACGGGGAAGGTGGCTCAACCGTGGCTAACAAGGGAAATTAAGGATAGTGTTAAATCCAAGGAAGAGGCGTATAAATTGGCCAGAAAAAGCAGCAAAGCTGAGGACTGGGAAAATTTTGTAATACAGTAGAGGAGGACAAAGGGTTTAATTCAGAGGGGGAAAATAGAATATGAGAGGAACCTTGCTGGGAACATAAAAACTGACTGCAAATGCTTCTATCGATAGTGAAGAGAAAAAGATTAGTAAAAATAAATGTAGGTCCCTTGCAGTCAGATTGAGGTGAATTTATAATGGGGAACAAAGAAATGGCAGACCAGTTAAACAAATATTTTGGTTCTGTCTTCACAAAGGAATACACAAATAACCTTCCGGAAATACTAGGGGACCGAGGGTCTAGTGAGAAGGAGGAACTAAAAGAAATCCTTATTAGGCGGGAAATTGTGTAAGGGAAATTGATGGGATTGAAGTCCGATAAATCCCCGGGACCTGATAGTCTGGATCCCAGAGTACTTAAGGAGGTAGCCCTAGAAATAGTGAATGCATTGGTGATCATTTTCCAACAGTCTATCGACTCAGGATCGGTTCCTTTAGACTGGAGGGTAGCTAATGTAACACCACTTTTTAAGAAAGGAGGGAGAGAGAAAACGGGTAATTGTAGACAGATTAGCCTGACATCAGTCATGGGGAAAATGTTGGAATCAATTATTAAAGATGAAATAGCAGCACATTTGGAAAGCAGAGACAGGATTGGTCCAAGTCAGCATGGATTTATGAAAGGGAAATCCTGCTTGACAAATCTTCTAGAATTTTTTGAGGATGTAACTAGTAGAGTGGACAAGGGAGAACCAGTGGATGTGGTGTATTTGGACTTTCAAAAGGCTTTTGACAAGGTCCCACACAAGAGATTGGTATGCAAAATTAAAGAACATGGTATTGGGGGTAATGTACTGACGTGGATAGAGAACTGGTTGGCAGACAGGAAGCAGAGAGTCAGGATAAACAGGTCCTTTTCAGAATGGCAGGCAGTGACTAGTGGGGTACCTCAGGGCTCAGTGCTGGGACCCCAGCTATTTACAATATACATTAATGATTTGGATGGGGGAATTGAGTGTAATATCTCCAAGTTTGCAGAGGACGCTAAGCTGGGTGGCAGTGTGAGCTGTGAGGAGACGCTAAAAGGCTGAAGGGTGACTTGGACAGGTTAGGTGAGTGGGCAAACGCTTGGCAGATGCAGTATAATATGGATAAATGTGAGGTTATTCACTTTGATAGAAAAAACACGAAGACAGAATATTGTCTGAATGGTGGCAGATTAGGAAAAGGGCAGGTGCAGCGAAACCTGGGTGTCATGGTTCATCAGTCATTGAAAGTTGGCTTACAGGTACAGCAGGTGGTGAAAAAGGCAAATGGGATGTTGGCCTTCATAGCTAGGGGATTTGAGTATAGGAGCAGGGAAATCTTACTGCAGTTGTACAGAGCCTTAGTGAGGCCTCACCTGGAATATTGTGTTCAGTTTTGGTCTCCTAATCTGAGGAAGGACGTTCTTGGTATTGAGGGAATGCAGTGAAGGTTCACCAGACTAATTCCCGGGATGGCAGGACTGACATATGAGAAGAGACTAGATCGACTGGGCCTGTATTCACTGGAGGTTGGAAAGATGAGAGGGGATCTCATAGAAAAATATAAAATTCTGACGGGACTGTATAGAGTAGATGCAGGAAGAATGTTCCCGATGTTGGGAAAGTCCAGAACCAGGGAACATAGTCTAAGGATAAGGGGTAAGCTATTTAGGACTGAGATGAGGAGAAACTTCTTCACCCAGAGAGTTGTTAACCTGTGGAATTCCCTATCGCAGAGAGTTGTAGATGCCAGTTCATTGGATATATACAAGAGGGAGTTAGATATGGCCCTTACGGCTAAATGGATCAAGGGGTATGGAGAGAAAGCAGGAGTGGGGTCCTGAAGTTGCATGATCATCTATGATCTTATTGAATGGTGGTGCAGACTCGAAGGGCCGAATGGCCTACTCCTGCACCTATTTTCTATGTTTCTAAGTTTCAAGCCTCCTGCTGCAGATATCGGATTGATGGCAGACTGATGACTAAAATCCCCCCTTTTCTATCAGGCGCAAGATTTTTGAGGACATTTGCCAGGCAAGATATGGGTAAATAGCCCAATATTGCCCATACAAATATCCTCGCTCCTGATCTGGCTACGATAGCTTGACACATCGGAAAAGCCGGTTTTCAGCGCCATGTGCATTGTGCGCTGAAAACCGGCTTTTCAGATGCCTTCCGAAAAACTTCGTACGGGCCCGGGACATCGGAAATTCTGCCCATAATGTCAGCCAGTGATAGTGTTGAAGCTAATCACCAGAGTTAGTGGCCCCGATAATAACTCGGAGGCACCTTCGGAGGAGGGGTGGTACAATATTGGGTGGGAAACCCAGAAGAACTTTCAGTGTTTCTGTCTGTGCATTTTAATGCAGCTACCCAATTATAATATAACTTCTGGGTTTGGTTTGTATGCACAGCAACAGATGTGGTGCAGAACCACATTGACGCGATCTCAACTGCAGTATTTAAAAAGCCAATCAAATGATGGATTTTGGAGGAGTTAGGAGAACAGTCTTCATTAAGTTCCTTTCTCTCCTCTCTGTGCCCCCTGTCTGATGGCCTTTATTAGTTGAGGCATTGAATGCAAGAGCAGAGAGGTTATGTTTGAACTGTATACAACACTAGTTAAGCTGCAGCTAGAGGACTACGTGCAGTTTTGGTCACCACATTACAGGAAAGATGTGATTGCACTAGAGAGGATACAGAGCAAATTTACGAGGATCCTTGATTATAGAATTTTAACTATGATGAAAGATTAGATAGACTGGGTTTGTTTTCTTTGGAACAGAGGAAGTTGAGGGGAGAGCTTATTGAACTGTATAACAATTATAAGGGGCCTAGATAGAGTGGATAGGACTGGCCTATTTCCCTTTGCAGAGGGGTCAACAACCAGAGGGCATAGATCTAAAGTAATTGGTAGGAGGTTTTGAGGGGAAATGTCTTCACCCAGAGAGTAGTGGGGGTAGGCAGAAACCCTCACCAGATTTAAAAAGTACTTGGATGTGCATTTGAAGTGCCGTAACTTTCAGGGTTGCAGACCTAGAGTTAGAAAGTAGGATTAGGCTGGATAGTTCTTTGTTGGCCGGCGTGGACACGATGGGCTGAAATGGCTTCCTTCCATGCTGTAAATTTCTATGATTCTATGACAAGTACTTGGTCTCTACTTGACATCTTTCTCTAATAGCATTGGTGAGGTTAGATATCCAGATTGTACGAAGTTACACCCAAAAACATGCATCCTACTTCAGTTGAATAGCACAACGATCGGCAATTTGTTATATCACTGTGCCACCTGAATTAAATCTTCAAGGATTGTTTATTTTTATATTTTTACCAATATAGAGTCACAGGGCTAGAATTTCCCCAATGCCCACCAGTGCCCGATTGCCATCCAAAAAACCGCTACGGCTGGAAAGATTATCGCCGACGCAAACTTCCCGAAAAAAAGAAATCCGCCCAGCTGAAAATATGGGCCTTGCTCCCCCTAGTCTGGGTGAAAAAGTGCAATTTCGGCTAGATTTGGCGGTGCCTAAAGATAAATTGGGCGATAAATGAAAAAATCTATAAAAATTTACCCTGAGGCTGTGGGTTGGGCCTAATGCGAGAAAAAGATTCAAATAATTTTTTTAAAAACCTAACAAAAATCAAAAAAACATTCCCAACACACTTTTAAATTAAATCACCCCAACAGATTGTGAAAATAAATAGTAAAAAATCAATCACTTACCTTTTTCTTGCAGACCTACTTACCTACTGCCCAGCTCCGCTGATCCTTGAGGATGGTTTAAACATTTTTTTTATATTTACCTCATCATCATCATAGGCCGTCCCTCGGAATCGGGGAGGACTTGCTTCCACTCCCAAAGTGGGTTCTTTGATGGTTGAACAGTCCGATACGAGAGCCACAGACCCTGTTACAGGTGGGACTGACATTCATCAAGGGAAGGGATCGGTGGGGCTGGTTTGCCGTGCGCTCCTTTCGCTGCCTGCGCTTGGCCTCTTCATGTTCTTTGTGTTGAGACTCAAGAGCTCAACGCCCTCCCGGGTGTACTTTCTCCACCTCGGGCGGACTTCGGCCAGGGTCTCCCAGGTGTCAGTGGTGATGTCACACTTTACCAGCGAGGCTTTGAGGGTGTCCTTGTAACGTTTCCGCTGTCCTCCTTTGGCTCGTTTACCATGAAGGAGCTCCGCACAAAGCATTTGCTTAGTGAGTCTCGTATCTGGCATAGAAACACAGAAAATAGGTGCAGGAGCAGGCCATTCAGCCCTTCGAGCCTGCACCGCCATTCAATGAGTTCATGGCTGAACATGAAACTTCAGTACCCACTTCCTGCTTTCTCACCATACCCCTTGATCCCCCGAGTAGTAAGGACTTCATCTAACTCCCTTTTGAATATATTTAGTGAATTGGCCTCAACTACTTTCTGTGGTAGAGAATTCCACAGGTTCACCACTCTCTGGGTGAAGAAGTTTCTCCTCATCTCGGTCCTAAATGGCTTACCATTTATCCTTAGACTGTGACCCCTGGTTCTGGACTTCCCCAACATTGGGAACATTCTTCCTGCATCCAACCTGTCCAAACCCGTCAGAATTTTAAACGTTTCTATGAGGTCCCCTCTCACTCTTCTGAACTCCAGTGAATACAAGCCCAGTTGATCCAGTCTTTCTTGATAGGTCAGTCCCACCATCCCGGGAATCAGTCTGGTGAATCTTCGCTGCACTCCCTCAATAGCAAGAACGTCCTTCCTCAAGTTAGGAGACCAAAACTGTACACAATACTCCAGGTGTGGCCTCACCAAGGCCCTATACAACTGTAGCAACACCTCCCTGCCCCTGTACTCAAATCCCCTCGCTATGAAGGCCAACATGCCATTTGCTTTCTTAACCGCCTGCTGTACCTGCATGCCAACCTTCAATGACTGATGTACCATGACACCCAGGTCTCGCTGCACCTTCCCCCTTCCTAATCTGTCACCATTCAGATAATAGTCTGTCTCTCTGTTTTTACCACCAAAGTGGATAACCTCACATTTATCCACATTATACTTCATCTGCCACGCATTTGCCCACTCACCTAACCTATCCAAGTCACTCTGCAGCCTCATAGCATCCTCCTCGCAGCTCACACTGCCACCCAACTTAGTGTCATCCGCAAATTTGGAGATACTACATTTAATCCCCTCGTCTAAATCATTAATGTACAGTGTAAACAACTGGGGCCCCAGCACAGAACCTTGCGGTACCCCACTAGTCACTGCCTGCCATTCTGAAAAGTACCCATTTACTCCTACTCTTTGCTTCCTGTCTGACAACCAGTTCTCAATCCACGTCAGCACACTACCCCCAATCCCATGTGCTTTAACTTTGCACATTAATCTCCTGTGTGGGACCTTGTCGAAAGCATTCTGAAAGTCCAAATATACCACATCAACTGGTTCTCCTTTGTCCACTTTACTGGAAACATCCTCAAAAAATTCCAGAAGATTCGTCAAGCATGATCTCCCTTTCACAAATCCATGCTGACTTGGACCTATCATGTCACCATTTTCCAAATGCGCTGTTATGACATCCTTAATAATTGATTCCATCATTTTACCCACCACCGAGGTCAGGCTGACCGGTCTATAATTCCCTGCTTTCTCTCTCCCTCCTTTTTTTAAAAGTGGGGTTACATTGGCTACCCTCCACTCGATAGGAACTGATCCAGAGTCAATGGAATGTTGGAAAATGACTGTCAATGCATCCGCTATTTCCAAGGCCACCTCCCTTAAGTACTCTGGGATGCAGTCCATCAGGCCCTGGGGATTTATCGGCCTTCAATCCCATCAATTTCCCCAACACAATTTCCCGACTAATAAAGATTTCCCTCAGTTCCTCCTCCTTACTAGACCCTCTGACCACTTTTATATCCGGAAGGTTGTTTGTGTCCTCCTTAGTGAATACTGAACCAAAGTACTTGTTCAATTGGTCTGCCATTTTTTTGTTCCCCGTTATGACTTCCCCTGATTCTGACTGCAGGGGACCTACGTTTGTCTTAATAACCTTTTTCTCTTTACATACCTATAGAAACTTTTGCAATCCGCCTTAATGTTCCCTGCAAGCTTCTTCTCGTACTCCATTTTCCCTGCCCTAATCAAACCCTTTGTCCTCCTCTGCTGAGTTCTAAATTTCTCCCAGTCCCCAGGTTCGCTGCCATTTCTGGCCAATTTGTATGCCACTTCCTTGGCTTTAATACTATCCCTGATTTCCCTAGATAGCCACGGTTGAGCCACCTTCCCTTTTTTATTTTTACGCCAGACAGGAATGTACAATTGTTGTAATTCATCCATGCGGTCTCTAAATGTCTGCCATTGCCCATCCACAGTCAACCCCTTAAGTATCATTCGCCAATCTATCTTAGCCAATTCACGCCTCATACCTTCAAAGTTACCCTTCTTTAAGTTCTGGACCATGGTCTCTGAATTAACTGTTTCATTCTCCATCCTAATGCAGAATTCCACCATATTATGGTCACTCTTCCCCAAGGGGCCTCGCACAATGCGAACTTTGTGGCCTGCCCAGCGAAGCTGATGGAGTGTGGTCAGTGCTTCAATACTGGGGATGTTAGCTTGGTTGAGGACACTGATGTTGGTGCGCCTGTTCTCCCAGGGTATTTCCAGGATCTTGCGGAGACATCGTTGGTGATAATCTCCAGCGACTGGAGGTCAATGTATTCACTGAGGCATATGAAAGCATGGGCCTTACGCTTAACATCCTTAAGACAAAGATCCTCCACCAACTTGTCACCGCCGCACAGCACTGCCCTCCAATCATCAAGATCCAAGGCGCGGCCCTGGACAACGTGGACCATTTTGCATTTCTCGGGAGCCTCTTATCAACAAAGGCAGACATTGATGCGGAGATTCAGCATCGCCTCCAATGTGCCAGTGCAGCCTTCGGCCGTCTGAGGAAAAGAGTGTTTGAAGAGCAGGCCCTCAAATACTTACCTATGGGTTCCCACTCAGCCGAAGATCGCGCCGGGGCGATCTGTGGACATTGCACGCCTGTGGTCTGCTCCTCAGCGGTACTTTGAAACTGCCGGCGTGCCTCAGCTGGGGAATTTTTCACCGACCCGGTTCTCGCCCAAAACGGCCAATACCACCGAGAAACCGGGTGGTGAAAGAGTACAAATTCTAGCCGACAGTTTTTGATTTTAGCTTCTGGTGGTTCTGTGTTGCAAGGCAGGTGGGGGAGACAGTAAGGGGGGGCGGTACAAATTGCTCCCACCCGAAATGGGGCGCTCTCACTCCATTTCGGTGGTTTTTACCACTCTTTGTTTTTTTTTGATCCGTAAGTCGGTGTAAATGGGGGCGGAGACTACCCCTGAGGGGCGGATACACGGTGGTGATAACAACTGAGGGGCAGAAATTGGGGGAGGTGCGGAGTCACTGCTGTGATGATGTCATTACGGCGCCACGTCACCATGGCTCTCCCCTCCACTTAAAGGGGAGAGCCTTCGCAATTTTTAAACTGCGGCTCACTGGGCCACCAGGGAGGGTTTCGGCCGGGCCAGCCTCCTGGCAGAGAGGGGGTGCCAGGCTGCCTGTTGGTGGTTCGGCCGAACCTGGGGTCATAATTGTTGGGCTGACATGGCAGTTGGCCGGCAAAAAAAGACACGGCAGCAACAGTGCATCCTCCCCTTTAAGGGAAGCTGCACTGCCACTGCAGAAGGCCACGGCCTCACTGGACCACCGGGAAAAAGCCTGTTTTGGCACCGCCGGGCGGGCCGAAGATTTTCTGAGGGGAATGTCACCGTCGGGGGGTTAGATTGGCAGTGCGCACGGTGATGACACGCTTAATACCGATAGGCAGCAGTGGAGCGGTAAGGGAGGGATCAGGGCACCGCCGGGAAAACTCGGGATGGCAATTGGGCGAGCAGCGGCCATTCCACCAAATGTCAGCGGGCACTCCACTCCGCAGTGTGGCCGCTGATTTGCAGTGATAACAGGCCTTAAGGAAAGGGGCAATTTCGCCCCTAGGACTCCAGGGTAAACTATAAGGTGCAAGGAAGACTGAAGATGTTTAAACTGGTGTTGAAAATAATATCCATTGCAGCAATAACTTATTTTTACTTAAAGTTTTTTCTTCCCTCCCCCAAAAGAAATCACCAGTGTTCGACAGCTGTGAAATATTTTCTCATATGACAATTTTTTATATTTATAAAGGCTATATGAACATTTTTAACATAATTTATTTTGCCAGTAGTCACATCTTGTGAAACATAATAAATTATCTGTCCAAGAAAATGATACAATGGTGAGGATTGAAATAAATCAGGAAATTGCCACACTGACATTTCAAATATTTCATCATCAGGGAACATTCTTCAGTGCTGACAAAGAAATGTCTCGCATCCTGTTTTAATTTAAAATCCTCGTGGTGTGAATTTGGCAGTTCTTCATTTTTAAGTAAAAGGCTGCATTTCGCTGTTAAATCCAGCATATTCTTCAGAATTATTTAGCCAGAAGTCAAAGTATATTATAAAAATTGAATGTTCCTGTTGCAAGTAATTTGCTGGATGAATATTTGGCACAGATGTGATTGAATTGTAATGGCATTTTGCACGGAATAGATTTTGACATGTTAAATAAATCCCGGTGTGCTGTTCATTGGGATAGTTCCCATTCGCCGAATGTAAGTGAATACAATTAGAGATTTTGAAATGGAAAAAACCTGATCACTTTTTTTATTCTTCATTAAAATTACTTTCATTGTGTTCTAGTTGTAAATGAATGCTGTGCTTCATCTGAAGAGAAAGCTTTGGTTACATGTACCACAGACTGACATATAGTAGCCTATATTATTGTGAGTCTCATTCACACACATGGGGGAAAGAAATGGCTGAGTATCAACAAAGTGCTTACTCCGTCCCCAGAGATGATGATTGCAGAGCATGATGGAAACCACAGGCGCTGGTTATTTATTAGCCAATGCATCTACCTGGTTCAATTTGCAAATAAGACAGGATTATTTTAAGCTGAAGTCATGAACACTTGAGTTTTCATAACTGGACAGCAAAGTTACAAATGGCTCAGAAAATGGGTAGCTTTCATTGCTTGAAACATTACTTGGATACCTATTGTAATCCTAGCACTAACACTCGCTGACAAGCAAGCTTGTTTAGTCAAGTCTGTTTCCTAGAAAAAGTGAAGGAAAAACAGGCACTTAGTTTCGGTGTGCTAATTCTATAATAAGACTGGCAACGTATACTGGGATGTGCACTAGCTGAATGTTGGGTCTCTATGCTTTTTTACAAATTGGAAATCATATATTTTTAAGGTTTTATTATTTCACCAGTCTCCTAAGATGTTTCATGCTCTCTTCCTGATTCCTTTCTGATTCATAGATTCAAATGAAGAGGCTACCAAAAATTCTCAAATAAAACAGAAAATGCTGGAAATACTCAATGTAATTCTGAGCTTAAAATTCTTCTCCTTGTTTTCATAGCCCTCCAAGGCCTGGCCCCTCCCGATCTCTGTAACCTCCTCCTGCCCTACAACCTTCCGAGATATCTGTGCTCCTTTAATTCTGGACTCTTGTGCATGCTCCACCATTGGTGGTCGTGCCTTCAGCTATCGAGGCCCTGAGCTCTGGAATTCCCTTCCTAAACCTCTCCACCTCTCTACCTCTCTTTCCTTCTTTAAGATGCTCCTTAAAACCCACCTCTTTGACCTGCCCTTTGTTTGATAACACACCTTGGGACGTTTTACTATGTTCAAGGCGCTATATAAATACAAGTTGTCGTCGTAGAAGAAATCAAGACAGATATTATAACATTTAAAATGGAAAGAAAGAAGATACTAGACAAGCTAGCCAAAGTTAAGAAGGACAAAGCCCTGAATCCAGATGGATTGAACCTGTGGATACTCAAAGAAAGTAGAGAAGTGATAACAGAAGCGTTAGTATAAATTAAAAAATTAAATGAAGAAGGAATAATGCCAGATGACTGGTAGACAGCAAATGTAATTCCTATCTTTAAAAAAGGAGATTGAACTAATCCATGGAACGGTAGATCAGTTAGCTTAATGTCAGTGGTAGGAATTATACTAGCACTTTTGCTAAAAAATTAGATAAGAAAACATCGAGAAACAGAGAATATAATAAAAAATGTCAGCATGGAATTTCTAAAAAGAAGTTCATGTTTAACGAATCCTATTTAATTATTTGAATAGCAACAGAGAGAGTAAACAAGGGTAATGCAGTAGATGTTGTATACATATTTCAGAAGGTCATGACAGAGCTCAAGGCAGGGGTCTGGTGCAGAATGGATTGAAAGATGGCTACAATACTGAAAACATGGCAACAATACTGAAAACAGAGGGTAGAGGTTAAAGGAATTTTCTCAGACTGGCAGAAAGTGTGGGAAGTAATGTTCCACAGCAATCCGTACTGGAACTACTTTTGCTTATCATATAAATAAATGATTTGGACTTAGGAATTGGAGCTATGGTATTAAAATTTGCAGATACCAAATTGGGGAGTGGGGGGGAGGTTGCAGGCTGGGGATGGTGGTGAGGGAGGTACAGCTAATAATGTGAAGGATAGCACCACAGTACAGAAAGACACAAACAGGCTTGCAGAGTGGGTGGTTAAATGGCAAATGAAATTCATATTTAGCGAAGTGTGAGTTGGTTTATTTTGGTAGAAGGAATAAGACCACTTATTCCTTGGATGGCTAAACTAAATGGGATAGAGGAGCAAAGAGATCTGGGAATATGATTTATAAATTGCTAAAAGTTGCAGCACAAGTTGATAAGGCCATAAAGACTGCAAACAAAGTAGTGGGATTCATTTATGGAGCAGTAAAATACAAAAACAAAGAGATAATGTAAAATTTATATACAACCTTGGTTAGACTGCACTTGTGTGCAGTTCTGGTCTTCACACTACAAATACAATATTGAAACACTGGAGAATGTGCAGAAAAAATTTACAAGGATGTTACCAGATTGAGAGGGTCATCATCATCATCATAGGCAGTTCCTCGGAGTTGGGGAAGACTTGCTTCCACTCTTAGCATGAATTCTTAGGTGGCTGTACAGTCCAATACGAGAACCACAGACTGTAACAGGTGGGACAAACAGTTGTTGAGGGAAAGGGTGGGTGGGACTGGATTGCCGCATGCTCTTTCCGCTGCCTGCACTTAACGTCTGCATGCTCTCGACGACGAGACTCGAGGTGCTCGGCGCCCTCCCGGATGCACTTCCTCCACTTAGGGCAGTCTTTGGCCAAGGACTTTCAGGTGTCAGTGGGGATGTTGCACTTGATCAGGGAGGCTTTGAAGGTGTCCTTGTAACGTTTCCGCTGACCCTCCTTTGGCTCGTTTGCCGTGAAGGAGTTCCGAGTAGAGTGCTTGCTTTGGGAGTCTCGTGTCTGGCATGCGAACTTTGTGGTCTGCCCAGCGGAGCTGATCGAGTGTGGTCAGTGCTTCAGTTATGTATGTAATAACTCGATAGACTGAATACTGTAAACTCACTCAGGTGCAAACCTGGCTCAACTTAATTCGGGCCCAAAGTGCCCACATTACATGGTGGCTTGCTTTATATACCTGGCCCGCATACACGTGCGTACAGCCCAATGACCTCCGACAGTGGCACCCCCTGATGGCTAGTAACCCCAAGCTTACATACATGACAACATCCCCCTTCAAGATCTTAGTATCAGTCTTTTTACAAGTTAAGACAGTCCGGGGCTTTCCGCTCACGAATTGATCATCTCAGTTCTGGGCGAGCGTTCTGAGTCAGTTATGACTGGAGGCTGGGTAGCCGATCTGATGGGAGTGGCAATGACCATGTCAGAGATTGAAAGTCTAGATTCATTGATGATGGCGGAGTCCTCTGATGAATGAATATAGGTTGGTTGGTCACTGATCGTATCTTCCTCAACTTGTTCCAGTTCATCCGTGTGCTGCAGCTTTATTTGATCAACATGTTTCCTGCATGTTTGCTCATTCTTGAGCATGACAATAAACACTCTGTTACCCTTCTTGGCCGTAACAGTACCGGTGACCCACTTGGGCCATTGACCATAATTTAGTACATACACAGGATCGTTAACAGAGATGTCGCGTGACACAGCAGCACGATCATAATACCACTGCTGATTTTGACATCCGTTTTCAACACGATCGTTCGAGTCAGGATGGACAAGAGAGAGCTTGGTTTTGAGATCTCTCTCCATCAATAGTTCAGCAGGGGAGACGCTGGTAAGTGTGTGGGGTCTTGTCCTGTAACTAAGCAATATGCATGACAAGCGAGTCTGCAGTGAACCCTGAGTTACACATTTCATACTCTGCTTGATTGTTTGGACAGCACGCTCTGCTTGACCATTAAAACCAGGTTTGAATTGTGCTGACCTCATGTTTAATACCATTGAGTTTCATGAACTCTTGAAACTCCAGACTTGTGAAGCAAGATCTGTTGTCGCTCACAACGATGTCAGGCAGACCATGAGTAGCAAACATGACACGAAGTCTCTCAATGGTAGCTATGGATGTACTAGATGACATGATTACACACTCTATCCACTGGGAATATGCATCCACCACAACAACAAACGGCTTACCCAGGAAAGGACCCGCAAAGTCGATGTGGATCCTCGACCATGGTTTGGATGGCCACGACCATAGACTCAGCGGAGATTCCGCTGGTACTTTGGTTAGCTGTATGCAAGTGATGCACACATGATTCCAGATCAGAGTCAATTCCAGGCCACCATACGTGAGGCCTGGCGATGGCTTTAATCATGACAATGCTGGGATGCATATGCTGGGATGAGTGCTGTGTAGATCATGTACAAATTTCTCTCTGCCTTTCTTAGGCATAACAACATGATTACCCCACAGAAAACAATCTGACTGAATGGATAGTTTGTCTTTGCGACGGTTGTAAGGTTTGGTCTCATCACACATTTCCGTAGGTATAGCAGACCAATCACCACTAAGGACACAATGTTTTACAACTGATAAAATCAGATCCTGTCTGGTCCAGGTCCTAACTTGTTGAGCAGTGATAGGGGTTCCTTCGCTCTCAAAAGCATCCATAACTAACAGTAGATCTGCAGGTTGAGGCGTCTCCATCTCCGGTGTGGGCAAAGACAGATGGCTCAGTGCATTGGCACAATTCTCGGTGCCAGATCTATGGCGAATGACATAATCATAGGCAGATAATGTCAGCGCCCACCTCTGGATGTGGGACGATGCATTGGTATTGATACCTTTGTTTTCCGAAAACAATGAAATGAGTGCCTTGCGATCCGTTTCAAGTTCAAAACGAAGACCAAACAGGTACTGATGCATCTTTTTAACCCCATACACGCAGGCTAAAGCTTCTTTTTCCAGCATGCTGTCTGCTCTTTCCGCCTTTGGCAAACTTTTTGAAGCATACGCAACAGGTTGTAGTTTACCCGACTCATTAGCTTGTGGGAGCACGCAGCCAACCACATATGATGAAGCATTACAGGCCAATACTAGACACTTACATGGATAATAATGTACCAGCAACTTGTTAAAGCAAAGCAGATTTGTAGCTTTCTCGAAAGCTCTATCTTGAGACACACCCCAAACCCAGTTGTCGCCTTTTCTGAGCAGCATGTGCAGTGGCTCTAATAAAGTGCTCAATCTAGGTAAGAAATTACTGAAGTAGTTGAGTAGACTAAGGAACGAATGCAGCTCCGTCACATTCTGAGGCCTGGGTGCATTTCTGATGGACTTTGTTTTTGAGTCTATAGGCCTGCTACCATCAGCAGCAATCTTCCTCCTCAGTAATTCGACTTCCGGTGCCATGAAGATGCATTTCGAAAGTTTCAGCCTGAGTCCAGATGATGTAGAACCTCTTCCAGGTTGTTCAGGTGTTCAGCAGTGTCACGACCTGTGACCAGAATGTCATCTTGAAACACGACGGTTCTAGGGATGGACTTCAGTAGACTCTCCATGTTCCTCTGAAATATGGCTGCAGCCGAGTGAATTCCAAAAGGACACCTGTTGTAGATAAGTGTTAATGCACATAAGTTTCTTCGACCTGTCGACGAGCTCCTGTGTCATATAGGCCGACGTCAGATCCAGTTTAGTGAACGACATCCCACCGGCTAGCGTTGCAAACAGGTCATCAGCTTTCGGTAATAGGTACTGATCCTGTTTCGAAAATCAGTTGATCGTAACCTTGTAGTCTCCACAAACCCTGACAGTGCCATCACTCCAACGCAGGAACAATGGGACTGGCCCATTCATTAAATTCGACCAGTGATATGACTCCTTTACATTGGAGTCCGTCCAGCTCAATTTTGACCTTCTCCCTCATCATATACAGAACGGCCCGAGCTTTGTGATGGACGGGTCTTGCACCCGAGTCCACGTGGATCTGCACCTTGGCTCCTGTGAAATTGTCGATGCCCAGTTCAAAACGCGAGAGAAATTTGCTTAGCACTTGAGCACTCGAAGTGTCATCCACCGATGACAACCATTTGATTTTTTTGAGCCAATTCCTGCCGAACAGCGTTGGACCATTTCCTGGAACGATCCATAAAGGTAGATCATGAACCACACCATCATACGACACCTTGACTACTGTACTGCCAATCACCGGTATGAGTTCTTTGGTGAAAGTACTCAATTTGGCATTGACTGGACTTAGCTTAGGTTTCATAGCCACAGCTTGTTGAATGTCCTTTGGCTCATTATCGACTGACTCACACCCGTGTCCAATTCCATTGATACCGGCATGCCATTTAGTTTCACATTAACTATTATCAGTTAGCTCTTTGTCAGGAACGAATACAGTCCATACACTTCCTCCTCAGGTATCTCGGGTTGCATATCCAGGTCCGCGCTGGACTGGTTGTCATCATCCATGTGGTGAGTCGCAGCACGCTTGCTCAATTGTGGACATATTCGCTGAAGAGCCCCACTTTCAAACAGCCTTTACAGATGTACTGTTTAAAACGGCACTGATGATGCCGATGATTGTTCCCACCACACCAACAGGGTGAAAGATGGCGGACTTTGAGCAGCTACAGGTTTTGCATATGCAGTAGAGTAGGCCCTGCCGTAAGCAGCTCTGCCACACAACGACAGAATTTTGTTTACAGTACTTGCTGTGGAGCTCCGACTCTTCGACGATATCTGCCTTAAATTATCATCCGTCATCATGCATGTCTGGGCAATCGCAATGGCCTTGCTCAAATCAAGTGTCTCCGCAGCCAATAACCTCCGGAGGATCACCTCGTGGTTGATTCCTATTACGAAGAAATCTCACAGCATGTCTCCCAACACGTCTTCGAACCCAGCAAGACATCTTAGGTTGGCAACGAATTCCGACACATCCTGGCCCTCAGAACGAACATGTGTTTATAACCGATAGCGTGAGATGATGATGCTTTCTTTTGGTTTGAGATGATCACGTACCAGAGCGCACAATTCCTCAGTCCTTGTCCGTTGGACGTGCAGGCAAGAGGTGATTCTTTGAGAGGCCATAGATTTTTGGAGGAAAACCGCCTTGAAACCTAACTGCATCAGTAGCTTTCTGCATTTTATTGGCCATGAAGTACTGGTCCAGGAAATCGATAAAATCCGACCAGTACTATCCCTCCACAAATCTCTCCAGAATTCCAATGGTGCTCATTTTGCATGCGAAGGTTCTTGAGTTACCTCGTCGCCAAATGTTATGTATGTAATAACTCGATAGACTGAATACTGTAAACTCACTCAGGTGCAAACCTGGCTCAACTTTATTCGGGCCCAAAGTGCCCACATTACATGGTGGCTTGCTTTATATACCTGGCCCGCGCACACTTGCCTACAGCCCAATGACCTCCGACAGTGGCGCACCCTGGTGGCTAGTAACCCCAAGCTTACATACATGACCACTTCAATGCTGTGAATGTTGGCCTGGCCGAGAACGCGAACGTTGGTGTGTCTGTCCTCCCAGGGGTCTTGTAGGATCTTGCGGAGACATCATTGGTGGTATTTCCCCAGCGACTTGAGGTGTCTACTGTACATGGTCCATGTTTCTGAGCCATACAGCCTGTAGACCATGAACTTGGTGGCAGTTTTGAGGGCCTGGTCTTCAAACACTCTTCCTCAGGCGACCGAAAGCTGCACTGGTGCATTGAGAGGGTACAACTACCAGTCAAGATTGAGCAGGATGGAGCTCTTGTTTCTGGACAATAAAAGACTAAGAGGAGACCTGATTGAGATCAGTGCTGGGCCCCAACTATTTATAATCTACATTAATGACTTGGAAGAAGGAACTGAATGTAACGTAGCCAAGTTTGCTGATGATACAAAGATGGGAGAAAAAGCAATGTGTGAGGAGGACACAAAAAATTTGCAAAAGGACATAGACAGGCTAAATGAGTGGGCAAAAATTTGGCAGATGGAGTATAATGTTGGAAAATGTGATGCACTTTGGCAAAAAAAATCAAGAGCAAGTTATTATTTAAATAGAGAAAGATTGCAAAGTTCCACAATACAGCGGGACCTGGGGGTACTTGTGCTTGAAACACAAAAGGATAGTATGCAGTTACAACAAGTGATCAGGAAGGCCAATGGTATCTTGGTCTTTATTGCAAAGGGGATGGAGTATAAAAGCAGTTAAGTCTTGCTACAGCTATATAAGGTATTGGTGAGGCCATACCTGGAATACTGCGTGCAGTTTTGGTTTCCATATTTATGAAAGGATATACTTGCTTTGGAGGCAGTTCAGAGAAGGTTCACTAGGTTGATTCAGGGGATGAGGGGTTTGACTTATGAGGAAAGGTTGAGTAGATTGGGCATCTACTCATTGGAATTCAGAAGAATGAGAAGTGATCTTATCGAAACGTATAAAATTATGAGGGGGCTTGACAAGGTGGATGCAGAGAGGATGTTTCCACTGATAGGGTAGACTAGAACTAGAGGGCATGATCTTAGAATAAGGGGCCGCCCTTTTAAAACAGAGATGAGGAGAAATTTCTTCTCTCTGAGGGTTGTAAATCTGTGGATTTCGCTGCCTCAGAGAGCTGTGGAAGCTGGAACATTGAATAAATTTAAGACAGAAATAGACAGTTTCTTAAACGATAAGGGGTTATGGGGATTGTGCGGGGAAGTGGAGCTGAGTCCATGATTGGATCAGCCATGATCTTATTGAATGGCGGAGCAGACTCGAGGGGCCGTATGGCCTACTGCTGTTCCTATTTCTTGTGTTCTTATTTAATATTATTAAAGGATTTGATAAAATGGATGCGGAGAAATTGTTTCCACTTGTGAGTTAGTACCAAAGGAGTAAAAACAAAAAATAATCACCAATAGATCAAATAAAGAATTTAGGAAGAATGTTTTTACACAGAGTGGTGAGAATATGATAGTTGTAAAGCATACAGCAGAATTGATACATTTAAGGGGAGGCTTGATGCATATATGAGGGAGAATGGAAATAGAGGGAATGAGGCACAGGGAGTGAAAAGTGATTGAAGAGTTGGAGGTGGCTCATATGGAGTACAAACACTGGCATTGACCAGATGGGCCGAATGGCCTGTTTCCGTGTTATAGATTCTATGTAAATTGATGTTTCCACATCTCAGAAATATTATAGATTGACTACATTGCAAGAAAAATATTAGTTTGCTGTCTGTATTATAATTACTATTTTGAGGAAAAAAATAAAAGTAAAGCTGGCAAAGCCTGGATTTTTTTTAGAATGCCTGACGTTACACTGAATCAATGTAATAAGTAGCAGAATTAACAGATACAAATGTTTTGATGAAATTTGAATTTTCTATCATAATCATTTAAAGTTGTAATGGAAAGTTCAGGATTTGTATATTTAGCATTAACGTCCTCCCACTTCTTTCAACCTCTTCATTCTTAAATTCAAATTATTTTTGAATATCATATATGATTTACAGGAAATTCGCATGTCTTCGGAGGTGAAATTGGGTGCCTTTGCGCCTCCCGTTAGCGCCCCTCCTAACGGGGTGCAAATGGCTTTGCAACTGGGCGCGGCACTAACATATTCAGCAGGAGTTTTCTGGCGGCGCTGCGGTGTTGTGCCCTGATCTCCTTCGTCCGGAGATTGTGACATCATCGCCTTGTGCCATCGCCCTTGTAGTGCCCCGGGCCCCAAATTGACTTACGCGGTCGTAAACACCGACAGCTGCAGGAGGCATGCATTGGCAGCCAGCCGCTTCGGAGCGATGCTTAAAGGCGAAGTGACCGAGGTAACTAAAACAAAACATACCTTTCTTGTTCCAGTTTTTTTCCCGCGTGTTCCCACCCGTGATCAATCAGCTCGGCACTCTACTTGAGTGCCGGGCTGATCCTGCGGGATCACGGCTGCCTTGGTGGTCCAGGTAAGTACATTGCAGAGCCTGCAGCAATAGACCGTCCCTCTAAGGGAGAAAAGTAGCCTTTGAATGCGGAAGCAAATTTTTAAAACATTTGAAATCAATTAGCGCCTGATGCTAATTTTCCAAACTTTTAAAAATTGGCACACTTCAAATTTATAAACAAATTAATATTGCCGATATTATTATGAAAGTGCCAGACACTTGATGTTGTGTATGGAGAAAGAGTCAGAATGAACATTGTGAGCTCAAAGTAAAGTGTGACCTTAGTCTTTTATTGCAGGTCTACAGAGTGCCTCTCCAACCTGTGAAGCCTCCTTAAATACCTGTGCTCCCAAGGGATTATGGGATCCCTTGGGACTCCAGGGGATGAGCCCTCTTGTGGCTGTACAGAGTAAATACGAGTCCACATATATAACAATACTCCCCCCCGCCCCGCCCCCCCCTCCCCCCACAAAGTCAATAGTGTAACTATTTACAATATAAGTCGATCTGGGGCCCTTCTTGCCCTGGTTGATCGTCTCGGTGTGAAAGCTGGTGTTGTTGAATCATTTGTTGGGACCTCGCTGGGCTGCTGTGGATGATGGGTTCTGCTTCGTGGTCAACCGTGGTGCCGGTTGCCACTGGTGTGTATGTTGGGGGATCAAAAAAGGTAGGGTCCAAGGTGGGTTGCTCAGGATAGTCCGTGAATCTGAGTTTGATTTGGTCCAAGTGTTTCCAGTGAATGAGTCCATTTGAAAGTTTGACCCGAAACACCCTGCTCCCCTCTTTGGCCATGACAGTGCCGGGAAGCCACTTGGGACCTTGTCCATAATTTAAAACAAATACAGGTTCATTGACTTGCGCTATCATGGTATGCACTTTGTTGAAGCCGCCTGCTCTCGACTTGTTCATGTAGATCAGGGTGAACTAACAAGAGCCTTGTCTTAAGTGCTCTTTTCATGAACAGTTTAGCAGGTGGGATCCCAGTGAGTGAGTGAGGTCTCGTGTGGTAGCTAAGCAGGACTCGGAATAGGCGAGTCTGCAGTGAGCCTTCAGTTACCCTCTTCAAGCCTTGCTTGATGGTTTGCACTGTTCTCTCTGCCTGACCATTGGACACTGGTTTAAACGGGGCAGATGTGACATGTTTGATCCCGTTATGGGTCATGAATTCTTTGAACTCAGCACTGGTAAAACATGGCCCGTTGTCACTCACCAGGACATCGGGTAATCCGTGTGTAGCAAACATGGCCCGCAGGCTTTCAGTAGTGGCAGCGGACGTGCTAGCTGGCATTATCTCACATTCAATCCACTTGGAGTATGCGTCTACAACCACAAGGAACATTTTACCCAAGAACTGGCCTGCATAGTCGACGTGTATCCTAGACCACGGTTTGGAGGGCCACGACCATAAACTTAACAGCACCTCCCTGGGTACATTGCTTAACTGCAAGCATGTATTACATGTGTGAACGCAGGACTCTAAGTCCGCATCGATACTGGGCCAACACACGTGGGATCTGGCTATCGCTTTCTTCATTACGCTGCCTGGGTGGGTACTGTGGAGGTAATTGATGAAGATGTCTCTGCCCTTCTTGGGGACCACTACTCAATTGCCCCACAGAAGGTATCTGCCTGTATAGACATTTCATCTTTGCGCCGCTGGAACAGCTTTATCGCTTCCTGCATTTCTACTGGGATACTGGACCAACTCCCGTGAAGCACAGCTTTTGACTAGAGATAATAAAGAGTCCTGGCTTGTCCAGGTTTTGATCTGCCGGGCAGTGACGGGTGATTGCTCACTCTCAAATGCTTCCATTACCATGGCTAGATCTGCGGGCTGCGTCATTTCCACCCCCGTGGTGGGCAATGGCCGCCTACTGAGAGCATCGGTACAGTTTTCTGCGCCTGGCCTGTGGCGGATGGCATAGTTGTGTGCGGACAACGTGAGCGCCCATCTCTGGATGCGGGACGTGCATTTGTATTTATCCCTTTATTCTTGGAAAACAGGGATATAAGTGGCTTATGGTCAGTTTCCAATTCGAATTTTAGCCCAAACGGGTATTGATGTATTTTCTTTATCCCATTGACACATACTAACGCTTCTTTTTCAATCATACTGTAGGCCCGCTCAGCCATAGTCAGACTCCTGGATGCATAAGCAACCGGTTGCAGTTTCCCGAAATCATTAGCTTGTTGCAATACACACCCGATGCCATATGACGACGCATCTCATGCTCATACCAAACGCTTACATGGATCATATCACAGAAGCAATTTGTTTGAGCATAACAATTTTCTCGCTTTTACAAAGGCATTTTCTTGGCTTTTTCCCCAAACCCATTCGCTCCCTTTTCGTAGTAAGACATGCAGTGGTTCTAGCAGTGTGCTGAGACCCGGTAAGAAGTTACCAAAGTAGTTCAAAGAGTCCCTGAAACGAACGCAGCTCCGTCACGTTCAGTAGCCTCGGTGCGTTCTCGATTGCCTCCGTCTTCGCGTTGGTGGGCCTGATGCCGTCCGCCGCAATCCTCCTTCCCAAGAACTCCACTTCAGGCACCAGGAAAATGCACTTCGAGCATTTTAACCTGAGCCCCACGTGGTTGAGTCGATTAAGAACCTCCTCCATGTTCTGCAGGTGCTCGACTGTGTTCCGACCTGTGACCAAGATGTCTTCCTGGAAGACCACGGTGTGCGGGATCGACTTCAGTAAACTTTCCATGTTTCTCTGGAATATCGCCGCCGCTGATCGGATTCCAAACGGGCATCTGTTATAAACAAAAAGACCCTTGTGCGTGTTGATGCAGGTGAGGGCCTTCGATGATTCCTCCAGTTCCTGCGTCATGTAGGCTGAAGTCAGATCCAGCTTCGTGAACATCTTTCCTCCCGCCAGCATTGCAAAGAGGTCGTCGGCCTTTGGTAATGGGTATGGGTCCTGCAGGGAGAAACGGTTTGTAATCGCCACAGATTCTGACGGAGCCATCTCCCTTGAGGACTGGGACAATATGACTGGCCCACTCGCTGAACTCGATTGGTGAAATTATGCCATCTCGTTGCAGCCGGTCTAGCTCGATCTCTACCCTTTCTCTCATCATGTATGGTGCTGCTCTCTCGCCTTGTGATGGATGGGTCGCGTCCCCGGAATTAGGTGGATCTGCACTTTTGCTCCTTGGAATTTCCCGATGCCTGGTTCGAACAGCAAAGGAAATTTGTTTAAGACCTGGTCAGCAGGCGATAGTGTCGGATGTCATCCCAGTTCCAGCGTATCTTTCCCAGCCAGCTCTTGCCAAGCAGCGTGGGACCATCGCCCTGTACCACCCAGAGTGGTAGCTTGTGCACCGCTCCATTGTAGGAGACCTTTACGGTAGCACTGTCGATTACAGGAATCAGTTCTTTTGTGTAAGTTCTTAGTTTCGTCGAACTGGAGTTAAGACTGGCCTTCAGGCCTTATTGCACCACAACCTTTCGAAAGTCTTTTTGCCCATGATGGACTGGCTCGCGCCCGTGTCCAACTCCATTGACACCGGGACTCCATTTAGTTCAACATTCAGCATTATCGAGGGACAATTCGTGGTGAATGTGTGCACCCCATGTACCTCTGCCTCCTCTATCTGAGGCTCTGGTTCATCGTGATCCTCCGTGGATCTGTCCTCCTTTGCAACATGGTGGTTTGCAGGTTTAACAGGCTTAGCAGCTCGCCTACACACTTGTTGGAGGTGTCCCATTGTTCCACAGCCCTTGCAAACGTACTCTTTGAATTGGCATGAATGGAAACAATGATCACCCCCGCAGCGCCAACAAGGTGTTAATGGCCTTGCATTCATCACCCTTGATGATTTACTCTGAGTCATCTGCGGACGTGCAGCTGCAGGTATATGTGACCTACCTTGTACATTATGACTCGAAAACAACATCACTTTGTTCACAGTACTTGTAGCAGCACTTGTGTGCTGAGAGATTTGTTTCGTATTGTCACTGGTGGCAATGAACGCCTGGGCTATCGCTATGGCCTTACTCAAGGTTGGGGTCTCTACAGTGAAAAGTTTGCGGAGTATGGTTTCGTGGCCAATGCCCAGTATGAAAAAGTCTCTGAGCATGTGCTCCAAATGTCCTTCAAATTCACAATGTCCTGCAAGGCGTCTTAGCTCGGCGACATAACTCACCACTTCCTGGCCTTCAGATCTTTTGTAGGTGTAGAACCGGTACCTTGCCATCAGAACACTTTCCTTTGGGTTCAAATGCTGTCAGACAAGTGTGTACAAATTGTCGTACGATTTCTCTGTGGGTTTCGCTGGTGTGAGCAGATTCTTCATGAGGCCATATGTTGGTGTCCCACAGACGGTGAGGAGGATCGCCCTTCGTTTGGCAGCGCTCTCTTTCCCATCTAGCTCATTGGTCACAAAGTATTGGTCAAGTCGCTCCACAAAAGATTCCCAATCATCTCCCTCGGAGAACTTCTCGAGGATGCCCACTGTTCTCTGCATTTTTGGGTTCGCTATCTGTATCTCATCACCAGTTGTTGTGTATGGAGAAAGAGTCAGACTGAACACTGTGAGCTCAGAGTAAAGTGTGACCTTAGTCTTTTATTGCAGTTCTCCAGGGTGCCTCTCCAACCTGTGAAGCACTCTTAAATATCTGTGCTCCCAAGGGATTATGGGATCCCTTGGGACTCCAGGGGATGAGCCCTCTGGTGGCTGTACAGAGTAAATACAAGTCCACATATATAACACTTGATCATTGTGCTACTTCATCAAGGAAATGCTTCTGATTTATTAGGGGCTCATAATGGTCCAGAGGAGTAAGCATTTGGGGGATCAGTAATTTTTGTGTCAGCTTTCCATCATGTGGAAAATGTCACTCCAGGCACCTAGACTTCTGCAGCCAGGCTCGTTCTCACATTTTTATGTTGCTTTAACAATGTGGTATATACTTAACAATGGTGAACTAGAAGACCTAATTGAGCCAGTTATTAGAAGTAGCAACTGCACTATCAGGATAGAAGAAGAACAGAAAGGATTATCAAATCTAAAAGAGATGGCTTTGGCTGAAGGAACAACTGTGGTAATGCTCTTCCCTACACTGCAATTTCTAGCTGTACATAAAGATTGTGGATTCTATCCTAATCCAGAGTCTGTAATAAAACAAATTTAAATTTATCAGCCACATTTCACATACAGTTTATGATTTGAATTATGGCGGATCTCCTGTTCTCCTGATTTGGTGGATTCTGGCAACTCTGTTCTGCACTCCTTGGTTTCTCATTCTCCCCAGCTCAACCTCATTTTCAGCAGCCCAGGAATAACTGATGTCAATCACAATAGACCAAAAATTGCGGTCGGAGGCTTCCCACTGGCGGATGCCTCCAATTGAATTTTTTTTTACAAAAGGATTTGGCAGTCCCAGAGGAATGAACACTTGCGCTCCGAGGCCTGTATGTGCAGCCCAGCGCAGAGGCCCACGTTTTTCAGGAGCGTAAGCGCATCCTGGGATCACATGGGCCTGGACCACCAATCACAATGTAGTATTCTCATTGATAGTAATGGGAGCTCTGAGCCCCCTTTACTATCAATGAGAATACCCCTAAAATCAAATAAAACACAAACATAAATTTTAAAAAATACTTTAAAAAAAAATTTATAGAAATTAAATGTTTTAGAGAAAAAATTATTTTTTTGAATGAAAAAAATGTTTTATTTGTGTTACAAATAAACTTACCTTCATAAACATAAAAATAAAAACATTTATTTTTTTCCTATTAAAACTCTTACCCTGGTAAAAGCAGGCCTTACGCGTAAGAGTATGAAGGACATTCGCTGGGCAAGAGTTGGGCAAATAGCCCAAATCTTTGCCTACGCAGGCCCCTCTCCTGGGGATGTGTGCGATTTGTCAAAAGACATTTTGACAGATTGCAAATGCTGGGTTCAGGCACATGCGCTTCACGCGCCTGAACCCAGAACTTGTGGGGCCTCTTCAGGTGTGTGCACTCATCATACGCACCCGGAGAGGCCCCAATTTCAGGGCCAATATCTTCAATTTATTATTATGAGACACATTCCTCCATGAGTATCTCTTTCTGCCATCACAGATGGTCTTTTTTTGCATCTCACCGTTTACATTTGCTGGTTAAAAAAACTGAGCAAGGAAACTGATCCTTCAGCCACACCACACTTTGGTGCGATATTCGATTTTCAGCAAAAACAGTATTTTTAATCCAAAGATACCGTTTTCGCTTCGCTACTGTTAGTAGGCCCGATTTTAATTTGCACAGCGGTAAAAATTGGAGTTGCACGAAGGTTCATGGTGCAAATCGCAAATTTCGCCAACTTTAGTCCGCTGCGAGAGAGGTCTTGAGAGGGGAGAAAAAACAACAAAAAATTGTAAAAAACAAAAAAGAAACATTCACAAAACCCTTACATAGAAACATAGAAAATAGGTGCAGGAGCAGGCCATTCGGCCCTTCGAGCCTGCACCACCATTCAATATGATCATGGCTGATCATGCAACTTCAGTACCCCACTCCTGTTTTCTCTCCATACCCCCTGATCCCTTTAGCCCTAAGAGCTACATCTAACTCCCTTTTGAATATATCCAACGAACTGGCCTCAACAACTTTCTGTGGTAGAGAATTCCACAGGTTCACAATTCTCTGGGTGAAAAAGTTTCTCCTCATTTCGGTCCTGGATGGCTTACCCCTTATCCTTAGACTGTGACCCCTGGTTCTGGACTTCCCCAACATTGGGAACATTCTTCCTGCATCTAACCTGTCCAATCCCGTCAGAATTTTACATGTTTCTATGAAATCCCCCCTCATTCTTCTAAATTCCAGTGAATATAAGCCGAGTCGATCCAGTCTTTCTTCATATGTCAGTCCTACCATCCCGGGAATCAGTCTGGTGAACCTTCGCTGCACTCCCACAATAACAAGAATGTCCTTCCTCAGATTAGGAGACCAAAACTGCACACAATACTCAAGGTGTGGTCTCACCAAGGCCCTGTACAATTGCAGTAAGACCTCCCTGCTCCTATACTAAAATCCTCTCACTATGAAGGCCAACATGCCATTTATTTATTTACTGCCTGCTGTACCTGCATGCCTACTTTCAATGACTGATGTACCATGGTTCCCAGGTCTCGTCGCACCTCCCCTTTTACTAATCTGTCACCATTCAGATAATATTCTGCCTTCATGTTTTTGCCACCAAAGTGGATAACCTCACATTTATCCACATTATACTGCATCTGACATGCATTTGTCCACTCACCTAACCTGTCCAAGTCACCCTGCAGCCTCTTAGCATCCTCCTCACAACACACACTGGCACCCAACTTAGTGTCATTTGCAAACTTGGAGATATTACATTCAATTCCTTCGTCTAAATCATTAATGTATATTGTAAGTAGCTGGGGTCCCAGCACTAAACCCTGCGGTACCCCACTAGTCACTGCCTGCCATTCTGAAAAGGACCCGTTTATTCCTACTCTCTGCTTCCTGTCTGCCAACCAGTTCTCTATCCACATCAATACATTACCCCCAGTACCATGTGCCTTAACTTTGCACACCAATCTCTTATTTGGGACCTTGTCAAAAGCCTTTTGAAAGTCCACTTCCATTGGTTCTCCCTTATCCACTCTTCTAGTTCCATCCTCAAAAAATGTACCTACTAAATCGTTGAAAAAGAATTTAAAAATAAAAACTTTAACTTTCCTTTTTTTGCATGTTTTCATACCAACCGCAATGCAGATTTTTGCCTGTCGGTATTCTGGGCGTAGAATACGGTTGCGAAGAGAGCTAAAAATCGGTCGAAAACGTTATTTTGGGTCTTGCACGTTGGCGCTCCTCTCCCCAGCGATACGTGGAAATGCCGCTGCAAAAAGGTCGCTGAAGATCCCGCTGACCTGGTTTTCGCCGCGGAGGGTGAAATATCGGCAAAAACCCAGTTGCAAAGTCGGTGAATTTCTAGCCCACTCCTTCCTTGATCTTACACTTTTAAATACCCCTTCTTATCACAAATTATTTCAGTGTGTTCTTTGTCTTCCAGATTATTGTATGCGATTCTATATAATCTATGCAATTCTTACGTTTTGACTGAATGAAGCTATAGCAGGAGATATACCTGAGCTCGTGTGGAGTGACACTGTAGTTTTTCATAAATTTCAACTGTTGGCTCTAACATTATCCTTCAATTTGCGGTGTTCCAACTGTTACTTGAATCCTAAATCTTTCTGCTTCTCCATTGGCTTCTAGTCAATTTGCTGCTATTCTTGTATTACAAGACCCAAGATATTCTGGGAATAGTTGGAATTCTGCACTATTAAGTCATGGACCATTGGCAGTTTTAAGTACATCTGGAATTCCAAAGATCTTATGCTGTGGCTCGAGAACAACTCCATCATCAATCAACAGTATTCTTTTCACTTTTATATTTGACAGTACTTTATATATCTTTTATCTTGGGCCTTTTTTAACTGTACAGTCCAAAGCAACTCCTCCAACCTTCAATGGCACCACTACCAATCTCCCACTATCAACATCCTAGGTATGAACATTTTAAAAGCACCATCACCCCAAAGACTGCGGCGGTTCAAGGAGAAGCCCCACTGCAAATATCTCAGGGCAATGGGGCATAGGCAATAATTGTAACCCTGCCAGTGTTGCCCACATACCAAAAACAAATTTAAAAAATACTCTATGTGGCTGATTCTGCCCTCTTTTTTTCCATGCAGGCACTTTACAATGGTTGGGGGACTGTGGATGGATCTTCTGCTTACTCCTTCCCACCAAGTCAAGGGTGCATATTTGGGGAAATTCCAAGGCTATCCCAGAAATTCCACTGAATACTCCCTTATAACTCCTCAGTGGAACCCTTAGCAGCTGAGAGATAGCATGAGTTCCACTGAAGTGTCTTGAAAGGCCATAAAACTTTAGAAGACAAAGGTAATTTGCTTTGCTTTTCAAAGTGGGTTGGAGTGGGAAAAGCTAAAGGATCCTTTCAGCTGCTGGTAGCCCACGCCGGTATTGTGGGGCGGGGACACGCTGGTGGAGGACCTTTGTCTTACGGATGTTTAATGCAAGGCCCATGCTTTCGACGCCTCAGTGAAGATGTTGACTATGACTTGGAGTTCAGTCTCTGAATGTGCGCAGACGCATGTGTCGTCCGCGTACTGTAGCTCGACGACAGAGGTTGGGACGGTCTTGGATCTTGCCTGAAAGCGACGAAGGTTGAACAGGTTTCCACTGGTTCTGTAGTTTAGTTCCACTCCAGCTTGTTAAGTGTGAAGTGGAGCATTGCAGCGAGGAAGATTGAGAAGAGGGTTGGCGCGATGACGCAGCCATGCTTGACCCCAGTCCAGACGTGGATTGGGTCTCTGATGGATCCATTGGTCAGGATCATGGCTTGCACGTCTTCGTGGAGCAGGCGGAGGATGGTGACGAGCTTTTGGGGGCAACCAAAATGGAGGAGGATGCTCCATAGCCCTTCGCGGTTGACAGTGTCAAAGGCCTCTGTAAGGTCAATGAAGGCCATGTATAAGGGTTGGTGCTGTTCCCTACATTTTTCTTGCAGCTGTCGCGCTGTAAAAATCATGCCCGTTGTACCCCAAAGAGGATGAAATCCGCACTGTGACTCCGGGAGGAGCTCCTCAGCCACAGGGAGAAGACGGTTGAGGAGGATTCTAGCGCCGACTTTCTCAGTGGCTGATAACAGGAAGATCCATCTGTAGTTGCCGCATCGGACTTGTCCCCCCTTTTTTAAAGATGGTCATGATTACTGCATCTCTGAGATCTCCCGGCCAGCTCGTTCTCGACCAGGTCCTTCACCAGCCTGTCCCCACCACACAGCACTGCCCCCCAGTCATGAAAATCCACGGCGCGGCCCTGGACAACGTGGACTGCTTACCATACCTCGGTAGCATACTATCACCAAGAGCAGACATCAATGACGAGATTCAACATCGCCTCCAGTGCGCCAGCACAGACTTCGGCCGCCTGAGGAAAAGCTTGTTCGAAGGTCAGGACCTCAAATCTGCCACCAAGCTCATGGTCTACAAGGCTGTAGTGATACCCGCCCTCCTGTATGGCTCAGAGATGTGGGCCATATACAGCAGACACCTCAAATCGCTGGAGAAATACCACCAATGATGTCTCCGCAAGATCCTGCAAATCACCTGGGAGCTCAGACGCACCAACATCAGTGTTCTCGCTCAGGCCAACATCCCCAGCATCAAAGCACTGACCACACTCGACCAGCTCTGCTGGGTGGGCCACATTGTTCGCATGCCTGACAAAAGACTCCCAAAGCAAGCGCTCTACTCGGAACTCCTGCACGGAAAGCAAGCCCAAGGTGGGCAGAGGAAATGTTTCAAGGACACCCTCAAAGCCTCCTTGATCAAATGTAATATCCCCACCGACACTTGGGAGTCCCTGGCCAAAGATTGCTCTAAGTGGAGGAAGTGCACCCGCGAGAGCGCTGAGCAGCTCGAGTCTCATCGTCGAGAGCATACAGAAGCCAAGTGCAGACAGCGGAAAGAGTGTGCGGCAAACCAGTCCCAACCACCCTTTCCTTCAACGACTATTTGTCCCACCTATGACAGAGACTGTAATTCCCGTATTGGACTGTTCAGTCATCTAAGAACTCATTTTTAGAGTAGAAGCAGTCTTTTTTGATTTTGAGGGACTGTCTATGGTGATGATGATGAGCCCACCCCAACAAATTGAGACAGGGTCAACATGGGATTTGAGTGCATTTCGTGGCCCTCTTCACTCCATGACTGCTGGCTGAGCAGGGTTCTCATGTATAGATTTATTTGTGAAACTTAACCTTGCCAATGCCTCAGAAGATGTTTAGAAATTCCTTGCTCACTTCATCAATAAAGATGCTTTATTCCATCATTAATTGTTGTGCTGTTTGTAGCCCTAGAAGAGAGTCAGCATTTCCCTTCAAAATGTACACTTCACCAGCTCTGAATTTCTTTTCTGTCTTTATCATAACTGTGAACTTACAAAGCACTGACACAGGTCTATTCAAACAGATTGCTTTCTTTTTTGTTTGCTTCTCAAAATGTAGTTTATTTTTTAATCAGTCTTAACTGTAACAATGCTCCCCTTTTCATGCTCCACACTCCATAGGCTCCAACATGTCTAAAATCTTATTTCAAATATCTGTGCCCATGCTAACTCCTTCTTATCCATCACTCTTTCCTGTTGACCTATATCTGGCTCCCCATCCAAAAAATCCTCAGCACATCTTTAAATCCCTCCATGGTCTCACCCTACCATATTTCTACAATCTTCTACAACCCTATTCCCACTTTGAACTCTTTGTTTCACTGACTCCAGCATCTTCCCCTATCCTTTCACCCCATCATTGGTGGCACAGTGTTCAGGCATCTGGGTCCTATCTCTGGAATTTCCTCCCTAAACTCTCCAGCTCCACATCTTTCTTTCCTTTCAACCCAACACTTCAACTGAGATTTTGGTCATCCCTTCTAATATTCTAATATTCAGCAGCCATGTTCTTATTTTTTGATCCTCCGAGACTTGGTTCCCTCTGGTGGACACATATGTAATTACATTGTATAGTTTCAAACACTGCACCAAGCCGATCAGAGATATATGTGTATTGATTGATAGGATTGATATTTAACTTATCAGGAAAGATTACACCGGCTGGGTCTCTTTTCTCTAGAACTGAGAAGGCTGAGAGGTGACCTGATAGAGGTAGACGTAGAGAAGGTGTTTCCACTTGTGGGGGACACCAAAACTAGGGGCAATAAATAGAAGATAGTCACTAATAAATCCAATAGGGAATTCAGGAGAAACTTCTTTACCTAGAGGTGGTGAGAAGTGGAGCTCACTATTACAAGAAGTAGAGGTCTCCTCCTCTTCTTTCATATGGTAGCAGCAAAGCAAATCAAATATCAATATCTAAGTTGGATATCCAGGCCAAAGCTTCCAGTGTAACAGTGTGGATATCTTGTAGGCTGCCTGAAAATTTCCTCTGTGGGCACACTCAATGATGTGCTCCAGGGTCTGATTTGAAGCTCCACGGTTGAATGATGGGGATGTTTTAATCTCCCATCTCATCATCATTATAGGCAGTCCCTCAAAGTCGACTTGCTTCCACTCTAAAAGTGAGTTCTCAGGTGACTGTACACTCCAATATAGGAATTACAGGCTCTGTCACAAGTGGGACAGACAGTGGTTGAAGGTAAGGATGGGTGGGGATTCTGGTTTGCCGCACGCTCCTTCCGTTGTCTGCGCTTGGTTTCTGCATGCTCTCGACGATGAGATTCTCGGTGTTCTTCCTTCATTTAGGGTGGTCTCGGGCCAGGGATTCCCAGGTGCTGGTGGGGATGCACTTTATCAAGGAGGTTTTGAGGTTGTCCTTGAAACGTTTCCTCTGCCCACCTGGGGCTCGCTTGACGTATAGGAGTTCCAAGTAGAGCACTTGCTTTGGGAGTCTTGTGTTGGGCATGCCAACAATGCTGCCTGCCCAATGGAGCTGGTCGAGTGTGGTCAGTGCTTGGATGCTGGGGATGTTGGGCCTGAGCGAGAACACTGACGTTGGTGCGTCTATTTTCCTAGTGGATTTGCAGGATCTTGCGGAGGCAGCACTGGTGGTACTTCTCCAGCGCTTTGTGGTGTCTACTGTATATGGTCCACATTTCTGAGCCATATAGGAGGGCGGGTATCACTACTGTCCTGTAGACCATAAGCTTGGTGCCAGATTTGAGGTCCTGGTCTTCAAACACTCTCTTCCTCAGGTGTCCGAAGACTGCGCTGGCATGCTGGAAGCAGTGTTGGCTCTCGTCTTCGATGTCTGCCCTTGCTAATCGTAGGCTCCCGAAGTATGTAAAATGGTCCACATTATCCAAGGCCACGCCGTAGACTTTGATGACCGGGGGGCAGTGCTGTGTGGCGGGGTCAGGTTGGTGGAGGACCTTTGTCTTACGGATTTTTAGTGTAAGACCATGCTTTTGTATGCCTCGGTGAAGATGTTGATGATGGCTTGGAGTTCTGCCACTGAATGTGCGCAGATGCAAGTATCATCTGCGTACTGTAGTTTGATGACGGAGGATGGGACGACCTTGGATCTAGCCTGGAGGCGACAAAGGTTGAATAGCTTCCTATCTATGGAGAAGGTGGCAACATCTACCATGACTGGTTCTGAAGCGATTGATGGTTGTCCACTGTTTGCGAGGAAGTTTTGATCCTTCAGCTTGTACTGTGGGGTCCTCTATAAGGAATCCATTCTGTATGTTGCAGTTCTTCCAAGCATTTCGCCATCGGTCATCAAGGCTGAGGGGAGATCACTGAAGGGCTTCGGCGATGGTCCAAAATGTCCTCTTTGATTTTAGACAGGTTGGTGGTAGGTTGTTCAAGTCGGCATGGATCGGCATGTCTTTGCTGGTGTAGCGGTTGTATTCTCTGGAGACTGCATATTCGTGGCGTGGGTGTGGTGGTGCGAATTCAGCTGGACATCAATGGATTTGACATGCAGACTTGATCACAATGCCGGAGAGCAGTACTCTGCTGTGGAGTACACCAGAGCGAGTGCTGCCGTTCAGAGGGTTTGAGTGTATGCTCCCCATGTAGATCCGGCGAGTTTCTGAATCAGTTGACCCTACTCTAGTTTCTTCCCAAGGTTTTGGAGATGTTGTCTATATGACCAGGTGCAATCAAATGTGACTCCTAAATAGCATGTGTTTTGGCATAGCTCCTCTGCGCCGCAAAAGGAAACTTCCAAAGCTTGGTTTGCTTGATGGGTGTTGAGGTGTAATGTCAAGGTGACAGTCTTTTGCGGGTTTGATAGAAGTAGGCCTCCATCCTCTGTAAATCACTGGTCACGGTCTCTTCTATGATGAATAGATTTGTGTTTTGCATGGCCAAGGCAATGTCATCAGTGTATATGAATTTGCGGAACTCTGTTTCTGTTCGGTTGAGGTGAATAGCACAGATGCATTTAAGGGGAAGCTGGATAAACACATAAGGGAGACAGTAATAGAAAATTATGCTGATAGGGTTAGATGAAGAGGGCTGGGAGGAGGATCGTATGGAGTATAAACCCTGGCATGGACCAGTTGGGCCAAATGACCTGTTTCTGTCCTGTACATTTTATGTAACTATATGTAATGTTATTTGAGATCATAATTTTTACCAGCCCTTTACAGTCAGATATAACAGAAATGGAGCAGAGAGGGAAGAACAGCAGGAGAAACATTGAATAAAGAATTGAGGCACCAACTATTTGTATAAGTGAGAAGAGGGTAGCACTCAAGGGATATAAAAACGAGACAGAGAGTGGAGAAAAGAGACTAATGAAACAAAGGTCTAAAAGATCTCCCATTGATTCATAAGTTCATCCAGCTGAAGCATACAAGTCAGGAAAGTCCCAATTTCGATCCCTGGTAGATTTCAAGTTAGCTGATTTTACATTGAGCATCAGTGAGGGGTGGGGATGCTACAATTAGCCTCAGCACCTCGGTTAAGCAAAAGAGATCATAGTTCCCACCTCCTGCTTGGTATCCAGGGACTCTTGCTGGAAGTGCACATGTGTGGATATTAGGCGCTGGCAGGTCTGACCTAGTTTGTAATGTCCCGTGTGGTGATCAGCCTGCCAAAACTCACAGTCATGGCACACATATAAATAATGACCTCTTGGGTAAGATGGCGGAGGGTAATTGTAGAACTGCACTGTACAAGGTCAACACCTTCAGGAGTGGAGGAAAGGAAATTGGCAAGAAATGAAAAAGGATCTGGCAACTGCCCCTAGGCATTGGGGTGTCTTTGTAGATCTATTCAAGATGTTGATGATGTTATCTGGTGCTCTGAGACATACCTCCCTTCAATATGTTTTAATATTTCACTGAATTTGTAATATGAGTATGCATACCATACTGATTTTTGCAGAAACATTGTTTAGTGATAATGATACATTATACTAATGCAGTATTCTGAATAAATGCATTGGAAATTGATTAAAGTGTGACTAAAAGATTTTACCTGTTGCAGCTGCACTCATTACGTAAGTATATTTATGGTGGCAGAACCAACGGAATACAGCAATGCCACACGTGACTGAAATGCTGAAGTTTCCAAATCTGTCAAGCAAAGTGGGATTGAAAAACTGACATACAGGGAGGGAAGAAGACATTGGACATGGAAGTCTCAAACACAAACCTTCTGCTTTTATTATGGGTAAAGTAAGTAATTTTATTGTAAAACATGCATATATACAAGAGAGAGAGAGCGAGATCAGTGTTCTGTCACTACAATTTTATATAATATCCTTATATTAGTACAGAGCGCTTGAAAAAAACTTAAATTTTTCTTTGCTGTCATAGTTTAGTTCATTACGGAGAAAACTATGTGCAGCAAGTGGGAGTGCAATAAAGCAAAAATAATACCACATATATGATATCTTAACTTCATCTCTATTCCAAATGCTTTGATCTTAATATAGATTTTACAAGACACTGGCTGTTGAGTGTAAGGAAGACAAATAATTCGAAATGATCTTCCACAATGTTAAGGATGAGTAATGCAGGAGAAAGAAAAACTACCAACGCTGGAAATCTGAAATCTGAAATTTGAATCCAAAGCAGAAATTATTTTTCAGTGACCGACAATGTCAATATAGATTCACTATAATACTGTGCACATTTAAATAATCTTTTCTCATTTTGTGTTTTCTAATGTTCTTATCAAAAGGTGGTACTGAGGATTAGAACGAAAACTGGACATTATCCCAGAAGAACTGGGTTTTGGGTCCAAAGAATGGATATCAGAAGTCGCAAGTGCTGGAAAAGCAAGGGGCGTGTAGGGAGATTTTGGACAACTATATTGAACTGTTTGACTATAGTACTGACTATACATGTGTGATTATTGTTAATGTGCAATTTTAACCCAACCTGCCTGATGGGAAACTGACAGATGTTGATTGGGCACCCGTCTTACACCCTGCCAATTTTACTATCCAGTAACTTCAATGGAATCTGATCCCGTCAGTTTCCTGTCGGACAGATGAGGTTAAAATTTTACCCTCAAGAATTTCTTCATACATTCAGAATTGTACATGATACACTGGGTTTCAGTCTTATTCCTGTCTTCCGTCTGTCTGTGAGAATGAACTGAAAAGACCTGAAAGAATTCCCACGCAACACTAAAAGATATAAGGCAAAAAAAAACAATTCAGATATTTACAAATGACAATTGTTAAAGATATAATCAACATTGTAGATATCAAAAAAAGAAAAATTATGGGATGGAACCAGGTTGGCTGAAGGTCCGATGCTTTATTGGCAGTCATATAGTTTCTCAGAGCTTATTATATTTCACAGGCAAAATTCCTGCTAGGACAATAAAATATAGTGAGTACTACAGTAGAGCAATAGAAATATGTCTGCTGACGGTATCATTGTGGAATGCAAAAGCTTCAATACGTTTCATATTCAGACAGGTATGTGGTGACATTTGTATTATAGATGTATTTTTACAATGTCTTATTTTTTTTATTGAAAAACTGATGGAAATGATCTAATGGTAGCCATGAACTTATGCAAATGAAAATATATGATTTCATCCACAGGCAATGATGATTGCTTGGGATGTGAATTCACGGGCTGCTGAGGTGACAGAATAATTTTAGGTGTCAGCCGTTGCTCAATTGGTAGCACTCTCGCCTCTGAGTCAGAAGATTGTGGGTTCAAGTCCCGACCTCAGAACGAAGTCTAAGCTGACACTTTATAGCACTGCAAAAAAAATTGGCTGTGTGGTTGATAATGAAGAGGAAAGTTACGGGAGGATATCAATCTAATGGTCAGATGGGCAGAGCAGTGGCAAATGGAATTTAATTCAGAGAAGTGTGAGGTAATGCATCTTGGAAGGGCTAATAAGGAAAGGGTATACACATTAAGCAGTAGGCCATTTAATAATGTAGATGAACAAAGGGACCTTGGAGTGCTTGTCCACAGATCCCTGAAAGTAGCAGGCCAGGTGGATAAGGTGGTTAAGAAGGCATATGGAATGATTGTTGTCATGTATTCAACTGTCATTGTAATCCATGTATAAACTGACCTAAGTTGTACACCGTGAGAACACTGACCACTAGGTGGTGAACTTATGGGAGACACTCCTAACCTGGACTTTCAGATATAAAAGGGGAAGCTCCATCCACCTTCATCACTTCAGTGCTGGAATAAAGGTTACTGGTCACAGAATGACCTTCTCTCAAGTATGAGCCTCGTGTGCATTTGTACTGTATAGTAAGGACATATCATTGATGACGAGAAACTGGGATCTAAACCACGCGAACATGGCCACTAGCAGCACAGATGAGAGGTACTGAATTGGTGATGATTGGGACGATTTTATAGAGAGACTATAGCAATGTTTCGTCACTAAGGAATGACTGGGACAGGATTCGGCCGACAAACGCAGGGCTCATCTGACGGTTTGTGGATCCAGGACATACTCCCTGATGAAGGACCTTCTAACGCCAGAGAAGCCGGCGGACAAGACTTTTGAAGAGCTCAGTAAGTTGATCGGGGTACACTTTAAACTGGTGAGCAGCATGCACATGGCGAGACACCGGTTTTACACGCACCGGCGGCGAGAAGGGCAAAGCGTTCCAGACTTCGTGGCAGACCTCCGGCGACTGGCGAACATATGTAAGTTCCCAGATGCATGCAGAGCGGAGATGCTGCGAGACTTTTTTATTGAGGGCATTGGGCATGCTGGGGTTTTCAGGAAACTGATTGAGACCAAAGACTTGACCCTGGAAACGGCGGCTTTGATGGCCCAGACATTCATCTCGGGGGAGGAAGAGACCAGAATGATGTTTGACAAAAATCTTGGTTTAAATGCAGCAAATGGACAGGGAATCAACATTGTTAACGCGGCACACAATTCTCCAGGCAGACAAGGGCAATCGAACATGCCTGAGCATGTAGTCGAACCCAAAGGGGGAATTCAACAGAGACAATGGCTAGCTGAATGGCGATTCATGCCATTGCAAGGGACAATGCGGCCAGTAATGGGGCCATCAACATCTGTCAATGGTGCGTTTAAGGACAGTTACAGAGACAGTCAGAGACGATCGACTGGTAATGGACCTTTTGTTTCCAACAACGGCTCATGTTGGAGGTGTGGAGGCAAACACACAGCTAGAGCTTGCAGGTATCAGCAATATACCTGCAGAAATTGCAACTTCAGTGGTCACTTGGCGCGTATGTGCAGGAAGCCTGCAGCCAGGTTGATGTACGAGGAGGACGTGCCCGATGTAAGTCCTCCGAGGCCAAATGGACACTGGGGGAAATCGCTGAAAGCTGAAGTTCAGCGAGTTCATGTGGAGCACATATGCAGTTCATACACCAGGACGCCACCGATAATGATGAAAGTGCTCCTCAATAGCATCCCAGTATCAATGGAGCTAGACACGGGGGCCAGCCAGTCCCTGATGAGTATCAAACAGTTCGACAAGTTGTGGGCGTCCAAGGCAAAAGGCCAAAATTATTGCCGATTGACGCACAGCTACGGACACATACTAAGGAGATCATTCCGGTGCTAGGCAGCGCCACGGTAGTGAAGACCCACAAAGATTCGGAGAACAGGTTGCTACTCTGGATTGTCCTGGGGGATGGTCCCGCACTACTGGGGAGGAGTTGGCTTGCTGTCATGAACTGGAAATGGGGCGATGTCAATGCAATTTCTTCTGTGGAGCGTGTATCATACTCACAGGTCCTGGACAAATTTGACTCACTATTTCAACCCGGCATTGGAACTTTCATGGGGACCAAGGTAGTGATTCACATAAACCCGGATGCCAGGCCAGTACACCACAAGGCCAGAGCGGTGCCGTACGTGATGCGGGAAAAGATAGAAGGCGAATTGATCCACCTGCTGAGGGAAGGCATCACCTTGTCAGTCGAATTCAGTGACTGGGCGAGCCCGATTGTGCCGGTGCTCAAGGCGGATGGGTCCGTCAGGATATGTGGTGATTACAAGGCCACCATCAATTGGGTGTCACTCCAAGACCAGTACCTGCTACCGAGAGCGGAGGACCTCTTTGCGAAGCTATCCGGTGGCAAACTTTTTTCAAAATTGGACCTGACCTCAGCTGACATGACCCAGGAGCTGATGAGTGAGTCAAAGAAGCTGACCACCATCATGACACACAAGGGGTTGTTTGAGTACAACAGATGTCCGTTCAGGATTCGTTCGGCCGCTGTGATCTTTCAACGAAACATGGACAGTCTCCTCAAGTTGATTCCAAGGACAGTGGTTTTTCAAGACGACATCCTCATCACGGGTTGCGATACTGAAGAACACCTCCATAACCTGGAGGAGGTGCTACGCAGACTGGTAGGTCTGTGACTGAAAAAGGCGAAGTGCGTCTTCCTAGCTCCAGAGGTAGAATTCCTGGGGATGAGGGTAGCGGCAGATGGGATCAGACCTACTGCGTCCAAAACGGAAGTGATCCAGAGAGCACCCAGATCCCGTAACACGACGGAGCTGCGTTCATTCCTGGGGCTCCTGAACTATTTTGGTAACTTTCTTCCCAAATTGAGCACGCTGCTAGTGCCGCTACACATGCTCCTACGTAAAGGTCGCGAATGGGTCTGGGGGGACAGCCAGGAAAGGACTTTTGATAGAGCACGCAATTTGTTATGCTCCAATAATCTGTTAACGCTATATGACCCATGTAAGAAACTTGTTTTAACGTGCGATGCGTCGTCCTATGGGGTCGGGTGTGTGTTGCAGCATGTTAATGCCAAGGGTCAGTTACAGCTGGTAGCTTATGGCTCCAGAAGTCTGTCCCAAGCAGAAAGGGGCTACGGGATGGTAGAAAAGGAAGCGCTTGCATGTGTATAGACAGTAAAAAAAAATGCAGGAAATTTGAGCTGGAGACAGATCACAAACCCCTTGCATCCCTTTTGGATGACAACAAGACCATAAATGCAAATGCGTCGGCTCGCATACTCACATTAGCCGCCTATGACTATACAATTCGGCACAGACCGGGCAGTGAAAACTGCGCCGATGCACTCAGCAGGCTCCCACTAGCCACCACTGAGGGGGCAACCAAGCATGCTGCTGAGATGTTCATGGCTGTTGAAGCTTTCAAAAGCAAAGGCTTACCCGTGTGGCCTGTCAGATCAAAATCTGGACTAATAGAGACCCGCTACTGTCTTTAGTCAAGAAATGTGTCCTGAATGGGGACTGGGCAGCCACGTACGGGGCATATCCTGAGGAATGTAAACCATTTCACAGGCGCAAGGATGAACTCTCGATTCAGGCCGATTGCCTACTATGGGGGAACCGAGTAGTCATGCCCCAGGTGGGCAGAGAGGTATTCATCCGAGCACTCCACAATGAGCACCCGGGCATTGTCATGATGAAGGCAATTGCCAGGTCACACGTTTGGTGGCCAGGGATAGATGCAGACCTGGAACTTTGTGTTCGCAGGTGCAACACGTGTGCCCAGCTGGGCAATGCGCCCAGGGAAGCCCCCCTTAGCCCCTGGTCCTGGCCCACCAAGCCATGGTCATGCATCCATGTGGACTACGCAGGTCCCTTCACGGGGAAAAATGATTTTGGTTGTACTAGACGCCTACTCCAAATGGAATCGAGTGTGACATTCTCAATTCAAGCACATCCTCTGCCACGATAGAAAGTTTATGGGCAATGTTCGCCGCCCATGGTCTACCGGACGCCTTGGTCAGCGACAATGGCCCATGCTTTACAAGCATTGAGTTCCAGGACTTCATGACAGGAAATGGTATCAACCATGTCAGAACGGCACCGTTCAAGCCGACCTCAAAGGGCCAGGCGGAACGAGCAGTGCAGATAATAAAACAAGGGATGCTCAGAATCCAAGGGGGTTCCCTACAAAGCCGCTTATCACGCCTCCTGTTGGCCAATAGATCCCGACCACACTCGCTCACAGGGGTTCCACCCGCAGAGCTGCTAATGAAAAGGACGCTCAAAACCAGCTTATCCCTCATACACCCCACCATGAAAGAAATTGTTGAGAGCAGGCGCCAGTCACAATGTGACTACCATGATGGGAATGCGAGGGCGCGATGTATTGATGTCAATGACCCTGTCTTTGTCCTCAACTATGCTGCAGGGCCCAAATGGCTCGCAGGCACTGTGATTGCCAAAGAGGGGAATAGGATTCTGGTAGTTAAACTTACCAATGGACAAATCTGCCGCAAACATGTGGTTCAAACAAAAAGGAGGCTCAGCAACCCCATAGAAGAAGCAGAGGAAGAACACGATGTAGAGCTCACTCCACCACAGGTGACCGAACACCGGAACCAAGTGGAGGAGAGCCAGTCACTGTGGGCAGTCCAGACAGGCCTGAGGCACCGCAAACAGCAGACACTCAGGCCAGCGCCCAACAACCGGAGCCCCAACTTAGGCGCTCTACAAGGGAACGTAAGCCACCAGAGAGACTTAACCTGTGATCCCAATAAGACTTTGGGGGGGAGGTGATGTCATGTATTCAACTGTCATTGTAATCCATGTATAAACTGACCTAAGTTGTACATCATGAGAACACTGACCACTGGGTGGTGAACTTGTGGGAGACACTCCTAACCTAGACTTTCAGGTATAAATGGGGAAGCTCCACCCACCTTCATCACTTCAGTGCTGGAATAAAGGTTACTGGTCACAGAGTGACCTTCTCTCAAGTATGGGCCTCGTGTGCATTTGTACTGTATAGTAAGGACATATCACTTGTCTTTATTGGCCGATGCATAGAATATAAGAGCAGTGAGATTATGCTTAAATTGTATAATACTTTGTTTAGGCCACAGCTGGAGTACTGTGTGCAGTTCTGGTCGCTGTATTATAGTAAGGACGTGATTGCACTAGAGGGGGTGCAGAGGAGATTTACTGGGATGCTGCCTGGAATGGAGAATCTTAGCTGTGAGAACAGATTGGATAGGCTAGGTTTGTTCTCATTGGAACAGAGGAGTTTGAGAGGAGACCTCATTGAGGTGTACAAAATATTGAGGGGATATAGTGGATAGTAAGGGCCTATTTCCATTGGTGGAGGGGTCTATTACGAGGGGGCATAGTTTTAAGGTGTTTGGTGGACGATTCAGAGGGGATTTGAGGGGAGGCTTCTTCACGCAGAGGGTTGTGGGGATCTGGAACTCACTGCCTGGAAGGGTGGTGGATGCAGAAACCCTCACATTTAAAAGATGGTTGGATGGGCACTTAAAGTGCTGTAACCTGCAGGGTTACGGTCCTAGAGCTGGTAATTGGGATTAGACTGGATAACCTCTTGTTGGCAGGCGCAGATATGATAGTTTGTCCTGCAGGGAATCAAATACGGCCAGGGTGATCTCCTGGACTAGTTTCGATCGCCTGGATGGGTCGGAGAAGAATTTTTCCAGACTTTTTTTCCCCAAACTGGCCTGGATTTTTATCTTGTTTTTGCCTCTCCTCGGAGATCACATGGCTCCGGTTAGGGTGGAGTGTGGAATGTTTCAGCGTAAGGGGTGTCGCAGTTGTGTGAGGCGGACTGGTTGGGCTGAGTGCTCTTTACCTTTCTGCCATTGTTCATTATTCATAGGTTTATATGTAACCTTCAGGGCTGCTGACCGAGAGCCGTGCGGTTCTTTGTTGTCCGGCGTGGACACGTTGGGCCGAAATGGCCTCCTTCTGCACTGTAAATTTCTATGTTTCTACTGAGGGTGCGCTGCACGATCAGATGTGTTATCTTTCGATTGGCACGCTAAACCGAGACCTTGTCTGCCCTCTCGGGTGGATGTACAGCACTATTTTGAAGAAGAGCGGGGACATTCTCCTTGGTGTCCTGGCCAATATTTATCCCTCAAATAAAATCACTCAAAAAAAAGATTACCTGATCATTTATGTAATTGCTAATTGTAGGACCTTGCTATGTGCAAATTAACTGCTGTGTTTCCTACATTACAACAGTGGCTACACTTTAAAAGTACTTCTTTAGCAGTAAAGTGCTTCGGGATGTCCTGACGTCACGAAAGGAGCTATATAAATGCAAGTTCTTTCTTTCCTTATTCATTAAGGCTGTATTTGGGCTACATGTTTATCAAGTCAGCTTCCAATTATAGTCAAGGTTATGGGATACAAAATAATGTATGGATGTAAACTCAATAATGCATTTGACCATGCTGTGTTGTTTCCTTGCATTGGATTTAATATGTGAAACAAATAAAAATGTGTTTTTTATTTGGTATATTTTGTTCTTAACAATGTGAGGGATGCAAGTGCTGGCAATAGAATGATTTGTTTCTATTTTTAAGTAATGTTGGCACCGAGCATTCTCAGGTCATGCACAGCCAGCCAGATGCACACCCTCCACTGTATCAATGTTGCATTACTATTTCCTACATCAGCTATCATTATGGTCTCAAAGTGACAGTGAAAATTCACAGAATTATAGGCAGTTTTATACCGTAGACTTGTATCTACTGGCAATTGTCCAAGTATGATATCCAAGACTCATTTGATGCAGGACATTCAGTCAACACAGAGAGGAGACATGTCAGTCTGCCTGGACTTGATCCAGAATTAAAAGGTTAGGGTTTCAACCCAGTATATCACCTCGTCCATAAAAATGTTATTACATATAAAAGTGTACAGGTTACTGGGTGGTTTAGTTAATCAAAGTTTGCCTATTTCATAGAAATTATATCACAGGAACACTATTTGAGCTTGTGCTGGTGCTCACACCTAAAATAGAGCTATGACCTATAATCCCATTTCCCTGCCCTTTCCCCATAACCTTTTATAATTTTGATTTTGAAATACCTATTCAATTTCTTTTTCAGTAATGTTATAGTTTCTGCCTCAATAGTCACGTATGGTCAAGTATTCCATACTCCAATAACCCACTGTGTGAAAAACAATTCTTCTAGCTTCTCATTGTTACTGATTCACTCTGGTGGAAATAAGTCTTCACTTATTTACTCCCTCAAATTCGTTCCTAATTTTGAAAACTTCTGTTAGATGCTTCCTTACATCTCTTTGTTCCAGTGGAAAAAGTTCCAAGAGTCTAAGGGCTAGACTTTCCACGTCACATCGCCCATCTATGGCCCATGCACTGCTCAAAACGGACCTCTATCACCCATTTTGAGCAAAAAGTGGAAACTAGGCCAGAAAGATTGCCAGAAAAATAATCCCCCAAGTTTTGGCTCACTTCGCCGAGCTGATCGCCGAGCTGATCGCCGAGCTGATTGCCCACACATGGCCAATTTGAAGTTTCAGCACATCGCCATCACATGGCTGGCTGATTGCTCACCAAGAACATCGCTGGGTAATAGTTGCTTTTCCCGGGCTTTACTGAAGGAAATGGGCACTACGGATGCCATTTTGAAGATGGAGGAAGGATGGAGACAGCTAAAGAAATCGTGCTTAGATAGTTGTGAGATTTTTAAGGGTTCTGTATAGATAGATCTACTCAGATTATTACTTATATTTAATTTTACTAATAGTAGCCTAGTGGATTAGGCATTTTTTTGTGAAAAGTGCATTTATACCAAGTGAAAATAATTATTGAAAGTGATGAAAGTGAAAATTTTAGACTGGGGCTGGAATAGAGAGTGTATTAGACTGAGATTGGTATACAGTGTTAGACTGGGGATTTTGTAGAGAGAGTAGTTTAATAGATTACATTTTTAGTGAAAAGTGTATTTCGAGCAAGTGAAAATAATTATTAATAATGATGGGGCCTATGCCATTGCTCGTAACTGCTCACACGCTGGTTTCTGAAAGGATCAATCGAAGAGGTGGCAGAGTAATGCATAGACAGAGACACAGGAGACAGAGGAGGTGAGCATACAGCCAATGAAGGTACTTGGAAAAGCAATCTTATCTCAACTTGTCTGAAAATGCGTGTCTTAGGAGGCTGCACTTCCGGAAGGAAGAGCATCGATGAGATTTGCCAGCTCATCAAGGGGAATCTGCAGCCTTCCAGCACAATCAGAACTGCACTGTCCGTTGAGGTGAAGCCCTAGCCTTCTACGCATCGGGATCTTTTCAGGCTTCAGCTGGCGACATCTGTCATATCTCTCAGCACGCCACATGCTGCTGCATTCGGTAGGTGACTGAAGCCTTTTACGCTCGCAGGAGGGCTTTGGGTTTCTTGAGAATAGCAGACTTCCCCAAGGTGCAGGGAGCAATAGCTTGCATGCACATCGCCCTGAAAGCCCCTTTAAAGAACGCGGAGGTGTTTCATAACAGAAAGAGATTCCACTCCCTGAGTATGTAGCTTGTTGTCGACCGCAACCAAATAATCATAACAGTAAATGCTACATTTCCTGACAGTATCCATGATGTGCACAGCCTATGTGAGAGTGCTATCCCTGACCTGTTTGTCAATCAGCCAGAAGGTCACGGTTGGATGCTGGGGGATAAGGGATATGGCCTTGCAAGTTGGCTGATGACCCCATTGCATAATCCCGTCACTGAAGCATAGAAACGTTACAATGAAAGCCACATAGCGACACGCAACATCATCGAAAAGACAATTGGAGTTCTAAATCAGTGCTTCAGATGCTTGGACCATTCTGGTGGTAACCTACAGTACCACCCTGACCAGGTCGCTGAGTTTATTGTGGTGTGTTGTGTTGTGTATCTGTAAAGCATGCACTCCCATGTTCCGCCACCAGGGAGCTCATCCCCTGAAATCCCAAGGGATCCCAGCATATAAGGGAGCACTGTATATAAGCCGGCCCCTAAGGCCTGTTCCTCACTCTGGAGTGTCTTAATAAAGACTGAGGTCACTGTTACTTTAACCTCCCTGAGTGCAGCCTCATCTGTGTTAGGAACACAATAACTGACGACGAGAATACGAATCCAACGCAAAAATGCAGCAAACTGTGGGCATCCTGGAGAAGTTCTCGGAGGGTGAGGACTGGGAAGCCTATGTCGAACAGCTAGACCAGTACTTTGTAGCCAACGAGCTGGACGGAGAAGGAAGCGCTGCAAAAAGGAGAGCGGTCCTCCTCACAGTCTGCGGGGCACCGAACTACAGCCTCATGAAGAATCTTCTGGCTCTGGTGAAACCCACAGATAAGTCGTATGAGGAGCTGTGTACACTGGTTCGGGTGCATCTTAACCTGAGGGAGAGCGTGCTGATGGCGAGGTATCGGTTCTATACGTGCCAGCGATCTGAAGGTCAGGAAGTGGCGAGCTACGTCGCCGAGCTAAGGCGACTTGCAGGACAATGTGAGTTTGATGGCTACCTGGAGCAAATGCTCAGAGACTTTTTTCTACTGGGCATTGGCCACGAGACCATCCTATGAAAACATTTGACTGCAGAGACACCGACCCTCAGTAAGGCCATTGCGATAGCACAGGCATTTATGTCCACCTGTGATAACACCAAACAAATCTCTCAGCACACAAGTGCTAGCAATGTTAATAAATTAACTGGAACTGTGTTTGCGAGCAGAAATGTACAGGGCAGAAACCTCAAGTCTGCAACTGCCAGCAGGCCTCAGGTGACCCAGATGACTCAGAGTCCGCAACAAAGGATGAATGCAAGGCAATTCACATCTTGTTGGCATTGTGGAGGCTTCCATTCAGCCTATTCATGCCGCTTCAAAGGGTATATTTGCATGAGCTGTGGAACAATGGGGCACCTCCAACGAGCTTGCAAACGAGCTGCAAGCTCTGCAAAACCTGCTTACCACCACGTGGCAGAGGAAGATCGGTCCATGGTGGATCAAAGCAATTTCGAGCCTCAGAGAGAGGAGGCAGATGCTGAAGTACACGGGGCGCACACATTTTCGATGAAATGTCCACCTATAATGCTAAACGTAAAATTGAATGGCTTCCCTGTCACCATGGAACTGGAAACTGGCGCTAGCCAATCCATCATGAGTAAAAAGATGTTTGAGAGACTGTGGTGCAACAAGGCATTCAGACCAGCCCTGAGCCCCATCCACACAAAACTGAGAACGTACACCAAAAAGCTTATCACTGTCCTGGGCAGTGCCATGGTCAAGGTCACCTACGAGGGCACGGTGCATGAACTGCCACTCTGGATTGTCCCGGGCGATGACCCCACACTGTTCGGAAGGAGCTGGCTGGGCAAAATCCGCTTGTACTGGGATGACATCCGAGCGCTATCTCATGTCGATGAGGCCTCATGTACCCAGGTTCTTAACAAATTTCCTCCCCTTTTTGAACCAGGCATTGGAAAATTTTCTGGGGCAAAGGTGTGGATCCACTTGGTCCCAGAGGCACGACCCATTCACCACAAGGCGCGAGCGGTACCTCACATGATGAGGTAGAGAGTGGAAATCGAGCTGGACAGGCTACAACATGAAGGCATCATCTCCCCAGTGGAATTCAGCGAGTGGGCCAGCCCGATTGTTCCAGTACTCAAAAGTGATGGCGCGGTCAGGATTTGCGGTGATTATAAAGTGACTATTAATCGTTTCTCGCTACAGGACCAATACTCGCTACCTAAGGCAGACGACCTATTTGCGATGCTGGCAGGAGCAGCAAGCTTGACCTGACTTCGGCCTACATGATGCAGGAACTGGAGGAGTCTTCGAAGGGCCTCACCTGCATCAACATGCACAAGAGACTATTCATCTACAACAGATGCCCGTTTTGAATTCGGTCGGCTGTAGCGATCTTCCAGAGAAACATGGAGAGCCTTCTCAAATCGGTATCACACACGGTGGTCTTTCAGGACGACACATTGGTCACGGGTCGGGACACTGCCGAGCACCTACAAAACCTGGAGGAGGTCCTCCAGCGACTGGATCGCGTAGGGCTGCGGCTGAAGAGGTCGAAATGCGTCTTCATGGCAACAGAAGTGGAGTTTTTGGGGAGAAAGATCGCGGTGGACGGTATTCGGCCCACAGATGCCAAGACAGAGGATATCAGGAATGCACCCAGGCCACAGAATATCACAGAGCTGCAGTTGTTCCTGGGACTCCTCAACTATTTTGGTAACTTCCTACCAGGGTTAAGCACCCTTTTAGAGCCCCTATATGTGTTAGTGCGCAAAGGTGAGACTGGGTATGGGGAAAAAAACAAGTAATTGCTTTTGAGAAAGCCAGAAACATTTTATGCTCCAACAAACTGCTTGTATTGTATAACCCGTGTAAAAGACTTGTGCCAGCATGTGACGCGTCGTCGTACGGCATCGGGTGTGTATTACAACAAGCTAACGTTGCGGGGAAGTTGCAACCTGTCTCCTATGCTTCCAGGAGCTTGTCTAAGGCCGAGAGGGCCGACAGCATGATTGAGAAAGAGATATCAGTGTGTGTGTTCGGGGTAAAGAAAATGCATCAGTACCTGTTTGGTCTCAAATTTGAGCTGGAAACCGATCATAAGCCCCTCACATCTCAGTTCGCTGAAAACAAGGGGATAAATACGAATGCCTCAGCCCGCATACAAAGGTGGGCACTTGCACTATCAGTGTATAACTATAACATCCGCCACAGGCCAGGCACCGAGAACTGTGTGGATGCTCTCAGTCGGCTACCATTGCCCACCACGGGGGTGGAAATGGCTCAGCCTGCAAACTTGTTGACGGTGGCACAGTCCGCAGACTTGTTGATGGTCATGGAAGCGTTTGAAAATGATAAATCACCTGTCATGGCCCGTCAGATTAGGACTTGGACCAGCCAAGATCCTCTGCTGTCCCTTGTAAAAAACTGTGTACTGCATGGGAGCTGGGCCAGCATCCCCGTTGAAATGCAAGAGCTAATCAAGCCGTTCCAGCGGTGAAAGGACAAGCTGTCCATTCAGGCAGACTGCCTGTTGTAGGGTAACCGCATAGTGCTACCAAAAAGGGCAGGGAGACGTTTATCTCGGATCTCCATAGCACACACCCGGGTACAGTAATGATGAAAGTGATAGCCAGATCCCACGTGTGGTGGCCCGGTATCGACTCTGACTTAGAGTCCTGTGTACGGCAATGCAGCGTATGTGCTCAGTTGAGCAACACGCCCAGAGAGGCACCACTAAGTTTGTGGTCCTGGCCCTCCAGACCATGGTCGAGGATCCATGACTATGCGGCCCGTTTCGCGATAAAATGTTCCTGGTGGTGGTGGATGCTTTTTCAAAATGGATTGAATGTGAAATAATGTCGGGAAGCACCGCCACCGCCACCATTGAAAGCCTGAGGGCCATGTTTGCCAGCTACGGCCTGCCTGACATACTGGTTAGTTACAATGGGCCATGTTTCACTAGTGCCAAATTTAAAGAATTCATGACCCGCAATGGGATCAAACATGTCACCTCGGCTCCGTTTAAACCAGCCTCCAATGGGCAGGAATAGCGGGCAGTACAAACCATCAAACAGAGCCTTAAACAAGTCTCAGAAGGCTCACTCCAAACCCGCCTGTCCCGAGTACTGCTCAGCTACCGCACGAGACCCCACTCGCTCACAGGGGTGCACCCGGCTGAGCTACTCATGAAAAGGACACTTAAAACCAGACTCTTACTGGTTCACCCAACCTGCATGATCAGGTAGAGAGCAGGCGGCAGCAACAAAATGTAAATGATGGTCGCGCCACTGTGTCACGGGAAATTGATCTGAATGACCCTGTGTATGTGCTAAACTATGGACATGGTCCCAAGTGGATCACGGGCAAGGTGATAGCTAAAGAAGGGAATAGGGTGCTTGTAGTCAAACCAGACAATGGACAGATTTGCAGAAAGCACCTGGACCAAACAAGGCTGCGGTTCACAGACTGCCCTGAACAACCTACAGCAGACACCACCTTTTTCGAGCTCACAACACACACCCAAAGGATCAACGACACCACACCTGACCAAGAAATCGAACCCATCACACCCAACAGCCCAGCAAGGCCAGGCTTACCTAGCAGCCCTGCAGGGCCAACAACACGCCAGCTCAGCGAGAGCACAGCCAACACACCAGAACAGACATTTGTACCGAGGCAGTCCACCAGGGAAAGAAAGGCTCCCGACCGCCTCACCTTGTAAATAGTTTTCACTTTGACTTTAGGTGGGGGGGTGGGAGTGAGGTTGTGTATCTGTAAAGCATGCACTCCCATGTTCCGCCACCAGGGAGCTCATCTATTGAAGTCCCAAGGGATCCCAGCATCCCTTGGGAGCACTGTATATAAGCCGGCCCCTAAGGCCTGTTCCTCACTCTGGAGTGTCTTATTAAAGACTGAGGTCACTGTTACTTTAACCTCCCTGTGTGCAGCCTTATCTGTGTTAGGAACACAATATGTTGCATGCTGCATATCCTAGCTATAAGGAGAGGACTACTAATGCCAGATGGGGCTGCAGGTCCACCTCCAGAAGGAAGGGAGACAGAAGAGCCAGCCGGCGAGGAGGAAGAGGAGGCTGGTGAGGACCTAGGGGAGGCCAATTAGCCTGGCGATCTAGCCATGGTCAACCCCCCACCCCGAAGACCAGTACCCAGCAGCTGTTACACCGCTGCTTAGCTGTTGCGTCAGTAGTTCATTTATGAACGCTTTTCATGAACTTACATTGTGGATAGTCACATTTACATTTACAGTTACGGTTAAACAAAAGTTGCAATTGCGTTGAGTTATGTTTTTGCCTTGCCTGCACTGGCCTGGCATTTGCATTAATGCTTAACTTAAGTAAACTTTTGTTATAATAATAGAATGAACAACAAATGCAGAACAATTGTTAAAATGTTATGCTTAACGTAACTATAAGAGAATGCACAACAATTGTTAAACTCAATAAATTTTTTTATTTAACACAACCAATTTTTAAAATTATTTTATCAACACCCTCCCCCTCACCCCCACCCCAAACAACAATCAACGCACGAACTTTAAAAAATGTAACATTTATATTGAGAAAACAACCCCCCTCCCGACCTGTGGCCACGTTTCCCTCCAGGTCCTTTTCCCCCCGTGTTTTAACACCACCCGCCCGTCTTCCAAGTCAAGAGGAACTGTATCCTCCGTACTCGCTTGAGTGCTAGGGGTTTGTACTTTGAACCAACACGACACCTTGGGGTGCAACGCCGTGTCCAGCCAGCAATGCATGCCGAAGGACATTGGTTGCGGCGGTCTGTTCTCTGATCCCCTCCAAGGTCTGCCATGCTAACTCCGTTTGATTGACAGACCAGTTGGAGAAGTTCGTGGAGAACTGGCTCAACATTGGGGAGAACTGATGGAACCCCTGGATAAGCTCGTGACCTATCGCGACCGTCTCCCTGCACATGGAGATCAAGCACTCCATCTGCGCCTCCGAGGTAGGCAATTGCTCACCTCGCTGACCCGACCTCTCTGGGGTCGGCGTGTGCAATATGACGCGCCTTGGTGTCGCCAGCTGCAAACCGCTTGGTCCCGGTGCCTCTTCCCTCTCAATGGAGATGACCGCATGTTCATTCCCCCCACTCCCACAACAATGGACAGCTCGTGCAGGAGCTCCAGATTGTCGTCGTCCTCCTCCTCCTCCTCCTCCTCCTCGAGGTGAGGAAAGTACCCCTGTTCCTCCTGCTCCTCTTCCTCCTCTGAGGGTGGTGGTGATACTGCTGGTGCCGGCTGGATGTGTACCAGCGTGGCAGGTTGACCTTAAAAACACACGTGATGACATTTGTACAGACCTTATTAGAACATAAAGGTGAACATTACCAAGAGACGTTACATATCAATACTTTTCACTACCCCAGAAAGCTGCAGCAGCTGCACCCCCTGCTTCTTATGCACAAGGGCTGCAAGCATGACATGACATCATTAGTATATCATAAGTACATTACAAGCATATTGCATTCTAATTACAGGACATTAGATCAGTTACTTATTTGAGTTTTTAATACTGTTTTTAATACTGTTTGACACATTACACTTTACTCACGAGAAGCATGGCTGGGTTTGGCCAGACCACGGGTGGTGGCCGAATGGCTCTCATGGCCAACCAGCGTGGCCGCACGCTCCTCAATTTCAGTTAGTGGCTGCAGCTGAGCAGAGCTGCCCCTGTCCGCCTTTGCTCGGCACAGTTGATGGATATCTTCTGCAAATGAGAAAAGAGCATAGCATAGCATAAGCTAATTGACTAGGTAGTATCTTGAGTTCAAAACAGTTTAAAATGTTACATGCTGATAGTTCAGAGCACTGTCCGGATCTTAACATGGTTTACGTAATACATTTATGAATGACAAACTTAAATTCAATGCAGGAGATTCATTGTTCTAATAAAAATTTGCATTTGCATCAGTAAAATATTAAATATTAAATATAAAATGCAACTTACTCTTGCTGCGGTGACCAAGCTATTCCATCTTTTTCTGCACTGATCTGCCCCCCTCGCCTCATGAGAGGCAGACGAGACAACATCTGCAATCTCTTGCCATATTTTTCGGTATGCACGGGGTGGAGGTTTCCCATGCACACCCCGAGTCAAGTCTGCCCACCTGGGTTGCACCTCATTAACGAGGGCCTCATTCGCTTCCTCACTGAAGGGCTTTGCCCTTTTCCTCGCCGAATTGCCTTCTAATGACATTTTTGTTATTGTTATTGTTTTTAAGTTAAGTATTCCCTCTGATCTCTGGCTTCCTCTTATCTCTCAATCTTCTCTCTCTCTCTCTCTCTCTACACATGTATGATGACCCCTGGCCTCCCGAAATGCGGGAAAGCCAGTTAGCCGGAAAAAACAAACCTCACATGCGCAGAAGCCCGTTGCTAGGGACGCTTTTTCCTTCCACGTTCGGTGACATGATAGGTCCAAGTCAGCATGGATTTGTGAAAGGGAAATTATGCTTGACAAATCTTCTGGAATTTTTTGAGGATGTTTCCAGTAGAGTGGATAAGGGAGAACCAGTTGATGTGGTATATTTGGACTTTCAGAAGGCGTTCGACAAGGTCCCACACAAGAGATTGATGTGCAAAGTTAGAGCACATGGGATTGGGGGTAGTGTACTGACATGGATTGAGAACTGGTTGTCAGACAGGAAGCAAAGAGTAGGAGTAAATGGGTACTTTTCAGAATGGCAGGCAGTGACTAGTGGGGTACCGCAAGGTTCTGTGCTGGGGCCCCAGCTGTTTACACTGTACATTAATGATTTAGATGAGGGGATTAAATGTAGTATCTCCAAATTTGCGGATGACACTAAGTTGGGTGGCAGTGTGAGCTGCGAGGAGAATGCTGTGAGGCTGCAGAGCGACTTGGATAGGTTAGGTGAGTGGGCAAATGCATGGCAGATGAAGTATAATGTGGATAAATGTGAGGTTATCCACTTTGGTGGTAAAAACAGAGAGACAGACTATTATCTGAATGGTGACAGATTAGGAAAAGGGGAGGTGCAAAGAGACCTGGGTGTCATGGTACATCAGTCATTGAAGGTTGGCATGCAGGTGCAGCAGGCGGTTAAGAAAGCAAATGGCATGTTGGCCTTCATAGCAAGGGGATTTGAGTACAGGGGCAGGGAGGTGTTGCTACAGTTGTACAGGGCATTGGTGAGGCCACACCTGGAGTATTGTGTACAGTTTTGGTCTCCTAACCTGAGGAAGGACATTCTTGCTATTGAGGGAGTGCAGCGAAGGTTCACCAGACTGATTCCCGGGATGGCGGGACTGACCTATCAAGAAAGACTGGATCAACTGGGCTTGTATTCACTGGAGTTCAGAAGAATGAGAGGGGACCTCATAGAAACATATAAAATTCTGACGGGGTTAGACAGGTTAGATGCAGGAAGAATGTTCCCAATGTTGGGGAAGTCCAGAACCAGGGGTCACAGTCTAAGGATAAGGGGTAAGCCATTTAGGACCGAGATGCGGAGGAACTTCTTCACCCAGAGAGTGGTGAACCTGTGGAATTCTCTACCACAGAAAGTTGTTGAGGCCAATTCACTAAATATATTCAAAAAGGAGTTAGATGAGGTCCTTACTGCTAGGGGGATCAAGGGGTATGGCGAGAAAGCAGGAATGGGGTACTGAAGTTGAATGTTCAGCCATGAACTCATTGAATGGCGGTGCAGGCTAGAAGGGCCGAATGGCCTACTCCTGCACCTATTTTCTATGTTTCTATGTTTCTATGTTTCTATGTTTCTATGTTTCTATGTTTCTATCACCCATTCCACATCACTGGCCTATGGCTGAGTGGAAAATCGCCCCCAAAAAATGGGCAATGTTCCAGCGATCACTAAGGCTGAGACGTCGTACATTGCTGGAACAAGGCCCATTTTTTGGGGCGATGGTCACCTAGTGGAAAGTCTCGCCCCATATTTAACACTGGCACCACCCATTTTATAGGCCTAAAACAGGTGCAACAATAACTTACTTAGAAGGGCAGAGACCCATGGCCGAGGGTATTTTTTAGGTAGTCCTGACAGCCTCCTGATTTGAGGGCAACATTGAAATGAGGCTCCTGTTAAATTGATTTGCCCTAGTTTTGGAGCTTGTAATATGCTGAAGACACCTCTAAACACAGCCTCAAAATTTCCAAGAATGTGGTATTTCTGGAGTTGAAAGGAGTAGGAGTGCACCATCTGGCTCCACAGAACAACTGTAGTCCGCTCCCGCATCCCCCCCGTCCTGATGTCCTCCGCCACCACTCCGCCCCCCCCCACCCCCATCACCACAGACTTACCTATGGGACTTAGCGCAGGATGAAATTGGTAAGGTACCAAAAGGCAAGCTGCATGGGGGCACCTGATGGGCAATCGCAGCTCACCTGAATTTTTGGGCCCAAATTTGCCCAGGAGTTGCTCCGGTTTTTTTTTTGAGCAACTTGATTTTTCTGGAGTATCTTAATAATCGCCATTCTGCACATTTAATTTGCGCCAGTGTGAGTTAGTTAGGATTTTTTTTAGTTTCGTTTTTTTTTCAAAAGGGGGCGTTACCAGCCACTTACACCTGTTTTGGCCATTTAAGCCAGTTTGGACAGCTAATAGTTGCTCCAAACTAACTCAGGCCAGCGTATGTGGCCACTTGTGGCCGCACAGAAAACCCTTGCGGAGAGTTAAGAAACCAGCGCAGGTGACCAGAGATGGGGGGAGTGGGGGGTGGAAGGGAAGCGGAGAGGACCTTGCAAAGCACTAAACACCTTCACAACAACATTAAAGAAGCATAAAAACCATCAATAATAAATAAAATAAATAATAAAAAATAAAAAATAAAACTTCTAAGTCCTACCTTCATAACGTGGCCCGGGAAGTCAGCGGGCCTGCCGGTGTGAGAGGCCACTCTATTGGGGATAGTTGCGGGTGGGTGGGACGCCCAGGCGGGAGAGAGAGCGCAGGTAACTGGCCACAGATAACACACAGCAGGCTGGGCTCGCAGAATACGGAGGCTGCAGGAGTCAACTCCGAGGGACTGGTGGACTGCTCTCTCCGAGGACTGCTGACTTCCCCCCCCAAACCCTCCCCCCCCCCCCACCCCCGATCAAAACACTCTTTCCCCCTCCAGATCAAAACTCTTCCCCCCCCCCGATCAAAACTCTCCTCCTCTTTCCCCCCCCCCCCCGTCAAAACTCCCCCTCCCCCCCCACCCCTCCGGATCAAAGCACTTCCCCCCCCCATCGGATCAAAACTCTCCTCCCCCCCAATCAAAACTCTCCTCCTCCCACCCCCACCCCCATCAAAATTCTCCTCACTAAAAAGCACAACTATCAATAAATAAAAAATAAAACTCAAGTCCTACCTCGGTGCGGGAGGCCACCCGGCCGGGGATAGGTACAGGACTCTCTCCTTGATGTGCAGCAGCCCGGCGCGCATCGTGACACCACTCGGCCTGGGATAGGGGCAGGACATCAGGTCCCATGCTGCAGAGGAGCTACTGCGCATGCGCAAAACCTCCAGTGCGCATGCGTTGAGCTGCCGGCACTCTTTTGAACGCAAGGCCCTAACTCCACGCGCCCCCCCACTGTAATTGCAATGCTGCACCAAGCGCAAGGACAGTCGACAGAGCAGAGAGAATACGGTGATATCTCTTCGGCACCGTTTTGAGCATGGAAAGTCGGTGCACCTCACGTAAGTGCACCAAAAAAACCAGAGGGCCAAATTTGGGCCCTATATGATGAGGGCCAAGGATGTCTCGCATGCTGCCTGGTTTAGGACACTAATGAATTTAGGCCCCTTATCATTTTGATGTTCAATCCTGCTACAATCCTAGTGAATCTTTACTGTACTCTTTTCATGGCTCCAATATTCTTCCTCTAATTAGTATCCAGAATTTATATATACTCTAATTTTGTAATTTTCTTTCCATACATTGCCGTAATATGAGAAAACAAAAAACAGCTGAAAACACAACTTAAAGAGATGCTTTACCAGGTTGTAACGTTAACAGTGATATTTGCTCTCAGATCTAATGCATAATGGTGTGAAAATGGATAAATAATTTCATCTTTATTACATTGCTTTCATTATCCCTTTGAATATTGAAATGTCCTAAAGTCAGCAATATGCAAAATTTCAGTACAAACATCTAGAAACATAGAAACATAGAAACATAGAAAATAGGTGAGGAGTAGGCCATTCGGCCCTTCGAGACTGCACTGCCATTCAATGAGTTCATGGCTGAACATGCAACTTCAATACCCCATTCCTGCTTTCTCGTCATACCCCTTGATCCCCCTATTGGTAAGGACTACATCTAACTCCTTTTTGAATATATTTTGTGAATTGGCCTCAACAACTTTCTGTGGTAGAGAATTCCACAGGTTCACCACTCTCTGGGTGAAGACGTTTCTCCTCATCTCGGTCCTAAATGGCTTACCCCTTATCCTTAGACTGTGACCCCTGGTTCTGGACTTCCCCAACATTGGGAACATTCTTCCTGCATCTAACCTGTCTAAACCCGTCAGAATTTTAAACGTTTCTATGAGATCCCCTCTCATTCTTCTGAACTCCAGTGAATACTAGCGCAGTTGATCCAGTCTTTCTTGATATGTTAGTCCCGTCATCCCGGGAATCAGTCTGGTGAACCTTCGCTGCACTCCCTCAATAGCAAGAATGTCCTTCCTCAAGTTAGGAGACCAAAACTGTACACAATACTCCAGGTGTGGCCTCACAAAGGCCCTGTACAACTGTAGTAACACCTTCCTGCCCCTGTACTCAAATCCCCTCGCTATGAAGGCCAACATGCCATTTGCTTTCTTAACCGCCTGCTGTACCTGCATGCCAACCTTCAATGACTGATGTACCATGACACCCAGGTCTCGTTGCACCTCCCCTTTTCCTAATCTGCCGCCATTCAGATAATATTCTGTCTCTCTGTTTTTGCCCCCAAAGTGGATAACCTCACATTTATCCACATTGTACTTCATCTGCCATGCATTTGCCCACTCACCTAACCTATCCAAGTCACTCTGCAGCCTCATAGCATCCTCCTCGCAGCTCACACTGCCACCCAACTTAGTGTCATCCGCAAATTTGGAGATACTACATTTAATCCCTTCATCTAAATCACTAATGTACAGTGTAAACAGCTGGGGCCCCAGCACAGAACCTTGCGGTACCCCACTAGTCACTGTCTGCCATTCTGAAAAGTACCCATTTACTCCTACTCTTTGCTTCCTGTCTGCCAACCAGTTCTCAATCCACGTCAGCACACTACCCCCAATCCCATGTGCTTTAACTTTGCACATTAATCTCTTGTGTGGGACCTTGTCGAAAGCCTTCTGAAAGTCCAAATACACCACATCAACTGGTTCTCCCTTGTCCACTCTACTGGAAACATCCTCAAAAAATTCCAGAAGATTTGTCAAGCATGATTTCCCTTTCACAAATCTATGCTGACTTGGACCTATCATGTCACCTCTTTCCAAATGCGCTGTTATGACATCCTTAATAATTGATTCCATCATTTTACCCACTACCGATGTCAGGCTGACCGGTCTATCATTCCCTGTTTTCTCTCTCCCTCCTTTTTTAAAAAGTGGAGTTACATTGGCTACCCTCCACTCGATAAGAACTGATCCAGAGTCTATGGAATGTTGGAAAATGACTGTCAATGCATCCGCTATTTCCAAGGCCACCTCCTAAATACTCTTGGATGCAGACCATCAGGCCCTGGGGATTTATCGGCCTTCAATCCCATCAATTTCCCCAACACAATTTCCCGACTAATAAGGATTTCCCTCAGTTCCTCCTTCTTACTAGACCCTCTGACCCCTTTTATATCCGGAAGGTTGTTTGTGTCCTCCTTAGTGAATACGGAACCAACGTACTTGTTCAATTGGTCTGCCATTTCTTTGTTCCCTGTTATGACTTCCTCTGATTCTGACTGCAAGGGACCTATATTTGTCTTTACTAACCTTTTTCTCTTTACATATCTATAGAAGCTTTTGCAGTCCATTTTAATGTTCCCTGCAAGCTTCCTCTCGTACTCTATTTTCCCTGCCCTAATCAAGTGCTTTGTCCTCCTCTGCTGAGTTCTAAATTTCTTCCAGTCCCCTGGTTCGCTGCTATTTCTGGCCAATTTGTATGCCACTTCCTTGGCTTTAATATTATCCCTGATTTCCCTTGATAGCCATGGTTGAGCCACCTTCCCTTTTTTATTTTTACGCCAGACAGGGATGTATAATTGTTGTAGTTCATCCATGCGGTTTCTAATTGTCTGCCATTGCCCATCCACTGTCAACCCCTTAAGTATCATTCGCCAATCTATCCTAGCCAATTCACGCCTCATACCTTCAAAGTTACCCTTCTTTCAGTCTCTGAATTAACTGTTTCCTTCTCCATCCTAATGTTGAATTCCACCATATTATGGTCACTCTTCCCCAAGGGGCCTCGCACAACGAGATTGCTAATTAATCCTCTCTCATTACACAACACCCAGTCTAAGATGGCCTCCCCTCTAGTTGGTTCCTCGACATATTGGTCTAGAAAACCATCCCTTATGCACTCCAGGAAATCCTCCTCCACCGTATTGTTTCCAGTTTGGTTAGCCCAATCTATATGCATATTAAAGTCACCCATAATAACTACTGCACCTTTATTGCATGCACCCCTAATTTCCAGTTTGGTGCCCTCCCCAACATTACTACTACTGTTTGAAGGTCTGTACACAATTCCCACTAGCGTTTTCTGCCCTTTGGTATTCCGTAGCTCCACCCATACCGATTCCACATCATCCAAGCTAATGTCCTTCCTTACAATTGCATTAATTTCCTCTTTAACCAGCAACGCCACCCCGCCTCCTTTTCCTTTCTGTCTATCGTTCCTAAATGTTGAGTACCCTTGGATGTTGAGTTCCCAGCCTTGGTCACCCTGGAGCCATGTCTCCGTGATGCCAACCACATCGTATCCGTTAACTGCTATCTGCACAGTTAATTCGTCCACCTTATTCCGAATACGCCTCGCATTGAGGCACAGAGCCTTCAGGCTTGCCTTTTTAATACACTTTGACCCTTTAGAATTTCGCTGTAAAGTGGCCCTTTTTGTTTTTTGCCTTGGGTTTCTCTGCCCCCCACTTTTATTCATCTCCTTTCTGTCTTTTGCTTCTGTCTCCATTTTGTTTCCCTCTGTCTCCCTGCATTGGTTCCCATCCCCCTGCCATATTAGTTTAACTCCTCCCCAACAGCACTAGCAAACACTCCCCCTCGGACATTGGTTCCGGTCCTGCCTAGGTGCAGACCGTCTGGTTTGTACTGGTCCCAACTCCCCCAGAACTGGTTCCAATGCCCTAGGAATTTGAATCCCTCCCTGCTGCACCACTGCTCAAGCCACGTATTTATCTGAGCTATCCTGCGATTCCTAGTAAGATTAGTTTGCGGGATTAAAATCCTCAAAACACCAGTCACCATTGCTGAATGGTCCTGTCTGCAGGTGCTAAAACTTTTAAAGCAGAGAGGTAAGTGACCTCATTTTCAACTGTAGTTAGTTGTCATTTTCCACTTTATCATATTCATGCTAAAAATGTGTAAAAGATATGTAGTGTCGATATGACATGGATACTAATAACACATTGCAGAGCAGATTTTCCTCGAATGCCCAATGAGCACTTTGTTCTGTGAACTTGTTAAATACAGAATTGCTTCCCAGCATTTCTGCATTCAAGGCCTATTCATTGATACTAGCAAAGTGGCAATTATAAAAACAAATTCTGTGAGGTGGTCTTATACCTTGCACTTTTTTTTCATCTTCAGGCTCATGTGGCATGCCTTATCCTCATTTCTCTTTTTTTTTTGCTGTATGCATGTTGAAAGTGCTGACTTTTGCCAGGTAATTAAAATATTTGGATAGCGTATTACTTCAGTTTGTGCATATTAGGTGCAGTCTGCTTAAATTAGCAGTAAAGTGTAAGGTCATTATTATAGTTAGTTCATTAAAAAATATATTGATTGCCTACAAGCCCTATTAGCATTCTGTAAATAAATAATGAATTCAATTGTTTAATAATTCACAACAGTTTAATTTCTCATATAGTAAATAGGAGACTGGATTTGTCACTAAAGACTCAAAGATTCTATTTCAAAGTAATTTTATCAGTCCTCACTGCTGATGAGGAGCCTCACCTGCAGAATTAGAAAACCTTGGACTTGTAAATATACATTTTGGTGTACATGTTATCACACAAACAAAATGGCTTATTTTAGTACGATCTGGCCTTTTAATACTGGTTAAATTGGTGTCTTAGTCATTGATTCAACTTGGAAAATGCGAGTTATGACAAAAATATAGTTAATGCCAAAATAACAACTGTACTATGAGTGGCAAATATGCAGTAACATTGCCAGACAGGATGACTCTGGACTTTGTTTTTCAACCAAATATTTGGAAATCTTAGCTGTGATCCTGTGAATGACTATGTCAACATAATAAAGCGAGCAATGTAGGGCAATCTGCAGGAGGATGTGATTTAAAACAAGAGTGGTGAATTCTTCTAAAGTTGGTGTGAAGGTAGATCTGCAGGCAACACAACTTTAACCTAATTTGGTCAGGTAGTACGTGTTCCTACTATAATTGAGAGAGTGGAAAGACTGAGATTGATTGCCCCATATCCCTTAATACCTTTGGTTAACAAAAAGCAAATGCGGGTATATGGAGCTGGATCGCCGATCAGCCATGATCTCATTGAATGGTGGAACAGGCCCAAGGGGCTGAATGGCCTCCACCTGTTCCTATGTTCCTATATGAAACGTATTCTGTTTCTTGTATTGACATCACATAAAAGTTCACCTTTCTCAAAAATATGAAACCAATTTTGTTCCTATAAAGTTCAATATAAAACAACCTTCACCACATATCAACTCAAAGCACTAAAGGACCATCACTCTGATTGGATATCCTAAAATATGTCTTCTGTTATTGGGGCACTTCCTTCGCAACTCTATGTTAATAGTTCTGGATCTGGATAAAGGCTAAAAATTCCTAACTAACATGTGTCTTTACAGACTAAACAGTTCTGGGTGTTTTGCCATTCTCGGCCGGACTAAGCAGCAAATTGCCATGGCTTCTTCGGCAGCACCTCCCAAACTCTACCACATGGAAGGACAAGGGTGGCAGGCACATGAGAGCACCATCACCTGCAAGTTCCCCTCCAAGTTACACTCTATCCTAACTTGGAAATATCTCGCCATTCCTTCATCATCGTTGGGTCAAAATCCTGGAACTCCCTCCCTAACAGCACTATGGGAGTACCTTCCCTACAAGGATTGCAGCGGTTCAAAAAGGTGGTTTACCACCACCTTCTCAAGGGTAATTGGGGATGGGCAATAAATACTGGCCTTACCAACGACGCCCATATCCCAGGAACAAATTTTTAAAAAATCCACATTGCCACCAGTGAGATGAGTGGTGATAAATGGTTAAAAAATAGATAAAAGGGAAACATAAAAAGAAAACTGATTGCTTTGAGCAAGATGTAAGAAACAACTGTATTAAATATCTTGCATTATCAATAATGTTGGCTTAGTCAACTGGAGTTTTCCAAGTACATTATATTATTCTGGATTTTGGCAAATATTTTGTACAGTTCACAGAGATCAATTAAATCTCTATTAAAGAAGACATAACTAAATTGTCCTAAACGATTGAAGCAGGTTTACTTTGCCAAATTATTTTCTTAAGTGGCCTACTACTTGTATCCTTTACATATGAAACATGTGTGTATGCCAGACTATTTTTTGATGAACAGTCAAGGGAAATTCAACTAATTTCAAACATGCATGCATTTACATAAATTAATCACTCTTCTGAATGTAATTGTAAACTATGAGTTCTATCAGTGACCCTTGGAAAACAATGGCTTCAGCGTTCTAAAGGAATCATCAACTTTCCCAAGTGGGAAATGAATGTGCTTGATATTGGTCCAAATAAAATGAAAGAGAAGCTTGTCATGCATTATTCAGACTCAATGCTATTTATTTCCTTTGTGAGAATCACTTTGATCATGGGACAATTTGGGTTTATCAGGATGCAAGAATAACTATCTGCAGATTAGATGAAAAATACTGTACAATTCTATTAGAAAACAGGACATGATGAGCCGAGTCAGCATTTGAGAACTATTTGTGTTAGTTGCTTGCATTTGAGGAACCAACTTTTATGTACTATTTGGAATATTTCATGGATAATTTCCTGGGTAATGAATGGCATGGCTATGCACCAAGGCGAAAGTTGTGTTCAAATGGTCTATTTAGTCATTTTTGTTTAATTTCATAGACCGAAAATTAATCAACATTTGATCTCTGTGATTGTAACATTTAAATTATTTTGGAGAAAATTCAAAAGGATGAGAGAGTCAGACTAATGGAGTGACACACGGAGTTATTTCAGAATCATAGCAATTACAGCTCAGGAGAATTACAAAATATGGAACTCACTACCACAGGGAGTAGTTGAGGTGAATAGTATAGATGTATTTAAGGGGAGGCTAGATAAGCATATGATGGGGAAGGAAATAGAAGGTTAAGTTGGTAGCGTTAGAAAAGGAAGGATGGGCAGAGGCTCGAGTGGAGCATAAACACCGGCATGGACTGGTTGGGCTGAATGACCTGTTTCTGTGCTGTATATTCTATGTAATAAACACCAACATCCAGAACAAGAAATAAATTTATCAAACAAATATTCTCACAGTATGTCAGCATTAACAAAAAAGTCAAGAATCACCCTTGTGTAAGCCTTTAATGCCTACCTTGTGTGCTTGCTTTCCCATCCTCGTGACCCTACAAAGTTTTATTCCCAGTGCCTACAGCTTGTAAGGTGGAAGGCTGCTGAGCTTCCATTGAGGACAGTTCAGATGGCTGTGGAGCTTACCTCGAGCAGATCTGGGATGTCTCGCCCAGCTTGTTGGGTGGAACTAATAAGGGTACCAGCAGTGTGGCTGGCAGGAGAACAGGCATGCTGTTGTCCTGAGAGACCAGAGCAAGTGCCAAGGGCATTCTCCTGGGACTGTACCTAAGCACTCTTACGTCTCTGATTCAGAACGGGAGTGAGGTGACGCTCTGGCAGCCCGTGCCAACAGTGGCCCCCAAGGCCAAGATGGCAGCCATCTGATCTTCCATGGTAGCTTTTAGAGTGGCAGGAGAGGCTACATGATGGGGGGAAGCCACTCTGGTGTTAATGGAACTGGCCACTCGGTTCATGCTGGACACGATGTTCTCCATGTTCTGTGTGAAGTTTCGAGACAAGTTTCAGCTGGACTCCTCCATACTCTATGACAGTGCACCTAGTATTTCCTGGTATATGCCAATCAGGCTTCTAAAGTAGGCTGAGCCTTTGCAGTCTGCATCTGAGTCTTCTGCTGCAGAGCTAGTATGCGATCTTGCCTTCCAAAGATCTGGCATCTGTGACGTCCCATCCTCCTTCCCTAGCCCCTGCGCACTTGTGTCTGGCGAGTCACCATGTGCAGCCCTCTCATCAAACTTAGCCTCTAAAGTATGTGTGGTGCCAGTATCTGAGTTGGTGCATAGTAAAGTGAGATCGAGTGATGATGCATCTTCAATAAGTCTGGCCTCCCTCTTTCTCAACTGACAGAGGGGCTTCCACATTTTCTGCACCTGAAATAAAAGAGAGGGACAAGAATGAGCCTTTAGTGTAAAAGGAGAGCAGAGAGAGGGAGAGAGAGACGTGGGTGGGGAAAATACCTGCAGCTTGTCATGTAGACTGTGCGATGAGAAGGAGGTAATAAGGGAAAAATAATGAGGCCTGAAGAAAGCCTGCATTGTTGCCAGTTGCCACAGCTGCAACCCACCCCCTGCCCATGATGCCTTCTTTGAGGTGAGATAGGGAGTGCAGAAGGAATCTTCCTCCTCTAGGTGCAGACTTCTGTCTAGAGTTGTGTGAGACCTTCTCCTGCAAGAATGAAGGGAATGCGTTATTGAGAGACTTGTGAGATAATTAGAGAATGTGCCTGTCATGTTTGAATAGCTGGAATACAGTGTATCAGATGTAAGGTGTGGGTAAATGAGGGTTGTAATAGTGATGACTGTGTATGAAGACAGGGAGGTGTAGTGTAGTGTAGTGTGGTGCAGTGATTGTAGGAGAGTTAAGGGAAGCAGGGGAGGATGTAAGTGTTGGAGGTGTGAGGAGAGGATCAGAGAGCAGTATTCTTACCAGAACAACTTTAGTGAGGTCCATTGAACATTTTCTGGCAGCCATGTGCTGGGCGCTCGCCATGCTCTGCAACCTCCTCCCAACTGAGTTGATGCCTGAAGGGTTTCCTGCCCCCTGGTGGGGGCTGGGGGAAGATGAAGTCCCTTTTTCTGACCATTCCCCAGACCAGGGCCTCCAACATGGTATCGGTGAACCTAGGTGCTCTGTTTGGATATCACAACCACCTTGTTTAGTTTCTGTTATTTAAATATCTGTTATCGTCTCCCTGTTATTTGCAGCCAGAGTGCACCTCTCCTTTAAGAGGTTCTGGCTGCCTTTAAGTGGCGTCTGAGTCCCCCAATAACCCCCACCGATAAGCGTGCCGCCAATGAGTAGCGCGGTTAGTGTTGGCTACATGCCCATTATTATGTCTGTAATGTACTTATGAATGACTCCACAAGGCAATGTGTTGTACTCAAACCGTAGTGACCTTGGTCTTTTATTCCAAACTCCAGAGTGAGGCAGCTGCATGGTGGCTCCCCTTTTATACAGCCCCTGCCACCAGGGCAGGAAACCCCAATCTCCATCAGTTGCACCCTCTGGTGATGCCAGCATGTATATACACAGTGCAAACCTTATTGATAGTACATCAGGTAAACCAGTCTCCATCTTATGTAACTATACAGTGACTACACAGAGAGCACATCTATAGTCTGCATACACAACATCATTCTCCCCCAAGTTCTTTGTGCCAATTACCTTAGCTCTGGCTTAGCTCTCCCCAGATTTAAGTGCCAATAGCCCTTGCACCTTGGCTGTGCTTTGGCTTGGCTCTCTCCCTGTTAACCCCCAAGTCCTTTTGCCACAACGGTGGGTAATGGTTACAAGTTTGAATGGTTCGATGATGCAGTGGAGGTTACATTGGGTTGTGGGTGTGATCCATGTGTGTGTCCATCGCTACATTAATCCATTTACCCCCCTCCACCCGCCCCCCCCCCCACCCCCAGCGAGATTGTGACACCTTGGTTCAGTGACTTACATTCGTGCGCCAGGATTGGGTAGATTGCATTCATGGGTCAGTCATGGTCAGTACTGAGGTAGCAGTACGGGTATGCGAGGACGCTAGTTCCAGAGCAACCGGACGGGGTCCTAGTCGTCTGATGGTGCTGCTATGCCCCCTGCTAGCGGGGTGGGCTTGGTTCGCTCACCTTGCCAGGACTCAGGTCCTTTGCCGTTGCCGAGTGGTGGGCAGAGCCACAGATGTGTGTGGCCTCCCTGTCCTCCTTTGAGGGCTGCAGAATCTTCTGCCTGCTCTCTAATGGTGTTGGGAACCTGGCTGTTCCAGGTCCCGTTTGGGGAACTCGTTGGTTCTGACCTTTCACTCCCGGACATGGTCGAGGTAGTGACTGGGTCTGGGGGCTGTACCGTCTCCACCCGGGTGGTGGGCAACGGCAGCTGACTGTGCGTATTGGTGCCGTTTTAATTTCCAGGTCCGTGGTGAATAGTGCCATTGGGTGCCTGCAGTGTGGGATAGACCTGGGGCAGGGTAACAGGATCAGTGCCTTCACCCTCCTGAATTTGCTCGATTGCTACTTTTTGGAACACTCTATTCCCGACATCTTGCAACATTTTGTTCTTTACATTCTTAATCGGTTCGTTACATTGATTGCCATGCATACATTGTCTCTTTTAAGTTCATTTGGTTGCAGGTCTCCTTTAAGAGAACCCTGTCACGCCACACTGCACCTCGCTGCAGCAGGGATGCCATCTTGCCTCTGTCCTCGAGGTCAACTGCAGACGCCATCTTGCCTCTGTCCTTGAGGTCGACTGCCTTGATTCTTCTCTCCCGCGATTCTGCCACAAAAGCTGGAAGCCTGTGAATTCGATCTTCCTCCCCAGGAGTCCTGACAGTGGAGCTGGGAAGGTACTTTCAGGTTATTCCGGTCGGATCATTGCCACGCAGTCATGATGGATGGTCTGTGCCACAGGTGCTGCGCTGGTCTGTTCTCTGGTGCCTGGCCCAAGCGAAGGTGAGGTTTTGCTCTGCCTCTGAGCACGAGCTGGAGTGAAGAGGTCTTCCCATTTCCACTGGATCTTCCCCATCCACCTTCTTCCGAGTAGCGTTGGACCATCACCTGCAACAATCCACAGAGGTAACTTGTGCAGCACGACATTATGGATTATACTTACACCGCACTACCAAGGACTGGGATCAGCTCATAAGAACATAAGAACATAAGAATTAGGAACAGGAGTAGGCCATCGAGCCCCTCGAGCCTGCTCCGCCATTCAATAAGATCATGGCTGATCTGGCCGTGGACTCAGCTCCACTTACCCGCCCTCTCCCCGTAACTCTTAATTCCCTTATTGGTTAAAAATCTATCTATCTGTGATTTGAATACATTCAATAAGCTAGCCTCAACTGCTTCCTTGGGCAGAGAATTCCACAGATTCACAACCCTCTGGGAGAAGAAATTCCTTCTCAACTCAGTTTTCAATTGGCTCCCCCGTATTTTGAGGCTGTGCCCCCTAGTTCTAGTCTCCCCTTCCAGTGGAAACAACCTCTCTGCCTCTATCTTGTCTATCCCTTTCATGATTTTAAATGTTTCTATAAGATCACCCCTCATCCTTCTGAACTCCAACGAGTAAAGACCCAGTCTACTCAATCTATCATCATAAGGTAACCCCCTCATCTCCGGAATCAGCCTAGTGAATCGTCTCTGTACCCCCTCCAAAGCTAGTATATCCTTCCTTAAGTAAGGTGACCAAAACTGCATGCAGTACTCCAGGTGCGGCCTTACCAATACCCTATACAGTTGCAGCAGGACCTCCCTGCTTTTGTACTCCATCCCTCTCGCAATGAAGGCCAACATTCCATTTGCCTTCCTGATTACCTGCTGCACCTGCAAACTAACTTTTTGGGATTCATGCACCAGGTCCCTCTGCACCTCAGCATGTTGTAATTTCTCCCCATTCAAATAATATTCCCTTTTACTGTTTTTTTTCCCAAGGTGGATGACCTCACACTTTCCGACATTGTATTCCATCTGCCAAACCTTAGCCCATTCGCTTAACCTATCCAAATCTCTTTGCAGCCTCTCTGTGTCCTCTACACAACCCACTTTTCCACTAATCTTAATGTTATCTGCAAATTTTGTTACACTACACTCTGTCCCCTCTTCCAGGTCATCTATGTATATTGTAAACAGTTGTGGTCCCAGCACCGATCCCTGTGGCACACCACTAACCACCGATTTCCAATCCGAAAAGGACCCATTTATCCCGACTCTCTGCTTTTTGTTCGCCAGCCAATTCTCTATCCATGCTAATACATTTCCTCTGACTCCGCGTACCTCTATCTTCTGCAGTAACCTTTTGTGTGGCACCTTATCGAATGCCTTTTGGAAATCTAAATACACCACATCCATCGGTACACCTCTATCCACCATGCTTGTTATATCCTCAAAGAATTCCAGTAAATTAGTTAAACATGATTTCCCCTTCATGAATCCATGCTGCGTCTGCTTGATTGCACTATTCCTATCTAGATGTCCCGCTATTTCTTCCTTAATGATAGTTTCAAGCATTTTCCCCACTACAGATGTTAAACTAACCGACCTATAGTTACCTGCCTTTTGTCTGCCCCCTTTCTTAACCAGCTCCTTGGTGTAGGTGCGCAACTTTTCCTGTACTGGAACCGGCTTGGGTCGTTTTTCATTCCATAGCCTCCCAAAGGCATCCTGGCTCATCACTGACTGGCTCGCTCCCATGTCCACTTCCATGAAGACTGGAACGCCGTTTATCTCGACTTCCATCTTCACTGGAGGACAATCGGTGGTGCAGGTATACACTCTATACACTTCTTCTTGGGGCTGAGCTGCCTCTCTAGCCAAATCATCATACTCCCCACTGGATTCAAAGTCACCTACCGACTCCTCTACTAGACGGCGAGTCATATTTCTTTTACACATACGCTGGAGGTGGCCCTTCATGTTACAGGTTTTGCATACGTACTCAGCAAACCGACACTGGTGAGCCCTATGGTTTCCTCTGCAACGCCAGCATGGTGCTACTCGATTAGCACCCCTCGGCGGACTCTGAGTTCTGGAACCCTGAGGTCTGTGCTCTCTGCCCTGGGCAGAGCCACGTTCTACAGTCTTGCCTGTGAAAGGCACCATTCTGTGTACAGTACTTGCCGGGTTTGAGTCCACAGGATGAATAATTTACTTGGTGCTGCAGGTCGAGGTCATGAACGCCTGACTGATGCTGATGACTTTCTGCATGTTGACTGTGATGTCTGCAGATAATAGCTTGTGAAGGAGGCCCTTGTTGCCAATTCCCATAATGAAGATGTCTTGCAATGCTTTGTTGAGGTGCGTGCCAAAATCACACGGTGCTGCAAGTCTCCTGATGTCAGCAGCATATTTTGCAATCTCCTGGCCCTCAGGTCTGCGGTGAGTGTAGAATCTGTGCCTGGCCGTGAGGATGCTCTCTTTTGGTTTAAGTTGGTCGCGAAATAGTTCAGTCAGCTCATCGTATGTCTTATCCTTGGCCTTCGTGGGTGTCAGCAAATCCCTGATGAGGCTGTAGACATCGGGCCCACAACTAGTCAGCAGTATAGCCTTGTGCTTCTCTGCCGATGGGTCCGTCTCCCCTGCCAGGTCGTTTGCCACGAAATATAGCTCGAGCCTTTCCGTGAAGGCATCCCAATCATCACCCTCTGCGAAGTCTCGTCGCCAGTTATTATGTCTGTAATGTACTTATGAATAGCCCCACAAGGCAATGTGTTATACTCAAACTGTAGTGACCTTGGTCCTTTATTCCAAACTCCAGAGTGAGGCAGCCGCATGGTGACTCCCCTTTTATACAGCCCCTGCCACCAAGGCAGGAAACCCCTGTTTCCACCAGTTGCACTCTCTAGCGGTGCCAGCATGTGTATATACACAGTGCAAACCTTATTGATAGTACATCAGGTAACCAGTCTCCATCTTATGCAACTATACAGTGACTACACTGAGATCACATCTACAGTCTGCATACACAACACCTATGTTATTAAAATGATCATGCATCATGAATAAAGAGGCGACAGTTGAGGTACAGATTAGACACATTCCCATGAGGAGGGAAAGGAAGGATATCCAAAGTTTGAGCTCCCTGGCTGACTACAGATATCGAGATTAACATGAAACAGAAAATGGAGGCTTATGATAAATGTCAGGTTCATTATTTAGTAGAGAATCAAGCAGAATACAGAAAGTACAGAGGAGAACTGAAAAAGAAAATAAGATAGGCAAAGAGAGTGCATGAGAATAGATTAGTGGGTAACATAAAAGGGAATCAAAAAGTATTTTATACACATATAAATAGTAAAAGGGTACTCAAAGGAAGGGTGGGAGCAATAAGGAGATCTTCCCATGGAGATAGAGGGCATGGCTGAGGTATTAAATGAGTGCTTTGCATCTGTCTTCACTAGAGAAGAGGATGCTGCCAACGTAGCAGTAAAGGAGGAGATAGTAGCGATATTAGATAGGATAAAAGTAGACAAAGAGGAAATACTTAAAAGGTTGGCAGCACTCAAAGTAGAAAAGTCACCTGGGATGCTTCCTAGATAGGTGAGGAAAGTAAGGGTGGAAATTGCGGAGACTCTGGCTACAATCTTCCAATCCTCCTTAGATTATGGGAGTGGTTCCAGAGGACTGGAGGATTGCAAATGTTACACCCCTGTTCAAAAAAGGGAAGAGGGATAAACCCGGCAACTAACTGCCAGGCATCCTAACATTGGTGGTGTGGAAACTTTTAGAGACACTAATCCGGGAAAAAATGAATTGGCACTTGGAAAAATATGGGTTAATAAATGAACATCAGCATGGATTTGTTAAAGGCAAATCACGTTTGACTAACTTGATTGAGTCATTTGATGAAGTAACAGAGAGGGTTGAGGGTTGCTGATGTGTATATGGACTTTCAAAAGGGGTTTACTAAACTACCACATAATAGATTTGTTAGCAAAATTGAAGCCCATGCGATTAAAGGGGCAGTGGCTGCATGGATAAGAAATTGGCTAAGGGACAGATAGCAGAGAGTAGTGGTGAATGATTATTTTTCAGACTGGAAGGTGATGCGTAATGGTGTCCCCCGGGATCGGTGTTGGGCCCACTGCTCTTTTTTGATAAATAAAAATGACCTGGACTTTCAAAGTTTTCCAAATGACACGAAACTCTGAAATGTAGGAGGACATAGTCAGATTGGTGAAATGGGCAGATGAAATGTAATGCAAAGAAGTGTGAAGAGATTCATCTTGGTATAAAAAATGAAGAGAGGCAATATAAATTTAATGGTACAATTTTAAAGAGGGTGCAGGAACAGATAGACCTCGGGTGTATGTACACAAGTCTTTGAAGGTGGCAAGCCAAGTTGAGAAGGCTGTTAAAAAGGTATATGGGATTATAAATAGAGGCATAGTGCTAGATATTGGGTGCATTTTCACCTCCCGTTAGAGCCCCCGGGGTACTAACGGGATGCAAGTGCCTTACTGCCCGGACACGACATTGGCACCATGTTCGGCGGGAGGTTAGCGGCGGTGCTACAGGGTTGCGCCGCGATCTCCTGCGTCCGGAGATCATGATGTCATCGCGTGTGTATTGCCCCGTTAGCACCCGGGCCCCGAAATTGGCTTTTGCCCGCTGATGCATCGCGGGGCGATAACAGCGACAGCCTCAGGGGATTCGTATTGGGCGGCTGGCCCGCTACCGGGGCAAAAATTAAAGGGGAGGTATCCGAGTGCAGAAAAAAAACCTGTACCTTTTCGTTACTGCTTCTCATACAGTTTCTACGTGGGGTTGTTTCCGCGATCGCTCAGCCCGGCATGCTGCTTGAGTGCCGGGCTGATCGTGCGATACCCCTGCTCTTCAGTGGTCCAGGTAGGTGCCTTATACTTTTGCAGGGTCGGCAGCATGGGCCCTTCCCTTTAATTGAGGGAAAAGTCCTTCGGACGCGCCCGATTGCGTAGAGCTGCTGAGATGTCTGCCCATTACTGCCCCAGGAAGGAAGGGAATGGAGTGCTTAGCGCTCCACTTCCTTCTGGGGGCAGTAACCCGAATTTAGAATGCAGAACTTCAGTTACGTGGAGAGACTGGAGGAGCTGAGGTTGTTCTCCTTAGAGCAATGAAGGTTAAGGGGAAATTTGATAGAGGTGTTCAAAATCATGAATGGTTTTGATAGAGTAAATAAGGAGAAACTGTTTCCAGTGGCAGTAAGGTCGGTAACCAGAAAACACAGACTTAAGGTAATTGGCAAAAGAACCAGAGGTGACATGAGGACATTTTTTTTTAAATGGCGTAACTGAGGTTCTGCATCCCTAGTAATTGTCCTTTGCATCCACTCCAAAGCCTTGACATCCTTCCTATAGTCTGGTCCCCAGAATTGGCCACAATATTCCAGCTGGACCATAGCGTTTTACAAAGGTTTAACATACCCTCTTTCCTGGAAAGCACTGCCTGAAAGTGTTGTGTATGGAGAAAGAGTCAGACTGAACACTGTGAGCTCAAAGTAAAGTGTGACCTTAGTCTTTTATTGCAGGTCTCCAGAGTGCCAAGCCAACCTGTGAAGCCTTCTTAAATACCTGTGCCCCCAAGGGATTATGGAGACCCTTGGGACTATGGGGAATGAGCCCTCTGGTGGCTGTACTGAGTAAATACAAGTCCACACATATAACAACATTCCCCCGCAAAGTCAATAGTGTAACTATTTACAATGTGAGTTGATCTGGGGCCCTTCTTGCCCTGTTTGACCGTCTAGGTATGAAAGCTGGTATTGTTGAATCATTTGTTGGGCCCTCATTGGGCTGTGGTGCAGCTGGCCTTACTGACCTGCCTGGTGTGTTGGGCCCTGCAGGGCTGCTATGGATGATGGGTTCTGCTTCATGGCCAACCGTGGTGTCGGTTGCCACTGGTGTGTGTGTTGGGGATCAAAAAAGGTAGGGCCCAAGGTGGGTTGCTCAGGATAGTCCGTGAATCTGAGTTTGATTTGGTCCAAGTGTTTCCGATGAATGAGTCCATTTGAAAGTTTGACCCGAAACACCCTGCTCCCCTCTTTGGCCACGACAATGCCGGGAAGCCACTTGGAACCATGTCCATAATTTAATACATATACAGGATCATTGACTTCGATCTCGTGTGACACATTTGCGCTATCATGTTATGAACTTTGTTGAAGCCGCCTGCTCTCTACCTGTTCATGTAGATCAGGGTGAACTAACGAGAGCCTTGTCTTAAGTGCTCTTTTCATGAGCAGTTCAGCAGGTGGGATCCCAGTGAGTGAGTGGGGTCTCGTGCGGTAGCTAAGCAAGACTCGGGATAGGCGAGTCTGCAGTGAGCCTTCAGTTACCCTCTTCAAGCCTTGCTTGATGGTTTGCACTGCTCTCTCTGCCTGACCATTGGACGCTGGTTTAAACGGGGCAGATGTGACATGTTTGATCCTGTTACGGGTCATAAATTCTTTGAACTCAGCACTGGTAAAACATGGCCTATTGTCGCTCACCAGGACATCGGGTAAGCCGTGAGTGGCAAACATGGCCCGCAAGCTTTCAGTAGTGGCAGTATACAGTATAAATGCACATGAGGCCCATACTTGAGAGAAGGTCACTCTGTGACCAGTTACCTTTGTTACCAAGACCTCAAGTGATGAAGGTGGGTGGAGCTTCCCCTTTTATACCTGAAAGTCCAGGTTAGGAGTGTCTCCCACAAGTTCACCCCCTTGTGGTCAATGTTCTCAAGGTGTACAACTTAGGTCAGCTTATACATGGGTTACAATGATAGTTGAATACATGACATTTACGATAGCACTGTCGATTACAGGAATCAATTCTTTTGAGTAAGCTCTTAGTTTCGTGCAAATTGAAATTAAGACTGGCCTTGAGGCCTTGTCGCACTACAACCTTTCGAAAGTCTTTTTGCCCATGATGGACTGGCTTGCACCCGTGTCCAGCTCCATTGACACCGGGAGTCCATTTAGTTCAACATTCAGCATTATCGGGGGATAATTCGTGGTGAATGTGTGTACCCCATGTACCTCTGCCTCCTCTATCTGAGGTTCTGTTTCGTCATGATCCTCCTCTGCAACATGGTGGTTTGCAGGTTTAACAGGCTTAGCAGCATGCCTGCACACTCATTGGAGGTGTCCCATTGTTCCACAGCCCTTCCAGATGTATCCTTTGAATCAACATGAATGGAAATGATGATCACCCCCGCAGCGCCAACAAGGTGTTAATAGCCTTGCATTCATCACCCTTGATGGTGGACTCTGAGACATCTGCGGACGTACAGCTGCAGGTATGTGTGACCTGCCCTGTACATTACGATTTGAAAACAACATCACTTTGTTCACAGTACTTGTAGCAGCACTTGTGTGCTGAGAGATTTTCTTCGTATTGTCACTGGTGGCTATGGACCCCTAGGTTATCGCTATGGCCTTACTCAAGTTTGGGGTCTCTACAGTGAAAAGTTTGCGAAGTATGGTTTCGTACAAGTCTCTGAGCATGTGCTCCAAATGCCCTTCAAATTCACAATATCCTGCAAAGCGTCTTAGCTCGGCGACATAACTCGTCACTTCCTGGCCTTCAGATCTTTTGTAGGTGTAGAACCGGTACCTCGCCATCAGAATGCTTTCCTTCAGGTTCAAATGCTCTCGGACCAGTGTGCACAAATCGTCGTACGATTTCTCCGTGGGTTTTGCTGGTGTGAGCAGATTCTTCATGAGGCCATACATTGGTGCCCCACAGACGGTGAGGAGGTTCGCTCTACGTTTGGCAGTGCTCTCTTCCCCATCTAGCTCGTTGACCACGAAGAATTGGTCGAGTCGCTCCACAAAAGTTTCCCAATCATCTCCCTCCGAGAATTTCTCCAGGATGCCCATTGTTCTCAGCGTCTTTGGGTTCGCTATCTGTATTGCGTCGCCAGTTGTTGTATATGGAGAAAGAGTCAGACTGAACACTGTGAGCTCAAAGTAAAGTGTGAGCTTAGTCTTTTAGTGCAGGTCTCCAGAGTGCCTCTCCAACCTGTGAATGCTTCTTAAATACCTGTGCTCCCAAGGGATTATGGGGTCCCTTGGGACTCCGCGGAATGAGCCCTCTGGTGGCTGTACAAAGTAAGTCCGCACATGTAACAGAAAGGGTGGTGGATGCAGATTCAATAATAACTTTCATAAGGGAATTGGATAAATACTTGAAGGGGAAAAAATTACAGGGCTATGGGGGAGGAGCAGGGGGTGGGACTAATTGAATAGTTCTTTCAAAGAGCCGGCACATGTTTTTAATCTGATACTAATATGCATTTTTCTTTGGCGAGAAAGAACCTAATAAAGGACAGATAGAATGTTTTGAATTATGTTATTTATGAAGCTGTGCACATTTTTGCTGTGTATTTTGCATCTGGCCTTATCGTATATTTTAATTCTATTGGCACAGTTTGGAAAACCCTGCAGCACATGCTTACTGAACCATGTGTGAAAGAATCGTTCTGTACAGGATCAGAGAGAGTGAGAGCAATGTTCGAGAATATAACTTATTAACCAGTGGTAGAACTCTCACCTCTAAGTCAGAAGGTTGTGTGTTCAATCCTCACTACATGGCTTGAGCACATAATCAAAGCTGACACTTCAGTGCAGTACTGAGGGCTTGTTGCATTATCAGAGGTGCTGTCTTTCGGATGAGACGGTAAACCAAGGCCCCGTCTGCTCTCTCAGTGAACACAAATGATCCCATGACATTTTTGAATAGAGGAATTAATTAATTAATTTATTTTCTTCTTTCCTTGCAACGTCTCCTCTATCTTCAACATTTGCATCTCAATAAGTCTCTGTCTTAGCATCCATTCCACAAGATCCTCTCTCATCAGGTGCAGGGTTTTACAGTTTCATATGATCGGCTGTCTACAATGCCTGGCTGTGCTTCTCAATATGGTAGTAGGAGCTACTATCAAGGCACATTGTAATGGGATAAGCAGTAAGAGATTTGGCCGACAAATGTACAAAGAGTACAAGGGGAGAATTTCCAAATCAGGGAAAAGATGGAAGGGCGAGATATATCATGCAGTCAGACCACATTACAAGTCAGGCATCCCACTGTGAAACAAAAACATACATAATAAGGAATGTACAATACAAATTGATTAAAGATAAATCTTAAAACATACAAATATGTCTCAAACATGAACAAATGTACAGACTACAAAATAATGCAAACCCCTTCTGTGCTTTATACTGCACCCATACCAAATTCTCCTTTTTAAAAACACTTATCCTCAAACACAAATTCCTGTGTTTGCATCCATGGCAATATTATTAAATTTCATCAAATACTTTTTAACAATTGTACACTAAATTAATCTTTTTAGCTGTACATGCACAAGTATCAGAACCCAATGAAAAGTCATGTGGCAATCATTTAGGTTAATTTAACAAAATATATCATAACAATGCAAGCACATAACAATTTTCTTAGAAACATAGAAACATAGAAAATAGGTGCAGGAGTAGGCCATTCGGCCCTTCGAGCCTGCACCACCATTCACTAAGATCATGGCTGATCGTTCACCTCGGTACCTTTTTCCTACTTTCTCTCCATACCCCTTGATACCTTTAGCCGTAATGGCCATATCTAACTCTCTCTTGAATATATCCAATGAACTGGCATCAACAACACTCTGCGGTAGGGAATTCCACAGGTTAACAACTCTCTGAGTGAAGAAATTTCTCCTCATCTCAGTCCTAAATGGCTTAACCCTTATCCTTAGACTGTGTCCCCTGGTTCTGGACTTGCCCAACATCGGGAACATTCTTCCTGCATCTAACCTGTCCAGTCCCGTCAGAATTTTATATGTTTCTATGAGATCCCCTCTCATCCTTCTAAACTCCAGTGAATACAGGCCCAGTTGATTCAGTCTCTCCTCATATGTCAGTCCTGCCATCCCGGGAATCAGTCTGGTGAACCTTCGCTGCATTCCCTCAATAGCAAGAACATCCTTCCTCAGATTAGGAGACCAAAACTGAACACAATATTTCAGGTGAGGCCTCACTCACTCACGCCCTGTACAACTGCAGTAAGACCTCCTTGCTCCTATACTCAAATCCCCTAGCTATGAAAGTCAACATACTGTCATGTATGTAACCATCATGCAACGGTAACATTCATGTAATTGTAACCTTCATGCAACTCCTGTACACTGTACTTATACCCTGGAAATGCACACCCTGACCACAGGGGGTGAACTTGTGGGAGACACTCCTCACCTGGGTTTCCAGATATAAAAGGGGAGGTCCCACCCAGGGTCAGCACTCCTTGGTCCTGGGAATAAAGGTTAAGGTCACGTAGTGACTATGTCTGCAGTACATGCCTCGTGTGATTTTGTAGTAAAGTGTAGGGACACCACATTTGGTGACGAGAAACGGGAATCACCGAACCACGAGGATGGCCACCGGTAGCACAGAGGAACGTTACTGTGTGGGTAAGGACTGGGACGACTTTGTGGAGAGACTCCAGCAGAGCTTTGTCACGAAGGACTGGCTGGGAGCGACAGCGGCTGACAAGCAGAGGGCGCATCTACTGACCAGCTGCGGATCACAGACATATGCGCTGATGAAAGACCTGCTCGCACCCCAAAAGTCAGCGGACAAGTCCTTTGAAGAGCTCAGCCAGCTGATCAGTGAGCATCTCAAGCCGGCGAGTAGCGTACACATGGCCCAGCACTGGTTCTACACACACCGGCGTCGGGAGGGGCAAAGCATCTCGGACTTCATTGCGGACCTGCAGCGCTTGGCCAGTCTCTGTAAGTTCACAGACGCCTGCAGGGGGAGATGTTAACTGATTTCTTCATTGAGGGCATTAATGATGCCGGGATTTTCAGGAAGCTCATGGAGACCAAGGACTTGACTTTATAAGGGGCGGCGTTGATAGCTCAGACCTTCATGGCAGGGGAAGAGGAGACCAAGCTAATTTACGCACGTAGCCCTGGTCCCAACGTGGCGATGACCAGCGGGTTAACATGGTGAACGCGGCTCGGGATCCCGAAATGGCCTTGCAGGCAGGCAAGGCCATTTCGAAACCACCCAGGCAGCAACAGGCTCTAGGGTGGGCCCGCAACAGGGAAAATGGAAAGGGGATTGCCAATTCACGCCATCACGAGGAACAATGCGTCCCGCGATGGGACCATTAACACCCACCATCAGAGTGCTTAGAAACACCCAAATGGGCAATCAGAGAGGAATGCCTGGTAACAGTCCTTTTGTTAACAATAATCTCAGCTCATGCTGGAGATGCGGGGGTAGACACACTGTGAAAAGCTGCAGGTTTCAGCAATATACCTGTAGGATTTGTAACGTCAGTGGACACTTGGCCAGGATCTGCAAAAAGGCTGTAGCGAGGCTAATCTGTGAGACAGAGGAACCAGACGAGGGGTCTGCAATGCAGGATGATGCCTGGGGAAAAGCCATGGATGCTGAAGTTCAGCGGGTTCATGTGCTTGACATCCACAGCTCATACACTAAAACGCCACCCATGATGATGAAAGTTTTATTGAATGGCATCCCGGTGCGCATGGAGCTGGATACGGGAGTTAGCCAGTCACTTATGAGCGCCCAACAATTTGAGAGACTATGGCCACACAGAGCTAGCACGCCCAAACTGGAATGCATTGACACGCAGCTACGGAAGTATACCAAAGAGATCATCCCAGTGCTAGGCAGTGCAAACTTGGTGGTAACACATAATGGATCACAGAACCGGCTGTCACTCTGGATCGTCCCAGGAAATGGCCCTGCGCTCTTGGGGAGGAGTTGGCTAGCCGAGATGAATTGGAAATGGGGGGACGTGCACGCCATTTCATCTGTGGAATGAAGTTCATGCTCACAGGTCCTACAAAAATTCGGGTCACTGTTTCAACCTGGTGTCGGAATGTTCAAGGGCACCAAAGTAGTGATATGCATCACTCCGGATGCCAGACCAGTGCACCACAAAGCCAGAGCGGTGTCGTATGTGATGCATGAGAAAATTGAAAGTGAATTGGACAGACTGCTCAGAGAGGGCATAATTTCAGCCATTGAATTCAGCGACTGGGCAAGTCCCATCATTCCTGTCCTTAAAGCAGATGGCTCGATCAGGATTTGTGGCGATTACAAAGCCACCATCAACCGCTGCAAGACCAATACCCGCTCCCGAGAGCGGAGGACCTTTTTGCCACGCTGGCAGATGGCAAGCTGTTCACGAAGTTGGATCTCACTTCGGCCTACATGACTCAGGAACTGGCTGAAGAATCCAAGCTTCTGACCACCATCACGACACACAAGGGATTATTTATCTACAACAGGTGTTCGTTTGGCATTCGTTCGGCGGCAGCCATCTTTCAGAGAAACATGGAAAGCTTGCTCAAATTCATTTCTGGAACAATCGTATTCCAAGACGACATCCTTATAACGGGTCGAGACACTGAGGAACACCTCCACAACCTGGAGGAGGTGCTACGCCGACTGGACCGGGTAGGCTTGCGGCTGAAAAAGGCCAATGTGTGTTTTTGGCCCCAGAGGTCGAGTTTTTGGGCAGGAGGGTTGCCGCAGACAGGATCCGGCCCACTGAATCAAAAACGGAAGCGTTCCGCCAGGTGACCAGGCCCGGCAACACGTCGGAGTTGCGATCATTCCTGGGACTTTTGAACTATTTTGGGAACTTTCTGCCGAACTTAAGCACATTGTTGGAGCCGTTACACATGCTTCTGCGTAAAGGTTGTGAATGGCTTTGGGGGGATTGTCAAGAACGGGCTTTCAGTAAGGCCAGGAACCTGCTGTATTCTAACAAACTGTTGACTTTGTATGACCCCTTTAAAAATCTGGTTTTAACGTGTGATGCATCATCCTACGGGGTTGGGTGTGTGTTGCAGCAGGGTAATAATGACGGCCGACTCCAACCGGTGGCTTATGCCTCCAGGTCACTCTCCCAGGCAGAGCGTGGATACGGCATGGTCGAAAAGGAAGCACTCGCTTATGTTTACGGTGTGAAAAAGATGCACCAGTACCTTTTCGGTAGACGGTTTGAGCTAGAAACGGACCACAAGCCGTTAACATCCCTGTTGTCCGACAGCAAGGCTGTCAATGCCAATGCGTCAGCTCGCATACAGTGATGGGCTCTCACGCTGGCTGCGTATGACTACATCATATGGCACCAGGCACTGCAAATTGCGCTGACACGCTCAGCACGCTCCCACTGGCCACCACTGAGAGGGCGTCGGAGCAAAGCGCTGAGATGGTCATAGCCTTTGAGGCTTTTGACACTGCAGGCTCCCCCATCACAGCCCGCCAGATCAAACTCTGGACCAACAGAGACCCCCTCCTATCCATGATAAAGATGTGTTCTGACTGGGGATTGAGCGCCCGCACACGGGGCATGCCCCGAGGAGGTCAGACCGTTTCAGAGACGGATGGATGAGCTCTCCATCCAAGCCGACTGCCTGCTATGGGGCAGCCGGGTAGTCATGCCCCAGAAAGGAAGGGAAGCGTTCATCAGGGAATTCCACAGCGAGCACCCTGGCATCGTGTTAATGAAGGCCATTGTCTGGTCACATGTATGGTGGCCGGGGATTGACTCAGACCTGGAACACTGGGTTCGCAGCTGCACGACGTGTACCCAGCTGGGCAATGCCCCCAGGGAGGCTCCACTCAACCCGTGGCCCTGGCCCACCAGGCCATGGTCACGTATTCACGTAGACTATGCGGGCCCGTTCATGGGAAAAATGTTCCTGATCGTCGTCGATGCATACTCGAAATGGATCGAGTGCATCATATTAAACTCGTGCACGACATCCATCACCGTGGAGAGTCTGCGTATGGTTTTCGGGACCCAGATGTAAGGGGGGAGGTGATGTCATGTATGTAACCATCATGCAACGGTAACCTTCATGTAACTGTAACCTTCATGCAACTCCTGTACACTGTATTTGTACCAGGGGGTGAATTTGTGGGAGACATTCCTCACCTGGGTTTCCAGGTATAAAAGGGGAGGTCCCACCCAGGGTCAGCACTCCTTGGTCCTGGGAATAAAGGTTAAGGTCACGTAGTGAATGTGTCTGTAGTACATGCCTCGTGTGATTTTATAGTAAGGTGCAGGGACACCACACATACCATTTGCCTTCTTCACCACCTGCTGTACCTGCATGCCAACTTTCAATGATTGATGTACCATGACACCCAGGTCTCATTGCACCTCCCCTTTTCCTAATCTGCCGCCATTCAGATAATATTCTGCCTCTGTGTTTTTGCCACCAAAGTGGATAATCTCACATTTATCCACATTATATTGCATCTGCCATGCATTTGCCCACTCAGCTAACCTGTCCAAGTCACCCTGCAGACTCTTGGCGTCCTCCTCACAGCTCACACCACCACTCAGCTTAGTGTCATCTGAAAACTTGGAGATATTACACTCAATTCCTTCATCTAAATTATTAATGTATATTGTAAATAGCTGGGGTCCCAGCACTGAGCCCTGCGGCACCCCACTAGTCACTGCCTGTCATTCTGAAAAGTCTGATGAATGTCCTGACTATCTACTGTCGATCTGCTAATGACAATTTAATATTGAAATATATTCATTCCTGGCAGCATAATGCTGGAATAATTGCATTTAATTTATTATTTCTCTACTGGTAGTCAACATTGAGTAATGGAGGTTGCAAGGTTAGATAGATATTCTGGAGTTTCACTCAGTTACCTTTGAGGGGAAGGGAGAATCTTTGTAGAGCCTTCTCTTCGGATTATAAGGAAATTGGGTTCAATCTATGCCGGGGCAAGTTATACATGGTCTATGAAAGGAACAGGCTTGTGCTGAATGGGTTTTCTTGTTCTGATGATCTTATTACTTGATTACTGGGAGCATGCATTAAGGCGTGAGAATGCTCCAGCTTGGCTATTGGTACCGCAGCATAAATTCTTCAGCTTTTTAATGTGTTGTTAGAAACCAGCAAAGACAGCTATATCTGTCGTTGTTCACTTTCCTTAACTTAAGGCAGCAGTGCCACTTAATATACAAAAAGCTAAATTTAAAAAATACAAAAGGGTGTCTGCTATTAAGGTCTATTTTAAAATTTAAAAAGTATTCCTGTAAACTTGTTTAACTTTATTTGCAGAGAAAGTGAGATTAATTTTCTCCACAAATATGCCACATTTATTGTCTGTTCTAGAATTGGTTGTTGACCTGATAGTGGGCTGCCTTATCAGCCAGTGAGCAGTGTACCTTATATTTAAGAGACATTTGGGAAAGTTAAAGGCCTTTGATAAATGTAAAGATTCAAGCTATACAATCATTGTTAAATAAACCACAGCCATGCACAATGGGTATTGAGGGGTGCTAGGCAGCACTGAACAGGTTTTGAAAATTTCAGAAGTCAAAGGACTGCAAAACAAAGTTTGGAAGCAATCATAAGTGTTTCTTTGGACTTTTTTCTGTTCATAATATTAAAGTCGTTAGTTGTAGTTAGGCATTAATACTATTCAATTCAGCCACCAACATATATTGCATCAGTTCTGGAAGTGTGAACAAGGTTTCCCGAAAGAAGCCCATCAATTTTGATCTAAAACAGAAAATGCAAGAAACACTTAGCAGGTTAGGCCACACATGTGGAGAGAGGAAGGTAGGGTTAGCCTTTTGGGTTGATGACCTTTCGCTGATCCTACTTTCCTCTCTCTACAGATGCTGCCTGATCTGCTGAATGTTGCCACCTTTTCTGTTTTTATTTCAGATTTCCATTAACAGCAATATTTTTATTTTTTGATGTTTTCCACAGAAAGGGGAGAAGCAGCAGAGAACTGCCAGGCAGCTGATGTTTCTGCAAATGAGGTCTACGCCCACCCACTGCTACTCGGCCATCCACTAACACAGGCAGATCTGCACTTACCTGAATCCGTCCAAAAAACTCTGTGTGGATAAGTCTGATTCACGTGAGTGGCAATCTGATCTACTTCCAATCTGCAGCGCAGACACGGCATTGCCGATGAGTGAGAAGGTCACCAGCGTTTACCTTTTACTTAGTGCAAGCATGCTGCATTGTTGGTCTACAGGACAGGTGCCCTGAGGTGTTAAAGAGGATAACCCTTCTCACACCCACCTAATCCTGCATAATGTTCACTTTGCCAACCACAAAGGATTGTGCTGGGCTGCTTTAGCACTTGCTCCCAAATTGTGTCTTCTTTTTTGTTATCACTTCTTTCCCCCATTATCTCTCAGTCTTGCCTAAAGTTGCCAACAGGTTGATAGCCTTTTGAACCTTTCTAAAGGCTGCAAGAATTTTTGCCTTTCGATATTACCAATTCGTTTTAAGTGGCTCCTTTCCTTTTAATTGCACCAATACCACTATTTTCTGGTCTACTATTAGACTAACCCTCTACAACAGGCCTAAGCTGCACTTGGAGTTATGGACAATTAGACCTTGGAAGATTGCATGATATTACGACACTGCACTTCTGGTCTTTTTACTATTTCTTAGTTTCGTGGACTGAATTTTGTTATCACAAGAAAATGTATCCCAGTGTTTTCTCTACCAGTTTAGGTAGAAGTTAGGTTTTGTGTTGTAAGAAATGTGACAAAATGCTAAGTTTCAAAAGATAGTTAATGGGGAGAAATTTGGCTGCTTTGCGCCTCCCGTTAGTGCCTGCGGGGGGCGATAACGGGGTACTGAGGGGTTACCGACTGGTCGTGACGAATACCGCGACGCCTGTGAATTTCCCGAGCGGATTTGCGTTGGCGCTAACACTTACCACCTCGCTGTCTTGCGCCGTGTAGATCGTGACATCATCCGGTGCGCAGCGCCCCACTTCCGCCCTGGATGTGATATTCAATCCCGCCCCCCTGCTCTATCGCCGGGCGTCAACACTGGCAGCTACAGGAGGCATTGCCACCTCGGCTGGCCACTTCGGAATGATATTTAAAGGCAGTGGTGATCAGGTAGGGAAAACTTATTCCTTGCAACAGTCTGGTGCCTTCTGATTGCTTTTCACTGTGATTTCTGCGCGAATCCTCAGTCCTCCACTCTCTTAGAATGCTTGGGACTATAATGCAAGTTGCACAGGTCCCGCGGCCCACAGAACAAGCAATAAGAATGTTTCAGCTCATCATTGGCCCTTCCCTGTAAGTGAGGGACGGCAGCACTGCACTGAGCATTGTTCAGCGCTCTGCTTCTACTGCCTCTCACACACACACTATCGCTCTAAGGGAAGTGGTAGCGCTTGATTTAGCGCTCCCCTTCCCTCTTGGAGCGATAAAGTTGGAGTTCCTGGGAGCAGAAAATCATTTTCGCCTGGCGATACTTTCGAGATAATTCAAAGGTTATCGCCCCAAAGGGGGCGCTGCACAATTTCTAGCCCTAAGTCTCGAGTAAAAGGCATTTCATAAAGTAAGGTTTAAATGTAGTGCTTTACATAATAGTTTACTAAATGTGTCTAATGTTATGGTTGGCAGTTAATAGAGAGTTCAATGTATGAAATTGATATTGGCATGGATCTGTTAGCTACTTCTGTAAATTATTCCCTTCCCTGTAACCATGATGAGGAATTTTAGTAATGAGAAAAATGCAAATAACTGGTATAGATCCTCTGGCAAAGCTTGATTTACTATTTCAATACACAACTGGCCAGCCTCTCACCCTCCATAAAATTGAACTCATCCAAAATGTTGCTGCCTGTATCCTAATTCGCACCAAGCCCTGTTAATCCATCACCCCTGTGCTCACTGACCTCCATTGGCTCCTGATCCGGCAGCGCCTTGATTTTAAAATTTTTATTCTTGTGTTCAAATCTCTCCATGGCCATTCTCCTCCCTATCTCCTCCAGTTCTACAAACCTCCGAGATATCTGAACTCCTCTAATTCTGGCTTCTTGTACATCCCCGATTTTCATCGCTCCATCATTGGTGGCCATGCCTTCAGCTGCCTTGGCCCTAAGCTCTGGAATTCCCTCCTTAAACCTCTTACCTCTCTCTCTCTCTCTCTGAAATCACTCCTTAAAATCTACTTCTTTGACCATGCTTTTGATCACCTGTCCTAATATCTCTTTGTGTCTCTGTGTTAAGTTTTTTGTGATAACGCTCCTGTGGAACATTTGTAATACGTTAAAAGCGCGATATAAATACCAGTTGTTATCTATACAGTGAGTGGCAATCTCTATCTTCAGGTATAATCTTTTACCTAAGCATAAGTTGTGGCATAGGTTCTTCTGTGGTTTGATCCAGGTGTAGTGTTCTTGGCCATTTATGCAATCTCTTACATAAATTTGAAGTTATTCATTAGATTAAAGTTAGCTTGTAGTTTTGTTTTTCTTGTAATCTTGTCCTGTGCTTCTTTTTGGTTTTGCTCAATATTCCTTTCTACATTTCTGCAACTACATTATTGATTATTATTATTACTATCTCTCTAATCTTTTTTAGCCTTACAATCCCATAAGATATCTGTGCTCCTCAAATTCTGGCCTCTTGAACATCCCTTATTATAACTGCTCAACCATCGGTGGACGTGCCTTCAGTTGCCTGGGCCTTAAGCTCAAGAACTCCCTCCCTAAATCTCTCTTTCCTCCTTTAAGACGCTCGTTAAAACCTACCTCTCTAAACAAGCTTTTGATCATCTGCCTTAATTTCTTCTGTGGCTCGGTTTCAAATTTATCTGTTTGTCTGTAACACTGTTGTGAAGAAGTGCCTTGGGACATTTTACTACGTTAAAGGTGCTGTATAAATAAAAGTTATTATTATTATTGTTATTGTTATTCTCTGAGCACAGTTTTGCAATTCCCTTTGAGATGGGCAGACTTCTTTTTAAAATCTCCTCTCCTCTTAGCATCGCTCTCTCCATCTGTCACTCATTGTACAGCATTCTGGCATTTTTTTAAACCGAAATTATGTGTAACAAATACTTTAAAAATTCATAACTTACTTTAACGAATTCATCAGAAGACCCTGATAATAAGTTACCAACACTTACCGAAAAAATACTGCAGTGCTATCGAATGATACACTGGAAAAGCCTCCATTTTATCAGTTTCAACGTTCCATATGAAGATGATGTAATTTAATCCATTGCCAGGACACTGAGCTCACTACATTGAGGTGAAATTATTAAATCTATGTTTTGATATAATACTAACTTGTAATAGTTTCAAACCATGTATAATAAAGTGTCAGAATAAAAATGATTTAATTTGGGTCGAATGTGTTTTCAATGTCAGAAATACTACATCACTGTAAATCAGTCCATGTGATGTTAACATCAGGAGCCTGATCAGAAAGTAATATCCCATGTGTGGAATATCACTAATCAATTAGAATGTTTTGGCCAAGAAAACTAATAACATTTTCCTGCTGGGATCTCATCTTTACATTTGGGACTTAACAGGATTTTTTTTCATTCCTTACACTTAAGTATCTCTAGTTAATAGTAACCCAATAACATGATTCATTTGTAAAAAATAATTATAGGCACATTATTAATATGGAAAAAATAACTCCATTAAAAGCCATTCAGTGGATGTAATCTGGCAGACAGATATCCCACTTGGGAGGAAGATCCAAATAACTCACCAATGATTGCACCAGTTTCCTCCCTTGTGGGACAGCTGTCTGATTACATGGCACAGTGTGGATTATCCTCTGTAAATTTTAAGTAAACCCCAGAGTTTTAGTTGAAAAATAAATCCATTCACTGTGTTTGAAGAGACATGAAAAAGCAAGGATGTATTTTCCCTGAATAATTGGTCAATGGGGAAACATATGCAAAAGGAATGTATGATACCTGGTAAATTTTCAGTTTTATGGTCTTAGAGGAATGGTGTCATTCACCACAAGTCATAATGTTCTAGTGAGGGTTGCCAACCCAAAAGATGAACAGTATTAATTTGTCTAAAATACCGTGTTGAGAAAACAAAGTGGCTACTTAGATAAATTAATGGAGGATCCATATTTATTGCATGTCTGGCAGTATTTCATAGGAAACAGGAACTTATGGACTTCTAATAAATGTTATTGTTATATAATAGTCATAAATGAATATCCATATAAGCCACCAAACTGGACTGTATGGAGAAACATTCACACTTTTCAAGTAGTATTCAGTTAAGATTGTGAGCCTGTAAAAGTTCTGGTGTAACATAACCTTAGTGAAATGTGTGTAGTTCAAGAGTATGAACTGAATGAGCTTCTGTATGGGTCTGGACTTGCACAATCCTCCACACAGACTACCATTGATCTGGCTGAATACTTGCATACTATATCAGTCTGCCAAACCATCCAAAGGTAATTGAGGATGTGGGTGAAGAGCCACAAGCACATCTGTGGTTTAATGAAAAAATATAGCTACATTTAAATAAACTATAAATAAACTTGTAAGTAAACAGAAATATCATAAACGTCCCCACAAGGTCTTGTTTTTTAGTGTTGCATTCAATCCAGTTCCAAGAATGTGAACTATCTTTACTGCAATCGTAATTGCAGTGACTAATGAAGTCCAAGAATAATCTAACAGGAAATTATTCAAAACAATGATGCCTGGCCTGCTGAGTATTTTCAGTATTTTCTGCTATTATTCAAAACAAAACCAACATGATAATTGAATAAAAACAGAAAATGCTGGAAACGCTCAGCAGGTATGGCAATATCTGTGGAGAGAGAAACAGAGTTAACGTTTCAGGTCGATGACCTTTCATCAGAACTGTTCTGACGAAAGGTCATCGACCTGAAACGTTAACTCTGTTTCTCGCTCCACAGATGCTGCCTGACCTGCTGAGCGTTTCCAGCATTTTCTGTTTTTATTTCAGGTTTCCAGCATTTTCTGTTTTTATTTCTGATTTCTAGCATCAGCAGTATTTTGCTTTTATGATAACATAATGTTTGTCTAGCACAGCCACACTAAAAGGCCCAAATCATATTTCCAATATTATTTCTCCAGGGTTGAATTAAATGGAGGTGCATATTTTCTTTTTTCTGCTTTTGCTTTGTTTTCTCTCTTTCTTGTTAGTGTTGAGTCCTTAACTCTTAAACATAATCACACGAGGCACGTACTGCAGACCCAGTCACTCTGTGATCTTCACCTTTATTACCTGGACCAAGGAGTGCTGACCCTGTGAGGGACCTCCCCTTATATACCTGAATCTCCAGGTAAGAATTGACTGCTACAAATACACCCCCTGTGGTTAAGTTGTGCATTTCTAGTAAGTATGTACAGTATGTAGTGGTTACATGAGGGTTACAATTGTATAAGGGTTACAGTAGTATGCTGGTTACATACATGACATCACCTCCCCCCTCACGTCTTTTTGACTCAAAGGTTAAGTCTATCAGGTGGTCGACGCTCTCTCGTGGAGCGCCGCAGTTGAGGCTCTGGTGGCTGAGCCTTGGCATGCGTTTCTGTCACCTGAGGTGATTCCGACCAGTCCGGGCTGGCCGCAGGGACTGCGCATCCTGATGATTGTCCTTGTTACTCGTCCACTGGCAGTGGTGTGGTTGACATCTCATGCTCTTCTTCATGTTCATCGGTGTCTATGCTGAACCTTTTCTTTACTTGGTCCAAGTGTTTGTGGCATACCTGCCCATTATTGAGTCTGGCCACTATGACCCTTTTTCCCTCTTTATCAATTACGGTGCCCTCCAGCCACTTGGGTCCCAATGCATGCTTAAGTACGAATACCGGATTATCCATTTCTATACACCTCTCCCTTGAGTTACGTTCGTGGCACTCGGTTTGGGACTTGCGCTTGTCCTCAACAATGTCTGCCAGGGTTGGGTGGATGAGGGACAGCCGCGTTTTGAGCGTACGTTTCATGAGGAGTTCCGCTGGCGGAACTCCCGTGAGCGAGTGCGGCCGGGACCTATAGGCCAGCAGGAGTCGCGATAGGCGGTACTGCAGAGAAGGTCCTTGGATGTGGAGCATGCCTTGCTTTATGACTTGGACTACACGTTCCGCCTGTCCATTGGAAGCTGGCTTGAACGGCACCGTCCAGACGTGTTTGATGCCATTACCTGACATAAACTCCTGGAATTCATGGCTGGTGAAACACGGGCCATTGTCGCTGACCAGAATGTCCGGTAAGCCATGGGTCGCGAAAACCGTGCGCAGGCTCTCCATGGTGATGGATGTCGTACACGAGTTTAATATGATGCACTCGATCCATTTCGAGTATGCATCGACAATTATCAAGAACATTTTTCCCATGAACGGGCCCGCATAGTCCACGTGAATGCGTGTCCAAGGCTTGGTGGGCCAGGGCCACGGACTGAGCGGGGCCTCCCTGGTGGCGTTGCCCAGCTGGGCACACGTCGTGCACCTGCGAACCCAGTGTTCCAGGCCTGAGTCAATCCCCGGCCACCATACATATGAGCGGGCAATTGCCTTCATTAGCACAATTCCAGGGTGCTCGCTGTGGAGTTCCCTGATGAATGCTTCCCTGACCTTCTGGGGCATGACCACTCGGCTGCCCCATAGCAGGCAGTCGGCTTGGATGGAGAGCTCATCCATCTGTCTCTGAAACGGTCTGACCTCCTCGGGGCACGCCCCATGCATGGGCGCCCAATCCCCCGTCAGGACACACTTTTTATCATGGATAGGAGGGGGTCCTTGTTGGTCCAGAGTTTGATCTGGGGGGCTGTGATGGGGGAGCCTACGGTGTCAAAAACCTCAACGGCCATGACCATTTCAGCACTTTGCTCCGCCGCCCCCTCGGTGGTGGCCAGGGGAAGCCTGCTGAGCGCATCAGCGCAGTTTTCGGTGCCTGGCCGGTGCTGTATAGTGTAGTCATACGCAGCCAGCGTGAGAGCCCATTGCTGTATGCGAGCTGACGCATTTGCATTGACCGCCTTGCTGTCGGACAACAGGGAAGTTAATGGCTTGTGGTCCGTTTCTAACTTGAACAGTCTGCCGAAAAGGTATTGGTGCATTTTTTTCACACCATAAATGCAAGCGAGTGCTTCCTTTTCGACCATGCAATTTTTGTAGTACCTGTGAGCATGAGCTTCACTCCACAGATGAAATGGCGTGCAAATCCCCCCATTTCCAGTTCATCTCAGTTAGCCAGCTCCTTCCCAAAAGTGCAGGGCCATTTCCTGGAACAATCCAGAGTGGCAGCCGGTTCTGTGACCCATTGTGTGTTACCACCACGTTTGCACTGCCTAGCACTGGAATGATCTCTTGGGTGTACGTCTGTAGCTGCATATTAATTCGTTCCAGTTTGGGCCTGCTAGCTCTGTGTGGCCATAGTTTCTCAAATTGTTGTGCACTCATGAGGGACTGGCTAGCTCCCGTGTCCAGCTCCATGCGTACCGGGATGCCATTCAATATGGGTGGCGTTTTGTTGTATGAGCTGTGGACGTCAGCCACATGAACCCGCTGCACTTCAGCATCCATGGCTTTACCCCAGGCATTGTCCTGCACTGCAAGCCCCTCGCCTTATTCCTCTGTCTCATAGATTTGCCTCGCTACCGGCTGTTTGCAAACCCGAGCCAAATGTCCTCTGGCATTACAATTCCGACAGACGAACTGCTGAAATTTGCAGCTTTTCGCATTATGTCTGCCCCCGCATCTCCACCATTGGCTGAGATCGTTGTTCACAAAAGGACTGTTAGCAGGCATTCCTCTCTGATTGTTCCCTTGGTTGTTTCTAAACACTCTGATGGTGTATGTTAATGGTCCCATGGTTGATGTGAATTGCCGCTCCCCTCTCCATTGTCCCTGTCGGGGGCCCACCTTAGAGTCGGTTTCAGCTTGGGCAGTTACAAAATGCCTTTGTCTGACTGCTGCAGTTTCAAAATGCCTTTGCTTGACTGCGAGATCTTGAGCCGCGTTTATCACGTTTATTCCTTGGTCCGTCGCCACGTTGGACCCAGGACTACTCGCGTAAATTAGCTTGGTCTCTTCTTGCCCCGCTATGAAAGTTTGAGCTCTCAATGCTGCCCCTTCTAGAGTTAAGTCCTTGGTCTCTATGAGCTTCCTGAAGATCCCGGCATGGCTAATGCCCTCAATGAAAAAAAATCCCTTAACATCTCCCCCCTGGAGGCGTCTGAGAACTTACAGAGGCTGGCCAAGCGCCGCAAGTCTGCCACAAAGTCCGAGATATTTTGCCCTTCCCGACGTCGGTGTGTGTAGAACCGGTGCCGGGCCATGTGTATGCTGCTCGCCGGTTTTAAGTGTTCGCTGATCAGCTGGCTGAGCTCTTCAAAAGACTTGTCGGCCGGTTTGTGGGGTGCGAGCAGGTCCTTCATCAGCGCATACGTTTTTGTCCCGTAGCTTGTTAGTAGATGCGCCCTCCGCTTGTCAGCCGTATCCTCTCCCAGCCAGTCCTTCATGACAAAGGTATGCTGGAGTCTCTCCACAAAATCGTCCCAGTCTTCACCCACACAGTAACGTTCCTCTGAGCTACCGGTGGCCATCCTCTGGGTTCAGTGATTCCCGTTTCCCGTCGCCAGGTGTTGAGTCCTTAACTCTTAAACATAATCACACGAGGCACGTACTCTGTGACCTTCACCTTTATTACCTTGACGAAGGAGTGCTGACCCTCCCTTTATATACCTGAATCTCCAGGTAAGGAGCGTCTCCCACAAGTACAACCCCTGTGGTCAAGGTGTGCATTTCTAGTAAGTATGTACAGTATGTAGTGATTACATAAGGGTTACAATTGTATAAGGGTTACAGTAATATGCTGGTTACATACATGACAGTTAGGAGTCACTCAATGCCATTCTGAAGTCAGCTGCTCACTCCTTCCTCCATGTCGACTGGAGCGAGAGAGACAATAGAGAGCCAATTGACTCTGTCATTCTAACACGTACTAGGAACCAAGGTTTCAGCCACAGATTATCGGCAAGGCATAGCTGCAGTCAGCCATGTTCAGAATACTGGCTTTGATGTGTCAGTAGAAATTTGAAAATAGATTCATTATAATATTTTGTGTTTTCTAAATGACATATTTGATGATTCAAATGTTATAATCATTACAGTTGTAACATTGGGTTCCGAAATACTTAGAAATAAACTAACAAAAACAGCAGGAATGATACAGAACTGACAAATAAGAATCCAGTGGTGAAAAATAGATTGATGACTTAAGCTGAGAGGGTAGAATTTTACATGAACTATAAGCCTTTGGAGGCTTGAGACATTGAGGGAAATACCATATTGTGTATTGGCAGTGCTTATATTGTATATTTAATAATGTTCATGCAGTGCTGACAGAGGATGAATGTCATTGCCAGCAGGGTCACATTTCTAAAAGGCTGGAAGATTCATGGGTAACAAAATCATTAGTGGGGGATGTTATTAATATCACAACGCGATATAACATAGTTAATTTAGAGAAGAAATGCATACATTTATATAGCTCCTTAGTATGTCATCCAAAACTTCAATGTGCTTCACACAATTAACAACTTTTAGGGTAACTGTTGTTATGTACGCAAAAGTAATGGTCATTCTGCAGCGGGATTGTCCGACAAGCAACTAATTAAATGAAAATCTGTTTTCTTTTGGTAATAATGGTTGACGGAGAAATTTTGGCAGAGCCCTAAGCTCTTCAAATAATGTCACATTTAAAACTCTCAAAATAATAACATAATTATAGCAATTATTTATCTTCATAATATGCTTTTGCCACTGGAAATATAAGCTATATAATGCCACCATTTTTTCTACATATCGATGGTATAATTTATTTTTACTTCTGGATTTCATCTGCTATCACTTGTCAACATACCACACCTTCTCATCAGCTGTAAGGAAAAATCATTCTGGATCCTCGGTAGATCACATCGATACTGCTCCATGATTTAGTGGAGACCTCAAGAAGGATTTCTTTACATAAGGGTTGATCTCAACTGGTTCCTAGGAAATACGGTTGAGACCTTGACACTGTAATGAGAAGTTGGTCAGATCAATATTCTTGATTGATGACATTAAATAGGCAACAACAATATAGATTCATATAGCACATTTATTAATGCAGAGCAGGTCTCCAGTTAACCTTTTCCATTGGATAAAGGCCTAGCTCTGTCAAGCCCGTGTGGTGGCTGATGTGCAGCGGTCACCACACGTTAAAAAAATTCACACACAGGCATCTTCCATCCCCTCAATTGGAGTTCAGGACCTCCAATTCAACCCTAGAATTAGGGCAGGATAAAACAGAGATGAAGTAAGGTCCAATGGGCTAGGGTGAGGGAGGGAATTGAAAGCAGAAACAGTTGAATGGATGTTGTCAATATTTGTAACAAAGAAGTCCATGAGCTCCTGACATTTATTGTTGGAGTTGAGGGAGGAGGAGGCAGGGAAGGGTGGTTTGAGAAGACAGTTAGTGGTGGAGAAGAGAAGGCTGCAATAATTACCAGATAATCTGTTTTTTGTTATGTTGATGGATAAATATTGTGCAGGACACCGGGGGTACCTCTGCTGCTCTTCTTCAAAATAGTGCCATGGGATCTTTTACGTCCAGCTGAGAAAGTAGACAGGGCCTCGGTTTCATGTCTCATCCGAAAGACGGCACCTCTGACAGTGCAGCAATCCCTCAACACTTCACAGGAGTGTCAGCCTAGGTGTATGTGCACAAGTCCCGGGAGTGGGATTTGAACCCACAACCTTCTGACTCAGAGGCGAGTGTGCTACATACTGAGACACAGCTGACACTAAGAGAGGAAAGGAGGGTAGTGAACTCAGAGGAGAGGGAGCAAGATGAGTTGTGGTGGAGGAGAAAGAAAAGGAGGCATGAAGGCTGGGGCAGTGTAATGAAGAAAGGAAAAAGGGAGAGACAGAAGTGATGGAACTCATATCTGGAGCGGCAGCCAAAACACGCACGCGTTTGGGCCCGGGGAATTAAGTTACAAAGACATGATTAAATGATACATTATAAAGCAGTTTGAACTGGCGCTCTTCTGTCCTGTGACTGTTTGAACTGACACTCTCCCATCCTATGATAGTTTGAATTGGCCCTCTCCACTCTCTGTCCTGTGATTGTTTGAACTGGCGCACTCCACTCTCTGTTTTGTGATAGTTTGAACTGGCGCTCTCCACTCTCCTGAGACAGACAGAAGGAACCTTTTATTCAGATTTATCTTGTGATATTTTGCTAAGTAGTGTGTTTTTGCAGGATGGGACTGGTTGTATCTATGTCTTTTCCTTCCAAGATTGTCCCTTTACTGCAAAGCACTGTCTAACAATTTGTCCAAATTGTAACTACCCTAATGAATGTAATCTGCAATACAACATATGTAAAATGTCCCAAAGCGCTTCACAGGAGTATAATAAGGCAAAGAATTTGACACCGAGCCACATAAGGAGAAATTAGGGTTGATGATCAAAAGTTTGGTTAAAGACAAAGGTTTTAAGGAGCGTCTTAAAGGAGGAAAGAGAGACAGTTAGGCAGGGAGGTTTAAAGAGGGAATTCCGGAGCTTAGGGCCTAGGCAACAAATGTTTGAGCGATTATAATCAGGGATGTTCAAGAGGGCAGAATTAGAGGAGCGCAAATGTCTCAGAGGGTTGTGGGGCTGGAGGAGATTACAGAGATAGGGAAGGGCGAGGCCATATAGAGATTTGAAAACAAGGATGAGAATTTTGAAATTGAGGTGTTGCTTAATCTGGGGCCAATTTAGGTCGGCGAGTACAGGGAGATGGGTGAGTGGGACTTGGTACGAGTTAGGACACGGGCAGCCGAGTTTTAGATGACCTCAAGTTTACGTAGGGTAGAATGTGGGAGGCCAGCAAGGAATGCATTGGAACAGTCAAGTATAGAGGTAACAAAGGCATGGATGAGCTGAGGGAAGGGCAGAAACAGTCAATATTATGGAGGTAGAAATGGGCAGTCTTAGTTATGCCGCGGATAAGTGGTTGGAAGCTAATTCAGGGTCAAATATGACACCAAGGTTGAAAACAGTGCGGTTCAGCTACAGACAGATGTTAAGGAGAGGGATGGAATCAGTGGTTTAGGAACGGAGTTTGTGGCTTCAGTCTTCCAAATATTTAATTGGAGGAAATTTCTGCTGATCCAGAACTGGATGTTGGACAAGCAGTGTGACAATTTAGGGACTGTGGAGGGGGTCCGGAGATGTGGTGGTGAGATAGAGCTGCGTGTCACCAGTGTTATATATGTATACTTGTATTTACTCTGTACAGCCACCAGAGGACTCATCCCCTGGAGTCCCAAGGGATCCCATAATCCCTTGGGAGCACAGGTATTTAAGGAGGCTTCAAAGTTTGGAGATGCACTCTGGAGACCTGCAATAAAAGACTACGGTCACACTTTACTTTGAGCTCACAGTGTTCAGTCTGACTCTTTCTCCATACACAACAGCCAGCGTACAATGTGCGTCAATACAAGGATTCTTAGGCCCCTTGGCTTTGAAACCTTCTCCATTCTGCTAATTACAAGTGCTGAAAGTTTATTTTCTTAGGAAGTGGAATCCTTTCCTACTGAGAAAAATACTAGGCAGGTGATGCGAAGCACGCAAGGTAATGTGGGTAGAGTCTATGGCACCTTAGATCCTGCTTCGCAAAGTCCATTTGGAATATGATGTAGGTGTTCTTCCTGATGTAGATAGTCTTGGTGACTTCCCTGTTACAGTTGCGTACAGCAAACTTTGATATGTCATTGATATCACCTGCTGCAGTCTGGAACGAGCCTGTGGCATTAAAGATAAAGAGTACCTTGACAGCTACAAGCAATGCTGTCCATTCGCTGATTTGAAACTCCAAGTGGGGCTACAGCAGAGGATATAGCTCAGTAACGGCCTCCCTGGTGAAGCACAGATGCATTACACATTGCTCCTCGGTGAAGTATGAGGTATGAGAAGTGCTCCCTGAAAACCCACTGCAGATATGACCTCCTGTGCTGTGCCCTCCTCCTTCCTCTTTTTCCAGCTGTCCCTGCTCTTCTTTGCTGCTCATCGTGTCTTTCAGCCAGAACGGCAGGCCAAGCAGACCACCCATGACTGCGATCAAATTGTTTTGAAGGCAGATGAAAGTAGACCAGCATCATCAAAAGTTGTCTCCCAGATGTCAATTAACTTGTGGAATGCAGAAAATAGACCAAAAAAAGACCGAGAAATTAACCAGCAGCCTAAGAGGACAAAACAGCAACTTAAAAAAAATCATTCATGGGATGAGGGCATTGTTGGCAAAGCCAGCATTTAATGCCCATCCTTAAATGCTCTTGAGAAGGTGGTGGTGAACTTCCTTCTTGAACCGCTGCAGTCAGTGAGGTGATGGTAATCCCACAGTGCTGTTAGGTAGGATGTTCCAGGATTTTGACTCGCCGGCATTGAAGGAATGACGATATACTTCCAAATCAGGATGGTGTGTGACTTGGAGGGAAACTTGCAGGTGGTGGGTGGTATTGCAATGCGCCTGCTGCCTGTGTCCTTCTAGGTGATAGAGGCCGTGGATTTGGGAGGGGCTGTTGAAGAAGCCTTGGCGACTGGCTGCAGTGCATCTTGTAGATGGTACACACTGCAGCCACTGTATGTTGGTGATGGAGGGAGTGAATGTTTAAGGTGGTGGATGATGTGCCAATCAAGTGAGCTGCTTTGTCCTGGATGGTGTTGAGTATTGTTGGAGCTGCACTCATCTAGGCAAGTGGAAAGTATTCCATCACACTCATGACTTATGCCTTGTAGATGGTGAAGAGGCACTAGGGAGTCAGGAGGTAGAATATTTGTCACAGATTACCCAGCCTCTGACCTGCTCTTGTAGCCACAATATTTATGTGGCTGGTGCAGTTAAGTTTGTGGTCAATGGTGACCCCCCCGGGTGTTGATGGTGGGGGATTCGGCAAAGGTAATCCCATTGGCAAGGAGAGGTGGCTAAACTCTTTCTTGTTGGAATTGGTCATTGCCTGTCACTTGTGTGACGCAAAAGTTACTTGCCATTTATCAGTCCAAGCCTGAATGTTGTCCAGGTCTTGCTGCATGTGGGCACGGACTGCATCATTATCTGAGGAGTACCGAATGCAATCATCAGCAAACATCTCCACTGCTGACCTTATGATGGAGGGAAGGTCATTAATGAAGCAGCTGAAGATGGTTGGGCCTCGGACACTGCCCTTAGGAACTCCTGCAGCGATGTCCTGGGGCTGAGATAACTCTAGCCAGTAGAGAATTTTCCCCCTGATTCTCATTGATTTCAGTTTTATGAGAGCTCTTGATGTTACACTCGGTCAAATGCTGTATTGATGTCAAGGGCAGTGACTCTCACCTCACCTCTGAAACTCAGCTCTTTTGTCCATGTTTGGACCAAGTCTCTAATGTGGTCTGGCACCAAATGGTCCTGGCGGAACCCAAACTGAGCATCAGTGAGCAGGTTATTGGTAACTAATCTATAGGGGGCGGATGAGCTACAGTAAGCATAGGACTTTTACTTAAGTATTATATTAAGGCTTTTAAATGCATCTGGGACATGTCCTAGATGCCTACTGAGCAGCTTGATCCAATATGGTTTGAGGCGCACTTCTAGTGTGGAATGAGTGCGAGCACACAATCTGCCATATTGGACTCTTAGGCACGTGTTCTCTACATGTGAAATGGGCACAGCGTGATTGAAGTTCACAAGTAAACAATGAACTTATTGCTCAATTTATGCTAATGCTCGTTAACCCATTTTAGAGTTGATCACAGCTGCAGTATAGAGCTTTTCCTCCATATTCTCACACTTGTTATTACTTTTTAACTAAAATTAGCAAGGAGAGGAAAATATGGTCCTACTTAACTGATGTGGGGATTTTGGGCCAGAATTATATGTTGATGGATAAAGGAAATCATCTTTCATGAACTAGTAAGATTTAAAAGACAGTGGAATTGGGTGGCTGAGCTGCTTCAGCTCACTTATGCTTTGTGTGTCACCCACAGCACTCTGCCAAGGATCAGTTTCTAACTCTCCTGGGCTGGATGTCACAGTGCTGACGTTTGGAACAGATAAAGTGAGTAACGGTGCTTGCTGCAAAGTGCTACCAGCACTAAATGCAGTATGGCCTGTGTTATCTTCATTGGTACATAGAATTACATAGAATATACAGCACAGAAACAGTCCATTCGACCCAACCATCCATGCTGGTGTTTATGCTCCTCGAGCCTCCTCCCGTTTTTCCTCATCTACCTCTATCATCATAACCCTCTATTTCCTTCTCCCTCGTGTTTATCTAGCCTCTCCTTAAATACATCTATACTAATTGCCTCAACCACTCCCTGTGGGAGCAAGTTCCACATTCTCACCAATCTCAAGGTAAAAAAGTTTCTTCTGAATTCCCAATTTGATTTCTTGGTGAATATCTTATATTGATGGCCTCCAGTCCTGCTCTTTCCCACAAGTGGAAACACATTGGGGTAGAAATTGACCCCTGCCCGAAACTGTGTTTTTTTTTTACTGCAGCTGCGGTTCAGGTCGACTCTTTTGGGAAATTAAGCTCTTTGTTTTTTTTTTGTTTTGATCCGGAAGTCGGTCATTATGGAGAGCGGTGACTACACCTGAGGTGCAAAAATGCGGCGGTGACAGCAACTGAGGGCCGGAAGTTGGGGGCGGTGTGTATTCACCGCTGCGGCACCCATCACCACGGCTCTCTCCTTCACTTAAAGGGGAGAGCCTCCACACTTTTTAAATTTCAGCCCACTGGGCCACCAGGGAGAGTTCGGCCAGGCCAAGCGGGGGTGCCAGGCTGCCTGTTGGCGGCCTGGCCAAACCCGGGGCATAATTGTCGAGCCGACATGGCAGTCGGCCGACAAAAAAAAACACAGCGGCAGTGCGCCCTCCCCTTTTATGGAAGCCGTACCACCGCTGTAAAAGGCCATAGCCTCACTGGATCAACTGCGAACAGGTTGTATTGGCACCGCCGGGCGGGCCAAAGATTTTCCGAGGGGAATGTCGCCGTCGGGGGGGTTAGAGCGGCAGTGCGCACGATGATGACGTGCTAATCACCAATCAGCAGCAGCGGAGCAGTAAGGGGGGGGGATTGGGACACCGCTGGGAAAACTCGAAAGAGCAATTGGGCTAGCAGCGGCCATTCCACCAAAGGTTGGCAGTCATTCCACTTCGCAGCATGGCCGCTGATTTATGGTGGTAACAGGCCTTAAGGAAAGGGGCAATTTCGGCCCCACTCTGCCTACTTTATCAAAACCTTTCATAATTTTAAATACTTCTATTAGGTCACCCCTCAGCCTTCCCTTTCAAGAGAAAAGTGACCCAGCCTGTTTATCCTTTCCTGATGGGCATAATCTCACAGTTCTAGTACCATCCTTGTAAATCATTTTTGCATGCTCTCCAGTGCCTCTATATCACTTTGATAATATAGCAAACAGAACTTCACACAATAGTCCAAGTGTGGTCTAACCACAGTTCATTACAAGTTTAGCATAACTGCTCTACTTTTCAATTCTAACCCTTTAGAAATAAACACGAGTGCTTGGTTTGCTTTTGTTTGGTCTCATTGACCCGCTTCACAACTTTTAGTGATTTGTGTATTTATACCTTTGGAGCTGTACCCCATTTAGATTCTTATTTTCCACTGTGTGACCTCTTTTTTCTTACAAAAATGTAATACCTCACAATTATCTTTGATGAAATTCATTTGCCAAGTTTATGCCTATTCTTCAAGTTTATTAATGTCTTCTTGTAATTTGTTGCTGTCCTCCTCAGTGTTGACTGTCCCTCCCAATTTGATGTCGCCCATTGAATGACCATTCACGAGCTGATTGAGTTCATGCTCATTTCCTTGGCTATTCCCTTCCATTGCCCTAGGTAGCCACACTAGGCCCCTGCTCCTCCGGCCCACAACCCTGACCCGAACGGCCGCCCTGTTCTCCCGGGTTTCCTGACTGCCTCGGAACCCCACCACTCCCAACCCGCCTTCCCCATTAAAATTCAGCCCACTGTGTCATATCAGGACACTCCTGCTCCTCCTTGCCTCACAGGAGGCTCATATATATAAAAAAAGTTTCCTGGGCTGTTTTGTGAGCGGCTGCCAGTGGTGCCTTTAAGGACTGCAGGTTAGATGCTCAATGCTTGTACAAAAGGGTGATGCACAGCACACGCTACAACCAATTGTACCTGAAAATTGCAATTGACATCCTACATCCATTTCGGACCCCAATTTCCATACTTAAGCAGCCTCCAGTCTGTTTCAGGAGGTGGCCTGCTTGACCATTTACAGGCCCACCTGAAAATTACATCAGGTCAATGTTTCAATTGCCAACCGCCTGTTTTTCAGGCAAGAAACGGGCAGCTGTCAGTTGAAAATCACCCCCATTGTTTCCTATAATTTAACCAGAATCGTGTTTTTTTTTGTGCTATTATATATTTATATGTGTGGAATGAAATGCTATCTGCTTCGGCTAATTGGGCTTAACTTTGCTGGAATGACGTGTTTGGCACCGCTTGCCATTATTTGGATTTTTCAGCTTCCAGTTCATATTGCACTTTATGTACACAGCAATTTGTTGGAATGTCGACCCATCTACAGTGTGGTGAGGTCAATGATGAATTTGGGATCTTGTGGACGACGTAGCCAATGGCTTACCCCACAGACTAACAACATGGCACTATAAATAGCTGAGAACAGATGCTATAAGTCAGATTGAGGTGTGGCACCGGGAGATAATTGAGCTGCTACTTCTAAAATCAATTTAAATCAACTTTAAAAAGTTAATTACAGTTAAGTAAAAACTATTTAAAAGGCTGTAAAAAGTTATCTCTAGTGTCTGCACATTCCTATTGTGAGCCCTTTCCCGATGCTCGGATTTTATATGCAGAATTCTCCGTTGGGCATCGCAGACAAAATAAATATTTGGGAAAAAAAAGGCTATGTGTAAAGGCTGGGAAGTGGACTAATTGGTAGCTCTTTCATAGAGTAGGCACTGGCATGATGGCCTGAATGGCAGCCTTCCGTGTTGCAAAATTCTATGGGGCAGATTTAACTCCAGGCATGGAATGGTGGTCAGCAGGGGGAAGCCCTCCTGTTTCTGCCAGCGACTGGATGCCCTAAACAGCCATTCCACTGCAGATTTTCCAGCTCCGGGCCAGTGCTGTATCAGATGGCCTGAATAGCAGAGCCAGCCAGTAGGCAATAAGTCCAGAAGGGGGAACTGTTCGCAGTGGGGGGGAGCCTGGGGGCAGCGGCCCACAATATTCTTGGGGAGCATTCCCACTCTTCGTGACTCCACAGATATAAATCTCAAGTTACCATTGTGGGCCATTAATGTTTCCCTGCGTGGTACAGCTGGGCACAGGTAGCACAGCACATTCTCCTCCCAGTTGTCCCTCGAAATTGTAACAGGGTCCTATGTATGTCATGCAGTAATGAGGCTCCTGCCTGATTCAGGTGGATGCCTGGCTCGTTGTTGTAAACACCATTTTGTAAATGGTCAAAATGGCAGCAGGCAAGATTAGAGTGAGAATGAGGTGGTATGTGTAGCACAGTGATTTTAAGGTCAATAATGCCCCATTTCCGCCATGTGGGTCAAGTTAAAATCAGCCCTTATGATTCTAGTATCTTTGATTAAACAGCTTTGCTGATGTCCTCGGCATTTAGTCAGAACTGGAGTTATTTATGTTAGCATACATCGCTGAGGGATATCACTATTTAAATGTCATCAATCTTTTTCCATTATGAGATTGTGGATGAAGGACCAAGGTCTAGAGTACAGATTCTACCAAGAGCAAACAGTAGAAGAAAAGATGAAATAAATAACTGAAAAGTTAACGGCTTTTGTCTTTATAGATGATGATTGATTTTTTTCTGCTTTTCTTTCAGATTTCCAATATTTGCATCTTTTTCTTTTCATAAGTCAAGTGGTTATGTTGAAATATAGAAACATAGAAAATAGGTGCAGGAGTAGGCCATTCGGCCCTTCGAGCCTGCACCACCATTCAATATGATCATGACTGATCATGCAACTTCAGTACCCCACTCCTGCCTTCTCTCCATACCTCCTGATCCCTTTAGCCATAAGGGCCACATCTAACTCCCTTTTGAATATATCCAACGAACTGGGCTCAACAACTTTCTGTGGTAGAGAATTCCACAGGTTCACAATTCTCTGGGAGAAAAAGTTTCTCTTCATCTCGGTCCTATATGGCTTACCCCTTATCCTTAGACTGTGACCCCTGGTTCTGGACTTCACCAACATCCGGAACATTCTTCCTACATCTAACCTGTCCAATCCCGTCAGAATTTTATATGCTTCCAAGAGGTCCCCTCTCAGTCTTCTAAATTCCAGTGAATATAAGCCTAGTTGATCCAGTCTTTCTTCATATGTCAGTCCTGTCATTCCGGGAATCAGTCTGGTGAACCTTTGCTGCACTCCCTCAATAGCAAGAATGTCTTTCCTCAGATTAGGAGACCAAAACTGAACACAATATTCCAGGTGAGGCCTCACCAAGGCCCTGTACAACTGCAGTAAGACCTCCCTGCTCCTATACTCAAATCCTCTCGCTATGAAGGCAAACATGCCATTTGCTTTCTTCACCGCCTGCTGTACCTGCATGCTTACTTTCAATGACTCATGTACCATGACACCCAGGTCTCTTTGCACCTTCTCTTTTACTAATCTGTCACCATTCAGATAATCTGCCTTCCTGTTTTTGCCACCAAAGTGGATAACCTCACACTTATCCACATTATACTGCATCTGCCATGCATTTGCCTACTCACCTAACCTGTCCAAGTCACCCTGCAGCCTCTTAGCATCCTCCTCACAGCTCACACTGCCACCCAGCTTAGTGTCATCTGCAAACTTGGAGATATTACATTAAATTCCTTCGTCTAAATCATTAATATATATTGTAAATAGCTGGGGTCCCAGCACTGAACCTTGCGGTACCCCACTAGTCACTGCCTGCCATTCTGAAAAGGACCCGTTTATTCCCACAAGGTTGTGACACAAGCTTGTGTTTAAAAACCTTAAGATCATAGGGAAATAGGAATACTCAAGGGACCAACAGTAAAAAATAACATGGAAGCCTTGTCATTACATTTTTGGATAATGGTGTACAAATTCTTAAGAGTCCCTAAACCTCTCCACCTCCCTTTTGTCCTTTAAAGCCCTCCTTAAAACGCACCTATTTGACCAAGGTTTCAGTCACTCCTCCCAATATCTCCCTCTTTGGCTTGGTGCCATTTTTGTCTGATTACATCTCTGTGAAGCGCCCTGGGATGTTTTTCTATGATAGTAACACTATATAAATGCAAGTTACTATTGTTTGCCTAAATTTCCTTTGTCCACTGGTTTATCGTTAACCCATTCATTTTAAACTGGTTAGCGCCTCAGCTAAAGTAGCAATCAAAGGAATTTCACATGAATGCATCAAGCGTTGGTACACTATTCTCCAGCAGTATCATTTTAAAGGCCAAATTGTTTTAAGCAATACCTTCACCTTATTCTCAACTGGCTCTGGTGAGCGAAATCATTATAACTGCTCAGCACCAGTCAGCCAGATTACAGAGCTGACAATGCGATGATGCACCTTTATCATGAGTGCTGACTGGCATCATATCTGTTTCCTTACACAGCCCTTTCATCTAAAAGGTTAAATCAGTTGCCAAAACATCTATATTTTTCACAGTGGCAGTATTTGGCATTCTAACAGCATTATCTCGCCCTGCTGCCAAATGTGTAAAGAATTGCTTGGCTCATGTTTTGTCATAATTCACACAGAAGACAATGCTCAATAAAACTTTCTTATACAGTCAGGAAACACAGCTATGTGGCACATAAAAGATAAAATATGTTCCTTACTCCCTAAATTCATTTCACAAAAAAATACCGTAGGCTCTCTTTGGAGCTCTAGAAAATAATAAACTACATGTTCTAAAAGGCATTTTTAATTGTTTACTACTGTGGAAGCAATAAACAGTATTTATTCTTTATCCCTTACTTCAATGAGTAGAAAAAAACATTCAAAATTACCAAGTACAGCTAATTGTATGGCATGTTGGGCAGGTTTCAAGTTTGATCAAGAGATATTAACATCAGTAATAGGTAATAGGTAAGAAGCTTGAATCATAATGGATGCAATATATGAATACTTGGATAGGGAGGGACATATTTGGGACCCCAAACATGGCTTCATAAAAAAGAGGTCAAGTCTCACAAATCTAATTGTATTTTTTGAAAAAGTTACAAAGTTTGTGGATGATGAAAGCCTAGAAGTCATTGTCTACTTAGATTTCCAAATAGCTTTTGACAAGGTAACGCATAAGAGGCTTCTCTATAAGATCGGAGCCTCTGGTATTAGTGGAAATATATTGAGCTGAATTCAATAATGGCTGGCCGACGCAGGCAAAGAGTAGTTATAGATGGATTTCGATCTGTTTGGAGACCGGTCACCAGTGATGCCCCGCAGGGATCAGTGTTGGGACCGTTGATTTTTATTATTTTTATTAATGATCTGGATTCAGGGGTTGACAGCACAATTTGCAAATTTGCAGATGATAGCAAGATCTTTGCGAGTGTTAGAACTGTAGAAGGGACACTGTTGGGAGATTGGGCTCAAGACTGGAAAATGATGTATAACTTAGATAAGTGCAGTGTTATGCTTGTGGGCAGGGCAAATGCTCAACATTCATACACCTTCCAGGGAAAGGCATTAAAGATTGTGGAGATAGAAAGAGATTTGGGCATTCGAGTGCATACATCCTTAAAGGTACACGAGTAATGCTGTGCAGCAACAGCTGGAGCAAATTGGGTGTTGGGATGTCATCAAAATCATCTTCATCATAGGCAGTCCCTTGGAATTGAGGAAGACTTGCTTCCACTCCTGAAGTGAGTTCTTTGGTGGCTGAACAGTCCAATACGAGAGTCACAGGTGGGACAGATAGTCGTTGAGAGAAGGGGTGGGTGGGACTGGTTTGCCCCCTGTAGCCCCTAGACTATCCACTGTTGGAATATTGTTAGTGTCTTCTACCGTAAAGACTGACACAAAATATTTGTTCAGAGTTTCTGCCATCTCCATGTTCCACATTACTAATTCCCCGGTCTCATCCTCTAAGGGACCAACATTTACTTTAGCCACCCGTTTACTTTTTAGAAACCTATAGAAACTCTTGCTATCTGTTTTTATATTTTATCTGGTTTTGGGTTGGGTGGAGTGTATATGCTGTGATACGCAAGGTATCGCAATTGTGTGGGCAGGCTTGATGGACCAAATGGTCTTTACCTGTCCGTCATTGTTCGTATGTTCGTTTAACTTAGCCAAACACCTCCCAGAAATCTATGATTCAGTTTAACATGGCTAACCATTCAACGAGGAAGATTTAATTTGACAGAAAACTGAACCATGTTAGTCATTTTCAAATGTGATCACCATTTGAAGTTTTTTATTTTTGGGAAATTATAATTTTTTAAAGTTACATTTGAAGATTTCTAAATGTCATTCTCTTTATTTTGGAGTGTTGGTTTAACTTTCTTTCTCTAATTTGGATAGTTGCCATTAATAAGGTGCAGTCGTGTAACACAATTCTTCTACTTAATCAATTAATGTGGCTTAATAGTTGTTGACCTTTCTATCATTGATATTATGTTCACCAATCCCTGTGTGGCAACTGTCTTGTGTTGACCACATCCAATATTATTGCAGATAAATCTGCTTTCTCTTGTAACAATGAAGAAGGGACTTAGTGTCTTTGTCATGGGATTCTGATTATTCATAATTAAATGAAGAGTAAAAAGGTGGAGACCTGGAAGATAGGTGGTGCATTGCAATAAAATGGCTATTACCTCTGAAAGCTGCATTTAACTCATGGGATCTAGGTCTACTCTCTGTGAAGTATATTAAGGATCCCAAGTGAAATGAAATCTGAGACTCTTGATCGAGTTCCCAGCAGAGATATGTCCACAGGAAAAAACTGTGCTGAGTTCTGTAGTGGTTTTGTTAAACCTAGAGACAGCAAACACACACACCTCCTGATTTTACTTTCCATTGGTGTGTAAAATGGGGGGCTGATCGGATCGTATCAGTTTCCCACCAGGCAAGTTAGATTATAATTACCCCCAGAGTGTTTGGGGGAATGGAAATGCCAGGTTATGATACAGAAATCTTTTCACTGATTTTCGTTTACAGCTCTAAGCCAATTCTAAATGCTTAAGAACTGGTGTAAGTCCCACCTGAAAGATCAAATAAGAACATAAGAACATAAGAATTAGGAACAGGAGTCGGCCATCTAGCCCCTCGAGCCTGCTCCGCCATTCAAAAAGATCATGGCTGATCTGGCCGTGGACTCAGCTCCACTTACCCGCCCGCTCCCCATAACCCTTAATTCCCTTATTATTTAAAAATCTATCTATCTGTGATTTGAATACATTCAATGAGCTAGCCTCAACTGCTTCCTTGGGCAGAGAATTCCATAAATTCACAACCCTCTGGGAGAATAAATTCCTTCTCAACTCGGCTTTAAATTGGCTCCCCCAGTATTTTGAAGCTGTGCCCCCTAGTTCTAGTCTCCCCGACTAGTGGAAACAACCTCTCTGCCTCTATCTTGTCTATCCCTTTCATTATTTTAAATGTTTCTATAAGATCACCCCTCATCCTTCTGAACTCCAACGAGTAAAGACCCAGTCTACTCAATCTATCATCATAAGGTAACCCCCTCATCTCCGGAATCAGCCTAGTGAATCGTCTCTGTACCCCCTCCAAAGCTAGTATATCCTTCCTTAAGTAAGGTGACCAAAACTGTACGCAGTACTCCTGGTGTGGCCTCACCAATACCCTGTACAGTTGCAGCAGGACTTCCCTGTTTTTTGTACTCCATCCCTCTTGCAATGAAGGCCAACATTCCATTTGCCTTCCTGATTACCTGCTGCACCTGCAAACTAACTTTTTGGGATTCATGCACAAGGAGGCCATACTAGTCTGAAAGTGCCCGATCTTGTCTGATCTTGGAAGCTAAGCACAGTCAGGCCTGGTTAGTACTTGGATGGGAGACTGCCTGGGAATACCAGGTGCAGTAGGCTTCTCAAAGAGTTTCATGCACAAGGACCCCCAGGTCTCTCTGCACCGCAGCATGTACCGGCAACCAAATTTTAATTTGATTTTACGTTTTAAAGTTTATTTTGTTTTAATTGCCGGTGCTTTTAGTGTCCCCCTCTCCTTTTATAGGGGGCACTGGAAAAAAGGAAAATTTGATTTTAGTGCCCAAAAAAAAAAACCAAAAAAAAAAAAGGGCCTTGTAAATGTCTGGAGTGTCACCCAGGTCGGGTGGCACCGTTTAATGTTTTTATGTTTTGCAGGTAAACTCAAAAGAGTTTCATGCACAAGGACTCCCAGGTCCCTCTGCACCACAGCATGTTGTAATTTCTCCCCATTCAAATAATAATTCCTTTTACTGTTTTTTTTCCCAAGGTGGATGACCTCACATTTTCCGACATTGTATTCCATCTGCCAAACCTTAGCCCATTTGCCTTACCTATCTAAATCTCTTTGCAGCCTCTCTTGTGTCCTCTACACAACCCGCTTCCCCACTAATTTTTGTGTCATCTGCAAATTTTGTTACACTGCACTCTGTCCCCTCCTCCAGGTCATCTATGTATATTGTAAACAGTTGTGGTCCCAGCACCGATCCCTGTGGCACACCACTAACCACCGATTTCCAACCCGAAAAGGACCCATCTATCCCAACTCTCTGCTTTCTGTTAGCCAGCCAATTCTCTATCCATGCTAATACATTTCCGCTGACTCCGCGTACCTTTATCTTCTGCAGTAACCTTTTGTGTGGCACCTTATCGAATGCCTTTTGGAAATCTAAATACACCACATCCATCGGTACACCTCTATCCACCATAGAAACATAGAAACATAGAAAATAGGTGCAGGAGTAGGCCATTCGGCCCTTCTAGCCTGCACCGCCATTCAATGAGTTCATGGCTGAACATTCAACTTCAGTACCCCATTCCTGCTTTCTCGCCATACCCCTTGATCCCCCTAGCAGTAAGGACCTCATCTAACTCCTTTTTGAATATATTTAGTGAATTGGCCTCAACAACTTTCTGTGGTAGAGAATTCCACAGGTTCACCACTCTCTGGGTGAAGAAATTCCTCCGCATCTCGGTCCTAAATGGCTTACCCCTTATCCTTAGACTGTGACCCCTGGTTCTGGACTTCCCCAACATTGGGAACATTCTTCCTGCATCTAACCTGTCTAACCCCGTCAGAATTTTATATGTTTCTATGAGGTCCCCTCTCATTCTTCTGAACTCCAGTGAATACAAGCCCAGTTGATCCAGTCTTTCTTGATAGGTCAGTCCCGCCATCCCGGGAATCAGTCTGGTGAACCTTCGCTGCACTCCCTCAATAGCAAGAATGTCCTTCCTCAGGTTAGGAGACCAAAACTGTACACAATACTCCAGGTGTGGCCTCACCAATGCCCTGTACAACTGTAGCAACACCTCCCTGCCCCTGTACTCAAATCCCCTTGCTATGAAGGCCAACATGCCATTTGCTTTCTTAACCGCCTGCTGCACCTGCATGCCAACCTTCAATGACTGATGTACCATGACACCCAGGTCTCTTTGCACCTCCCCTTTTCCTAATCTGTCACCATTCAGATAATAGTCTGTCTCTCTGTTTTTACCACCAAAGTGGATAACCTCACATTTATCCACATTATACTTCATCTGCCATGCATTTGCCCACTCACCTAACCTATCCAAGTCGCTCTGCAGCCTCACAGCATCCTCCTCGCAGCTCACACTGCCACCCAACTTAGTGTCATCCGCAAATTTGGAGATACTACATTTAATCCCCTCATCTAAATCATGCTCGTTATATCCTCAAAGAATTCCAGTAAATTAGTTAAACATGATTTCCCCTTCATGAATCCATGTTGCGTCTGCTTGATTGCACTATTCCTATCTAGATGTCCCGCTATTTCTTCCTTAATGATAGTTTCAAGATAGTTTCAAAAATGTAAACAGTTCTCCAATGTAAGCTCATTTAAATAATTAATCACAATTCCAGGTGCAAATGCACACCTCTTTAAGGGAAAAGAAAATTCCATGTGTGAAAGTTAAAGGGCTGGGGCCAATCGGAGGCCAGTAGCAATAGATGGACACAAATTCAGAAAGCTTTTTGAGAGCCTTTTTTCGGAAGCTCAGCCCATCAGTGGCCATTGCTATGCCTGAAGGAAATGGGAACAATTGCACTCTGTGCCCACCACAGCACAGGTTTCAGGCCACAGGTGACCACTTCTTTTCCTGCATATGCCAGGCCCCTGCATGTGTCCTTACAACAAATGGAGCAGCTTTGTATCTGCCTAGTGTCAGCTGTGGCTCAGTGGGTAGCAAACTTGCTTCTGAGTCAGAAGGTTATGGGTTCAAATCCCGCTCTAGGAACTTGAGCACATGAATCTAGGCTAACATTCCAGTGCAGTGCTGAGGGAGTGCTGCACTGTCGAAGGTGCAGACTTGTGGCATGTTGGGCAAGATGTTAAACTACAGCCCCATCTGCCCTCTCAGGTGGATGTACAAGATCCCATGGCACTACTTTGAAGAAGAGCAGCAGAGTTAACCCCGGTGTCCTGGCCAATATTTATCCCTCAATCATCATAACAAAAACAGATTATCTGGTCATTAACACATTGCTGTTTGGGGGAGTTTGCTGTGCGCAAGTTGGCTGCTGCGTTTGCCACATTACAACAGTGACTACACTCCAAAAGTACTTAATTGGCTGTAAATTACTTTGAGATGTCCGGTGGTCGTGAAAGGCGCTGTATAAATGCATGTCTTTCTTTTTTCTCTGCTGACTCAGATCTTTAGAAGATTAATTCCCACAGTCATTGGCAGAAATGGCTTGTGGCATGTTGTCATCTGTGGCTAATCCAGCAGTACTGGCTCTTGATTAATCTGGCATGCTTTCATTTATGCCGTACTTCATAAAGCATGATAGACTGTAATTGCAGTGCTTCTAAAGAACAATCCAGCATATTTTAGTTAGTTAGGCATTCAAAAATTGTAATGAAGCCATGAGGGCTAGTTCCTTTGGGAAAAAGAGTTTTCCAAAGTGAAGTAATATCAGCTTTCTCTGCAAACACTAGCTTAAAAAAATTAATTCACAAAATATGGGCATTATTGGCAAGACTGGCATTGATGATTTATCCCTAGTTACCTGTGAAGGTGGTGGTGGACCTTATTGAACCGCTGCAGTCCATGTTGTATTATTTGTAGTGGTTTTGTAGCTAGGTCACTTCAGAGGGAAGTTAAGAGTCGACCACATTGGTGTGAGACTGGAGTCACGTATAGGCCAGATTGGGTAAGGACAGCTGCTTTGCTTAATGGACATTAGTGAACCCGTTGAATTTTTACAACAATCCAACAACTTCATGGCCACTCTTACCAGTACCAGCTTTTTATTTCCAGATCTGAACTCACATTCTCTGAATTATTGGTCCAGGCCTCTAGATTATCCAGTAATATAACCATCATCATTATCATCATCATAGGCAGTCCCTCGGAATTGAGGAAGACTTGCTTCCACTCTTAGCATGAGTTCTGAGGTGGCTGTACAGTCCAATACAACTCTTTTGTTGCAAAACAAAAATAAATGTTAAATCAAGTGCCCCCTTATTAAAGGGGGGACACTCCAAACAGTTTACAAGTGCCTTTTTTTTTGTATAGTCTAATACAAGAACCACAGTCTCTGTCACAGGTGGGACAGATAGTGGTTGAAGGGAAGGGTAGGCAGGGAGCCTGCTCTTGAATTCTGCATGCTCTCGGCGACGATACTTGAGGAGCTTAGTGCCCTCCCAGATGCACTTCCTCCACTTAGGGCGGTCTTTGGCCAGGGACTGTCAGTGGGGATGTCACACTTTATCAGGGAGACTTTGAGGGTGTCCTTGTAACGTTTCCTCTGCCCACCTTTGGCTCGTTTGCCGTGGACAAGTTCCGAGTAGAGCACTTGCTTTGGGAGTCTCGTGACTAATATGCGAACTATGTGGCCTATCCAGCGGAGCTGATTAAGTGTGGTCAGTGGCTGGGGTTATTGGCCTGCACGAGGACGCTAATGTTGGTGCATCTGTCCTCCCAGGGGATTTGTAGGATCTTGTGGAGACATCGTTGGTGGTATTTCTCCAGCAACTTGAGGTGTCTACTGTACATGGTCCACGTCTCTGAGCCATACAGGAGGGTGGGTATTACTACGGCCCTGTAGACCATGAGCTTGGTGACAGTTTTGAGGGCCTGGTATTAAAGCACTCTTTTCCTCGATGGCCGAAGGCTGCACTGGAGGTGGTGTTGGATCTCATCGTCAATGCCTGCTCTTGTTGATAGGAGGCTCCCAAGATAAGGGAAGTGGTCCACGTTGTCCAGGGCCGTGCCTTGGATCTTGATGTCTGGGGGGGCAATGCTGTGCCTCTGGATTATCCAGTAATATAACCATTATGCTACTGCAAAGCACAGAGCATTTATTGAGGAACTGGACCTGCCATCCTTTCTCAGGCCCTCTTCTTCTTTGAAAGAGATCATCTCTGACGATTCCCATAGGTGTCAGGAAAGGGAGCTGGGAGCAAAAAATGTAATAATTAACAACAACTGACAATGGTGCAGAAGTGGAGTGCAAGGGCTGGGAAATTGGGCAGAAATCCATATCACTGGATTTCCACCCAATTTGCCTTGCACTTCATCAACAGTAATTTCCTTGATCCAATTTATGCCAAAATTATGTGGAATTTACATAGATTTATATGACAATCTCGCCAATGGGAACTTAAGTCAAAACGTCCTGACAATTATGTTAGCATACGGCAGAACATAAATCCAACCTAAAACAAATAGAAATCAGCGTAAACAATGAGACCCGAGCGAGGCATGGAACGCCCACCATCTTCCTTCTTGAAGTCCTTCTTTATCTTAGCAAGGTTAGGAAAATTAAAGTTTGAAGCATTTATGTACATAATCACAGCATGTTAAAGAGAATGATTAAGCAAGATAGTGGAAACTTTTCATTTTTAATGTAACAGATTCTAATGCAATTTGAAAAAGTATTTAAAGATATAGAAAATCTCTTCTCTTCTTCATAGGCAGTCCCTTGGACTCGAGGATGACTTGCTTCCACACTAAAAATGAGTTCTCAGGTGACTGATGAGTCCAATGCAGGAGCTACAGTCTCTGTCATAGGTGAGGCAAATGGTGGTTGAAGGAACGGGTGGGTGGGGTGCTTGGGCTGTTGTGTGCTCCTTCTGCTGTCTACGCTTGGCTTCAGCTTGCTCCCAGCAATGAGACTCGAGGTGTTCGGCGCCTTCCCGGATGCTTCTCCTCCACTTTGAGTAGTCTTGGGCCAGGGAGTCCCAGGTGTCGGTGGGGATGTTGCACTTTTTCAAGGAGGCTTTGAGGGTGTCCTTGAAGTGTTTCCTCTGCCCACCTAGGGCCTGCTTGCCGTGTCGGAACTCCGAATAGAGTGCTTATTTTGGGTGTCTTGTATCGGGCATGCGGAAGATATAGAAAATATAGTGCAGGTCTCAATAAGGAGAAATAAAAAAACTTTAAAAATTGCTATAAACATCAGAAATAGTGACTTTGGGTCCTACTATGAGTATACGAACAATAATGGACAGGTAAAGACCATCTGGTCCATTGAGCATGTCCCACACAATTGCAATACCTTGTGTATCACAATATATACACAACAGATACACTCCACCCCACCCGAAACCATGTTATCTCCTGCGAGAGGCAAAAAAACAGATAAAATAACCCAGGCCAATTTGGGGGAAAAAATCTGGGAAATTCCTCTCCAACCCATCTCGGCGATTGTAACTAGTCCAGGAGATCACTCTGGTCTTGAATTTCCTGCAGTACCTACCTTCTGTAAGAAGTGATCCCTGTCACAGCCAGAAACAAATCCAGCTTTCGCTTGAAGGAATTCAGCGAGTCTGCATCCACCACATGAAACGGCAGCTTGTTCCCGACGTCTGCTCTTCTCTGGGAAAACAACCACCTCCTGATGTCTAACCTCGTTCTTGCCCTTTACAACTTAAATTTGTGACCCCTGGTCCTGCCTAACCTATTTAATTGAAATAAATTGTCAACTGGAACACCGTCGATTTCTTTCATTATCTTATAAACCGCAATCATATCCCCCTTAAGTCTATGCTGCTCTAAGGTATAGAGTCCCGACTCTTTTAGCCTATCTTGATAACTAAGATGCTTTAGACTTGGAATTAGTGGAGTGGCCCTCTTCAGCATCCTTTCCACAGCCTCAATATCACGCACCATGTGAGGAGACCAAAGCTGGACACAATATTCCAAGTGCAGCCTGACTAAGGTCTTGTACAAGGACAAAACAGTACACCTCGTCTTATACTCAGCTTAAAATTTTGGGCATACATTTATGCCTGTTCTGAATTAGCTTTTAATGATATCCTAATTTTCTTAAGAATGTACTGTGTACCCATATAAATTGGACATGTACCTAAAAAGAATAACATTGCAGGGCTATGGGGAATGAGCAGAGGAGTGGGACTCCTAAATGGATAGCTCTTTTAAAGAGCTACACAGGCACGTTGGGTTGAATGGCCTCCTTTTATGATTCTATGAGCTAAAATGGGTGATGCAAACCAGGAAAATTCTCAACTTTTTATGTTTCAACTGCAGGATTTCTGATTGTATCATTTTTGTTTGGAGTTTTCTTTGCTGAAATTCTGACTGCCAGTTTTTTTTTGCTTGTAGGATTTTGATTGCTAAAAGCGGAAAATGGTAATGCCTATAGGAATTCCTCTGAAGAAAGAAGGGATAAGACACAGGTTTTCTTGCATCAAAGGCAGACAGAACTTATGTACTCTTAGCTACACAGATTAAGATACCCCTAGCCTGTAATGCCCAAGCACAATGGCCTTCGCAGGCTCCATTTCAACAGAGAGGCAGTCATGGAATTGTGGTTTCCGCTGGAATCTGACTTGTGAAAAGCTTCCACTCCAGGTATGGCACTACCAGCGGTAGTGAAGGGCATCAAAGCCTGAGCTTTGGAGTCTTTGGTTCATGAGGCATGATTGCTATGACTGTGGAGTCGGTGGGGGGAGGGGCGGGTGCGCGGAGGGGGAGCACTCCTGCCCACCTTGACCCCACAGAAATATATTTCTTTTTAAATAAATAAAAGCAGGGGCCGCTGAAAAATCCAGAGTGGGGCAGGCCAATGCTCCCCCACTCAGTGGTAACTCAATTTGTAAAGGCGTCCTTTGACAGGTGTTAGACCCTTCGGTAACATATTCAAGGGGCTAAGCGCCGGCACACATATTCATATATATGTCAAATTATTTTCAATAGCACTTTATTTTCTTTCAAACTGAAGATTCTCCCATGGCTATTTACTCTGACCTACTGTCATCATAAAATAGATCTCGAATGTGTGGACTGTCTCGAATCTGTTTAGGTGGCAGTTTGGATTCTTTATTATGCTGTAATGTAATGATTAACAGGTTAGACTGTAATCAGGACAAAAACATATAGCGATTGCTTTGAGTTCAGCAAAGCAATCTTTTCCTTTTAATATGCCAAAAATATGCCAAGAATATGACTGATTTTATCAAAACAAATTGTGGAGCAATCCATCATTGCATTAAGACCAATGGTTCCTTATGCCTTACATTTACTTAATGGAAAGCAGAGGACAGACCTTTAGCTTTGTGAAAGAGGTAAATTATGCTTAATAGTAAAAGTATTGACAGTACTGAATGGTACAATTACATTAGTCACAATAAAATAACATCTGAATAGTTTAAATATCACATGTACATTTTCATGAAAATGTAAACATTCCCCAATGTCAAAATTTTTTTTTTTTTAAATGTCATCTTCCTCTCTTCTCAACCAAAGCTTCCTTTATAAAGGAGCTTCTTTCTAAGGATTCATTTGCACTAATTTTCAGGAGCAGGTTTTGTGATTGAGTGGAGTAGAATAATAATAATTTTTATTTATATAGTGCCTTTAACGTAGTAAAATGCCCCAAGGCACTTCACAGCAGTGTTACAAGACAAAACAGATAAATTTGACACCGAGCCATAAAGGAAGAAATTAAGGCAGACGACCAAAAGCTTGGTTAAAGAGGTAGGCTTTAAGGAGCATCTTAATGGAGGAAAGAGAGGTGGAGAGGTTTAGGGAGGGATGACCTCAAGTTTAGAAGAATAGAAGATATAGGTACTCATGTACAATATGCTGCATAATTCAAAAGAACACTAATTTCTCAGGAGAATGCATCATTGTTTGGACATTGTTGCTTAATGTAACGTCTCAGTTATGAAAACTGGAACCTGTATCATTTGTTACCTAAAAGGGGGTGGGGGTGGGGGGGGGGGGGGGCATCAGCAAAGGGGCTAAAGGCTGCAACGTTTCTTTGTGCAGAAGAAAAAAAGCATCTAAGGCAGCAAGCCTGCGGCGATGGGAGGGGGACCAGCAGAGGTGGTCAATTTGAGCAGGCTGGAGGAGCGTGCATTGGCATTGGTGGATGCCTGCCGTCGTGCAACCACAAATGTTGATGCAGATCCGATGCCATAGCATGGTAAGGTTATACAAATCTCTGGTGTGAGCGATGCTCATGGCATGAAAGGACACACAATGTTAATGCACTCGTGGTTTACTGCACACTTTGGCCATTACTGTTGTGCCCATGTAGAGATGGAACTTGGTGGCAGAATGTGAGATGGCAAGGCTGACATCTCAGCTTGATCAGCCGGCACCCCACCCTGCATAGACTGAAATGTCATCCTCTACTTGCAGATGATGACTCGGACAGCACGGATCAAGGCACACCATCGACCTCTGGCTTTCAGAGAAGCTGTCAGATCCTAACCTTTCCCACATTGATGTCGCCCCCAGCCCAAGATAGCGGATCCCTCCTCCACCGCGCCCCCCACCGAATCACCCATTTCCACCGCTCCCACCTCCGCCACTCTGAGCCACGAAGAAAAGGAGAGAGAGGAGGGAGAAGGGCCCGTCTTTAAGCCCCTTGAGCTCCGGGAACAGGATGACAGTGGCCCCCTGCCATGTGAGTCAGGTTTCAGCAGAACCTCGGTGATGGCCTCCGACTTCCTGAGGTTTGGAACGGGCTCCACACTGGCAAACTAACCAAGCACAGAGGCCGTGGTGCGAAGGCAAGAATGGTGCCAGAACCCAACATGAGTGAGCATCCACCTGAGGATTCACCGCGGCTCTCTGCAATTCTGAAGATGGTCCAGCTATCACGGATAAGCGTGCAGATAGGTCGCGATATGCTCCAGACCATGACTGGGATAGCTGCCAGCATGGTCACTTTCACCCAGCAGCATGATGACAAGGTGGCACTGTGTTGGAGCGCACAACCGAGACCATTGAGGCGATGAGGCAAGAGGTGGCTTCTGGATGCGCAGTTCAAGCCCCTGACCCCACACCCGCAAGGCAGACAGGTGTAGAGGAGCAGGAGATCCTGGCATCTTCAGCCGCACCCCTTGCCTTCTCACCAAGACGTTACACGTCTGCAGACATCCCGCTGCCCTGCTGCACAACCTCGTCAACCAGAGGCAGAGAGGTACAGGGGAGCGGGACGCCGTGGTGTAGGCGGGCGAGGAAGAAGAGCTTGGGCATCGCTTCAAGGGTGGGGGAGGGTGGGGGGAAGAGAGGTGGTGGTGCCAGGTGTAGGAGTGGGTGTTGGTGGTGTAAATGTTTGTAAATGTAATAATGTTATGTAACCTTTGTTATTGTGCACTTGTAAATCATCATCAGCATTATAGGCGGTCCCTCGAAATCAAGGAAGACTTGCTTCCACTCTAAAAGTGAATTCTTAAATGACTGAACAGTTCAAAACGGGAATTACAGTCTCTGTCACAAGTGGGACAAACAGTCGTTGAAGGAAAGGGTGGGTTGGACTCGTTTGCCGCACGCTCCTTCCGCTGCCTGCGCTTGCTTTTTCTGCATGCTCTTGGCGATGAGACTCGAGGTGCTCAGCGCCCTCCCGGATGTTCTTCCTCCACTTAGGGTGGTCTTTGGCCAGGGACTCCCAGATGTTGGTTGGGATGTTGCATTTTATCAAGGAGGCTTTGAGGGTGTCCTTGAAATATTTCCTCTGCCCACCTGGGGCTCGCTTGCCATGTAGGAGTTCAGGGTAGAGCGCTTGCTTTAGGAGTCTTGTGTCAGGCATGCGAACAATGTGGCCCACCCAACGGAGCTGGTCAAGTGTGGTCAGTGCTTCGATGCTGGGGATGTTGGCCTAATCGAGGACGCTAACGTCTGTCCTCCCAGGGGATTTGCAGGATCTTGCGGAGACACTCACATTGTTGACCCTCTCTTGGTGAGTGTCTGATTTTAACGTCATGTGTGGTGCCTTGTGAGAAACACACATCTGTTCTTCAGGTCATCTGCTTTATCAGGAATATCTTCCCATCCACATATGACTGCACTGTATAATGGGTACGGTTATCAGGCCATCGCAACATGCTTTATGAGCTGTGAGGGTTATTCGATGTGTCAGATTAATTACATCTCTCAATAGACATGTGTCCGTCACCACAACAAGGCACGCTGGTTGCAGGTGTTTTGTGATGAATCAGAACAGATTTTATGAAGCAGTTTCCTTGCAGTATAAATAAGACACATTAACAAGACGATAGTGACAGTCTAGTCATTGAAACCTCAACGGTAGGCCACTGAGTCACCGCGGTGCTTGTCTCTTGCTGTGTTCTATTGACCGTAGTCTTTCCTCAGTTTGGTCTGTAATTGTGCTGCCCCTAAAGGCGAATAGCTGTAACTTTATACCCTTTTCCTCCCATGCAAATGTTGTCAGAGTTTGCAGCTGTCTCAGGCTTACAATAGATCATTCTAACCCTAACCCTCTCACCCTCTATGTGATATGCAGTGCTTCCCTGAGAACTTCTTGAAGGACTGTGTCACAGAATTAATTAATCAGCTTGGATGGACAAAATGTGACTTTTCACTTATTCATAATTATTTTGCCTTCGCCATTGGGTTTCTCAATGAAGGCCTTTCAACAAAGTCAAAGAAAAAAGTTTCCATCAGCCTAGACACATTTCAGTCGCTTTTATCACATCCCAAATTAAACATGACCATCAGCAATAAAGTAAAGTAACATCCACCTAACTTTTTTCCAGCAGTCCCACTTATGATGGTCCAGCACCTGCACCATGTTTGCGATGTGCAGCGCTGCAGCACTCGGAGCCCTTCTCCCTGCCGCCCGACTCATGGCCAGCTCAGACCTGCTTTTTACGAACGGTCCTTCTGGTGGACGGCAGGTCGGTCTGAGGCCAGCATCCCTCACCAAAATGGCCAATTTGCAGCATCCGGCATGGACGGGCGGCATGATGTCACGCCGGCGGATCCCTCCACAACCAATCTCGCGGCGGGCGGAACCTGGACGGCAGATGGGCGGTTCCGGAGGAATCACCCAGATAACATACATTTCTAGTGGATCCTCGGCGGCTGCGGGCGCAACCTCCACCAAATTCAGCCCCTAAATCTTTTATCCATGTTATTCATAAGATCTGGATTTCCCTCCCTAAATCTCTTCACCTCTCTACCTCTCTTTCCTCCTCTAAGACACTCCACAAAATCTACCTCTTTGACCAAGCTTTTGGACGTCTGCCAAAACAGCTCCTTATATGGCTCGTGTCAAATTTAGTTTTTTGATAATGCTGCTGTGAAGCACCTTGGGTCGTTTTATTATATTAAAGGCGCTATATAAATGTAAGTTGTTGTTGTTAACTGAAGATGCAAATCTAATAGAGAAATTTTAAAGCAAATATAGTTTGTATTTCCTTAATTAGGCTGATATATCCATGCAATATATTCATGAGAGTGAGCTACACTGTTGGAGGTGCTGTCTTTTGGATGAGACATTAAATCAAAGCCCTACCTGCCTCTAAGGTGAACATAAAAAAGTCCCATGGCATTATTTAAAAACATGGTATTCTGATTGATACTTAACCCTCAATCAATGTCACTAAAGCAGATTATCTGGTCATTGTCTCATTGCTGTTTATGGGACCTTGCTCTGTGCAAATTGGCCACTGCTGTTTCCCTATAAACAACAGTGACTACACTTCAAAAGTACTTTATTGGCTGTGAAGTCGTAAAGTTGCTTTCTTTCATTCCAAGAAAAATAACAGCCTTTCCTTCGAAGCCATGGTTGATTTCCATGAGTGACTGGGGGTTTCTGAGTGTTATGGCACCTATAATTTGAAGGTTGGATTCCTTTGAAGGAGGACAATAGGAAGAATTTAAACTTTGAAGTTCAGCACAATTAGGACTAACTGGTGTTTTGATTTCTGGCCTGCCACAGATATGCACCCCTCCCTTCCCTTTATAATATAATTTGCAGGTGCTGATTTTGTCTTGCTGGAATACTAACTTGCCTCATTAATGGCATAATTTGAGTTTATTAAAATGAAAACCATGTTAGCTGGCAACAACACAGTGATATCATTTCTGTGTCCTATATTGTCCCCTGTTAGAAAGCAAAGAAAAGTTGTTCAAATTAATCTTTAAACTTATTATAAAATGAATTTGGCTTAAAGCTATCAATACTGGGGCTTTCCCATTTGTCTTGGCTTTCAACATTTTTACAATCTGTTCTAACTCAGTTGGTTTATCCATTAATGATCTATCCTCTGGTACCTGTGGAATGGATAGAATCTTAAATAAATTGTTTTCACAGTCTGCCATGGGGATTGATAACCTATTTGCAGTCTGGACCCATCAGAGCTGATATTGTGTTGGTTGAGTGCGTTCTTACGTTTGTAGGCAGGAATTTTGCCTGCTCAATCAACATGTTTATAAAATGTTTTGTCAGACTGGAAAGAGACAGAATTCTGTCTATTCGGATACCATTTCATTAGATCCATGACTTACTTTTAACATTGCCCCACAGATTGCAGCTGAACACGTGAATGTTTTTTTTCCTATTCTTTGACTTTTAATTCAAGGCCCTTCTCTCTCTGGATTTCTCAACTTATTATTTTGTTAATACTAAAGGAAGCTTTTGAAGCATCCCTGATGAGTAGGAAAAAAGAGATAACATTGAAATTAGTTCTTTCTTTGTATAGAGATAACAACAACAGCTACTTGCATTTGTATGAGCCCTTCATTGTAAAAAAGTGACCCAAGGGGCTGGATTTATGGTTGGAGGTTTCTTAGGGTGCTAATGGCAGCGGGGCAGTAAATTTTGCGCCGGGAAATGGTTTGCGTCAGCATCCACAAAATGAATCAGCTGGACCCTGAGTGTGGAGTGGTGCCTCCACTGAGGGAGACATTCCATACCCCTCTTAGGGCGCCAGGCAGGGTGAGCAACTGAAAATCCGTTGCTAAAGAGCTGGCTTCGGAGTGCCCTAAGAGAGGCCTCCCTGCAAAAACAAAAATCGGGACACAAAACTCAAAACATTCCCAATATATTACTGACCCCAAATAAAGATAAATCGCAAAAAGGAAACAAAAAATACCAATCACGCTTACCTCATTCAGTCATTCCTTCCCTCACCGCTGCCAGAACACTTAGTCCGCCAGCTTTCCCTGGCGATCTCACTACGGGGCACTACGGGTGCCACGCAAAGCAAATATCACACCGACGCTCCCGGATGGTACTGCTCAGTGCCTCCACAAAACCAGCACCAAATTTCCCGGTGGGGCGCTGGAAGCTGGCCGTCGGGCAGTAATCATTTCCAGACCCATTACAATCCCTCCGGGGCCTTAACAGCAGCACAATCAAAATGAAAATCCAGCCCGAGATCTTTTACAGAGGTGTAATCAGCCAGTTTGGTCAAAGAGGTGAGCTTACAGGGGGATTTTAAAGAAGGAGAGGGATAGGGTGAGTAGGTAAGGAATTCCAGAGTCTAGGGCATAGGCAGCTGATGGCATGGCTCGCAATGGTGGGGTGACAGGTGATGCACAGAAAGCTAGAAATGGAGGAACAGAGAGTTCTGGGTGGGGTGAGGGGGGACAAGAGTATGGAGGTTGAAGGAGGGTGGGGCAAAGCCAAGAAGGGATTTAAACACAAGGATGAGAACTTTAAATTGTGGTGCTGGGGGAGCCAGGACAGGACTGGTGGGTAAGCAGGACCTGATGCAGGATAGGATAGGATACATGCAGCAGAGTTTTTGGATGAGCTGACATTTACAAAAGGTGGAGGCTGGGAAGCTGGAAAGTGAGCATTGGAACTGTTATGTTCATAATAAAGTAATGTAACTGAGTACTGTAGATATGAGTAAGCGTGACCTTAGTTCCTTTATTCAAACTCCAGAGTGCTGGTACAGCATGGGAGGCCTGCTTATATACAGTGCTCCCAGGGGATGCTGGGATCCCTTGGGACTCCAACAGGTATGCCCTCTGGTGGTGGTATGATACAGGTTACACAGGGTTGCATACATAACATCACTCCCTCCCAAAGTCAATAGTACTCTTATTTACAGGGTGAGACGATCTGGGGCTTTTTGCTCCCTTGTCAATCGTCTCGGTACAAATTCAGGTGTGGGTGAGTTGGTTGGCTCTTCGCTGGGCTGCTGGGCAGCTGGCCTTGCTGGGCTGCTGGGGATGGTGAGTTCAGCTTCGTGGTCAACCGTGATGTCGGGTGCCACTTGTGTGTGTGTTGGAGGGTCGAAGTTGGTGGTGTCCTCTTCGGGTTGCTCGTGGCTATCTATTAATCGCAGTTTGCTTTGGTCCAAATGCTTTCTGCAAGTAAGTCCATCAGCAAGTTTGATCTGAAACACCCTACTCCCTTCTTTGGCTATGACAGTGCCAGCAAGCCAGTTGGGACCATATCCATAGTTGAGTACAAATACAGGGTCATTGACTTCAATATCGTGTGACAAGTTTGCACGATCATGGTACATGCTTTGTTGATGCCGCCTGTCCTCGACATGATCATGGAGATCAGGATTGACAAGAGAGAGCCTTGTTTTAAGCGCCCTTTTCATGAGCAGCTCATCTGGGGGAACTCCGGTGAGCGAGTGGGGTCTGGTGCAGTAGCTGAGCAGGACTCGGGACAGGTGGGTCTGCAGGGAGCCTTCCGACACGTGTTTCAAGCTTTGCTTGATGGTTTGGACTGACCGTTCTGCCTGGCCATTGGATGCGGGATTGAACAGGGCAGATATGACGTACTTGATCCCATTGCGGGTCATGAATTCCTTGAATTCAGCACTGGTGAAGCACGGCCCATTGTCGCTGACAAGGACATCAGGCAGGCCGTGTGTGGCGAACATGGCTCGTAGGCTTTCGATGGTGGCAGTGGACGTGCTTACAGACATTATTACACACAATCCATTTTGAATAAGCATCCACAACAACGAAAAACATTTTGCCTAGAAATGGGCCCGCAAAGTCAACGTGGATCCGAGACCACGGTTTGGAGGGCCATGACCACAAACTTAGCGGTGCCTCCCTGGGTGCATTGCTCAGTTGAGAGCAAGTGTTGCATTGGCGCATGCATGACTGCAAATCTGAGTCGATGCCGGACCACCACACATGAGATCTGGCTATAGCTTTCATCATTACTATGCTTGGGTGGGTACTGTGTAGGTCGCGTACGAACATTTCCCTGCCTTTCTTAGGCAAAACCAAGCGATTGCCCCACAAAAGACAGTCCGCCTGTATGGAAATTCCTGGAACGGCTTGATCTCTTCATGCATCTCCGCTGGGACGCTGGACCAGCTCCCATGGAGGATACAGTTTTTTGCAAGGGACAGTAAAGGATCCTGGCTGGTCCAGGTCCTGATCTGGTGGGCCGTGACGGGTGACTTTTCATTTTCTAATGCATCCATCCCCAAGAGCAAGTCTGCCGACTGTGCCATTTCCATCCCGGTGGTGGGCAATATAGCCGACTGAGAGCATCAGCGCAGTTCTCTGTGCCTGGTCTGTGGTGGATTACATAGTTATATGCAGACAGCGTAAGCGCCCATCTGTGAATGCGGGTAGAGGCATTGGTATTAATCCCTTTGCTCTCTGAGAATAGCGATATGAGCGGCTTATGGTCAGTTTCTAACTCAAACTTGAGACCAAACAGATACTGGTGCATTTTTTTCACCCCGTAAACGCATGCCAGAGCTTCTTTTTCAATCATGATGTAGGCCCTTTCGGGCTTGGACAGACTCCTGGACACATAGGTGACCGGTTGCAATGTTCCCGATTTGTTTGCTTGTTGTAACACATACCTGACCTCGTACGAAGACACATCACAAGCTAGCACTAAACGTTTACATGAGTTATACAGAACAAGCAGTTTGTTGGAACATAACAGATTTCTGGCTTTCTCAAAAGCAGTCTCTTGTGATTTCCCCCATACCCAGTCATCTCCCTTGCATAGCAACACATGCAGAGGTTCTAGCAAGGTGCTTAACCTGGGTAGGAAATGACCAAAATATTTGAGGAGTCCTAGGAACAACCACAGCTCCGTCATGTTCTGTGGTCTCGGCGTATTCTTGATGGCCTCCGTCTTGGCGTCGGTGGGTCTGATGCCGTCTGCCGCGATTCTTCTCCCTAAGAGCTCGACCTCTGGCGCCAGGGAAACACACTTCGAGCGTTTCAACCTGAGTCCCATGCAATCTAGCCGACTTAGAACCTCTTCCAGGTTCTTCAAGTGTTCGATGGTGTCCCGACCTGTGACCAGTATGTCGTCCTGGAAAAACACAGTGCACGGAACCAACTTTAGCAGGCTCTCCATGTTCCTTTGAAAAATTGCCACGGCCGATCGAATCCAAAATGGGCATCTATTGTAGATGAACAGACCTTTGTGTGTGTTGATGCAGGTGATGCTTTTCGAAGATTCCGCCAGCTCCTGCGTCATGTAGGCCGAGGTCAGATCCACCTTGATGAACATCTTTCCTCCAGCCAGGGTCGCAAATAGGTTGTCTGCCTTGGGTAGCGGGTACTGGTCCTGTAGCGCAAAATGGTTAATCGTTACTTTATAGTCCCCACAAATTCTGACCATGCCATCGCCTGGAACAATCTAACTGGCCCACTCGTTGAACTCCACCGGTGTGATGATGCCTTCTCGCTGCAGCCTGTCTAACTCAATTTCCACTTTCTCTCACATCATATATGGCACCATCCGTGCCTTGTGGTGGATGGGTCGTGTACCGGGAACCAAGTGGATCTGCAACTTTGCCCCCGAGAAACTTCCGATGCCTGGCTCAAACAACAACGGAAACTTGCTCAGAACCTGGGCACATGAGGCATCATCGACAGACGAGAGCGCTTGGATGTCGTCCCAGTTCCAGCGGATTTTTCCCAGCCAGCTTCTGCTGAACAGTGTGGGGCCATCTCCTGGTACAATCCATAGTGGGAGTTCGTGCACTGCTCCATCATAGGAGACTTTTACTGCTGCGCTGCCAATTACAGGGATCAGCTCTTTAATGTAAGTTCTTAGCTTGGTATGAATGGGGCTAAGCTTGGGCCTGTGTGCCTTGTTGCACCACAGCCTGTCGAAGGCCTTTTTGCTCATGATAGACTCACTCGCACCCGTGTCCAGTTCCATGGATACTGGAATTCCATCCAGTTCACCTTTTAGCATGATCAGTGGACATTTTGTGGTGAAGGTGCGTACCCCGTACACTTCTGCCTCCTCGGTTCAAGTCTCTAGTTCAGCCTGATCCGCCATGGATCGATCCTCCTCTGCAACGTGATGGTTTGCAGCTCGTCTGCACATTCGCTGGAGGTGTCCCATTGTTCCACAGCCTTTGTGCACATAATGTTTGAAGCGGCATTGATGGACTCGATGATCACCTCCGCAGCGCCAACAAGGTATTAACTGCCTCGCATTAACGTTTGATGGTGGACTCTGGGTCATCTGAGGTCGTGCAGCTGCCGGCGTGTATATTCTGCCATATGCATTCCTGCTTGAAAACGATGTTACTTTGTGTACAGTACTAGCCGAAACCTCTTTATGCTGCGAAATTTGTTTGGTGTTATTGCTGGTGGACATAAATGCCTGGGCTATCGTTATGGCTTTGCTCAGATTCGGTGTTTCAACAGTCAATAGTTTGTGAAGGATAACGTCATGGCCAATGCCAAGCACAAAGACGTCTCTTAGCATTTGTTCAAGGAATCCATCGAATTCGCAATGTCCTGCAAGGCGCCTTAGTTCGGCAACGTAGCTCGCCATTTCCTGGCCTTCAGAGCATTGACATGTGTAAAATTGATACCTTGCCATCAGAACGCTTTCCTTCGGATTTAGGTGCTCCCGGACCAGCGTACACAGTTCTTCATACAATTTGGTTGTTGGTTTCACCGGAGCTAGAAGATTCTTCATGAGGCCATAGGTTGTTGCCCCACAGAGGGTGAGGAGGATCGCCCTTCGTTTGACAGCGTTCTCATCCCCTTCCAACTCGGCCACGAAGTATTGGTCGAGTCGCTCCATGAAGGCCTCCCAATCATCCCCTTCTGAGAATTTCTCCAGGATACCAACAGTTCTCTGCATTTTCGCATGATTGTTCGTTATCTCGTCACCAGTTGTTATGTTCATAATAAAGTAATGTAACTGAGTACTGTAGACATGAGTAAGTGTGACCTTTGCTCCATTATTCAGAGTGCTGGTGCAGCAAGAGAGGCCTGCTTATATACAGTGCTCCCAAGGGATGCTGGGATCCCAGCGCCAGCAAGAGAGGCGGGAGTGCATGGTGTCGGGAGGCCTATAAAGGCCCAGAGGCAGCGAGAGGTGGTGGCAGTCCGAGAGGCGGGAATGCGTGGTGTCGAGAGGCCTATAAAGGCCCAGCTTGTGCAGCTCCAGCCGGGAGAAAAAGCAAAAAAGAAGTAGAAAGAAATCAAAAGGTGACGTCACAGCCAAAGGGGAAAGTGATTGGCTGGTGATTGGTGAGTAGCTTTTCTTTTTATTTTTTATATCAGTAAGTAACCTGTTAACAGTGTTGTCGCCAAATTAAGTGTATCTAAAGGTTAAGTCATGACAGGAGAGCTTGGTCACGTGATATGCTCCTCCTGTACCATGTGGGAACTCAGGGACACCGGAACTACGTGTGCGGGAAGTGTATCCACCTCCAGCTCCTGACGGACCGCGTTGCGGAATTGGAGCTGAGGGTGGATTCACTCTGAAGCATCCACGATGCTGAGAATGACATGAGTAGCACGTGTAGCGAGTTGGTCTTACCGCAGGTGAAGGGTCCACAGCCAGATAGGGAATGGAAGACCAGCAGGAAGAGCAGTGCAAGGAAGGTAGTGCAGGGGTCCCCTGCGGTCATCCCCCTGCAAAACAGATATACCGCTTTGAGTACTGTTGAGGGGGTGACTCATCAGGGGAGGGCAGCAGCAGCCAAGTTCATGGCACCATGGCTGGCTCTGCTGCACAGGAGGGCAGGAAAAAGAGTGGGAGAGCGATAGTGATAGGGGATTCAATTGTAAGGGGAATAGATAGGCGTTTCTGCGGCCGCAACCGAGACTCCAGGATGGTATGTTGCCTCCCTGGTGCAAGGGTCAAGGATGTCTCGGATCGGGTGCAGGACATTCTGAAAAGGGAGGGTGAACAGCCAGTTGTCGTGGTACACATTGGTACCAACGATATAGGTAAAAAAAGGGATGAGGTCCTACGAGACGAATTTAAGGAGCTAGGAGCTAAATTAAAAAGTAGGACCTCAAAAGTAGTAATCTCGGGATTGCTACCAGTGCCACGTGCTGGTCACAATAGGAATTGCAGGATAGCTCAGATGAATACGTGGCTTGAGCAGTGGTGCAGCAGGGAGGGATTCAAATTCTTGGGGCATTGGAACCGGTTCTGGGGGAGGTGGGACCAGTACAAACCAGACGGTCTGCACCGAGGGGAACCAATGTCCTAGGGGGAGTGTTTGCTAGTGCTGTTGGGGAGGAGTTAAACTAATATGGCAGGGGGATGGGAACCACTGCAGGGAGACAGAGGGAAACAAAATGGAGACAGAAGCAAAAGACAGAAAGGAGATGAGTGAGGGTGGAGGGCACCGAAACCCAAGGCAAAAAACAAAAAGGGGCACTGTACAGCAAAATTCTAAAGGGTCAAAGTGTAATAAAAAGGCAAGCCTGAAAGCTCGGTGCCTCAATGCGAGGAGTATTCGGAACCCAGGAGAGGGCTCTGAGCTAGTTAAAGTGGATGAGAGCTCAGATGAACAGGACCCCAAGAAAGAATGCAAAAAGCAGGAAGGAGGCAACAGAGCAGAGTAGCACTGGGGTAATTGTAAACCACAAGGTGATAGGAAGGGACAATATGTATGAATATAAAGGGGCTGCAGGAGGAATTAAAACTAAAAATCATGGTTTAAAAACTAGTATTAAAACACTCTATCTAAACGCTTGCAGCATTCGAAATAAAGTAAATGAGTTGACGGCACAACTCATTACAAATGGGTATGATTTGGTGGCCATTACAGAAACGTGGTTGCAGGGTGGCCAAGACTGGGAATTAAACATACATGGGTCTCTGACAATTCAGAAAGATAGACAAGAAGGGAAAGGAGGTGGGGTACCTCTGTTAATAAAGGATGATATCAGGGCAGTTGTGAGAGATGATATTGGCTCTAATGAACAAAATGTTGAAGCACTGTGGGTAAAGATTAGAGATAGTAAGGGGAAAAAGTCACTGGTGGGCGTAGTTTATAGGCTCCCAAATAATAACTTCACGGTGGGGCAGACAATAATCAAGGGAATAATAGAGGCATGTGAAAAAGGAATGGCAGTAATCATGGGGGATTTTAACCTACATATCGATTGGTCAAATCAAATCGCACGGGATAGCCTTGAGGCGTACGGGATTGTTTCTTAGAACAGTATGTTACAGAACCTACATGGGAGCAAGCTATCTTAGATCTGGTCCTGTGTAATGAGACAGGAAAAATAAACGATCTCCTAGTAAAAGATCCTCTCGTAATGAGTGATCACAGTATGGTTGAATTTGTAATACAGATTGAGGGTGAGGAAGTAGTGTCTCAAACGAGCGTACTATGCTTAAACAAAGGGGACTACAGTGGGATGAGGGCAGAGTTGGCTAAAGTAGACTGGGAACACAGACTAAATGGTGGCACAATTGAGGAACAGTGGAGGACTTTTAAGGAGCTCTTTCATAGTGGTCAACAAAAATATATTCCAGTGAAAAAGAAGGGCGGTAAGAGAAGGGATAACCAGCCGTGGATAACCAAGGAAATAAGGAGAGTATCAAATTAAAAACCAATGCGTATAAGGTGGCCAAGGTTAGTGGGAAAATAGAAGATTGGGAAAATTTTAAACGACAGCAAAGAATGACTAAGAAAGCAATAAAGAAAGGAAAGATAGATTATGAAAGTAAATTTGCGCAAAACATAAAAACAGATAGTAAAAGCTTTTACCGATATATAAAACAAAAACGAGTGACTAAAGTAAATGTTGGTCCCTTAGAAGATGAGAAGGGGGATTTAATAATGGGAAATGTGGAAATGGCTGAGACCTTAAACAATTATTTTGCTTCGGTCTTCACAGTAGAATACACAAAAACCATGCCAAAAATTGCTGGTCACAGGAATGTGGGAAGGGAGGACCTTGAGATAATCACTATCACTAGGGAGATAGTGCTGGACAGGCTAATGTGACTCAAGGTAGACAAGTCCCCTGGTCCTGATGAAATGCATCCCAGGGTATTAAAAGAGATGGCGGAAGTTATAGCAGATGCATTCGATATAATCTACCAAAATTCTTTGGACTCTGGGGAGGTACCAGCGGATTGGAAAGCAAACTAATGTAATGCCTCTGTTTAAAAAGGGGGGCAGACAAAAGGCAGATAACTATAGGCCGGTTAGTTTAACATCTGTAGTGGGGAAAATGCTTGAAGCTATCATTAAGGAAGAAATAGCGGGACATCTAGATAGGAATAGTGCAATCAAGCAGACGCAACATGGATTCATGAAGGGGAAATCATGTTTAACTAATTTACTGGAATTCTTTGAGGATATAACGAGCATGGTGGATAGATGTATACCAATGGATGTGGTGTATTTAGATTTCCAAAAGGCATTCAATATGGTGCCACACAAAAGGTTACCGCAGAAGATAAAGGTACGCGGAGTCAGAGGAAATGTATTAGCATGGATCGAGAATTGGCTCGCTAACAGAAAGCAAAGAGTCGGGATAAATGGGTCCTTTTCGGGTTGTAAATCGGTGGTAAGTGGTGTGCCACAGGGATCGGTGCTGGGACCACAACCGTTTACAATATACATAGATGTCCTGGAAGAGGGGACAGAGTGTAGTGTAACAAAATTTGCAGATGACACAAAAATTAGTGGGAAAGTGGGTTGTGTAGAGGACACAGGGAGGCTACAAAGTGATTTAGATAGATTAAGCGAATGGGCTAAGGTTTGGCAGATGGAATACAATGTCGGAAAATGTGAGGTTATCCACCTTGGAAAAAAAAACAGTCAAAGGGAATATTATTTGAATGGGGAGAAATTACAACATGCTGCGGTGCAGAGGGACCTGGGGGTCCTTGTGCATGAAACTCTTTTTGGGATCCTTGTGCATGAATCCCAAAAAGTTAGTTTGCAGGTGCAGCAGGTAATCAGGAAGGCGAATGGAATGTTGGCCTTCATTGCGAGAGGGATGGAGTACAAAAGCAGGGAGGTCCTGCTGCAACTGTATAGGGTATTGGTAAGGCCGCACCTGGAGTACTGCGTGCAGTTTTGGTCACCTTACTTAAGGAAGGATATACTGGCTTTGGAGGGGGTACAGAGACAATTCACTAGGCTGATTCCGGAGATGAGGGGGTTACCTTATGGTGATAGATTGAGTAGATTGAACTCGTTGGAGTTCAGAAGGATGAGGGGTGATCTTATAGAAACATTTAAAATAATGAAAGGGATAGACAAGATAGAGGCAGAGAGGTTGTTTCCATTGGTCGGGGAGACTTGAACTAGGGGGGCACAGCCTCAAAATATGGGGGAGCCAATTTAAAACCGAGTTGAGAATGAATTTCTTCTCCCAGAGGGTTGTGAATCTGTGGAATTCTCTGCCCAAGGAAGCAATTGAGGCTAGCTCATTGAATGTATTCAAATCACAGATAGATAGATTTTTAACCAATAAGGGAATTAAGGGTTATGGCAGCAGGCGGGTAAGTGGAGCTGAGTCCACGGCCTAATCAGCCATGATCTTGTTGAATGGCGGAGCAGGCTCGAGGGGCTAGATGGCCTACTCCTGTTCCTAATTCTTATGTTCTTATGTTCTTATGATCCCTTGGGACTCCAGCAGGTATGCCCTCTGGTGGCGGTATGATACAGCTTACACAGGGTTGCATACATAACAGGAACAGTCAAGTCTAGAAGTGAAAGAGGTATGGTTGAGATGGGCTGAGGCAGGGGTGGAGGTAACATATGTTATGGATGTGAGAGTGGGTAATCTTTGTAATGGTGAGGATATGGGATTGGAAGCTCATCTCAGGCTTAAATATGCTATGTTGCAAACAGCCTGGTTCAACCCGAGACAGTGGCTGAAGGAGGTGGATGGAATCAATGGCAAGGGTACAGGATTTTGTGGCAGGAGTGGAAAGATGATGGCATCAGCCTTCCCAATGTTTAACTCGAGAAAATTGCAGATCATCCAAGACTGGATGTTGGACAAGCATTCTGACAACACCGAGGTAGTGAAAGAGTTGAGAAAGATGGTGGAGAGAGCTGGGTGTCGTCAACATATATGTGAAAGCTCACCCCATGGGCTAGACTTTCCACTAGGTGGCTAAGGCCGAAAAAAATGGGCCTTGTTCCAGCGATGTGGGACGTCTCAGCTTTGCTGATCGTTGTTACAAGGCCCATTTTTTTTTTGCGATTTTCCACTTGGTCTTACCCTGGCAATATCAAATAGGTGATGTGATTTTTTGGTGATCTCACGATCGCCCACCGTAAACGGAAGTTTAAAAAAAAAAGCTTCCCTAGCAACTCTATTCTGCACATGTGTGGGATTTTTTTTTAGGCTGTCTTTCTTTGCCATGTTTTGAGAGGTCAGGGGTCATCACATATGCTCAGAACGCAGAGGGAGGATCAGAGAGAGAGTGAGAGAAGGAGGCAGAGAATCAGAGGATAGAGAATTGTGATTTTGGAGTTATTTGTATTTGTTTGTATCAAAAAAAGTTATTTTTAATTATAAAAATTTATATTGTTAGTGTTGAAGAGGCTGGACATTGAAAAAATTTAGATTAAACTTGAATATTACATTTATATATTGTAATGAAAGGAAAAGGGAAAAACCCTTCAGCGATGAGGCAAATGACGCCATGGTCAATGTTGTGCATGGCAGGTGGGACGACTTGACACGGGGTGGGCATGGGAAACCTCCACCCCGCGTCTGCAGAAAAATCTGACAGGAGATTGCCAACGTAGTGACGTCTGCATCCCACAAAATGAGGACACCTGACCAGTGCCGGAAACGATGGAATAGCTTGTTGGCAGCAGCAAGAGTAAGTTGCATGTTATAGTTAAAATGTTATATGTAATATTTTAATGATGTATGCAAATTTTAATTGGAAGCTTGAATTTCCGGCATTACATTTAAGTTTTTCTTTCTTTATTGTATTAATTAATTAATTTATGAATTAATTTATGCATCCTAACAGTAAGTTGCAATTTCCATTAATAAAATATTGTTCTGATGCAATGCAAATTTTTCATCGAACATTGCAGCTCCTGTGTTGAATTTAAGTCTGCCAAGTTTATTACCAAGTCCATTAGCTTATGCCATGCCATGCTCTCTTCTCATTTGCAGAAGAAGATATCTATCAACCGTTCTGAGCAGAGGAGGACGGGGGCGGGGAGGGCAGCTCTGCTCAGCTCCAACCACTAACTGAAATTGAGGAGTTTGCAGTCGCGCTGGTGGGACAAGACAGCCGTTTGGTCACGACCCGTGGTCTGGCCGAACCCAGCCTTGAGTCTCGTGAGTAATGTGAACTGTGCAATGTGTCAAACAGTATTAAAGACATTTTAAGAATCTATCTTAGTTATGCATGTAATGTCCTGTAATTATAATGCAATATGCAATATACTTGTGATGTACGAATGATGCCATGGCAGCCCTTGTGCATATGGGGTCGTGAAAAGTATTGCTATGTAATGTTTGCTATTAATGTTCTAATAAGTTATTTAAAAATGTAATTCGTGTTTTTAAGGTCAACCTGAGAAGGCAATGTCACTTCGGCCGTCCACTCCACCTGCACCATCAGCAGCAACCACCTCGGAGGAGGTAGAGGATGAACAGTTTAGCGAGGAGGAAAAGGAAGAAGGCTTTCCTCACCTCCAGGAGGAGGATGAAGAGCAGGAGGAGAATGAGGAATCGACCATTGTTGTGGGGGGGGGGAGGGAGAAGAACTTGCGGTTATCTCTATTGGGAGGGATGAGGCACCGGGACCAAGCGGGGTGCAGCTGGCGATGCCAAGGTGCAACATTTTGCACACGCCAACCCCACGGAGGTCGGGTCAGCGAGGTGAGCAATCACCTATCTCGGACAGGCAGACGGAGTGCTTGATATCCCTGTGTAGGGAGACGGTCGCGATAGGTCGCGACCTTATCCAGGGTTCGAGGGTTTCTCCACGAACTGGAGCAAGTTCTCCACGAACTGGAGCCAGTTCTCAACAATCTGGAGCCAGTTCAACACGAACTTCTCCAACTGGTTTTCCGTGCAAATGGAGCTAGCACGGGAGACATTGGAGGCAATTCGAGAACAGATCGCCGCAACCAATGCCCTTCGGCATGCGTTGCTGGCTGGACACGGTGCTGCACCCCAAGGTGTCGTGTCAGCTCGGAGTGAGACCCCTAGCACTGAAGCGAGTACGGAGGACACAGTTCCTCCTGACTCAGGAGTGGAGCCTCAGGATTCTGCATCCACTCCGTCACCTCCACCACGGCAGGAAGTCTTGCCATCCCACGCTGCACACCATGTTCGTGTTGGTCTGCGTAGACCAAAAAGGGTGGGTGGGAAAGGACCCGGAGGAAACGTGGCCGCAGGTAGGGAGGGGATGTGTTTTTCAGTTAAATTGTTAATATTTGTAAAAGTTTGATATTTTGTTCATGGTGTTTGGGGTTGGGGGGGCGAGGGTGCTAAAATTAAAAAAAAATAATTTGTTGTGTTAATAAAAAAAATTATTGAGTTCAACAATTGTGCCTTCTCTCTTAGTTACATTAACCTGAACATATTTACAGTTGTTCAGCATTACCTGTTCAGTCTTTTATTATAGCCTCACTTTACTTAAGCTAAGCATTAATGCAGATACCAGGCCAGTGCAGGCAAGGCAAAAATGAAACCTCACGCAAATGAAACTTTTGATTAACCATAACTGTAAATGCAAATGTGAATATCCACAATGTAAGTTCATGCAAAGCGTTCATAAATGAGCTGCTGATGCAACAGCTTAGCAGCCGTGTAACTGCTACTGGGTACTGGTCTTTGGGAGGGAGGTGGTGGTACCGGTGCTCGATCGCCAAGCTGATTGCCCTCCCCTAGGTCCTCGCCTGCCTCCTTTTCCGCCACTTCCTCCTCGTCATCCTCGCCAGCTGGCTCTTCTGTCTCCCCACTTTCTGGAGGTGGACCTGCAGCCCGATCTGGCATTACTTGTCCTATCCTTATAGCTAGGTTATGCAGCATGCAACACACCACAATAAACTCAGCGACATGGTCAGGGTGGTATTGTAGACTGCCACCAGAATGATCCAGGCATCTGAAGCACTGCTTTAGGACTCCAATTGTCTTTTCAACGATGTTGCGTGTCGCTATGTGACGTCCATTGTAACGCTTCTCTGCTTTAGTGGCGGGATTACGCAGAGGGGTCATCAGCCAACTGGCAAGTCCATATCCCTTATCCCCCAGCAGCTAACCATGACCTTCTGGCTGATTGACAAACAGGTCAGAGATAGCATTCTCACGTAGGATGTGCGCATCATGGATGCTGCCAGGAAATGTAGCATTTACTGCTATGATTATTTGGTTGTGGTCGACAACAAGCTGCACATTTATGGAGTGGAACCCCTTTCTGTTACGAAACACCCCCGCGTTCCTTAAGGGGCCTTTCAGGGCAATGTGCGTGCCGTCTATTGCTCCCTGTATCTTGGGGAATTGTGATATTCTATAGAAACCCAAAGCCCTCTCGGTCTGTGCCTCCCTGGTCATTGGGAAGCTTATGAAGTCCATCCTGCGAGCGTAAAGGGCTTCAGTCACCTGCCGAATGCAGCAGTGTGTGGCGTGCTGAGAGATATGGCAGATGTCACCAGCTGAAGTCTTTGGATGATGTCGTCAAGGGACAGCAGGTAGATGAAAAAGAGAAGTGAACCAAGGGCATATCTCTGGGGATTATAGAGTTACTGGTGCGGTGGGGGCAATACAATTGTTCACAATAAGTTTATGGATGGCAATGGCCTTGTTTGTGTCATTCTGGAGGGAAATGCGGAAAGAGACAGTGATTATTGATCCACTGGCAGAGTCCAAAGAGGCAGTGGTGTGTGAAGTGAGTGGGACATTGTAATGTATGTACCTGTGAGTATGCTCACAGGTTTGTGGAGTTGTTACATTGCGAGTGGCTTAGCCAGTCACATGATGTTCACAAGACTCAATAAAACCCCAGTCAGTTGAGTCCAGGTCATCCACGATGAGATATGCAGTTCTGAGCCTAGTGTATGAACTGGTAATGTGTAGTGTGATTGTTAAACCTTTGTTAATAAACCAACTTGTTAGGTTCAGAATAACTCCACAAGACTGTGTTGTAAGCTCAAACCATTGTGACCTTGGACTCTTTAATGTAACTCTGTTATGCTCAAGGTGAGATGATCTGGGGCTTTGCGCTCCCTTGTCGATCGTCTTGGTACAAATGCAGATGTGGGTGGGTTAGTCAATTCTTCACTGAGCTGTTGGGCAGCCGGCCTTGCCGGGCTGCTGGGGATGATGAGTTCGGCTTCGTGGTCAACTGTGATGTCAGTTGCCATTTGTGTGTGTGTGTTGACAGGTCGAAGTTGGTGGGGTCCTCTTCAGGTTGTTCGTAGCTGTTGGTGAACCGCAATTTGATTTGGTCCAAATGTTTTCTGTGCGTTTATCCATTGGTCAGTTTGACCTGAAACACCCTACTCCCCTTTTTGGCTGTGACCATGCCAGCGAGCCATTTGGGACCATGTCCATAATTGAGCACAAACACAGGATCATTGATCTCAATATCACTTGACAAATTTGCGCGGTCATGGTACAAACTTTGTTGATGCCGCTTGCCCTCCACATGATCATGGAGATCAGGGTGGACAAGAGAGAGCCTTGTTTTAAGCGCCCTTTTCATGAGCAGCTCAGCTGGGGGAATCCCGGTGAGTGAGTGGGGTCTGGTGCGGTAGCTGAGCAGTACTCGGGACAACCGGGTCTGCAGAGAGCCTTCCAACACGTGTTTCAAGCTTTGCTTGATGGTCTGAACTGCCCGTTCTGCCTGGCCGTTGGATGCGGGCTTGTATGGCGCAGATGTGACATGTTTGATCCCGTTGCGGGTCATGAATTCCTTGAATTCAGCACTGGTGAAGCACGGCCCATTGTTGCTGACTAGGACATCTGGCAAGCCGTGCGTGGCAAACATGGCTCATAGGCTTTCAATGGTGGCCGTGGATGTGATTACAGACATTATTGCACATTCAATCTATTTTGAGTAAGCGCCCACGACAACCAAAAGCATTTTGCGTAGGAATGGGCTCGCATAGTCTACGTGGATCCTCGACCACGGTTTGGATGGCCATGACCACAAACTTAGCGGTGCCTCTCTGGGTACATTGCTCAGCTGAGAACAAGTGTTGTACTGGCGCATGCATGACTCTAAATCTGAGTCGATGCCAGGCCACCACACGTGAGATCTGACTATGGCTTTCATCATTACGATGCCTGGGTGGGTGTTGTGCAGTTTGCAAATAAATATATTTCTGCCTTTCTTGGGCAAGACCACACGATTGCCCCATAACAGACAGTCCGCCTGCAGAGACAACTCGTCTTTGCGCCTGTGGAACGGCTTAATCGCTTGCTGCATCTCCCCTGGGACACTGGACCAGCTCCCATGGAGGACACAGTTTTTTTACCAAGGACAGTAACGGATCCTGGCTGGTCCAGGTCCTGATCTGACGGGCTGTAACGGGGGACTTCTCGTTCTCAAATGTCTCCATGACCATGAGCAAGTCCGCTGGCTGTGCCATTTCCATCCCGGTGGTGGGCAATAGTAGCCGACTGAGAGCATCTGTGCAGTTCTCTGAGGCGGATTACATAGTTGTATGCCGACAGCATGCGCACCCATCTTTGGATGCGGGCAGAGGCATTGGTGTTAATCCCTTTGCTCTCCGAGAATAGCGATATGATTGGCTTGTGGTCAGTTTCAAGCTCGAACTTGAGGCCAAATAAGTACTGGTGCATTTTTTTTACCACATAAACGCACGCCAGATCCTCCTTTTCAACCATGCTGTAGGCCCTTTCGGCCTTGGACAAACTCTTGGATGCATACACAACTGGTTGCAAAATCCCCGATTCATTAGCCTGTTGTAACACACACCCGACCCCGTATGACAACGTATCGCAGGCTACCACTAATCGTTTACATGGGTTATACAGGACAAGCAGTTTATTAGAACACAATAAGTTTCTGGCTTTCTTAAAGGCAGCCTCTTGTGAATTCCCCCATACCCAGTTGTCTCCCTTGCGCAGTAGCGCATGTAAGGGTTCTAGCAGGGTGCTTAACCCAGGTAGGAAATTACCAAAATAGTTAAGGAGTCCCAGGAACGACCACAGCTCCGTCACATTCTGTGGTCGCGGCGCGTCCTTGATGGCCTCCATCTTGGCGTCGGTGGGTCTGATGCCATCTGCAGTGATTCTCCTTCCTAAGAATTCGACGTCCTGTGCCAGGAAAACTCACTTCGAGCGTTTCAATCTGAGCCCCACGCGATCCAACCGACTAAGAACCTTCTCCAGATTCTTCAAGTGCTCCATGGTGTCCTGACCTTTAACCAATATGTCACCCTGGAAGACCACTGCACAAGGAACCGACTTTAGCAGGCTCTCCACGTTTCGCTGGAAGATCGCTGCGGCTGACCGAATCCCGAACGGACACCGGTTGTAGATAAACAGATCTTTGTGCGTGTTGATGCAGGTGAAGCCTTTCGAAGACTCCTCCAGCTCCTGCGTCATGTAGGCCGAGCTCGGGTCCAACTTGGTGAATGTCTTCCCTCCAGCCAGGGTCACAAATAGGTCGTCTGCCTTGGATAGCAGGTACTGGTCCTGCAGCGAAAAACGGTTAATCGTTACTTTATAGTCCCTGCAAATTCTAACTGTACTGTCCTCCTTGAGTATCGGGATAATCGGACTGGCCCAGTCATTGAATTCCACCGGCATGATGATGCCTTCGCGTTGCAGCCTGTCTAGCTCGATTTCCACTTTTTCACGCATCATGGACGGTACCGCCCGAGCCTTGTGGTGGATGGGTCACGTACCGGGAACCAAATAGATCTGCACTTTCGCCCCCGAGAAGCTTCCAATGCCTGGCTCAAATAACGATGGGAACTTGCTTAGAACCTGGGTGCATGAGGCGTCGTCGACGGACGAAAGCGCTCGGATGTCGTCCCAGTTCCTGCCGATTTTCCCCAGCCAGCTTCTGCCAAACAATGTGTGGCCATCCCCTGGCACAATCCACAGCGGGAGTTCGTGTACTGCTTCATCATAGGAGACTTTGACTTCAGTGCTGCCAATTACAGGGATTCGTTACTTGGTGCAAGTCCTTAGTTTGGTGTGAATGGGGCTGAGCTTGGGCCTGTGTGCCTTCTTTCCCCACAGCCTGTCGAAGGCCTTTTTACTCATTATGGACTGACTTGCCCCCGTGTCCAGCTTTATAGATACTGGAATGCCATTCAGTACAACTTTCAATATCATTGGTGAGCATTTCATCATGCCTCCTCAGTACGAGTTTCCAATTCAGTCTGATCCACTGTGGATCGATCTTCCTCTGCAACGTGATGGTTTGCAGGGTTTGCAGCTCGCCTGCACATTCGTTGGAGATATCCCATTGTTCTGCAACCATTGCACGTATAGTGCTTAAAGTAGCATTGATGGGGTTGATGATCACCTCTGCAGCGCCAACAAGGTGTTAACTGACTTGCATTAACAGATGATGGCGGACTCTGGGTCAATTGAGGTCAGGCCACAGCAGCCGGCGTGTACTTTCTGCCATGTACCGTTCTACTCAAAACCGACGTTACTTTATGCAGAGTACTGGCCGAAACTACTTTGATCTGCGAAATCTGTTTGGTGTTGTCGCTGGTGGACATAAATGCCTGGGCTATCGTTATGGCTTTACTCAGATTCGGAGTTTCTATAGTCAACAGTTTGCGAAGGATTGTCTCATGTCCGATGCCCAGTACAAAAAAGTCTCTGAGCATTTGTTCTAGGAATCCCTCAAACTCATAATGTCCTGCAAGGCTCCTTAGATCGGCGACGTAGCTCGCCACTTCCTGGCCCTCCGATCGTTGACACGTGTAGAACCGATATCTCACCATCAAAACGCTTTCCTTAGGATTTAGGTGCTTCCGGACCAGCGTACACAATTCTTCGTAGGATTTCTCTATTGGTTTTGCCGGGGCCAGGAGATTCTTCATGAGACCATAGGTTGTTGCCCCACAGACAGTTAGGAGGATCGCCCTTTGTTTGGTGGATGCATTGGTGATCATTTTCCAACAGTCTATCGACTCTGGATCAGTTCCTATGGAATGGAGGGTAGCTAATGCAACACCAGTTTTTAAAAAGGGAGGGAGAGAGAAAGCGGGTAATTATAGACTGGTTAGCCTGACATCAGTAGTGGGGAAAATGTTGGAATCAATTATTAAGGATGAAATAGCAGCGCATTTGGAAAGCAGTGACAGGATCGGTCCAAGTCAACATGGATTTATGAAGGGAAAATCATGCTTGACAAATCTTCTGGAATTTTTTGAGGATGTAACTAGTAGAGTGGACAAGTGAGAACCAGTGGATGTGGTGTATTTGGACTTTCAAAAGGCTTTTGACAAGGTCCCACACAAGAGATTGGTGTGCAAAATCAAAGCACATGGTATTGGAGGTAATATACTGACGTGGATAGAGAACTGGTTGGCAGACAGGAAGCAGAGAGTCGGGATAAATGGGTCCTTTTCAGAATGGCAGGCAGTGACTAGTGGATTGCTGCAGGGCTCAGTGCTGGGACCCCAGCTATTTACAATATACATAAATGATTTAGATGAAGGAATTGAGTGTAATATCTCCAAGTTTGCAGATGACACTAAACTGGGTGGCAGTGTGAGCTGTGAGGGGGACGCTAAGAGGCTGCAGGGTGACTTGGACAGGTTAGGTGAGTGGGCAAATGCATGGCAGATGCAGTATAATGTGGATAAATGTGAGGTTATCCACTTTGGGGACAAAAACGCGAAGACAGAATATTATCTGAATGGCGGCAGATTAGGAAAAGGGGTGGTGTAACGAGACCTGGGTGTCATGTTTCATCAGTCATTGAAAGTTGGCATACAGGTACAGCAGGCGGTGAAGAAGACAAATGGTATGTTGGCCTTCATAGCTAGGGGGTTTGAGTATAGGAGCAGGGAGGTCTTACTGCAGTTGTACAGTGCCTTGGCAAGGCCTCACCTGGAATATTGTGTTCAGTTTTGGTCTCCTAATCTGAGGAAGGATGTTCTTGCTATTGAGGGAATGCAGCGAAGGTTCACCAGACTGATTCCGGGCTGGCTGGACTGACATATGAGGAGAGACTGGATCAACTGGAGTTTATGAAGGATGAGAGGGGATCTCATAGAAACATATAAGATTCTGATGGGACGGGACAGGTTAGATGCGGGTAGAATGTTCCCGATGTTGGCGAAGTCCAGAACCAGGGGTCACAGTCTTAGGATAAGGGGTACGCCATTTAGGACTGAGATGAGGAGAAACTTCTTCACTCAGAGAGTTGCTAACCTGTGGAATTCCCTGCTGCAGAGAGTTGTTGATGCCATATCATTGGATATATTCAGGAGGGAGTTAGATGTTACACATGGCCCTTACGGCTAAGGGGATCAAAGGGTATGGAGAGAAAGCAGGAAATGGGTACTGAGGGAATGATCAGCCATGATCTTATTGAATGGTGGTGCAGGCTCAAAGGGCCGAATGGCCTACTCCTGCACCTATTTTCTATGTGGCGTTCTCGGCCCCTTCTAGCTCGTTGGCCACAAAGTATTGGTCGAGTCTCTCCATGAAGGCGTCCCAATCGTCCCCTTCTGAGAACTTCTCCAGGATGCCCACTGTTCTTTGCATTTTCACACGGTTGTTCGTTACTTCGTCGCCAATTGTTATGCTCATAATAAATGGTTAGACTGAGTACTGTGTGTAATGAGCAAGTGTGACCTTAGCTCCTCTACTACAATTCCAGAGTGCCGGTACCTAGTGGGTGGCCTGGTTATAAACTGTGCTCCCAAGGGATGTTGGGATCTTTTGGGACTCCAACAGGTGGGCCCTCTGGTGGTCAAGTGTGATGCAGGTTACAAAGGGTTAAATACATAACAAACTCCAAAGTGAGGAAGCAGCATGGTGGATTGCCTTTCATACCTGCTTGCCCGGAGTGCACAGGTGACCTTTAGGTCTCCCACAGGTGTGCCCCCCAGTGGCAAGTCTTACTCATTGGTGAGGTTTGTATACAAAACGCAACTAGCTCTTAATAGCAGTTTGTTGCTATAAATTCTTAAGCAAAGAACTCTTACAGAGATAAAGGAGGTTTTCAAGATTAACCAATCGTGGGCAAAAGGTCGGTGAGGGAGGAGGAAGAGGCAGTTGGAGTTGCTGCTCATGGGAGCGAGCGATGAGTACCTCAATTGATCCTTTGGAGAATGCCATAACAGGTACACAGGGTAGCTGTGGACTTATGGAGAGTGTACAGAAGGATGTATTAGGATGATACCAAACACAAGAGCCTTTTGTTATAAGGAAAGGCTGTTTACACTGTACATTAATGATTTAGACGAGGGGATTAAATGTAGTATCTCCAAATTTGCGGATGACACTAAGTTGGGTGGCAGTGTGAGCTGCGAGGAGGATGCTATGAGGCTGCAGAGCAACTTGGATAGGTTAGGTGAGTGGGCAAATGCATGGCAGATGAAGTACAATGTGGATAAATGTGAGGTTATCCACTTTGGTGGTAAAAACAGAGAGACAGACTATTATCTGAATGGTGACAGATTAGGAAAAGGGGAGGTGCAACGAGACCTGGGTGTCATGGTACATCAGTCATTGAAGGTCGGCATGCAGGTACAGCAGGCGGTTAAGAAAGCAAATGGCATGTTGGCCTTCATAGCGAGGGGATTTGAGTACAGGGGCAGGGAGGTGTTGCTACAGTTGTACAGGGCATTGGTGAGGCCACACCTGGAGTATTGTGTACAGTTTTGGTCTCCTAACCTGAGGAAGGACATTCTTGCTAATTGAGGGAGTGCAGCGAAGGTTCACCAGACTGATACACGGGATGGCGGGACTGACCTATCAAGAAAGACTGGATAACTGGGCTTGTATTCACTGGAGTTCAGAAGAATGAGAGGGGACCTCATAGAAACGTTTAAAATTCTGACGGGGTTAGACAGGTTAGATGCAGGAAGAATGTTCCAAATGTTGGGGAAGTCCAGAACCAGGGGACACAGTCTAAGGATAAGGGGTAAGCCATTTAGGACCGAGATGAGGAGAAACTTCTTCACCCAGAGAGTGGTGAACCTGTGGAATTCTCTACCACAGAAAGTTGTTGAGGCCAATTCACTAAATATATTCAAAACGGAGTTAGATGAAGTCCTTTCTACTAGGGGGATCAAGGGGTATGGCGAGAAAGCAGGAATGGGATACTGAAGTTGCATGTTCAGCCATGAACTCATTGAATGGCAGTGCAGGCTAGAAGGGCCGAATGGCCACTCCTGCACCTATTTTCTATGTTTCTATGGGCCCAAGTTTCCACATGATTAGTGCCTGATTTTTAGGAGCAACTGGTGGAGAACGGACTATCTTAGAAATCGCAATTCTCCACATTTTTTTTTCTGCAGTTCTAGTCAGGTAGAACAGTTCTACTTTGGAACATAATTTTTTCTTCAAAAGGGGGCGTGTCCGGCCACTGACGCTTGATTTCAAAGTTTCCACAGTGAAAACGTACTCCAAACTAACTTAGAATGGACTAGTGAAGATTTTTGTAGAACTGAAAAAAACCTGTTCTACACATTAAAAAATCAGGCGCAGGTTACAAATTAGGCATGGGGAACGAGGGGGGGAGGGGGGGGTGAAGGGAAGTCATTAAATTCTACAATAAATCCTTAGTTATACTTATACAAATATTATACAAATAAATCCAACCTGAATAAACATTTATAAGCAAAGAAAAGATTAAATAAACCATGTTCCTCCCTGTGTGAAAGTTCTTCAGGCAGGCCTTTAGGAAGTGGTTTGCCGTCGGGACCGAAGGCTGAAAGGGCCGGGCCCGAGATTTCGGGCAGGGCCCGTCCCCAGCACCAGAGGTAGGTGGCGTTGGGTCGGGTCGGGGAGAGAGGTTCGGTTCGGGTCGGCGGGGGAGGGAGGGAGAGAGGGGGAGGGGGGAGGGAGGGAGAGAGGGAGAGAGGGAGGGAGAGCGGGAGGGAGGGAGGGAAAGAGGGAGGGGGAGGGAGAGAGGGAGGGAGAGGGGGAGGGAGGGAGAGAGGGAGGGAGGGAGGTCAGGTCGGGGAGGGAGGTCAGGTCGGGGAGAGGGAGGTCAGGTCGGGGAAGGGAAGGTCAGGTCGGATCCAGTCCAGGGGCAAGAGTAGAGTCTGGTCGAGTTGGGTGGGAGCGGCAGCGGCAGACGCAGACGGGTCGAGTCGGGTCCGGTCCGGTCGGGGGTGGGGAGGGGGGGGGGGGCGGAAGCAGGAGCGGCGGGGAAGCAGGAGCGGCAGCGACAGGCAGGTCGAGTCGGGCCCGGTCCGGTCCGGTCGGGGGGGGGGAAAGCAGGAGCTGGAGTCGGCAGGAAGCAGGAGCTGGCCGTGGGAGGAGCCTTATTCACGCAACCCCAGTGAGGCCATTCGGCCAGGGCTAGGGGCTGCGTGCTTCGGGCCCCTCCCACACAGTTTCGGGCGCCTGGAGCTACTGCACTTGCGTGCCCACTGTAGTGCGCATGTGCAGAGCTCCCGGCACTGTTTTCGGCGCAGGGTCCTAGCTCCGCCCCCTACAGCTCCTGCTGCGCTGCGCCGAGGGCCAGAGGACCTGCAGGGAGGTGGAGAATATGGAGGGTTTTTTTAGGCGCACTTTGTGGCGCGAAAAACGGGCGTCCAGCTCAGAGGTTAAGAGGTGATCTAATAACGGTATTAAAAATTCTGAGTGTATCAATAAGATGAATAGAGATAACTATTTTGCCTGGTCAGTCAATTGATAAATAGAGGGCATACATCTGAGATCATTATCAAAACAATGAAGAGAAGTTTGGAGAATTTATTTTATGGAATACCCTACCAGAAACAGTGGTGGACACAATATTCATACTAGATTCTAAAAGGGAAGCAGTTAAATATTTGAACAAGAAACATTTCAAGGGGTATGGGAAAGGAGCAAGGGAATGGGATTAAATGAATAGTTTTTTTTCAGAAAAGGCTGAATGGTCTCCTCCGTGCTGTAAAGTTAAATCTTTTGTGATTCTATTATAAGTATCCTGCAGGAAAGGGAAATGGTAGGATACTGTATCACAGTAAAGAAACGTGATTCAGCCCATTCAGGTGTATTCTCCTCATGTACCACCTGGTCTAATCCACTCTTCTAATTGCTCCCCATACCTTTTAATATTCCTCTTTTTTTAAGCAACTAGTTTCCTTTTAAAATGATTTATGAACTTTGCTTCATAGCATGTAGCAATGCATTCTGTACACTTTTCATGTGAAGAATTTCCTTCTAATATTCCCTTTCATTCCTATTTTAAATATGTGGTCACTTTTTATCCTCTCACTAACATTTTCTTAATCTTGAAAGTCTCTCAGGTCACCCTTTAATCTTCTTAGCTCTAGTGAAAAGACCCTAAGGGCTAGACTTTCCACTTTGCTGGCTATCGCCCAAAAAATGGACGATGTTCCAGCCTTGGCGATGTGTCAGCCTTCATGACTGCTGACACATTGCCCATTTTTTGGATCACGATTTTCGCCTCGGCGATAGGCCAGCGATGTTATGTGGGCCCAGCGATAGGCCAGCGATGTGGAAGGCAAAAGCTTCCCTAGCAACGGCCTTTTGCGCATGTGATTTTTTTTTTGGTGGACAGCTTTTCCCATGTTTTGGGAGGTCAGGGGTCATCCACACAAGCACAGAAGGCCGTTGCAGAGAGGGGGGAGAGAGAGAGAGGAGAGGAGGAACGAGAGTGAGAGAAAAGAGAAAGAGGAAAAAGAGTTAAAGAAGAGATTAGAAGAGATTTTTAGAGATTTAAAAAATAGAAATAAAACAGATAAAAAGAGGAGAGAGATTTAAAAGATAAAAAGATAAATAAAAGATATAGAACATCATGTCCTCATCGGATAATGTGGAGAGGGGTCGGAAGAGGGCAAGGCCTTTTTCCGACGAGGCCAATGAGGCCCTCATCCAGGAGGTGCACTCTGGGGGGCCGAATTAACCCAGGGTGGCAGTGGGAAACCTCCATCTCAGGCCTACAGCAAGATTTGGACCCAAATTGCGGACGTCATCTCCTCGGCGTCCCATGAGGCGAGGGGGCCTGACCATTGCAGAAAACGCTGGAACAGCCTGATGGCGTCAGCAAGAGTAAGTACAGATTTTATATTGTATTGATGAAGATTGCAATTATAATTATAATTGTAAATCTCCTGGATTTAGTTAATTGTTGTAAATGTTGTAAATTATTTATATACATATATACATACATACATAAATGCATACATGCATATATACATGTATACACACACATATATAAATATATATATATTTACATTTCCTGCTAGTGTCTGAACTGGGCTATGAAACTGTGTCATTTTTAAGTCTCTCTGGCTGCTGCAGTATAGAGAGATGTATATGTCAAGCTGTCACTCCTAAACACACTGAGCTTTGTTACAACCGTGCATCAATTGTTGATCCTATTTGCATGTAACGTTTGAAACTGTTGTGCTTCCATGATACTACCGAGTCAATTAGCTTATGCCATGCTCTTTTCATGTTTACAGAAGAAGATATCTAACAACCACAGCGAGCAGAGGCGCACTGGAGGGAGCACTGCTCAGCTGCAACCCCTCACTGAACTTGAGGAGCGTGCAGCCGCGCTTGTGGGCCAGCAAAGTCGGTCGGCTACCACCCATGGTGTTGCGGAACCCCGTTATGCGTCTCGTGAGTAATGTGTCAAACAGTTTTAAAGTAATGAAACGTCCTGTAATTATAATGCAATATACGAATGATGTCATGTCATGTCATGCATGCAGCCTTTGTACTACTCTCAGGTTGACAACATAAGAAGCAATAGCAGCAGGGGATGGTCACCTGTTCTCTGTTCGCTCCCCTTAAACCCTCACTCCCTTATTCTGTCCATCTGCGACTAATGCAGCTGTGACAGCTTTCTGGGGCAATGAAATCCACATGATGCATTCATATGTAACGTCTCTCGGTAACGTGTACCCTTATGTTCTAATAACCTCAAATGTGCTTTAAAGGTCAACCAGAGATGCCAGTGGAGGCCACACCTGAAGAACAGGAGGAGGACGAGGAATCCACGACCACAGAACCAGAGGAGGAGGAGGTACATTTGGATCACATAGAGGAGGATGACCCTGTGGCCACCTTGGAGGTCTCTATTGAGACAGAAGAGGCACCAAGACCAAGCAGTGTGCAGCCGGCAACGCTAAGGCGCATTATAGTGTGCACGCCGACCCCACGGTGGTCGGGTCAGCGAGTTCAGCATTCGCCTCCTAGAGATGATCGGTTGGAGGGCTTTATCTCCCTGTGCGAGGAGACGGTCAGGATAAGTCGCGAGCATCTCCAGGCTTTTAAGCTGTTCACGCGGGACTTTGCACAGGTGTCTGCTGAGCATACGGAGATAGCGAGGCAGACACTTGCGGAGTTGCGTGCACAGATCGCCGCCACCAATGCCTTGCGGCATGTGCTGTTGGCTGTGCACGGCGCTGTACCCCAAAGTGTCGTGCTCGGTCCGAGTACCAGCCTAAGCACTCAAGCGAGTCAGGAGGAAGAACTTCTTTCTTACTCGGAAAATGATACCCCCGCTTCGTCTTCCCCTCCAACACCCCCACAACAGCCGATTGTGCCACCATCACCCCCATCACGGCAGGAAGTCTTTCCGTTGCCCGCTGCACTCCAGCATCATCTCGGTATCCGGTGACCAAAATGGATGGATGGACCTAAGTTATGGGGGGGGGGAAAGGATCTGGAGGGAAACATGGCCGCAGGTAGGGAGGGGGGGCTGTTATTGTTATTTTTTATTGTTGTTAATACTGTTATTGTTGTTGTGTTTTTTTAATCTTATTGTTACTGTTGGTTTATAGTTGGGGGTGGGGGGGTTGTTAAAAGTTAAAAAGTTTTGTGTTACAATAATAATTTTTTTAATTGAATTTAACAATTGTTGTGCATTGTCTTATAATAACGTAAGTTAAGTTAAGCTATACATTAATGCAACTGTTGTACAACAATGGCCAGGCCAGGCATTTGTTGTCCTCTCCTTATTGCTAGGTTATGAAACATGCAACACAACTCAGCGACCTGGTCAGGGTGGTACTGTAGGTTGCCACCAGAGTAGTCCAGGCATCTGAAGCACTGCTTGAGCACTCCAGTTGTCTTTTCGACAATGTTGCATGTAGCTATGTGGCTTTCGATGCAACACTTCTTGTTTTCCGTCAGGGGATTATGCAGGGGTGTCATGAGACAACTGGCAAGGACCTATCTTTTATCCCCCAGCATCCAACCGTAACCACCTGGCTGATTGATAAACAGGTTAGGGATAGCTCTCTCACGCTGGATGTGCGCATCATGGGTGCTGCCTGGAAATGTAGCATTTACTACCATGATAATTTGGTTGTGGTCGACAATGAGCTGCACATTCAAGGAGTGGAATCCCTTTCGGTTACGAAATACCTCCGGGTTCTGTAAAGGGGCTTTCAGAGCGATATGCATGCAGTCTATTACTCCCTGCACCTTGAAGAAGTTTGCTATTCTTGAAGAATCCAAAGCCCTCCCAGTTTGTGCCTCCCTGGTCATAGGGAAGCTTATAAAGTCCATCCTGCAAGCATAAAGGGCTTCAGTCACCTGTCGAATGGAGCAGTGTGTGGCGTGCTGAGAGATACCAGAGATGTCGCCAGCTGAAGCCTGAAAGGAGCCAGATGCATAGAAGGATAGTGCCACAGTAACCTTTACCTCAACGGGCAGTGCGGTCCTGATGGTGCTGATAGGCTGCAGATCCCCCTTGATGAGCTGACATATCTCATCGATGACCTTCTTCCGGAAGCACAGCCTCCTAAGACACGTGTTTTCAGACAAGTTGAGGTAAGATTGCTTTTCCCTGTAAGTTCGTCGGCTGTACGTTCGCCTCCGCATTACTCTGCCACCTCTTCGATTGGCCCTTTCAGACGCCAGCGTGTGAGCAGTTACAAGTAATGGCAGAGAATTTATAGGCCCCATCACTGTCACTAATATTATCACTGTTGATATAAATGCCCTTTCTAGTAATAAAATGGCAAATGTACTAAAATAAAAGCTAACATAATTATTGGATATAAGTATTACTGTGATTGGATCTATCAGTAAAAGACCCTTAAATAACTCACAAATATAAGCCCCTTTGTTTTAGCAGCTTCCTCCCTTCCTCCGACGTCCAAAATGACGTCCGTAGGGCCGAGTTCTGTGAGGAAGGCCCGGGAAAAGCAACTATTCTCCAGCGATGTTCTCGATGAGCGATCAGCCCGGCGATGTGCCAAAAGTTGCGCTGGGCGATGTGCGGGCGATCACCTCAGCGATGTGAGCCGGAAGTTGGGGGGACAATTTTCCGGCGATGTTCCAGCCTAACTTTCCACTTTTCAGTCAAAATGGGCGATAGCAGGCTGTTTTGGGTGATATATGGGCATCAGCCCAGTGATGTGAAGTGGAAAGTCTAGCCGTTCTCAAACCTTGCCTTCATAATTATAATGCCATAATTTTTTTATTTTATTCAATCATGGTATGTGGGTGTGGCATTTATTGCCCATCCCTAGTACTTTTGAGAGGGAGGTAGTGAGCCATATTCTTGAACTGCTGCAGTCTGTGTGGGGAAGGTATTCCCAACAATGGTGGTGGAGGTTCTGGAATTTTGACACAGAAATTATGAATGAACAGCAATATAATTCCAAGTCAGGATGGTGCGTAACTTGGAAGGGAACTCGGGGGTGGTGGTGTTCCAATGCACCTGCTGCCCTTGTCCTTCTAGGTGGTAGAGGTCGCAGGCTTGGCAGGTGCTGTCAAGAAGCCTTGAGAAGTTTCTGCAGTGCATCTTGTATATGGTACACACTGCAACCACTTTACACCGGCAGTGAAGGGAGTGAAAGTTTAAGGTGGTGGATGGAATGCCAATCAGCGGGCTGCTTTGTTCTGGATGGTGTAGAGTGTCATGTATCCTACATGGTTACTGCTTGTACTATCACAAGGTGTGCCACCAGAGCGCACAGCAGTGGGAGACTTGTAGGCTACCTGTACAGGTGTGCCTGGCCTAGTATAAAAGGCAAGCCACCAGGTGTGATCCTCACTCTGGAGTTAACTAAGAAAGGACTAAGGTCACTACAGTTCAAGTACAACACATTGCCTCGTGGAGTCATTACTAGAGCATCTAAGGACACAACATAGAGCTTATTTAGTGTTATTGGACCTGCACTCATCCAGTCAAGTGGAGAGCTTTCCATCACACTCCTGATTTGTGCATTGTAGGTAGTGAAAGACTTTAGGGAGTCAGGAGGTGAGTCCCTCGCCACAGAACATCCAGCCTATGTCTGCTCTTGTCGCCACAGTAATTATGAGGCTGGTCCAATTACATTTCTGGCCAATGGTGACCCCCAGGATGCTGATGCTGGGGCATTCGACGATGGTAATGCCACTGAGTGTCAAGGGGAAGTGGCTAGAGCCTCTCATTGAAGATGGTCATTGCCTGGTCATTGAGGTGTGAATGTTACTTACCATTTATCTCCCAAGCCTGGATATTGTCCAGGTTTTGTTGCATGCGGGAATCGACTGCTCCATTATCTGAGGAACAGCAGAATGTAGGGGAGGACGAAAACCTCTCACTTTACCCAGAAGGCAAAAAGCTGTGGGATCTGTCTGTGCTGCAGCAGGCCAGTGTCCTAGAAGGAACAGGGAACCCAGAACCAGATGTGGATTTAAACCGAGACGGTGTGGCCTTGGCAGGGCAGTGATTGGACGGGGGAGGACATTGGAGGGCCAATGGGAGTGCCCTTGCTCGAAAACTCGGGACTGACTCATCACCGATACCGAGCTATTGTCTCCCCCACATTTACACTATGGAGGGATATTATGCAGGCCTTAAGAAAACTAGGGAGCCCAAAACAAACCAAGGGCTACACAATGGCTACAGGAGGCCTACACTCTGCCAACCCAATTAACGCCTACTCAACCCTTGATTAGGTTAACATCAGGGATGGCCAGTGGAAAATCCCGCAAAATCCAACACTGCTGCATTTTTCAAAAATCACAAGTCCACCAATGGGAAGGATTTATTTCAGCATGAAAGTCTGGCTGGATAACTGGATATAAGAAAGGGTTTCTGCCACAACAAATTGTTCTGTTCTCGTGTTCCAGCAAGCAGTCAGTCTTTCGACATAGGAGGAAGACCAGTGTCCGGAGACACCGAAGACAGAAGAAGCAAACCACAGCATCAGTTCAGCCTCCTTTCACTACTGGAGACTAAACCTTTTTTTTTTCCACAAGGATCTTCCCCTGAGAGCTGGACTCAGGTAGATCCACAGTAACAACAAGACGCAACAAAACCAAGTTTCCAAGAAAATCACAACCGACAAAGTAACTTCAAGATCCTGAAGGTAGCAAAAGGAAAACCCCGAAACCGCGTTTTGACCTGGAAAGACTGTAAAAGCTATGGTGAGTATAATCTCTGCTCCCCAGAACTCCCAACTCAGTTAGGTCAGGAAGGTGGGAGGCTGGGCATTGCACTGCTGTTAAACTTGTGTAAACATTTTCGTTGTGCCCGTTTAGTGGGATTTAGGGGGATTGTTTTGTTGGTGTATTGCTGTTTGTTGAGACACACCTTGTCAAGTAAATTGGAAGCTTAAAGTTCCTCTTGGAATCGCCTCATCTCAGTTCTGTTGTATTACATCTCCTGATCGTGAGTCTTGGGTCAGAACAGTGTAAGGAAAGCCAGGAGCGCCTCGAAAACGCTCAACTGTGTGCCACAGGCTAGGGAAGAAAGGGGTTAGGAGTGTTTGACACTCACAGGTGCCTCACAGGCTAGTCATAAACTGCGGGGACGCACGAGTCTCATAACCCCCTTCATAAGCTGTGGACACAGTCTCTCCAGGAGTGTTCTTGCAGCACTCAGGGTACCTCACAGGCCAGGCATAAGCTGTGAGGGCAGAAGCCCAGAGAGAGACACCCAAGGCATAACACTCCCCAGAACCCCTTACAGAACATGGTGACCGCGGCAGGACACAAGCAAACAGGAGATGTTAATATAACAGATGAGGTGATAAAGAGAGGAAACTAAAATGGAGGAGAGAATTTCCTCATACATTTTTGGCAAAGTGAACGTCACCAAACCTTGGGTGCAAGCCCTCACACGGGCAGAGCGCCCAGTGGATGCTGCTGCTCAGTGGACAGCAGGGAAGGACACAACCGCAGGGTGGAAAAGGCCATCTGGCTTATCTGCCTCACCCGCCAGGTCCGAAAGCTCGACCAGCGGGTGAAGGACTTGGAACAGAGTCTTCAGAAATCAGAGGAGCTCTCTGCTATCCAGGCTGCGGTTGGGGACGACTTGCAGGCCGAATTATCTGAGGAGCAGCAAAGGAAGAGGCAGTTGGAGGAGACCTTCCGAAATAGCTGGGACTATCTTCAGTGTCAGGTCACTGAGGCCAAGGGTAGTGAGGGGTCCCTCTGGGAACGGAACTCTCGGTACGCCCAGAAAATTAGGGAACTGGAGAATAAATTAAAAGACGTGCAGGCAGCTTATAAGGTGGCCAATAGCAGTGAGTTTCAAAAGGCAGATCACGGTCCCTGCCAGGAGAGGATTAGAACTCTCACCCACGCTCTATCCCAGGCAAAGGGGATGGTCGCCCTGATAGGACCTGGAGGGGCCACAGGGGACAAAGGAGAGTATTGGTGGGTAGAGGAGAATCCAAAGGCAAAGCATGCCCGACCACCTCCTGAGGCATCGGTGGTTTGTCCGGTGGGGTACCGGGAGGAGCGGGGCGCGCAGGCAGTAGCATACCCAGGGCTGGGGGCAGGACCAATGTGTCCCGTTCAGCAGCAGGGATGTGAGGCTCCAGCCGAGGGTCAGTTAAGGGCTGGATCAGGCGACCAGGCACTGTCTGCTGCACCGGGTATGGTGGGACGGCCGGAGGTGGAGGGACCAGCGCAGAAAGATCCTGAACCAGGGCGGATGTGCCCGGTCAGGCAGCGCAAGTACAGTCCTCTACAGGCAGGTGGCCAAGGTCAGGGAGCGCTGGAGAGCGACTTTATTATTCCCCATGGAGTTCAATCACTCAGGGCCATAGTGGCCCACTTGGCCAAACTCATTCGCACCGGGGACCCGTCTATCCACTTCATGGAGGTGATGCAGGCAGGGGAAATTAATGGGTGCGACAAGGAAGAGACAGCCAAGCTGCTGCTCTTCTCTCTGGACAGCAAATTGTACCAGGCCCTACCGGCAAAATGCCGGAGGAGCAGCGCACATTTACTGAGTTCCAGAGGACCATCCGTGAGGCTATGGGCTTCAATGACGGCAGTCCTTTCGAACGGGTCGAAAGGACAAGGCAGCTTGCAGGGGAAACCCCGCAGGCGTTTGCGGACAGGCTGTGGGTGGTATACCACGCAGCCTGTGGGGAGCTCCTCGGCCGGGTGAATCTTTACGTGGTGCAGACTGGCCGCTGGCTGAGGATGCTGGTGGCAAACTGCTTGCCCCGGCTCAAGGCCAGGGCAGAACTGTGGTTCGATTCACAGGACCCCAACCTCACCGAGGAAGCAGTGGTCAGGCAACTGGCACTGGTCCAACGGAATGGAGGAGTGGAGGAGGAGAAAACCTCCAAAGGGCGGGTAAATGAAGTAAAACCCAACTCGATTCCCAAAAGGGAATGGCACCAGGAGGGTGGCTGCTCGTCTGATAAGGAGAGAGTGTGCTACAGGTGCGGGAAAGCTGGGCATTTTAAAAGGGATTACAGGAGCCCAGTAAAGAGATATGGGGGGGGGGGGAAAACTCCTTCAGGAGCCGCCCAGAGTGGGAGAAGTGGAGGGAGCTCCTCACCATCCCTCGACGAGACAGTAGCTGCAGTGAGGACAGCGCTGGAGGGGACTAGGAAGGTAGCCATGGCAACAGGCAGGGAAGCACCAGCAACCCTGCCAGCACAGAGGCCGTGACTAGCCCAGACCTAGCCTGCATACCTGTGCCCACTAGAATACGACCCCTGGGGATGACCCTGGGTCAAGATGGAGGTTGAGGGTGTACTGGGTACTTACCTTCTGGACACTGGTCCTTCCAGCACCATAAACCATTCGGAGGACCCCGCAACCTCACCTCTATCAAACGGGGTGCCGTATCAACTAGTTGGGTTCACAGGAAATGAGAAGGCTGGGTTTTTCTGAGTCCCGCTCGCAGTTCGTTTAGGAGTACTCCAAACACAATGGAAGTGCGTCCTGATGAATGATGGGAACGGTGGGAAAAGGGATCTTGGGGGCTGATTTCATCATCGCTCGCCAGATCCTAGTGGACTTGAGAAATCACTGTCTATGGGGCACAGTGGACACTGGAGCAGAGGGAGAAGTCATGGTTATTGATAAGAAACAGGGAGAAGGGACTCTGTGTACCATGAAGCCAAAAGAGGGCTTATGACCTGGAGGTTCTGGTCGGTAACACCCCGGCAGAGAATCGGGCCTATGTGCAAGCAAATCTTGCAGCATTTGCTACCCATAAACATGATTGTGGGAGAGTCACAGGTGTGGAGGTTAGAATAGATGGGGATCCCATGTCCCGCCCGCAAAAGCAGTATGGCTTTCCCCGAGAGGCAGAAGCAGACTTGGAGATAGCTTTAAGCTCGTTTGTCGAACAGGGTGTTTTGAGACCCATAGCCACCCATGTCAACTCCCCACTTTGGCCAGTTAGGAAACCGGACAATTCTTGGAGGACTATTGTGGATTACAGGGTGCTCAATAAAAACATCACGGCTTGTGCCCCCACAGTAGCGGCGGTTGCGGATCTGATAGGGGAAATCCCTGCATCCGCAACCACGTTCACAGTGTTGGACATATCCAACGGGTTCTGGTCTATCCCTGTACGGAGGGAAGACCAATACAAGTTTGCCTTCACCTTCCGGGAACAGCAGTATACATGGAGCTGCCTCCCACAGGGCTTTCATAACAGTCCCAGCATTTTTCACAAATGCATGGCGAACTGCTTAAAAGGCTTCAGCCAAACACACCAGCTGGTCCAGTATGTGGACGACCTGCTGCTGTTCACAGACAGCAGTGAGGAATATGGTCCACTGCAGGCCGAGCTGCTGGTCTTACTAAAGGAAGGGGGTTTTAAAGTTAACCCCAAGAAAACCTAGATAGGTCTAGGGGAAGTAAAATTCATGGGCCTGACGATAAGGGCAGGAGAAAGGGCCATTGATGAGGCTAGAAGAAAGGCAGTGCAGGAACTCCCTGCCCCTACGAATGTGTCGGGGGTAAAGTCTTTCCTGGGAATCACTGGCTACTGTAGGGACTTCATCGAAGACTATGCAGCCACTGCCGCCCCTCTGCTCAGACTCCTACACAAGGGAGTCGAGTGGGAATGGGACGAGGGCTGTGAGGCAGCATTTGTCCATCTGAAGAGAGACCTGCAGGTAGCACTGGCCCTTGGGGCAATTGATGGGGGAGAGGAATTCTTCCTGGAGGTGGCAGCCAGTGGCGACAGCTTAAGTGCAGTGTTGCTCCAGGAACGAAACCGCCAACTGAGACCGGTAGTGTACTCCTCCAGGATCCTCACAGAGGTAGAAAAGGGATACTCCAATTGTGAGAGGCACTTGCTTGCCACTCACTGGGCAGTAAAGAGAGCTCAGATTTTTACTGGAGTATCCCCCATTACACTCCTCACCCATCATACCCCGACGCAGATGCTATTGGACAGGAGGATTAAGGACGAGACAGTGAGCAGTGCTAGAATCACTCGCTGGACCCTCCTCCTCTCCCAAATGGCATTAAAAGTCAAGGGCCTCTGCGAGCCCAGGCTCGCAGCAAATCCAATCTATCCAGGGCAGCCGCATAGATGCTCTGTGGAGGGGGTATGGGACATCAACTTTGGATTTCGGGCAGGGATACACCCCACAGGCTGCGAGATCTACGTTGATGGCTCCAGTTCAGTGTCCGCGGGTACAAGACTCATGGGCTGCGGAGTTTGGGATCCCAAGGCAGGGATTGCCTTGGCTCTTAAACTCCCATGCACCCTGAGCACCCAGCAGGCGGAACTCTCAGCGGTGATATATGTGGTCACACACCCTGAGAAATTCCCTACCCCATACACGATTTGCTCGGACAGCATGTTCACTTGCAATTCATGTACAGAATATCTGGCGATTTGGTCACACCAGGGGTACACCTCTGCCGGTTACCAAACCCCTGCTAGAAAAGATCGTGGCTGCAGTGGGAGAAACCGGGGATGTGTATATCCATAAGGTGAAGGCCCACTCCAAAACTGAGCCACGGGGGGGGGGAAGGTAACCAGCAGGCAGACCTGCTGGCAAAGGAAGGTGCTCGTACAGGTCACCTATGGGACCCATACGAGGCAGGCAGGATAGCAGCAGCAAGAAGCCAGGGACACAAGGGAGCATAGGGGTGGTGGTGGCCCTGGACCTTAAAGTAGTCCAGATGCAGGACCTGGTCCTGAAGGCTGACTTGGCTGCTATCAAAAAGGGGGAAAAGGCTGAGGGCCCATAAAGTGCTGCAGATATTGCTGTGTGGGAAGGCATGTTGTTGAAAGGGGACAAATGGGTAGTGCCACCACAACACCCGAGGGAATTCCTTCAGCTGGCCCATGAGGGTCCAGGTGCAGGGCACCCCGGGCCGGAATTTATGTGGCAACGGGTAGAAAAGACAGGGTGGTGGCCAGGTCTCCGGGAAGACATCCGCGACTTCTGTGCGGCCTGTGTGGTTTGCGCTGCAAACAACCTGGATCCCCAGAAAAGGAAGGTGTCCATAGGGCACGTCAGGCAGATAGAGGGACCATGGCAGTCGATCCAGATCAACTACATTGGACCCCTACCAGCCGCCCAGGGAGGTTATAAATACTGCCTCGTCCTGGTGGATGTGTTTTGCAAGTGGGTGGAAGTCTTCCCTTGCCGAACAGCTACCGCAGTGGGGACTGCAAAAATCCTGGTGAGGGAGGTGTTCTCTCTGTGGGGTCCAACTCAAATCGTGGAATCCGACCGGGGAAGCCACTTCACCGGCCAGGTGATGCAGGCCACCCTAAAGGTGCTGGGGATAAGAGCCAAATGGCATGTCACCTACAACCCTCAGTCCTCAGGCCCCGTAGAACGCCTGAACCGGACCATAAAGGAAAGGCTGCGCAAAGAGTCGGGAGATTCACCTAACAAGTGGGTGGAGGTCTTACCGTTGGTCCTCATGGGAATCCGTGCCAGTCAGTCAAAGAGCACAGGGTACTCACCCCATGAGCTGATGACTGGCCGGATTATGAGGACCTCAGTGCATGTGTTGGCACCGGTCCTCGCCGAAGGGCAGCTTCGAGAGGTGAACTGGGACCACTTCGTCAGGAATCTGTTCGAACAGCTTCAACAGATTCACTGGCAGGCGGCCAACAACATGGGTAAACAGCACCGCAGCAATCGGCTGCTGCTGAAACCCCACAGTCACCATGATTGGGAGGTGGGCGACCAGATGATGGTGAGAAGCTTCGCCTGGGTCAGGGTATTTGAATTACTGTATATGGGACCATGCAGCATAGTCGACAAGGCTACCTCTATGGTCTATGCGGTTCAATTGCCTCGCCGAGTGAAGTGGTATCTGTAATGTCCTTACACACTACTATAAGTTCACACGAGGCACATTCTGCAGACAAGGTCACTCTGTGACCTGAACCTTCATTCACAGGACCAAGAAGTGCAGACCCTGCGTGGGACCTCCCTTTATATACCTGGATGACTAGGTGAGGAGTGTCTCCCACAAGTTCACCCCCTGTGGTCAAGGTGTATACAGTATGCAGTGTTGTTACATGAAGGTTACAGTTACAAGGTGGTTACATTCATGACATCATCTCCCCCCCAACGTCTTATGGGGTCAAAGATTAAGTCTTTCAGGTGGTTGATGCTCTCTCGTGGAGCGCCGCAGTTGGGGCTCTGGTTGTTGAGCCTTGGCATGCTTCTCTGTCACCTGTGGTGATTCCGGCTTGTCCGGGCTGGCCGCAGGGACTGTGCATGCTGCTGAATGTTCTTGTTGCTCGTTCACTGGCGGTGGTGTGGGCAACATCTCATGATCAGAGGCGGGAGCTCGAGGTGCGTGGTGAGGCCTATAAAGGCCCAGCAGCTGCGAGAGGCGGCGGCAGATCGAAGGCGGGAGATGGAGGTGCGTGGTGAGACCTATAAAGGCCCAGCGGCTGCGAGAGGCGGCGGCAGATTGGAGGCGGGAGCTCGAGGTGCGTGGAGAGGCCTATAAAAGGCCCAGCTTATGCAGCTCCAGCTGGGAGAAAAAGCAAAAAAGAAGTAGAGAGTAATCAAAAGGTGACGTCACAGCCAAAGGGGTAAGTGATTGGCTGGTGATTGGTGAGTAGCTTTTCTTTTTTCTCTTCTATATCAGTGAGTAAACTTTAGCATTGTTGTTGCCAATTTAAGTGTATCTAAGGGTTAAGTCATGGCAGGAGAACTCGGTCATGTGATATGCTCCTCCTGTACCATGTGGGAACTGAGGGACACTTCCGGTGTCCCTGACGACTACGTGTGCGGGAAGTGTATCCGCCTCCAGCTCCTGATGGTCCGCGTTGCGGAATTGGAGCTAAGGGTGGATTTACTCTGGGGCATCCACGATGCTGAAAATGATGTGAGTAGCACGTGTAGCGAGTTGGTCTTACCGCAGGTGAAGGGTCCACAGCCAGCTAGGGATTGGAAGACCAGCAGGAAGAGCAGTGCAAGGAAGGTAGTGCAGGGGTCCCCTGCGGTCATCCCCCTGCAAAACAGATACACTGCTTTGAGTACTATTGAGGGGGATGACTCATCAGGGGAGGGCAGCAGCAGCCAAGTTCATAGCACCGTGGCTGGCTCTGTTGCACAAGAGGGCAGGAAAATAAGTGGGAGAGCGATAGTGATAGGGGATTCAATTGTAAGGGGAATAGATACGTGTTTCTGCGGCCTCAACCGAGACGCCAGGATGGTATATTGCCTCCCTGGTGCAAGGGTCAAGGATGTCTCGGAGCGGGTGCAGGACATTCTGAAAAGGGAAGGAGAACAGCCAGTTGTCGTGGTGCACATTGGTACCAACGACACAGGTAAAAAAAGTGATGGGGTCCTACGAGATGAATTTAAGGAGCTAGGAGTTAAATTAAAAAGTAGGACCCCAAAATAGTAATCTCGGGATTGCTACCAGTGCCACGTGCTAGTCAGAGTAGGAATCGCAGGATAGCGCAGATGAATACATGGCTTGAGCAGTAGTGCAGCAGGGAGGGATTCAAATTCCTGGGGCATTGGTTCCGATTCTGGGGGAGGTGGGACCAGTACAAACTGAACGGTCTACACCTGGGCAGGACTGGAACCAATGTCCTAGGGGGAGTGTTTGCTAGTGCTGTTGGTGAGAAGTTAAACTAATATGGCAGGGGGATGGGAACCAATGCGGGGAGACAGAGGGAAGCAGAATGGAGACAGAGGCAAAGGACAGAAAGGAGATGAGTGAGGGTGGAGGGCAGAGAAACCCAAGACAAAAAACAAAAAGGGCCAATGTACAGCAAAATTCTAAAGGGTCAAAGTGTAATAAAAAGGCAAGCATGAAAGCTCGGTGCCTCAATGCGAGGAGTATTCGGAACCCAGGAGAGGGCTCTGAGCTAGTTAGAGTGGGTGAGAGCGCAGATGAACAGGACCCCAAGAAAGAATGCAAAAGGCAGGAGGCAACAGAGCAGAGTAGCACTGGGGTAAGTGTAAACCACAAGGTGATAGGAAGGGACAATATGTATGAATATAAAGGGGCTGCAGGAGGGGTCAAAACTAAAAATCATGGTTTAAAAGCTAGTATTAAAACACTTTACCTAAACGCATACAGCATTCGAAATAAAGTAAATAAGTTGGCAGCACAAATCATTACAAATGGGTATGATTTGGTGGCCATTACAGAAACGTGGTTGCAGGGGGGCCAAGACTGGGAATTAAACATACAGGGGTATCTGACAATTCGGAAGGATAGACAAGAAGGGAAAGGAGGTGGGGTACCTCTGTTAATAAAGGATGATATAAGGGCAGTTGTGAGAGATGATATTGGCTCTAATGAACAAAATGTTGAATCATTGTGGGTGGAGATTAGAGATAGTAAGGGGAAAAAGTCACTGGTGGGCGTAGTTTATAGGCCTCCAAATAATAACTTCATGGTGGGGCGGACAATAATCAAGGGAATAATAGAGGCATGTGAAAAAGGAATGGCAGTAATCATGGGGGATTTAACCTACATATCGATTGGTCAAATCAAATCGCACGGGGGGGTAGCCTGGAGGAGGAATTCATAGAATGCATATGGGATTGTTTCTTAGAACAGTATGTTACAGAACCTACAAGGGAGCAAGCTATCTTAGATCTGGCCCTGTGTAATGAGACAGGAATAATAAACGATCTCCGAGTAAAAGATCCTCTCGGAATGAGTGATCACAGTATGGTTGAATTTGTAATACAGATTGAGGGTGAGGAAGTAGTGTCTCAAATGAGCATACTATGCTTAAACAAAGGGGACTAGAGTGGGATGAGGGCAGAGTTAGCTAAAGTAGACTGGGAACACAGACTAAACGGTGGCACAATTGAGGAACAGTGGAGGACTTTTAAGGAGCTCTTTCATAGTGCTCAACAAAAATATATTCCAGTGAAAAAGAAGGGCGGTAAGAGAAGGGATAACCAGCCATGGATAACCAAGGAAATAAAGGAGAGTATCAAATTAAAAACCAATGCGTATAAGGTGGCCAAGGTTAGTGGGAAACTAGAAGATTGGGAAAATTTTAAACGACAGCAAAGAATGACTAAGAAAGCAATAAAGAAAGGAAAGATAGATTATGAAAGTAAACTTGCGCAAAACATAAAAACAGATAGTAAAAGCTTTTACCGATATATAAAATGGAAAAGAGTGACTAAAGTAAATGTTGGTCCTTTAGAAGATGAGAAGGGGGATCTATAATGGGAAATGTGGAAATGGCTGAGACTTTAAACAATTATTTTGCTTCGGTCTTCACAGTGGAAGACTCAAAAACCATGCCAAAAATTGCTGGTCACGGGAATGTGGGAAGGGAGGACCTTGAGACAATCACTATCACTCGGGAGGTAGTGCTGGACAGACTAATGGGACTCAAGGTAGACAAGTCCCCTGGTCCTGATGAAATGAATCCCAGGGTATTAAAAGAGATGGCGGAAGTTATAGCCGATGCATTCGTTATAATCTACCAAAATTCTCTGGACTCTGGGGAGGTACCAGTGGATTGGAAAGCAGCTAATGTAACGCCTCTGTTTAAAAAAGGGGGGCAGACAAAAGGCATGTAACTATAGACCGGTTAGTTTAACATCTGTAGTGGGGAAAATGCTTTAAACTATCATTAAGGAAATAGCAGGACATCTAGATAGGAATAGTGCAATCAAGCAGACGCAACATGGATTCGTGAAGGGGAAATCATGTTTAACTAATTTACGGAATTCTTTGAGGATATAACGAGCATGGTGGATAGAGGTGTACCGATGGATGTGGTTTATTTAGATTTCCAAAAGGCATTCGATAAGGTGCCATACAAAAGGTTACTGCAGAAGATAAAGGTGCGCGGAGTCAGAGGAAATGTATTAGCATGGATCGAGAATTGGCTGGCTAACAGAAAGCAGAGAGTCGGGATAAATGGGTCCGTTTCAGGTTGGAAATCGGTGGTTAGTGGTGTGCCACCGCGATCGGTGCTGGGACTGCAACTGTTTATAATATACATAGATGACCTGGAAGAGGGGACAGAGTGTAGTGTAACAAAATTTGCAGATGACACAAAGATTAGTGGGAAAGTGGGTTGTGTAGAGGACACAGAGAGGTTGCAAAGAGATTTAGATAGGTTAAGCGAATGGGCTAAGGTTTGGCAGATGGAATACAATGTCAGAAAATGTGAGGTCATCCACCTTGGGGAAAGAAAAACAGTAAAAGGGAATATTATTTGAATGGGGAGAAATTACAACATGCTGCGGTGCAGAGGGACCTGGGGGTCCTTGTGCATGAATCCCAAAAAGTTAGTTTGCAGCAGGTAATCAGGAAGGCGAATGGAATGTTGGCCTTCATTGCGACAGGGATGGAGTACAAAAGCAGGGAGGTCCTGCTGCAACTGTACAGGGTATTGGTGAGGCCGAACCTGAAGTACTGCATGCAGTTTTGGTCACCTTACTTAAGGAAGGATTTACTAGCCTTGGAGGGGGTACAGAGACGATTCACTCGGCTGATTCCGGAGATGAGGGGGTTACCTTATGATGATAGATTGAGTAGACGGGTCTTTACTCGTTGGAGTTCAGAAGGATGAGGGGTGATCTTATAGAAACATTTAAAATAATGAAAGGGATAGACAAGATAGAGGCTGAGAGGTTGTTTCCACTGGTTGGGGAGACTAGAACTAGGGGGCACAGCCTCAAAATACAGGGGAGTCAATTTAAAACCGAGTTGAGAAGGAATTTCTTTTCCCAGAGGGTTGTGAATCTGTGGAATTCTCTGCCCAAGGAAGCAGTTGAGGCTAGCTCATTGAATGTATTCAAATCACAGATAGATAGATTTTTAACCAATAAGGGAATTAAGGGTTATGGGGAGCGGGCGGGTAAGTGGAGCTGAGTCCACGGTCAGATCAGCCATGATCTTTTTGAATGGCGGAGCAGGCTCGAGGGGCTAGATGGCCTACTCCTGTTCCTAATTCTTATGTTCTTATGTATGATCTTCCTCAGGTTCCTCAGTGTTCATGCTGAACCTTTTTTTTAAAACTTGGTCCAGATGCTTGCGGCATATCTGTCCATTGTTAAGTCTGAACACTATGACCCTATTCCCCTCTTTGCCAATTACAGTACCCTCAAGCCACTTGGGCCCCAAAGCGTGATTAAGAACACATACAGGGTCATCGATTTCTATACATCTCCCCTTTGAGTTACGGTCATGGCACTCATTTTGGGACTGGCCTCAACAATGTCTGACAGGACAGGATGAATGAGGGACAGCCCGAGTTTTAAGTGTACGTTTCATGAGTAGTTTCGCGGGCGGGACTTCCATGAGCGAATGCGGTCGGGACCTATAGGCCAGCAGGAGGCACGATAGGCGGCATTGAAGGGAGGGTCCTTGAATCCGTAGCATGCCCTGTTTTCTGATTTGGACTGCACGTTCTGCCTGGCCATTGGAAGCCGGCTTGAATGGTGCCGTCCTGACATGTTTGCTGCCATTACCTGACATGAATTCCCGGAATTCATAGCTAGTGAAATACGGGCCGTTGTCGCTAACCAGGATATCTGGCAAGCCGTGGGCCGCAAAGACCGCACGTAGACTCTCCACAGTGGTGGATGTCGTGCACAAATTCAAAATGATGCACTCGATCCATTTCGAGTACACATCAACAAAAATGAGGAACATTTTTCCCATGAACGGGCCCACGTAGTCTACGTGAATACGTGACCATGGCTTGGTGGGCCAGGGCCATGGGCTGAGTGGGGCCTCCCTGGGGGCATTGCCCAGCTGGGCACACGTCATGCACCTGTGAACACAGTGTTCCATGTCTGAGTCAATCCCCGGTCACCCGTGTAGTCCTCGTGGTGCAACGGTAGTGTGTCTGACTGCAGATCAGAAGGTTGTGTGTTCAAATCATGTCGGGGTCACTGTTCTTTACTAAATATATTCAAAAAGGAGTTAGATGAAGTCCTTACTACGAGGGGGATCAAGGGGTATGGTGAGAAAGCAGGAATGGGGTACTGAAGTTGCATGTTCAGCCATGAACTCATTGAATGGCGGTGCAGGCTAGAAGGGCCGAATGGCCTACTCCTGCACCTATTTTCTATGTTTCTATGTTACCATACATGTGACAGGGCAATGGCCTTCATTAGCATGGGTGCTTGCTGTGGAGTTCCCTGATGAATGCTTCCCTTCCCTTCTGGGGCATGGCTACCCGGCTGCCCCATAGTAGGCAGTCGGCTTGGATGGAGAGCTCATCCATCCGTCTGTGAAACGGTCTGACCTCCTTGAGTCATGCTCCGTGTGCGGGCACCCAATCCCCAGTCAGGACACATTTCTTAATCAAGGATAGGAGGGGATTTCTGTTGGTCCAGATTTTGATCTGGCGGGCTGTGATGGGGGAGCCTGCGCTGTCGAAGGCTTCAACAGCCATGACCATCTCAGTGCTTTGCTCCGCTGCCCCCTCTGTGGTGGCCAGTGGAAGCCTGCTGAGCGCGTCAACACAATTTTCGGTGTCTGGCCGGTGCCGTATGGTGTAGTCATATGCAGCCAGCGTGACAGCCCATCGCTGTGTGCGAGCTGACGTATTGGCATTGACAGCTTTGCTGTCGGACAACAGGGATGTTAACGGCTTGTGGTCCGTTTCTAACTCGAACCTTCTGCCAAAAAGGTACTGGTGCATCTTTTTCACCCCGTAAACACATACGAGTGCTTCCTTTTCAACCATCCCATATCCCCGTTCTGCTTGGGAGAGTGATCTGGAGGCATAAGCCACAGGTTGGAGTTGGCCCTCATCATTACACTGCTGCAACACGCACCCAACCCCATAGGATGATGCATCACATGTCAAAACCAATTTCTTACAGGGGCTGTACAGAATCAACAGCTTATTAGAACAAAGCAGGTTCCTGACAGTCCCCCCAAAACCAATCGCAACCTTTATGCAGGAGCACATGTAGCAGCTCCAACAATGTGCTTAAGTTCGGCAGAAAGTTCCCAAAATAGTTCAAGAGTCCCAGAAATGAACGCAACTCCAATGTGTTGCCGGGCCTGGGCGCACGACGAATCGCCTCCGTTTTGGATTCAGGTAGGCCGGATCCCGTCTGTGGCAACCCTCCTGCCCAAAAACTCGACCTCTGGGGCCAAAAACACACACTTGGACTTCTTTAGTCGCAGGCCTACCCGGTCCAGTCGGCGTAGCACCTCCTCCAGGTTGTGGAGGTGTTCCTCTGTGTCTCGACCCGTGATACGGATGTCGTCCTGAAATTCGATTGTTCCAGGGATGGATTTGAGCAGGCTTTCCGTGTTGCTTTGAAAGATAGCGGCCGCTGATCGAATGCCAAACAGACACCTGTTGTAGACAAACAGCCCCTTGTGCGTGGTGATGGTGGTCAGTAGCTTGGATTCTTCGGCCAGTTCCTGGGTCATGTAGGCTGAGGTGAGGTCCAACTTGGTGAACACTTGCCGCCTGCCAGCGTGGCAAAGAGATCCTTCACTCTCGGAAGCGGGTATTGGTCTTGTAGTGACACTTGGTTGATAGTGGCCTTGTAGTCGCCACAGATCGTGACCGAGTCATCCGTTTTTAGGACAGGGACGATGGGGCTTGCCCAGTCGCTGAATTCAATGGGCGAAATTATGCCCTCTCTTCACAACCTGTCCAACTCACTCTCAATTTTCTCCCGCATCACATACGGCACAGCTCTGGCTTTGTGGTGCACTGGTCTGGCGTCCGGGATGATGCGTATCACTACTTTGGTACCTTTGAAAATCCCGACACCAGGTTGAAATAGTGACTCAAATTTCTGTAGGACCTGCGAGCATGAACTTCGATCCACAGATGAAATGGCGTGCACATCCCCTCATTTCCAGTTCATCTCGGCTAGCCAGCTCCTCCCCAAAAGCGTGGGACCATTTCCCGGGACAATCCAGAGTGGCAGCCGGTTCTCTGATCCATTATGTGTGACCACCAACATTGCACTGCCTAGCACTGGGATGATCTCTTTGGTATACATCCGTATTTGCGTGTCAATGCGTTCTAGTTTGGGGCTGCTAGCTCTGAGTGGCCATAGTTTCTCGAATTGTTGGACACTCATAAGTGACTGGCTGGCCCCTGTGTCCAGCTCCATGCGTAAAGGGATGCCGTTTAATAGGACTTTCATCATGATAGGTGGCATTTTGGTATATGAGCTATGGATGTTTGCCACATGAACCCGCTGAACTTCAGTGCCCATTGCTTTGTCCCAAACATCAACCCGCCTTGCAGACCCCTCTTCTGGTTCATCTGCCTCGTAAATTAGCCTCGCTGCGGGCTTCCTGCACATTCTGGCTAAATGTCCACTGATGTTACAATTTCTACAGATAAACTGTTGAAACCTACAGGTTTTTGCAGCATGTCTGCCCCCGCACCTCCAGCATGAGCTGAGATCGTTGTGAACAAAAGGACTGTTACCAGGCATTCCTCTCTGATTGTCTCTTTGATTGCTCTTGAGCACCCTGTTAATGGGTGTCAATGGCCCCATCCCGGGACGCATTGTCCACCATGATGGCGTAAATGTCTGTTCAACCTGCCATTATTTCAGTTGAGGACCCACTCTTGAGTCTGTTGCTGCCTGGCTGGTGTCGAATTGCCCTTGCCTGCCTGCGGGGTTCTGAGTCGCGTTTACAATGTTACCTCCCTGATCCGTCGCCACGTTGGAAGCAGAGTTGCGCGCGTATATTATCTTGGTTTCCTTCTCCCCCGCCATAAAGGTCTGAGCCATCAACGCTGCCGCTTCCAAGGTCAAGTCCTTGGTCTCAATTAGCTTTCTGAAAATCCCGGCATGACCAATGCCCTCAATAAAGAAATCCCTTAACATCTCCCCGCTGCAGGCGTCTGTGAACTTACAGAGGCTGGCCAAGCGCCGAAGGTCGCAACGAAGTCCGGTATGCTCGGTCCTTCCCGACGTCGGTGTGAATAGAATCGGTGTCGGGCCATGTTTTTACTGCTCGCCAGTTTGAGGTGCTCACCGATCAGTTTGCTGAGCTTGTCAAAGGTTTTGTCCGCTGGCTTCTCTGGTGCGAGCAGGTCTTTCATCAGCGTGTACGTCTTAGGTCCACAGCTGGTCAGTAGATGCGCCCTTCGCTTGTCAGCCGCTGCATCTCCCAGCCAGTCCTTCGTGACAAAGCTCTGCTGGAGCCTCTCAACGAAATCGTCCCAGTCCTCACCAACACAGTACCGTTCCTCTGTGCTACCAGTGGTCATTCTCGTGAGTCATTGATTCTCGTTTCTCATCGCCAAATGTAATGTCCTTACACACTACTATAAATTTACACGAGGCACGTTCTGCAGACAAGGTCACTCTGTGACCTGAACCTTTATTCACAGGACCAAGAAGTGCAGACCCTGCATGGGACCTCGCTTTATATACCTGGATGACCAGGTGAGGAGTGTCTCCCACAAGTTCATCCCTGTGGTCAAGGTGTGCATTTCTTACGTGTATACAGTATGCAGTGTTGTTATGAAGGTGACAGTTACATGAAGGTTACATACATGAAGTATCACATTGATCAGTCTAAGTTGTTTGACCCCAAAAGGGGTAAAAAACAGAGGGGACAAGCAAGGGAAGGGAACCAGGCACTGGAGGAAGAACAGGTCCCGGTGGATGTGGAGGCTCCGGAGGAGGCAGCAGGCCCCGAAGCTCTACAGCCGGGGATAACTCACTGCTCCAGTAAGGCTATCCCACCACTGGGTAGGGGTTCCCAGCCCACTAACAGAAGTGGGGAGAAATGTTCTACCACGAGCAAGGTCCAAAGGGAAGTTGAACCTCCCATGGTGGATCAGCTGGGATTAGTCCAAGAGGTGGAGGAGATAACGTTGCAGCCCATAATGTGGGACTCTGCACCGACTGTAAGAAGGAGTGCTAGAGTGCCACAGCCCAGGGCGCCGTGGTCCCTTGTTTACTTAGCTCCCCGCCCTAGACCGAGAAAGCGAAAGACAACAGGAAGGGTGCTCTGTTGCGCCAGTAAGGGTCTCCCACTGATTATCCGGGGCTCGGGAGGGCCTTGGGGGGCAGCACCAGACCCATTAAGGGGGACTATACGAGCCCCTCAGCGGAGGGCATCCTGGTCCCCAGGGTACGGTCAGCCGAGTGGTCGACGACGCCTGTTCAGTGACAGGATGTAGCCTGCCCACCCGGGACGGGTGGCGATGTATATATTTTCCCTTCTTGTTTTGTTACTTTGTGTTGTGTGCATATGTGTTTAGGTAAGGCAGTGACTGTTGGGTACAGCATTTTTGTGTTTGGAACATGTTACATGGGCCGGGCCTGAAGAGGTCTCTTAAGGCAAGTCCATGTTCTTCTTGCTTTTCAGATGTCAACACCTCCCTAGTTAGTGATGCTGGTATCGCTAAGGATCTGCACTGGGCACCGAGGACTCACTGGTTTTCAGATGCTCCGGGGGCAGAGTGCCGACAGTGACCACAAGAGAAGGGACTCCGGCGGCGGATGGCCGGGTCACCTATTCCCACGAGGGGAGATGGCCTGGGTGGTTGGGATTGAATTCCATTAAGTACTCCAACCACGAGGGCTTCACCTATGGAGAGGCGTCCATCCCCTGCCCGGAGATCACTGTGGACACTTCCAGAGTGAGAGTGACAGAAGGCAGGAAGGTGTGCCTAACTTGCCAAGGGGACATACCTCTGGGACGGTGGCGGCGGCTCAGAAAGCTCAAGAGGGATGTGGGAGACCGACACTCGGACTGGGAATGTCTGGATAATGATACCTACGAACCATCACGGGGTCATCTGGCGGGGTCACGGTATGCTGGGAGAAATGGTGGGCGTACGACCAAGGGATTTATTTGTGTATGTGTGGATCCACTCACGTGTGTTCAGAGGGCGTCTCCATTGCTTTCTATAGGTGGTGGCAGGATGTCGGGGATGGGGTGGTATGGGATCGCAGTGGGGAGGCGTGTGTGACCCCCAATCCCCGGGTACCAGTAAACGCCACCGAACTTGTAGTTCAGGAAAGGAAGCCCCCACCCACGGCCAAGCCCACCATCCCACACGGGTGCCCTGACAACAACCAGAGGCTCGGGGAATGGTTTCGTGTTGGTCCCCACTGAGAAACTACTTTATCAGGGAGTACACTACGCGGTGGCATCAGTGGTGCTAAATCTGACAGAAGTCTGCCTACCTACGTAGTGCCCCTGGGAAACCGAGCTGTTGTATGAGGCTCTGCTGCGGGAGATGTTCCGGAAGTTCTACGAACTAGACTTCGGGGATGTCAGTGTGGCAGACTTGTACAAACAATGGGATAGGGCCGAACCGGGCAGGCAGAGGCAAAGGACTTTAAATGACATTTTCACGGGGTTTAACACCGGGGTGTCCGCCATAATCAGTTTGGATAATGTGCAACTGCCCCTCCAGATGAATGGGTTGAAGAACCAGCTGCGCAAAATCCTGGGGGACGAGAATACCATAGTGGGATCCTTGCTCCACGAAGAGGTGGCAATGACGGTTCACTTAAAGGAGATTATTTCTCAATTGGAGGCACAGGCCAGGGCTGTAAACGCTTTGATTCGGGAGGGTAGAAACGCCTCCGATCAAGCCGCCCAAAATAAGGTGTGCGTGTGCTCTATGGGAGCTGGTTGCTGGGAGAGGGACGGAGTAACCGCGAGGATCTGAGACAGGGACAGGTCCCCTCCTGGATCAGCAACCAGCACTTAGCAGCACTGCACCCTTATGATAATGTTTTGAGTCCTTGCCAACTTCGCTTGGCGTCGGAAGCCTACCCGGTACCGGTGGACTGTGGAAAGTTAAATCATACCATCATGGGTACGGTGGTCAGAATGCCCGTGATGGGGGCGTCCCCACGACCAGCGCCCCTGTACCGAGTGGAGAATGTGGGAGTCATTCGTGGAGGGGTGCATGTTCGATTCCAAGAGGTCCCACCTTATGTCACAATGTGGGAGCACACTGTGACAGGTACAGACCTCTCGGTATGTCGGAGCAGGAGAGCACAGATAATCCTGTGCCCCCAGCACTTGAACGCTTTTGCAAGGCCACAGTGCGGGTTCAGCCCTGCTGGGGCAGAGCCCATCAATTGCACAATGGAGGTAATGGCCCCTAACCACATGCCTCCACAATTTACATATGTAGGCGGTGGGACATATTGTGTATCCACAAATGCCCAACAGTATGAACACGGTCCGGGAAGGTGGTATCCAATACCGTACAGCAGCTTTTGCTTTAATCCCAGGGCAGCGGTTCAAGTGGCACACACCAGAATCACACCCATCCCAGAACCTTCCACGATTCACCTCACGGTACAAAACAACCTCAGCCACCTACAACAATATGTCGCCCATTTTGGCTATCCCATTGCCCCACTACCTGAGAAACTTACAGCCCTCCTCCAGGCAGTCAATTTGTCTCAAAAACATTTTTACACCATGGAGCAGAAAACTGAAATTCTAGCAGGGGAGATTGCCCAGATTAAACCCCCAGCATGGTGGGATTTGGGGATATGGGCAGACATACCTGCATGGATCCGGGTGGGATCGCACGCCTTGGTGATCGGCCAACTCCTGATTGTAGCATATCTGCTAGCTTCAAGCTGCAAGCTCAGGAGAGAAAGGAAAAGAAATCAGTTCCTAAGGCTACTACACAGAGAGGAGAGCTGTTGCTAAACACTCAAGGCGTGTAAACAAAGCTTGACCGCAACACTTAGGCTGTTTATTATTCCAAGGGATTACCGTGTTTTTATACATGGCCCCTGGGGAGTTTACAGGGCAGGTTTGTTTGTTTTGCGGTTAAGACTGAAATGACAATGTCTGGGGCAGCCAGACTGAGAATCAATGGACAAATACTGCTGTAATCTTAGGCACATGTATATATTGCTGTGTAAATATTGTAACCTGTTGGATTCTGTGTTCTGCACTGTGTTAAACAGGGATTACGATGTATATGGACTGGGAAAAGTTTAGAGTTAAACTGGGGAAAATTGGGCAATTTGGGAGACCAGGGGTTTTCTCACCACCCTGAACTTTGACACACTCGAGTGGTGTCTGACTGTGTCAGATGGGGGATTATGTAGGGAAGGATGAAAACCCCTCATTTTACCCAGAAGAAAAAGAGCTGTGGGATCTGTCTGTGCTGCAGCAGGCCAGTGTCCTGGAAGGAACAGGGAACCCAGAACCAGATGTGGATTGAAACCGAGATGGTGTGGCCTTGGCAGGGCAGTGGTTGGACGGGGGAGGACACCGGAGGGCTAATGGTGGGACAGAGTCAGCCCGAAGCAAGGGACTCCAAGCCAATGGGAGTGCCCTTGCTTGAAAACTCGGGACTGACTCATCACCGATACCGGGATATTGTCTCCCCCACGTTTATACTATGGAAGGATATTATGCAGGCCTTAAGAAAACTAGGGAACCCAAAACAAACCTAGGGCCTACACCCTGCCAACCCAATTAACGCCTACTCAACCCTTGATTAGGTTAACATCAGGGATGGCCAGTGGAAAACCCGGTGAAATCCAACACTGCTGCATTTTTCAAAAATCACAAGCCCACCAATGGGAAGGATTTATTTCAGCACGAAAGTCTGGCTGGATAACTGGATATAAGAAGGGGTTTCTGCCCTGACAAGTTGTTCCATTCTCATGTTCCAGCAAGCAGTCAGCCTTTCGACACAGAAGGAAGACCAGTGTCCGAAGACACCGAAGACAGAAGAAACAAACCACCATCCTGAGACGGCATCAGTTCAGCCTCCTTTCACTACTGGAGACTGAACTTTTTCTTTTTCCACAAGGATCTTCCCCTGAGAGCTGGACTCAGGTAGATACACAGCAACAACAAGACACAACAACAACCAAGTTTCCAAGAAAATCACAACCGAAAAAGTAACTTCAAGATCCTGAAGGTAGCAAAAGGAGAACCCCGAAACCGCATTTTGACCTGGAAAGACTGTAAAAGCTGTGATGAGTATAATTTCTGCTCCCCAGAACTCCCAACTCAGTTAGATCAGGAAGGTGGGAGGTTGGGCATTGCACTGCTGTTAAACTTGTGTAAACATTTTCGTTGTATCTGTTTAGTGGGATTTAGGGGGATTGTTTTGTTGGTGTATTGCTGTTTGTTGAGATACACCTTGTCAAGTAAATTGGAAGATTAAGGTTCCTCTTGGAATCGCCTCATCTCAGTTCTGTTGTATTACATCTCTTGATCGTGAGTCTTGTGTCAGAACAGTGTAAGAGAAGCCAGGAGCGCCTCGAAAACGCTCAACTGTGTGCCACAGGCTAGGGAAGAAAGGGGTTAGGAGTGTTTGACACTCACAGGTACCTCACAGGCTAGTCATAAGCTGTGGGGACGCACGAGTCTCAAAACCCCCTTCACAAGCTGTGGACACAGTCTCTCCAGGAGTGTTCTTGCAGCACTCAGGGCACCTCACAGGCCAGGCATAAGCTGTGAGGGCAGAAGCCCAGAGAGAGACACCCAAGGCACAACACTCCCCAGAACCCCTTACAAAAAGGAACTGAACACTAAACAGCCCTATTTCTGATCTTATGATGGAGGAAAGGTCATAGAATCATAGAAATTTATAGCATAGAAGGAGGCCATTCGATCCATCGGGTCTGCACTGGCCACAAAAGAGCTATCCCACTTTCCAGGCCTTAGGGCTAGAATTTGATCAAAAACCGCTACCACTGGATTACCACCCAAAAAACCACTAAGATTATTCAATTAAGATCGGCGGAAAATTGATCAAAAAAAGGAAAAACTTCTGCCCAGCGGGAAAAATCGGTGTTCCACGTGGATTCTCGGCAGAAAACATGATCCTGGTCAAATTGAGCGGTATTTAATCAAAATTTAGTCCGAGGCTGCGAGTTGGGCCTACGGAGGGGGGAAAACACAAAAAATATTTTTCAAAAAATAAAATCAGAAAACATTCACAGGACCCTTTCCCAGTGAAACGCTGCAAAAGAATGTTAAAAAAAACTTTCACTTACCTTTTTTTGCAGGGTTTCATACCTACCGCCGATCGAAGGGCTGCTCCAGCTGTTTTCTCCTGGGTGGTGTTTTTTTCAGCAACTATGGATCATCACTACCACCAAACTCGGACGGAAGCGTTTTTTTTCAGTGTTGCACGCCGGCGGTCTGCTCCCCAGCGGTATTTCAAAACCGCCGGTGGAACACTTTGATCAAACTTCAACCAAAAAATAGGAATACTGCTGAAAATCCTGGCGCAAATGCTGACCAAATTCCAGCCCTCAGTCTGTAGGCTTGTAAGTTATGACACTTAAGTGTATATCCAAATACTTTTTAAATGCGATGAGGATTTCTGCCACTATCATCCTTTCAGGCAGTGAGCTCCAGACTCTCACCAGCCTCTGGGTGAAAAATATTCTGCTTAATTCCCCTTTAATCCTTCCACAAACTACTTTAAATCTTTGCCCCCTGGTTATTGACCTCTCTGCTAATCGAAATAGATCCTTCGTATCCACTCCATCTAGGCATGTCATAATTTTATGCAGCTGAATTAAATCTCCCCTCATGCCTTCTCTATTCCAAAGAAAACAACCCAGCCTATCTAATCTTTCCTCATAGCTAAAATTCTCCAGTTGTGGCAAACATCCCCATAAATTCCTCTGTACTCTCCTCTCTAGTGCAATCACATCCTTCCTGTAATGTGGTGACCAGAACTGGACGCAGTGCTCTAGCTGTGGCCTAATTAGTTTTTTATACAGTTCTTGTATAACCTCCCTACTCTTACATTCCATGCCTTGGCTAATAAAGGAAAGTATCCTGTATGCCTTCTTAACCACCTTATCTACCTGCCCATCTACCTTCAGCCATGATCATATTGAATGGTGGTGCAGGCTCGAAGGGCCAAATGGCCTACTCCTGCACCTATTTTCTATGTTTCTATGTTTCAGGAATCCAAGGTCCCTCTGTTCCTCTACACTTCTCAGTATCCCATCATTTATTGTGTATTCCCTTGTCGTGTTAGCCCTTCCCAAATGCATTACCTCACACTTCTCCAGGTTGAATTCCATTTGCCACTTCTCTGCCCACCTGACCAGTCCATTGATATCTTCCTGTAGTCTACAGCTTTCTTCCTCGTCATCAACCACACGGGCACTTTTTGTATTATGTGAAATTTCTTAAATATGCCCCTTGCATTGAAAACTAAATTGTTGATATACACCAGGAAAAGCAAGAGACCCAGTACTGAGCCCTGCGGAACCCCACTGGAAACAGCCTTCCAATCACATTAACAACCGAGGACCATTATCCTTTGCTTCCTGCCACTGAGCCAATTTTTGATCCAACCTATCACTTTCCCTTGGATCCCACGGGCTTTTACTTTTCTGACCAGTCTGCCATGTGGGACCTTGTCAAAAGCCTTGCTAAAATCCATGTAGACTACATCAAATGCATTACTATCATCAACCCTCTTGTTACCTCCTCAAAAATTCAATGAATTTAGTCAGCAATGACCTTCCCTTAACAAATCCAAGCTGACTGTCCTTGATTAATCTGTGCCTTTCTAAATGATGATTCATACTGTCCCTCAGAATTTTTTCCAGTAATTTGTCCAAACCAAGGTTAGGCCGACTGACCTGTAATTACTCGGTCTATCCCTTACTCCCTTTTTAAACAATGGTACAAAGTTATCAGTCTTCCAGTTCTCTGCACCACGCCTATAGCCAGAGAGGATTGGAAAATAATGACCAGAGCCTCCGCTATTTCCTCCCGTGCTTCTCTTAACAGCTTGAAATCCGGGCCTGGTGATTTATCTACTTTCAAAGATGCTAAACTCATTAATAGTTCCCCTCTCACTATGTTTATCCCATCTAATACTTCACACTCCTCCTCCTTAACAGCAATGTTTACCTCGATCCTCTCTTTTGCGAAGACATACCCAAAGTATTTATTATGAACCATGCCCACGTCTTCTGCCTCCACACACAGGTTACCTTTTTGGTCTCTAATAGGCCCTACTCTTTCCTTAGTTATTCTCTTGCTCTTTATATATTTTAAAAATATCTTTGGGCTTTCCTTGATTTTACTTGCCAATATTTTTTCATGCCCTCTCTTTGCTTTCCTAATTTCCTTTTTAATTGCACCCTTGCACTTTCTATACTCCTCTAGGGTTTCTGAAGTATTGAGCTCTTGGGTATAAGCTTCCTTTTTTTGCCTTATCCTACCCTGCATGCTCCTTGACATCCAGGGGGCTCTAGATTTGGGAGTCCCACCCTTTTTCTTAGTGGGAACGTATTTGCACTGAATCCTCATTATTTCCTCCTTGAATGCCTCCCACTGATCTGACACTGATTTACCTTCAAGTAGTTGATTCTAGTCCACTTTTTCTAAATCGCATCTCAGCTTAGTAAAACTGTCCATTCTTCAATTGAGAATTTTTACAGCTGGTTTATCTTTGTCCTTTTGCACAACTACACTAAATCTAATTGAATTATGATCACTACCAGCAAGGTGCTCTCCCACTGATACCCCTTCCACCTTCCCAGCTTCATTCCCTAAAACTAAATCCAGAACTGCCCCCTCTCTTGTTGGGCTTGCTACATACTGACTAAAAAAGATCTCTTGAATACAGTTTAAGAATTCTGCACCCTCTATACCTTTTTAAACTGATTTTATCCCAGTTAATATTTGGGTAGTTGAAATCCCTTACTATTATTGCCCTATTGTTTTTGCACTTCTCAGAAATTTGCCTACATATTTGCTCTTCTATCTCCCCCTGACTGTTTGGGGTTCTATAGTACACTCCCAGCAATGTGATTGCCCCTTTTTTATTCTTCATTGATGAAGCAGCTGAAGATGGTTGGAGCAAGGGTGTAATGAGATCTGGAACCGAGTGGTCCTGGCAGCACCCAAACTGAGCATCGGTGAGCAAGTTATTGATAAGTGCCACTTGATAGCACTGTTGGCGACACCTTCCATCAGTTTGCTGTTGATTGAGAGTAGGCTGATGTGGTGGTAATTGACCGGATTGGATTTGTCCTGTTTTTTTGTGACAGGACATACTTGGGCAATTTTCCACATTGTCGGGTAAATGCCAATGTTGTACTGGAACAGCTTAGTTAGAAGTGTGGCTAGTTCTGGAGCATAGGTCTTCAGCACTACAGTGGGATGTTGTTGTGGCCCAAAGCCTTTGCTGCTTTCAATGCGCTCAGCTGTTTCATGATATCACGTGGAGTGAATCAAATTGGCTGAAGATTGGTATTTATGATAGTGAGGACCTTAGGAGGATCCAATATGGATCATTCACTCGGTACTTCTGGCTGAAGATGGTTGTGAATGCTTCAGCTTTCTCTTGCACTCACTTGCTGGGCTTCACCATCGTTTAGTATGGAGATGTTCATGGAGCCTCCTCCTCTGGCTAGTTGTTTAGTTGTTTAATTGTTCAACACCACTCACAACTGGATGTGGCAGGACTGCAGAGCTTTGATTTGATCCGTTGGTTATGGCATCGTTTTTCTCTGATATTAGCATACTGCTTCTGTTGTTTAGCATGTATTAGTCCTGTGTTGCAGCTTCCTCAGGTTTGTTCCTCATTTTAAGGTACGCCTGGTGTTGCTCCTGGCATGCTCTTCTGCACTCCTCATTGAACTAGGGTTGGTCCCCTGGCTTGATGGTAATGTTAGAGAGATATGCTGAGCCATGAGGTTACAGATTGTGGTGGAATGCAATTCTGCTGCTGCTGATGGCCCACAGCGCCTCGTGGATTCCCAGTATTGAACTGCTAGATCTGTTCTGAATCTATCTCATTTAGCACAGAGGTAGTGCCACACAACACGATGGAGGGTGTCCTCCTTATGAAGGTGGGACTTCATATCTACAAGAACTGGGCAGTGGTCACTCCTACCAACACTGTCATGGACAGATGGATCTATGACAGGTAGATTGGTGATAAAGAGGTCAAGTAGGTTTCTCCATCATGTTGGTTCTCTCACCACCTGCCGCCAGCACATTCTGGCAGCTACATCCTTCATACCTTGACCAGCTCGGTCAGTAGTGGTGCTTCCGAGCTACTCTTGGTGATGGACATTGAAGTCCCAAACCAGAATACATTCTGTGCCCTTGCTACCCCCAGTGCTTCTTCCAAGTGGTGTTCAACATGGAGGAGTATGGATTCATCATCTGAGGGAGGTGGTAGGTGGTAATCAGCAGCAGGTTCCCTTGCCCACGTTGAGGCCATCTGACTTCATGGAGTCCAGATTCAATGTTGAGGACTCCCAGAGCCACTCCTTGCCGACTGTATACCAGTGTGCCGCCACCTCTAATAGGTGTGTCCTGCCAGTAGGACAGGACATACCCTGGGATGGTGATAGGGGAATCTAGGATGTTGCCGGATATGTATGATTCTGTGAGTATTACTATATCAGGCTGTTGCTTGGCTAGTCTGTGGGACAGCTCTTCCAATTTTGGCACAAGTCCCCAGATGTTAGTGAGGAGGACTTTGCAGCATCGACTGGGCTGGATGTGCCACTGTCGTGTCTGAATCCAGTGCCTGGGTTGCAGCCAATTGGTCTATCCAGTTTAGCACTTTTTTGTAGCAGCTTGCTGGGCCATTTCTGAAAGCAGTAAAGTCTCAACCACATTGCTGTGGTTCTGGAGTCACATATAGGTTATACCAGCTAAGGAAAGCAGGTTTCCTTGCCTGAAGAATATTAGTGAAACGGTGTTTATTTTTAAATAACAATCCGATAGCTTCATGATCACCATTACTGATACAAGTTTTTTTAATTCCAGATTGATTTAATTAACTGAATTCAAATTCACAAGATGCCATGATTCTGGATTACTCATCCCGTAACATAACCACAATGCTACCAAACCTGATAACATTCTTGGTAACATCCTAGTGAATTTATTGTTTTAATATCATGCTTCCAAAATGTATTGCTTCACATCTTCCTACTGCATTTGGCACCTGCTAGCCTTTTTATACCCTCCAATCCGGTTTCCGCCCCTGCCACAGTACCGAAATGGCTCTCAAAGTCACAAATGACATCTTTTGTAACTGTGACAAAGGCAAACTGTCCTTGTCGTTCTTGACTTGTCTGCAACCTTTGACACGGTTGACCACTCCATCCTTCTCCAACGCCTCTCCACCGTCATCCAGCTGGGTGGGATTGCACTTGCCTGGTTCCATTCTTATCTATCTAATGATAGCCAGAGAATCACCTGCAACAGCTTTTCTTCCCACTCCCACATCGTTACCTCTGGTGTCCCCCAAGGAACTATCCTTGGCCCCCTCCTATTTCTCATCTACATGTTGCCCCTTGGTGACATCATCCGAAAACATAGCATCAGTTTACACATGTACGCTGATGTCACTCAGCTCTACCTCACTATCACTTCTCTCAACCCCTTCACAGTCTCTAAATTGTCAGACTGCTCATCCATCATCCAGTTCTTGATGAGCAGAAATGGTCCCCAATTAAATATTGGGAAGACCGAAGCCATTGTTTTCGGTCCCGCCACATACTCTGTTCCCTAGCCACTGACTCCACCCTCTCCCCAACATCTGTCTGAAGCTGAACCACACTGTTCGCAACCTTGGTGTTATATTTGATCCTGAAATGAGCTTCCGAGCACATATCCGCAGCATAACTAAAACCGCTTATTTCCACCTCTGTAACATCGCCCATCTCTGCCTTTGCCTCAGCTCATCCGCTGCTGAAACCAGCATCCATGCCTTTGTTACCTCTATTCCAACGCACTCCTAGCTGGCCTCCCACATTCTACCCTACGGAAACTTGAGGTGATCCAAAACTCGGTTGCGCGTGTCCTAACTCGCACCAAGTCCCGTTCACCCATTGCCCCTGTGCTCGCTGACCTACATTGACTCCCAGTTAAGCAACGCCTAGATTTCAAAATTCTCATCCTGATTTTCAAATCGCTCCATGGCCTCATTCCTCCCTATCTCTGCAATCTCCTTCAGCCCCACAACCCCCCCACATTTTTTGTCTCATAATACTCCTGTGAAACGCCTTAGTACATTTTACTATGTTAAAGGCACTATATAAATACAAGTTGTTATTGTAGTAACTTTTCACAATCCTCGTAACAATTTGCCATATTTGGCATCATCAGAAAATTACAATCTTATTACCTCAGCTTCTAAGTCTATATTATTTATGTGTATAGTGAGTAACTACAGCCCCATCACAATCCCTGTGGAACCCCACTGACCACATTATTTGAGTCCAAGAAACTTACATTTGTCCCTACTCTTTACTTTCTTCTCTTCTGCCATCTCTCTATCCATATGGCCACATTGCCTCCAATTCCTCTGTAGACCTGCTTGAGCCTATTAATTTTGTGCTCATGCTCTTTAAGATCTAAGGTAAAGAGATTGCTTTTATGCACATTATGCATATCTCTCATCATTTTGCAGTACTCACTGATACCTCCTCTCAATTTTCTTTGCTCCAATGAAAACAAGATCAACTCCGAATCTCTCTTCTCTTGGGTCTTACAACTTCAAGTCCCATAATGACCCGCATTACTCTTTTCTAAGTTTTCTAATATTTCAATAAAATTAAGATATCCAAGATTGCACACAATATTTGAAATGTGATCTTACCAATGAATTATTTAAGAGGCAATTTTCCAGGCTTAGGACCCAAATAGCACATGAAAAATGGGCACTATACATAGGAAAAATAGAAGGTAATCCTTTTCCCCCATTTTGCACCTGAATAATTCCTGTATGTTTTTTGAGGTTATTGTTCTTGTCTGCAGCTGAAGACGGTGTAGCAATGTAAGTAGCAAACAAAATAATGTCAGACAGCTCTGTGCTCCAGATTGCGTGCTTTAGTGCTGGTTGAAGCTGAGGGGCAAACTGCTCCCAACAAACACAGGCACTTTAGCTTCCAGAGCAGCTGTTTAGATACTTTTCTGCCTTAAAGAAACATGCTATTCTTTTCATGAAAGGTCTTCCGTATTGGAATTTTGAGTTTAAAATAATTCAACTTCAGAAATTGTTGCAGAATGTTATAACTCTTTTCATACCGATGGACATCAACAGTAATTCCGTCCTTTTTGTGAGATGGCTTATTTGAAGGCAGAAAAATAACAATCGCAACCCCCTTTGACAGCTTCTGAATATATTTCCCTGGCCCTCTCCAGCATCCCTATCAGCTGATTCAAAGAGAAGAAATACCCCTTCCACCTTTCCTTAAAATAGCTCCATCCTTACAATCAATAGAAGACGAATCTTCACAGTCAAACCTGCAATCTGCTCCTATTCATAAATCTTGTATGCTCCCACACTAGTTTCTCTGTTCATCTAAAGTAGAAATAGAACAGTTATCAAGTTCCAACAGTGATATATTATGATAATGTTTATGTAACTGCCTACTCTTTATCACCATGGTGTTCCTCACTTACCAACTTTTCCACGGTGGTATTCTGGGTTCACAGCTACTTATCCTAGTGTCCTTTTATGTGAACTCCCACTGACAAGAGACTTAATGAGGGGACTAAGTTGAATCTCTGGTGGATCGTGCTAGGAATGAGATGACCATCAATCACATTGAGCACAAACCCTGTATGGTCCTGCTACAGACTGTGAGCTCTCCGCAGCTGAAGAGACAGACTTGTCCAGCCTGGCTTCTTAGATGATCATGTGATATGCTTGGAATTGGTGCTATCCTGAGAGTATTATCATCCATCCAGACCATGAGCCTGCATATTACCATACTCTGATCCGTGGGTGCACAGACCATCACGGAAGCCCATCTTCATCTCACGCCTCATTGGGCAAGCACATCAATATCCAGGCCCAGTGCAGTGCAAGACCTATCTGCTATTTGAGCTGTCATCATGGTCTCTGGCGGGAGGATGCCGTTTACAGGTTCTGAAGTACGGAAGTGACCTTAACCTGCAACATGTGGATTCCATCTTCTCTTCAACCTGCTACTGCACGGGTGATGTATCTGAGCTGGTGAGTGGGTAGAGTAAGTTCAGTAAGTTAAGTTCAGGTGGTGGTGAGTCACCTTTTTGATCTGCTGCAGTCTGTGTGGTGAAGGTACTCCCATGGTGCTGTTATGGAGAAGGTCCAGAATTTTGAGCCACCGATGATGAAGGAACGGCGATGTATTTCTAAATCAGGATGGCTTGGAGGGGAACTTGCAAGTAATGGTGTTCTCATGGGCATGCTGCACTTGTCCTTCTGGTAGAGGTCATGGGTTTGGGAAGTGCTGTCAAAGAATAAGAACATAAGAGCATAGGAAATAGGAACAGGAGTAGGCCATACGGCCCCTCGAGCCTGCTCCGCCATTCAATAATATCATGGCAGATCTGACCATGGACTCAGCTCCACTTCCCCGCCCAGTCCCCATAACCCCTTATCATTTAAGAAACTGTCTTAAATTTATTCAATGTCCCAGCTTCCACAGCTCTCTGAGGCAGCGAATTCCACAGATTTTACAACCCTCAGAGAAGAAATTTCTCCTCATCTCTAAGATCATGCCCTCTAGTTCTAGTCTCCCCCATCAGTGGAAACATCCTTTCTGCATCCATCTTGTCAAGCCCCTTCATAATCTTATATGTTTCGATACGATCACCTCTCATTCTTCTGAATTCCAATGAGTAGAGTTCCAACCTACTCAACCTTTCCTCATAAGTAAATCCCCTCATCCCCAGAATCAACCTAGTGAGCCTTCTCTGAACTGCCTCCAAAGCAAGTATATCCTTTCGTAAATATGGAAACCAAAACTGCATGCAGTATTCCAGGTGTGGCCTCACCAATACCTTATATAGCTGCAGCAAGACTTCCCTGCTTTTATACTCCATCCCCTTTGCAATAAAGACCAAGATACCATTGGCCTTCCTGATCACTTGCTGTACCTGCACACTATCCTTTTGTGTTTCATGCAAAGTACCCCCAGGTCCCGCTGTACTGTGACACTTTGCAATCTTTCTCCATTTAAATAATAACTTGCTCTTTGATTTTTTTTGCCAAAGTGCATGACTTCACACTTTTCAACATTATACTCCATCTGCCAAATTTTTGCTCACTCACTTAGCCTGTCTCTGTCCTTTTGCAGATTTTTTGTGTCGTCCTCACCCATTACTTTTCCTCCCATCTTTGTATCATCAGCAAACTTGGCTATGTTACACTCAGTCCCTTCTTCCAAGTCGTTAATATAGATTGTAAATAGTTGGGGTCCCAGCACTGATCCGTGCGGCACCCCACTAGTTACTGGTTGCCAACCAGAGAATGAACCATTTAACACGACTCTCTGTTCTCTGTTAGTTAGCCAATCCTCTAACCATGCTAATATATTGCCCCCAACCCCGTGAACTTTTATCTTGTGCAGTAACCTTTTATGTGGCATCTTGTCAAATGCCTTCTGGAAGTCCCAATACACCACATCCACTGGTTCCCCTTTATCCACCCTGTTCGTTACATCCTCAAAGAACTCCAGCAAATTTGTCAAACATGACGTCCCCTTCATAAATCCATGCTGACTCTGCCTGACCGAATTTTGCTTTTCCAAATATCCTGCTACTGCTTCTTTAATAATGGACTCCAACATTTTCCCAACCACAGATGTTAGGCTAATTGGTCTATAGTTTCCTGCTTTTTGTCTGCCTTCTTTTTTAAATAGGGGCATTACATTTGCAGTTTTCCAATCTGCTGGGACCTCCCCAGAATCCAGGGAATTTTGGTAAATTACAACCAATGCATCCACAATCCCTGCTGCTACTTCGCTTAAGACCTTAGGATGCAAGCCATCAGGTCCAGGGGATTTATCTACCTTTAGTCCCATTATCTTACTGAGTACCACCTCCTTAGTGATTGTGATTGTGTTAAGTTCCTCCCCCCCTATAGCCCCTTGACTATCCACTGTCGGAATATTGTTAGTGTCCTCTACCGTAAAGACTTATGCAAAATATTTGTTCAGAGTTTCTGCCATCTCCATGTTTCCCATTACTAATTCCCTGGTTTCGTCCTCTAAGGGACCAACATTTACTTTAACCACTCTTTTCCTTTTTGTATATCTATAGAAACTCTTGCTATTTGTTTTTATATTTTGTGCTAGTTACTTTCATAGTCTATCTTCCGTTTCTTAATCATTTTTTTAGTCGTTCTTTGCTGGCTTTTAAAAGCTTCCCAGTCTTCTGTCCTCCCACTAGTTTTGGCCACTTTGTATGCCCTTGTTTTTAATTGGATACCATCCTTTATTTCTTTAGTTAGCCATGGATGGCTATTTTTTCTCTTACACCCTTTCCTCCTCACTGGAATATATTTTTCTTGAGAGTTGTGAAATAGCTCCTTATATGTACACCACTGTTCATCAACTGTCCTACACTTTAATCTATTTTCCCAGTCCACTTACCCAACTCTGCCCTCATACCTTCATAGTCTCCTTTATTTAAGCTTAGTACGCTGGTTAGAGATCCAAATTTCTCACCCTCCATCTGAATTTGAAATTGAATCATGCTGTGATCACTCATTCCGAAGGGATCCTTTACAATGAGATTGTTTATTAATCTGATATGGCGCTAGGGCGAAGTATGGGCCTTGGTCCTGTTCCTCTTCCTGTGGCATAACATTTGCTATTGTTTTTATTCACATACAATAGAATTCTTGCTGTTTCTTAAGATATTTATGTGCTATCACTGGAATTGTGCTTGCATCAGAATTTCTATATACTAAGTTATGTTTTGCTCAATCATCATTTATTTACTCTTTACCATAATTTTGGATTGTGTAACTGTAGTATATACCACAAATTGGCCATTGGCCCTGTCTGGAGTAAAAATAAAACAGGGAAGGTGGCTCAACCATGGCTAACAAGGGAAATTAAGGATAGTGTTAAGTCCAAGGAAGAGGCATACAAATTAGCCAGAAAAAGTAGCAAGCCGGAGGACTGGAAGAAATTTAAAATACAGCAGAGGAGGACAAAGGGTTTAATTAAGAGGGGGAAAATAGAGTACGAGAGGAAGCTTGCCGGAAACATAAAAAATGACTGCAAAAGCTTCTATAGATATGTCAAGAGAAAAAGATTAGTGAAGACAAATGTTGGTCCCTTGCAGTCGGATTCGGATGAATTTATAATGGGGAACAAAGAAATGGCAGACCAATTGAACAAATACTTTGGTTCTGTCTTCACAAAGGAAGACACAAATAACCTTCCCAATGTACTAAGGGTCTGAAGGTCGAGTGAGAAGGAGGAACTGAAGGATATCCTTATTAGGCGGGAAATTGTGTTAGGGAAATTGACGGGATTGAAGGCCGATAAATCCCCAGGGCCTGATAGTCGACATCCCAGAGTACTTAAGGAAGTGGCCCTAGAAATAGTGGATGCATTGGTGATAATTTTCCAACAGTCTATCGACTCTGGATCAGTTCCTATAGACTGGAGGGTTGCTAATGTAACACCACTTTTTAAAAAAGGAGAGTGAGAGAAAACGGGTAATTATAGACCAGTTAGCCTGTCATCAGTGGTGGGGAAAATGTTGGAATCAATCATTAAGGATGAAATAGCAGCACATTTGGAAAGCAGTGATAGAAGTGGTCCAAGTCAGCATGGATTTATGAAGGGGAAATCATGCTTAACAAATCTTTTGGAATTTATTGAGGATGTAACTAGTAGAGTGGACAGGGGAGAACCAGTGGATGTGGTGTATTTGGACTTTCAAAAGGCATTTGACGAGGTCCCACACAAGAGATTGTTGTGCAAAATCAAAGCACTTGGTATTGGGGGTAATGTACTGACGTGGATAGAGAACTGGTTGGCAGACAGGAAGCAGAGAGTTGGGATTAACGGGTCCCTTTCAGAATGGCAGGCAGTGACTAGTGGAGTGCCGCAGGGCTCAGTGCTGGGACCCCAGCTCTTTACAATATATATTAATGATTTGGATGATGGAATTGAGTGTAATATCTCCAAGTTTGCAGATGACACTAAACTGGGTGGCGGTGTGAGCTGTGAGGAGGACGCTAAGAGGCTGCAGGGTGATTTGGACAGGTTAGGCGAGTGGGAAAATACAGGCAGATGCAGTATAATGTGGATAAATGTGAGGTTATCCACTTTGGTGGCAAAAACATGAAGGCAGAATATTATCTGAATGGTGGCAGATTAGGAAAAGGGGAGGTGCAGCGAGACGTGGGTGTCATGATTCATCAGTCATTGAAGGTTGGCATGCAGGTTCAGCAGGCGGTGAAGAAGGCAAATGGTATGTTGGCCTTCATAGCAAGGGGATTTGAGTATAGGAGCAGGGAAGTCTTACTGCAGTTGTACAGGGCCTTGGTGAGGCCCCACCTGGAATATTGTGTTCAGTTTTGGTCTCCTAATCTGAGGAAGGACGTTCTTGCTATTGAGGGAGTGCAGCGAAGGTTCACCAGACTGATTCCTGGGATGGCAGGACTGACATATGAGGAGAGACTGGATCAACTGGGCCTGTATTCACTGGAGTTTAGAAGGATGAGAGGGATCTCATAGAAACATATAAAATTCTGACGGAACTGGACAGGTTAAATGCAGGAAGAATGTTCCCAATGTTGGGGAAGTCCAGGACCAGGGGACATAGTCTTAGGATAAGGGGTAGGCCATTTAGGACTGAGATAAGGAGAAACTTCTTCACTCAGAGAGTTGTTAACCTATGGAATTTCCTACCGCAGAGAGTTGTTGATTCATTGGATATATTCAAGAGGGAGTTAGATATGGCCCTTGCGGCTAAAGGGATCAAGGGGTGTTGAGAGAAAACAGGAACGGGGTACTGAAGGAATGATCAGCCATGATCTTATTGAATAGTGGTGCAGGCTCGACGGGCTGGATGGCCTACTCCTGCACCTATTTTCTATGTTTCTATGTTTGGCCCATAACATGTATTGAGAATAAAAACAACCATCGTATAAATCGTACGACCAATTTCTAGTTGTGATACGTGAACTTTGAAGCACATTATGAAATCTGGAACTAATTTATGACATTGTCACTTGCTGGGTTTGTGGTCATGCAGCTTAAAATTATACACCAAAGCTGGCAGCTGTGTGTTTTCTGTTTTAATTACACAACTGCATCAGAATTAGAGCGACACAGTGCACTTCACTGCTAAACTGAAGACTAAAATCAGGGATAATTGAGGATAATTTTAAGGTTAGATTCACATTTCAGTCCTGAGATTGGATGAGGCATTCTGCACAATAAGAATGAATAGGAAGTAATTTGGTGCACAGATTGAATATGTGTTTAGCTGAAATTGGCAGTAGTGTTTAAAACATCAAAGTAAACAAATTCCTGACTGATGATACAATGACATTAATGTGCAGTTCTATGATTTCCATACCAAGAATCAGAGTGCTCAAGAGCCAGATTAACTTTTGTGGAAATAACACTTGTGGAATTTCATCAAAATTTGGATCTTGCCAAGTTTGTTGCAGAAATATAGCACATTGGTGGTGTTTTGGCTTAGTCTACTGAAGAATGGCAGACTGTTTCTGGGATATATTAAGTTCAATTAGTATGTGTCATGTAGCTACGAAACAAAATAAAAGATACCCTTTTTCCATTAACAGTGGCTGGAAACTATATAGAGTGAAATTATGTCGTCAAAGAGAATCTGAGAATGTTTTTGAATGCTAGTGGTAAAATTCAATAAAAATTATGCAACTGCCAATTGCATGAAAGTCTTTTCGATTACATGTTTTTATTCACATACAATTACTCTGCTGAGATTTTTGCTGATGATTAATTTTTAAATGAACTGTTTTGTCTTTCCTGTCCCTATGTATGAAGGGCTCTGTGTGCCTTTTTCTTATCTCAAAATGCAAGTGGTTCCAAACATTACCAAGCAGATGTTTATTCTTGTCTTTCCTGCTGGCATCCTTGTGAAATGTTATAAATTGGTTATAAAAAGTTAGCCTGCGTGATGCAGACATGGACTACAGACTCACTAATATGAAAAATGTCACCAGTTGCAGCCAGGAAAGAGCCTGAAGTGTGAAAATTGAGGGCTGTGGTTACTTTCACTGCCACAAGTAATGCATGGCCAGCTTCGAGAGTCAGTTGCAGGCCCAGCTATAAGAGGTTGCACAGTCTCTCTGCAGAGGTGCATTGTTGATGCATTGTTCCTTAGAAAATTGGGGGCAGGTGGCTCTGGGCTTATAGACACCATGGGCAGGGTAAGGAAGCCTATCACTAGCCCTCCTTCTTTGTGATCTCCTCATAGCCCTAACTGTAGCCGCCTGACGTTTCCCAGCTATATGCTGCTGGTCTTCCTCTAACCATAGTATCCAGGAATACTCCCACAGAGCAATGTGCAGTCACGCCCTGAAGTATGAAGTATAAACACAGCAATTTCCAAAGGCAGAAACCACTCAAAAAAAATTCAACCAGGATTAATTGCAATCCAATGTCCTGAGCCCTTGTAGGCGAGTGCGCCTTTAAATAGTGCTTTCAAATGACGTTTCCAGCCTGTTGTACCCAATACTACCGGGCGGGTCCATTCTTGATGTCAATAGAACTCCAACTCTATTTTTGATTGGAAAAGCAGAAGTAACACGCAATTACTCGTGTTACTTCCGCTTTTCCAACCAAAAATAGAGTTGGAGTTCTACTGACATCATAGAACCTTGATTTTAATATGGTAAAGAGCCTGGGCCATTTTTCTGAAGTGCCCCAACAAATTGGCGGCCAATGGATCAGGAGTAGAAATGTGGTGGTAAGTAAGTACAGTGTCACAATTTTGGGGACATTACGCTCCCATTCCTGTGGTTTGGAGGCTGTTAAAATTGACCCCTTTATTTCAGGTGAGTTTTATTTTAAAAACATTAACAACTATTGCTTTTCTAATATGATCTGCTCAATTCTTACCTCATAGTTAGACAACATTTATGATTAACAATACCTGTGGTTACTATTGCTGACATTTATAAGGGCCGGATTTTCGGCAGGTTGGTGACTGGGTTTTCGACCCTCCGTGGTGAAAACCCAGTTGCAAAGCCGGGCGGGATCCTTGGGTACGTGTTTGCAGCGGCACTTCCAAGTACCGCCGGGGAGAGGTGCAGCGACGGGGATGGAGTTTGCGGCGGACTTTCAGCACTTTCCCAACCCGTACGCCGCGCCCAGAATCATCATCATCATCATCATCATAGTCAGTCCCTCGGAATCGAGGAAGACTTGCTTCCACTCCTGAAATGAGTTCTTTGGTGGCTGAACAGTCCAATACAAGAGCCACCGACTCTATCACAGGTGGGACAGATAGTTGTTGAGGGAAGCGGTGGGTGGGACTGATTTGCGGCATGCTCTTTCCGCTGCCTGCGCTTGATTTCTGCACGCTCTCGGCATTGAGACTCGAAGTGCTCAACGCCCTCCCGGATGCACTCTCTCCACTTAGGGCTGTCTTTGGGCAGGGACTCGCAGGTGTCAGTGGCGATGTCGCACTTTATCAGGGAGGCTTTGAGGGTGTCCTTGTAACGTTTCCGCTGCCTACCTTTGGCTCGTTTGCTGTGAAGAGCTCTGCATAGAGCACTTGCTTTGGGAGTCTCGTGTCTGGCATGTGAACTATGTAGCCTGCCCAGCGAAGCTAATCGAGTGTGGTCAGTGCTTCAATACTGGGGATGTTAGCCTGGACGAGGACATTGATGTTGGTGCGCCTATCCTCCCAGGAGATTTGTAGGATCTTCCGGAGACATCGTTGGTGATATATCTCCAGTGACTTGAGGTGTCTTCTGTACATCATCCATGCCTCTGAGCCATACAGGAGGGCGGGTATTACTACAGCCCTGTAGACCATGAGCTTGGTGGTAGATTTGAGGGCCTGGTCTTCGAACACTTTTTTCCTCAGGCGGCCGATGGTTGCACTGGCACACCAGAGGCGGTGTTGAATCTCCGCATCAATGTCTGCCTTTGTTGATAAGAGGCTCCTGATCAACAGGTCAAATCTGTCGGTGCAGCCCTGCCAGCAGTGGTAAGTATGAAAACCTGCAAAAAAAGTAAGTTAAAGTTTTTATTTTTATTTTTTCTTCAGTAATTCGATAGATAAGGGTCTTGTAAATGTTTTTGGAATTTTTTTGTTTTATTTTTCCCCCCTCCCAAGGCCTCTTGCAGTGCTCCCGGCCCTGGACTAAAGTTGCCGAAACTAGCAGTTTGCGCTGCGAATGCTTGTGCAACGCCTCCCTTACCAATGCACCCCTGGCGCAGACATAAAGGCCCAAAGTTTGGGCTAAAAATGGTAGCGCAGCGAAAACGTTAAGTTTCACATATTGCTACCGTATTCACCGAAAACCCCCAAAAGCCGCAAAATAAAGATTATTTTCAACAAATGCATTTCTTTTTTTCAGTGGATAAACTTTGGGTAGTACTTCAGTTTTTTTCTAAATCAAAAAAGTGATTTGAACCTAGCTGGAAGATAAATTTAAATTATTGGCTTGTTTCTGATTGGCTTCTGTCCATCCTAATAACCCCCCACTCCCCCCATTCCCAACTCCTCTTAGCTGCAACAACACATTCCTGGGGATTTGATCATCTCAATCTGTACTCATCTTCAGCCAGATACTTATATAGCTCTTTTTAAAAAAAATATATTTAACTGACATTTCATTAAGAGGTTTTGATGGGAGCCTATTCAGCATATTCACTAACAAGTGGGGAAAAACGTTTTTCTGTATTGTCTTTCTTATACTTGTGCTCGTATTTCGAAAGATTATGACAAACAAATCCTTATAATTATGTGACATCACAAGCAAAATTTTGGCAGCATTTCAGAAAAATGATTGAAACTGTTGTGTATCTGTAAAGCATGCACTCCCATGTTCCGCCACCAGGGAGCGCATCCCTGAAGTCCCAAGGGATCCCAGCATCCCTTGGGAGCACTGTATATAAGCTGGCCCCTAAGGCCTATTCCTCACTCTGGAGTGTCTTAATAAAGATTGAGGTCACTAACCTCCCTGTGTGCAATCTCATCTGTGTTAGGAATACAATAACTGGCGACGAGTATACGAATCCAACGCAAAGATGCAGCAAACTGTGGGCATCCTGGAAAAGTTCTCGGAGGGTGAGGACTGGGAAGCCTATGTTGAACGGCTAGTCCAGTACTTTGTAGCCAACGAGCTGGACAGAGCATGAAGTGCTGCAAAAAGGAAAGCAGTCCTCCTCACAGTCTGTGGGGCACCAACCTACAGCCTCATGAAGAATCTTCTGGCTCCAGTGAAACCCACAGATAAGTCGTATGAGGAGCGGTGTACACTGGTTTGGGAGCATCTTAACCTGAGGGAAAGCATGCTGATGGCAAGGTATCGGTTCTACACGTGCCAGCGATCTGAAGGTCAGGAAGTGGCGAGCTACGTCGCCGAGCTAAGGCGACTTGCAGGACAATGTGAGTTTGATGGCTACCTGGAGCAAATGCTCAGAGACTTTTTGTAATGGGCATTGGCCACGAGACCATCTTACGAAAACTTTTGACTGCAGAGACACCGACCCTCAGTAAGGCCATTGCGATAGCACAGGCGTTTATGTCCACCCGTGATAACACCAAACAAATCTCTCAGCACACAAATGCTCGCAATGTTCATAAATTAACTCGAACTGTGTTTGCGAGTAGAAATGTACAGGGCAGAAATCACAAGTCTGCAACTGCCAGCAGGCCTCAGGTGACCCAGATGACTCAGAATCTCCAACAAAGGATGAATGCAAGGCAATTCACACCTTGTTGGCATTGTGGAGGCTTCCATTCAGCCTATTCATGCCACTTCAAAGGGTATGTTTGCAAGAGCTGTGGAACAATGGGGCACCTCTGCAAGCTCTGCAAAACCTGCTAACCACCACGTGGCAGAGGAAGATCGGTCCATGGTGGATCAAAGCAATTTCGAGCCTCAGAGAGAGGAGGCAAATGCTGAAGTACACGGGGTGCACACATTTTCGATGAAATGTCCACCTATAATGCTAAATGTAAACTTGAATGGCTTATCCGTAGCCATGGAACTGGACACTGGCGCTAGCCAATCCATCATGAGTAAAAAGATGTTTCAGAGACTGTGGTGCAACAAGGCACTCAGACCAGCCCTGAGCCCCATCCACACGAAACTGAGAACGTACACCAAAGAGCTTATCACTGTCCTGGACAGCGCCATGGTCAAGGTCACCTACGAGGGCACGGTGCACGAACTGCCACTCCGGATTTTCCCGAACGATAGCCCCACACTGCTTGGAAGGAGCTGCTGGGCAAAATCCGCTTGTACTGGGATGACATCCGAGCGCTATCACATGTCGATGAGGCCTCATGTACCCAGGTTCTCAACAAATTTCCTTCCCTTTTTGAGCCAGGCATTGGAAACTTTTCCGGGGTGAAGGTGCGGGTCCACTTGGTCCCAGAGGCACGACCCATTCACCACAAGGCGCGAGCGCTACCTCACATGATGAGGGAGAGAGTGGAAATCGAGCTGGACAGGCTGCAACGCGAGGGCATCATCTCCCCAGTGGAATTCAGCAAGTGGGCCGGCCCGATTGTCCCAGTACTCAAAAGTGATGGCACGGTCAGGATTTGTGGCGATTATAAAGTAACTATTAATCGTTTCTCGCGACAGGACCAATACCCACTACCTAAGGCAGACGACCTATTTGCGATGCTGGCAGGAGGCAAGACGTTCACCAAGCTCGACCTGACTTCGGCCTACATGACACAGGAGGTGGAGGAGTCTTCGAAGCGTCTCATCTGCATCAACACGCACAAGGGACTGTTCATCTACAACAGATGCCCGTTTGGAATTCGGTCGGCTGCAGCGATCTTCTAGAGAAACATGAAGAGCCTCCTCAAGTCGGTACCATGCACGGTGGTTTTTCAGGACGACATACTGGTCACGGATTGGGACACCATCGAGCACCTACAAAGCCTGGAGGAGGTCCTCCAGCGACTGGATCACGTAGGGTTACGGCTGAAGAGGTCGAAATGCATCTTCTTGGCAACAGAAGTGGAGTTTTTGGGGAGAAAGATCGTGGCGGGCGGCATTCGGCCCACAGACGCCAAGACAGAGGCTATCAGGAATGCACCCAGGCCACAGAACGTCACGGAGCTGCGGTCATACCTGGGACTCCTCAACTATTTTGGTAACTTCCTACCGGGGTTAAGCACCTTCTTCGAGCCCCTACATGTGTTATTACGTAAAGATGAGAACTGGGTATGGGGAAAAAACAAGTAATTGCTTTTGAGAAAGCCAGAAACATTTTATGCTCCAACAAGCTGCTTGTATTGTATAACCCATGTAAAAGACTCGTGCTAGCATGTGATGCGTCGTCGTATGGAGTCGGGTGTGTATTACAACAAGCTAACGTTGCGGGAAAGTTGCAACCTATCGCCTATGCCTCCAGGTGCTTGTCTAAGGCCGAGAGGGCCTACAGCATGATTGAGAAAGAGGCATTAGCATGTGTGTTCGGGGTAAAGAAAATGCATCAGTACCTGTTTGGCCTCAAATTTGAGCTGGAAACCGATCACAAGCCCCTCATATCCCTGTTCGCTGAAAACAAGGGGATAAATACTAATGCCTCAGCCCGCATACAAAGGCGCTATCAATGTATAACTATACCATCCGCCACAGGCCAGGCACCGAGAACTGTGCGGATTCTCTCAGTCGGCTACCATTGCCCACCACGGGGGTGGAAATGGCGCAGCCTGCAAACTTGTTGATGGTGGAGCAGCCCGCAGACTTGTTGATGGTCATGGAAGCATTTGAAAATGATAAATCATCTGTCACAGCCTGCCAGATTAGGACTTGGACCAGCCAAGATCCTCTGCTGTCCCCAGTAAACAAACTGTGTACTGCATGGGAGCTGGGCCAGTATCCCCGTTAAAATGCAAGAGCTAATCAAGCCGTTCCAATGGCGAAAGGACAAGCTGTCCATTCAGGCAGACTGCCTGTTGTGGGGTAACCGCGTAGTGCTACCCAAAAAGGGCAGGGAGACCTTCACAGCACACACCCGAGTATAGTAATGATGAAAGCGAAAGCCAGATCCCACGTGTGGTGGCCCGGTATCGACTCTGACTTAGAGTCTTGTGTACGGCAATACAGCATGTGTGCTCAGTTGAGCAACGTGCCCAGAGAGGCACCACTAAGTTTGTGGTCCTGGCCCTTCAGACCATGGTCAAGGATTCATGTCGACTATGTGGGCCCATTCCTCGGTAAAATGTTCCTGGTGGTGGTGGATGCTTTTTCAAAATGGATTGAATGTGAAATAATGTTGGGAAGCACCGCCACCGCCACCATTGAAAGCCTGAGGGCTATGTTTGCCAGCTACGGCCTGCCTGAAATACTGGTCAGTGACAACGGGCCATGTTTCACCAGTGCCGAATTTAAAGAATTCATGACCCACAATGGGATCAAACATGTCACCTCGGCCCCGTTTAAACCAGCCTCCAATGGGCAGGCAGAGCGGGCAGTACAAACAATCAAACAGAGCCTTAAATGAGTCACAGAAGGCTCACTCCAAACCCACCTGTCCCAAGTACTTCTCAGCTACCGCACGAGACCCCACTCGCTCACAGGGGTGCCCCCGGCTGAGCTACTCATGAAAAGGACACTTAAAACCAGACTCTCGCTGGTTCACCCCAACCTGCATGATCAGGTAGAGAGCAGGCGGCAGCAACAAAATGTAAACGATGGTTGCGCAACTGTGTCACGGGAAATTGATCTGAATTACCCTGTGTATGTGCTAAACTATGGACATGGTCCCAAGTGGATCGCGGGCAAGGTGATAGCTAAAGAAGGGAGTAGGGTGTTTGTAGTCAAACTAGACAATGGACACATTTGCAGAAAGCACCTGGACCAAACGAGGATCCGCTTCACAGACTGCCCTGAACAACCCACAGCAGACACCACCTTTTTCGAGCCCACAACACACACCCAAAGGATCAACGACACCACCCCGGACCAGGAAACCGAATCCATCACAGTCATCAGCCCAGCAAGGCCAGGCTCACCCAACAGCCCTGCAGGGCCAACAACACGCCAGCCCAGCGAGGGCACAGCCAACACACCAGAACAGATATTTGTACCGAGGCGGTCCACCAGGAAAAGAAAGGCTCCCGACCGCCTCAGCTTGTAAATAGTTTTCACTTTGACTTTGCAGGATCCCAGCATCCCTTGGGAGCACTGTATATAAGCCAGCCCCTAAGGCCTGTTCCTCACTCTGGATTGTCTTAATAAAGACTGAGGTCACTGTTACTTTAACCTCGCTGTGTGCAGTCTCATCTGTGTTAGAAACATAGAAAATAGGTGCAGGAGTAGGCCATTCAGCCCTTCGAGCCTGCACCACCATTCAATAAGATCATGGCTGATCATTCACCTCAGTATCCCTTTCCTGCTTTCTCTCCATACCCCTTGATCCCTTTAGCCGTAAGTGCCACATCTAACTCCCTCTTGAATCTATCCAATGAACAGGCATCAATAACTCTCTGCGGTAGGGAATTCCACAGGTTAACAACTCTGAGTGAAGAAGTTACTCCTCATCTCAGTCCTAAATGGCTTACCCCTTATCCTGAGACTGTGTTCCCTGGTTCTGGACTTCCCCAACATCGGGAACTTCATAAAGCTCATTCAGACAAACTTGCAGTTGATTTGTTGCTATAATTTTGAATCCCAACACTTAGGGCACTGTAAAACTGACATGGCAATAAATGCAACATTGACCTGGAATTTGATGAAAACCTGTGTGAATCAATGACATACGTACGATGTTGTGCAGTTCTCCAGCGCAAATTACTGAGGGTATTCATGATTTTTATGCTATGTTCCAGTTTCCTTGATCTTTTATGCTGCTTCAGCAAAACTTATAGCGCTCATTAACATAGCTCTTGTCCCTTGCAAAAAAGCAGAGAATGCAAGTGTCCTGCATTTATGCCAAATTTGAAGGGGATATAAATTCATCCCCAAAGTTTTAGGTGCAGGAGCACCCAAGGTCATATTTCTGATTTGTTTTTTTTAGTTGTTTTTGTTTTTATTTTCACTGAGACCTGCACTGTATTTATATAGTGCCTTTAATGTTAAGCGTCCCAAGGTGCTTCACAGGAGTATTATGAGATATCTTTGAATACATTTATTTGGCACTAGAATGAGTGACATGAAAAAGTGGAAAGCTTCCACGATTGCATTTTCTTAAGCATGCTGTGTGCCTAATGTGCATAAATAATGTTTTGACAGCTTCAAACATTAATTTTCGTATCTAAAGAAGGATTTAAAGAAGGAATATAACATAATTTCCATGCTTTCCTTGGGCCCCAATTGTTTATGCTCATTTCTGCTTGTTTATGGCAGTTTTTACATTCTGGTGCCTGCTAACAAGATTGGCAAGACATTTTGGTGTACATACAGTCGACATGATCGGCTTAGAAACCAGAGTAGATTTTGGCATAACTTGTCGGTTACGCCTTTCAAGGAAATTTCAGCCTATTAACTTATTTTAATGGAATGAAGAATAATGCTTTTTAGACTAAACTATCATGTTGAAGAGCCAATGTCCATAGTGCAAAAAAAGTTTTAAAAGAGCTAAAAAATAAGGTAAACCAGGAAGTAGTGATTCATTAAAAACATACCTGCCCATTAAGAGTTACAGATCAAGAACTCGGGTTAAAGGTGCACAGACAGTGTCAGATGACTATAGTTAAACAAAATAGAGTTTTAGTTTATATTGATATTGACTATAAAACAAAGAGAATTTTACTTGAATTTTACTGCGATATTTGGTCCATATGGGTATCTGCTCATGGTGAAAGATATCAGGGCTGTGGAGAAAATTCATAGGAAGGCAACCAGAATAATACTTAAGTCTCATGGTTCTTGGGCATTTAATTTTTTTTTTTTAAAAAGAGAGAGAAATGTAAACTTGGAGAGGATATAATTGAGGTTGATAAAACTATGAAGGGATTAATCTGATTTGGATATGTTATTTAAGATGGATAGAATAGTAGCGATAGACGGAATTAATATAAAATATGTAGCCAAAACGTTAGGTTAGATAGCAGGAAGCATTTCTTTCCACAGATACTCATGTGGACCAGAGAACCTAAATTTGCCGAGTGTCAATTTGCCACAGTACTTTAAAATGGAACTTGACAAGATTCCAAGAGAAAAGGACATTTCCACTTATAAACAGTAAGTTTCTGGTTAGTTGCAGTTATGAGAAGTTAATAGACGACAGGAGATGACCAAAAAGTACATTGGCTACAAGGACAAAAAACTGATGGCCAAGAAGAGGGGTGATAAAAAGAGCCACTTTACGACCTTGAGGAATCCCGCTCAAATTGAAATCATGAACGGTGTTGAACCTGTAGCTTTTCGTAACTGCCTTCGGGAGTTGCAGAGCAATTTTCTGGATTGGTTGCTGATTTTTTTGTTTTTCTTTGTCCTTCCCAGGATATTCTGTGGTTAGGGGGTAGGAGAATTTGCATCACATCAAGATGGGGTAGGCCTGCTCGTCTTTTCCTATATTTCTTTCACATGTGCACATGGAAGGGACATCAAGAAACTTTGAAAACCTTGACGATTGCAGGCAGAAGGAACAACTGTGGTATGCAAGGAGATTGATACTTTTGATGCTCTGGGAAAAAAAAGAGTTAGATAGGATATAATTTAATGGGTCCTTTTTTTAACAAAATGATGTAGGAAACAGAAGGGAATGTAGGATGGCATATTTGTAGTTTAGGAGGAACAACAGAATAAAGATCAGAGTGTTATGTATGCATCTGTGTACCCTGGTGCAAGCAGGTATAAAAGGCAGTCTACCATGCTGCTGCCTCACTTTGGAGTTATATCAAAGAGACCAATCCACAATGGTTTGAGTTTACAACAGTCTCATGGAGTTATTCTGAACTGAACAACTGGCGACGAGTTACAGATCACGAACTTTCATGCGGAAATGGCTGCCGTTGATATTCGAGAGATTTGTTGAGGGTGATGATTGGGAAGCCTTCGTTGAGCGCCTCGACCAGTACTTTATGGCCAACGAATTGGACACGGCTGAAACAGAGATCACGCGCAGGGCGATTCTCCTCATCGTATGTGGGTCATTGGTATATGGCCTCCTTAAAAATTTGCTGGCACCGGTCAAACTAACGGACAAATCCTATGCAGAGCTGTGTACACTGGCTAAGAAACACCTCAAGCCAAAGGAGAGCATCCTGATGGCCAGGTGCCGCTTTTACATGCACTGTCGCTCTGAGGGCCAGAACGTGGCCAGTTTTGTCGCTGATCTAAGACACCTTGCGGGGCATTGCGACTTTGCAGGATCCTTGGGGAACATTTTCGTGCTTGGAATTGGCCACGAGGTCATCCTGTGCAAACTGCTGTCTGCCGAATACCTGGATCTGATCAGGGCCATCACGATAGCCTTCACATCCACGAGCGACAACACGAAACAGATATCTTCACAGAATCGAAGCTCACAGGCAAGTACTGTGCTTAAAATAATGCCTTCAGCCCACCCAACTTCAGGGTGATTCAGAGGCCGCTGGAGAGTGCTAATGTGGATCCACTAACGCCATACTGGCGTTGCGGGGGCAGTCAGAAAGCCCATCAGTGTCATTTCGAGCACTATGTGTGCAGAGGCTGTAGAACAATGAGGCACCTCCAGCGAATGTGCGAGCGACTTCGGACTCACCACGTGGCAAAGTCAGCAGAGAGCGACCGATCCAGCGTGGATCACGCTGAACGAGCAGGAGATGCAACTCAAACGGAGGATATGAAGAAAGTGTATGGGGTACACACCTTCACCACCAAAAGCCCTCCGATAATGTTAAAAGTTCAATTTAATGGCATTCCAGTCACCATGGAATTGGAGGCGAGTCAATCGATTATGAGCCAGAAGGCTTTTGAGAACCTGTGGAGTAACAAGGCACAGAGGCCAAAACTGAGCCGGATTCACACTACACTGCGAACTCACACTAAAGAACTCCCTAAAGTGCGCCTAAAAAAAACTTCCAGATTCTCCAGCTCCCTGCAGGTCGTTTGCAGCTCGGCACAGCGCAGCGCAGCAGGAGCCGTAGGGGGCGGAGCCAGGTCCCTGTGCTGAAAACAGTGCCGGGACCTCTGCACATGCGCGCAACAGTGGGCGCGAATGCGCAGTAGCTCCAGGCGCCCAAAACTGTGTGGGAGAGGCCGAAGCACGCAGCCCCTAGCCCTGGCCGAATGGCCTCACTGGGGCTGCGTGGATAAGGCTCCTCCCACGGCCAGCTCCTGCTTCCTCTCGACCCGACTCGACTCCCGCTTCCCGCCCCCTGCCTCCGGACCGGACACCGACCCGACTCCTGATTCCCACCCCCCCACCGCCCCCCCCCCCGCCCCTGGACCGGACCCGACCCGACTCCAACTTCCCCCCGGCCCCCCGCCTCCGGACCCGACTCCCGCCTTCCCCCCCCCCTCCCCGACTGGACCCGACCTGACCTCCCCCCCCCACCGACCTGACCTCCCTCTCACTCCCTCCCTCCCCCCGACCCGAACCGACCTCCCTCCCACCATCCCCCCCGACCGCGACCCGCGCTCCCGACCCCGACCCACGCTCCCCCCGACCCGACGCCACCTACCTGTAAATCTGGTGCTGGGGATGGGCCCTGCCCGAAGTCTCGGGCCCGGCTGGGCCCGGCCCGTTCAGCCTTCCTCCCCCTTCTCCTTTCCCCACCGCACCCCCCATCTCCTTTCCCCCCCCCAATCTCCTTCCCCCCCCCCCCTCTCCATCTCCTTCCCCCCCCCACTCCATCTACTCGAAATTCTCGGCATTTAGTTTGCTCCAGTTCTAGTCAGTTAGAACAGTTTCATTTTGGAACAGAATTTTTTTTTCAAAAGGGGGCATGTCTGGCCACTTACGCCTGTTTTCAAAGTTTCGGCAGTGAAAACTTACTCCAAACTAACTTAGAATGGAGTAAGTGAAGGATTTTTGTACGCTGGAAAAAACCTTGTCTACACTTTAGAAAATCAGGCGTAGGTTACAAATCAGGCGTAGGGAATGGTGGGGGGGGAGGTTTAAAGGGAAGTTTACAAACATTAAACACTTCAATTTCACAAAAAGAGTCATCATCAATAATAAATGATAAATACATCAATAAATCAACCAATAAATCAATCAAAAAAAATGTATAAAAAAAAAATTAAAAAAAACATCAATAAATAAAACATTTTCTACTTACTGACTGCAGCACCGGGAGTCCTCCAACAGCGTGCTGGGACGCCCCCCCTCCCCCGTGTGTCTCGGTCAGTTTCTCTATCTCTCTGTCTGTCTGTGTGTGTCTCTCTCACTATCTGTCTGTCAGTGTCTGTGTTTCTGACAGCAAGGGGTGGAGGGGAGGGGGAGGGGAGGAGTGGAGGGGAGGGGGAGGAGGGGTGGTGTAGTGAGGGGGAGGGGGGGTGAGAAGGGAGGGGGGTAAGAAGGGAGGGAGGGGAGGGGGGTGAGAAAGGAGGGAGGAGAGGTAGGAGGAGGGAGGGGAGTGGGGAGAGAAGGGAGGGAGGGGGGGGAGGGGAGAGAAGGGAGGGGGGGAGCGTGAGAGAAGGGAGGGGAGAGGGGGTGAAGAGAAGGGAGGGAGGGAGGGGAGGGGGGGGGAAAGAGAAGGGAGGGAGGGGGAGGGGGGAGGGAGGAAGAGAAGGGAGGGAGGGGAAGGGGGGAGAGAAGTGGGGGGGGAAAGAGAGAGAGAGAGAGAGAGAGAGAGAGAGAGAGAGAGAGAGAGAGAGAGAGAGAGAGAGAGAGAGAGAGAGAGAGAGAGAGAGAGAGAGAGAGAGAGAGAAAGAAGAGTTAGGCTGAACAGGCCGGGCCGAAGACTTCGAGCTTAGACTTACCGACGTCGGGTCGGGGGGAGCGCAGGGCGGGGTCGGGGGGAGGAGATTGGTCGGTGGTGGGGGGGGGGGGGGGAAGGTCGGGAGCGGGGGAAGCAGAGGTCCAGTGGGGGGTGGTGAGAGCGGGAGTCAAGTCGGGTCGGGTCTGGTCCGGAGGAAGCTGGAGCTGGGCGTCGGAGGCAGTCTTATGCACGCAGCCCCAGAGAGGCCATTCGGCCAGGGCTAGGGGCTGCGTGCTTCGGGCCCCTCCCACACAGTTATGGGCGCCTGGAGCTACTGCACATGCGTGCCCACTGTAGCGCGCATGTGCAGAGGTCCCGGCACTGTTTTCAGCGCAGGAACCTGGCTCCACCCCCTGCAGCTCGTGCTGCGCTGCGCCGACCTGCAAACGACCTACAGGGAGCTGGAGAATCTGGAAGGTTTTTTTAGGCGCACTTTGTGGCGCGAAACACGGGCGTCCAGGTCGGGACGGCGCCGTTCTAGGCGCGGCCCGAAACTCGGGCCCAGTATTCCAGGTCTGCATCAATTCCTGGCCACCATACATGTGACCGGGCAGTGGTCTTCATAAGCACGATGCCTGGGTGCTTGCTTTGGAGTTCCCTGATGAATGCTTCCCTACCCCTCTGGGGTATGACTAACCGGCTGCTCCATAGTAGGCAGTCGGCTTGGATGGAGAGTTCATCCATCCGTCTGTGAAACGGTCTGACCTCTTCAGGGCATGCTCCGTGTGCGGGCGCCCAATCCCCAGTCAGGACACATTTCTTAATCAGAGATAGGAGGGGATCTCTGTTTGTCCAGGTTTTGATCTGGTGGGCTGTGATGGGGGAGCCTGTGCTGTCAAAGGCATCGACAGCCATGACCATCTCCGTGCTTTGCTCCACTGCCCCTCAGTGGTGGCCAGTGGAGGCCTGCTGAGCGCGTCAGCGTAATTTTGGGTGCCTGGCCGGTGCCGTATGGTGTAGCCGTATGCAGCCAGCGTGAGAGCCCATCGCTGTATGTGAGCTGACGCATTGGCATTGACAGCTTTGCTGTCGGACAACAGGGATGCTAATGGCTTGTGGTCTGTTTCTAACTCGAACCTTCTGCCAAAAAGGTACTGGTGCATCTTTTTCACCCCGTAGACACATGCGAGTGCTTCCTTTTCAACCATCCCATACCCCCTTTCTGCTTGGGAGAGCGACATGGAGGCATAAGCCACAGGTTGGAGTTGGCCCTCATCATTACTCTGCTGCAACATGCACCCAACCCCATAGGATGATACATTGCATGTCAAAACAAATTTCTTACAGGGGTCGTACAGGGTCAATAACTTATTAGAACAAAGCAGGTTCCGCACCCAATTGAAAGCCCGTTCCTGACAGTCCCCCCAAAACCAATCATAACCCTTATGCAGGAGCACATGTAGTGGCTCCAGCAACGTACTTAAGTTCGGTAGAAAGTTCCCGAAATATTTCAATAGTCCCAGAAATGAACACAACTCTGATGTGTTGCCGGGCCTGGGCGCGCGGCAGATCGCCTCAGTTTTGGATTCGGTGGGACGGATCCCGTCTGCGGCAACCCTCCTGCCCAAAAACTCGACCTCTGGGGCCAAAAACACACACTTGGACTTCTTTAGTCGTAGGCCTACCCGGTCCACTCGGTGTAGCACCTCCTCCAGGTTGTGGAGGTGTTCCTCGGTGTCTCGATAAGGATGTCGTCCTGAAATACAATTGTTCCGGGGATGGATTTTAGAAGGCTTTCCATGTTCCTCTGAAAGATAGCGGCTGCTGAACGAATGCCAAATGGACACCTTTTGTAAACAAACAGCCCCTTGTGCGTGGTGATGGTGGTCAGTAGTTTGGATTCTTCGGCCAGTTCCTGGGTCATATAGGCCGAAGTGAGGTCCAACTTGGTGAACAGCTTGCCGCCTGCCAGTGTGGCAAAAAGATCCTCCGCTCTCGGAAGCGGGTATTGGTCCTGAAGGGACACTTGGTTGATGGTGGCCTTGTAGTCGCCACAGATCCTGACTGAGCCATCCGTTTTTAGAACAGGGACAATGGGGCTTGCCCAGTCGCTGAATTCAATGGGCGAGATTATGCCCTCTCTTAGCAACCTGTCCAACTCACTCAATTTTCTCCCGCATCACATACAGCACAGCTCTGGCTTTGTGGTGCACTGGTATGGCGTCCGGGGTGATGCGTATCTTTACTTTGGTGCCTTTGAAAGTCCCGACGCCAGGTTGAAATAATGACTCGAACTTTAGTAGGACCTGTGAGCATGAACTTCGCTCCACAGATGAAATGGCGTGCACATCCCCCCATTTCCAGTTCATCTCGGCTAGCCAGCTCCTCCCCAAAAACGCGGGACCATTTCCCGGGACAATCCAGAGTGGCATCCGGTTCTGAGACCCATTATGTGTCACCACCAACATTGCACTGCCTAGCACTGGGATGATCCCTTTGGTGTACATCCGTAATTGCGTGTCAATGCGTTCTCATTTGGGTCTGCTAGCTCTGAGTGGCCATAGTTTCTCGAATTGTTGGACACTCAGTGACTGGCTTGTTCCTGTGTCCAGCTCCATGCGTACCGGGATGCCATTTAACAGTACTCTCATCATCATAGGTGGCGTTTTTGTGCATGAGCTGTGGATGTTTACCACCCGGACCCGCTGAACTTCAGCGTCCATTGCTGTGTCCCAGTCATACCCCTGCCTTGCAGACCCCTCTTCTGGTTCATCCACTTCGTAAACCAGCCTCGCTGCGGGCTTCCTGCACATCCTGGCTAAATGTCCACTCAAGTTACAATTTCTGCAGATGAATTGTTGAAACCGGCAGGTCTTCGCAGCATGTTTGCCCCCGCACCTCCAGCATGAGTTGAGATTATTGTGAACAAAAGAGCTGCTGCCAGGCATTCCTCTCTGATTGTCTCTTTGATTACTCTTGAGCACTCTGTTTGTGGATGTCAATGGTCCCATCCCGGGACGTATTGTCCCTTGTGCTGGTGTAATTGTCCGTTCAACCTGCCATTGTCTCTGTTGAGGACCCACCGTAGAGTCTGTTACTGCCTGGTTGGTGTCGAATTGCCCTTGCCTGCCTGCAGGGTTCTGAGTCACGTTTACCATGTTAACTCCCTGCTCCATCGCCACGTTGGGAGCAGAGTTGCGCGCGTATATGATCTTGGTTTCCTCCTCCCCTGCCATGAAGGTTTGAGCCATCAACGCCGCTGCTTCCAAGGTCAAGTCCTTGGTCTCAATTAGCTTCCTAAAAATCCCGGCATGACCAATGCCCTCAATGAAGAAATCCCGCAACATCTCTCCCCTGCAGGCGTCTGTGAACTTAGAGGCTGGCCAAGCACTGACGGTCCGCAACGAAGTCCGGTATGCTCTGCCCTTCCCGACGTCGGTGCGTATAGAATCGGTGTTGGGCCATGTGTATACTACTCGCTGGTTTGAGGTGCTCACCAATCAGTTTGCTGAGCTCCTCGAAGGTCTTATCCGCCGGCTTTTCCGGTGCAAGCAGGTCTTTCATCAGCGCGTACGTCTTAGGTCCACAGCTGGTCAGTAGATGCGCCCTTCGCTTGTCAAGCTCTGCTGGAGCCTCTCAACGAAATCGTCCCAGTCCTCACCAACACAGTACCGTTCCTCCGTGCTACCGGTGGCCATTCTCATGAGTCGTTGATTCCCATTTCTCGTCGCCAAATGTTGTGTCCTTACACTCTACAGCAAATCAACATGAGGCACATACTGGAGACAAGGTCACTCTGTGACCTGTACCTTTATTCACAGGACCAAGGAGTCATGACCCTGTGTGGGACCTCCCTTTATATACCTGGATGACCAGGTGAGGAGTGTCTTCCACAAGTTTACCCCCTGAGGTCAAGGTGTGCATTTCTCAGGTGTATACAGTGTACAGTGTTGTTACATAAAGGTTACAGTTATGTGAAGTTAGAAACATGACGCAGTCGGTATAAACGGCTGCAATGAGGTCGAACAGGCTAAAATGCTGCTTTTCTCCTTGGATCGCAAGGTATACCAGGCCCTCTCTGCAGATAGCAAGTGCTCTGCGATCCAAGAAGTGGTGTTAGAGGTTCTGGGCCTAAATGATGGAAGTCCGTTTTCCCGGGTCGAGAAAACCCTGCAACAGGCAGGCGAAACTCCACAGGCTTTCGCAGACAGGCTGTGGCCCGTCTATGAGAGAGCACGTGGAGGAGATCTCAACCAGGAACACCTGGACCGGGAACCAACAGCTCGCTGGCTTCGCAGCCTAGTGGCTAACTGCCTGCCACGAGTAAAGGCTAAAGCCGAGCTGTGGTTCGACCCCAGAGACCCCACCGTTACCGAGGAGTCAGTGGTTAGACAGTTAACCCTGGCTTACCGCAACCGCAGAGGCCCCACAAAAAGGAAAGGTTCATGAGATCCGGCCCAGTAATTCCAGGAGAGAATGGCACCAGGAAGGGGGGAGCCCTTCCGACTCAGAGTACGTGCCAAGGGTGCGGAAAAAGTGGACACTGGCGTAAGGATTGCCGAAATCCTTGGAAAGATAGGGCAGGAAAGGAATCCCCACCCTTAAAGGATTCCCCTGCCACAAAAGGTTTAACAGCCCCGGCCCAAAAATCCGGACCTGTGGCACACAATCCCTCTGGCAGTTTCGATGAGATTGTGGCCGTGCTCCGAACTATGATAATGGGCTCAAGGAAGGTAGCTGTAGCCACCGACGCAACCCCATCTGCCCCACCTAATCCTGATCCATGACTAGAGCCAGCGCAGCCTGTATATCTGTGCCCTTTACAATATGATGAGTGGAAACAGCCTTGAAGATGGAGGTGGAGAGGGTTAAAGGGACCTATCTGCTGGACAATGGTGCGGATAACCCAACCACCTCACCTCTGTCGAATGGAGTCCCGTATTCCTTGGTAGGGTTCACAGCTAACGAGCAGGCTGCCTTGTTCTCCATTTACTATCAATTGACTTAGGAGCACTCTACACCAAGTGGACTTGTGTCCTAATGAAGTGGGAGAAAGAGGGAACAGGGATCCTAGGCGCAGATTTTATTATTGGTCACAAGGTCCTAGTGGATCTTAGAAATCATTGTCCATGGGGCGCATTGTGCACGGGGGAAGAGAAAGAAGTTGTAGTGATCCCGGGGATACAAGGCAAAGGGACCCTATGCACGGTAAAGCCAAAAGAAGGTTAGGACCTCGAGTTACTGGTAAGCTGTACCCCCAGAGAGTATCAGGCATTTGTGCGGGAAAATCTCAGTGCATTCGCCACCCACAAGCATGATTGTGGAAGGGTAACAGGGGTCGAAGTTAGCGTAGATGGGGATCCCATGGCTAGGCCCCAAAAAGCGTATAATTTCCCTAGGGAGGCAGAGGCAGACCTGGAGATTGCCCTGGGTTCCCCAGTCACACGGAGTGTTGAGGCCAATAGCCACACGCGTGAACTCATCACTTTGGCCGGTTAGGAAACTGGACAATTCGTGGAGAGCCACTGTTGACTACCGGGTCCTGAACCGCAATATCCTAGCCTGCGCGCCTGCAGTCGCCGACCTAATTGGAAGCATACTGGCATCCGCGTGCACCTTCACAGTGCTGGATATCTCAAATGGTTTTTGGTCCATCCCGTTAAAGAGAGGGGACCAGTACAAGTTTGCTTTTACCTTCAAGGGCCAGCAATACACGTGGAACTGCCTTCCCTAGGGATTTCATAACAGCCCCAGTATATTCCACCAATGCATGGCCAATTGTCTAAAACACTTCAGCAAGCCCCAGCAGTTGGTACAGAATGTGGATGATCTGCTCCTATTCACCGACAAAACATAGAAACATAGAAAATAGGTGCAGGAGCAGGCCATTCAGCCCTTCTAGCCTGCACCGCCATTCAATGAGTTCATGGCTAAACATGAAACTTCAGTACCCCCTTCCTGCTTTCTCGCCATACCCCTTGATCCCCCGAGTAGTAAGGACTTCATCTAACTCCCTTTTGAATATATTTAGTGAATTCGCCTCAACTACTTTCTGTGGTAGAGAATTCCACAGGTTCACCACTCTCTGGGTGAAGAAGTTTCTCCTCATCTCGGTCCTAAATGGCTTACCCCTTATCCTTAGACTGTGACCCCTGGTTCTGGACTTCCCCAACATTGGGAACATTCTTCCTGCATCCAACCTGTCCAAACCCGTCAGAATTTTAAACGTTTCTATGAGGTCCCCTCTCACACTTCTGAACTCCAGTGAATACAAGCCCAGTTGATCCAGTCTTTCTTGATAGGTCAGTCCCACCATCCCGGGAATCAGTCTGGTGAATCTTCGCTGCACTACCTCAATAGCAAGAACGTCCTTCCTCAAGTTAGGAGACCAAAACTGTACACAATACTCCAGGTGTGGCCTCACCAAGGTCCTATACAACTGTAGCAACACCTCCCTGCCCCTGTACTCAAATCCCCTCGCTATGAAGGCCAACATGCCATTTGCTTTCTTAACCGCCTGCTGTACCTGCATGCCAACCTTCAATGACTGATGTACCATGACACCCAGGTCTCGCTGCACCTTCCCCCTTCCTAATCTGTCACCATTCAGATAATAGTCTGTCTCTCTGTTTTTACCACCAAAGTGAATAACCTCACATTTATCCACATTATACTTCATCTGCCACGCATTTGCCCACTCACCTAACCTATCCAAGTCACTCTGCAGCCTCATAGCATCCTCCTCGCAGCTCACACTGCCACCCAACTTAGTGTCATCCGCAAATTTGGAGATACTACATTTAATCCCCTCGTCTAAATCATTAATGTACAATGTAAACAGCTGGGGCCCCAGCACAGAACCTTGCGGTACCCCACTAGTCACTGCCTGCCATTCTGAAAAGTACCCATTTACTCCTACTCTTTGCTTCCTGTCTGACAACCAGTTCTCAATCCACGTCAGCACACTACCCCCAATCCCATGTGCTTTAACTTTGCACATTAATCTCCTGTGTGGGACCTTGTCGAAAGCCTTCTGAAAGTCCAAATATACCACATCAACTGGTTCTCCTTTGTCCACTTTACTGGAAACATCCTCAAAAAATTCCAGAAGATTTGTCAAGCATGATCTCCCTTTCACAAATCCATGCTGACTTGGACCTATCATGTCACCATTTTCCAAATGTGCTGCTATGACATCATCCTTAATAATTGATTCCATCATTTTACCCACTACTGAGGTCAGGCTGACCGGTCTATAATTCCCTGCTTTCTCTCTCCCTCCTTTTTTAAAAAGTGGGGTTACATTGGCTACCCTCCACTCCATAGGAACTGATCCAGAGTCAATGGAATGTTGGAAAATGACTGTCAATGCATCCGCTATTTCCAAGGCCACCTTCTTAAGTACTCTGGGTTGCAGTCCATCAGGCCCTGGGGATTTATCGGCCTTCAATCCCATCAATTTCCCCAACACAATTTCCCGACTAATAAAGATTTCCCTCAGTTCCTCCTCCTTACTAGACCCTCTGACCCCTTTTATATCCGGAAGGTTGTTTGTATCCTCCTTAGTGAATACTGAACCAAAGTACTTGTTCAATTGGTCTGCCATTTCTTTGTTCCCCGTTATGACTTCCCCTGATTCTGACTGCAGGGGACCTAAGTTTGTCTTTACTAACCTTTTTCTCTTTACATATCTATAGAAACTTTTGCAATCCGCCTTAATGTTCCCTGCAAGCTTCTTCTCGTACTCCATTTTCCCTGCCCTAATCAAACCCTTTGTCCTCCTCTGCTGAGTTCTAAATTTCTCCCAGTCCCCAGCTTCGCTGCTATTTCTGGTCAATTTGTATGCCACTTCCTTGGCTTTAATACTATCCCTGATTTCCCTAGATAGCCACGGTTGAGCCACCTTCCCTTTTTTATTTTTACACCAGACAGGAATGTACAATTCCTGTAATTCATCCATGCGGTCTCTAAATGTCTGCCATTGCCCATCCACAGTCAACCCCTTAAGTATCATTCGCCAATCTATCTTAGCCAATTCACGCCTCATACCTTCAAAGTTACCCTTCTTTAAGTTCTGGACCATGATCTCTGAATTAACTGTTTCATTCTCCATCCTAATGCAGAATTCCACCATATTATGGTCACTCTTCCCCAAGGGGCCTCGCACAATGAGATTGTTAATTAATCCTCTCTCATTACACAACACCCAGTCTAAGATGGCCTCCCCCCTAGTTGTTTCCTCGACATATTGGTCGAGAAAACCATCCCTTATGCACTCCAGGAAATCCTCCTCCACCGTATTGCTTCCAGTTTGGCTAGCCCAATCTATGTGCATATTAAAGTCACCCATTATAACTGCTGCACCTTTATTGCATGCACTCCTAATTTCCTGTTTGATGCCCTCCCCAACATCACTACTACTGTTTGGAGGTCTGGACACAACTCCCACTAACGTTTTTTGCCCTTTAGTGTTCTGCAGCTCTACCCATATAGATTCCACATCATCCAAGCTAATGTCTTTCCTAACTATTGCATTAATCTCCTCTTTAACCAGCAATGCTACCCCACCTCCTTTTCCTTTTTTTCTATCCTTCCTGAATGTTGAATACCCCTGGATGTTGAGTTCCCAGCCCTGATCATCCTGGAGCCACATCTCCGTAATCCCAATCACATCATATTTGTTAACATCTATTTGCACACTTAATTCATCCATCTTATTGCGGATACTCCTTGCATTAAGACACAAAGCCTTCAGGCTTGCTTTTTTAACACCCTTTGTCCTTTTAGAATTTTGCTGTACAGTAACCCTTTTTGTTCTTTGCCTTGGGTTTCTCTGCCCTCCACTTTTCCTCATCTCCTTTCTGTCTTTTGCTTTTGCCTCATTTTTGTCTCCCTCTGTCTCCCTGCATAAGTTCCCATCCCCCTGCAATATTAGTTTAACTCCTCCCCAACAGCACTAGCAAACACTCCCCCTAAGACATTGGTTCCGGTCCTGGCCAGGTGCAGACCGTCCGGTTTGTACTGATCCCACCTCCCCCAGAACTGGTTCCAATGCCCCAGGAATTTGAATCCCTTCCTGCTGCACCACTGCTCAAGCCACGTATTCATCTGCGCTATCCTGCGATTCCTACTCAGACTAGCACGTGGTACTGGTAGCAATCCCGAGATTACTACTTTTGAGGTCCTACTTTTTAATTTAGCTCCTTAAATTCACAAGGTGAGGAGCACGGCCCACTGCTGGCTGAACTGCTGGGACTGCTAAACGAACAGGGTTTTAAAGTCAACCCAAAGAAGACGCAGATCAGCCAGCCAGAAGTAAAATTCCTGGGGCTGACTGTGCGCGCAGGCGAGGGGGCTATAGATAAGGCCAGGAGGAAAGCAGTGCAGGAATTGCCAGCCCCTCGTTCTGTTTCTGGAGTAAGATCTTTCCTAGGGCTTACAGGTTACTGCAGGGATTTCATTGAGGACTATGCAGCCACAGCAGCCCCCCTACTCCGACTCCTTCACAAAGAGTGGAGTGGGACTGCGATAAAAGCTGCGAGGAGGCGTTAACTCAATTAAAAAAAAAACAGGTTTAGGGGCTATTGATGGGGATGAGGAGTTTTTCCTGGAGGTAGCAGCCAGTGGGAATAGCCTGAGCGCAGTGCTGCTTTAGGAGCGACATGGCCAGCTCAGACCGGTGGTCTACTCCTGCAGGGTCCTCACAGATGTGGAGAAGGCATACTACAACTGTGAGAGACATCTCCTCACACTCATTGGGCAGTAAAAAGATCCCTTATCTTTACAGGGGGGTCTCCAATTATGCTCCTCACCTATCATACGCCCAACCAAATGCTCCTAGATGGGAGAATTAAAGACGGGACAGTGAGCAGTGCCCGCATTGCTCACTGGACCCTACTTCTCTCCCAAATGGACTTAAAAGTGAAAGGTCTTTGCGAGCCTAGACTAGTGGCCAACATGATCCACTCAGGCGTGGCCCATAGATGTTCCATAGAAGGGGTATGGGATGTCGATGTAGGATTTCGGGCCGGGATCCATCCCACAGGCCGCGAAATCTACGTTGACGGCTCCAGCACAGTGTCGGCAGGCGAGCGACTCGCAGGCTACGGGATCTATGACCCATGGGCAGGCATTGCCCTGGCGATTAAGCTCCCTAGCACCATGAACGCCCAGCATGCCGAACTGTCGGTGGTGGTGTACGTTGTGACCCACCCAGAGGAGTTCCCTACCCCGTACATGATTTGTTCAGATAGCATGTTTACCTGCAATTCATGTACAGAATACCTAGCCATCTGGTCCCGTCGCGGGTATACATCTGCGGACGGGAAACCCCTAGCAACCAAACCGTTGCTGGAAAGAATCATGTGGACTATAGGCAGTGAAGGGCAGGTGTATATACACAAGGTAAAGGCCCATTCAAAGGCCAAACCTCATGGGGAGGGTAACCAGCGGGCAAACACCAGAGCTAAAGAGGGTGCTCGTACGGGCACCTGTTTCTGGGACCTGTACAATTTAGGACCCGTGGCAGCAATTAGGGGCAGAGACAGGACACAAGGGAGTGCAGGGGTAGCATTGGCCCCAGACCTTAAAACGGTTTAGGCGCAGGACTCCGCCCGGAGATCTGTCTTGAGTTTGCTAGCCAAGGGGGAGAAAGTAGAGGGTCCGTATGGCGCAGCTAAAGTGGCTGTAAAGGAAGGCATGTTGTTCCATGGGGATCAATGGATTGTTCCGCAGCAGCACCAAAGGGAATTCCTACAACTGGTCCACAAGAGTCCAGGAGCCGGACACCCCGGACCTGAGACCACCTGGCAATGGGTGGAACAGGCAGGGTGGTGGCCAGGACTCAGGGAGGGTGTCCGGCAGTTTTGCTCAGAGTGTTTGGTGTGTGCAGCCAACAACCCTGACCCCCAGAAAAGGAAGGTGTCCATGGGGCATATCAGAAGGGTAGAGGGACCATGCAGTCAATTTAGATCGACTACATCGGGCCCCTACCCACCGTCCAGAGAGGATACAAATATTGCCTGGTTTTGGTAGATGTTTTCTCCAAATGGGTGGAAGCCTTCCCGTGCCGCACGGCGACCGCATTAGGGACAGCTGGAATTTTAGTTAGTGAAGTGTTCTCCCGGTGGGGACTTCCTCAGTATGTGGAGTCCGACCAGGGAAGTCATTTTACCGGGAAGGTGATGCAGGCCACCCTTAAGGTGCTCGGCATCGAGGGGAAATGGCATGTCGCCCACAATCCGCAGTCATCGGACCCTGTGGAGCGACTGAATCGGACTATAAAAGGAGAGGCTGCGAAAGGAGATGGGACACTCACCGAAGGCATGGGTGGAGGTCTTGCCATTGGTCCTAATGGGGGTCTGGGCCAGCCCATTGAAAAACACGGGGTATTCCCTTATGAGCTTATGACTGGCCGGATCATGCGAACTCCCACCCATGTGCTAGCCCCGGTGCTTACTGAGGGCCAACTCATGGGAAGTGAGCCGGGACAGCTTCACTAAGAATCTGTTTGAGCACCTCAAACAGATTCACTGGCAGGCTGCTGGTAACATAGAAAATAGGTGCAGGAGTAGGCCATTCGGCCCTTCGAGCCTGCACCACCATTCAATAAGATCATGGCTGATCATTCCCTCAGTACCCCCTTCCTGCTTTCTCTCCATACCCCTTGATCCCCCTAGCCGTAAGGGCCATATCTAACTCTCTCTTGAATATATCCAATGAACTGGCATCAACACCTCTCTGCGGCAGGGAATTCCGCAGGTTAACAACTCCCTGAGTGAAGAAGTTTCTCCTCATCTCAGTCCTAAATGGCCTACCCCTTATCCTAAGACTGTGTCCCCTGGTTCTGGACTTCCCCCAACATCGGGAACATTCTTCCTGCATCCAACTTGTCCAGTCCCGTCAGAATTTTATATGTTTCGATGAGATCCCCTCTCATCCTTCTAAACTCCAGTGAATAAAGGCCCAGTTGATCCAGTCTCTCCTCAGTCTCTCAGTCCAGCCATCCCGGGAATCAGTCTGGTGAACTTTCACTGCACTCCCTCAAGAGCAAGAACATCCTTCCTCAGATTAGGAGACGAAAACTGAACTCAATATTCCAGGTGAGGCCTCACCAAGGCCCTGTACAACTGTAGTAAGACCTCCCTGCTCTGATACTCAAATCCCCTAGCTATGAAGGCCAACATACCATTTTCCTTCTTTACCGCCTGCTGTACCTGCATGCCAATTTTCAATGATTGATGAACCATGACACCCAGGTCTCATTGCACCTGCCTTTTTCCTAATCTGCCGCCATTCAGATAATATTTTGCCTTCGTGTTTTTGCCCCCAAAGTGGATAACCTCACATTTATCCATATTATACTGCATCTGCCATGCATTTGCCCACTCACCTAACCTGTCCAAGTCACCCTTCAGCCTCTTAGCGTCCTCCTCACAGCTCACACCGCCACCCATTTTAGTGCCATCTGCAAACTTAGAGATATTACACTCAATTCCTTCATCTAAATCATTAATGTATATTGTAAATAGCTGGGGTCCCAGCACTGAGCCCTGCAGCACTCCAGTAGTCACTGCCTGCCATTCTGAAAAGGACCCGTTTATCAAGACTCCCTGCTTCCTGTCTGCCAACCAGTTCTCTATCCACATCAGTACATTACCCCCAATACCACGTGCTTTGATTTTGCACACCAATCTCTTGTGTGGGACCTTGTCAAAAGCCTTTTGAAAGTCCAAATACACTACATCCACTGGTTCTCCCTTGTCTACTCTATTAGTTACATCCTCAAAAAATTCCAGAAGATTTGTCAAGCATGATTTCCCTTTCATAAATCCATGCTGACTTGAACTGATCCTGTCACTGCTTTCCAAATGCGCTGCTATTTCATCCTTAAAAATTGATTCCAACATGTACCCCACTGTTGATGTCAGGCTAACTGGCATATAATTACCCGTTTTCTCTCTCCCTTCCTTTTTAAAAAGTGGTGTTACATTTGCTACCCTCCAGTTCATAGGAACTGATCCAGAGTCGATAGACTGTTGGAAAATGATCACCAATGCATCCACTATTTCTCGGGCCACTTCCTTAAGTACTGTGGGATGCAGACGATCAGGCCCCGGGGATTTATTGGCCTTCAATTCCATCAATTTCCCTAACACAATTTTGCCCCCAATAAGGATATCCTTCAGTTCCTCCTTTGCACTAGACCCTCGGTCCCCTAGTACTTCCGGAAGGTTATTTGTGTCTTCCTTCGTGAAGACAGAACCAAAGTATTTGTTCAATTGGTCTGCCATTTCTTCATTCCCCATTATAAATTCACCTAAATCAGACTGCAAGGGACCTAATTTTGTCTTCACTAAGGGCCTGATGGTCTGCATCCCAGAGTACTTAAGGAGGTGGCCTTGGAAATAGCGGATGCATTTACAGTCATTTTCCAACATTCCATAGACACTGGATCAGTTCCTATGGAGTGGAGGGTAGCCAATGTAACCCCACTTTTTAAAAAAGGAGGGAGAGAGAAAACAGGGAATGATAGACCGGTCAGCCTGACATTGGTAGTGGGTAAAATGATGGAATCAATTAATAAGGATGTCATAGCAGCGCATTTGGAAAGAGGTGACATGATAGGTCCAAGTCAGCATGGATTTGTGAAAGGGAAATCATGCTTGACAAATCTTCTGGAATTTTTTGAGGATGTTTCCAGTAGAATGGACAAGGGAGAACCAGTTGATGTGGTGTATTTGGACTTTCAGAAGGCTTTCGACAAGGTTCCACACAAGAGATTAATGTGCAAAGTTAAAACAGATGGGATTGGGGGGTAGTGTGCTGATGTGGATTGAGAACTGGTTGGCAGACAGGAAGCAAAGAGTAGGAGTAAATGGGTACTTTTCAGAATGGCAGGCAGTGACTAGTGGGGTACCGCAAGGTTCTGTGCTGGGGCCCCAGTTGTTTACATTGTACATTAATGATTTAGACGAGGGGATTAAATGTAGTATCTCCAAATTTGCGGATGACACTAAGTTGGGTGGCAGTGTGAGCTGCGAGGAGGATGCTATGAGGCTGCAGAGTGACTTGGATAGGTTAGGTGAGTGGGCAAATGCATGGCAAATGAAGTATAATGTGGATAAATGTGAGGTTATCCACTTTGGTGGTAAAAACAGAGAGACAGACTATTATCTGAATGGTGACAGATTAGGAAAAGGGGATGTACAATGAGACCTGGGTGTCATGGTACATCAGTCATTGAAGGTTGGCATGTAGGTACAGCAGGCGGTTAAGAAAGCAAATGGCATGTTGGCCTTCATAGCGAGGGGATTTGAGTACAGGGGCAGGGAGGTGTTACTACAGTTGTGCAGGTCCTTGGTGAGGCCACACCTGGAGTATTGTGTACAGTTTTGGTCTCCTAACTTGAGGAAGGACATTCTTGGTATTGAGGGAGTGCAGCGAAGGTTCACCAGACTGATTCCCGGGATGGTGGGACTGACCTATCAAGAAAGACTGGATCAACTGGGCTTGTATTCACTGGAGTTCAGAAGAATGAGAGGGGATCTCATAGAAATTTTTTAAATTCTGACGGGTTTTGACAGGTTAGATGCAGGAAAAATGTTCCCAATGTTGGGGAAATCCAGAAACAGGGGTCACAATCTAAGGATAAGGGGCAAGTCATTTAGGACCGAGATGAGGAGAAACTTCTTCACCCAGAGGGTGGTGAATCTGTGGAATTCTCTACCACAGAAAGTTGTTGAGGCCAATTCACTAAATATATTCAAAAAGGAGTTAGATGTCGTCCTTACTACTAGGGGAATCAAGGGGTATGGCGAGAAAGCAGGAATGGGGTACTGAAGTTGCATGTTCAGCCATGAACTCATTGAATGGCGGTGCAGGCTCGAAGGACTGAATGGCCTACTCCTGCACCTATTTTCTATGTTTCTATGTTTTTCTCTTCACATATCCATAAAAGCTTTTGCAGTCAGTTTTTATGTTCCCGGCAAGCTTCCTCTCGTACTCTATTTTCCCCCTCTTAATTAAACCCTTTGTCCTCCTCTGCTGAATTCTAAATTTCTCCCAGTCCTCAGGTTTGCTGCATTTTCTGGCCAATTTATATGCCTCTTCCTTGGATTTAACACTATCCTTAATTTCCCTTGTTAGCCACAGTTGAGCCACCTTCCCTGTTTTATTTTTGCCAGTCAATTCTGGCAAATTCACACCTCATACCTTCAAAGTTACCTTTCCTTAAGTTCAGGACCCTAGTTTCTGAATTAACTGTGTCACTCTCCATCTTGATAAAGAATTCTCCCATATTATGGTCACTCTTCCCCAAGGAGTCTCGCACAACAAGATTACTAATTAATCCTTTCTCATTACACATCACCCAATATGTAGATTAAAGTCACCCATGATAACTGCTGTACCTTTATTGCACGCATCTCTTATTTCTTGTTTGATGCTGTCCCCACCCTCACTACTACAGTTTGGTGGTCTGTACACAACTCCCACTAGCGTTTTCTGCCCTTTGGTATTCCGTAGCTCCACCCATAGCAATTCCACATCATCCAAGCCAATGTCCTTCCTTACTATTGCATTAATTTCCTCTTTAATCAGCAATGCCACCCTGCCTCCTTTTCCTTTCTGACTATCCTTCCGAAATGTTGAATACCCCTGGATGTTGAGTTCCCAGCCCTGGTCACGCTGGAGTCATGTCTCCGTGATGCCAATTACATCATAACCGTTAACTGCTATCTGCGCAGTTAATTCGTCCACCTTATTCCGAATACTCCTCGCATTGAGGCACAGAGCCTTCAGGCTTGTCTTTCTAACACACTTTGCCCCTTTACAATTTTGCTATAATGTGGCCCTTATTGCTTTTTGCCTTAGGATTCTCTGCCCTCCACTTTTACTTTTCTTCGTTCTATCTTTTGCTTCTGCCCCCATTCTACTTCCCTCTGTCTCCCTGCATATGTTCCCATCCCCCTGCCATATTAGTTTAACTCCTCCCCAACAGCACTAGCAAACAGTCCCCCTATGACATTGGTTTCGGTCCTGCTCAGGCGCAGACTATCCGGTTTGTACTGGTCCCACCTCCCCCAGAACCGGTTCTAATGTCCCAGGAATTTGAATCCCTCCCTTCTGCACCACTCCTCAAGCCATGTATTCATCTGAGCTATCCTGCGATTCCTACTTTGACTAGCACATGGCACTCGTAGCAATCTTGAGATTACTACTTTTGAGGTCCTACTTTTTAATTTAGCTCCTAGCTCCCCAAATTCATCTCGTAGGATCTCATCCCGTTTTTTACCTATATCTTTGGTACCTATATGCACCACGACAACTGGCTGTTCACCCTCCCTTTTCAAAATGTCCTGCACCCACTCCGAGACATCCTTGACCCTTGCACCAGGGAGGCATCATACCATCCTGGAGTCTCGGTTGCAGCCGCAGAAACGTCCATCTATTCCCCTTACAATAGAATCCCCTACCACTATAGCACTCCCACTCTTTTTCCTGCCCTCATGTGCAGCAGATCCAGCCACGGTGCCATGAACTAGGCTGCTGCTGCTCTCCCCTGATGAGTTATTCCCCTCAACAGTACCCAAAGCGGTGTATCTGTTTTGCAGGGGTTGACTGCAGGGGACTCCTGCACTACCTTCCTTGCACTGCTCTTCCTATTGGTCACCCATTCCCTATCTGTCTGTGTACCCTTTACCTGCGGTAAGAGCAACTCACTAAACATGATATTCACGTCATTCTCAGCATCGTGGGGAGGCAGCACAGGAGTAACCGATTGCTGTTGGAACCCTGTACACACCACGAATGGGTGTAAGGGATCAGGTGATGGTAAGGAACTTCGTGCGGGTAGTGGTTTTTGAAACACCGTACATGGGGCCAGACAATATTGTTGATAACGCAAGCATGGGGAATGCTGTCAGATTGCCCCGCCGCACAAAATGGTTCCACACCAACCAGTGCAAGCTATACAACCAAGTTCAGCTAAGCACAAAGGGCAGCCGGGAGGGGTGAGCCATCCTCAGGACAAGAGCCCCCAGCCGGCAGCCTCCGACTGTGGGAGAACCACAGGGGTAGTGGGGGCAGACTCACAGGCCGTACAAGTAGGGGCTGTGAGCTGCATTACTGGCGGGGCTGTCCCACCTATCGTACAAGCCCCAGGTACTCGAAGGCTTTAGAAGGAACTTCCGCACCCTGCGGCCCAGGTTCCCATGGTCCCCAAGCGACGATACAGACTGCTCCGTGCAGAGAGGGACTCCAGGAAGCAAAGACTGCGGAAGGCGGGAGACTGCTTACGGGCAGAAGGTCCCAGGCCTGCAGTGCCCGACTGTAGGGAACCGGCAGGGGAGGTAGCAGCCCCACCGGTCATAGCCTTTGAAGGGAACAAACCCACAACAGAGGCAACAGCCCCACCAGGCACTGAACCCGATTATGGGAAGCCTGTGGGGGAAATAGCAGCCCCACCGGACATAGGTTCCGACTTTGGGGAACTAACAGGGGAGATAGTAGTCCTACTAGCTTTAGGGTTAGGCGCTGTTCACTACATAGAGGGAAGGGCCATCCACCTATTGTATGGGACTCGGAAAACCCCCAGAGTACCGACCCCGTGAGAAGGAGTAACCGAGTCTCACGGCCTAGGACGCCATGGTCCCCGGTACAAATGCTGCCAATTACCGCAGAAGGCACAGGACATCCAAAATGTAACCTGGCCACCCGGAGACGGGTGGCGCTGTATATAGCTTTGGTTTAAGTTAGTATCCAAGTTAAAGGGGTTTTGAGTTTTAAGTTAGTGGTTTGGTTTTGGATTTTAGAGCTTTCAAGTTTAAATTGTAATAAGATTACCTTGTAGCCAAGCCAGAGAACGTTTTCTCGAAGGCAAGGCTGTCTGTTGTATGACCCCTCCAGGAAAGCCAGAAATGATGGAAGGAATCCTGTTCCTACTCGCCCTACTCGGGGCAAGCACCGGCAAGAGAGGTGATGTCGAGGATTCCCAGATCTTTGGGCGCTCGGGTGGAAGAGCGCCGATCGTTACTACCGGGGATGGTACTCGAGGCACGAGTGAGGTCGCCATTATCACCACGAGGGAAGGTGGCCAAGATGGCTGGGGTCCAATTCGACCATACACCCTAGCCAGGCCAGATTTACTTACAGGCAGGCGTCCCTCCCATGCCCAAGGGTACAGATTGTTGCTTCCCGGGTTAGTGTGACGGAAGGAAACAGAGTGTGTTTGAGTTGTAGAGGACAGATTCCCCTGGGTAGGTGGTGGTGGCTCAGAAAGCTGAGCAAGGACACGGGGGACCAGGGAGCTGGATGGGAATGACTTAACAATGATACCTACCGGACCAATACGAGTGCCCCAGATGGAGTGAGGGTATGTTGGGTTAAATGGTGGGAGTCAGAGCAAAGAATGTATGTGTGCATGTGGGGATCGGAGAAGGCCTGTCCAGCAGGCACCTCCATAGTGTTCGTTAGACAGTGGCAGGATTCAGGGAAGGGGATGGTGTGGGACCAAAGCCTATATGCCTGTGTGATCCCACGTCCCCCGACCCCAATAAATGCCACGGAATTAGTCGCACACCCTAGAGGGCCCCCACCGACCACTCTGCCAGCTAAGACCATACTAGAGAGGTGTCCCACATCTGCCAAGGGACCAGGGAATGGGCTAGTTTTAATACCTACAGGAAAAATCCCATACCAGGGGGTACACTATGCAGTGGCATCAGTAATAATAAATCTGACAGATGTCCACTTACCAGCATGGTGCCCCAAGGAGACAGAGTGATTGTATCAAGCTCTACTTCGGGATATGTTTCGACGTTTCTACGAGCTAGACTTTGGAGAGGTGGATAAAGAACATTTTGTACAGTTTCCCCGCAGAGCAAAATAGTGGTACAGGGAGACAGAGAAGGGGGACATGGAACGATATTTTTACGGTTTATAACACTGCGTCTTCAGTCGTCAACAGCATGGACGATGTGGAACTCCAGATTCAAATGAATGTACTTAAGGATCAGTTATGCAAAATACTGGGGGATGAGAATACAGTGGTGGGCTCAGAGCTACACGAGGACCAAGCTATGACAGTCCATTTAAAAGATATTATTGAAGAGCTGGAAAGACATGCAAAGACTGTGAATGCACTGATACGGGAGGATCGGAATGCTTCGGATCAGGCGGCACAGAATGAGGTGTGCGTGCTGTACGGGGCATGGTTGCTGGGCAAGGGCTGCAGCAACCTGGAGGACTTGAGCCAAGGTCAAGTCCCCTCCTGGATCAGTAACAAGCATCTCGCAGCACTCCACCTGTATAGTCATTTACTAAGTCCGTGTCAGCTCCATCTAGCCTCTGAAGCCTACCCTGTACCAGTAGACTGTGGACGGTCCAACCATACACATATGGGGGTAATGGTCAAGATGCCAGTCATGAGTGAGACATCCCGACCAGCACCCATTTACAGAGTGGAGAATATAGAGGTCATTCAGGGAGTAGCACACATTCGTTTCACAGCAGTCCCACCTTATGTCGTAAAGTGGGAGTACGCTATGACAGGTACTGACCTCTCCGGGTGCCGGAGCTGGGTGGCACATGTAATTCTGTGCCTCCAGCACTTGAAATCCTATGCAAGATCACAATGCTGGTTTAAAGCTGCTGGGGCACGGCCTATCAACTGCACTATGGAGGTGATGGCACAAGACCAAGTTCCTCCACAAGTGGCATATATAGGGGGTGGGACATAGTGTGTCACCACCAATGTGCCCCACTATCAATACGGACCCGACAAGCGGTGCCCGGTGAGAGAAAGCAGTTTCTGTTTTAAACCCGAGGCAGAAGTTCAAGTGGCCCAGGAACGAATATTACCCATTCCTGAACCTCTACCATACACCTCACTGTCAGGAGCAATGTAACAAACCTGCAAAATTACGTTGCACATTTCGGGTATACAATCCCCCCTCTGCCCGAACATCTCACCGCTCTGCTCAAGGCAGTGGAAGTGTCCCAGAAACATTTCTACACGCTAGAACAGAAAACAGTGCAAGTTGGGAGGAAAATCAGAGATAAAAGTTCCACCCTAGTGGGATTTGATGGAGAACATAGAAGTCCCTCTATGGAGTCGGATTGCCTCCCATACTCTTGTTTTGTGTCAGCTTGTCATTGTAGTGTATTTACTGTGGACTAGTTGCTGGAAGAGGAAAAAAGGCTGCCGATCCCGGCACCAGAGGGTATTCGATGAGCCCTGAATAGGCTACGAGACATGTGTGTGGAGGGAGGGAGTAAAACATGGAACAGAGATATGAGGTACAGCAGTACAATCGCAGGGATTTCTATTTAAATTTAAAGTCCCAGACCATCTGCTGTACAAGCGCAGGGGTTTGGGTTAAAAGGGAAATATTGGGCGTTTAAGTATTATTTTGTTTTTTCTGTATAAAGTGCTGTATTTTATTTTGTATAGAAGTGGTGTGTAACCTGAATGTTTGGTTAATGTGTAACTGACCTCCCGGCTGTAAGATACACCTACGGGAGTGTACTTTAAAATTTTGTAATGTTTGAGTCTACTCTGAAAGTTTGTAATGTACCTTGAAGAATCTTGAAATGTATTGAATGTATGACATGTAAGAGTGGAGGGGGATGGTGGGGGGTTGCACCCCCTCTGCCAATGGAACTTTTTACATTCTGGTGCCTGCTAACAAGATTGACAAGACATTTTGGTGTACATACAGTCGACATGATCGGCTTAGAAACCAGAGTAGATTTTGGCATAACTTGTCGGTTACGCCTTTCAAGGAAATTTCAGCCTATTAACTTATTTTAATGGAATGAAGAATAATGCTTTTTAGACTAAACTATCATGTTGAAGAGCCAATGTCCATCGTGCAGAAAAAGGTTTCAAAGAGCTAAAAAATAAAGTAAACCAGGGAGTAACGATTCATTAAAAACATACCTGCCCATTAAGAGTTACAGATCAAGATCTCGGGTTAAAGGTACACAGACAGTGTCAGATGACTACAGTTAAAGGAAATAGAGTTTTAGATTATATTGATATTGACTATTAAAAAAAGAGAATTTTACTGCGATATTTGGTCCAATGTTGGTATCCTGCTCGTGATGAAAGATATCAGAGCTGTGGAGAAAATTCATAGGAAGGCAACCAGAATAATATTTAGTCTCATGGTTCTTGGACATTTATTTACGTGGCGAGCTTTGTCGCCGACCTAAGATGCCTTCAGTGCGTCCTTTGGGTTAGGGTTAGGGTTTTAGGAAATGTTGCGGGACATTTTCGTGCTTGGAATTGGCCACGAGGTCATCCTACGCAAACTGATGTCTGCCGAATCCCTGGATCTGATCAGGGCCATCATGATAGCCTTCACATCCATGAGCGACAACACGAAACAGATATCTTCACAGAATCGAAGCTCACTGGCAAGTACTGTGCTTAAAATAATGCCTTCAGCAGGCAGGACTGTACATGGTAGAGCCCACCCGCCGCAGAGGTCGCTGGGGAGTGCTAGTGTTAATCCATTAACACCATGCTGGCGCTGCGGGGGCAGTCACAGAGCTCATCAATGTTGATTCAAACACTACGTGTGCAAGGGCTGTGGAACAATGGGGCACCCTCCAGCAATTGTGCGAGCGACCTCGGACTCACCACGTGACAAAGTCAGCCGAGAGTGACTGATCCAGCGCGGATCACGCTGAACGAGCAGGAGAGGAAGTGTATGGGGTACACACCTTCACCACCAAAAGCCCTCCGATAATGTTAAAAGTTAAACTTAACGGCATTCCAGTCTCCATGGAATTGGACACGGGGGCGAGTCAATCGATTATGAGCCAGAAGGCTTTTGAGAAACTGTGGAGTAACAAGGCACAAAGGCCAAAACTGAGCCCTATTCACACTACGTAAGTACTCACACTAAAGGACTCATACCTGTTATCAGCAGTGCGGCAGTGAAAGTATCGTATGAAGGAAGAGTGCATGATTTACCACTATGGATTGTACCAGGCGATGGCCCAATGCTGTTCGGCAGGAGCTGGCTAGGCAAGATCCGGTGGAACTGGGATGACATCAAAACACTGTCCTCAGCGGATGACGCCCCGTGCGCCCAGGTGCTAAATAAATTCCTGGTGTTATTTGAGCCAGGCATCGGCAACTTCACAGGTGCCAAAGTGCAGATCCATCTTGTTCCTGGGGCATGGCCCATTCATCATAAGGCCTAAGCAGTCCCATATATGATGCGAGAGAAAGTTGAAATCGAGCTGGACAGACTTCAACGAGAGGGAACCATATCTCCAGTCGAGTTCAATGAGTGGGCCAATCCAATCGTGCCGGTGCTAAAGGGCGATGGGACGGTCAGAATCTGCGGGGACTACAAGGCGACGATCAACCGAGTCTCGTTACAGGACCAGTATCCGCTACCCAAAGTGGAGGACTTATTCGCAACGCTAGCAGGGGGAAAGTAGTTCACCAAGCTAGACCTAACCTCCGCTAACATGACACAGGAGCTGGCTGAACTGTCATAGAAGTTGAGGTGCATTAACACGCACAAAGGACTGTTCGTGTACCATAGATGCCCCTTTGGGATTCGCTCGGCGGTGGCCATCTTCCAGAGGAACATGGAGAGTCTGCTGAAATCGGTTCCATGCACCATGGTGTTCCAGGACGACATCTTGATCACTGGTCGCAACATCACCGAACACCTGCACAACCTGGAAGAGGTTCTAAAGTGACTGGACAGAGTGAGACTCAGGCTGAAACGCTCCAAGTGTGTTTTCCTGGGGTCAGAGGTTGAACTTCTGGGGAGAAAGATTACGGCGGACCACATCAGACCCATGGAATCCAAGACGGAGGCCATCAAGAATGCACCCAGACCACAGAATGTGATGGAGCTGCGTTTGTTCCTGGGACTTCTCAACTACTTTGGTAATTTTCTACCGGGGTTGAGCACTTTGCTGGAACCCTTGCATTTGTTGCTACGCAAGGGTGAGGACTGGGTTTGGGGTAAATCTCAAGAAACAGCCTTTAACAAGGCCAGAAACCTGCTGTGCTCGAACAAGTTTCTTGTATTGTATGACCCATGTGATGCTTCGTCATACGGGGTTGGTTGTGTGTTACAGCAAGCAAATGTGTCATGCAAACTGTAACCGGTTGTATATGCGTCCAGAAGTTTATCCAAGGCTGAAAGAGCCTACAGTATGGTTGAGCAAGAAGAGGTGGCTTGTGTATATGGGGTTAAGAAAATGCACCAATATCTATTTGGTCTCCGGTTCGAGCTCGAAACCGACCACAAACCGCTTACTTCACTGCTCTCAGAAATCAAAGGTATCAACACCAATGCTTCGTCCCCCATCCAAAGATGGGCACTAACATTGTCTGCATATGACTATGTAATCCACCACAGACCAGGCAGAGAACTGCACTGACGCCCTCAGTCGGCTGCCATTGCCCACCACCGGGGTAGAAATGGCGCAATCCGCAGACTTGCTTCTGGTAATGGATGCTTTTGAGAGCGAGGGGTCACCCGTCACAGCTCGCCAGATCAGGACCTGGACCAGACAAGACCCCCTGTTATCACCAGTAAAAAGATGCATCCTCAATGGGAGCTGGTCGGGGGTTCTCGGGGAGATGCAAGATGAAATTAAGCCTTTTCTGACGAACTGTCAGTCCAGTCGGATTGCCTCCTATGGGGGAATCACGTGATTTTGCCCAAAAAGGGCTGAGAAACATTTTTACGCGACCTACACAGTACCCACTCAGGCATAGTTCTGTGTACCATGGTGCAAGCAGGTATAAAAGGCAGTCCACCACACTGCTGCCTCACTTTGGAGTTATATTAAAGAGACCAAGGTCACAATGGTTTCAGCTTACAACACAGTCTCGTGGAGTTATTCTGAACTTAACAAGAGTACCACTGATCATTGATAAAATAGAGAAGAGGGACAGAGAAAGAGAGAGAGTTGGAGGGTAAAGGTGAGAGAGGGAGTGACCAGCTTTTTCTTGTCGCTGATGCAAAAATGTCAGTGATGTAAGAAAAACCTTCCCACATATGGAGACAAGATTCATGCCTTGGATGGACTTCAATGTTTGACATGAAGGAGAAATCTAAGCTAATTGGAGGCAGCTTTAGAAATGGTTGAAATGGGAGTTCCATTTGAGGTTCAATAAGATTGTGAAGCCAGGAATGTTGTTAAATGAAGGACTGAAGATGGAGTCATCAAAGCTAAGAGTTGGTTAAAATATGTAGATATAGTTGTTACATCAAAATGGGCAATGTAGAGGCATGCATATGTACTGTAGTTACAGGGTGCTGATGGTAATAATTATGGATTACCAGACAGTATTTTATTCAGTTTTTATAAAAGGAAACTAATAAAATATGACAAGTATTTTCACAAGTAATTAAAAGCTTTCCAGTTGTGCAGTTTGACTCGCCAGTTATTTGACATTAGTTCCGATAAATAGGGAAGTGTTAGCTTGGAGATTGTTTGAGGTGTTAAAATTTTCTTGTGCACAGTGGGGTAACTGGAGCCCTTAACAGTGCATATTGAAAAGGATTATGTGACATAACTGAAAAGAATGTAGAAACATAATATTGGAGCCAAAGTGAAAATTACACTTTTCTAAATATATTTCCAACATAATTGACAGCTCAAGAGTTGTATTGTTTAAACAAGGCCTTAAAATTAATTTGGGAAAAGGTTGTCTATTTAACAGTATTGAAGCTTTTTTTTGCTGCAAAAAAATGCAAGATGCTTCCTTTTTTTTTTAAAACCCCATCCCACAATTTTAGTTAATTTTCTCCCTCTTCCCCACTATTTCCTGACTGAGGGAACCATATACTCCTATGACTCTTCTAGTATAGCTGTTGAGCCAGTGACTAGTCAGTGCAATAGAGTGATATAAGAACATGGGAACATAAGCAATAGGAGCAGGAGAACGCCATTTGGACCCTCGAGCCTGCTCTACCATTCAATAAGGCTGATCTGATCTTTGCTTCAACTCCACTTTCCTGCCCGCTCTCCATAACCTGTGGATCCCCTATCGTTCAAAAATCTGTCTATCTCCACCTTCAATATAGGGACTGACTATTTGTACTGTACTTTTTCTGTCTTTCTGTGTCTGCGTCCTCTTGAGACTCTGCCCCCGATGTCTTCCACCCGAAACCAGAACCGGAAGTAAGACCCTGCGATCAGTCCAACCACATTGTTGCTCCATGGGTTCTCCGACCGAGCTGCTGCTCCTCCGCGAGCCTGCTCTTCTGACCGACCGCTGATTGGGCCTCCTGCTGAGCTGCGAACCTCAGACCGGGCCCCGAGCATCCCGCTGAGCCCCGAGCCTCCCGCTGAGCTGCGAGTCCAGAGTCTCCAGTCCTGAGCGGCGCCGGCGGCGGAGGGAAAGCGGTGGCGCCGGCGGGCAGCTGGAAGGGGGGGGAAGCGAGAGAGAGAGAGAGAGCTTGGGGGTGGGGGGGGGGGGAAGAGAGAGGGAGGGAGAACTTGGTTGCGGGGGGGGGGGAAAGACAGAGAAAGAGAGAGAGCCAGGGGGGGGGGTGCGGGGAGGGCTGGGGGGGAAGAGAGAGAGAGAGAGAGAGTGATGGGGGTGGTGGGGAAAGGGAGAAAGAGAGAGAGCTTGGTGGGGGTGGGGGGGGAGGAGAGAGTGTGATTGGGGAGAGGGAGAGAGAGAGCTTGTGGGGGGGGAAGGGAGACAGAGAGAGAGCTGGGGGTGGGTGGGAAGAGGCTGACTGACTGACTGCCTGAGGAAGAGAGAGAGAGTGCAATTGGGGGGTAGGAGAGAAAGAGCTTGTGAGGGGGGAAGGGAAAGAGAGAGATTCTGTGGGAGAGAGAGGCTGGGGCGGGGAGCGAGAGAGGCTCAGGGGTGGGCGGGGAGCAAGAGAGGCTAGGTGGTGGAGGAGATCGGAAGAAGGATCACGTTCTTCCAACTCCCTACAAGGGATATCATTGGAGTGGATGGGGGAGGCATGCACATGGACTGGGAATAAGGCACTTCGGCTGGGGAGGTATGCACTTGGACTGGGATAAGGCACTTTGGCTGGGGAAGGGATGCACTTGGACTGGGATATGGGACTTTGGCTGGCCGTTGTTGTCTTCTGGGAAGCTCTATCCTCTGTCGCTTCAGGAAGACAAAGTGGATCGAGTTACAATTTGCAAAGGCAATGAGACCTTGGGATGGGCAGTTCCAAATGACACATTCCTGTGAAATGTGGAGGGCAGAGAAATCAAGGGCAAAATTCAAAAAGGGCCAGATTACAACATAATTCTAAAAGGATAAAGACTGTTAAAAAAACAAGCCTGAAGGCTCTGAGTCTCAATGCGAGGAGCATTCTTAATAAGGTGGATGAATTGATTGCGCAGATAGCTGTTAACGGATATAATGTAATTGGGATTATGGAGACATGGCTCCGAGGTAACCAAGGCTGGGAACTCAACATCCAGGGGTATTCAATATTCAGGAAGGACAGACAGGAAGGAAAAGGAGGTGGGGTAGCGTTATTGGTTAAAGAGGAAGGACATTAGCGTGGCTGATGTGGAATCTATATGAGTAGAGCTGCAAAACACCAAAGGGCAGAAAACGTTAGTGGGAGTTGTGTACAGATGACCAAACAGTAGTAGGGAGGTTGGGGACAGCATCAAACAGGAAATTAGGGATGCGTGCAATAAGGGTATAGCAGTTATCATGGGCGACTTTAATCTACATATTGATTGGGCTAACCAAACTGGTTGCAATACTGTGGAGGAGGATTTCCTAGAGTGTCTAAGGGATGGTTTTCTAGACCAATATGTCGAGGAACCAACTCGAGAGCAGGTCATCCTAGACTGGGTCATGTGTAACGAGAGAGGATTAATTAGCAATCTGGTCGTGGGGAAGAGTGACCATAATATGGTAGAATTCTTCATTAAGATGGAGAGTGACACAGTTAATTCAGAGACTAAGGTCCTGAACTTAAAGAAAGGAAACTTCGATGGTATGAGACGTGAATTGGCTGGGATAGACTGGAGAATGATACTTAAAGGGTTGACGGTGGATAGGCAATGGCAGACATTTAAATATCACATGGATTAGCTACAACAATTGTTACATTCCTGTGTGGCGAAAGAATAAAAAAGGGAAGGTGGTTCAACGGTGGCTAACAAGGGAAATTAGGCAAAGTGTTAAATCCAAGGAAGAGGCATATAAATTGGCCAGAAAAAGTAGCAAACCTGAGAACTGGGAGAAATTTAGAATTCAGCAGAGGAGGACTAAGGATTTAATTAGGAGGGGAGAAATAGAGTATGAGAGTAAGCTTGCAGGGAACATAAAAACTGACTGCAAAAGTTTCTATAGATATGTGAAGAGAAAAAGATTAGTGAAGACAAACATAGGTCCCTTGCAGTCAGAATCAGGTGAATTCATAATGGGGAACAAGGAAATGGCAGACCAATTGAACAAATACTTTGGTTCTGTCTTCACTAAGGAAAACACGAATAACCTCCCGAAAATACTAGGGGATCGAGGGTCTAGCGAGAAGGGGAAACTGAGGGAAATCCTTATTATTCAGGAAATGGTGTTAGGGAAATTGAAGGGACTGAAGGCCGATAAATCCCCAGGGCCTGATAGTCTGCATCCCAGAGTACTTAAGGAAGTGGCCCTAGAAATAGTAGATGCATTGGTGGTCATTTTCCAACATTCCATGGACACTGGTTCAGTTCCTATTGATTGGAGGGTAGCTAATGTAACCCCACTTATATAAAAAAAAGGAGGGAGAGAGAAAATGGGGAATTATAGACTGGTTAGTGGGGAAAATGCTGGAATCAATTATTAAAGATGTAATAGCAGCGCATTTGGAAAGCAGTGACAGGATCGGTCCAAGTCAGCATGGATTTATGAAAGGAAAATCATGCTTGACAAATCTTCTAGAATTTTTTGAGGATGCAACTAGTAGAGTCGACAAGGGAGAACCAGTGGATGTGATGTATTTGGACTTTCAAAAGGCTTTTGACAAGGTCCCACACAAGAGATTAGTGTGTAAAATTAAGGCACATGGTATTGGGGGTAATGTATTGACGTGGATAGACAACTGGTTGGCAGACAGGGAGCAAAGAGTCGGGATAAACGGGTCCTTTTCAGAATGGCAGGCAGTGCCTAGTGGGGTGCCGCAGGGTTCAGTGCTGGGACTCCAGCTATTTACAAAATACATTAATGATTTAGACGAAGGAATTGAATGTAATATCTCCAAGTTTGCAGGTAACACTAAGCTGGGTGGCAGTGCGAGCTGCGAGAAGGATGCTAGGAGGCTCCAGGGGGACTTGGACAGATTAGGTGAATGGGCAAATGCATGGCAGATGCAATATAATGTGGATAAGTGTGAGGTTATCCACTTTGCTGGCAAAAACAGGAAGGCAGATTGTTATCTGAATGGTGACAGATTAGTAAAAGGAGAGGTGCAACGAGACCTGGGTGTCATGGTACATCAATCATTGAAGGTAGGCATGCAGGTGCAGCAGGCAGTAAAGAAAGCAAATGACATGCTGGCCTTCATAGCAAGGGGATTTGAGTGTAGGAGCAGGGAGGTCTTATTGCAGTTGTACAGGGCCTTGGTGAGACCACACCTTGAGTATTGTGTGCAATTTTGGTCTCTTAATCTGAGGAAGGACATTCTTGCTATTGAGGGAGTGCAGCGAAGATTCACCAGATTGATTCCCGGGATGGCAGGACTGACATCTGAAGAAAGACTGGATCAACTAGGCTTATATTCACTGGAATTTAGAAGAATGAGAGGGGATCTCATAGAAACATTTAAAATTCTGATGGGATTGGACAGGTTAGATGCAGGGAGAATGTTCCCGATGTTGGGCAAGTCCAGAACCAGGGGTCACAGTCTCAGGATAAGGGGTATGCCATTTATGACCAAGATGAGGAGAAACTTCTTCATTCGGAGAATTGTGAACCTGTGGAATTCTCTACCACAGAAAGTTGTTGAGGCCAGTTTGTTAGATATATTCAAACGGGAGTTAGATGTGGCCCTTACGGCTAAAGGGATCAAGGGGTATGGAGAAAAAGCAAGAATGGGGTACTGAATTTGCATGATCAGCCATGATCATATTGAATCATGGTGCAGGCTCGACGGGTCGAATGGCCTACTCCTGCACCTATTTTCTATATTTCTATGAAACTTCAGGGTGTGGCTTATCCTCCAAGGGGACCAATCAGAAACAAAGGGTGGAGCATGTTAGCCATTTTGGCAGTACAATTAACCGCACCCTTAAATATATTCAATGACCCAGCCACCACAGCTCTATGGGGTAGAGAATTCCAAAGATTCACGACCCTCTGGGAAGAAATTCCTCCTCATCTCAGTTTTAAATCGGCGACCCCTTAATCTGAAACTCTAAGCTCCTTGTTCTAGATTCCATCACAAGGGGAAACATCCTCTCTGCATCTACCCTGTCAAGCCCCCTCAGAATCTTATATGTTTCAATATCACCTTACATTCTTCTAAACTCCAATGAGTATAGGCCCAACCTGCTCAACCTTTCATCATAAGACAGCCCCTTCACCTCAGAAATCAATCTAGTGAACCTTCTGTGAACTGCCTCCAATGCAACTACTGTATATCCCTCCTTAAATAAGGAGACCAAAACTGTACGCAGTACTCCAGGTGTGGCCTCACCAATGCCCTGGACAGTTGTAGCAAGACGTCCCTACTTTTATACTCCATTCCCCTTGCAACATTCCATTTGCCTTCCTAATTACTTGTTGTACCTGCATGCTAACGTTTTGTGTTTCATGTACAAGGGCCCCAGATCCCTGTGCACCGCAGCATTTTGTAGTCACTCTCCATTTAAATAATAATTTGCTTTTTTATTCTTCCTACCGAAGTGAATAACCTCACATTTTTCCACATTATACTCCATCTGCCATATTTTTGTCCAGATCACTTTGCAGATTCTTTGTGTCCTCTTCACAACTTGCTTTCCCACCTATCTTTGTATCATCAGCAAATTTGGATCCATTACACTCGGTCCCTTCATCAAAGTCATTAATATAGATTGTAAATAGTTGAGGTCCCAGCACTGATTCCTGTGGCACCCCACTAGTTATAGTTTGCCAATTGGAAATTGACCCGTTTATCCCAAGTTTCTATTTCTGTTAGTTTGCCAATCCTCTATAAGAACATAAGAAATAGGAACAGGAGTAGGCCATACGACCCCTTGATGCTCCGCCATTCAATAAGCTGATCTGATCATGGACTCAGCTCCATTTCCCTGCCCACTCCTCATAACCCTTATCCCCTTATCATTTAAGAAACTGTCTATTTCTGTCTTAAATTTATTCAATGTCCCAGCTTCCAAAGCTCTCTGAGGCAGCGAATTCCACAGATTTACAACCCTCAGAGAAAAAATTTCTCCTATTCTCTGTTTTACATGGGTGGCCCCTTATTCTAAGATCATGCCCTCTAGTTCTAGTCTCCTCCATCAGTGGAAACATCCTCTCTGCACCCATCTTGCCAAGCCCCCTCATAATCTTATATGTTTCAATAAGATCACCTCTCATTCTTCTGAATTCCAATGAGTAGAGGCCCAACCTACTCAACCTTTCCTCATAAGTCAGCCCCCTCATCTCCGGAATCAACCTAGTGAACCTTCTCTGAACTGCCTCCAAAGCAAATATATCCTTTCGTAAATATGGAAACCAAAACTGCACGCAATATTCCAGGTGTGGCCTCACCAATACCCTGTATAGCTGTAGCAAGACTTCCCTGCTTTTAAATTCCGTCCCCTTTGCAATAAGGGCCAAGATTCCATTGGCTTTCCTGATCACTTGCTGTACCTGCATACTATCCTTTTGTGTTTCATGCACAAGTACCCCCAGGTCCTGCTGTACTGCAACACTTTGCAATCTTTCTCCATTTAAATAATAACTTATTCTTTGATTTTTTTCTGCCTAAGTGCATGACCTCACACTTTCCAACATTATGCTCCATCTGCCAAATTTTTGCCCACTCACTTAGCCTGTCTATGTCCTTTTGCAGATTTTTTGTGTCCTCCTCACAAATTGCTTTTCCTTCCATCTTTGTATTGTCAGCAAACTTGGCTATGTTACACTCAGTCCCTTCTTTCACGTCGTTAATATAGATTGTAAATAGTTGTGGTCCCAGCACTGATCCCTGAGGCACGCCACTGGTTACTGATTGCCAACCCGAGAATGAACCATTTATCCCGACTCTGCTTTCTGTTAGTTAGTCAATCCTCTATCCATGCTAATATATTACCCTCAACCCTGTGAACTTTTATCTTGTGCAGTACACCTTTTATGTGGCACCTTGTCAAATGCCTTCTGGAAGTCCAAATACACCACATTCACTGGTTCCCCTTTATCCACCCTGTTCGTTACATCCTCAAAATTCATTAACATTTTTACTTATCTTCCCGTTAGATTTATTAAACTCTGATTGATGTTTACACTGGTGCACTTGAAGCACTTGGTGCTGTAATGGGTGCTCTGTTCCACCTACCCCATTCACCGGTGCACCTTCATCTATCCGACCTGCGATCTGCAAACACTGAGCGGAGTCGGGCTGCGGCTGCTTTATTGGTTATAATAGCCGGGTTCTCGCGACAGCGCTTGTCCTGTTTGGGGCCGTCGCTCAGCAACGGCGGCGCGCGCTGGTCCCCATGGCAACCGCTCACAACGCAGCGGCCAGAGCGGTTCGGGCTCGGTCCGGCATTTTTGCTTCTGCGTTAGATAAAAGTGAGGCTGTTGGTCGGTGTGGCTGCGAGGAGTTGGTTGGTTTATTCTGGAAGCTCTGTATGAGTGGTTGGTTGGCGCTGAGCTGAGGAGAGGGCCGGCCGGGGTTAAGCCACAGGGCCTTACCTTCCAGAACCCGGCCGCCGGGCGGACTGCACGAAGAGTCAGACTTTGTCCAGTTAGTGAACGGACCTCGTTAACATTTCCGAACTCAGGACTTATATAGTTGATAGAAAAGGGGGCGGTGCGGGTGGACAGGGTGCCGGACCAATCCTCGATGCCGCCGGCTTTAAATTTAAACCATTTAAAAACATATATTGTCGCTGTTGTGCAGTGTAACGGGGCGCTGTGGCTGCTGATCTCTAGAGTGCAAAGGGGACATCAACCGCTTCACTCTGTCACTCGGTCGTTCCTTCGATGTTGGAGCAGCATCGACATATGTGTATTCTATTCAAATGGAAACGGTTTGAGAAAGGAAGCTCCAACAGTTGCTCTGGCCCCACATTAACCGTGCCCATCTCTTTTCGTTGCAGTCCCTGATCACCATGGGAGTAGCGTTGACTCGAGCAGCTCAGTGGACGGCGGCCGGCATCGGGGTCGGCAAGTTGGAATTTACCCCTCTGAACGTGACCCTGCTAAACAGCATTATTAAATTTGTGGAATATGTGAGCTCCAAGCACCCCCAGGAAGCAGCCTTCGTGTTTCGAGAACCTCTTGAATGGACGTCAAAATTGGAGATATCCGCATTTGGGTCGGATTATCAAATCAGGTGGGTTCCAGAGAAATTAGATTGTGTGCTGCTGCTATTATGCCGACAGAATTGTGCATGAGCGGAAGATTGATTTGTGGGGATATGTATTCAATTAAGAAAAACGTGTAGCTAATATTTACTGTGGAGGGGAGTGGGGCATGTATGGTATAAATTTTGACTATATTGAACATATTCGGTACCGGATTAAAAAAAACACTTGCAATAAATGAAACATAAATGTTGAGTTATAGTTATAACATAATATACACGCAAGCATTCTACTGTTGCATCTGAGTTCAATTTGGGAAAAGAACGAAGGTTCAAGATTTGTGTTCGTTGCTCCTTTTTGGAATCTATTTTGACTTTTTTCTTTTTTATGCAGTGCTTCACTGCTTAAATCTCACCCTTTTCACTTTCCTGATTTTGTTTAATTGCAACTGGTATTTTATTAAAAAAAATAAAACTAATAGCTCCATTGACAAAATTGAAGTAGAAAATATGCAATTAAGTTAAATGTGATTTTATTAGAGTTTTGATTTTTTTCAATACAGTCAAAATTGCTTTCTTCTGCATAATTTTTAAAGTTGGGTTCTCTACACATCCTTTATTCCACCACTTCTGTCTTGTACACTTTTCCAGCAGGTGATCTGGTCCCACCGCTGATTCATTTAGCTTTTGGGCCAGCTGCCAAGAGGCACACAAAAGCGACTACGGTTAATACATGGTGGGCTTTAATATATAAAAACTGAGTCCTTATTGATCTCAAATCACACGTCACCATTTTAACAATCTAATAATTGTAATTATTTGGAAAATATGCTGTGTTTTGTGCAAAATTTTAATCGTTGGTGTAGTAAATCCTCTGACATAAATACAGCTGCTCATTATTGCTCAATTTGATTGTGAGTTGGATGAAGAAAGATCCAGAATATGCAAGGTTTCTTTCTTTCCTTAATTTATTTTCCTTTATCCTTACAGTAAAAAGACTGTGGTATCAAAAGAAAATATAGATGGATCCGCCTTGATGAATTTTGTGGTTTCTACTGGTGTCATTAAAGTGTCCACCTTTAACCAGTTGGCTAAGCTGCTAGAAATAGCTCAGAAGGAAAGACTGAAGGAAACACAAGCTTGTCTGGAAGGTCAGTTTTATTTAATGACTTCCATGTTGTAGAAGGGATATTAATTGGTCTGTCATCATTATATATCCCTGTAGAATGTATTTATTTTTGAAACTACAATCTCCCCTGTTGTTATTTTAGTACCATTAATTAATTAAAATAATGAGATTCAAAAAAAAGTTCTGCAAAAATTTAGTGTAGGTTTGAAAATTCTGGCAATGATCATCTGACTTGCAGGTGATAAGGCACATTTGACAGCACCCCAGTGCTAACTGTGTAGCTCCACTTACTACCAAAGTGGTAATACTGCAGTTCCCATAAATTAGCAAATGTATTTACTGTCCAGCAAATTAGGATACACAATGACAAGCTAGTTGCCATTATCATGAAGGGTTTTGATAGAGTAAATAAGGAGAAACTGTTTCCAGTAGCAGATGGGTCGACAACCAGAGGACACAGAAGGAAGATAATTGGCAAAAGAACCAGAGGCTACATGAGGGAAAAAAGTTACGCAGCGAGTTGTTTCAATCTGGAATGCACTGCCTGAAAGGGAAGCAGATTCAATAATAACTTCCAAAAGGAAATGAGATAAATACCAACAAATAAAAGGGGTGGAAATTGCAGGGCTATGGGGAAAGAGCAGGGGAGTGGATCTAATTGGATAGCTCTTTCCAAGAGTAGGCACAGGCATGATTGGAAGAATGGCTTCCTTCTGTGCTGTATCATTCTATGTTTCTATGATTATTTAAATGTACTGCCTCTACAAATACCTTCATGTGTGCTAATGAATATTATCAAATGAAAATTAACATGATAAAAGAAAGAACATAAGAAATAGCAGCAGGAGTAGGCCATTTGGCCTCTCAAGCCTGCTCTGCCATTCAATAAGATCATGGCTGATCTGATTTTGGCCTCAACTCCACTTCCCCGTCCGCTCCCCATAAACCCTTGACTCCCTTATCGTTCAAAAATCTCCCTCTTCCCACCTTAAATATATTCAAAGACCCAGTCTGCACAGCTCTCTGGGGCAGAGAATTCCAAAGATTCACGACCCTCTGAGAGAAGAAATTCTTCCTCATTTCTGTTTTAAACGGGCGACCCCTTATTCTGAGATGATGCCCACTAGTTCTAGATTCCCCCATGAGGGGAAACATCCTCTCTGCATCTACCCTGTTAAGCCCCCTCAGAATCTTATATGCTTCAATAAGATCACCTCTCAGTCTTCTAAACTCCCTTGAGTATAGGCTCAACCTTTCTTCATAAGACAACCCTTTCATCTCAGGAATCAATCTCGTGAACCTTCTGTGAACTACCTCCAATGCAAGTATATCCCCATTTAAATAAGGAGCCTAAAACTGTACGCAGTACTCCAGGTGTGGTCTTGCCAACACCCTGTACAGTTGTAGCTGGACATCCCTACTTTTATACTCCATCCCCCTTGCAATAAAGGTGAACATTCCATTTGCCTTCCTAATTACTTGCTGTAACTGCATGCTAACCTTTTGTGTTTCATGTACAAGGACCCCCAGGTCCCTTAGTACTGCAGCATTTAAATAATAATTTGCTTTTCTATTTTTCCTACCAAAATGGATAACCTCACATTTTCCCACATTACACTCCATCTGCCAAATATTTGCCCACTCATTTAGCCCATCTAGAACCATTTTGCAGATTCTTTGCGTCCTCCTCACAACTTGCTTTCCCATCTATCTTTGTATCATCAGCAAATGTGGCTAAATTACACTCGGTCCCTTCATCTACAATATCGGTTGTAAATAATTGAAGCCCCAGTACTGAGCCCTGCGGCACCCCACTAGTTACAGTTTGCCAACCTATAAATGACCCATTTATCCCAACTCTCTGTTTTCTGTTAGTTAGTCAATCCTCTATCCACGCTAATATATTCCTCTCAACCCCGTGAACTTTTATCTTGTGCAGTAACCTTTTATGTGGCACTTTATTGAACGCTTTCCGGAAATCTAAATATACGACATCTACTGTTTCTCCATTATCCACCCTGCTTGTTACATCCTCAAAGAACTCCAGCAAATTTGTCAAACATGATTTCCCTTTCATAAAACCATGCTGACTCAGCTTGACAGCATTATGATTTTCTAAAGGGCCAACTACTACTACTTTAATGATGGGCTCCAGCATTTTCCCAATGACAGATGTAAGGCTAACTGGTCTATAGTTTCCTGCTTTCTGTCTGCCTCCTTTCTAAAATGGGGCATTACGTTTGCAGTTTTCCAGTCCACTGGGACCTCACCAGAATCCAGGGAATTTTGATAGATTACAACCAGCGCATCCACTATCTCTGCAGTTACCTCTTTTAAGACCATAGGATACAAGCCATCAGGTCCAGACAGCCTGTCCACCTTTAGACCCATTAGTTTGCCTCATAGTTTTTCTCTAGTGATAGTGATTGTTTTAAGTTTACCACCCCCTCCCCCCCCCATAGCCCCTTGATTATTAATTATTGGGATGTTTTTAGTGTCTTCTACCATGAAGATCGATACAAAATATTTGTTCAAAGTCTCTGCCATTTCCTTGTTCCCCATTATTAAATCCCCAGTCTCATCCTCTAAAGGACCAACATTCACTTTAGCACCTCTCTCCCTTTTTATATACCTGTAGAAGCTCTTGTTGTCTGTTTTTATATTTCTTGCTAGTTTACTCTCATAAGCTATCTTTGCTCTCTTTATCATTTTTTTCTAGATGTCCTTTTGCTAGTTTTTTAACAATTTCCCAATCCTCTGGCCTTCCACTATTCTTTGCAACATTGTATGCCTTTGTTTTCAATTTGATACCATCCTCTACTTCCTTCGTTAGCCACGGATGGTTCATCCTTCTCTTAGTCTTTCTTTCTCATTGGCATATATCTTTGCTGAGAGTTATGAAATATCTCGTTAAACTTTTGCCGCTGCTTTTCTACAGTCTTGCTCTGTAATATATTTTCGCAGTCCACTTTAACCAACTCTGCCTTCATACCTTTGTAATTGCCTTTATTTAAGTTCAGGACACTAGTTTGAGACCTAGCTTTCTCGCCATCAAACTGAATTTGAAAATCTACCATGCTATGATCACTCTTCCCAAGAGGTTCCTTCACTACGAGATCATTAATGATTCCAGACTTGTTACACATTACCAGATCTAAAATAGTCTGCTTCCTGGTTAGTTCCACAATGTATTGCAAAAATCCAACCCGCATATGAACTCATCCTCAAGGCTACCTTTGTCAATTTGATTTGTTCAATCATTATGAAGATTAAAATCGCATATGATTATAAGAAATAGGAGCAGGATTAGGCCATTTGGCCCCTCGAGCCTGCTCTGCCATTTAATATCATGGCTGATCTGATCATGAACTCAACTCCACTTCACTGCCCGCTCCCCATAACCTTTACTCTCTTATTTCTCAAAAATCTGTCTATCTCCGCCTTAAAGATATTCAATAACCCAGCCTCCACAGCTCTCTGGGGCAGAGAATTGCATAAGAACATAAGAATTAGGAACAGGAGTAGGCCATCTAGCCCCTCGAGCCTGCTCTGCCATTCAACAAGATCATGGCTGATCTGGCTGTGGACTCAGCTCCACATACCCGCCCACTCCCCATAACCCTTAATTCCCTTATTGGTTAAAAATCTATCTATCTGTGACTTGAATACATTCAATGAGCTAGCCTCAACTGCTTCCTTGGGCAGAGAATTCCACAGATTCAAAACCCTCTGGGAGAAGAAATTCCTTCTCAACTCGGTTTTAAATTGGCTCCCCCGTATTTTGAGGCTGTGCCTCCTAGTTTTAGTCTCCTCGACCAGTGGAAACAACCTCTCTGCCTCTATCTTGTCTATCCCTTTCATTATTTTAAATGTTTCTATAAGATCACCCCTCATCCTTCTGAACTCCAACGAGTAAAGACCCAGTCTACTCAATCTATCATCATAAGGTAACCCCCTCATCTCTGGAATCAGCCTAGTGAATCGTCTCTGTACCCCCTCCAAAGCCAGTATATCCTTCCCTAAGTAAGGTGACCAAAACTGCATGCAGTACTCCAGGTGCGGCCTCACCAATACCCTATACAGTTGCAGAAGGATTTCCCTGCTTTTGTACTCCATCCCTCTCGCAATGAAGGCCAACATTCCATTCGCCTTCCTGATTACCTGCTGCACCTGCAAACTAACTTTTTGGGATTCATGCACAAGGACCCCCAGGTCCCTCTGCACCGCAGCATGTTGTAATTTTCCCCATTCAAATAGTATTCCCTTTTTTTTGTTTTTTTCCCCAAGGTGGATGACCTCACACTTTCCGACATTCTATTCCATCTGCCAAACCTTAGCCCATTCGCTTAACCTATCTAAATCTCTTTGCAGCCTCTCTGTGTCCTCTACACAACCTGCTTTCCCACTAATCTTTGTGTCATCTGCAAATTTTGTTACACTACACTCTGCCCCCTCTTCCAGGTCATCTATGTATATTGTAAACAGTTGTGGTCCCAGCACCGATCCCTGTGGCACACCACTAATCACCGATTTCCAACCCGTAAAGGACCCATTTATCCCGACTCTCTGCTTTCTGTTAGCCAGCCAATTCTCGATCCATGCTAATACATTTCCTCTGACTCCGCGTACCTCTATCTTCTGCAGTAACCTTTTGTGTGGCACCTTATCGAATACCTTTTGAAAATCTAAATACACCACATCCATCAGTACACCTCTATCCACCATGCTCGTTATATCCTCAAAGAATTCCAGTAAATTAGTTAAACATGATTTCCCCTTCATGAATCCATGCTGCGTCTGCTTGATTGCACTATTCCTATCTAGATGTCCCGCTATTTCTTCCTTAATGATAGTTTCAAGCATTTTCCCCACTACAGATGTTAAACTAACCGGCCTATAGTTATCTGCCTTTTGTCTGCCCCCTTTTTTAAACAGAGGCGTTGCATTAGCTGCTTTCCAATCCGCTGGTACCTCCCCAGAGTCCAGAGAATTTTGGTAGATTATAACGAATGCATCTGCTATAACTTCCGCCATCTCTTTTAATACCCTGGGATGCATTTCATCAGGACCAGGGGACTTGTCTACCTTGAGTCCCATTAGCCTGTCCAGCACTACCCCCCCAGTGATAGTGATTGTCTTCATGTCCTCCCTTCCCACATTCCTGTGACCAGCAATTTCTGGCATGGTTTCTGTGTCTTCCACTGTGAAGACCGAAGCAAAATAATTGTTTAAGGTCTCAGCCATTTCCACATTTCCCATTATTAAATCCCCCTTCTCATCTTCTAAGGGACCAACATTTACTTTAGTCACTCTTTTCCGTTTTATATATCTGTAAAAGCTTTTACTATCCGTTTTTATGTTTTGCGCAAGTTTACCTTCGTAATCTATCTTTCCTTTCTTTATTGCTTTCTTAGTCATTCTTTGCTGTCGTTTAAAATTTTCCCAATCTTCTAGTTTCCCACTAACCTTGGCCACCTTATACGCATTGGTTTTTAATTTGATACTCCTTAATTTCCCTGGTTATCCACGGCTGGTTATCCCTTCTCTTACCATCCTTATTTTTCACTGGAATATATTTTTGTTGAGCACTCTGAAAGAGCTCCTTAAAAGTTCTCCACTGTTCCTCAATTGTGCCACCGTTTAGTCTGTGTTTCCAGTCTACTTTAGCCAACTCTGCCCTCATCCCACTGTAGTCCCCTTTCTTTAAGCATAGTACGCTCGTTTGAGACACTACTTCCTCACCCTCAATGTATTACAAATTCAACCATACTGTGATCACTCATTCCGAGAGGATCTTTTACTAGGAGATCGTTTATTATTCCTGTCTCATTACACAGGACCAGATCTAAGATAGCTTGCTCCCTTGTAGGTTCTGTAACATACTGTTCTAAGAAACAATCCCGTATGCATTCTATGAATTCCTCCTCCAGGCTACCCCGTGCGATTTGATTTGACCAATCGATATGTAGGTTAAAATCCCCTATGATTACTGCCGTTCCTTTTTTACATGCCTCCGTTATTCCCTTGATTATTGCCCGCCCCACTGTGAAGTTATTATTTGGGGCCTATAAACTATGCCCACCAGTGACTTTTTCCCCTTACTATCTCTAATCCCCACCCACAATGATTCAACATTTTGTTATTGCTGCATCTTACTTATAAGCTTCCATTATTTCTTGATTTTTACTCTGTCCTACAGTGTGGCTACTGTTTGGGGGCGTGTAGACCACTCCACCAATGACTTATTTCCTTTTATTATTTCTTATCTCCACCCAAACTGATTCTACATCTTGCTCTTCTGAGCCAATATCATTTCGCACTACTACACTGATCTCATCCTTTATTAACAGAGCTTGCATTTATAAAACACCTCGGGACTTCCCAAATGCTTCAAACCAGTTAACTACATAGCTGCTGGTTGTAAGTGAATGGTGAGCATGTTGCTCACGGCCAAACTTATTATTTTCATGAAACAGTTCTGAGGGTTATTTAAGAAAAAAGAATTGCCATGAGAATGTCAGAAGGACATTTTGAAACACACTGGCCTGGATTTTGCGGTTACTGGGGAACGAACAGCGTTCACCGTTCATTATGCTTACAGCTGCCCACAGACTTTTTGTAGGCTTTTGAGTGCCAACTTGCAGTCATTGGGATTCCAATACAGTGCAGGACACTCTACATGCGATCTGGGACCTGTGAACAGGGAAAGCAACAGCGTGTCTCCTCAACCAATCAATGTGTTTGGGTGCTGTGGTGTGGTTGTCATGGTAGAATAGCTGGCAGTGTGTGCATACAGTGAGATGTGGGTGTGAAGCTTGTAGCAATGCTAAGTGTGTGAGGGTGAGGTGAAGCTATTAATGTTAGGAATGAGTTCTGATTGATAGAGATTGTAGGTAGGTGAGTGTTTAAGGTGTGGAACATTGAGCAATGTGTGTGGCTAGTGGTGCAGTTGGTAGGATATGGCATTTGAAGTTGCATTCAATGACCGTGACCACTTGTGTGAGGTAATTGAACTTTTTGCGGCACTGCATCTAGGTCTTCGGGGCTTGACTCCTGGCATTTACCAGTACGCTATCTGCTCTCATTTACCTTCTGAGAGTGTGTCTGGAGGGCCGCCTTGTGCCCTGAGGAGAGAGCACATCTTTCCTACTCTCCACCTTCTCCACCAAGCCCTCCAGTGCAGTATTGGAAAATCTTGGAGCCTGTTTTCTGCGATGTGAATACTTTCCATCTGTCTTCATGGCAGAAAACGCAAAAAACATTCCAGAAATAATGCGGAACCAAGGGTCGAGAGAGAATGAGGAACTTAAAGAATCAGTATAAAGACATAGTTCTGGAGAAATTAATGGTACTAAGTGGTAACAAATCCCTGGACCTGATTACCTGAATCCTAGGGTTTTAAAAGAGGTAGCTGCAGAGATAATGGATTAATCTTCCAGAATTCCCTAGAACAGCCCCCAAGGATTGGAAGGTAGCAAACATAACCCCGCTATTTAAGAAAGGAGGAAGAGAAAAAAATGGGGAACTATAGGTCAGTTATCCTGACACAGTAGTTGGCAAAATGCTAGAATCTATTACTAGGGACGTGGTAACAGGGCATTTAGAACATCGTAATATGATTGGGCAGAGTCAACATGGTTTTATGAAAGGGAAACCGTGTTTGACAAGTTTTTTGAAGATTTAACTAGTAGGATGGATAAGGAGGAACCAGTGGATGTATTGTATTTGGATTTTCGAAAAGCATTCGATAAGGTGCCACATGAGGTTATTACACAAAATTAGGACTCATGGGATTGGGGGTACTATATTAGCATTGACTGACGATTGTTTCATGCACAGAAAACAGAGTAGAAATAAATGGGTTGGCAGGCTGTAACGAGTAAGGTACCACAAGAATCAGGGCCTCGGCTATTTACAATCTATATTAATGACTTGGATGAAGGGACTGAGTGCAATGTATCCAAGCTTTCTGGGAAATTAGGTGGGAAAGTAAGCTGTGAGGAGGGCGTAAAGAGGCTGCAGTGAGATATAGACAGGTTGCGTCAGTAGGCAAGAACATGACAAATGGAATACAATGTGAAGTTATCCACTTTGGTAGGTAAAACAAAAAAACAGAAATTCTTTGAATGGTGAGTGACTGAAAAATTTTTGCATTCAGAGAGAGCTGGGTACAGCAAACAATTAGGAAAGCAAATGGTATGTTGGCTTTTGTTACAAAGGGATAAGAGTAAAGAAGTCTTACTATAATTATACAAGGCATTCGTGAGACCACACTTGGAGTACTGTGCACAGTTCTGGTCTCCTTACCCAAGGAAAGACATACCTTGCATAGAGGGCGTGCAATGAAGATTCATTAGACTGGTTTCTGAGATGAGGGGATTTCCCTGTGAGGAGAGATTAAGTAGACGAGGCCTATGTTCCCTCGAACTTAGAAGAATGAGAGGTGATCCAATTGAAACGTATAAAATTCTTGAGGGGTTTGACAGGGTTAATGCTGAGAAAATGTTTCCACTGGCTGCGGAATCGAGAATATGGGGGTCACAGTCTCAGAGTAAGGAGTCGGCCATTTAGGACTGAGAGGAGGAGAAATTTTTTCACTCAGTGTTGTGAATCCTTGGCATTCTCTACCCCAGAGAGCTGTGGATGCTCAATCATTGAGTATATTCAAGAAAGAGGTCGATTTCATTTTTGGGAATTAAGGATATGGGGATAGTGCGGGAAGGTGAAGTTCAGGTAGAAAATCAGCCATGATGTTGTTGAATGGCGGATCAGGCTCGAATCCAGCTCCTATTTCTTATCTGCCATTATTCACTTCCAGGTCGGAATCTCTTCAACCTCTACTCCCAGCATCTGCTCCAGCCACAATGTATCTCCCCTTTAACTGGTACAGGCTGGCTTTAAGTAGTGCAGGCTAGCTTTAAGCGTTGCTAACCTTTCATGGTTTTGGGCTCTTGCTGATGCGTGCAGCCAATGAACAGCATGGTTAGTGCTGGATGCACGCTACAATCATTTAAATGAGTTGGTAGCACAAAGTTGGCATGGACTCAACGGGCGTGGGTTAGTCATGTATCGTGATCCCTGTGCCCGTTTTCGGGGGTAATCGAATTTTGCGGCCGTAGTCAAAAGCTGGAAGTATAAATTGGAGTACTTAATTCAATGTAAAATCATGTACAGAAAGCAAAATAAAGAGAGGGAATACAGATCGGATTAAGAGAGAGATAAAAGACACATGAAGAGAAAGTTTTAATTCAAATTTAAATCTCCAGCAATAATTAAAATCGGAATTAATGGGAGAAAGATGAGGATGCTATTTGGATGTGAAGAGGATAATGAAAGGGCTGCAAGAATTAGGTAAAAGGGACAGTTCAAGTGAGAAGTTTTTAAGGAATTTGTTGAAAGCATTAGAAAAGTGACAAGGCGGGTGAATGTAAGAAGGGAGTTTCACATAACCATGAAAAAGCAGGTAGCAAGGGTGGAGCAGAAGAAGTGGGAAGCCAGGAGTAATGTGGTGTTGGAAAGCAGATGTATGTAAGGATAGATGACTGGACGAGATCACCTGAGGGAGAGCCATACAAAGCAATGGTTTCAAGGTGAGTGTGAGGCTTGGCAAAGACAGAGTGGATGGGAGTGTGCAACTTTGGGTAGGTGAGAATGCGGGCTGTGGCATTCTGGATGTAATTTGTAGAAGTTGTAGGTAGGGAAACCAGTTAGGAGTGCATTAGAAGTGTCCAGTCTGGAGGGGTGTATTTGAAATTTTGCAATAGAGGGGGAGAGAGAGAGAGAGAGAGAGAGAGATAGAGATGGAAACTGTTTAGGAAATGGAAGAAAGCAGCCTTTGTAATGGAATAGATGTGCGGAAGGAGCTCTACTTGGTATTAAGCTATATCCTAAGGTTTTGTACCTCCAGACTTGGTCTAGAATGGCAGCCTAGCAGGTTGATGAAGTTGAAGCCAGAGGCACATAGCTACTGATGGGAGCGGAAGAAGATATTTCAACACCAGTAACATTCAGGTTTTAATGGCCATCTTTATGCCTTCTGATTATTTTCTCTTCGGTTTTTGCATTTTTTTCAAAATGGGAAAAGACCTTTGTATTTGTATATCTGAAAATGGAGCCAGTTGTTTGTGTACAAGTGCAGATGTTGAAACTAGCACACACATTTGTAGAAATTAAAGCACCGAAGAATGCCAATCTGTGTTGTGTCTGTACTGCTTTAACATAGAAACATAGAAAATAGGTGCAGGAGTAGGCCATTCGGTTCTTCGAGCCTGCACCACCATTCACTAAGATCATGGCTGATCATTCACCTCAGTACCCCTTTCCTTCTTTCTCTCCATACCCCTTGATCCCTTTAGCCGTAAGGGCCATATCAAACTCCCTCTTGAATATATCCAATGAACTGGCATCAACAACTCTCTGCGGTAGGGAATTCCACAGGTTAACAACTCTGAGTGAAGAAATTTCTCCTCATCTCAGTCCTAAATGGCTTACCCCTTATCCTTAGACTATGTCCCCTGGTTCTGGACTTTCCCAACATCGGGAACATTCTTCCTGCATCTAACCTGTCAGAATTTTATATGTTTCTATGAGATCCCCTCTCATCCTTCTAAACTCCAGTGAATACAGGCCCAGTCGATCCAGTCTCTCCTCATATGTCAGTCCTGCCATCCCGGGAATCAGTCTGGTGAACCTTCGCTGCACTCCCTCAATAGCAAGAACATCCTTCCTCAGATTAGGAGACCAAAACTAAACACAATATTCCAGGTGAGGCCTCACTAAGGCCCTGTACAACTGCAGTAAGACCTCCCTGCTCCTATACTCAAATCCCCTAGCTATGAAGGCCAACATACCATTTGCCTTCTTCATTGTCTGCTGTACCTGCATGCCAACTTTCACTGACTGATGTACCATGACACCCATGTCTCATTGCACCTCCCCTTTTCCTAATCTGCCGCCATTCAGATAATATTCTGCCTTCGTGTTTTTGCCATCAAAGTGGATAACCTCACATTTATCCACATTATACTGCATCTGCCACTTGTTTACCCACTTGCCTAACCTGTCCAAGTCGCCCTGCAGCCTTTCAGCGTCCTCCTCACAGCTCACACCGCCACCCAGCTTAGTGTCATCTGCAAACTTGGAGATATTACACTCAATTCCCTTATCCAAAATCATTAATGTATATTGTAAAGAGCTGGGCCCTGCGGCACCCCACTAGACACTGCCTGCCATTCTGAAAAGGACCCGTTTATCCCGTCTCTCTGCTTCCTGTCTGACAACCAGTTCTCTATCCATGTCAGTACATTACCCCCAATACCATGTGCTTTAATTTTGCACACCAATCTCTTGTGTGGGATCTTGTCAAAAGCCTTTTGAAAGTCCAAATACACCACATCCACTGGTTCTCCCTTGTCCACTCTACCAATTACATTCTCAAAAAATTCTAGAAGATTTGTCAAGCATGATTTCCCTTTCATAAACCCATGCTGATATAATTTTCCAGTATTGGATGACCCATAGTTTTCTTCAACTAAACAGTGGGAAGATCAAAGTCGTCATCTTTGGCTCCCACGACAAATTCTGAACCTTTGCTGCTGACTCCACCCCCTTCCCTTATCAATGTTTCAAGCAGTTGACCTATTTGACCCTGAGCTTATTACCCCATATCTTCCCATTGCAAAGACCACATACTTCTAGCATCAACTGCCTATACCTCTCCCTCATATCGTCTACTGCTGATACCCTCATCCGTGGCTTTGTCACCTCTAGCCTCGATTAATCCAATGCTCTACTGCCCAGCATTTAATCTTTCACCCTCTGTAAGCTTCAGCTCATCTAAATCTCTGCTACTTATAACATATGCTTATTCAGGTCCCATGTGCCCTTCCCTTGCTGATTTACATTGGCTCCTGGTATACCTTGTATTTAAAATTCTCATCTTTGTGATTAAATCCCTCCATAGCCTCACATTTTTAAAATTCTAACTTCCTCCAGCACTGGCCTCATTCCCATGCTTTAGAATTACTTCCTGAATCCCCTCTGCCACCACACCTCCTACTCCTCCTTTAAGGCCCATTCAGAAGAATGAGAGGTGATCCTATCGAAATATAAGATAATGAAGGGGATGCAGAGAGTATATTTCCACTCATACGGGAAACTAAAACTAGGGGGCATAGTCTTAGAATAAGGGGCTGACCATTTAAAACTGAGATGAGGAGGAATTTCTTCTCTGAGGGTTGTAAATCTGTGGAATTCTCTGCCCCAGAGAGCTGTGGAGGCTGGGTCATTGAATATATTTAAGGCAGAGATAGACAGCTTTTTGAACGATAATGGAATAAAGGGTTATGGGGAGCGGGCAGGGAAATGGCCTACTCCTGCTCCTATTTCTTATGTTAACAAACCACCTCTTTGATTAAGCTTTTGGTCACCCATCCCAGTATATCTTTCTTTGGCATGGGGTCCACTTTTGATTTGTGAAGTACTTTGGAATGTTTTCTATGTTAAAGGCACCATATAAATACAACTTGTTATTGTACCAGTGCAAATTTCACACTAAATCTATCTATCCTTATTCTCTTTTTTTTTTATGTACATGCGTGCACACAGTCACTGTGGAAGCTTGATTTTTCTACTGGCTTCTTGCTCATCATTTTGTTACTTTTTGATTCTGTCAATTGGATATTTAGCCAATTGTAATAAGTTAAGTTAGCAATCACTAATTTTCAACCAATGGACATATGTGGTGACACCCTGAAGTGTGACAGTTTTATGGTGTGGTGTCTTTGAAAAGCATGGAATGATGGATGCATGCTAGATGTAAGACTAAATTATATAAATAACATTAACAAAATAGAAAATAATAAGGTTCAGCAATTTCGTTGTTAATTGTAATGTGATGAAGTCCAAAACACGAATTTGCGCATTTAAGATGAGAATGGTGTTGTATGCATTTCCTGTTATACTGGGTTTATTGAAGTTCCACTGAATGCTCAACACAACATCTGCATACATTTGATATATTTGGATTCAGTTGTTCAACTACTCTTGTGGCTCAGGGCGCTTATTGACATTACTTGCTGGCTTGTGGGATTTTATCCTGAACTTCATACATCAGTGTAATTCTATTTGGCAGAAGGTAATTTCAGTATCCTTAAAAATAAAAAAATCAAGTTTGGAACAAAATACTGAAGTAAAAATATTTTGCGAAGGAACTTTCATGGAAATTTTTAGTGAATCAGATTTCTGACATTTGGCAAAAATTGTACAATAGTGTTAATAACTTACAAAGGCACGAAGAGACTACATTTGAATAAAACACACCTGCAGCAGTTCAGTATGTATCGTGCTTATTTTATACCTTGGAAAATGAATCTCCTTTTAAAATGTGGGATAAAAGGCAAACCAGAATGGATCAATTAACAGCTGGTTGGTCTGAAATGAAACTAATTGCAATGGTGCAGCAGATATGAGAATCAAACATGCAGTACTTTTACTGTACTAGAATGACAGAGTATATACAGGTAGAGCATCCGGAAACCTTGATCAAGGCCATTCAATATTTTGGATATTTCCAGATTTCGAAACTTCTTTCTGACTTTTCGAATCTGGAAATGCCCGGGCCGAGGTAAGGGCAGGGTGTAGTGGCCATAAGGTTGGGGGTGGGGTGGCGGGGGTTGGGGGGTACGATGGCCCAGCGGGGGAGGTGAGTCTGACAGCGGAGCGAGTGGAGGGGGCAGCGAGTCTGGATTTCGGAATATTTTCTGGATTCCGGACGACCTCGGCCACGGATCGGCCCGGTGTCCAGATTCCAGAACATTCCAAATTTCGGAACTCCGAATTTTGGATGCTCAATCTGTTTCATGCAATTGTTAATATATATATTAATAAATGACAGCCAGCATGGATTTGTTAAAAGCAAATTGTGTTTGACTAACTTGATTGAGTTTTTTGATGAAGTAACAAAGAGGGTTGATGAAGCTAGTTCGGTTGGTGTTGTGTGTAAGGACTTTCAAAAGGTGTTTGATAAATTACCCCATAATAGACCTGTTGGCAAAATTGAAGCCTGTGGATTTTCAAAGGAGCAGCGGCTGCATGGATACAACATTGGCTAAGAGACAGAAAGCTGAGAGTAGTGGTGAATGGATGTTTTTCAGATGGGTAGGAAGTATACAGTGATCTTTCCCAGGGGGCAGTATTAGGACCACTGGTCTTTTTGATGTATATAAATGACCTGGACTTGGGTATACATGGCATAATTTCAAAGTTTGCCGCTGAGAGGAAACTCGGAAATGTAGTAAATGGTGAGGAGGATAGTATCAGACTTCAGGAGGGTATAGACTGGTGAAATGGGCAGACACATGGCAGATGACATTCAACACAAGTGCAAAATAAGGCATTTTGGTAGGAAGAATGAAGAGAGGCAACTATAAACAACCTTTGTTCCTGCACTCCCTTTAAAGAGACCTGGGGTGTACGTACACAAATCTTTGAATGTGGCAGAACAAGTTGAGAAGGCTATTTTTTTTTTTAAAGAGAGCATCATAAACAAAGGCATAGGGAGGCATTTTAACAGGAAAGTGTGAGTGGATTTGAGAGTGGGTGGATGGTTAAATGTGCTGAAATTACAGTGTGTTGGGAAGCCGGCTTCATCCCGCCGCTTGTGCATTTCACGAGCGCATTTTCCTGCGAGCGAGAAACTCTGTTGGGAAGGTGGATTATCAATTTAAATCTATTAAGAGGTAGTTAAGAGGCGATTAAGAGCATTATTGCATGGGTTTTCAAGTTTAACTGAGTGTACAAAGGATTCCTGGGCTTTCTGGACCTCGTCAGTGAAAGCAAGGCGAGGGGGCTGGACAAATGAGATACATAAAAATTGCTTATGTACTCGGACCTCACACTTGCTTCCTTGCCTAAGTGAAAGGCACTGTGGTCACAGCACTTGTTCTGAGAGTTTGCTTTCAGTACTTTTCAGGTGATTTCTACTACATTGGAGGTCACTCACTACTTTGGAGGCTTGTGCATCTGATCACTTTATATATCAGATCAGCATGGATGCCCCTTGTGCTGTTTCATCTTGGACCACAGATGGGGACCAAGATGAACACCAGCAGGAGCAGCAGCAGTTTTCTCCTCACCGATCTGCCACTCCACAGAAGAAAGGGGATGAGCACGGGTGGGTCTCACAGGAGGCGATATGCCCAACATGGGTATATAGGCAGAGGATCAGCTTCCTGGGCATGACTGAACACCAGTGTCTCAGGAGGCTCAAGTTATCTCATTGGGTCGTGGCAGATATTTGTAGCCTGCTGGAAAAAGACCTGCTGCCAATTGGACCTGGTGAACACGCCTTACCAGTGGCTGTCAAGTGATTACCTCCTTCAACTTCTTCGCCTCAAGATCCTTCCAGGGATCTGCAGGAGATATTTGCAGGATTTTGCAGTCAGCCACCCATAAATGCATCACCCAAGTGACCAATGCCATTTTTGGCGAGGCAGGCAGTTATGTACACTGCCACCGATGAAGCCACTCAAAATGAGCGGGTGCTCGAATTTGCGGCTCTGGTTGGTTTCCACACGTGGAGATCAAAGCACCCCCAGATCACCGTAAGGACTTCCACTTCATCAATGTGCAGCTTGTCTGCAACTGAAAAAAGATCATCATGCAGGTGTGTGCCAGATTCCCAGGAAGCTGCCATGATTCTTTCGTCCTGTGCCAGTCCACCCTCCCTCAGCTCTTCGCACTTCTGACCAGACTTATTGGCTGGCTACTTGGAGTCAAGACATATCCACTGAAGATGTGGCTGATGGCACCCTTGAGGAGGCCAAGCAATGATGCTGAAAAGCCTTACAATCAAAGCCAAATGACGACGAGATGTGTAATAGTGCAAGCAATTGGGACGCTGAAGATGCGTTTCAGATGCCTGGACAGATCTGGAGGAGCCCTTCAATACGCACCAGCCAGGGTCTCCAGAGTGATCGTGGTATGCTGTGCTCTGCACAATGGAGCACAGCAGTGAGAACTGGAGCTGCAGGAGGAGCAAGGTGCAGAGCCCCTTCGGATGAGGAACAGGAGGAGGAGGAATTTGATGTGAACATGGCAGCAACGCACATTGCTGCCTGGGATGGGCTCATAATGGGACGATTTAGTTAGGTTGCACCAGTGCTCCCATCTGGCACCCAGATGCTGGACCCACTTTTCCGCATGCCTCTCCCCCACCAACATAAAGCAATCCTACAATGACTATACCCTGTCATTGCAAGTGACCAGGCCACTTGCCAGGCAGCATGCAAAAATGGGCAAGATGGTAAAGTGATGCAAATAAATAATTTTAGGGGCCTCAAAATTAAAAAAATAAACTTGTCAGTGTAACATGGGCTAACACACCCACGCGCATAACCTTGTGCAGCTACTATTTCATCTTCCTCTTCCTAGCACTTCTATGTCATTCAATTTCTGTAACTTCAGCAGAGGTAGAGGTAAGCTGCTCACATCCCTGCTCTGACTACTCAGATGCTCTTGGCTGACGTCCTCTGTGTTTTGGAACCTTTGAGGGCCCTACCAAAGACTACTCCACAGGACACAAGGGAGCATGTGGGGCACTGCCTGAGGGCATGGAGGAAACAAGTGGAAGCACTTTGAGCAGAGTCCCCACTTTTATGTCCCGTTCACCACCATCCCTCTCATGGCCCACCCACACTTCCCTGCTATAAATGAGCTGGAGAGCACTTTGCTGTACATCAGTGGGGCGATGAACAGCCAAGGCTAGGATTTGACCCATCCTAGTTAAGGTGGCATTCAGAGTGTGCAAGATGTTGGCGAAGGCCAGAATGCACTCGTTTGACTGCTGCGTTTGATGCTTCGTGCAGTTGGCCACCCTATCCATGGATAAAGACATCATAGCTAAGGTCTGCGACAAAATGCAAGTCATACTCAAGATGGACTTCTCCATTCTCTCTGCAAGTGTGCACATCACGGCTGGAAATCCTGCCAGAGCCTAACACGTTTCTTTGTAGCTCCTCCAGAATCATCCTCTTTATCAACGGCACCTGAGATTCAGCATCTGCATCCAGCTGAGCAGAGCTTGGAGCATCCTGCACCCTCCGATGAGGTCTCTCCACTGCTGCCCCTGTCTCCACCATCAGCTCTTGTTCACATGATCTCTGAGACACCACGTGATAATACAACTATCTGCCTTGATGGTCTCACCGACATGTCAATATCTGCGCTGGTGCATGGTGTGCATGCGGCTTGTGATGGCGTTAACAGGAGGCGCAGAACAGGAGAAATTTGGCCCCAAATCTCTTCCTGCATTGTATTCACGACTGTGCTACCACACTCCTGCTGCTCACCTCCGCCACTATTGCCAGCCATGCTTACTTTATAATTTCTTCCCCCACCCCTGCCCTCTGTTAGCAGGAAATAATATGTCTCTGCGGGCCCTAGCACCTCGCAGCAGGAGGTCCAGGGAGGCATCACTGAAGCTTAGGGCAGCTTTTGAATGATGCAAATCCATTTTTCTCTGTAAGCAATATTTCCCGCACCTCCACAAATCTTCAACTGTCATCTTTGCAGTGTTCTTTTAACTACCTCAGCTGAATTGGACTCCTGCTAGATGTCATCACACCTGCAAGCCTTAACTGGTCGGGAAATCCAGAAGTCAGATACATTGCAGTGGCTTCATTAAAAAGCCACTGAATGAGCTGCTGAAACTTCTGTGTTCCCCATGCAGTCCGGGCTCCCCCACTGCCAACGTGCTGGACTGTGAAAATTCCGGCCATAGAGTGCTAAACCTTCATAAATCTGATTAGGCCCCAACTGGAGAAACTGTGGCAGAAGGGTTGGTAGCCAGAAAATACAGATTTAAAGTTAATTAGCAAAAGAAGCCGCCATGCTCTTTTCCCCCCTGTGCGCCCCCCCCCTCCCACCCCGGACCATCATATCCGGCCTCCACTCCCTTTCCCCTTCCTTTTTCCACGTCCTCCTCCTCCTCCCACGCACCCTGTTAGGGTGGCTGACCTCCCCCACCCCCCCTCCAGCCCCACTGGCTGATTTCCGCAACATCCGATCTTAACTATTGTTTGAAAACTTTTGGACTTCGAACCACTCTGTCCAAAAACTGTACATTAGAATAACTTTATTGCAGGATACTGGAAGTGTTTGTGTTAAAGAACAGGGGTTCGCAACCTTTTCTGCTTCTGATGCCCCCTGTCCTGCTATAAAAATTCCACAGACCCCCTTTAACACCACACAGGTATTTTTTTCTTATAATAATTAGTTATACAATTAGATATATTATTAGGATGCTAAGAGGCTGGAGGATGACTTGGACAGGTTAGGTGAGTGGGTAAATGCATGGCAGATGCAGTATAGTGTGGATAAATGTGAGGTTATCCACTTTGGTGGCAAAAACAGGAAGGTAGAATATTATCTGAATGGTGGCAGATTAGGAAAAAGGGAGGTGCAATGAGACCTGGGTGTCATGGTACATCAGTCATTGAAAGTTGGCATGCAGGTACAGCAGGCGGTGAAGAAGGCAAATGGTATGTTGGCCTTCATAGCTAGGGGATTTGAGTATAGGAGCAGGGAGGTCTTACTGATCCTTAGTTGTACAGGGCCTTGATGAGGCCTCCCCTGGAATATTGTGTTCAGTTTTGGTCTCCTAATCTGAGGAAGGACGTTCTTGCTATTGAGGGAGTGCAGCGAAGGTTCACCAGACTGATTCCCGGGATGGCAGGACTGACATATGAGGAGAGACTGGATCGACTAGACCTGTATTCACTGGAGTTTAGAAGGATGAGAGGGGATCTCATCGAAACATATAAAATTCTGATGGGAGTGGACAGGTCAGATGCAGGAAGAATGTTCCTGATGTTGGGGCAGTCCTAAGGATAAGGGGTAAGCCATTTAGGACTGAGATGAGGAGAAACTTCTTCACTCAGAGAGTTGTTAACCTGTGGAATTCTCTACTGCAGAGAGTTGTTGATGCCAGTTCATTGGATATATTCAAGAGGGAGTTAGATGTGGCCCTTACTGCTAAAGAGATCAAGGGATATGGAGAGAAAGCAGGAAAGGGGTACTGAGATGAATGATCAGCCATGATCTTATTGAATGGTGGTGCAGGCTCAAAGGGCCGAATGGCCTACTCCTGCACCTATCTTCCATGTTTCTATGAAGAAAAAGGTGATGGCCTCTTCTCTCTCTCTCTTGCACTGCTTCTCATTGTTGTTTGCCAGGCAAAGACTCAGCATCTTATAATAGCATCATATGAGCAAGTATGTTCCCTTCAAGAAAAATGGTGGGACTAACAAATCTAGAATCCCCTCAATGTCAAGGCACATATAGGGTAAGGTAAAAAAGGGAGGCATATGACAGATACTGAGGGCTCCATACTGCAGAAATCTTCGAGGAGTATAGAATGTGCAGGGGTGAAATTCAAATGGAAATTAGCAAAGCAAAGAGGGAGCATGTAAAAATACAAATAAAATCAAAGACAATCCAAAGATGTTTTATAAATACATCAAGAGCAAGAGGATAATTAAAGAATGAGTAGGGCCTTTTTGGGACCATAAAGGTAATCTGTGTGTGGAGGCAGACAACGCGGGTATGGTTCTTGATGAATACTTTGCGTCTGTTTTCACAAAAGAGATGGGCGATGCAGATATCGCAATCAGGGAGGAGGAGTGTGAAATATTAGATGAAATAAACATAGTGAGAGAGGAGGTATTAAGGGGTTTAACATCTTTGAAAGTGGATAAATCCCCAGGTCCAGATGAAATGTATCCCAGGCTGTTAAGAGAAGCAACAGAGGAAATAGCAGAGGCTCTGACCATCAGTTTCCAATCCTCTCTGGCTACAGGTGTGGTGCCGGAAGACTGGAGGACTGCTGACCTTGTACCGTTGTTTAAAAAGGGATATAAGTAAGAACATAAGAACACGAGAAATAGGAGCAGGAGTAGGCCATACGGCCCCTTGAGGCTGCTCCGGCATTTAATACGATCATGGCTGATCCGGTCATGGACTCGGGTCCACTTCCTTGCCCACTCCCCATAACCCCTTATTCCCTTATCGGTTAAGAAACTGTCTATCTCTGTCTTAAATTTATTCAATGACCTAGCTTCCACAGCTCTCTGAGGCAGCGAGTAATTACTGAGCAATTACAGGCCAGTCAGCCTAACCTCGTTGGTGGGAAAATTATTGGAAAAAATTCTGAGGGACAGGATAAATCTTCATTTAGAAAGATGAGTACAGTCAGCATTGATTTTGTTAAGGGAATGTTGTGTCTGTCTGAATTTTTGAGGAGGTTACAAGGTGGTTCGATGAGGGTAGTGTGTTTGATGTAGTGTTTATGGATTTTAGCCAGGCTTTTGATAAGGTTCCACATGGCAGACTGGTCACCAAAGTGGCAAGTTGGATCCAAAATTGGCTCAGAGGCAGGAAGCAAAGGATAATGGTCGATGGGTGTTTTTGTGAATGGAAGGCTGTTTCCAGTGGGGTTCTGCAGGGCTCGGTACTTGGTCCCTTGCTTTTTGTGGTTTAGACTTGAATGTAGGGGTATGATTAGGAAGTTTGCAGATGATACAAAAATTGGCCGTGTGGTTGATAATGAAGAAGAAAGCTGTAGGAAGATATCCATGAACTGGTCTGGTGGGCAGAAAAATGGTAAATGGAATTCAATCTGTAGAAGTATGAGGTAATGCATTTGGGGAGGGCTAACAAGGCAAGGGAATACACAATAAATGGTAGGACACAGACGTGCAAATGAACAAAGGAGTGCATGTCTATAGATCCCTACAGACATACGGGATACTTACTTTTATTAGCCATAGATTATAAGAGCAAGGAGGTCATGCTTGAACTGTATAAAATACTATTTGGGCCACAGCTAGAGTACTGTGTGCAGTTCTGATTATCACATTACACGAAGGATGTGTTTGCACTAGAGAGGGTGCAGAGGAGGTTTACGAGGATGTTGCCTAGACTGGAGAATTTTAGTTATGAGGGGTGACCTTATTGAGATGTATAAAATTATGTGGGGCCTGGATAGAGTGGGTAAGAAGGACCAATTTCCCTTAGCAGAGGGGTCAACAATCAGGGGACATAGATTTAAAGTAATTGGTAGGAGGCTTAGAGGGGATTTGAATGGAAATATTTTCACCCAGATGGTGATGGGGACTGAAACTCACTGCCTGAAAGATTGGTAAAGGCAGAAACCCTCACCACATTTAAAAAAAGTACTTGGATATGCCCTTTAATTGCCATAACCTGCAAGGCTACGGACCAAGAGCTGGAAAGTGGGATTAGGCTGCGCAGCTGTTTGTCGGCCGGCATGGACACGATGGGCTGAATGGTCTCCTTCTGTGCTGTAAATTTCTATGATTCTTATCTCCTTGACCTACTCCCCTCCTTCCATGTACACATCCGAACACCAACCTCCACCGATTGTTGCCTCTATATCTCTATGGCCCTGAAATTCCAATGTCCCGGGTCCATACGAAGTTCCTACGGACCCAGGAAGGCATTGGAAAAGCCGGGTTTCAGCGCGCAATGCACATGCACTGAAAACCGTCTTTTCCGATCTGTCCAGTTTCTGGCTTGACACATCTTGCGCATATCGGGAGCGAGGACACTTGCAGGGCAAGATTTCCGATATTTACGAATATCTTGCCCTGCAAATGTCCTTTAAAATCTTAGCCTGAAAAAGCAGGCCTACTTTTACAGGCGCAAGTGTTTAAAAATACATAAAAACATTAAAATTAAATTAAATAAACACATATGAAAACCCTCCCCACTACGGTAAGTTTATTTTAAGGCATCTTTTAAAAAAAAAGTCAGGAAAATATTATTTTTTATAAGAACTTTAATTTAAATGATTCTTAAATATGTTGTGTATTTTTCTATTTTTTTGTGTGTTTGGGGGGGGGGGGGGTTCCCATTCATAATAATGGGAACTCCAAATTACAGGGTTCCCATTATTATGAATGAGAAAATACTGTACCTTGATTGGCTGCCCAGAGCCATGTACTGCAGCTCCTACAGTCTCTATATCTCTCTATATGGGCCCAAGTTTCCACAAGAAAAAAAACGGGCGCCCCTCCGAGCTGGGCGCCCGTTTTTCGCGCCTAAAACGGCGCCTAAAAAAATCCTCGGTATTCTCCACCTACTTACAGGTCCTGTGGCACTCGGCGCAGCCAGCACGAGCTGTGGGGGGGGCGGAGCCAGGTCCCGGCGCTGAAAACAGTGCCGGGACCTCTGCACATGCGCGCTACAGTCGGCACGCAAGTGCAGTAGCTCCAGGCGCCGAACTGTGTTGGAGGGGCCCGAAGCACGCAGCCCCTAGCCCTGGCCCAATGGCCTCACTGGGGCTGCGTGAATGAGGCTCCTCCCACGGCCAGCTCCTGCTCCCCGCCCCCGACAAGACCCGACAAGACCCGACACCCGCTCCTCGCCGACCAGACCCGACCCGACACCCGCTCCCCCCCCCCCCCACCGACCAGACCCGACCCGACACCCGCTCCCCACCCCCACCGCCCCGACCCGACACCCGCTCCCCTCCCTGACCCCGCTCCCGCACCCACCCGACCCGAGACCCGACACCCGCTCCCCCCCCCCGACCTGACACCCGCTCCCGCCCCCCCCCCCGACCCGACACCCGCTCCCCCCCCCCCCGACCCGACCCGACCCGAGGCCCGCTCCCCCCCCCCCCCCGACCCGACACCCGCTCCTGTTCCCCGACCCCCCCCTCTTTCCCCCCCCCCTCTTTTCCCCCCCTCTCTCCCTCCCTCTCTCCCTCCCTCCCCCTCTCTCTCTATCCCTCCTTCCCTCTCTCTCTCTCTCTCTCTCTCTCTCTCTCCCCCTCCCGCTCAGCGGCACGAACGGCTGCAGAATTCTCCCTGGCTGAAGCACTTTCACACAGGTAGGAAGATGGTTTATTTTATCTTTTCTTGGCTTATAAATGTTTATTCAGGTTGGATTTATTTGTATAATATTTGTAGAAGTATAAATAAGGATTTATTGTCGAATTTAATGACTTCCCTTCCCCCCCCCTCCCCCCACCTCGTTCTGGACGCCTAATTTGTAACCTGCGCCTGATTTTTTTAATGTGTAGAACAGGTTTTTTCAGTTCTACAAAAATCTTCACTGGCTCCATTCTACTTTAGTTTGGAGTACATTTTCACTCTGGAAACTTTCAAATCAGGCGTCAGTGGCCGGACACGCCCCCTTTTGAAGAAAAAATTATGTTCTAAACTAGAACTGTTCTACCTGACTAGAACTGCAGAAAAAAAAAATGTGGAGAATTGCGATTTCTAAAATAGTCTGTTCTCCACCAGTTGCTCCTAAAAATCAGGCGCGAATCATGTGGAAACTTGGGCCCTAAATCTCTATCTTTCTCTTGCGTCCGCACTTCAACCAAAATCTGTGTAAACACAGTGACACCCTGGCTCTGATTCACTCTCATTGGACGGCATCCCTTGATTGACAAGGCATCTCGGCCATTCCTTGTTCCAATTCTGATTGGTTTATTATAACGTCAATCTTTTTTTTTTCTACACATTTTTGGTGGACCCCTTGAAACCTTTAGGGGTCTGCGGACCCCCAGTTGAGAACTGCTGATATAGAAGATCATAGGCTGTTCTTCGGAATCGAGGAAGACTTACTTCCACTCTAAAAATGAGTCCTTAGATGGCTGAACAGTCCAGTACGAGAACCACAGTCCCTGCCGCAGGTATAGAAGATATGGTACTGCAAAAGCCTTAAATGCAGTGATTCTATGTTATTTCATATGCTTATTTATTCAAGACAGAATAATATTATGGTACATTAGAGTGAGGTTTGATGCACAATCTTGTCTATGCTGCCCAAGATCTATATTCTCCATCTTATTTTGTAGGGATTATGTAATTGCTAGGGCCTCAACTATTTACAGTCTAAATTAATAACTTGGATGAAGGGACCGAGTGTACTGTAGCCGAATTTGCTGACGATGTGGGAAAGCAAGTTGTGAAGAGGACACAAAGGGCCCAAGTTTCGGGCCGCGCCTAGAACGGCACAGCCCCGACCTGGACGCCCGTTTTTTGCGCCACAAAGTGCGCATAAAAAAAACTTCCAGATTCTCCAGCTCCCCGCTGATCCTCTTGAGCCGGGCGCAGCGCAGTACAAGCTGTAGGGGGCGGAGCCAGGTCCCTGCGGTGAAAACAGTGCTGGGACCTCTGCACATGCACGCTACAGTGGGCGCGCATGTGCAGTAGCTCCAGGTGCCCAAAACTGTGTGGGAGGGGCCCAAAGCACGCAGCCCCTAGCCCTGGCCGAATGGACTCACTGGGGCTGCGTGCATAAGGCTCCTCCCACGCCCGGCTCCTGCTTCCTCCCGACCCGACTCCCGCTTACTCCCCCCCCCCCCCCGCTGGACCCGACCCCGACACCGACCCGACTCCCGCTTCCCTCCCGCCCCAGGACTGGATCGGACCCGACCCCCCGGACTGGACCCAAACCGCGCTCCCCACCACCCGACCTGACCTCCCTCTCCCTCCCGCCCGACCCGAACCGAACCAACCTCCCTCCCACGATGCCCGCGACCCGACCTGCGGTCTTGATGCCACCCCTACCAAGGACCAGACCGGAGCCAATGTGAGCTCCCTACCCCGGCACCCGAGACGAACAGAGCTGCGCTCCTCCTCCCCCACCCTACCCGAACCAACCCGACCGCCCCCTGCCCCCCAGGACCGGACCCGACCCGACCCGCGCTCCCGGGCCGACCCGACGCACCAACGCTGCCTACCTGTAAATCCGGTGCTGGGGACGGGTCCTGCCCGCCCGGCCGGGTCCGGCCCGTTCAGCCTCCCCCCCCGACCTTTCTGCTTTTCCCCCCCCACCCCTGTTCCTCTCCTTCCCACCCTCTCCTTCCCTCCCCCCTCTCTTCTCCCTCCTTCCCCCCTCTCCTTTCTCCCCCCCCCCTCTCCTTTCTCCCCCCCCCTCTCCTTTCTCCCCCCCCTCTCCTTTCTCCCCCCCCCTCTCCTTTCTCCCCCCCCTCTCCTTTCTCCCCCCCCTCTCCTTTCTCCCCCCCCTCTCCTTTCTCCCCCCCCTCTCCTTTCTCCCCCCCCTCTCCTTTCTCCCCCCCCCCTCTCCTTTCTCCCCCCCTCTCCTTTCTCCCCCCTCTCCTTTCTCCCCGCCCTCTCCTTTCTCCCCCCCCTCTCCTTTCTCCCCCCCCCTCTCCTTTCTCCCCCCCCTCTCCTTTCTCCCCCCCCTCTCCTTTCTCCCCCCCCTCTCCTTTCTCCCCCCCCCCTCTCCTTTCTCCCCCCACTCTCCTTTCTCCCCCCCCCCTCTCCTTTCTCCCCCCCCTCTCCTTTCTCCCCCCCCTCTCCTTTCTCCCCCCCCCTCTCCTTTCTCCCCCCCGCTCTCCTTCCTCCCCCCCCCCTCTCCTTCCTCCCCCCCCCTCTCCTTCCTCCCCCCCTCTCCTTCCTCCCCCCCCCTCTCCTTCCTCCCCCCCCTCTCCTTCCTCCCCCCCCCTCTCCTTCCTCCCCCCCCCTCTCCTTCCTCCCCCCCCCTCTCCTTCCTCCCCCACCCTCTCCTTCCTCCCCCACCCTCTCCTTCCTCCCCCCTCCTCCCCCCCTTTCCCCTTCCCCTCTCCTCCTCCCCCCCTTTCCCCTTCCCCCCCCCTTCCCCTCCTCTTCCCCCACACCTTCTAGTCCTCCTCCCCCCTCCCCTCCTCCCCCCTCCCCCTTCTTCCCCCCTCCTCCTTCTCCCCCTTCCCTCCCCCTCTGCCTCATTCCCTCCCCTGCCCTCGCTATCAGAAACACAGACACTGACAGACAGAGAGTGAGAGACACACACAGACAGACAGAGAGATAGAGACACTGGGCCCAAGTTTCGAGCTGCGCCCAGAACGGCGCAGTCCCGACCTGGACGCCCATTTTTCGCGCCACAAAGTGCGCCTAAAAAAAACTTCCAGATTCTCCAGCTCCCTGCAGGTCGTTTGCAGCTCGGCACAGCGCAGCAGGAGCTGTAGGGGGCGGAGCCAGGTCCCTGCGCCGAAAACCGTGCCGGGACCTCTGCACATGCGCGCTACAGTGGCCGCGCATGTGCAGTAGCTCCAGCCGCCCAAAACTGTGTGGGAGGGGCCCGAAGCACGCAGCCCCTAGCCCTGGCCGAATGGCCTCACTGGGTCTGCGTGAATAAGGCTCCTCCCACGCCCAGCTCCTGCTTCCTCCTGACCCGACTTGACTCCCGCTTCCCGCCCCCCCGCCTCCAGAACGGACCTGAGACCGACCCGACTCCCGCTTCCCCGCCCCTGGACCGGACCCGACACCGACCCGACCACCCGGACTGGACCCGACCAGACTCCCGCTTCCCCACGCCCCCCCAGGACTGGACCCAACCCCCCGGACTGGACCCGACTCGACTCCCGCTTCCCCCCGACCTGCCCTCCCGCCCCTGGACCGGATCCGACACCGACCCGACCCACCGGACTGGATCCGACTCAACTCCTGCTTTCCCCCCACCCCCCCACCCCCCGAATGGACCCCATCTGACCTCCCTCCCCCGACCTGACCTCCCTCTCCCTCCTTCCCCCCGACCCGAACCGAACCGACCTCCCTCCCACCAGCCCACCGACCCCGACCCACGATCCCGACCCGACCCAACACCACCTACCTGTAAATCTGGTGCTGGGGATGGGCACGGCAGGGCCCGGCCCGTTCAGCCTCCCTCCCCCATCTCCTTCCCCTCCCCCCCCCCCCCGTCTCCTTCCCCTTCAACCCCCCGTCTCCTTCCCCTTCAACCCCCCGTCTCCTTCCCCTTCAACCCCCCGTCTCCTTCCCCTTCAACCCCCCGTCTCCTTCCCCTTCAACCCCCCGTCTCCTTCCCCTTCAACCCCCCGTCTCCTTCCCCTTCAACCCCCCGTCTCCTTCCCCTTCAACCCCCCGTCTCCTTCCCCTTCAACCCCCCGTCTCCTTCCCCTTCAACCCCCCGTCTCCTTCCCCTTCAACCCCCCGTCTCCTTCCCCTTCAACCCCCCGTCTCCTTCCCCTTCAACCCCCCGTCTCCTTCCCCTTCAACCCCCCGTCTCCTTCCCCTTCAACCCCCCGTCTCCTTCCCCTTCAACCCCCCGTCTCCTTCCCCTTCAACCCCCCGTCTCCTTCCCCTTCAACCCCCCGTCTCCTTCCCCTTCAACCCCCCGTCTCCTTCCCCTTCAACCCCCCCTCTCCTTCCCCTTCAACCCCCCGTCTCCTTCCCCTTCAACCCCCCGTCTCCTTCCCCTTCAACCCCCCGTCTCCTTCCCCTTCAACCCCCCGTCTCCTTCCCCTTCAACCCCCCGTCTCCTTCCCCTTCAACCCCCCGTCTCCTTCCCCTTCAACCCCCCGTCTCCTTCCCCTTCAACCCCCCGTCTCCTTCCCCTTCAACCCCCCGTCTCCTTCCCCTTCAACCCCCCTTCTCCTTCCCCTTTCTCCCCCACCCCCACGTCTCCTTCCCCTTTCTCCCCCACCCCCACGTCTCCTTCCCTTTCTCCCCCCCCGTCCCCCCGTCCCCCCGTCTCCTTCCCCTTTCTCCCCCCCCCGTCCCCCGTCTCCTTCCCCTTTCTCCCCCACCCCCCCGTCTCCTTCCCCTTTCTCCCCCCCCCCCGTCCCCCCGTCTCCTTCCCCTTTCTCCCCCACCCCCACGTCTCCTTCCCCTTTCTCCCCCCCCGTCCCCCCATCCCCCCGTCCCCCCGTCTCCTTCCCCTTTCTCCCCCCCGTCCCCCCGTCTCCTTCCCCTTTCTCCCCCACCCCCCCGTCTCCTTCCCCTTTCTCCCCGTCCCCCCGTCTCCTTCCCCTTTCTCCCCGTCCCCCCCCCGTCTCCTTCCCCTTTTCCCCCCGTCTCCTTCCCCTTTTCCCCCCGTCTCCTTCCCCTTTTCCCCCCGTCTCCTTCCCCTTTTCCCCCCGTCTCCTTCCCCTTTTCCCCCCGTCTCCTTCCCCTTTTCCCCCCGTCTCCTTCCCCTTTTCCCCCCGTCTCCTTCCCCTTTTCCCCCGTCTCCTTCCCCTTTTCCCCCCGTCTCCTTCCCCTTTTCCCCCCGTCTCCTTTCCCTTTTCCCCCCGTCTCCTTTCCCTTTTCCCCCCGTCTCCTTCCCCTTTTCCCCCCGTCTCCTTCCCCTTTTCCCCCCGTCTCCTTCCCCTTTTCCCCCCGTCTCCTTCCCCTTTTCCCCCCGTCTCCTTCCCCTTTTCCCCCCGTCTCCTTCCCCTTTTCCCCCTGTCTCCTTCCCCTTTTCCCCCCGTCTCCTTCCCCTTTTCCCCCCGTCTCCTTCCCCTTTTCCCCCCGTCTCCTTCCCCTTTTCCCCCCGTCTCCTTCCCCTTTCCCCCCCGTCTCCTTCCCCTTTCCCCCCCGTCTCCTTCCCCTTTCCCCCCCGTCTCCTTCCCCTTTCCCCCCCGTCTCCTTCCCCTTTTCCCCCCGTCTCCTTCCCCTTTTCCCCCCGTCTCCTTCCCCTTTTCCCCCCGTCTCCTTCCCCTTTTCCCCCCGTCTCCTTCCCCTTTTCCCCCCGTCTCCTTCCCCTTTTCCCCCCGTCTCCTTCCCCTTTTCCGCCCGTCTCCTTCCCCTTTCCCCCCGTCTCCTTCCCCCTTTTCCCCCCGTCTCCTTCCCCTTTTCCCCCCGTCTCCTTCCCCTCCCCACCCCCGTCTCCTTCCCTTCTCCTTTCTCCCCCCCCTCGCCTTTCTCCCCCCTCTCCTTTCTCCCGCCCCTCTCCTTTCTCCCCCCCCTCTCCTTTCTCCTCCCCCTCTCCTTTCTCCTCCCCCTCTCCTTTCTCCTCCCCCCTCTCCTTTCTCCCCCCCCTCTCCTTTCTCCCCCCCTCTCCTTTCTCTCCCCCTCTCCTTTCTCTCCCCCCTCTCCTTTCTCTCCCCCCTCTCCTTTCTCTCCCCCCTCTCCTTTCTCTCCCCCCTCTCCTTTCTCTCCCCCCTCTCCTTTCTCTCCCCCCTCTCCTTTCTCTCCCCCCTCTCCTTTCTCTCCCCCCTCTCCTTCTCTCCCCCCTCTCCTTTCTCTCCCCCCTCTCCTTTCTCTCCCCCCTCTCCTTTCTCTCCCCCCTCTCCTTTCTCTCCCCCCTCTCCTTTCTCTCCCCCCTCTCCTTTCTCTCCCCCCTCTCCTTTCTCTCCCCCCTCTCCTTTCTCTCCCCCCTCTCCTTTCTCTCCCCCCTCTCCTTTCTCTCCCCCCTCTCCTTTCTCCCCCCCCTCTCCTTTCTCCCCCCCCTCTCCTTTCTCCCCCCCCTCTCCTTTCTCCCCCCCTCTCCTTTCTCCCCCCCCTCCCCTTTCCCCTTCCCCCTCCTCCCCCCCCTTTCCCCTTCCCCTCCCCCTTTCCCTCCTCTCCCCACCCTTCCCCTCCTCTTCCCCCCCCTTCCCCTCCTCTTCCCCCACACCTTCTAGTCCTCCCCCCCACTCTTCCCCTCCTCCCTCCTCCCCCTTCTTCCCCCCCCCTTCTCCCCCTTCCCTCCCCCTCTGCCTCATTCCCTCCCCTCCCCTCGCTATCAGAAACACAGACACTGACAGACAGAGAGATAGAGACACTGGGCCCAAGTTTCGAGCCGCGCCTAGAACGGCGCAGTCCCGACCTGGACGCCCATTTTTCGCGCCACAAAGTGCGCCTAAAAAAAACTTCCAGATTCTCCAGCTCCCTGCAGGTCGTTTGCAGCTCGGCACAGCGCAGCAGGAGCTGTAGGGGGCGGAGCCAGGTCCCTGCGCCGAAAACAGTGCCGGGACCTCTGCACATGCGCGCTCGTCTCCTTCCCCTTTCCCCCCCGTCTCCTTCCCCTTCCCCCCCCCCCCGTCTCCTTCCCCTTTCCCCCCTCGTCTCCATCTCCTTTCCCCCCATCTCCATCTCCTTTCCCCCCATCTCCATCTCCTTTCCCCCCATCTCCATCTCCTTTCCCCCCATCTCCATCTCCTTTCCCCCCATCTCCATCTCCTTTCCCCCCATCTCCATCTCCTTTCCCCCCATCTCCATCTCCTTTCCCCCCATCTCCATCTCCTTTCCCCCCATCTCCATCTCCTTTCCCCCCATCTCCATCTCCTTTCCCCCCATCTCCATCTCCTTTCCCCCCATCTCCATCTCCTTTCCCCCCATCTCCATCTCCTTTCCCCCCATCTCCATCTCCTTTCCCCCCATCTCCATCTCCTTTCCCCCCATCTCCATCTCCTTTCCCCCCATCTCCATCTCCTTTCCCCCCATCTCTATCTCCTTTCCCCCCATCTCCATCTCCATCTCCATCTCCTTTCCCCCCATCTCCATCTCCTTTCCCCCCATCTCCATCTCCTTTCCCCCCATCTCCATCTCCTTTCCCCCCGTCTCCATCTCCTTTCCCCCCGTCTCCATCTCCTTTCCCCCCGTCTCCATCTCCTTTCCCCCCGTCTCCATCTCCTTTCCCCCCGTCTCCATCTCCTTTCCCCCCGTCTCCATCTCCTTTCCCCCCGTCTCCATCTCCTTTCCCCCCGTCTCCATCTCCTTTCCCCCCGTCTCCATCTCCTTTCCCCCCGTCTCCATCTCCTTTCCCCCCGTCTCCATCTCCTTTCCCCCCGTCTCCATCTCCTTTCCCCCCGTCTCCATCTCCTTTCCGCCCGTCTCCATCTCCTTTCCCCCCGTCTCCATCTCCTTTCCCCCCGTCTCCATCTCCTTTCCCCCCGTCTCCATCACCTTTCCCCCCGTCTCCATCACCTTTCCCCCCGTCTCCATCACCTTTCCCCCCGTCTCCTTCCCCTTTTCCCCCCGTCTCCTTCCCCTTTTCCCCCCGTCTCCTTCCCCTTTTCCCCCCGTCTCCTTCCCCTTTTCCCCCCGTCTCCTTCCCCTTTTCCCCCCGTCTCCTTCCCCTTTTCCCCCCGTCTCCTTCCCCTTTTCCCCCCGTCTCCTTCCCCTTTTCCCCCCGTCTCCTTCCCCTTTTCCCCCCGTCTCCTTCCCCTTTTCCCCCCGTCTCCTTCCCCTTTTCCCCCCGTCTCCTTCCCCTTTTCCCCCGTCTCCTTCCCCTTTCCCCCCCGTCTCCTTCCCCTCTTCCCCCCGTCTCCTTCCCCTCTTCCCCCCGTCTCCTTCCCCTTTTCCCCCCGTCTCCTTCCCCTTTTCCCCCCGTCTCCTTCCCCTTTCCCCCCGTCTCCTTCCCCTTTCCCCCGTCTCCTTCCCCTTTCCCCCCGTCTCCTTCCCCTTTCCCCCCCGTCTCCCTCCCCTTCCCCCCCCGTCTCCCTCCCCTTCCCCCCCCCGTCTCCCTCCCCTTCCCCCCCCCGTTTCCCTCCCCCTTCCGCCCCCGTCTCCCTCCCCTTCCCCCCCCGTCTCCCTCCCCTTCCCCCCCCCGTCTCCCTCCCCTTTCCCCCCGTCTCCTTCCCCTCCCCCCCCCCCCGTCTCCTTCCCCTCCCCCCCGTCTCCTTCCCCTCCCCCCCCCGTCTCCTTCCCCTCCCCCCCCGTCTCCTTCCCCTCCCCCCCCGTCTCCTTCCCCTCCCCCCCGTCTCCTTCCCCTCCCCCCCCGTCTCCTTCCCCTCCCCCCCGTCTCCTTCCCCTCCCCCCCCCCGTCTCCTTCCCTTCTCCTTTCTCCCCCCCCTCGCCTTTCTCCCCCCCCCTCTCCTTTCTCCCCCCCTCTCCTTTCTCCCCCCCTCTCCTTTCTCCCCCCCTCTCCTTTCTCCCCCCCCTCTCCTTTCTCCCCCCCCTCTCCTTTCTCCCCCCCCTCTCCTTTCTCCCCCCCCTCTCCTTTCTCCCCCCCCTCTCCTTTCTCCCCCCCTCTCCTTTCTCCCCCCTCTCCTTTCTCCCCCCCCTCTCCTTTCTCTCCCCCTCTCCTTTCTCTCCCCCCTCTCCTTTCTCCCCCCCCTCTCCTTTCTCCCCCCCTCTCCTTTCTCCCCCCCTCTCCTTTCTCCCCCCCTCTCCTTTCTCCCCCCCCTCTCCTTTCTCCACCCCCCTCTCCTTTCTCCCCCCCTCTCCTTTTCTCCCCCCCTCTCCTTTTCTCCCCCCCTCTCCTTTTCTCCCCCCCCCTCTCCTTTTCTCTCCCCCCTCTCCTTTTCTCTCCCCCCTCTCCTTTTCTCCCCCCCCTCTCCTTTTCTCCCCCCCCTCTCCTTTTCTCCCCCCCCTCTCCTTTTCTCCCCCCCCTCTCCCTTTCTCCTCCCCCTCTCCCTTTCTCCTCCCCCTCTCCTTTCTCCCCCCCTCTCCTTTCTGCACATGCGCGCTCGTCTCCTTCCCCTTCCCCCCTCCCGTCTCCTTCCCCTTTCCCCCCTCGTCTCCATCTCCTTTCCCCCCTCGTCTCCATCCCCTTTCCCCCCATCTCCATCTCCTTCCCCCCATCTCCATCTCCTTTCCCCCCATCTCCATCTCCTTTCCCCCCATCTCCATCTCCTTTCCCCCCATCTCCATCTCCTTTCCCCCCATCTCCATCTCCTTTCCCCCCATCTCCATCTCCTTTCCCCCCATCTCCATCTCCTTTCCCCCCATCTCCATCTCCTTTCCCCCCATCTCCATCTCCTTTCCCCCCATCTCCTTTCCCCCCATCTCCATCTCCTTTCCCCCCATCTCCATCTCCTTTCCCCCCATCTCCATCTCCTTTCCCCCCATCTCCATCTCCTTTCCCCCCATCTCCATCTCCTTTCCCCCCATCTCCATCTCCTTTCCCCCCATCTCCATCTCCTTTCCCCCCATCTCCATCTCCTTTCCCCCCATCTCCATCTCCTTTCCCCCCATCTCCATCTCCTTTCCCCCCATCTCCATCTCCTTTCCCCCCATCTCCATCTCCTTTCCCCCCCATCTCCATCTCCTTTCCCCCCATCTCCATCTCCTTTCCCCCCATCTCCATCTCCTTTCCCCCCATCTCCATCTCCTTTCCCCCCATCTCCATCTCCTTTCCCCCCATCTCCATCTCCTTTCCCCCCATCTCCATCTCCTTTCCCCCCATCTCCATCTCCTTTCCCCCCATCTCCATCTCCTTTCCCCCCATCTCCATCTCCTTTCCCCCCATCTCCATCTCCTTTCCCCCCCATCTCCATCTCCTTTCCCCCCATCTCCATCTCCTTTCCCCCCATCTCCATCTCCTTTCCTCCCATCTCCATCTCCTTTCCCCCCCATCTCCATCTCCTTTCCCCCCATCTCCATCTCCTTTCCCCCCATCTCCATCTCCTTTCCCCCCATCTCCATCTCCTTTCCCCCCATCTCCATCTCCTTTCCCCCCATCTCCATCTCCTTTCCCCCCATCTCCATCTCCTTTCCCCCCATCTCCATCTCCTTTCCCCCCATCTCCATCTCCTTTCCCCCCATCTCCATCTCCTTTCCCCCATCTCCATCTCCTTTCCACCCATCTCCATCTCCTTTCCCCCCATCTCCATCTCCTTTCCCCCCATCTCCATCTCCTTTCCCCCCATCTCCATCTCCTTTCCCCCCATCTCCATCTCCTTTCCCCCCATCTCCATCTCCTTTCCCCCCATCTCCATCTCCTTTCCCCCCATCTCCATCTCCTTTCCCCCCATCTCCATCTCTTTTCCCCCCATCTCCATCTCCTTTCCCCCCATCTCCATCTCCTTTCCCCCCATCTCCATCTCCTTTCCCCCCATCTCCATCTCCTTTCCCCCCATCTCCATCTCCTTTCCCCCCATCTCCATCTCCTTTCCCCCCATCTCCATCTCCTTTCCCCCCATCTCCATCTCCTTTCCCCCCATCTCCATCTCCTTTCCCCCCATCTCCATCTCCTTTCCCCCCATCTCCATCTCCTTTCCCCCCTTCTCCATCTCCTTTCCCCCCTTCTCCATCTCCTTTCCCCCCTTCTCCATCTCCTTTCCCCCCCTTCTCCATCTCCTTTCCCCCCTTCTCCATCTCCTTTCCCCCCTTCTCCATCTCCTTTCCCCCCTTCTCCATCTCCTTTCCCCCCTTCTCCATCTCCTTCCCCCCCTTCTCCATCTCCTTTTGCCCCTTCTCCATCTCCTTTCCCCCCTTCTCCTTCTCCTTTCCCCCCCATCCCTCCCTCTCCATCTCCTTTCCCCCCATCCCTCCCTCTCCATCTCCTTTCCCCCCATACCTCCCTCTCCATCTCCTTTCCCCCATCCCTCCCTCTCCATCTCCTTTCCCCCCATCCCTCCCTCTCCATCTCCTTTCCCCCCATCCCTCCCTCTCCATCTCCTTTCCCCCCATCCCTCCCTCTCCATCTCCTTTCCCCCCCATCCCTCCCTCTGCTCCCTCCCTCTCTGTCAGAAACATAGACACTGACAGACAGAGAATGACAGACACTGACAGAGACACACTGGGGGGGGAGGGGGGTATCCCAGCACGCTGTTGGAGGGCTCCCGGTGCTGCAGTTGGTAAGTAGAAAATGTTTTATTTATTGATTTAAAAATTTTTTTATTTCTTATTAATTTTTTTTGATTGATTTATTGATGTTTTTATCATTTATTATTGATGATGGCTCTTTATTTGTAAAACTGAAGTGTTTAATGTTTGTAAACTTCCTTTAAACCCCCCATTCCCTGTGCTTGATTTGTAACCTACGCCTGATTTTCTAAAGTGTAGACAAGGTTTTTTCCAGCGTACAAAAATCTTCACTGACTCCATTCTAAGTTAGTTTGCAGTAAGTTTTCACTGCCGAAACTTTGAAAACAGGCGTAAGTGGCCGGACACATCCCTTTTGGAAAAAAAAATTATGTCCCAAAGTGAAACTGTTCTAACTGACTAGAACTGGAGCAAACTAAATGCTGATAATTTGAATTTCTAAAATACTCCGTTCTACACCAGTTGCTTCAAAAAATCAGGAGCAACTGAGGCCGAAACTTGGGCCCAAAAAGTCTGCAAAAGGATATAGATGAGTTAAGTGAGTGGGAAAAAATTTGCAGATGGAGCATAATGTGGAAAAATGTGAGGTTATCCACTTTTTGTAGGAAGAATAGAAAAGCAAAATATTATTTAAATGGAGAGAGACTACAGAATGCTGTGGTACAGAGGAATCTGGGTGTCCTCATACATGAAACAAAAGGTTAGCATGCAGGTACAACAAGTAATTCGTAAGGCAAATGGAATGTTGGCTTTGATTGCAAGGGGGATGGGATATAAAAAGTATGGAAGTCTTGCTACAACTATGTACAGTTTTGGTCTCCTTATTTAAAGAGGGATGTACTTGCATTGGAGGCAGTTCAGAGAAAGTTCACTAGGTTTATTCCTGAGATGAAGGTTGACTTATGAAGAAAGATTGAGCAGGTTGGGCCTATACTCATTGGAGTTTAGAAGAATGAAAGGTGATCTTATTGAAACATATAAGATTCTGAGGGGGCTTGACCGGGTAGATGCTGAAAGGATGTTTCCCTTCGTGAGGGTATCTAGAATTAGGGGCATAGTTTCAGAATAAGGGTTGCCCATTTAATATGGAGATGAAGAGGAGTTTCTTCTCTCAGATGGTCGTAAATCTTTGGAATTCTCTACCCCAGAGAGCAAGATAGAGATAGACAGATTTTTGAACTACAGGGGAGTCGAGGGTTATGGGGAACAGGCAGGAAAGTGGAGTTGAGGCCGAGATCAGATCAGCCATGCTCTTACTGGGCTCAATTTTCCCCAAAGCATTTTTTTGGCGTACTTGAAGAGTTCCACCTGATTTTTTTTGGGGGGCTCAAGTACGCCCAAAAAAATGTTCCAAGTTTCCCTGTTGGATTTCTTCATTTTAGCATGGCCTAACCCGACATATTTAGTTTTGGGGGTGGAGCCTTGATCTGCGCCAAAAAGATCGGGCTGCTATGGACACCATGCGAGGTGAGACTGCAAAGTCTCTCGCGCTTGCTCTCTCGCGCGCTCTCTCATAGAAACATAGAAATTTACAGCGCAGAAGGAGGCCATTTTGGCCCATCATGTCCGCGCCGGCTGACAAAGAGCCGCACGGCCCTTGGTCAGCAGCGCTAAAGGTTACATATACACCTATGAACAATGACGGAAAGGCAAAAAGCATCTAACCCAACCAGTCCGCCTCATGCAACTGCGACACCCCTTATACTGAAACACTCTACACTCCACCCCAACCGGAGCCATGTGATCTCCTGGGAGAGGCAAAAACCAGATAAAAACCCAGGCTAATTTAGGGAGAAGAAATCTGGGAAAATTCCTCTCCGACTCATCCAGGCGATCACCCTGGCCATATTCTATTCCCTGCAGTACTTACCATTATATCTGTGCTGTCCAACAAAAGGTCATCCAGTTTAATCCCAATTACCAGCTCTAGGTCCGTAACCCTGCAGGTTACTGCACTTTAAGTGCCCATCCAACCATCTCTTAAAAGTGGTGAGGGTTTCTGTATCCACCACTCTCTTCCAGACAGCTAGTTCCAGATCCCCACAACCCTCTGGTAAAGAAGCCCCTCCCCCCCCTCCCTCCCCCACCCCCAAATCCTCTCTCAACCTTCCACCAACCACTTTAAAAGTATGCTTCCTCGTAATAGACCTCTCCACCAATGGAAATAGACCCTTACTATCCACTATGTCCAAGCCCCTCAATATTTTGTACACCTCAATGAGGTCTCTCAACCTCTGTTCCAGTGAGAACAAACCCAGCCTATCCAATCTGTCCTCATAACTATGATTCTCCGTTCCAGGCAGCATCCTAATACATCTCCTTTGCACCCTCTCTAGTGCAATCACGTCCTTCCTATAATACGGCGACCAGAACTGCACGCAATACTCCAGCTGTGGCCTAACCAAAGTATTATACAACTTAAGCATAACCTCCCTGCTCTTATATTCTATGCCTCAGCCAATAAAGGCAAGCATTCCATATGCCTTCTTAACCACCTTATCCACCTGGCCTGCTGCTTTCAGGGATCTGTGGACAAGCACTCCAAGGTCCCTTTGTTCATCTACACTTAATGTGCATACCCTTTCCTTATTAGCCCTCCCAAAGTGCATCAGCTCACACTTCTCTGAATTAAATTCCATTTGCCACTGCTCTGCCCACCTGACCAGTAGATTGATATCCTCCTGCAGCCCATGGCTTTCCTCTTCATTATCAACCACACAGCTAATTTTAGTGAAGTCTGCAAACTTCTTGATCATACTCCCTGTATTCAAATCTAAATCGTTGATATATACCACAAAAAGCAAGGGACCCAGTACTGAGCCCTGCGGAATCCCACTGGAAACATCCAGTCATAAAAACATCCATCAGTCATTACCCTTTGCTTCCTACCTGATGGATGGCCTACTCCTGTTCCTGATTCTTGTGTTCTTGTGTTCTTATTAATGTTGGGGAAGTCCAGAACCAGGGGTCACAGTCTAAGGATAAGGGGTAAGCCATTTAGGACCGAGATGAAGAGAAACTTCTTCACCCAGAGAGTGGTGAACCTGTGGAATTCTCTACCACAGAAAGTTGTTGAGGCCAATTCACTAAATATATTCAAAAAGGAGTTGGATGTAGTCCTTACTACTAGGGGGGATCAAGGGATATGGCGAGAAAGCAGGAATGAGGTACTGAAGTTGCATGTTCAGCCATGAACTCATTGAATGGCGGTGCAGGCTCGAAGGGCCAAATGGCCTACTCCTGCACCTATTTTCTATGTTTCTATGTTTCTATGTTTGCCCTGTATCCTATGGGCTTTAACCTTCATGACCAGTCTACCATGTGGGACCTTATCAAAAGCCTTGTTAAAGTCCATATATATTACATCGTATGCACTACCGTCATCGACCCTCTTGGTTACCTCCTCAAAAAATTCAATCAGGTTAGTCAAACACGATCTTCCCTTAACAAATCCGTGCTGACTGTCCCTAATTAATCCTTGCCTTTCCAAATGCAGATTTATGCTGTCTTTCAGGATTTTTTCCAATAATTTTCCTACCACTGAGGTTCGACTGACAGGCCTGTAATTACTCGGCCTATCCCTTTCTCCCTTTTTAAACAAAGGTACTACATTAGCAGTCCTCCGATCCTCCGGCACCATGCCCAGATCCAAAGAGGACTGGAAAATGATGGTCAAGGCGTTCTCTCTCGCGTGCTCTCTCACTCTCGTTGCTGCTATGTGTTTTCTGTCTGAACCGGGGACCGGACTGTGTGTGTGAACCGGGGACTGAGATTGGACTGGACAGCCTTCTGGTGGGGTTGGAGGTAAGTTGCTGCTATGTGTTTTTCAATTCTTTCACTGTGTCCGGGCATCTGCTGTGCCGCTTTCCTTACCTGCACCAATTTCCTTAACTCTAGGAAAGGTTTTTCTGGAGAGGCCACATTCGATGCCCTAAGCAGAACTGGAGTAACTCTCAAGTGGCCAAACTTCCCTAAATGGCCAGAAGTGGCATAGGTGGTTGGTTATGCCCCCTTTGGCTGACAAAAAAATTGACTTAAAAAAATCGTAACTAACTGAGTTACATTGGTGCAAATTGATTGGGGAAAGTGTGGTTTTTCAACTTAGGCCAAAAAGAGCAGCCTGCTCCAAAAAAATGGTGCAAATCACTGGGGAAAATTGAGCCCATTGAATGGCGGAGCAGGCTTGAAGTGCCAAATGGCCTACTCCTGCACCTATGTGTTATATTGTTATTTTCTTATACTTTTAGTAAGGCCCTTTCAATCTATATACCCTTGGATTCAACTCCTGACTGTTGATGCCAATTATGAGGGGTGATTTTTGTCTGCAATAAATGCAACAACATTGTAAATGTTCATGTAATTGAGTTTACAATTTTGATACATGTACTGCACAAAGGCAATTCCCTCTCCCCCAGATAATTTCACAAATTGCCATTTTCACTTTCCCAAGGCAAGTAGCCCCTTTCATCGAATCATAGAATAGTACAGCACAGAAGGAGGCCATTCGTTCTATTAAGTCTGCACCAGCTCTTTCAAAGAGTAATCCAGTTAGTCCCACTCCCCAGCTCTTTCTCCAAATCCCTCCAAGTTTTTATCCTCCAACTATTTATCCAATTACCTTTTGAAGGCTACTATTGAATCTGTTTACCCTATCAGGCAGTGCATTCCAAATCCTAACCACTTGTTTAAAAAAAAAAGTTTCTCCTCATGTTCTTTTGCCAATCACCAATAATCTGTGTCCTCCGGTTATCGACCCGTCAGCCATTGGAAACAAGTTTCTCGTTATTTACTCTGTCTAAATCCTCCATGATTTTAAATACCACTATCAAATCTCTTCTTAGACCTCTCTCTGCTCTAAGGAGAACAATCCCAGCTTCTCCAGTCTATCCATGTAACTGTAGCTGTAAGGTTTGGATAACAGGTCACATACAGATTATTCAAAGGGTCTTAGAAACATAGAAAATAGGAGCAGTAGTAGGCCATTCGGCCATTCGAGTCTGCACCGCCATTCAATATGATCATGGCTGATCCTCTATCTCAACACCATATTCCCGCTTTTCCCCATACCTGTTGATGCCTTTTGTTTCTAGAAGTCTATCTATCTCCCTCTTAAATATATTCAGTGACTTGGCCTCCACAGCCTTCTGTAATAGAGAACTCCACAGGTTCACCACCCTCTGAGTGAAAAAATTTCTCCTCATCTCGGTCCTAAATTTCCTACCCCGTATCCTGAGATTGTGACCTCTTGTTCTTGACTTCTCAGCCAGGGGAAACATTCTCCCCGCATCCAGTCTATCCAACCCAGTCAGAATTTTATACGTTTCAATGAGATCCTCTCTCATTCTTCTAAACTCTAGTCAATGCAGGCCTAGTCGACCCAATCTCTCCTCATACAACAGTCCTGCCATCCAAGGATCAGTCTGGTGAACCTTTGCTGCCCTTTTATGGCAAGTATATCCTTCTTTGGGTAAGGAGACCAAAACTGCACACAATACTCCAGGTGCGGTCTCACCAAGGCCCTGAATAACTGTAGTAAGACATCCTTGCTCCTGTACTTAAATCCTCTTGCAATGAAGGCCAATATACCATTTGCCTTCTTAACAGCTTGCTGCACCTGCATGTTTGCTTTCAATGACTGGTGAACAAGGACACCCAGGTCCCTCTGAACATTAACACTTCCCAAGCCATCACCATTTAAATAATACTTTGTCCTTATGTTTTTCCTACCAAAGTGGATAACTTCACATTTATCCACATTATACTGCATCTGCCATGTGTTTGCCCACTCACTCAACCTATCTAAATAGCCTTTGCATCCTCCTCACAACTCACACTGCCACCTAGTTTTGTGTCGTCAGCAAACTTGGAAATATTACATTTGGTTCCCTCATCCAAATCATTTATTTATATATATTATATATATTGTGAATAGCTGGGGCCCAAGCACTGATCCCTGTGGTATCCCACTAGTCACTGCCCACCACCCCGAAAAAGACCCGTTTATTCCTACACTCTGTTTCCTGTCAGTTAACCAATTTTCAGTCCATGAAAATACATTACCCCAATCCTTTGTGCTTTAATTTTGCACACTAACCTCTTATGTCGGTCTTAATGAAAAGCCTTCTGAAAATCCAAATACACTATTTCCACTGGTTCTCCCTTATCTATTCTATCAGTTACATCCTCAAAAAACTCCAGTAGGTTTGTCAAACATGTTTTTCTTTTCATAAATTAAGGATAGTGTTAGATCCAAGGAAGAGGCATATAAATTGGCCAGAAAAAGCAGCAAACCTGAAGACTGGGAGAAATTAGAATTCAGCAGAGGAGGACAAAGGGTTTAATTAGGAGGGGGAAAATAGAGTACGAGAGGAAGCTTGCCGGGAACATAAAAACTGACTGCAAAAGCTTCTATAGATATGTGAAGAGAAAAAGATTAGTGAAGACAAACGTAGGTCCCTTGCAGTCAGACTCAGGTGAATTAATAATGGGGAACAAAGAAATGGCAGACCAATTGAACAAATACTTTGGTTCTGTCTTCACGAAGGAAGACACAAATGACCTTCCCGATGTACTACGGGACCGAGGGTCTAGTGAGAAGGAGGAACTGAAGGATATCCTTATTAGGCGGGAAATTGTGTTGGGGAAATTGATGGGATTGAAGGCCGATAAATCCTTGGGGTCTGATTGTCTGCATCCCAGGGTACTTAAGGAGGTGACCCTAGAAATAGTGGATGCATTGGTGATCATTTTCCAACAGTCTATCGACTCTGGATCAGTTCCTATGGACGGGAAGGTAGCAAATGTAACACCACTTTTTAAAAAAGGAGGGAGAGAGCAAACGGGTAATTATAGACCGGTTAGTCTGACATCAGTAGTGGGGAAAATGTTGGAATCAATTATTAAGGATGAAATAGCAGAGCATTTGGAAAGCAGTGACAGGATCGGTCCAAGTCAGCATGGATTTGTGAAAGGGAAATCATGCTTGACAAATCTTCTGGAATATTTTGAGGATGTAACTTGTAGAGTGGACAAGGGAGAACCAGTGGATGTGGTGTATTTGGACTTTCAAAAGGCCTTTGACAAGATCCCACATAAGAGATTGGTGTGCAAAATCAAAGCACATGGTATTGGGGGTAATGTACTGGCGTGGATAGAGAATTGGTTGGCAGACAGGAAGCAGAGAGTCGGGATAAACGGGTCCTTTTCGGAATGGGAGGCAGTGATTAGTGGAGTGCCGCAGGGCTCAGTGCTGGGACCCTAGCTCTTTACATTATACATTCATGATTTGGATGAAGGAATTGAGTGTAATATCTTCAAGTTTGCAGATGACACTAAACTGAGTGGTGGTGTGAACTGTGAGGAGGATGCTAAGAGGCTGCAGGGTGATTTGGACAGGTTAGGTGAGTGGGCAAATGCATGGCAGATGCAGTATAATGTGGATAAATGTGAGGTTATCCACTTTGGTGGCAAAAACACGAAGGCAGAATATTGTCTGAATGGTGGCAGATTAGGACAAGGGGAGGTGCAACGAGACCTGGGTGTCATGGTTCATCAGTCATTGAAAGTTGACATGCAGGTACAGCAGGTGGTGAAGAAGGCAAATGGCATGTTGGCCTTCATAGCTAGGGGATTTGAGTAGGAAGAGGGAAGTCTTACTGCAATTGTACAAGGCCTTGGTGAGGCCTCACCTGGAATATTGTGTTCAGTTTTGGTCTCCTAATCTGAGGAAGGACATTCTTGCTATTGAGGGAGTGCAGTGAACGTTCACCAGACTGATTCCAGGGATGGCAGGACTGACATATGAGGAGAGACTGGATCAACTGGGCCTTTATACACTGGAGTTTAGAAGGATGAGAGGGGATCTCATAGAAACGTATAAGATTCTAATGGGACGGGACAGGTTAGATGCAGGAAGAATGTTCCCGATGTTGGGGAAGTCCAGAACCAGGGGACACGGTCTTAGGATAAGGGGTAGGCCATTTAGGACTGAGATGAGGAGGAACTTCTTCACTCAGAGAGTTGTTAACCTGTGGAATTCCCTGCTGCAGAGAGTCGTTGATGCCAGTTCATTGGATATATTCAAGAGGGAATTAGATATGGCCCTTACAGCTAAAGGGATCAAAGGGTATGGAGAGAAAGCAGGAAAGGGGTACTGAAGTGAATGATCAGCCATGATCATATTGAATGGTGGTGCAGGCTCAAAGGGCCGAATGGCCTACTCCTGCACCTATTTTCTATGTTTCTATGCAAATCCATGTTGACTTTGTTTAATTCTGTTGATTTTATTTAAGTCTGCCGTTATCACATCCTTTATAATAGATCCAGCATTTTCCCTACTACTGATGTCAGGCTAACCGGTCTGTAGTTCCCTGTTTTCTCTCTTCCTCTTTTTAAATAGTGCGGTTACATTTGCTACCCTCCAATCTGCAGGGACTGTTCCATAATCTATAAATTTTGGAAGATGACAACCAATGTATCTACTATTTCCATGGCTACCTCTTTTAGTACTCTGGGATGCAAATCATCAGGCCCTGGGGATTTATCTGCCTTCAGTCCCATTAGTTTCTCCAACACTATTTTCTTACTAATTATCATTTCCTTTAATTCGTCTTGCTCACTTGACCCTTGGTTCCCTCGCATTTCTGCGACATTATTTGTGTCCTCTTTTGTGATGACAGAACCGAAGTATTTATTTCATTCTGCCATTTCCTTGTTCCCCATTACAAATTCTCCCATTTTTGCCTGTAAAGGACCTACATTTGTCTTCACTAATCTTTTTCTTTTTACGTATTTGTAGAAACTTTTGCAGTCGGTTTTTATGTTCCTTGCAAGTTTACTCTCATATACTCTATTTTTCCCCTCTTAATCAATCTCATGGTCCTTTTTTGGTGACTTCTAAACTGCTCCCAGTCCTCAGGCTTGCTACTTTTTCTGGCAACTTTGTATAACTCCTCTTTGGATCTAATACTATCCTTAATTTCTTTTGTTAGCCATGGTTGGGCCACTTTTCCTTTTGCGTTTTTATGCCAGAAAGGAATGTATAACTGTTGCAATTCATGCATTAGTTCCTTAAATATTAGCCATTGCCTATCCACTGTCATGCCTTTTAATGGATCTTCCCAATCTATCATAGCCAATTCATTCCTCATACCTTCGTAGTTTCCTTTGTTTAGATTTAAGACCCTAGTTTTGGACTGGACTACTTCACTTTCCATCTTAATAAAGGATTCAATCATGTTATGGTCACTCTTCGCTAAAGGACCCCGCACATCAAGACTGTTAGTTAACCCCTTCTCATTACACAATACCTCTTAGGAGTTGTGAGGCGTTTTATTAAAGAGCTACAATTTTAAGCATAATCAGATACTACATGCGATTGAGATCGAAATAGTAGATATACAACCTGTGACAGATGAGAATGATCTACGGCCCCGGAATGGAACAACCGGACGGATGGAGAGGCAGAACTGTGGTCTCAGATTGGGTGGATCCCTGCAGCCTGTAGCAGTGGTCGCTTCTGTTTGGTCGTCCTTTGAGTTGTTGGAGGTGTTGGGTTGTCAGCCAACATCGATCCACTCCAGAGGTTAAGCTTGACCAAGGTGTTGGGCCGTAACCAGCATATGTCCACCTTGGGGAAGCTTTTCCCAGTAACTGCTGGTTTTTCTCTCTTGGTCGCCCATTTTTATACTTTTATTTCGATGGGCTGGTGGATCATTTTTACCCATTCCATGGTTCTATTACAGGGGAAAGGGTGCCTCTGACAGCCCCCTCCCATCTTCCTGAGGTCAGCTTTTTTCTTATCTCTGTTCTAAATGTTTTGTTGTGTTTCTAAAGACATTTTGCTTATCCTACTGGCTCCATCCTGCCCTTTAGTGTTCTGATCTTGTGATGATCTGAGCCCTCTGTGCTTATCTGATGTGGCTGGAATTCTTTCAGCCAGCCCTCATCTGCTGAGTTGGCATACCAACTTTTTGCAGAATTATTATCCCTTTTTGCAATTTCTTTGGGTATAAAGATTTCTTACAATTCCCTACTTTGAGAAGGAAATATCCTTATTGACTTCTCACAACCTGCTCTTGATTACTCTAGCTAATTCCAAGTTATCAACTCGTTTCCTTAACTTCTTGTGTCTTGTGACTAGTATCCTGGTGAATCGAATAACTAGGGCTGTGGAGAGGACTTCAAACTAAATAGTGGGGCAGGGCGGGTGGTGCAGGGAGGGTTCAGGTGAACTGATATTAAAGAAAGGAGAAGGCAATAGAACAGGGTAGCAGTGGGGGAAATGACAACTAGAATGTGATAGAAAGGGACAGAATGTATAAAAATAAGAGTGCATCAGAAAGTGGGGTCAAAGCAGGGAAAAATGGTTAAAAAAAATTAAAAGCTCTTTATCTGAATGCACACAACATTCGTAATAAGATAGATGAGTTGACGGCACAAATGGATATACATTGGTATGATCTGATAGCCATTACAGAGACATGATTGTAAGGTGACCAAGGTTGAGAACTGAATAGTCAGGGGTTTTTGACAATTCAGAAGGATAGAGAGAAAAGAAAAGGAAGTGTGGTAGCAGTGTTAATAAAGGATGAGATCAGTGCAGTAGTGAGAAATGATTTTGGCTCAGAAGATCAAGATGTAGAATCAGTTTGGGTGGAGATAAGAAATAATAAAAGGGAAGAAGTCATTGGTGGGCACAGTCTATAGGCCCCCTAACAGTAGCCACACTGTTGGACGGCGTATAAATCAAGAAATAGAAACATAGAAACATAGAAAATAGGTGCAGGAGTAGGCCATTCGGCCCTTCGAGCCTGCACTGCCATTCAATGAGTTCATGGCTGAACATGCAACTTCAGTACCTCATTCCTGCTTTCTCGCCATACCCCTTGATCCCCCTAATAGTAAGGACTACATCTAACTCCTTTTTGAATATATTTAGTGAATTGGCCTCAACAACTTTCTGTGGTAGAGAATTCCACAGGTTCACCACTCTCTGGGTGAAGAAGTTTCTCCTCATCTCGGTCCTAAATGGCTTATCCCTTATCCTTAGACTGTGACCCCTGGTTCTGGACTTCCCCAACATTATGAACATTCTTCCTGCATCTAACCTGTCTAAACCCGTCAGAATTTTAAATGTTTCTATGCGATCCCCTCTCATTCTTCTGAACTCCAGTGAATACAAGCTCAGTTGATCCAATTTTTCTTGATATGTCAATCCCGCCATCCCGAGAATCAGTCTGGTGAACCTTCATTGCACTCCCTCAATACCAAGAATGTCCTTCCTCAAGTTAGGAGACCAAAACTGTACACAATACTCCAGGTGTGGCCTCACCAACTGTAGTAACACCTTCCTGCCCCTGTACTCAAATCCCCTTGCTATGAAGGCCAACATGCCATTTGCTTTCTTAACCGCCTGCCATACCTGCATGCCAACCTTCAATGACTGATGTACCATGACACCCAGGTCTCGTTGCACCTCCCCTTTTCCTAATCTGCCACCATTCAGATAATATTCTGCCTTCGTGTTTTTGCCCCCAAAGTGGATAACCTCACATTTATCCACATTGTACTTCATCTGCCATGCATTTGCCCACTCACCTAACCTATCCAAATCACTCTGCAGCCTCATAGCATCCTCCTCGCAGCTCACACTGCCACCCAACTTAGTGTCATCCGCAAATTTGGAGATGCTACATTTAATCCCCTCATCTAAATCATTAATGTACAATGTAAACAGCTGGGGCCCCAGCACAGAACCTTGCGGTACCCCACTACTCACTGCCTGCCATTCTGAAAAGTACCCATTTACTCCTACTCTTTGCTTCCTGTCTGCCAACCAGTTCTTAATCCACGTCAACACACTACCCCCAATCCCATGTGCTTTAACTTTGCCCATTAATCTCTTGTGTGGGACCTTGTCGAAAGCCTTCTGAAAGTCCAAATATACCACATCAACTGGTTCTCCCTTGTCCACTCTAATGGAGGCTTGTAAAAAGAAAGGAACGGCAATAATCATGGGCGATTTTAATCTTCATATTGATTGGACAAATCAAATTGGCCAAAGTAACCTTGAGGAAGAGTTCATAGAGTGTATCCGAGATGGTTTCCTTGAACAGCACGTTGCGGAACCAACCAGGGAGCAGGCTATCTTAGATCTGGTACTGTATAATGAGACAGGATTAATAAATGATCTCCCAGTAAAGGATCCTCTAGGAAAGAGTGATCATTATTAGCATGGTTGAATTTCAAGTTCAGTTGGAGGGTGAGAAAGTTGGATCTCAAACCAGTGTCCTGATCTTAAATCAAGGCGATTACAAAGGTATGAAGGCAGAGTTGGCTAAAGTGGACTATGAAAATAAACTAAAGTTGATAAGCAGTGTCAGACATTTAAGGAGATATTTCATAACTCTCAACAAAAATATATTCCAGTGAGAAGGAAAGACTTTAAGAGAAGGGAGAACCATCCATGGCTAAGTAAGGAAGTAAAGGATAGTATCAAATTGAAAACAACAGCATACAGGGCTCAAGTTTCGGACGCCCGCTAGAACGGCGCACATCGGAGAGGCCCGCCTAATTTACAGAACAAAAATTACGCTGAATACTTACCTCACGATTCTCCGATAGCTGCAGGCCCATTTCCACCTTGGCGCGGCGAAGCAGGAGCTGCTGGGGGCGGAGCAACAGCCTTGCGCCAAAAACAGTGCCGGCAGCTATGCGGGTGCGCAGTAGCTCCTGGCCCTCCCAGCGCGTCCTGTCTCTGGGGCGACGCCCTATCCCAGACCGAAGGGATGTCGCTCCTATCCCGGGCTGAGTGGCCTGATGCATCTTCCCTGGCGGCGGGGCCCGGCTGTCCGGTCTCTCGCTGGGGGCGGGCCCTGCCCGAAGAGGCGGCGGCAGCCTGGCATCTGCTGCATGCGGGCCCTGCTCGAAGTCCTTGGCGGGGCCCAGCTTCGGCGGCGACGCCCGCGGGCTATCACTGGGGGCGGGCTTCGCCCGAAGAATCGGTGGCAGCGACAGCCCGGCATCGTCGTCATCTTCTTCTCCTCCCCCCCCCATCATCTTCTTCCCCCCCCATCATCTTCTTCCCCCCCCATCATCTTCTTCCCCCCCCATCATCTTCTTCCCCCCCCCATCATCTTCTTCCCCCCCCCATCATCTTCTTCCCCCCCCCATCATCTTCTTCCCCCCCCATCATCATCTTCCCCCCCCATCATCATCTTCCCCCCCCATCATCATCTTCCCCCCCATCATCATCTTCCCCCCCCCATCATCATCTTCCCCCCCATCATCTTCTTCCCCCCCATCATCTTCTTCCCCCCCATCATCTTCTTCCCCCCCATCATCTTCTTCCCCCCCATCATCTTCTTCCCCCCCATCATCTTCTTCCCCCCCCATCATCTTCTTCCCCCCCCATCATCTTCTTCCCCCCCCATCATCTTCTTCCCCCCCCCATCATCTTCTTCCCCCCCATCATCTTCTTCCCCCCCCCATCATCTTCTTCCCCCCCCATCATCTTCTTCCCCCCCATCATCTTCTTCCCCCCCATCATCTTCTTCCCCCCCCATCATCTTCCCCCCCCATCATCATCTTCCCCCCCATCATCTTCTTCCCCCCCGTCATCTTCTTCCCCCCCCATCATCTTCTTCCCCCCCCCATCATCTTCTTCCCCCCCCATCATCTTCTTCCCCCCCCATCATCTTCTTCCCCCCCCATCATCCTCTTCCCCCCCCATCATCTTCTTCCCCCCCCATCATCTTCTTCCCCCCCCATCATCTTCTTCCCCCACCATCATCTTCTTCCCCCCCCATCATCTTCTTCCCCCCCCATCATCTTCTTCCCCCCCCATCATCTTCTTCCCCCCCATCATCTTCTTCCCCCCCCATCATCTTCTTCCCCCCCATCATCTTCTTCCCCCCCCATCATCTTCTTCCCCCCCCATCATCTTCTTCCCCCCCCATCATCTTCTTCCCCCCCATCATCTTCTTCCCCCCCATCATCTTCTTCCCCCCCATCATCTTCTTCCCCCCCATCATCTTCTTCCCCCCCATCATCTTCTTCCCCCCCATCATCTTCTTCCCCCCCATCATCTTCTTCCCCCCCCATCATCTTCTTCCCCCCATCATCTTCTTTCCCCCCCCATCATCTTCTTTCCCCCCCCCATCATCTTCTTCCCCCCCCATCATCTTCTTCCCCCCCCATCATCTTCTTCCCCCCCCATCATCTTCTTCCCCCCCCATCATCTTCTTCCCCCCCCCATCATCTTCTTACCCCCCCATCATCTTCTTACCCCCCCATCATCTTCTTCCCCCCCCATCGTCTTCTTCCCCCCCCATCGTCTTCTTCCCCCCCCATCGTCTTCTTCCCCCCCCATCGTCTTCTTCCCCCCCCATCGTCTTCTTCCCCCCCCATCGTCTTCTTCCCCCCCCATCGTCTTCTTCCCCCCCCATCGTCTTCTTCCCCCCCCATCATCTTCTTCCCCCCCCATCATCTTCTTCCCCCCCATCATCTTCTTCCCCCCCCATCATCTTCTTCCCCCCCCATCGTCTTCTTCCCCCCCCATCGTCTTCTTCCCCCCCCCATCGTCTTCTTCCCCCCCCCATCGTCTTCTTCCCCCCCCCATCGTCTTCTTCCCCCCCCATCATCTTCTTCCCCCCCCCCATCATCTTCTTCCCCCCCCCCATCATCTTCTTCCCCCCCCCATCATCTTCTTCCCCCCCCCCATCATCTTCTTCCCCCCCCCCATCATCTTCTTCCCCCCCCCCATCATCTTCTTCCCCCCCCTCATCTTCTTCCACCCCCCCCCCCATCATCTTCTTCCCCCCCCCCCCCCACAAAGTGGCCAAGATTAGTGGGAGACCAGAGGATTGGGAAACTTTTAAAAACCAGCAAAGGACGACTTAAAAAAACAATGGAGCGGGAAGATAGATTATGAGAGTAAACTAGCAAGAAATATAAAAACAGGTAGTAAGAGTTTCTACAGGTATATAAAAAGGACGAGAGTAGTTAAAGTAAACGTTGGCCCCTCAGAGGATGAGACTGGGGAATTAATAATGAAAAACCGAGAAATGGCGGAGACTTTGAACAAATATTTTGTATCGGTCTTCGCAGTAAAAGACACTAAAAACATCCCAATAATGGATAATCAAGGGGCTATAGGGAGGGAAGAACTTCAAACAATCACTATACACTAAAGAAAAATTGCTCGGTAAAATAATGGGCCCAAGTTTCCACATGATTTGCGCCTGATTTTTAGGAGCAACTGGTGGAGAACGGACTATCTTAGAAATCGCAATTCTCCACATTTTTCTTTCTGCAGTTCTAGTCAGTTAGAACAGTTCTACTTTGGAACAGAATTTTTTCTTCAAAAGGGGGCGTGTCCGGCCACTGACACCTGATTTCAAAGTTTCCACAGTGAAAACGTACTCCAAACTAACTTAGAATGGAGCAAGTGAAGATTTTTGTAGAACTGAAAAAACCTTGTCTACACATTAAAAAATCAGACGCAGGTTACAAATTAGGCGTCCAGAACGAGGTGGGGGGGGAAGGGAAGTCATTAAATTCTACAATAAATCCTTATTTATACTTATACAAATATTATACAAATAAATCCAACCTGAATAAACATTTATAAGCAAAGAAAAGATAAAATAAACCATCTTCCTACCTGTGTGAAAGTGCTTCAGCCAGGGAGAATGCTGCAGGAAGCCTCAAGTTGAGGCAGCCGTTCCCGCGGGGGGGGGAGGAGGCAGCAGTTCGTTCCCGCGGGGGGGGGCGGGGGGGCGGAGGAGGAAGCCGTTCGTTCCCGACGGCAGGGCGGGAGGAGGCAGCCGTTCGTTCCCGCGGGGGAGGAAGCCGTTCCCGACGGCGGGCGGGGGGGGGAGGAGACAGTGAGAAGGCTGCAGGAAGCCTCAAGTTCAGCAGCCATTCCCGATGGCAGGGGGGGAGGCCGTCGGGAAACGACTGCCTCAACTTTCTGAGGCTTCCTGCAGCCTTCTCACTGCTGCAAAAAGCCTCAGTGCTGATGTGCTGATGGCAATGTGCTTTTATTAAAAAATGTTCAAAAATTAAACAGCTACAAAGAACTACAAAATTGGCCGAGTGCCAATGTTTCCTTCACACTGCGCGTGCGCGAACGCTCCAGCGCGCACGGGCAGGGTTGCCGGCAGGAAAAAAACTAATTTAAATGGTAGCCGCCCCCTCCCACTTACAAAATCTGCGCGAGTGGTAGGCTCCGCCCCCCTGGGCGCCGCGCCAAGCAGACATGGAGCTGCAGGGCGCTCCAGAATCGCGCGTTTTTTTTCCGGTGCCGTTTTCAGCGCGAAAAACGGGCGCCCAGCTCGGAGGGGCGCCCGTTTTTTATCGTGTGGAAACTTGGGGCCTATGAGACTAAAGGTGGCCAAGTCCTCTGGATCTGATGACTTGCATCATATGGTCTTAAAAGAAGTGGCTACAGAGATAGTGGATGCATTAGTTGCAATCTATCAAAATTCCCTGGATTCTGGTGAGGTCCCAACGGATTGGAAAACCGCAAATGTAACGCCCTTATTTTAAAAAGGAGGCAGACAGAAAGCAGGAAACTATAGATTAGTTAGCCTAATATCTGTTGTTGGGAAAATGCTGGAGTCCATTATTAAGGAAGAAGTAGCAGGACATTTGGAAAAGCATAATATAGTCAAGCAGAGTCAGCATGGTTTTCTGAAAGGGAAATCATGTTTGAAAAATTTGCTGGAGTTCTTTGAGGATGTAACAAGCAGGGTGGATAAGGGAGAACAAGTGAATGGTAGTGTATTTGGAGTTTCAGAAGGCATTCGATAAGGTGCCACATAAAAGGTCACTGCACAAGATAAAAATTCATGGGGTTGGGAGTAATATATTAGCATGGATAGAGGATTGGCTAACTAACAGAAAACAGAGAGTCGGGATAAATGGGTCATTTTCTGGTGGGCAAACGGTAACTAGTGGGGTGCCACAGGGATCGGTGCAATGGGCCTCAACTATTTACAATCTATATTAATGACTTGGATGAAGGGACCGAGTGTAATGTCGCCAAGCTTGCTGATGATACAAAGATGGGTGGGAAAGCAAATTGTGAGGAGGACACAAGAAATCTGCAAAGGGATATAGGCAGGCTAAGTGAGTGGGCAAACATTTGGCAGATGGAGTATAATGTGGGAAAGAGTGAGGTTATCCACTTTGGCAGGAAAAGTGGAGAGAAATTACAAAATGCTGCAGGTCAGAGGGACCTGGGGGTCCTTGTGCATGAAACACGCAAAGTTAGTATGCAGGTACAGCAAGTAATCAGGAAGGCAAATGGAATGTTGGCCTTTATTGAAAAAGTCTGGAGTATAAAAGCAGAGAAGTCCTGCTACAACTGTACAGGTTATTGGTGAGGCCACATCGAGAGTACTGCGTACAGTTTTGGTCTTATTTCAGGAGGGATATACTTGCATTGGAGGCAGTTTAGAGAAGGTTCACTAGGTTAATTTCTGAGATGAAGGGGTTGACCTAAGAAGAAAGGTCGAGTAGGTTGGGCCTAAACTCATTGGGGTTTAGAAGAATGAGAGGTGATCTTATTGAAACATATAAGATACTGAGGGGGCTCGACAAGGTAGATGCAAAGAGGATGTTTCCCCTCCTGGGGGAATCTAGTACTAGAGGTCATAGTTTCAGAATAAGGGATTACCCATTTAAAACTGAGATGAGGAGCAATTTCTTCTCTGAGGGTTGTAAATCTATGGAATTCTCTGCCCAGAGAGCTGTGGAGGCTGGGTCATTCAATATATTTAAGGTGGAGATCGACAGATTTGAGAGTCGAGAGTTATGGGGAGTGGGAAGCGAAGTGGAGCTGAGCCCAAGATCAGATCAGCCTTGATCTTATTGAATGATGGAGCAGGCTCGAGCGACCAAATGGCTTATTCCTGCTCCTGTTTCACATGTTCTTGATCAGACGCATAGGTAACATACCAATATGATCAGAATTATTAGCACGAACCTTTGAGCTACTATCAAGGATAGGGTGAGCATTCTTAACCAGTGGGTTTGGCTAACATTGTAGATTGATTCATACCATTTTCGGCCCCCCGAGTTGCTGGTTTTCCTGCTCTATTTCCTCTTTCTGTTGGGCCATTTTAACCAGATTTTTTTCCGAGGGGTTAGCCCTTTCCAAAATTTACCTGAGGTTTAAGGACAGTGGGGGAATTGGGTGGCCAAAGTGGGCCACAGCCTTAAGGCCTTTGTTTTGCATTGAGATGTCAACTCTGTGATGTGGGTCGAGATGGAAAGTAGGGCATGACTCCCTATCATAGTTGTTTGGGTAGGCTTAAAACAGAACGTAGGGTCCTAGTTTGGTCATTCCTTGTTCCCATGTTTCATTGTCCTGGCATTGGTTGTGACGCAGTACTTTCCCATGTGGAGGTATGCATACTTCATGCTTTTTTCCCGCCACCACCGGACGCATATGTCGCATGTGAGCGACTGAGTCTAGGATAAAGCTACAGGCTAACTTTCCCAGATTCCTTACATCACAGCGGCATAAATAGGCTCTTCCTCGGTCGGAGAAGCACTCGATATTTGGGCTATCCCATGTCTAATCTTGGTTGATCAATATCGGGGGGGGGGGGGGGGTGGTAGGGGAATTTTCATGACGTATGGATATTCTGGTCCATAGTCCCTATGGATTCTACCTTAAATACTTCCTACTCATTTTCTGCCTGGAAGCGAGGTAGCCCCATGACCACCAGTACCATGTTATCCGGAATCCCGTTCTCCTTAACTGAGTAAGATAGCCTGTGCTGTCTGGCTCCTCTGCTGTCATTGTGCTCGGCAAAGCTTCTGTTAACCAAGCTATCATTTATGAAGGATGGGATCCAATTGTCTCCTATATTGCTAAGTCCATTCATTATCTGGACGAGCATATAACTCCCGTAGAGAGAACAGACTATAACCCTGGATATGTTCCTTTCCCCTTCCCCCTTATACTGATAACTTCATAAACAGTTTTCTCTAATTGCTGAAACACCTTTACCTCATCTCTGACTGTCAAGAGGTTTTGGGGCAGTTTCTGGATTACATCCCGTCCCTCTTTGTTTGTTCCTAAGAGGATCCTTTTTGATTGCTTTCTCATTGCCTCATTGTGCTTCCACATGTTCTCCACGTCGACCCAATACCAGGCAGCAGTCCCCACCGCTGCCCCATTCTAATCCACTCCCCCAATCCCCCTCTCTTTCTTTGTCTCTTTCCGGTTTTTGTCATATTTACCTCTGCTAGTATTTCCTTCTCATTCCATGATCCCCAATTGTCTTGTGCCTGATTCTTTGCTAGGAAATCCTTCACTGTCTTCTACTAGCTGATCAAAGTAAGTTTGGTATCCCGTTGGGCATAGCCCTTGTTGGAGGGGGATGTTACCAAAGTGGAGTAGGATGGGCACTATTTCATATCTCACATCATTGTACAGCCGCTTATAAATGCGGATGGCCACTGATCCACTTGCTGGCCCTTTTTTTAGCAGTGGGCATTCTTCTATTGTGCTATTCCTACCCTGGTCTTCCTTTTTCCGTATCTTAATTTGTTGGATCTTTCCTTGCCTAGTGCGTGGATGGTTCCTACCAGGTAGTCGGTATTAAAATGTCCCACCATCCCTTGATTCTTTTACTCATCTTTGGCCAATTTAGTGTGTTCTGGTGTTGTCCTAGGTATGGGATCCCCAGGCTTTTTGCAGTGCGTCTTCCCACTTCCCTTTTCCCATTTGAAACCTTGGTGTTACCCTGATATTTTTAGTACATTGGCACGCTACCTTCAACCCTATCCCTCCTGTACACGTATTACAGCTGGTTTGTTGGCACTGGTTCTTTCCCAGCCACAGTAATTACAATAGACAGTCATGTTACAGCCACCTTCTGGGATAGTCCAAATGTCGTCCTGGTTGTTATGTGTAGTCACATTAGTGGGCCGCAGGACCGATCCTCGCTTCACGACGGTGACCATTGGCTGGATGATGCCGATGAGTACTGTCAGTTCCATCATGATCCTGAGCGGAGCCATCCTGCATGACGACCTGCAAAAAGAAATTGTGGAGTATTTATTCTTTTACAATTTTTAACTAATTGATGTGGTACCACTTGGGTCTCTTCCACCCCTTCTTATCTGGGATCTGGATCAAGTTTACAGCCGGGATAGCTCGGTCTATGATTACACAAGATTCCACTCACTTGGGTTCAAAGGCATGTTCCTTTCTTAGGTAGTTTAGGACCATAACCACATCTCCTACCTGATACTCAAAAGGCCAAATCTTTTTTTATTTGTTGTTGGCTTTTCCCGGTATGCTGGGCCACAAACTTATTCGTCGTCTGAATGTGCTCTATTATTGACCCTAACCATTTCTAGTTGGCCATCCCCTGCAGAAATGGGGTGAGGAATAGAGTGAGGAGGTGGTCCGGCGTCCTCATTAACTGCCCTGTCATAGCCTGGTAAGGGGAAATACTTGTGGTGCTATGTGGGATTGCTCTCATGGCCATCAGGCACATGGGTAAAATGTTATCTCATTGTGTGAGGTGGTCTGCACGAAACATTTTTAACATGATTTTAAGGGTTTGATTTTTCACTTTCCAGTATCCCTGATGATTGTGGGTGATGTACCACATGCAATTTATGGGAGATTTTCATGAGTCTCTGAAGTTCTGAGAAGATTTTCCTGGTAAAGTGTGACCCTTGGTCACTATCCACCTGGATTGGTATTCCCCCACCTGCAGACCACATCACAGAAAAGCAATTGTGCTGCTGCGAGGGAAGTGTTCATTTTACAGGGGACGAACTCGATCTATTTTGTGAATTTGTCAACAGGACTAGACAGTTTTTGTAGCCTGAGGACGCCATGGCAAGAAGGCCGATACTATTTGGATCTGTGTTCAGGGCCCGTCCGGCAGTGGCGGTGGTTGTAGTAGTGCCCTATGAGAATGATTGCATGGGTTATGCTGGAGGCACGAAAGGCACCTCTGGGACCTCACCTCAAAGTCTCCTTTACAACCTGGGTACCAGGACTTAGTGGATAATTTCTCCAGGGTGATCTTTGCAGAATAATGTCCCCCTACGGGGTGAGCATGGAGTAAATCAAATAACTTGTTTCCCATAGCCGGGGGGGGGGGGGGAGGATTGTAGGTGACGCAGACATCCGAGGTGCCACCATACATGAGGATGGGTGACTGGGTGCTTAATCCTATTAAAGCCTTTCCTTAAATTTCTGTGCCTCTCCTTTTCTCTTTCCACCCTTTTTTTAAATACTCAAAACCTAAGTTTTTATTTAGTGCTCTTAACCACACCAAACTGAACTTAGCATGCACTCCTTTATTTGTTCCTATTTATTTTTCTTATACCCGCCCTCCCACCCCATCACCTCAGTGAAGATGTTAAAGATGTTATATCAATGCATTGGTTTTGTTGTTTGCGTGCTGGAACTTTTCAGTTGGGATTTGATTCTGAAAATTGGTTTGCTCAAGACTTAGATCTGACATTCATATCTATGTTTGGTATAACCAGTAGTCACTGGGACCTTTTTTTAAAAATTCCTTTTTATGACTATTGCATCATGCAAATATTTTGTTTTTCTCAATATCTAGATTCTAGATAATTGATAAAGAAGAATGCCAGCTTCAGTCACTGATGAGATCATTATAGATTACATTAACCAGTTCTTCTCCTTTAATGACCTTTATGGACCGGTGCATGCAAGGTTGTGCTTTAGATTAATTTCATCCTTTAATCTCTAAAGTTATCTGTTATGTATGAATAAAGAGTCTGACCAGATACTGTGAGCTCAAAGTAAAGTGTGACCTTAGTCTTTTATTGCAGGCCTCCAGAGTGCCTCTTCAGCCTGTGAGGCCTCCTGAAGTACAGGTGCTCCCAAGGGATTGTGGGATCCCTTGGGACTCCAGGGGATGAGCCCTCTGGTGGTTACACAAGGTATTTACATATATGACAACACTTTCCCCCCCCACAAAGTCAATAGTGTAACTATATTTACAAGGTGAGTCGATCTGGGGCGTTTCTTTCCCTGGTTGATTGTCTTGGTGCAAATGCTGGTTTTGGTGAGTCGTTTGTTGGGCCCTCGCTGGGCTGCTGTGCAGCTGACCTTGCTGGGCTGCCTGGTGTGGTGAGTCCTGCTGGGCTGCTGCGGGTGATGGGTTCTGCTTCGTGGTCAACTGCTGTATCGGTTGCCACTGGTGTGTGTGTTGGGGGGTCAAAAAAAGTAGGGTCTAATGTGGGTTGCTCTGAATAGTCCGTGAATCTGAGTTTGGTTTGGTCCAAGTCTTTCCTGTAGATGAGTCCATTTCAAAGTTTGACCCGAAACACCAGTGCCGGGAAGCCACTTAGGACCTTGTCCATAGTTCAACACAAATATAGGATCATTGATTTCAATTTCACGTAACACATTTGCGCTATCATAATATGTACTTTGTTGAAGCCACCTGTTCTCGACCTGTTCGTGTAGACCAGGGTGGACTAACGAGAGCCTTGTCTTAAGTGCCCTTTTCATGAGCAGTTCAGCGGGTGGAATCCAAGTGAGCGAGTGGGATCTCGTGCGGTAACTCAGCAGGACTCTGGATAGGTGAGTCTGCAGTGAGCCTTCAGTTACCCTCTTCAAGCGCTGCTTGATTGTTCGCATTGCTCTCTCTGCCTGACCATTGGATGGTGGTTTGAACGGGGCAGATGTAACATGTTTGATCCCATTGCGGGTCATGAACTCTTTGAACTCGGCACTGGTGAAACACGGCCTGTTATAGCTCACCAGAACATCAGACAGGCCATGCGTGGCAAACATGGCCCGCAGGCTTTCAGTGGTGGCAGCGGACGTGCTTGCCGACATTATTTCACATTCAATCCATTTGGAGTACGCATCTACAACCACTAGGAACATTTTACTCAAGAACGGGCCTGCATAGTCGGCATGGACCCTAGACCGCGGTTTGGAAAGCCAAGACCATAAACTTAGTGGCGCCTCCCTGGGTGTATTGCTTAACTATGAACATGTGTTACATTTGTGCACGCAGGACTCTAAGTCCGCATCAATACCAGGCCACCGCACATGGGATCTGGCTATCGCTTTCATCATTGCAATGCCTGGGTGAGTACTGTGGAGATCACTAATGAAAATGTCCCTGCCCTTTTTGGGTACCACTACCCGATTACCCCACAGAAGGCAGTCTGCCTGTATAGACATTTCATCTTTGCGCCGCTGGTACAGCTTTATTTCTTCCTGCATTTCTAATGGGACACTGGACCAGCTCCCGTGAAGCATACAGTTTTTTTTACTAAGGACAGTAAGGGGTCCTGGTTTGTCCAGGTTCTAATCTCGCGGGCGGTAACGGGTGATTGCTCACTCTCGAATGTTTTCATTACCATGACTAAATCTACAGGCTGTGCCATTTCCACCCCCATGGTGGGCAATGGCAGCCTACTGAGTGCATCGGCACAGTTTTCTGTGCCTGGCCTGTGGCGGATGGCATAATTGTATGTGGATAACGTGGGCGCCCATCTCTGGATGCAGGCCGATGCATTCGTATTTATCCCCTTACTTTCAGAAAAGAGGGATATCAGTGGCTTATGGTCAGTTTCCAATTCAAATTTGAGCCCAAACAGATAATGATGCATTTTCTTTACCCCCTTAAACACATGCTAACGCTTCTTTTTCAATCATGCTGTAGACCCTCTCAGCCTTAGACAGACTTCTGGATGCATAAGCAACTGGTTGCAATTTCCCAGATTCATTAGCTTGTTGCAATACACACCTGACACCGTATGGCGACGCATCACGTGCAAGTACCAAACGCTTACATGAATCATACACCACAAGCAATTTGTTTGAGCTTAACAGTTTTCTAGCTTTTATAGGGGCATTTTCTTGACTTTTACACCATACCCATTCGTGTCCTTTATGCAGTAAGGCGTGCAGTGGTTCTAATAATGTGCTGAGACCCGGTAAGAAGTTACCAAAGTAGGTCAGGAGTCCTAGAAAAGACCGCAGCTCTGTCACGTTCTGTGGCCTCGGTGCGTTCTTGATTGCCTCCGTCTTGGAATCGGTGGGCTTGATGTTGTCCGCCGCGAATCTTCTTCCCAGGAATTCCACTTCAGGTGCCAGGAAAACGCACTTTGAGCGTTTTAACCTGAGCCCCACGCGATTGAGCCGACTAAGAACCTCCTCCAGGTTCTGCAGATGCTCGACTGTGTTCCGACCTGTAACCAAGATGTAGTCCTGGAAGACCACGGTGCGCGGGACCGACTTCAGTAAGCTTTCCATGTTTCTCTGGAATATCGCCACGGCTGATCGAATCCCAACCGGGCATCTGTTGTAAATGAAGAGACCTTTGTGCGTGTTGATGCAGGTGAGACCCTTCGATGATTTCTCCAGCTCCTGCATCATGTAGGCCGAGGTCAAGCCCAGCTTCGTGAATGTCTTTCCTCCCGCCAGTGTCGCAAAAAGGTCGTCTGCCTTTAGTAGTGGGTATTGATCCTGCAGGGAGAAACGATTGATAGTTACTTTGTAATCACCACAGATTCTGATGGTGCCGTCTCCCTTGAGGACAGGGACAATAGGACTGGCCCAGTTGTTGAATTCGATCGGTGAAATGATGCCCTCTCGCTGCAGCCAGTCCAGCTCGATCTCCACCCTCTCTCATCATGTACGGTACTGCTCTCGCCTTGTGATGGATGGGTCGCATCCCAGGCATTAGTTGGATCTGCACTTTTGCTCCTTGGAACTTCCCGATGCCTGGTTCGAACAGCGAGGGGGACTTGTTTAGTACCTGGGCACATGAAGTGTCGTTGACAGACGAGAGCGCTCGGACGTCGTCCCAGTTCCAGCGTATTTTTCCCAGCCAGCTCCTGCTGAGCAACGTGGGACTATCACCCGGTACCACCCAGAGTGGTAACTTGTGCAATGCTCCATCACAGGAGAACTTTTACGGTAGCACTGACGATTACGGGAATCAGTTCCTTTGTATAGGTTCTCAGTTTAGTGCGAATGGGAGTCAGGACTGGCATTTGCACCACAATTTATCGAAAGTCTTTTTGCTCATAATGGACTGGCTTGCGCCTGCGTCCAGCTCCATTGACACCGGAAGCCCATTTCACACAACCTTCAGCATTATCGGGGGATACTTTGTGGTAAATGTGTGCACCCCATATACCTCTGCCTCCTCGGTCTGAGGCTCTGGTTCGTCGTGATCCGCCGTGGATCTGTCCTCCTCTGCAACATGGTGGTTTGCAGGATTAGCAGGGTTTGCAGCTTGCCTGCACATACGTTGGAGATGTCCCATTGTTCCACACCCCTTTCAAACGTATCTTTTGAAGCGGCATGAATGGAAATGATGATCACCCCTGCAGCGCCAACAAGGTGTTAATGGCCTAGCATTCATCACCCTTGATGGTGGACTCTGAGACATCTGCGGACGTGCAGGTACAGGCATGTGAGGCCTGCCCTGTACGTTGCGATTCGAAAACAACTTTGTTTACAGTATTTGTAGCAGCACTCGTGTGCTGAGAGATTTGCTTGGTATTGTCACTGGTGGCAATGAACGCCTGGGCTATTGCTATGGCTTTACTCAAGGTTGGGGTCTCTACAGTCAAAAGTTTGGGAAATATCACTTCATGGCCAATGCCAAGTACAAAGAAGTCCCTGAGCATGTACTCCAAATATCCTTCAAATTCGCAATGTCCTGCAAGGCGTCTTAGCTCAGCGACATAGCTCGCCACTTCCTGTGCTATAAAAGGCACAGCAGGGAGTCCGGGGCCCAGCGTCGGTGGCAGTCGGGAGCAGTGTTGAGGAGGTCCGTTGGTGAGGCCTATAAAAGGTACATCAGGGAGTCCGGGGCCCAGCGTCGGCGGCAGTTGGGAGCAGCGTCGAGGAGGTCCGTTGGTGAGGCCTATAAAAGGCACAGCAGGGAGTCCGGGGTCCAGCGTCGGCAGCAGTCGGGAGCAGCGTCGAGGAGGTCCGTTGGTGAGGCCTAAAAAAAGCCCCGCAGGGAGTCCGGGGCCCAGCGTCGGCGGCAGTTGTGAGCATCGTCGAGGAGGTTCATTGGTGAGGCCTATAAAAGGCACAGCAGGGAGTCCGGGGCCCAGCGTCGGCGGCAGTTGTGAGCAGCGTCGAGGAGGTCCGTTGGTGAGGCCTATAGAAACATAGAAACATAGATAGAAACATAGAAAATAGCTGCAGGAGTAGGCCATTCGGCCCTTCTAGCCTGCACCGCCATTCAATGAGTTCATGGCTGAACATTCAACTTCAGTACCCCATTCCTGCTTTCTCGCCATACCCCTTGATCCCCCTAGTAGTAAGGACCTCATCTAACTCCTTTTTGAATATATAAAAGGCGTACTTGTGCAGCTACAGGGAGAAGGCAAAAAAGAAGTAGAAAGAAACAGAAAGGTGACGTCACAGCCAAGGGGGTAAGTGATTGGCTGGTGATTGGTGAGTGGGTTTTCTTTTTTCTCTTCTATAACAGTAAGTAAACTTTAGCATTGTTGTTGCCTATCTAAGGGTTAAGTCATGGCAGGAGAGCTCGGTCACGTGTTATGCTCCTCCTATACCATGTGGGAACTCGGACAACTCCAGTGTCCCTGACGACTACATGTGCGGGAAGTGTATCCTGACTGTTGGAGACAGTAATTTCGGCCTTACTTTCATTGGTGGGCTAAACTGCCTCTGATTGCGGAGTTGGAGCTGAGGGTGGATTCACTCTAGAGCATCCACGATGCTGAGAATGATGTGAATAGCACGTTTAGTGAGTTGGTCATACTGCAGGTGAAGAGTCCACAGCCAGCTAGGGAATGGAAGACCAGCAGGAAGAGCAGTGGAAGGAAGGTAGTGCAGGGGTCCTCTGCGGTCATCCCCCTGCAAAACAGATACACCGTTTTGAGTACTGTTGAGGGGGATGACTCATCAGGGGAGGGCAGCAGTAGCCAAGTTCATGGCACCGTGGCTGGCTCTGCTGCACAGGAGGGCAGGAAAAAGAGTGGGAGAGCGATAGTGATAGGGGATTCGATTGTAAGGGGAATAGATAGGCGTTTCTGCGGTCGCAACCGAGACTCCAGGATGGTATGTTGCCTCCCTGGTGCAAGGGTCAAGGATATCTCTGAGCGGGTGCAGGACATTCTGAAAAGGGAGGGTGAACAGCCAGTTGTCGTGGTGCACATTGGTACCAACGATATAGGTTTAAAAAAAAAAGGGATGAGGTCCTACGAGATGAATTTAAAGAGCTAGGAGCTAAATTAAAATGTAGGACCTCAAAAGTAGTAATCTCAGGATTGCTACCAGTGCCACGTGCTAGTCAGAGTAGGAATTGCAGGATAGCTCAGATGAATACGTGGCTTGAGCGGTGGTGCAGCGGGGAGGGATTCAAATTCCTGGGGCATTGGAACCGGTTCTGGGGGAGGTGGGACCAGTACAAACCGGACGGTGCACTAGGCAGGACCGGAACCAAATGTCCTAGGGGGAGTGTTTGCGAGGGCTGTTGGGGAGGAGTTAAACTAATGTGGCAGGGGGATGGGAACCAATGCAGTGAGACAGAGGGAAACAAAAAGGAGACAAAAGCAAAAGACAGAAAGGAGATGAGTAAAAGTGGAGGACAGAGAAACCCAAGGCAAAAAACAAAAAGAACCACTGAATGTAAAGGGGCTGAAGGAGGGGTCAAAACTAAAAATCGTGGATTAAAAACTAATATTAAAACACTTTACCTAAACGCACGCAGCATTCGAAATGAAGTAAATGAGTTGACGGCACAAATCATTACAAATGGGTATGATTTGGTGGCCATTACAGAAACGTGGTTGCAGGGTGGCCAAGACTGGGAATTAAACATACAGGGGTATCTGACGATTCGGAAAGATAGACAAGAAGGGAAAGGAGGTGGGGTAGCTCTGTTAATAAAGGATGATATCAGGGCAGTTGTGAGAGATGATATTGGCTCTAATGAACAAAATGTTGAATCATTGTGGGTGGAGATTAGAGATAGTAAGGGGAAAAAGTCACTGGTGGGCGTAGTTTATAGGCCCCCAAATAATAACTTCACGGTAGGGCGGGCAATAATCAAGGAAATAATGAAGGCATGTGAAAAAGGAATGGCAGTAATCATGGGGGATTTTAACCTACATATCGATTGGTCAACTCAAATTGCACGGGGTAGCCTGGAGGAGGAATTCATAAAATGCATACGGGATTGTTTCTTAGAACAGTATGTTACAGAACCGACAAGGGAGCAAGCTATCTTAGATCTGGTCCTGTGTAATGAGACAGGAATAATAAACGATCTCCTATTAAAAGATCCTCTCGGAATGAGTGATCACAGTATGGTTGAATTTGTAATACACTGAGGGTGAGGAAGTAGTGTCTCAAACGAGCGTACTATGCTTAAAGAAAGGGGACTACAGTAGGATGAGGGCAGAGTTGGCTAAAGTAGACTGGAAACACAGACTAAACGGTGGCACAATTGAGGAACAGTGGAGGACTTTTAAGGAGCTTTTTCATGGTGCTCAACAAAAATATATTCCAATGAAAAAGAAGGGCGGTAAGAGAAGGGATAACCAGCCGTGGATAACCAGGGAAATTAAGGAGAGTAGCAAATTAAAAACCAATGCGTATAAGGTGGCCAAGGTTAGTGGGAAACTAGAAGAGTGGGAAAATTTTAAACGACAGCAAAGAATGACTAAGAAAGCAATAAAGAAAGGAAAGATAGATTACGAAGGTAAACTTGCGCAAAACATAAAAATGGATAGTAAAAGCTTTTACAGATATATAAAATGGAAAAGAGTGACTAAAGTAAATGTTGGTCCCTTAGAAGATGAGAAGGGGGATTTAATAATGGGAAATGTGGAAATGGCTGAGACATTAAACAATTATTTTGCTTCGGTCTTCACAGTGGAAGACACAGAAACCATGCCAGAAATTGCTGGTCACAGGAATGTGGGAAGGGAGGACCTGGAGACAATCACTATCACTGGGGGGGTAGTGCTGGACAGGCTAATGGAACTCAAGGTAGACAAGTCCCCTGGTCCTGATGAAATGCATCCCAGGGTATTAAAAGAGATGGCGGAAGTTATAGCAGATGCATTCATTATAATCTACCAAAATTCTCTGGACTCTGGGGAGGTACCAGCGGATTGGAAAGCAGCTAATGCAACGTCTCTGTTTAAAAAAGGGGGCAGACAAAAGGCAGGTAACTATAGGCCGGTTAGTTTAACATCTGTAGTGGGGAAAATGCTTGAAACTATCATTAAGGAAGAAATAGCGGGACATCTAGATAGGAATAGTGCAATCAAGCAGACGCAGCATGGATTCATGAAGGGGAAATCATGTTTAACTAATTTACTGGAATTCTTTGAGGAGATAACGAGCATGGTGGATAGAGGTGTACTGATGGATGTGGTGTATTTAGATTTTCAAAAGGCATTCGATAAGGTGCCACACAAAAGGTTACTGCAGAAGATAAAGGTACGCGGAGTCAGAGGAAATGTATTAGCATGGCTCGAGAATTGGCTGGCTAACAGAAAGCAGAGAGTCGGGATAAATGGGTCCTTTTCGGGTTGGAAATCGGTGGTTAGTGGTGTGCCACAGGGATCGGTGCTGGGACCACAACTGTTTACAATATACATAGATGACCTGGAAGAGGGGACAGAGTGTAGTGTAACAAAATTTGCAGATGACACAAAGATTAGTGGGAAAGCGGGTTGTGTAGAGGACACAGAGAGGCTGCAAAGAGATTTAGATAGGTTAAGCGAATGGGCTAAGGTTTGGCAGATGGAATAGAATGTCGGAAAGTGTGAGGTCATCCACCTTGGGGAAAAAAACAAAAAAAAGGGAATACTATTTGAATGGGGAAAATTACAACATGCTGCGGTGCAGAGGGACCTGGGGGTCCTTGTGCATGAAACTCTTTTGAGTTTACCTGCAAAAACATAAACATTAAAACCATGCCACCCGCCTGGGTGACACAGCTGACATTTTCAAGGCCCCTTTTTTTTTTCCTTTTTTTTTGTTTTTTTTTTTGGGGCGCTAAAATCAAATTTTTTCCAGTGCCCCCTATAAAAGGGGAGGGGGACACTAAAAGCACCGGCAATTAAAACAAATTAAACTTTAAAACGTAAAATCAAATTAAAATTTGGTTGTCGGGCGTGATGATGCACTCCAGTCCCTCCGGTGCCCACCTCTCGCGGAAGGCCGCGAGCGTACCGGTGGACACCGCGTGCTCCATCTCCAAGGACACCCTGGACCGGATGTAAGAGCGGAAGAGAGGCAGGCAGTCAGGTTGAATGACCCCCTCGACCGCCCGCTGCCTGGACCGGCTGATGGCACCCTTGGCCGTGCCCAGGAGCAGTCCTACGAGGAGGCCCTCGGACCTACCCGCTCCCCTCCGCACAGGGTGCCCAAAGATCAGGAGAGTGGGACTGAAGTGCAGCCAGAATTTCAGGAGCAGCCCCTTCAAATAATGGAACAGGGGCTGCAACCTTGTGCACTCAATAAAAACATGGAACACGGACTCCTCCAGACCGCAGAAATTGCAGGCGGCCTGGGAGTCCGTGAACCGGCTTAAAAATTTGTTGCACGGCACTGCTCCGTGCACCACCCTCCAGGCCAAGTCCCCGATGAATAGTGGGAGGACCCCTGCGTAGAGTGCCCTCCATCGGGGACCCCCGCCTCCTCCGGACGGCAAGATGGTACGCCATGGCGTGTCCGGACGGCCGGCGAGGATGGCAAAGTTGAGGGTGTGCAGGAGCAGCCCGTACAGGAAACCCCTCCGCGCGGAACTGAAAGGCACGGAGGGGATTTCTCCGAGGCGGCTCAAGTTGTGAGGCGCCGGCCCCCGAGGGAGGTTCCGGGGTTTGGCGCCAATGAGGAATTCCGTCCGGATGGGGGTCAGTTCGGACGGGATCTCCCCACGTGCTTGAGCCTCCTCGATGCACCTAACGGAGTCAGGGCCCAGAGCTGTTTTTAGCGACTCGATGGCATCGGCCGCGTGGCGGACGTTGGCAGAATTTAGGCGCCGCGCCAGCGTGACTGGCGCCATCCAGCCCGCTCCTCCGCCATCGAGCAGGTCCCTGACCCTGGTCACCTCACCAGCCACAGCCCTCTCTTCCGACCGCCACATAAAACCTCGGCCGTGGAGGTACGGATTCCCGAGCAGCGGTTCCTGCAGGACGGCCGCCACTCCAGCCGGCGGAGAGCTGCGCTTGGTGGAGACTTTGTTCCAGACCCTGATGAGTTCCCTGTAAAAGACAGGCAGCTCCCGGAGGGCGGTCCTGGCACCCCCCAAGTTCACAAACAGGAGCTGCGTGTCATAATTGAGGTCGCGCTGCTGGCGGAAGAAATACCTCGCCAGAGCACACCACCTAGGAGGGGGCTCGACGTAAAGGTATCTCTGCAGGGTCTGAAGACGGAAAGTCGCGAGCTGGGCGCTGACGCACACCAACGACTGACCGCCCTCCTCAAGCGGGAGACTCAAGACCACGGCAGAGACCCAGTGCTTCCTGTTGTTTCAGAAGAAGTCCACCAGCTTCTTCTGTATCTTGGCGACAAACGCAGGGGGAGGGGTCAAAGTGACCAGCCGGTACCACAGCATTGCGGCCACCAGCTGGTTTATGACTAGCGCTCGACCCCTGTAGGACAGCACTCGGAGCAGTCCTGTCCAGCGCCCTAGGCGAGCGGCGACCTTGGCCAGGTTCCCTCGTCGGGGCTAAAGTAGACTCCCAGATAGAGGAGATGGGTCGTGCTCCAGGCAAAAGGCCTGAGCTCCTCCGGCAGGGAGTCCACCCGCCACTGACACACCAGGAGTCCGGAACATTTCTCCCAGTTGATCCTGGCGGAGGACGCGGCCGAGTAAATCTCCTGGCACTCACGCATCCTCCGCAGGTCAGCGGGATCCTCTACCGCGAGGAGCACGTCATCGGCGTAAGCCGAGAGGACGACCTCCACGCCCGGCCCTTGCAGAGCCAGTCCCGTCAACCTCGTCCGCAAGAGGCGCAGGAAAGGCTCCACGCAAACGGCGTATAACTGGCCGGACATGGGGCATCCCTGGCGCACCCCTCTCCTAAAGCGAAGGGGCGCCGTCAAGGACCCGTTAACCTTAATCAGACACTCCGCGGCGGCGTACAAAAGTCGGATCCGGGCGACGAAATGCGTCCCGAACCCGAAAGCGCGCAGAGTTCCGAGCAGATAGTCGTGATCCACCCTGTCGAACGCCTTCTCTTGGTCGAGGGATAGGAAGGCGACCGACAGACCAGCCTCCTGGGAACAATGGATGAGGTCCCGGACCAGATGGATGTTATCGTGGATTGTCCGGCCCGGGACCGTGTAGGACTGGTCGGGGTGGATCATGTGGTCCAGCACGGCACCAAGGCGAGCAGACATCGCCCTGGCGAAGATTTTGTAGTTGGTCCTTGTGCATGAAACTCTTTTGAGTTTACCTGCAAAACATAAAGACATTAAACGGTGCCACCCGACCTGGGTGACACTCCAGACATTTACAAGGCCCTTTTTTTCCCCCCTTTTTTGTTTTTTTTTGTGTTTGTTTTTTTTTTTTTTGGGCACTAAAATCACAATTTTTCCCCAGTGCCCCCTATAAAAGGGAAGGGGACACTAAAAGCACCGGCAATTAAAACAAATTAACTTTAAAACGTAAAATCAAATTAAAATTTGGTTGCCGGGCGTGATGATGCACTCCAGTCCCTCCGGTGCCCACCTCTCGCGGAAGGCCGCGAGCGTACCGGTGGACACCGCGTGCTCCATCTCCAAGGACACCCTGGACCGGATGTAAGAGCGGAAGAGAGGCAGGCAGTCAGGTTGAACGACCCCCTCGACCGCCCGCTGCCTGGACCGGCTGATGGCACCCTTGGCCGTGCCCAGGAGCAGTCCTACGAGGAGGCCTTCGGACCTACCCGCTCCCCTCCGCACAGGGTGCCCAAAGATCAGGAGAGTGGGACTGAAGTGCAGCCAGAATTTCAGGAGCAGCCCCTTCAAATAGTGGAACAGGGGCTGCAGCCTTGTGCACTCCATAAAAACATGGAACACGGACTCCTCCAGACCGCAGAAATTGCAGGCGGCCTGGGAGTCCGTGAACCGGCTTAAAAATTTGTTGCACGGCACTGCTCCGTGCACCACCCTCCAGGCCAAGTCCCCGATGAATAGTGGGAGGACCCCTGCGTAGAGTGCCCTCCATCGGGGACCCCCGCCTCCTCCGGACGGCAAGATGGTACGCCATGGCGTGTCCGGACGGCCGGCGAGGATGGCAAAGTTGAGGGTGTGCAGGAGCAGCCCGTACAGGAAACCCCTCCGCGCGGAACTGAAAGGCACGGAGGGGATTTCCCCGAGGCGGCTCAAGTTGTGAGGCGCCGGCCCCCGAGGGAGGTTCCGGGGTTTGGCGCCGATGAGGAATTCCGTCCGGACGGGGGTCAGTTCGGACGGGATCTCCCCACGTGCTTGAGCCTCCTCGATACACCTAACGGAGTCAGGGCCCAGAGCTGTTTTTAGCGACTCGATGGCATCGGCCGCGTGGCGGACGTTGGCAGAATTTAGGCGCCGCGCCAGCGTGTCTGGCGCCATCCAGCCCGCTCCTCCGCCATCGAGCAGGTCCCTGACCCTGGTCACCTCACCAGCCACAGCCCTCTCTTCCGACCGCCACATAAAGCCTCGGCCGTGGAGGTACGGATTCCCGAGCAGCGGTTCCTGCAGGACGGCCGCCACTCCAGCCGGCGGAGAGCTGCGCTTGGTGGAGACTTTGTTCCAGACCCTGATGAGTTCCCTGTAAAAGACAGGCAGCTCCCGGAGGGCGGTCCTGGCACCCCCCAAGTTCACAAACAGGAGCTGCGTGTCATAATTGAGGTCGAGCTGCTGGCGGAAGAAATACCTCGCCAGAGCGCACCACCTAGGAGGGGGCTCGACGTAAAGGTATCTCTGCAGGGTCTGAAGACGGAAAGTCGCGAGCTGGGCGCTGACGCACACCAACGACTGACCGCCCTCCTCAAGCGGGAGACTCAAGACCGCGGCAGAGACCCAGTGCTTCCTGTTGTTCCAGAAGAAGTCCACCAGCTTCTTCTGTATCTTGGCGACAAACGCAGGGGGAGGGGTCAAAGTGACCAGCCGGTACCACAGCATTGCGGCCACCAGCTGGTTTATGACTAGCGCTCGACCCCTGTAGGACAGCACTCGGAGCAGTCCTGAGCGGCGACCTTGGCCTCCAGCTCCTGCCAGTTCGCCGGCCAGGCTCCCTCGTCGGGGCTAAGGTAGACTCCCAGATAGAGGAGATGGGTCGTGCTCCAGGCAAAAGGCCTGAGCTCCTCCGGCAGGGAGTCCACCCGCCACTGACCCACCAGGAGTCCGGAACATTTCTCCCAGTTGATCCTGGCGGAGGACGCGGCCGAGTAAATCTCCTGGCACTCACGCATCCTCCGCAGGTCAGCGGGATCCTCTATCGCGAGGAGCACGTCATCGGCGTAAGCCGAGAGGACGACCTTCACGCCCGGCCCTTGCAGAGCCAGTCCCGTCAACCTCGTCCGCAAGAGGCGCAGGAAAGGCTCCACGCAAACGGCGTATAACTGGCCGGACATGGGGCATCCCTGGCGCACCCCTCTCCTAAAGCGAAGGGGCGCCGTCAAGGACCCGTTAACCTTAATCAGACACTCCGCGGCGGCGTACAAAAGTCGGATCCGGGCGACGAAATGCGTCCCGAACCCGAAAGCGCGCAGAGTTCCGAGCAGATAGTCGTGATCCACCCTGTCGAACGCCTTCTCTTGGTCGAGGGATAGGAAGGCGACCGACAGACCAGCCTCCTGGGAACAATGGATGAGGTCCCGGACCAGATGGATGTTATCGTGGATTATCCGGCCCGGGACCGTGTAGGACTGGTCGGGGTGGATCATGTGGTCCAGCACGGCACCAAGGCGAGCAGACATCGCCCTGGCGAAGATTTTGTAGTTGGTCCTTGTGCATGAATCCCAAAAAGTTAGTTTGCAGGTGCAACAGGTAATCAGGAAGGCGAATGGAATGTTGGCCTTCATTGCGAGAGGGATGGAGTACAAAAGCAGGGAGGTCCTTCTGCAACTGTATAGGGTATTGGTGAGGCCGCACCTGGAGTACTGCGTGCAGTTTTGGTCACCTTACTTAAGGAAGGATATACTGGCTTTGGAGCGGGTAGAGAGACGATTCACTAGGTTGATTCCGGAGATGAGGGGGTTACCTTATGATGAGAGATTGAGTAGACTGGGTCTTTACTCGTTGGGGTTCAGAAGGATGAGGGATGATCTTATAGAAACATTTAAATTAATGAAAGGGATAGACAAGATAGAGGCAGAGAGGTTGTTTCCACTGGTCGGGGAGACTAGAACTAGGGGGCACAGCCTCAAAATACAGGGGAGCCAATTTAAAACCGAGTTGAGAAGGAATTTCTTCTCCCAGAGGGTTGTGAATCCGTGGAATTCTCTGCCCAAAGAAGCAGTTGAGGCTAGCTCATTGAATGTATTCAAGTCACAGATAGATAGATTTTTAACCAATAAGGGAATTAAGGGTTATGTGGAGTGGGCGGGTAAGTGGAGCTGAGTCCACGGCCAGATCAGCCATGATCTTGTTGAATGGTGGAGCAGGCTCGAGGGGCTAGATGGCCTACTCCTGTTCCTAATTCTTATGAACTTATCTTATTATGAACTTCCTGGCCTTCAGACCTTTTGCACGTGTAGAACCGGTACCTCGCCATCAGAATGCTTTCCTTCGGGTTCAGATGCTCCCGGACCAGTGTGTACAAATCATCATACGATTTCTCTGTGGGTTTCGCTGGAGCAAGCAGATTTTTCATGAGGCCATATGTTGGTGCCCCGCATACGGTGAGGAGAATCGCCCTTCGTTTGGCAGCATTCGTTTCTCCTTCCAGCTCGTTGGCCACGAAGTATTGGTCGAGTCGCTCCATGAAGGTTTTTCAATAATCTCCCTCTGAAAATTTCTCCAGGCTGCCCACTGTTCTCTACATCGTTGGGTTCATCATCTGTATCTCGTCGCCAGTTGTTATGTATGAATGAAGAGTCTGACCACATACTGTGAGCTCAACGTAAAGGGTGATCTTAGTCTTTTATTACAGGTTTCCAGAGTGCCTCTCCAGTATGTGAGACCTCATTAAGTACAGGTGCTCCCAAGGGATTGTGGGATCCCTTAGGACTCCAGGGGTTGAGCTCTCTTGTGGTTACACAAGATATTTACATATATGACATTATCCATGGTATTTTTTGGATTCTCGGAATATATTTTCCCAAGGACATTGGTCCTACTACTGCAGTCTCACTTGGGAATCTGAACACTGAAATCGGAGGAGGACATTCTCCACTCTTAGAGATAGTGGGGGAAGTCTTCCTTTGGTAGCTTTGTATCACTGACATTGTAAATATAGCGATAAAATTTCAGGTTAGTTATTTCTAGAAAATTATACTTATTTTGGAAAAATACTCTTAATTTTTGCTACAAATAATAAACATAGGTAATAATTCTGTTATGTTTACCATGCTATTAACACATGAGCTTAAAAATTACTCTGCAGTATTAATAGGTGAATACTTAATGCGTTCATATGACATTTTCTGTTGACCTGTTTAACAAATTTTAACCAATTTAACATTCAAAATTGGTTCATATCTCTGCTAAATTAGTATGCACAGAAATATGATATACATGGGTTAAGTGTTGTCAGTTATTATTGACAATAGTAACTTATCATCTATAACGACGAAAGGAAATTTTCTTCCTTTGTGAATACTTGAATGTTTGAGATTGAGCCGCAAGTAATTGATGTATCTTGGAGTTGGATCATCAGACTTGAATCTCGTCTTCAGACAGTTTTTTTGTGTATCCTCCAGTCCTAGCCTGTGAAGGAATGCTCATTTTACCAGCCAACCAGTCTTTCATGATCCCTGCCAAAAAGGTCTGGCAAAGCCAACTTAGCAGACTGTTTTTCAGAGCAGAGTTGATCTTAATTACAACATCCCCAAGCAAAATCAAGAGCAAGAGATTTTCCAGTTAGAAGCTAACCCTTTACTACCCAGGTTGTAGTGGTAACTCATGCTGACAATCTATACTTCATGTAACTCCTAATTGCTAAGAAAATCTAATCTTTGAAGAAACTCTGTTTCTCTCTCCAAAGATGCTGCCTGACCTGTTGAGTATTTCTAGCATAATGTCTGAAGAACTTGACTTCAGTAACAGACTCCCATTAGATATGATTGCTACTTACTTGGCTTGCTTGTCTAGGTACCAGCAGCACTTGGGTGGAAGCAGGTTCAAACTCTGTCAACATAACTCCCACAGGAATCTAGAGTTTACTGTGCGATGATGATTGGAGACTTTCTGATGTTTCAAGCAATTTGTAATGCAAACAACCTTAGGACATAGGCCAGATTTATGTTGCCTGCTTCCCACAGAATGACCTAGATGAAGGGACCGAGTGTAATGTATCTAAGTTTGCTGACAATACAAAGCTAGGTGGGACAGTAAGCTGTGAGGAGAATACAAAACATCTGCAAAGGGATATAGATAGACTATGTGGTGGGCCCAAGTTTCCCCAGGAGTTGCTCCTATTTTTTTTTTTGGAGCATCTTAAAAATGGCAATTCTCCCCATTTAATTTGCTCCAGTTTAAGTGAGTTAGATCATTTTCTTTTTAGTTCAGTTTTTTTTTTCAAAATGGAGCGTTACCAGCCACTTATGCTGTTTTGGCCATTTAAGCAAGTTTAGCCAGCGAAAAATTACTCCGAGCAAACTCCAAACCTTGCGGAGACTGAAGAAATCTGTGCGGGGTGGGTGGGGAGGCGGGGAAGGGAAGAGCGAGGATTTTGCAAAGCACTATACACCTGCACAACAACATTAAAGAAGCATAAGTACATTTTAATTACTAAACAAAACAATACATTTAACATAGAAACATAGAAAATAGGTGCAGGAGTAGGTCATTCGGCACTTCAAGCCTGCACCACCATTCAACATGATCATGGCTAATCATGCAACTTCAGTACTCCATTCCTGTTTTCTCTCCATACCCCTTGATCCCTTTAGCCATAAGGGTCACATCTAACTCCCTTTTGAATATATCTAATGAACTGGCATCAACAATTTTCTGTGGTAAAGAATTCCACAGGTTCACAATTCTCTGAGTGAAGAAGTTTCTCCTCATCTCGGTCCTAAATGACTTACCTCTTACCCTTAGACTGTGACCCCTGGTTCTGGACTTCCCCAACATCGGGAATATTCTCCCTGCATCTAACCTGTCCAATCCCATCAGAATTTTAAATGTTTCTATGAGATCCCCTCTCATTCTTATAAATTCCAGTGAATATAAGCCTAGTCGATCCAGTCTTTCTTCGTATGTCAGTCCTTCCATCCCGGGAATCGGTCTGGTGAACCTTCGCTGCACTCCTTCAATAGCAAGAATGTCATTCCTTAGATTGGGAAACCAAAATTGTACACAATATTCAAGGTGTGGCCTCACCAAGGCTCTGTACAACTGCAGTAAGACCTCCCTGCTTCTATACTCAAATCCTCTCGCTATGAAGGGCAACATGCCATTTGCCGCCTTCATCACCTGCTGTACCTGCATGACTACCTACCATGACGCCCAGGTCTCGTTGCACCTCCCCTTTTCCTAATCTGTCACCATTCAGATAATGTTCTGCCTTCCTATTTTTGCCACCAAAGTGGATAACCTCACATTTATTTATATTATACTGCATTTGCCATGCATTTGCCCACTCACCTACCCTGTCCAAGTCACCCTGCAGCTTCTTAGCATCCTCCACACAGCTCACACTGCCACCCAGCTTATTGTCATCTGCAAACTTGGAGGTATTACATTCAATTCCTTTGTCTAAATCATTAATGTATATTGTAAATAGCTGGAGTCCCAGCACTGAACCTTGTGGTACCCCACTAATCACTGCCTGCCGTGCTGATTTGGACCGATCCTGTCACTGCTTTCCAAATGAGCTGCTGTTACATCTTTAATAATTGATTCCAACATTTTCCACATAAGATCATGGCTGATCTGATCATGGTCTCAGCTCCACTTCCCCGCCCGCTCCCCATAACCCCTTATCCCCTTATCGTTTAAGAAACTGTCTATTTCTGCCTTAAGTTCATTCAATGTCCCAGCTTCCACAGTGCTCTGAGGCAGTGAATTCCACAGATTTACAACCCTCTGAGAAAATAAATTTCTCGTCGTCTGTTTTAAATGGGCGGCCCCTTATTCGAAGATCATGCCCTCTAGTTCTAATCTCCCCCATCAGTGGAAACATCCTCTCTGCACCCACCTTGTCAAGCCCCCTCATAATCTGATACATTTTGATAAGATCACCTCTCATTCTTCTGAATTCCAATGAGTAGAGGCCCAACCTACTCCACCTTTCCTCATAAGTCAGCCCCCTCATCTCCGGAATCAACCTAGTGAACCTTCTCTGAACTGCCTCCAAAGCAATTATATCCTTTCGTAAGTATGGAAACCAAAACTGCACGCAGTATTCCAGGTGTGGCCTCACCAATACCTTGAATAGCTGTAGCAAGACTTCCCTGCTTTTATACTCCATCCCCTTTGCAATAAAGGCCAAGATACCATTGGCCTTCCTGATCACTTGCTATACCTGCATAATATCCTTTTGTGTTTCATGCACAAGTACTTCCAGGTCCTGCTGTACTGCAGCACTTTCCAATCTTTCTCCATTTAAATAATAATGAACTGGTATGGTGAAGGTACTCCCATAGTGCTGTTAGGGAAGGAGTTCCAGGATTTTGACCCAGTGACGATGAAGGAACGGTGCTATATTTCCAAGTCAGGATGTTGCGTGACTTGGAGGCGATCTTGGAGGTGATGTTCTTCCCTTGGCGTGCGTGCTGCCCTTGTCCTTCTAGGTGGTAGAGGTCGTGGGTTTGGTAGTTGCTGTCGAAGAAGCCTTGGTGAGTTGCTGTAGTGCATCTTGAGGGGCTGGGAGTGTCAAATTGCGTCATGGTGTTTCTTCTGACTCTCCCTTTCCCTCTTCTTGGTCAACCACTTGCTGAGTAGGCTATGTTTCTTGGGTGTGTGAAATGAGGAAGGCACAAGGGTGGAATTGTGGTGAGGGGAGGGCAGGAATGCAAGAGGTGCATGCGAGAAGGAGGATAACGTATGAGGATAGCAGCATCTTTTATCCTTTTAGCCTTGCCGCTGGCCACGGGCTCAGCCATGCCCCTGCCAAGAATGGCCTGCATCCTCTCTTCAAAAGGGGTGAGGGACGGCTAGTAATGGGAGGTGTCCCTCTTGATTGATACAGATTGTTGGTAGGTGAGTGATTTTGGGGCGGCGGGGGGTGGTGGTGAAGTCGTGCATTGAGAGTTTGTGAGGCTAGTGGTGCAGTTGGTAGGAGATGGCTTTTGAAGATACATTCACTGATCTTGACCACTGGTCTAAGGTCATAAAGCTTCTTTGGGCACTGGAGCCAGGTGGTGGGAGCAACACTGCCAGCATTGATGGCCTCGGTGATGCGGTCCCAATCATTCTTTTCTGGAGGGCCTCCTGGTCCCTGTGGGTAGAGGACCTCTCTTGCAGTGTTGACCCCTTGCACAAAGCTGGAGTGCTGCGTGCGAGACCTTGAGTGCCCCTTCCCTGGTTTGCTGAGCCATTTGTGTTAGAGCTAAAGCATTTTTCCCATTTTGAAGTTTAGAAGGGAATTCAGTTTTCAGTGTTGTAGACTCCTATTTGGGATCTCTTTTTAATTTTTTTTTTCCAAAGGGCAGAAATCTGCATTTTTTTTCACTTCATTTTTATTTCTATTAGTTCAGAAGGCATTGCCCTTTTAATGCATTATCCTTTTAAGTTCCCACAATGCCTAGTGAATTTTTGCCTCCGTTCCAGAGGCTATTAGAAGCCGGAATGCTGCTTATGCATGGTAACTTTGACTCCCACGCCTGCACTAACACCACCAGGAGGGCATTACAGGGTAAGTTAGCGCTGGGCTAAAAATCTTCAGCGCCGAGCAAATTTTTCTCTTCTAGTGCTTTGTCCATTTTCAGTGGCTGTTAACCCGAGGTCGTGTTATCACTGGCAACTCTCGTAGCAGCCAAAGATTTTTAGCCCTTAATATTTAATAATGCCCAATATATATATTTACTTTCAGCAATACAAAAAGTTGTACTTGGTGAATTAAAAAACAGCTGTCAGCGGGAAGTTAATTTCTTTGCCTCAAATCTGCTTCTAATTGTTTCTTTAGCTTTAAAATTTGCTGTTCTTGCTAGAGCACAACCCCAGCGTTACAATTTTCCTTTTTTTAAATGCTTCTCTTTGGTTAGTGTTTTAACTAACTCCCCTAGCTGTTCTCTGTTTTTTGTTTGCTCAATCGAGGAATGTGTGGATTGTAGAACATAAATTCTGCAGTGCATACGTCATTCTTATTTCTTTTACTTATGGGCTGGTTACTGTCTATCAATTGGTCACAACCAAATATCCCCTTCTAATTTACTTTTGCTTAAGGGCTTGGCTACCGTTTCTAACTTGGTCACAACCAAATATCCTCTGAGTTCCTCAGGTTGGAACCAGTCAATTTCTTAACGCTTGTTATTTTTAAACCTTTATCTGCAACAAAAGGTTGTTAGTCCTGCAACAATAACCTCTGTGTGATTCAGGACCAAGTAGTTTTAAATAGCAAGCTTTAATTAATATACATTGACTAATGACAGAATTGTTCTTGTGCAACTGTTCCACATATTACATTAAATGACAAGCAATTAATACAAACTATTTCCTCCATGAAGTCCAGTTTGATCAGATTTGCACTTTCATGGGCTACAGTTGAGGCGAATGGACTTCCGACTGTCAACAAGAGCTCTAACTTTTGGAAACGAGAGGCTCTACCTTTATACTATTCAGCTACTTTGATCTACATGTACTCATAACAGTATTAGAAAAAAAGAAAGACCACTGGACATCTCAAAGTGCTTTACAGCCAATGAAGTACTTTTTTTAAAGTGTAATTACTGTTGTAATGTGGTGAGTGTGCTACCCACTGAGCCACAGCTGACACTCTATCATCCCACCAAGCTGAAGCCACGTTGAGCAGTTTACGCAATGTCGTAATCTCCTTGGCTTCCAACTCTGTCTTACAGGCTTGTAATTGTCTTTTGGAATGTGCAGGTTCTGTACAATCCGCTCCAAAACAAAACCTGTCTGTAAGCTCAGTTAGTACGTCAGAGAACAGTTTAACTTGCTGTACACAAGGCAGATGGAAAGATGGACAACTCATAATGGTCAATATTCGAACAAGTTCTAAAAAGTCAATGGAATGTGTTCTTTTACAGGTCAAAAGTGACCCTATTTTTTTGAACGTGCCCTTCTGCGTCTAGTTTTAGTGCAAGGTTGCCACAGGATCCTAAAAAAGGAAAGTTCGACAGATAGCTATTGTAATGTCTATAAGCTTGTAATGTTTGTAGCTCCACACTGTGGATGTGGACGGATTGTGTACTGCAACTGCAGGGTTAATAATAAATAGAACCAGGCAGATTCTGGAGGCTTCCGAGAGAGCTGCCTGCCATGTTAGGAGCTGTGTGTGCTTGTGCTCTGTGAAGATATCACATTTGGCGATGGAGATGGGATTTTTTGGATGATTTAAAGCTTAAATTTTGTTAGTGAAGGATTCAGCCAACCGACAGAGAGATTTTGAAAGTTTCTGTCTTTGGGGAAAAAAGCTACAAAATCCGAGGTAAAATACAGCACACGGTGTGAACAGCTAGAGATTAAAATTTCAGGTTTAATCGGACATTTGGGGGAATATAGACATGACCGGGAACGTTTTAAAGCGTATGTGGATCGGCTAGAAATTTATTTCACTGCAAATAACATAATTGAAGTTCCAGACAATGCAGTCCAGAACCGGGCTGTGTTGGAACGTAAGAAAGCGATCTTCTTATCGGAGGCGGGTCCGGCATTGTACGAAACCCTTGTAAATCTGCTTGTGCCTGACAAGCCAAAGGACACAACGCTTAGCGATTTTAACGAAGCTGGAGCAGCACTATAACCCCAAACCGTTAGAAATTGCTGAAAGCTATGGTTTCAGGATTCGGAATCAAAAGGCTGATGAAAGTATCAGTGATTACATTGGAGCATTAAAAAAGCTATCGATGCACTGTAATTTTGGAAACTTTCAAAACCGAGCATTGCGGGATCGTTTTGTTTGTGGGGTGAAAAATGATGCGATCAGAAGGAAGTTATTGATGACGGATGACTTGACTTTTGAGATTGCTTGTCAGACAGCGAGGTCGATGGGCTTGGCCGAACAATATTCCTGAGAATTAAATAATGATTACGATCGTCAGTCAACCAAGGTAAATCACTTGCAGGTTCGAAGTAACAGACGGTGGGGGCTCAAAGTCTCAGAAACTGGAAATTCTAACAGAGCGTCAAAGTCGTGCTATAGGTGCCTGGGACAACACATTGCTCAAAATTGTCCATACGTGAAGGCAGAGTGTTTCTTCTGCAGAAAGACTGGACATCTTGCGAAGGCATGCCGACTGAAGGGTAAACCAGTTTTCAAAGCTATGAGTAGAAATCCCAAAAGACTACATAGCATGGAAGACCAACGACAGGACGAGGAGATGTTAGAGTTACACGTCATCAGGAGCACGAGGTTAACGGACAACGATTCGGAAAGCATCAAAATCCACATAAATGTTGCGGGATTCAAGATACCAATGGAAATTGACATGGGTGCATCCATGAGTGTAGTACTGGAGTCACTATATCGCGGCAAATTGCGTGATTTTTCAACTGGAGAAATCCAAGATAGAGCTGCGAGGTTATTCGGGAGAGACAATTCCTGTGGTTGGTTGTATCACCGTACCTGTGAAATATAAAGATCAATTTCAGAACTTGCCTCTAATAGTGGTGAAGGGAGACAAGTCTGCCTTACTAGGAAGAAATTTGTTGAGCTCACTGAAACTGGATTGGAGTAAGATTTTCTGTGTGGAAGCGAGATTTTCATCAACGGATGAGGTTATCAAGAAGTATCCGAAGGTGTTCTGCGAAACGGGCAGTCCGATTCAAGGCGAGTGTCAGGGTACAGAAGGACGCTAGATCGGTTTACTACAAGCCACGTTCCATACCATATGCACTCAAGGAGAAAATTGAGCAAGAACTCAAAAGACTAGAGACTCACAACATTATTTGTAAGATAGATCGATGTAATTGGGCTACACCCATTGTTGTTGTACCCAAGTCCGAAGTAAGGTAAGATTATGTGGTGATTATAAAGTAACCGTAAACCAGGTTCTAGAGGGTAATGTCCCCAGTACATTGCCAAATATAGAAGATTTGTTCACAACACTGACAGGTGGTCAGATCTTCTCAACTGGATCTTACGAATGCCTACTTACAGCTTGAACTAGATGAGGAGTCCAAGTCATGTTTGACTATAAATACTCATCTAGGCCTATATCAATTTAATAGGCTACCGTTTGGAGTGTCTTCCACCCCTGCCATATTCAAAGGGGTGATGAACCAGATTTTGCAAGGTATTGAAGGGGCAGTATGTTATTTGGATGACATACTAATTTCAGCACCAAATAGGCAAATTCATAACATATTGAATGAAGTCCTCAAACGGCTAGAGAAACACACAGTACAAGTGTGAGTTATTTAAAAACTCAGTGGAGTACTTAGGGTACAGAGTAAACTAGGATGGTTTACATCCAACCATGGAAAAATTGGATGCAATTAGAAATGCACCCAGTCCCAGGAATGTCACTGAACTGCATTCATTCTTGGGCCTTTTGAACTATTATGGGAAGTTCCTACCAAATTTGGCTACAGTATTACATCCACTGAATGAACTTTTGAAAAAACACGTCCATTGGAAGTGGTCAAAAGAATGTGATACAGCATTCAAGGAGTGTAAAAGCAAATTGGTAGAGAGCACCATGTTAGTTCACTATGACATATCTAAGGAGATCAAGCTAGCATGTGATGCCTCTCCGTATGGAGTTGGGGCAGTGATCTCTCATGTATCATGTAGTGGGGAGGAGAGACCAATTGCTTTTGCTTCACGCACTCTCGGTGCCAGTGAGAAAAATTATGCGCAAATTGAAAGGGAAGCTTTGGCATTAATTTTTGGGGTCAAGAAGTTCCACAAATACTTGTATGGTCGTAAGTTTACCATCGTTACGGATCATAAGCCCCTAACAGCAATCCTCCATCCAAAGTCCCCAGTTCCAACATTAGCTGCAGCCTGAATGCAGAGATGGGCTTTGATTTTGTCAGCATATACATATGATATTGAATACAGACGATCAGCTGTTCACAGTAATGCTGATGCAATGTTTAGATTGCCTTCCCCATCACAAGTTACACCCGATAGGGAAGAAGTGTTTTATTTTTCATACATTGATGAACTGCCAGTCACAGCTGAAGAGATTGGTAGAGCAACCAAACATGACCCAGTGATGTCAAAGGTGTATGAGTATATTGCAAATGGATGGGCAAACCAGGTAACAGATAAAGATACACATCCATTCTTCATTCATAGGGATGAATTATCAGTTGATAAAGATTGTATCATGTGGGGTGCAAGAGTGGTTATACCAAATAAATTCAGGTCCAAATTATTAGGAGACCTCCATGACCAGCACCTGGGAATGTGCTTGACCAAGAGTTTTGCACGCAGTTATTTCTGGTGGCCAGGTCTTGATAAAGATATAGAATACATCGTGAGTCAGTGTATGACATGTCAATCGGTAAGCAAGCAACCACCACCAGTACCATTACAGCCATGGAAATGGCCTCCCAGGGTGTGGCAAAGGCTACATATTGATTTTACTGAGTTAGAAGGACAACAAGTGTTTATTGTGATTGATAGCCATTCGAAGTGGGTTGAGATGTTTCCAATGTGGAAAATAACAACAAATAAAACATTGGACATTTTGCGAAAATTATTTTCTTCATTTGGCCTCCCTGAAGAAATTGTTTCGGATAATGAACCACAATTTCGTTCAGAAGAATTTGCACAATTCACGAGCAAAAATGGTGTGAAACATACCAAGGTTCCACCATATCATCCCGCTTCGAATGGTGCAGCAGAGCGCACTGTACAAATTGTAAAACGTGCCCTCATAAAACAAATGTTAGATCCAAATCCAAGGAAATGACAGTTGTCATTGGATCACAAATTGGCTAATTTTTTGATTACATATCGAAATACTCCTCATACAACTACTGGTAGAACACCAGCAGAGTTGTTTCTCAAACGACAGCCATGAACCAGATTCCCGTTGTTAAAACCAAATTTGGCACAGTCCGTAGAAGAGACACAATTAAGACAGAAAGAGAATCATGATAGAGGTAGAGTAAAAGAGAGAAGTGTGAAATTAAACCAGAAGGTGAGAGTGAAGAACCATCACCAGAAATGGTTAAAGTGATTACCAGGAAGAGTAGTGAAGATATGTGGTCCTCGCACATATTTGGTAAAGATGTTTGATAATGGACAGGTTAGGTTTGTTCATATTGATCATATTTTACCTGCAGACATGGAAGGAGTTGAAGGTGGGAATGATTCAATTATTTCTGACTCATCAGATAGTTTTGATACACCAGTAGAAAATCCTAAATCTAATGTACTGGAAACAAATCCAGGAGGGAATCAGAATGAAAGTCTGAGTCCAAGTCAGGAAAACAAAGAGCCAGAAGTTAGAGTGAGTTCAAATGAAAATCAAGGAAATTCCGTAGAGGAAAACGTTCCTCAGGATGAGTCTCGAATGAGTTTAGATTCAACACCATGTTTGGAAGGTTCTGTTTGAGAGTGAAGGTATCCTCTTCGAAACTGAAAACAAGTGGTAAAGTTAAATTTGTAAATATGCACTGAAATTTGGGCCCTTTGAAAGCATTACATGATCCACCTTGGCACAATGTAAAAAAAAATTAACTGTGGTCCCTTTCAACAATACTGAGTGCTGCATGCCTTCTTCAGTGCTATGAGAGTTACAGACTTCCGATAATTAATTTGCCCTGTTGTGGACCCTTCCCCCTTCTTCTCCAATCCCATAAAACCCAAAGTCCAATCGAAGCATAGAACTTCCCCGGCACAGTTGACAGACACCCCACAAACACATTGCCTGTAACACTGATTGCTAAGCAGGTGGCAGGTAATATTGTTGTACCAAATAAAGCAACTGTTCCGTACATGGCCTACAAATTTGCTCGTTTCTTTCCTATTCTCTTTCACTGCAGCCGGGACACAGATGTGACCTTTGGCCTTCTGTTGAGTTTAGCGCTGGAGAGATGCGTTCCACCACAAATTCTGCACACCGCTAGGTTAATTAGCAAGCCGCACCAAAATACAATCATAATCATCATCTTAGCCGGTCCCTCGAAATTGAGGAAGATTTGGTTCCACTCCAAAAGTGAGTTCACAGGTGACTGAACAGTCCAATACAGGAATTACAATCTCTGTCGCAAGTGGGACAAACAGTCGTTGGAGGAAAGGGTGGGTGGGGAGTCTGGTTTGCCGCACGCTCCTTCTGCTGCCTGCGCTTGTTTTCTGCATGCTCTTGGCAACGAGACTTGAGGTGCTCAGCGGCCTCCCGGATGCTCTTCCTCCACCTAGGGCGATCTTTGGCCCGGGACCCCCAGGTGTTGGTGGGAATGTTGCACTTTATCAAGGAGGCTTTGAGGGTGTCCTTGAAACGTTTGATTGAATACCAGTGCTGCCTGCGCACTCTTGACGGGCGGATGTTGGCCTTGGCCGGCAGGATTCGGCGTACTTTTAACCAATAAGGGAATTAAGGGTTACGGGGAGCGGGCGGGTAAGTGGAGCTGAGTCCACTGCCAGATCAGCCATGATCTTGTTGAATGGCGGAGCATGCTCGAGGGGCTAGATGGCCTACTCCTGTTCCTAATTCTTATGTTCTTATGTTCTTATGTACTTGTATTTCTATACCTTGGTGCTTAAAATGAAAGTTTGAAGAAAATCAGTTGCATTTGATGACAGGCTTCTAGGTTTCATACTTTTATACATTCTGCTTAAAGTGTTCATGATTTTTTTGTTTATAGTAGGCAGCAAATTCATATCAGGCTATTGATTTTGTCTCAGGACATTTACAAACTATTTGGTGCAGGCAGCGCATCCTCACAAAGAATTGATTTAAGTTACTCATTACTGATTTCTTGTTCAAGATTTCTAATCTAAAGATACAGATAACTTCTGTTGACAGGACATTATCAGCTGTGTCTGGTATACTCATGAATTATACTAATTTCATTTAATGCATTTGGAGAAATTTGTGTTCATTCGGAACTCTTTTCAAACCAATTTAGACATTGGAGAGATTGCTGCTTTTCATTTTCAACCAGAAAGGTAGGTGCAGGGTTATTTGTTGTAATAGTATTATTTTATATCTTAATCAATATCATTAAAACAGATTATCTGGTCATTATCTCATTGCTGTTTGTGGGAGCTTGTTGTGTGCAAATTGGATGCCACATTTCCTACATTACAGCAGTGACTACACTTCAAAAAGTATTTCATTGGCTGTAAAGCGCTCTGGGACATCTGGTGGTCGTGAAAGACATTATATAAATGCATGTCTTTTTTTCTTTTATTTGGTTGCACAACAATATGATAATTTGTTAGAATACGTATTTCACAAGATTATGTGATTCGTCCATGAACAAATTGCATTCAACTGACTGGAATTGCTAATTTAGAAGAATAAGTACAGACATAGGTGCAGATTAGGTTAGATAATGACTTCCTCTTGTAGGGCCTATTTTGTCCGAACCAGTGGAGTGGCATTGGGAAACATTTAGCTGACCAAAATGTTTGTCACATCATACATAGTTTATGTACTTTTGGTATTGTGAATGTAATTTGTTCAGGTTGTACAGCTGGTGAACATTATCTGTCCAAAAGCTGATTAATAAGTCTACGATGAGGCAAATTGCACATGGCCTATGAAGGGAATAAGCAAAATGTGTTGAATGGCCTTTTCTCCATTCCAAATGTAGTTTTTATTCCCATTTTCATCTCCACATTAAAGTGACCAATTGCCCTAATATTTTGGGGATTGCCCCAAATTAATGGCTGTATCACTGGCCCACGCTGACCTCTCTGTTGATGAGCTTACTCACCCAGCTACTGAGTAGGATCTGCAACAATGGTTGAACTTGGCTGACACCCTTTCTAGATTTAATGCATATAAATGAATCGAAACTTGACATGGTCGAATCATAGGGAAGTACTACTTAAATAACTGGGTCAAACAAACTACAATTGCATAGGCTACGTTAAAATATGACTTTATTCTCATTATCGATAAAACACAATAGGCTGGATTTTCGGCTTTGATATTTTTGGGGTGATAGAATCATAGAAATTTACAGCACAGAAGGAGGCCATTTCGGCCCATCGTTTCTGCGCCAGCCAGCCAAGAATTACCCAGCCTAATCCCACTTTCCAGCTCTTGGTCCGCAGCCCTGTAGGTTACAGCACTTTAAGTGCACATCCAAGTACTTTTTAAAATGTGGTGAGGATTTCTGCCTCTACCGCCCTTTCAGGCAGTGAGATCCAGAACCTCACCACCCTCTGGGTGAAGAAATTTCCCTCTAACCTCCTCTAAACCTCCCCCCAATTACTTTAAATCTATGCTCCCTGGTTGTTGACCCCTCTGCCAAGGGAATCAAGTCCTTCCTATCCACTCTATCCAGACCCCTCATAATTTTATACACCTCAATCAGGTCTTCTCTCACCCTCCTCTGAGGGCCAAAATTCTCCAGTCCAGGCAACATTCATAAATCGCCTCTGCACCCTTTCCAGTGCAATCACATCTTTCTGGTGACCAGAACTGCATGCAGTACTCCAGCTGCGGCCTAGCCAGTGTTTTATACAGTTTATGCATAACCTCCTTGCTCTTGTATTCCATGACTCGACTAATAAACGCAAGTATTCCATATGCCTTCTTAACCACCTTATCTACCTGGCCTGCTACCTTCAGGGATCTGTGGACCTGCACTCCAAGGTCCCTTTGTTCCTCTACACTTTTCAGTATCGTGCCATTTAATGTGTATTCCCTTGCCTTGTTAGCCCTCCCCAAATGCATTACCACACACTTCTCTGGATTGAATTCCATTTGCCACTGTTCTGCCCACCTGACCAGTACATTGATATCTCCCTGCAGCCCACAGCTTTCTTCATTATCAAACACGGCGGTGGCCATAATGGCGGCGGGACAGTAAAGTTTGCACCCGAGAGCAGTTGGCGCTCAGTAAGTTTGGGCAGCTGGGCCCTGAGTCAGGGGGCGCAGCGCTAAGGGAGGTGTTTTACATCTCTCTTGGGGATTTAGGATGGGAAACCCCTGAGCTAAAGAGTTGGCCCAGGAGTGCTCTGAGAGACGCTTGGGAGGAAAAAAAAAACCTAAGAAAAACCCATAAAACAGTCCCAAAACATTGCCACCACAACACAAATCGCAAAAAAAATGAAAAGAAAAAACAATACCTTAGGAGTCCATTACCCACGTCTCTGCTGTCGGCATCGTTGGATCACCCTGATTTCCCAGACGGTCAGTACGAAGCGCGCTTTGGGGCATATGGGTCGGGCTGAAGTTCAAACTCGCGCCGGTGGCTCATTGCACAATGGGCGAAACTCATCTGGGTAGTGCTGCTCAGTGCTACTGCTAAACCGGACCCGAAGATCACTGCAGGAGGCTGGAGATTTATTGCCGCCGCTCCAGGGCGAAAAATGGAGCAAAGAGGAGCCAAAAATCTGCCCCAATTTATCTTGCTATGCCCACTGTTTGTGGAAAGCTTGAAGGGAGCCTGTGGACACCAGGATCACCTGGGCGCACAAGAAGCTCCTGCACCCCCTCCCCCGCCCATCCCCCGCCACCCCTGTGCATCAGGTGACCAAGGATAAAATGCGTGGAAGAGAAGTGTATCCAGAATTTTAGGAGCGGCCCCCTTCAAAAGGTGAAATAGGGCTAGAGTTGGCCCGGGAGTGCTCTGAGAGACGCCTGGGGGGGGGGGGGGGGAACCCTAAGAAAAACATTCCCAAAACGTTGCCCATGCCACTACAACACAAGACTGATTATCCGCACCACAGAACACACATGGCATTAGTTTTTGAAAAGTGGCTCACGAATCTTTTCGAAGACACTACGCTAGGCAACACTCTATCCCAAGACCCAAGTGGTGCTGGGTTGGATTCCTGGATACTGGATTTCCACTGGGGATGTTTACCCTTGCTGATTTTCAAAAGGTCTCATTGTAAGGTGAGGGCGAGGACATGGAGTGTGTGCAGCAGCAAATAGTATAGTACATTGAGTTTTTTGGTCAGATAGCTGGGACTGATGATTGTAAGAATAAATACAGATACGGTAAGGACTTGGTTGGCTATTGACTTCCTTTTCTAGGTCATGGATATTAATCCAGCTGATGCCCTTGTCCCCATTAAAATTATTACTCTCTCTCACCCTGGCGGTACGGCTCCCATCTTGGCTCCCTTACGTCCAAGGGACGCAGACTTGAATGTTTATGGCAGTCAGCTGGTTTAGCCATTCATCGTCATACCTGGCTGGAATGCAAAGACAACCTCCGGCTTCTCCTCCCCTACAACCCATCTTCTTAAATCCTTTCCTGGCCCTTCCACTCATACTTCCAACATCAAGTGCGAGTAGCTCATGAACTTCTTTACCATTAAGATTGAGACCATCCGTTCAGCTGCCTCCTGCCCTAGTCCTGAACTGGCATCTTTCTCTTGTTTCTCTCCTATCTCCACTCATGCCCTCTCCGAGCTCATCTTGTCCATAAGACCTGCTCCTTCAACCCTATTTCCATCTAACTATTGACCACCCAACTTCCCTTACTGGCCCCCATGTTAGTTGATATTGTTAACGGTTCCCCATCTCCAGTACTGTCCCCTTCAGCTTGAAATTTGCCATCATCACCCCCTCTTCAAAAAAACATCATCTATCCCTCTGTCATTGCAAATTACTGCCCCATCTCCTTCATAGTCCTTGAGTGTGTCGTCAACTCTCAAATCCATGCCCATCTTTCTCGTAACTCCAGGTTTGAACCGCTCCAATCAGGTATCCGCCTCTGTCACAGCACTGAAATAATCTTAGTCAAGACACCATATAAATGCAAGTTGTTCTTGAAATTTCAGCTGATACAATACCATAAATAAATTAGGTTTGTGCTGGTAAAGATAATCTGTAGCAGTGTAACAATTTTATATTTCCCACGTCTACTTGGACTTTTGGCTGAAATATGATGCTATAGAAGGCATTTATATTGTAGGATATGTGATTGAGTAGATGTTCTGGGATTTTGTTCTATTTGCTTTTGGGGAGGTATCATAGAAGAATTTTCTTGAGACTAAATGGGATTGGTGTAAATTACACTCGGCCACTAGGCATTGACGACGAGATACAGCACCGCCTCCAGTGCGCCAGTGCTGCCTTCGGCTGCCTGAGGAAAAGAGTGTTTGAAGACCAGGCCCTGAAAACTGCCACCAAGCTCATGGTCTTACCCGTCCTCCTGTATGGCTCAGAAACCTGGACCATGTACAGTAGACACCTCAAGTCACACGAGAAATACCACCAACGATGTCTCCGCAAGATCCTACAAATCCCCTGGGAGGACAGACGCACCAATCGTTAGCGTCCTCATCCAGGCCAGTATCCCCAGCATTGAAGCACTGACCACACTTGAACAGCTTCATGGGGCAGGCCATATAATTCGCATGCCAGACACAAGACTCCCAAAGCAAGCGCTCTACTCTGAAGTCCTCCAGGGCAAATGAGCCAAAGGTGAGCAGCGGAAACGTTACAAGGACACCCTCAAAGCTTCCCTGATAAAGTGCAACATCCCCACTGACACCTGGAAGTCCCTGGCCAAAAACTGCCCTAAGTGGAAGAAGTGCATCCGGAAGGGCGCTGAACTCGAGTCTTGTTGTCGAGAGCATGCAGAAATCAAGCGCAGGTAGCGGAAAGAGCGTGCGGCAAACCAGTCCCACCCACCCCTTCCCTCAACGACTATTTATTTGTCCCATCTGTGACAGAGACTTTGGTTCTCGCATTGGACTGATATATTTAACTATATATATATATATAACTATAGTTATATATATCACTTTGCAATTTTTTTCCATTTAAATTATAATTTGCATTTCTATTATTTCTGCCAAAGTGGATAACCTCACATTTTCTCACATTGTACTCCATCTGCCAAATTTTTGCCCACTCATTTAACCTATCTATATCCCTTTGCAGAATCTCTGACCTCTTCACAACTTGCTTTCCCACCTATCTTTGTATCGTCAGCAGATTTGGCTACACTGCACTTGGTCCCTTCACCTAAGTCATTAATATAGATTGTAAGTAGTTGAGGCCCCAGCTCTGATCCATGTGGCACCCCACTAGTTACAGTTTGCCAACCTGAAAATGACCAATTTATCCCGACTTTGTTTTCTGTTAGTTAGCCAATCCTCTATCCATGCTAATATATTGCCTCCAATACCATGAGCTCTTATCTTGTGTAGTAACCTGTTAAGTATGGAAGAACTCCAAGACTGAGTACTGTGAGCTAAAACTGATGTGACCTTAGTCTCCTTAATGCAACTCCAAAGTGCCTAAACAGCATGGCAGACAACCTTTTGTACTCTCTTGCATGAGGTGTGCAAGTGACCCTTAGGCCTCCAACAGTTGCGCCCTCTGGTGGCAAGTCTTACACAGTTACAATGTTTACATACATAAGATCACTCCCCGCCGCCCCCCACCCCCCCCCCCCCCAAAAAAAGTCTTTGATACAAATTATTTACAAGTTGAGACGACCCGTGACCCTACACTCCCTGGTTGATCGTCTGAATTCAAACTCTGGCATGGGTGAGTTGGTCGGACTATTGCTGCACTGCGGAGCGGCTGGTCTGACAGGTCTGTTGGGAATGGTGGGTTCATCCTCTTGATTGACAGCGAGGTCGATTGCTGGTTGGGTGTGTGTTGGTGGGTCGATGATGGTGATGTCCTCTTCAGGTTGTTCCTGGTTGTCGGTGAACCGCAGTTTGGTCTGATCCAAATGCTTTCTGCACGTTTGTCCATTCAATAGTTTGACTATAAACACTCTACCCCTCCTTGGCTAAGACAATGCCAGCGACCCATCTCGGACCATGACCATAATTAAGGGCAAACACAGGGCTGTTAACATCAATGTCACGCGATACAGCAGCGCGATCGTGGTACATGTTTTGCTGGTGACGCCAGGTTTCCACATGTTCATTTAGATCTGGGTGGACTAGAGAGAGACTGGTTTTGAGTGCTCTCCATTAACAATTCAGCAGGGGGAACCCCAGTGAGCAAGTGGGGTCGCGTCCGGTAGCTGAGCAGAACCCGAGATAAGCGGGTCTGCAAAGAGCCTTCTGTCACGCGTTTCAAGCTCTGCCCGTTCTGCTTGACCATTGGATGCGGGCTTAAACAGGGCAGACCTGACATGCTTGATGCCATTGTGGGTCATAAACTCGTTGAATTCCGAGCTGGTGAAACACGGTCCATTGTCACTGATAAGGACGTTGGGCAAGCCATGGGTGGCAAACATAGCCTGGAGGCTTTCAATGGTGGCAGTGGATGTGCTGGATGACATGATTACGCATTCAATCCATTTAGAGTAAGTGTCCACTACAACGAAAAACATCTTTCCGAGAAAGGGGCCAGCAAAATCTACGTGGATCCTGGACCACAGTTTGGAGGGCCATGACCACAGACTCGATGGAGCCTCCTTTGGTGCATTTCTCAATTGTGAGCATGTGTTGCACTGGTGTATGCATGACTCTAAGTTCGAGTCAATGCCGGGCCACCAAACATGCGACCTGGCTATAGCCTTCATTATGACTGTGCCTGGGTGGGTATTGTGTAGGTCGCATATAAACGTTTCCCTGCCTCTTTTGGCAAAACCACACGATTACCCCATAAGAGACAATCCGACTGGATGGACATTTCATCTTTGCGTCGGTGAAACGGCTTAATTTCATCTTGCATTTCCCCGGGAACGGCCGACCAGCTCTCATTGAGGATGCAACTTTTTACAAGTGATCGCACAGGATCCTGGCTGGTCCAGGTCCTGATCTGGCGAGCAGTGACTGGTGACCCCTCTCTCTCAAAAGCACCCATGACCAGAAGCGAGTCTGCAGGCTGCGCCATTTCCACCCCGGTAGTGGGCAATGGTAGCCGACTGAGGCGATCAGCACAGTTCTCCGTGCCTGGTCTGTGGCGGATAACATAGTCATATGCGGATAATGTTAGTGCCCATATTTGGATGCGGGACGAAGCATTGGTGTTTATACCTTTGCTTTCTGAAAACAGTTAAATGAGCAGTTTGTGGTCGGTTTCAAGCTCAAACCGAAGTCCAAATAGGTATTGGTGCATTTTCTTAACCCCATATACACATGCTAATGCCTCTTTCTCGACCATACTGTAGGCTCTTTCAGCCTTGACAGACTTCTAGACGCGTATGCAACCGGTTGAAGTTTGCCCAATATATTGGTTTGCTGTAACACACAGCTGACTCCGTACGAAGATGCATCACAAGCTAGCACTAATCGTTTATACGGGTCATACAGTACAAGTAACTTAGTACAACAAAGAACGTTTCTGGCCTTCTCAAGGGCTGTCTCTTGATTTACCCCAAACCCAGTCATCACCCTTACGTAGCAATATGTGCAATGGTTCCAGCAAAGTGCGTAACCCGGGTAGAAAGTTACCAAAATAATTGAAGAGTCCCAGGAACGAACGCAGCTCCGTAACATTCTGTGGACCTGGTGCATTCTTGATGGCCTCTGTCTTTGAGTCCGTGGGTCTGATGCCGTCTGCCGCAATCTTTCTCCCCAAAAATTCAACCTCTGGCACCAGGAAAACACACTTGGAGCATTTCAGCCTGAGTCCCATTCTGTCTCGTCGACTTAGAACCTCTTCCAGGTTGTGCATGTTTGGTGGTGTCACGACCGGTGATCACGTTGTCATCTTGAAACGCAACGGTGCGCGGAACCGATTTCAGCAGACTCTCCATGTTCCTCTGGAAGATGGCAGCAGCCGAGTGAATCCCAAAAGGGCACCTGTGGTATATAAACAGTCCTTTGTGCGTGTTGATGCACATCAGTCTTTTCGAAGATTCAACCAGCTCCTGTGTCATGCAGGCAGAGGTTAGGTCCAACTTGGTGAACGACTTCCCCCCCCACCCCCCGCTAAGATTGTGAACAGGTCATCCGCCTTGGGTAGTGGGTACTGGTCTTGTAACGAGACTCGGTTGATCGTTACCTTGTAGTCTCCGTGGATTTTGACCGTGCCATCGCTTTTCAACACCTGAACCACTCGTTGAACTCAACTGGCGATATGATTCCCTCTCGTTGAAGTCTGTCTAGTTCGATCTCTACTTTCTCCCTCATCATATATGGAACCGCTCGAGCCTTGTGATGAACGGGCCTTGCATCGGGGACTAGATGGATCTGCCCCTTGGTGCCTGTGAAGTTGCCGATGCCTGGTTCAAATAGCGACGGAAACTTGCTCAGCACTTGAGTGCACGAGGCATCATCCACTGAGGATAGTGCTTTGATGTTATCCCAGTTCCATTGAATCTTTCCCAGCCAGCTTCTGCCAAATAGTGTTGGGCCATCACCTGGTACAATCCACAGTGATAAATCATGCACAGCTCCACCGTACGATACCTTAACTGTCGCACTACCAATGATTGGTATGAGCTCTTTGGTGTAGGTGCGCAGTTTTGTCAGAATCGGGCTCAGTTTGGGCCTTTGTGCCTTGTTGCCCCACAGTTTCTCAAAAGCCTTCTGGCTCATAATTGACTGACTTGCCCCTGTGTCCAACTCCATTGATACCAGAATACCGTTCAATTTGACTTTCAGCATGATAGGAGGGCTCTTGGTGGTGAAGGTGTGTACCCCATACACTTCTTCCTCGGGTTGAGTTGCCTCTCTTGTTTGTTCTGCGTGATCCGCGCCGGATCGATCATCCTCTGCCGACTCTGCCACGTGGTGAGTCGCAGTACTCTTGCACATTAGCTGGAGGTGCCTCATTGTTTCGCAGCCTTTGCACACGTAGTGCTTGAATCGACATTGATGGTCTCGATGATTACCCCTGCAACGCTAACATGGTGCTAATGGATTTGCATTCATGCCCAATGGCAGACTCTGAGTCATGTTCAGTCTTGCAGCTGCAGACGTGTAGGCCCTGCCATATGCATTTCTGAATGCTAGCGATGTTATTTTATGCACAGTACTTGCCGGTGAGCTTCGATGCTGGGAAGATATCTGTCTGGTATTATCGCTCGTGGATATGAATGCCTGGGCTATCGTGATGGCCTTGCTCAAGTCTAGGGATTCGACGGACAGCAGCTTGCGAAGAATGACCTCGTGGCCGATGCCAAGCACACAAAAGTCTGCAGCATTTTTCTCAAAAATCCAGCAAATTTGCAAGTTCCCGCAAGGCGTTTCAGGTCGGTGACATAACTCGCCACGTCCTGGCCCTCAGAGCGGTGGTGCGTGTAGAAGCGATACCTGGCCATTAAGACGCTCTCCTTCGGCTTAAGATGGTTCCGAACCAGCGTACACAACTCTGTATATGTCTTCTCCTCTGGTTTCTCCGGTGCTAGCAGATTCTTGATGAGGCCGTATATTGTGGACCCACATATGGTGAGGAGAATCGCCCTACGCTTGATTGCTTTATCGTCCACATCCAGCTCATTGGCCACGAAGTACTGGTCGAGACGCTCAACGAAGGCTTCCCAATCATCACCCTCTACAAATCTCTCTTAAAATACCAACGGCAGCCATGATGGCATGAAAGTTTGTAATCTTGTTAAGTATGGAAGAACTCCAAAAGACTAAGTACTGTGAGCTAAAACTGATGTGACCTTAATCTCTTTTAATACAACTCCAGAGTGCCTAAGCAGCATGGCAGACAACCTTTTATACTCCCTTGCACGAGGTGTGCAGGTGACCCTTGGGCCTCCAATAGTTGCGTCCTCTGGTGGCAAGTCTTACACAGTTACAATGTTTACATGCATAACAAACCTTTTATGTGGCACTTTATCGAATGTCTTTTAGAAATCCAAATTACAGTACATTTACTGGTTTCCCTTTATCTACCCTGCTTGTTACATTCTCAAAGAACTTCAATAAATTTGTCAAACACGATTCCCCTTTCGTAAAACCACGTTGACTCTGCTTGATTGTATTATGATTTTCTAAATATCCTGCTACTACTTGCTTAATAATGGATTCCAGCATTTTCCCAATGACAGATGTTGGGCTAACTGGTCTATAGTTTCCGGCTTTCTGCAGCCAATGAGTAGCACAGGTCATGTTGGCTGCATGCCTGACTCATTATAATGAAGTCCCAGCATGAGTTGAACGTGCTGCCTGGGACCTTGTGAACAGGCACGTGCAATATTTTGTGCAAAATCAAATTTCTGGGCCCAAGTATCAGTTTAAAAAATGTATTTGTTTGCTGCAACGTTTCATTCACCACAAATTCACAATGGCTGTTATTGGAAGTGTTGCATTCTTTAGATCTGCTATTCCTTTGTTCATTTTGTAAGATTATTTGTAATAGAAAAACATTTGAGTGGTGGCAGCATTTTAAAAAAAAATTACAACTGTGGGTGGTGCAGTGAGTTTAACGTTACATGACTTAACAGTACTTTGCCTGAAGGTACACGACAAGGTCACACAAAGCAAAAATTGGAAACCCACATTTGTTATCATACAGGCTTTGAAAAAAAATGAAACATGCCGCAGCCAAATTTGGGTAAACACCTTGGAGAAATAAAATGCTGAATGTTAAAACAAAATGGCAAAATTAAAGTGAAGGTGAATCATAGGAATGAGCACCAAGGATGCAAACATATGAACAATTAAAATGCATCACTTGTCACATGAATTGCCTTTTTGATCTGCCCCTCCTTCCCCACTAAGGCAGATATCAGATGCAGGAACCATACCAACCTCCAATGAGGCTCTGAATTTTTCTCCCCCTCTCTTTCGCATTTTCTTTCACACTCTTAATCCCTCTCGCCCTCTCCCTCTTGCACTCTTAACCTTCCCAATGAAACAAACTATTTAAAAATTTTTTTAGAAATTGTGTATTTTCTTCATTGAAGCATCTGGGTGCTTGCAGCAGTGTCCAGGAGATTAATCCTTAATTCTTGTAGTCTCCAGGGCAAACCTGAAGGGTTGGCAACCAGTGTTCCCTCTAAGCTGCGCAGAAAGGTCCTATGCAGGTCGCTCATGGGCTTTTACATATTAGATTCCAAACGTGCAGAAATTTAAAGTGACTGCACATTAAAAGAAACAGGCATTACAGAACAAAGCGCAGCTTACAGGGAGCATTGTTGGCAACCCTATTTAGGTGTCCCATTACAGACACATGAAGCACAATGGCAATGCCTCTCTGCTGCCCCGCCCACCTCACCCCCACACCCTGGCCGATTGTTTGCTGCTCAAAAAGGACAAGGCACTTCAGGAACAGAATGGAGCTATTCTGCTATGAGCCTTATGTATGCTGAGTGCTCCCAATTTCCTGAGATAAACAAAGCCCCTGCAAAACTTTAAAGACAGATTTCAGTACAGGTAAGATATAGACAAGTGTAGCCTATTTTCCAATCTTTCTCGCTGCAATGCTTCATCTAACCTCCAACAAGCTCCCTGCCGAAGTGGAGCTAATCCACAGGACGAACGGAAAATTGTTCAACCTCCGTCGCCTCCAGTCGAGTACCGAGGTTGTCCCAACCTCTGTCATTGAATTACAGTATGCAGACGACACTTGCGTTTGCGTATACTCAGAGGCCGAACTTCAAACCACCGCTGACATCTTCACTGAAACGTATGAGAGTCTAGGCTATACATTAAACATCTGGAAGACAAAGGTTCTCTATCAACCTGATCCTGCCTCACAGTACAGCCTCCTGATCATCACGATCCATGACAAGACCTTGGGTAGTGTGGGCCACTTTCCATACCTTGGGAGCTTCCTGTCAACGAGGACAGATATCGATGACGAAACGCAACACTGCTTTCAGTGTGCCAGTGCAGCCTTCAGTCACCTGAGGAAAAGTGTTTTGAAGACTAAGATCTCAAACCTGGCCCCAAGCTCATGGTCTACAAAGCAGTAATGACTCTCGCCCTCCTTTATGCTTCAGAGACGTGGACAACGTACAGTAGGCACCTCAAAGCACTGGAGAAGTACCACCAACGCTGCCTCTGCAAAACCCTACAAATCCATTGGCAGTATAGGCGTACCAACGTCAGTGTTCTCTCTCTCAGGCCAACATCCCCAGCATCAAAGCATTGACCACGCTCAATCAGCTCCAATAGGCATGCCTGATACAAGACTCCCAAAACAGGCACTCTGATCTCCGTCACGGCCAGCGAGCCCCAAGAGGGCAGAGAAAATGCTTCAAGGACATCCTCAAAGCCTCCTTGGAAAAAAATGTAACATCCCCACCAACTCTTGGGAATCCCTGGCTCATGACCGGTCAAATTGGAGAATAAGCATTCAGGAAGGCGGCGAGCACCTCGAGTCTCTTCGTCGTGAGCACGCGGAAGTCAAGTACAAACAGCAGCAGAAGCGCACAACAAACCAAGCACCCCACCCACCCCTTCAACCACCACCTGCCCCACCTGTGACAGAGTCTGTAGATCCAGCAGTGGACTCATCAGCCACTGTCGAACTCATGTTAATGTGGAAACAAGTCATCCCCAACTCTGAGGGATTGCCGAAGAAAAAGTCGACTTTCCAAACTACCCATGACTAACATCACAGAAGATCTAATAGCAGTTTTAATAATTGGTGTGTTCTCAGTCCTTGCCCTTTATTCCCAATGTTATTTTCTCTTTTCCCCTAAAGTCTCCGGGGTTGAAATTACCCCCCCCCCCCGACTAAGAGTAGCACGCTCACTGTTTGTGGGACGGATATTCAGGTCTTGGTATTTTTTTTGGGTTGGGGTGGATGTCGGGTCGTCAACGGGGCAGAAGTGCCGTTGGATTGGGTTAGCCGTCACTCAGTCATCAGCGCCTCGCTGATACATCACAACATCGCTCCCCTTCATTTAAAGGGGAGGACTGCTGTGAACTCTGGACTGAGTTTAGTTTGGCCCACTGCGCCACCAGGGAGAGGGGATGCTGGCTGCCTGTTGGGGCCCTGGCCAAACCCATGGCCACCATTGTTGGGCCGACCTCGGAGTCGGCCAACAAATAAAATAAAATGGCGTCCGTTTAAGGGCGAACGCGCCGCCGAGGCGCACACAGCTTCCCGCAGGTGAAACCTGTCAGTGGCACCGACTGACAGCTGCTCCGCTTTCGCAGGGTAATTTCCCACGTGAGGTAGAATGGGGTCACCGCCAGTTGGAAGGGGGTCGTCGCGTGCCTGACGGAGCGGCAGCATGGGTGGCGTGGAAACCCATTCCTGCCGCTCCCGGTCTGGGGGCAATTTCGCATGGTCACTGGCAGCTCTCTTGTACCTTATATCTTACCCTAGAGGCTTTTCTTCAAGCCTGAACAGTGAGTATAAGCAGTGAGTACTGGTAATCTATTCAACAGTAGAGGGCTTCACAGCTGAACCCTCTCCTGTTGCCATTCACACATACGTACTTTGCAGCAGGGATTGCTGGGTAATTATTAGCAGCATAAACTCTGCCTGATTGTAGCATTCCATCATCTCTTGTGTTGAGATCAGCCAACAGTTCATAACAATGATTACATTTGAGGCTTTCTGGTTTGCATGACTTAGTATCCCATTGGGTATTACATTTACCCACTAAGTCATCAGAGATGCCATAGGCCCTAGTTCTGAATCAGTTGGCATTTAATATGGCCAATCAAATATGTTACAATATTGCAGCGTATGTGTGAATGGCAATAGTAGAAGATTTATCTGTGAAGGCCTCTACTGTTGTATGTGTGTTTGGGAATGCAAACCTGCTCAACTTGTATGGTATCAATCCAGGAAATAAATATAAAAATGCATAAAGATGCTTTTTAGAATGTATCAGGTGAAAATATGTGTGAAGATCAACAAAAAGCAAAGTGGTATTGGGATGGACACCAGGCAAGTAAACACATTTTACTCATCACAGTGTTAATAATATTTGTATTCATGCAATTAAGTTTTTCTTTAACCGTGCATTTTTACACTTTAGCAAACAGAGACCCAATAGCGAAGATACTAGGCCCAAGCTTTGCTACAGTGGAAGGAGAGGACAAATCTATGCTGCGTTTACTGGAAAAAGTGAAGAAAGGTGATGAAGTATCTCAAGCTGAAGTTCAAATGAAGTTGTTTCTGCTTCTCCAGCAGCTAGATATGCAGCTTCTAAATACTTCTTTACAGAAAATTTCGCAGTAAGTATTGCACAATATTTTCCATGTGCTCGCCGATGTTGGTCTTAACTCTGCATGTTGTTCTGTCCATGGCTGGAGGGAGGGTTCTGAGCCATATTTCCATTGCAGTCAATGTCCTTCTGTCCATTGTTCATTCACTTTGTTTCTGTAACAATCTGTCAATCTCACTGTATCTGTTAACTGTATATGGTCCACGTCTCTGAGCCATACAGGAGGGCAGGTATCACTGCAGCCTTGTAGACCATGAGTTTGGTGCCAGATTTGAGGGCCTGATCTTCGAAAGCTCTCTTCCTCAGGCGGCTGAAGGCTGCGCTGGCGCACTAGAGGCGGTGTTGAACCTCGTTGTTGATGTCTGCCCTTGCTGATAATAAGCTCCCAAGGTATGGAAAGTGGTCCACGTTTTCCAGGGCCGCACCACGGATCTTGATGACTGGGGGGCAGTGTTGTGTGGCGAGGTCAGGTTGGTAGAGGACCTTTGTCTTATGGATGTTTAGTGTAAGGCCCATGCATTCGTACGCCTCAGTGAAGATGTTGACTATGACTTGGAGTTCAGTCTCTGAATATGCTCAGACGCAAGCTTCATCCGCATACTGTAGCTCAACGACAGAGGATGGGACCATTTTGGATCTGGCCTGGAGATGACGAAGGTTGAACAGCTTCCCACTGGTTCTATAGTTTAGTTCCACTCCAGCGGGGAGCTTGTTGAGTGTGAGGTGAAGCATTGCAGCTAGGAAGATTGAGAAGAGGGTTGGCGCAATGACTCAGCCCTGCTTGAACCCGGTCCGGACCTCAAATCACTGGAGAAATACCACCAACAATGTCTCCGCAAGATCTTGCAAATCCCTTGGGAGGACAGATGCACCAACGTCAGTGTTCTCGATCAGGCCAACATCCCTAGCATGGAAGCACTGGCCACACTCAACCAGCTCCGTTGGGCAGGCCACATTGTTCGCATGCCTGACACAAGCCTCCCAAAGCAAGCGCTCTACTCAGAACTCCTACACGGCAGGCGAGCCCCAGGTGGGCAGAGGAAACTTTTCAAGGACACCCTCAAAGCCTCCTTGATAAAATGCAACATCCCCACCGACACCTGGGAGTCCCTCACCAAAGACCGTCCTAAGTGGAGGAAGATCATCCGGGAGGGCACTGAGCACCTCGAGTCTCATCGCCCAGAGCATGCAGAAAGTAAGCGCAGGCAGCGGAAGGAGTGTGCGGCAAACCAGGCTCCCCACCCAACCTTTCCTTCAACGAAACATAGAAACATAGAAAATAGGTGCAGGGGTAGACCATTCAGCCCTTCGAGCCTGCACCACCATTCAATATGATCTTGGCTGATCATTTTTGCAACTTTAGTACCCCATTCCTGCTTTCTCTCCATACCCCTTGATCCCTTTAGCCGTAAGGGACACATCTAACTCCCTTTTGAATATATCTAATGAACTGGCCTCAACAACTTTCTGTGGTAGAGAATTCCACAGGTTCACAATTCTCTGCGTGAAGAAGTTTCTCCTCATCTCAGTCCTGAATGGCTTACCCCTTACCTTTAGAATGTGACCCCTACTTCTGGACTTCCCCAACATCGGGAACATTCTTCCTGCATCTAACCTGTCCAATCCCATCAATTTTATATGTTTCTAAGAGATCCCCTCTCATTCTTCTAAATTCCAGTGAATTTAAGCCTAGTCGATCCAGTCTTTCTTCATAAGTCAGTCCTGCCATCCCGGGAATCAGTCTGGTGAATCTTCGTTGCACTCCCTCAATAGCAAGAATGCCCTTCCTCAGATGAGGAGACGAAAATTGTACACAATATTCAAGGTGTGGCCTCACCAAGGCCTTGTACAACTGCAGTAAGACCTCCCTGCTCCTATACTTAAATCCTCTCGCTATGAAGGCCAACATGCCATTTGTCTTCTTCACCGCCTGCTGTACCTGCATGCCAACTTTCAATGACTGATGTACCATGACACCCAGGTCTCGTTGCACCTCCCCTATTCCTAATCTGTCACCATTCAGATAATATTCTGCCTTCCTGTTTTTGCCACCAAAGTGGATAACCTCACATTTATCTACATTATACTGCATCTGCCATGCATTTGCCCATTCACCTAACCTGTCCAAGTCACTCTGTAGCCTTTTAGCATCCTCCTCACAGCTCACACTGCCACCCAGCTTAGTGTCATCTGCAAACTTGGAGATATTGCATTCAATTCCTTCGTCTAAATCATTATTGCATATTATAAATAGCGGGGGTCCCAGCACTGAACCTTGTGGTACCCCACTAGTCACTGCCTGCCATTCTGAAAAGGACCCGTTTATTCCTACGCTTTGCTTCCTGTCTGCCAACCAGTTCTCTATCCATGTGAATACATTACCCCCAATACCATGTGCTTTAATTTTCCACACTATTCTCTTGTGTGGGACTTTGTCAAAAAGCCTTTTGACAGTCCAAATACACCACATCCACTGGTTCTCCCTTGTCCACTCTACTAGTTACATCCTCAAAAAAATCGAGAATATTTGTCAAGCATGATTTCCCTTTCATAAATCCATGCTGACTTGGACCGATTCTGTCACTGTTTTCCAAATGCGCTGCTATTACATCTTTAATAATTGATTCCAACATTTGCCCCACTACCGATGTCAGGCTAACCAGTCTATAATTCCCTGCTTTCTCTCTCCCTCTTTAAAAAGTGGGGTTACATTAGCTACCCTCCAATCCATAGGAACTGATCCAAAGTCTATAGAATGTTGGAAAATGACGACCAATGCATCCACTATCTCTAGGGCCACTATTTCTAGGGCCACAACGACTGTCAGTCCCACCTGTAACAGAGTCTGTAATTCCCGTATTGGACTGTTCAGTCACCTAAGAACTCACTTTCAGAGTGGAAGCAAGTCTTCCTCGATTTCAAGGGACTGCTTATGATGATGATGATGATCTGTTAACTCTGAGCCCCAGCTGAGCTGCCTCACTTTAGACAAAGATTGTGAATAGTGAGAAATGTGACTGAAATGTGAAAGCAAATACTACAATCTGGATCATCAAGCTATTCTTAAGTAAGCGTTTGATACTGTTTTCAGTGTGACTTTAAAATTCTCGTTGCTATGTGTGCTTATAATTGACACTGTTACTAGGTGAAATATTATGCTAGCTTCTTGTCCTAGCAAAGTCACTGCTTTCGAAATTAGGCACAGGCATTGGTGTCCATTTTAGGCTAGCAAGCTAATTGGCTCTTTTCATTGTGCCTAATAAAGGAGAAGGTGACATTTCTATTTTTAGAAAAATAACTGTTTTGTACCTATCCTTATTTTCAGTAGTGCTTTGTATGGGCTCAATTTTGCCCAAGCCTGTTTTTTGGGGTATTGCCAGAGTTACGCCTGTTCTTCTCGGCCAGATATGCGCCAAAAATATTTGTCCCAAGTTCCCCCGTTGTATTTTTCAAATTTGGCACGGTGCAGCCTGTCCAGTCGTCTCGGGGTGGAGCCTGCTGTCTGCACCGAAAAACGATGTTGCACCATCTGCACTTGCGCGAAAAAAAAAGGAAAGTTTTGACGTGATCTCAATGGGGAGGCATGCGCAGTACAGCTCTGGTTCTGCAATCGGCCATTTTTAAAAAACCAGTTGTGTGTGTGTGAGAACGTTGAGTGCTGTGTGAGAACATTGGAAAAATCGGAGCTGCAATAAAAGATTTAACGTGGTGCAAGGACCAAGAATTTCTTGCAGGATGAAGTGGAGGCACTAGTTACTGTGATTGAGGCCAGATGGCAGGAGCTGGACACCAGCAGAGATCACATAAAAATTGCACCTAAAGAAATGAGAAAATGCTGGTGCCAATTTCAGAAGATTACTGTGCAATGGTGACCACCACAAAGATCTGGAGGCCAGTGTAAAAAGAAGTAGCAGCAACTTGGTCAAGTAGTTAGTGTAAGTAATATTTTTATTTATTCAATGGAATTGCAATTGTAAATGTGACCAGCTGTATATATCCCACCCAGCAGAAAGACACCCTCTCTTAAAAAGTTGCATTTTCATCTTTGCAGAGGAAAATGGCACATAACAAAAGGGAAAGAACTCGAACTGGAGGAGGCCTGGCAATTCTGTAGCCACTGACACCCTTGGAAGAGAGGGTCGCTGCTTTGCTGGGCCCTGCCTGGAGAAAAACAACCACTATATCACAAGCTGGGCCCACATTCGAGGGAGAGGGTAAATCTTGCAAATTCCACAGTCTGGTTTTGGTAAATGTTAAGTACGGCGCTGGCTAGCCGTGCTTTGGTTCCTGGGGATGTCTCCGTCAGCTACGCTTCGGTTGATGCAATGTACTATCATTCATCGTGGTCCTTCAAAGCAAATGTTGCCTGCGCTGCGTGAGCCTACTCATGCTACCCACCCTATCCCCTCCTCTGCTGCTAACCATTTGTTTGTGTTCTGTTATATTTTGCAGAACTTGAGGCCAACCCTGACAATGCAGAAGAAGATTCAGATGAGGATGAGCCTGAAGAGGAGAACATCTTCCAATCCCACTTTCCAGATCAAGAGCATGGGGGTGAGGGGGATGGGATGGATGAAGCCCCCACTGTTGTACTCACTTTTGAGGAGGTGCAGGTGCCACCCATTGAGGTGCCAGCCCCCTCCATGACTAGTGATTTGAATGTTGGTGGGACATTCCATGGTTTCCGACCTTCCGAGGCTGCAAATCCCAGTGATGTGGTGCAGCGAGGCACAACCAGGGTGAGGAGGGGAAGGAGTTCTACAGCCCTCTCCTGAGGTGCAGGATCTAACCGATGTGGTTCAGATGATGGCAATGAGGTGCGGAGAGCATTGACCTTACGCGATCACTCCTGGACACCATCAGTGGGTGTGAGTGATGAGGTAGCGGGACTGGCAGGTGAAGTAACAGCAATCTCACGAGAAATGGGAACGATGAGAGAGGGAATATCTCCGTCAGCTAAAAGCATGTCAGTGACCATGAGGGGAGGGAATATCATAGGTAGCTGATGCGCTGTCAGTGAACATCAGGGTGGGAATGTCAGAGATGGTGCAAACACTATCGGTGAACATGAGGGAGGGAATGTCATGGATAGTGCAAAGACTATCAATGAACATGAGGGAGGGAATGTTGCAGGTCGTTGAGACACAGTCAGAGCGAATTAGGGACGGCATGTTGGAGTTAGCTGCTGCAAAAAAGGAACACACCCTGACCCCACGCCCATTGACAGAATCAACTGCCACTCTCACTCCAATCCCCACACCAGCTCTGAAGAGTCCCAAGCCGAGCCCTCCACATTGCCGCCTGGATCCTCCACATTGCTGCCTGCCCCCCCCACCACCCCCCCCTTTCAACTGGTGCACACTTCCCAAGATCTTAAAGAGTAAGCTTGATACCAACCCCAGAAACACTGCGCCACCGCCTGTGGGCAGGGGTGGTGGAGTCACCAAGAAGAAGTGTGGCGTGTGGTCTTAGAATAAGGTGGAGGAGAAATGGGTGCAGCCTTTCTTTGCTGCTGCTGTTGTTGTTATTGTTACTGTTGTAACTGTTCTCAAATTAAAAGCTTTTGTAAGTTATGTAAATTTACAAGTTTAAAAGTTAATAAGTGATTTTAAAGTTTGTAAGTGATCGTTAATAATTTTATTTAAGTTAAGTACAAAGAACTGTAGATTAAACTTTTGAATAAAATATATTTTACATTAAAACTGAATCATTTCCATTATTTGTTTGATTATTATCACAACTTTTGAAGTAAACAAGAATCATTTCCATCATTTGGTTTATTAACACAACAAAACATCACAGAATGGGTCCAAACAGTAAACATGGTCCATGTGGAATAGTTGTCGCTGAGCCTGCAGGCAGTAAAGTGTTCACAGATGAGCTGCTGGCGTAAGGTTCGAGCAATCGTTAAAGGGGCACGATAGCCCGCCGTTGTGCTCCGGGTTCAGGTACTTGCATGGCTTCCTCATCCTCATCCTCCTGCTCTTTATCTGCATCTTCCTCATCATTATCATCAGCCACACTCACTGCAGGTGGGTCTTCTACTACCAGCTGCTACCGCCTCATGATGGCTAAGTTATGCAGCACACAACAGTGAACTGACCGACAATCCCAGGGATATAGCAAGTAACCTCCGGAATGGTCCAGGCATTGGAAACGCTGTTTGAAGATGCCAATGGTCCTCTCTATGATGCTGTGTGTCGCAATGTGCAACATATTGTATTCCCGGTCAACTTCCATCCGGGTTACGCATAGGGGCATCATGAGCCAAGTGGTGAGGCCGTACCCTTTGTCTCCCAGTAGTCAGCTCTGCCTTTCTGACTGCTGCTGAAACATGGTAGGTACTCCCAAGGTATCTTGCATCGACTGACATGATGCCATGCATGTCGTCACACATGAGCTGTACATTAATGGAGTGGAAGCCTTTTCTGTTCCTGTACATCTTGGAATCCTCCAAAGGTGCTCGCAAGGCGATGTGGGTACAATCAAAGCAGTCCTGTACCTTTGGAAAACCAGCAATCTGGAGAAGCCCACAGCCCTATTACGCATTGCTTGGGCGGTCATGGGGAATTTTATGTAGTCATTCCTCCGGGCTGTCACTTGCCGAATGCAGACATGTGTTGCGTGTTGAGAAATGGCACACACATCCCTAGTTGTAGCTTGAAATGATCCGGAGGCATAGAATGAAAATACAGCTGTAACCTTCACTTCAACTGACAAAGCAGTCCTCCTGATGCTTCTAGGTTGCAGGTCTGCTTTCACCAACTCACAGATCTCAGTTACAACTTCTTTGCAGAACCGCAGCCTTCTGACACTGTCTGCATCACTTAGGTGCAGGTACGAACGTCTGTCTCGATATACCAGAGGTGGATAAGGCCTCCTGCCTAGCACGCTACGGGCTCTGAGGTTCCTCATGCAACGACATTGAATAATTTGCCTTCTCCGTTGCGCCATTGTCAGTATTGCCCCCATGGCTAAATTTTACCTTTGCAAGAAGATCAAAGCAGCAAGAAAACAGGCAGGACAGGGTCTTTGCTGTCTCTCCCCAAGGTCTGTATGGACCACACCCAGGTCTCAGCTGTCTTGTGACTTCTCTGCCCCCCTCCGTCCCCCCCTCCGTCCCCCACCCCCCCCCCCCCCCGGCTTCCAGGCTTATAGCAGCCTTGTGCTTTCTCATCCCCCAGGCTCATTTACTGCCTATTGCAGTCTTCCACTCGCCACCTCTTTTCTCCTCCCCCCGGGCTAGTTTTGCAGCCGTGCCCCGAGCCGCTGTGTCCGGCCGACGCTGCGACCCTCCAGGCCTGTTTGAAGACGTTCGGTGTAGGCGCGTGAGTTTAAAAAAAAAATGAAAACTTCAGAATTCCATCAAACTTCCATGTTCTCCATTGAAAGGTAAAACCATTTCATCTTATAGATATTTATAGTGTTCTTGACTCCCTCCAAATACTTCGATGAAAAACAATGGCGTCTTTCCGTGCCGATTGCTCAATGTGCACTGCTATCTGTTATCTCACCAGAAGGCTTTTCGGGAGTGGCCAGATATGTCGACCTAGCAGAAATTTTTGGGGGCAAACTGTAAAAAATGATCAAAACTGGTGCATACAGTCAAAAAAACGAACTTAAAAAATTCGTAACAAACTCAGTTATGCCGGCGCAGATTCCTGGGGGAAACTTTGATTTTAAATACTTACGCCAAAAAAAAGGTACGCGCCAAAAAAACGGTGCAAATTACCCCAGAAAATTGAGTCCTATGATGGGACAGGAAATTGGTCTGCTGTGATATCTTCACTTGATGTATAAAATCTGCCAAAGTTTTAAACTTTTGTACGAAATCACTTCATATTAGTTGTAAGCCTGTTATAATATCAGGAATTTAAATAAATTTCTGCCTTTTTAATTATTGAAATTGCTCTCTTATTGTTTTCGGAGCCAAAGTTTATGATTTTGGAATGGACAGTCTGCATATTCAAATTCTGGCATAGCTTGTGAGGTCCTGGCACCAATCTGCTTTACAGACCTCGCAAATATCTGGCTTGCCCAACATATTAAGAGTATTTTTTCCAGATGTAACAGTAATACATTTTTCAAGTTAAATGTTCGTTGCTGATTTAATACGCAGAAAATAAAAGCTGGAACTAACTGAATAAAGGAAATGGTTGAATAGAACAGAAGGTGATTTAATTATATTTTTATGCTTTGCTTTCTCTTTCACCTTTTATAAGAGAAGTGCGGCTGAACCCTCAAGCTATAAAGAATGATATGCAATTGCTCCAGTCTTTCTCTGGTGAAGGAGATAGGACCGTTCTAAAATCTATCAACTACACATCAGGTATTTACATGGAGAGTTGTATCAATTAGGAATTATCTCACAAAGGTTATGTACTGAGCAATTAAAAACTGAGCACTGTGCTTAATCCAAGGAGATCATAGTATAATTTTAACATAATAGTTACTTCTTGTTTGATTTTGTTTTCTTATAGAATATGAATTTTCTAATGGATGCAGAGCCCCACCATGGAGACAAGTACATGGAGATATTTGCTACCTGATTATTGAAACTCATGACACTGATACCTTGTATGTCACCTGTAGCACAGCTGGGGTTTTCCTAAATGGGGTAAGTAACTAAGTTGAAATAAAAAATAGTTTTGTTACTTCATTTCATTTCTAACACAATTTAATGTATAATGATAGTATGTTACTATTAAATTTTTTCAAACTTCAACACCATTTTTTCCATTATAACATTAGTTTTGATTCTTTAGGGTCTGATTAAGGACAGCGAAGATATTATCTATGACAAAAAAGGTGATATCTACAAGGATCTTATTACATTTCTTAAGGAAAAATCTTCTACATTTGCAGAAAATCTTACTCGAATTCAACAGGTAAAATTGGTAATTTTCACAAAAAAGCCTGTCAGCCAGGATGACTGTAACTGTATAATAAAACAGTCTTAATCTTACATTAGAAACATAGAAAATAGGAGCAGTAGTAGGCCATTCGGCCCTTCGAGCCTGCACCGCCATTCAATATGATCATGGCTCATCCTATATCGCAACACCATATTCCTGCTTTTTCCCCATATCCTTTTGTGTCTAGAAATCTATATCTCCTTCTTAAATATATTCAGTCACTTGGCCTTCACAGCTTACTGTGGTAGAGAATTCCACAGGTTCACCACCCTCTGCGATAAAAATGTCTCCTCATCTTGGTCCTAAATTTCCTACCTCGTATCCTGAGACTGTGACCCCTTGTTCTAGACTTCCCAGCCAGGGGAAACATCCTCCCCGCATCCAGTCTGTCTAACCCCATCAGAATTTTATACATTTCAATGAGATCCCCTCTCATTCTTCTAAACTCTAGTGAATACAGGCCTAGTCGACCCAATCCCTCTTCATATGACAGTCCTGCCATCCCAGGAATCCCATTGATACTGCTGTCTACATAACTTGCAATCCTCAGCACATACATAATTATTGACTAAGAAGTATACCGAGTAAAAGACTGTTGAAATTGCATTACTTATTTTCTAAAAATATGTAAATGTAGCAACATGGATATGCTTTTCATGTACGAGTGATCATTTTCTATTTGTTTATTTAGTTGTCAGTGGAAAACTGAGTCTAAAAGAAATAAGCTGTAATCAAATCTCATAAGAACATAAGAAATAGGAACAGCAGTGTGGCCCCTCGAGCCTGCTCCGCCATTCAATAAGATCATGGCTGATCTGATCATGGACTCGGCTCCACTTCCCCGTCCGCTCCCCATAATACCTTATCTCTTTATTGTTTAAGAAACTGTCTATTTCTGTCTTAAATGTATTCAATGTCCCAGCTTCCACAACTCTCTGAGGCAGTGAATTCCACTGATTTACAACCCTCTGAGAGAAGAAATTTCTCCTCATCTCAGTTTTAAATGGGCGGCCCCTTATTCTAAGATCATGCCCTCTAGTTCTAGTCTTCCCCCATCAGTGGAAACATCCTCTCTCCATCCACTTTGTCAAGCCCCCTCATAATCTTATACGTTTCGATAAGATCACCTCTCATTCTTCTGAATTCCAATGAGTAGAGGCCCAACCTACTCAACCTTTCCTCATAAGTCAGCCTCCTCATCTCCGGAATCAAACTAGTGAACCTTCTCTGAACTGCCTCCAAAGCAAGTATATCCTTTCGTAAATATGGAAACCAAAACTGCACGCAGTATTCCAGGTGTGGCCTCACCCATACCCTGTATAATTGTAGCAAGACTTCCCTATTTTTATACTCCATCCCCTTTGCAATAAAGGCCAAGATTCCATTATCTCATTATGTATAACATATTGAAATCTAATCACAGCAATGAAATCACAGTATTCAATTATCACTTATTGGCCAGATTCCAAATAATAAAATTCACAAAAGTTTGAACTAAATTTTCTGATAATCAAAGTGGACAATCACACCACCAATGGTTTTCTTTCACACATGCAATATTAATTGACATGATCTACACTGTCCTCTAACTTGGATTATCATGCTTACGGTAACATGTTAAGAGGTTGATTTTTGCAGAATGGTTTGTCCCCTCAGCTGTAACAACTAGTTAATATGAGGCTGTTTTTCTCTAGATGAAACCACCAATGCCTCTTGAAAGCTAAGTATAATAGCAAAATGAAAGGAATCCCCATGGGAAAACTGAATTGCATTGCTTTGCAAAGTAATACTATATATTTTAAACTGGCTAACAAAGTTGCTTTTTTTTAATATTCATTCATGGGATGTGGGCATCATTGGCAAGGCCAGCATTTATTGCCCATCCCTAACTGCCTTTGAGAAAGTGCTGGTGTGCCACCTTCTTGAACCAGTGCAGTCCATATGGTGAAGGTACTCCCGCAACGCTGTTGGGGAGGGAGTTCCAGGATTTTGACCCAGCGACTATGAAGGTTCGGTGATAGTGTGTGACTTGGAGGGGAACTTGCAGGTGATGGTGTTCCCATATGCCTGCTGCCCTTGTCCTTCGAGGTGGTAGAGGTCGTGGGTTTGGGAGCTGTTGTCAAAGAAGCCTTGGCAAGTTGCTGCAGTGCATCTAGTAGATGGTACACACTGCAGCCATGGTGTGCCATGGTGGTAGAGAGAGTGAATTTTTATGCTGGTGGATGGGGTGCCAATCAAGTGGGATTGGCATCCCATCCCATTCTATTTTATAGAATCCTCTCACCCTTTCAAGTGAAAACTTGATTTTGCATTGTTGGGGCAGGATGAAATTATAATTAGCGCAATATGTGACCTTATTAGTTTTATCTTTTTGTTGTTTCAAATGTGTCTGGATAAAATAAGACTTTTAAAATTTGAGATTTAAATTGATGTGGTGCTATTCAGTTTTAACTTTTTCCCCTCTCCAGAATATAAATTAACTAGTAAAATAATACCACAATTTGACTAACTAATAGTTCATGGTTGAAGGCATAATTGAGGATCATTATGATATGAACTGTTGATGTTCCTTTACTTTCTGCCCTCTCATTTTTTGCCCTTTTTCCTCTTCCCTTGACGACACCAACTATGTTGGGATAGGTTTCTGTGGACAGAACTGGCTCTCTTTTGCCTCACTTGGGTGGCAATTCTTCATACTGAGCATAGACAAACAATATTTTTTTTTGTCATTTCACACCCTCAGGGCTGAGCCTTACCCAATTTCCAGATATGTGTTTCCAGCAGCAATCACTGGATAATGATTTGAACCATGGACAATTATCCTCTTCCTAGCCCAGCAATATTAAGACATATTGCAGCAGATCCACTTCTCAACTGACTTGAGATCAGCTCATGCATCAAACCAGATAAAGAAGACCATTCAGTCCTTGTTAGTTCATCCATCCAGAAAGATGCTACAGTTTCCTCATTTCACCATCTAATTGTTTCTTAAATGATTGAGCATTGACTTTCATTACTCTACCTGGAAATTCTTTCCACATGCTGATCACTCTTTAATTGTCCAAAATGAGTACATATTATTTGAAATGCTATAATGTGCTTCAAAGTAGTCTCCATGGCCAATAATTTAATTCAGAATTTAATTTCAATCTTCCCTCTACTTCTCAGTTTTGTTATACTGCCAATCTGACTGTCCGTGGACACTTATTTGTCACCTAAATAACACTTACCAGGTACTCATAAATGCTGTTGCCTCATGAGACAGAACTGTATCTTAGAAATCTGTCAGAATGTTCTATATCAACAAAAACAGTGTCAGCTCATAACTAACTCATTTTTGGAATTTCACCAAATTTGATAATAAATTTCCTCTTGATATATCTGCATTCCTATAAAAAAAAATGGGTATGGTGGAACCATCCACATTTCAACCTTGTGTTTGTAACCCCTACATACTTGAAAACCAACTTGTCACTTTAATAATATGACATTTTATTGGCAAAGAAGACATCCGTTAAATTTGGATAAAAGTAAATGCTGATAATCTCAAATAAAAACAGCAAATGCTGGATATATGCAGCAAGCCCATTAATATCAAAGAGAAAGAAATGTTAATGTTTGGGTGAAACCCTTCATCTGAACAGTCTCAGCTCAAATGTTAAGGGACCATTCTCTTTTAAATGCTGACTATTACGTTGTGCATTTCTAGAATTTTCTGTTGTACAGTATTTCCTTTGCTGATGAAAAGTTTATTTTCCATTTATAGGCTGACACTCCAGTGCTGAGGGAGCACTGCACTGTCAGAGGTGCAGTCTTTCGGATGGCCTCTCAGGTGGGCGTAAAATATCCCATGGCATTATTTCAAAGCAGAGCAGGGGAGTTATCCCTGGTGTCCTGGCCAATATTTATCCCTCAATCAACATAACAAAAACAGATTATTTGGTCATTAGTACAATACTGTTTGTGGGAGTTTGCTGTGCGCAAATTGGCTGCCGCGTTTCCTACATTACAACTGTAACTACGCTCCAAAAGTAATTCATTGGCTGTAAAGCGCTTTGAGACGTCCAGTGGTCGTGAAAGGCACTATATAAATGCAAGTCTTTTATTGCTGCAAACCTTTGCTAATACAATATTTTTAAATTTCTAATGGCAAATAATGTGCTGTGCTTGAGGTGGCCTGTTGATGATTGTACGGATATATTGGTGCACTAAGAGCTGTACATTTTAAATGCGTACACAGGAAATTTAGCTTCCTAATTAATGAAAGTAGTGAAAGGTTGCCATTAGCCTGGTAACACCTTCCGTGACCACCAGGAACCCCTCCCATTTACCCAGAAAAAAATACTGGCCTAGAAATGAGTTTGCGCCAGCCTATACTGGATATTGGGCCTCAGGCCTCATTTACATCAGACCAGTGAACTGTAGACGCCTGCTTGGGTGTCCCTAGGCAGCTCACCAGTGAAAACCACTTGAATTTTTGGTCCGTTGCATTGCCAGCAGTGGCCCTGGGGTAGGTTTTGGAAGTGGGCGTTTAAGCTTTTGGGAGGGAGGGGGTTGATTTGGGGCGGGGGGGAGGGCGAGGTGTCGCTGTGGTAGCAATCAGGAGGTGGGTGGGGGGGTGCGAGGAGAGAAACTGCAGTTGGGGGGAGGAGGAGCGGGGCAGCGATAGGAGAGGGGCACAGCCGTGACGACCCGCAATGTTCTCTTTAAGAACTGCTGGTTAGGCTCCATGTAGACCTGGTTTTCATGAACGCAGCTGGCCTGGCACCAGCTGTGTTCAGGACAAACCCATTTGGTGAAGAGGGCATCCAACCAGCATTTGGCCCCTTATTTCCATATGTAAAGTGCTTAATACTTGCTTCATGTACAGTCTCTGAACACCTCTTTTGATGCGTATACCAATATGGTGGGGTGGGCGCCCTGGCAACTTAGCATAGAGTAACTGGGAATGTGTCTAGAAGCTTTCAGCATATGGGGACTAGTATGGAGGATTCTACAATCTTCATCTGAGGTTCTCTCAACCAACATATTCATCCTTTGTAGTTTGTCTCATAGCTTGCAGCACCTCTAGGAACAGTGCCATGGCACCCATTTTTTGCCTGTAAAGCAGACGCAGCCTTATCGAATTTCTAGGCCATAATATCTTGGGCCAGAACTTCCTATTTAGTGTTAGAAAGACAATCTCTGCATTAGGAGATTCTTTTAAAATTAATTTACAAATAATTGTAATTAACATTAACATCCTTTTATTTTCATTTTCTTTAATATTCTTATTTAAACATCTTGTGCTGATGACATCATGGGAGTACTGAGAGAGTTATATTTACATAGGATCTTACCATGTCTATCAGACATCTCGAGCACTTCCCATGCAATTAATCGCTTTGGAGTGCAGTGATTGTTATTACACATAGCAGACATTTTGCACACATAGATAAGATAAATGATCAGTTAATCTTTTTGGTGTGATTGATTTGGGAGATTTCTGCTTTTGTTCAACTAGTGTCACAAAATCTTTAATGCCTGCCTGAGGCACTAGAACAGGTAGATGAGACCTTGGTTTAATGTCTAATCCAAAGGATGGCATCTCAATGTACTATAGTGCTAGAAATTGCCCTTCACCCCAAACGGGGCGGATAATTCGAATTAAATGAATATTCGCTGCCCGAATCCATGGGGCGGAGAATAGAGGGAAATTGGCCTCTAACTTTTTAAGAACATTGGGTGTCTGAGGGGCGGAAGTGCGTCGGGAGCGTGGCGGAAGGCAGTGTCATCAACGCGACGCTGATGATATCAGCATGACGCGGTCGTGCCGTGCTGCGCTGACGTGTAGCAACGTCCCTCTCCTTCATTGAGCTCTGCAGCTACTTTAGTGGTGCCCACTGGGCCACCAGGGAGGGCTTCGCATGGGCCAGAGGCCCGGTACCCAATAGGGGGTGCTGGGCTGCTTGTTGGCGACCCGGTCAAAGCCCGGGCTGACTTCACAGTCAGCAAATAACTAAAATAAAATGGCAGCTGCCACGGTGCGCCCTCCCCTTTAAGGGCAGACACGCTGCCCAGCCACTGGCAGCTTCCCGCTGGAAAAAGCTGTTGGGGGCACCGAGCGGAGGCGGCTCCGCTCACGCGGAGCAATTTCCCTCACAGGGCGAAAAGGGGATGGCGAGTGCCGAGCAGGGCAGGCAAGCGGGCGGGACGGAAATCCGTTTCCACCGCCCCCAGGGGCAATTTTGGATGAGTCAGACCATCCGCCTGCCCCCAGTCGGAAAGGCCTTATCGCCCCATTCGTAATGTACCTTAAAGAGGAGAGCAATTTCAGCCCCTTGAGCTGCTTAAGTCTGGCATAAGGAGGGAACAGGCAGTGAACATCAATTGGATAATTGAGAGAGAAATTGCAGGCAGGATAAAATGAAAACTAGAACTGGCTACCTTGTGATATGCCATCATGCCATCTACTAGAGGAGCTTTGCATTTGTATTGTGACAGGCAATTATTTACATCTGGAATTGATGATATAAATGTTCGGAGTGACTATTTGTACTAACACTTTTCTCTTCCTTTTGTGCCTGCATCCTCCGCACCTTGCCCCTGACACCTTCCGCCTGAAACTGGAAGTGGGGCCCTGAAAAGGATGTGGGGTCTCGTATTTGACCAGGTTGTCTGAGCCAGCCACTGGGCCTGAGAGAGGGGGTAAGAAAGAGAGACACATGGCGGGGGGAGGAAAGATAGAAGGGAGAAAGGGAACTCTGGGAAGACTGATCACGTTTATTGGAAAACTCGGTGCGGCCAGGGACAACGTTGGAGTGGATGAAATCCAGAATCATGGCACTCACTATTCACTTCATATCCAATAAACCCGTTCACAATCCATGACCCACACCCGATGTCCCATCTTTGAGGAGTGGGTAATGGACTTTGGCTGGGGAAGGAATGCACTTGCGCTGGGGTATGGGACTTTGGCTGAGTGAGGCAGCACTTGCGCTGGGGTAAGGGACGTCGGCTGGATGAGGTAAGGGACTTCGGCTGGAACTTGGTGGCTTTTGCTTGGTTGTTCAAGATCTGTTGTCTCTGGCTTTTGAAGATAGAATGGATCAAATTACAATTTGCAAAGTCAATCAGAACTTGGGCTGGGCAGTTCCATTTACACATTCCAGAGAAACTTCAGGGTGTGGCTTATTTATGGTGATGGTTCTTCACTCTGACCTTCTGATTCAATTTCACACTTCTCTCTCTTACTCTACCTCTATCATGATTCTCTTTCTGTCTTAATTG